>NC_136659.1:18767153-20047987 GCF_903797595.1 Erithacus rubecula
AAGGATAATTCAAAGGCTTACTATATTTTTTCCCGAAAGAAGTGCTACAGCATAAGATTTATTAAAATACCTATACAAGTGTTCACATCTGAAATCTCAAAAACCAGCTCAGATGCTCCCCTTTTGAGAAGTAGTTTCCACCTGCATTGTATGATCCTTGAATGATCAAAACATTCAGCAAAGACAAAAAGCAACTAGGCCTCACTAGCTTCCAGTTTTTCCTGTACATTTTCACCTTTCTATTCTATTACTGAATATTCTTAAAGCTTTCTTGTTTGATTGCCAACTCAGCAGGACACTCTTTCAAAAAGGCAGGGAAGCAATCTGGAAGGCAGCTGCAGCTCTGTATGCAGAAGTGCAGAACACCCAGCCCTTTAAAAGAGTTTACTGACCCTGTGACCCTACCTTGGGAAGTTGAGGAAACTACTGCCCACCAGAGTGCAGGAAGTACTACACTGCAGTGTTTGAAATGCAGAGCCTTCTGTTTTCTGCCATCCGCACTAAGGCTGTCCCGAAGCAAAACCTGCCATCAGAGGCAAACAATGAGTCTTGCACACAAAAATCTCAAAACACAGCTGACAGGAATCTCATTGTACTCCTAATGCATGATAAACAATTAGTGATCGGACAAAACAGTGCAAGAACAAATCCCATTAACAAATAATAGGATTTGTTAGCGGATCACCCAAACGACACTTTGGAAACAACTCCCTGGGCTGCTGCAGCCAGAAACCACAGCCAGGGAAGGGAGCTGTGCCACAGGATGCACAGCTCCAGCCATCTAGAGGAGCTCACTGTGCAACAACAATGCTGGCACCCTGGTTTTGACAGCATTTGAACATGCTGCAGCATGTGTCAAGTGAAAGTAAAGAAGCAATCTCATATCTTGGGTATTTCAGAATTATTTACACTTAGGATTCATACTCAAGTGTATTTTCTACATCAAAACACACAAGAAAGTGTTGCAATCATTCTTTTAGTTCATTACAAGATTTTTGTCAGTAACTTAGCACACTATGGTTTCAAATGACACCTGACTACAGGGCACCTGACTAAAACATGGTTCCCTAATATAAACACCCACCCATGGTAATATAAACACCCACCTCAACCAGAAGATGTTGAAGAAAAAAAAGAATTGGGCAGGTGGCTACTTGAGAAAACCTGACTTGACACTGTAACATTGTCCCCCAGTGGTTGCTATTCGATGCCACAACTAAGTGATGCTAAGATAGTAGCAGAAAAAGAGTCTTTTTACTATTAAGAGTTTGAAAGAAAGAAGTAGGGTGCCTCATGCTGAAAACTAGACAGAGTACCTATTTGCCCTGGCTGGTCACAAACTACATGTAAGATAATACCTACTCAAAACCTGCAAGTGGCAAGTATTTGTTACTGTTTGTATTCCTGTTTAGGATGCCATAAGCCTTTTTATCTCCTTTGGACTATTAGAACTGTCTTGCTTATTTGTTTTTAAACACAGCACAGTACATGCTGCTTGTGATAAAAACCAAAACTGGGAACCCATATGAGTTATATCATTATAGAAGATTTTTACACAATTGTAGATCGTCAGTTATATTATTTTAATGTCAAGAAACATAATTTCTAACTAATTTCTTAGTTATCAAATAACTCTTGTTTTAGAGTTTAACCAAGAAGGAAAAAACCTGCCCTTAAAACAAGCTGTGATGGCAATGTCTGGGTGCAGTTTGAGCAAAGCAGCAGTGTACATGCTTGTGAGGGCACATGTGAAGCTCGCCCGACCACCAAAACCCTCCCAGCAGAACATAAGACACAAACACACTGCCTTGTTGGGAATCAGCTCTGCCACAGATCTTCAGAGCTCTTCCCACTGCTCTGGGTAGTGCAGTAAACTGAGCATTCTGGTGTGCATGGACAATTATGAGGCAGTTCAGCCAAAAAAGCACAAAGCCTATCCAGAATGTTATCTAGTTTGTTCATCTGACAACTCAAATGGAAGCGACAGCCAGTCTCTCACCCAGCTGGGTTAGAGATTAGCCATGTGTAATATTGCTGCACTTGAACTGTGGAGTGCTGTACACTTGGCAAGAGGACAAAGAAAGGAGGAGATGGAATAGGGAGGAGAAATAACCAGGCAGGAGTTACTGCAGGACTCATTTAGAAGTCTTTCCCATGACAGTCTATTTGCACAGGCAAATCCTGATGTTACAAACTTATATCCCCCCATATTAACTTGGCCAGTGTGGTGCCAAGACCCTCACACTCCTCTGTTGCATACACTCCAAACCACTCAGTTAAGTATCTGCATAGTGCCTGAACTGCAACAAGGCTTTGCAAGCACTGAGCACATGGTAATTACCAACTTCACAGAGAATCACAGACCAAACTCTGTCTTCCCTTTCCTTGAGAACAAATTAAACATGATGTCTACATCCAAGATACATGACCAAGTACCTCAGCCCAAGACCATAGCTTAGAGCAGGACTGGGAATGTCAGGCCAGCAGACACAATGACAAAGAAGGATACTCAGAGCAGCTTCTGTGAGCAGGCACCTCCCTTCATCTCTTGGGGCTGACAGTCATTTTCTTGACATGCATGTCAGTCATCATCCCCTAAAGAAATGCTACTGACACAGCCTGGTTCCAAAAAAGCGTGGCTGCTGACTCCACCAGCTACAGCCAGGCACACAAAGAAAAGCAAAAGTCTTCGGAATACCCTGGACTATGGCACAATCCCAAAGTTTCCTTTAGAATTGGAAACAGTGATGAAATTATTCCATTGCATAGCTTCTATGTACAAGGATATCCTTCCAGCTTCAGAGAGAAGCACTTGCAAACCAAAGTGGGGAGGAAGAAGAAGGACTGACAAATGGTGCTTCACCAAAATCACAGCAGCATGTATCCATTTCCAAGCCTAATGCAGGGCAATATTGTTGACTGACACACAGGCTGGCCACGGGAGGAGCTCCCATGAAGCCTACAGAACTTCCCCTGGTCTGTGCTCTCCCCCCATCACTGCAATCCCCTCCTTGCCAACTGCAAACGCTAGTCCCTTTTCAATAGCATCTCCAGCTGGCACAAACCAACACCAGAGCCACAGTCAGTGCCACAAGGGAGCAGAGATCACAAGCAAAGAGCAAGAAACTGCAAAGCAGCATAAAGCCATATTCCAGGGCCATTGCCTACAGCACAATGAAAGAGAGCCTCCAGGCAGAGAGAGAGGAAGCCAGGCTGTAACCAGCAAGGACGAGTTTATGCAATCTCCTGATACTGTTTCAGCTGTATCTCACAGCAGCTTCAGGAACAGAAGTCAGTTTCCTGGTTTTCAGTTGGTTATGGTTTTCCTGCAGCAGATGCATGAGGCCCTAAAACCAAATCAGTTATTAAGAAATGCAGAACAGGTAAAAAATCCCTTGTTGGCCAACATCAGAGCAATGTGTTCAGTTAACCAAGCACTCTAGAAGGAATATGTGATCAAAAGGAAGAAAAACATTACACATAAACCTATCCAGCAACTGAATATCCCCCTTCAAATGTCTGTTGTAATGTTTATTCAGAGCATCTGGAGGATCAAAGCTCTGGTCAAAGCCTGTCATGAATCCCCATGCTGCTGCAGAATTTAGTACTAATCCCTGGTGCTTCACTGCTAAATAAGGAACGAAAAATAAACAAACAAGCAAACCAAGCAAAGGCCAGGGCAAGTGGTATAAATAGATATAAGATGGCCAAATTATTAGTTTAGAGATGTTATAAAAAATTTTAAAACAAAAGTCTTTCAGCCTCCTTTAGCTTTGTGTGCAAAGCAGTACCACATAACTCCTATGCAAGGAGGGAGTGTATTTCCCATATGTAGTAATTCTGCAGGCAGGACAAAAAACCAAGCATGTAATGTCATGCAGGAGAAGATAAAGCAGCAGGGCAGAAAGCAGCAAACCCCACAGCAACCACCAGAAATAGGTGCCTTCCCTTATTTCCTCACCACACATGCATATTTCATGACACTATATACAACTATGACAAAATTTTACATTTTAAGAAACCAAACTGGAACATTCAAAATCAATGCAGCTGTTCACACACAGAAAAAAAAATAAAAGCTCTTCTAAAGCAGCAGATTTATAATTGAGTCTGTCTGCACAGCCATGCAGATAGAAAAAACTAGGTCAAATCTTTTGCTAGTCAACCTCACTGCCATTCCTCCCCAGCCCTCCTCCCCTTTAGATTTCAGCAGTTATAGAAGAAATCAATTAACAGACCTGTCATGCAGGTCTTGAGTTGCTTATGCCTGGTACATATCGGGGCGGGGGGTCATCTGTGCAACTACAGATGGAAGGGGGGAAAATTAAATCATTACAGTCTTTCCTATTCACAAATCCTAATCCTAGAGCACATGTACTCAATGCTACTAGGGTCCATTAGCAATCAAATAAATGATGCATGTCAGAAAATAGATGTAGAAGGAAAGGGGCAAGATATGGACAAATATAGGCTAGAAAGAGGCAAAAATAGAGGAACTGCTGTGCTTTCACTTTCGCTGTGCTTGCAGCAAAACCATAATAGCATCTGCTGCTTTTAATGACATCTTGCTAGTGTATTTTGTACAGCTTCATGGTGAACAGTTTTAGAAATCTCATAAATATCTCCATTTTGACACTAGAGAGTTCAAAGAGAAACTATAATACCAGGTTTATATCTACTTATCACCCTCTGTATGTTTAAACAATTCTTGTCTGGAGAAAAGGACTCGCACATGGGAATTCACATATTCACTGTCACAAAAGCAGGTTTTTAAGTCTTCAGAAAACATAGGGACCAAGTTAGTGCCATTTCAGCTTACTCATTTTTATTAATTTCTCTCCTGTAGCAGAGACAGAAGAGATTCTATTTTACTATCACAAAAGAAAGCCATTTTGTATCAGACAAATACTAAAATTACTCTTGAACCCTACTTCCACCACATGCAATATGCTACCTGACAAGTTCTTGCAAGAAGGCAAAGAAATCAACTTCCTGACTTACTGCAGTGATGGCCAACCTAACTGGTTTGGCAAGCCACATACCACACCCTCCATGCCAATGCCACAGGACATTCATTGACTGACAGCTGAAGGCTGGGGTGGACCAGTCCCAACTCTTACTGGCAAGCACCTCCTCTAACCATGTGGTGACAGCAGTCTTGTGTGCTGCTGCTGTTGCTCCCTTCCATGTGAGGAGGATGGGACAGCAGCCAGGGGACTCCACTTGTGGGAGAGCAAGTGCTGCGGGCAGAGGGCAGGGTGCTGCTGTTAGCCAGGGGTGCCTTGCTCATTTGCTTTGATGAAAAAGAATGACCCTTGTGGGATGTGACACGTGCAGATCTGGGTGGCAAAATTCACAACCAGTCTTGAGCCATTTTAGTTCAAATCAATGGAAACCATAATTTCACTTTCCACACAGGTACTATGCAGAATTTCTATTGAACTGCTAAAGTCTTTTTCTCTCACTAGGAAACCCAGGACTACCACAGACCACTTAGAAAAGCCATTTGGAGCATAGTATACAGCTGAGTAGCAGACTACACAGACTGCATCCCAAATTCTAGAATGTGCACAGGGAGCCTTTGTCTTTGATCTTTTTTTTTTTTTACTTTTACCGTTCCTGCCTTTGGCTAAATTCCTTTGAAGCTAAGGCTACGCTACACGTAACTCATCTAAACCAGCCCCATGTAGCCCTTGTTTCTGAGTAGTATCTTATCTACAGCAGTTACAGCTGAATCTTCATTGTCTTGAATAATTTTTCACCCTTAACTCAGAAAGCCATAAACAATTATTGCCTTAGTACCTTAGATAAAAATCGATCAAAATCCTGAGGAAACGTTTGGGCTCTCTTTTTTGGGCTGATTGATTCAAGTTTGTTTCATTAGGTTTTTTGACAGTGATACATTTAGAGGGGAGAAGCATTTTGGATCTGAACCCAGAAAGACATTAGGAATTTGAGCTCTCTGTTGAATGTATACTGGATCAGAAGGCAAGCAAAGAAATGGCAGTGATGGAATTCTTCAGGTAGATACAAGGAGCTGACAAAGTAAGACAGAAATAACAAACATTTGTAAGAGAAATGCGAAACTAAAAATATTCTGCAACCGCTACATCGTCAGGTAGCAACATTTGGCATATTTACTCAGTTTTGAAGCTTGTACTTTAATGCTCAGTATTTCTCCTTGAGTTGTGCTCATGCATAATGGTCTAAAACAGATCTTTTGCTTCTAGAAAAATGCAAAGCTCATTTTATGTAATTTTGTCATTTGTGGTAAGATAGTATGACTGTATTTACCTAAAATATATTTCCTTCATTTATCTTCCATTTTAAATACTGTCCCAGAATGAGAAACACTGAGATTGAAAAGGTGCTTTTTCACTATCCTATTCAATTGATAAATTCTAAAATAACTTGAGAAACTTCATTTGCATTAGTATGGTTTCTTGTTCCACAAATCAATCAGAAACTGGTGCTTCTCTTTAACAATATCTAGCACATCAACACTGTCAGCTAGGTTTGTTTCCTATATGATGCTAAGTTTATTTTTACTTCTAACATACTGGCCAAAATTAAAAAAATTAAGATGGAAATTACTTTTTCCTTAATTAATTTAAAAAGCTGCTCAAACTAATGTTTTATAGAATTTAACAATAGCTCTCAAGAACATTCATGTTTTAAGTAAAGAATGTGAATTTTTTCAATTGTTTAAATGCCTTCTGTTAGATCATTAATGTATCTTATGACTGATAGTCTACTGACAAACTTAACCGAAGATCTCATTTAAGAAATAAGTGTTTCTCAATAAGAAAGTAAAATTTGCAGATTTTTATTCCCTAAGTCTGTTATTGGGAAAATATCTATGAATCTTTCAGAGAACAGCTCTTGTCCTTTATTGGGTTCTTGCCATAATGAACATCTGCTCAGTCTATAAATTAATTGCTGAAAACATCTTGTGCTTCCAGAAGATCCAGGCAATCATAACTGTTCTGGGTTACTAGAGAACATTACCATTTTTCTCACACACACAGGCACACATCTCCCCTTACAAACCATATAACAAGAACAATTATTTGGCATTATTCTTAATGTCATAAAAGAAACTTTTAGTGCTAATCAAGTCATGAGAGGAGCACACTAGTAGGTTGCCCAGATGATTTAAGCAGTTCTTTTGTACTGTGATAGCTTAAGAACATGAAGGATGCCTTGCCTAGTTGATCAGAAATGTTCCTTATCTTAAAAATCAAGAATCCTTTTATCAGTCCTGGTCTGCCAACAGCAGAGTTCGTCAGGCAGTTGCAATGGCAAAGAAAAGTCCACTTTAGACAACTCATTGCAAATAACAATATTTCTCTTTCTTGCAAAGGCTAGGTCATTAACCAGGGTTCTAGTGAATTACAAAGTTCCAATCTATCACTAAGATCTTCCAGAAATAACAGTACCTACATTTTCCAACCAAACCTAGAAGGTTATTATTGACTTAATTTGGAAAGAGAAGAAAGGGTGCTGTCCCTCCCAAATAAGAGATTTCTAGATGTCAGCAGAAGAGATAAATAGATACCAGTCCATAATCATTTTGGGTCACATGACCCAGCTGGCATCTCTGAGTTATCATCTGTCTTCATTAAAGGTTTTGCAAGAAGGTGGAGGTGGTGCCTGGGCATGCTACATCTCTCCACGTGGGACAGGACTGCAAAGATACAAACATTGCAGCTTTCTTAGTGCCAAAAAAAGTGCCAAAATTTTAATTCTTCTGAAGAACTTTCAGGTCTGTTTGATTAAAAACTTGAGGAAGACAAGAAATATACACATCAAGCCATCAAGCCTCTTCCTTGCTTAGGATATGTGTTCTCATACATCTTTGAATTTAGAAGTGTATCTGAAGGGAATAGTTGCAAACACGTTGTTTCTGGGGACACAAACAAACGGGCATGCCTGGTTACACCACATTCCACCCAAGTGCACAGACTTGCACCATAGTCACGTTTTCCCCACACACAATGTATCTTTAGTCCCACTCCCCTCTCCCACACTCCAGAAAACACCTGTGTGCTCCTTCCAATTTTACTTCTCTGCCCCATTCCCACCTCTGGTCCTCACCTGTCCACTCACAATTTTTACCTAGCAAGTACAGGAAGAGTTTGGTGAGTAATTAGTTCTCAAAACTTTAAATTCCAAGTAAGCAACAGAAGTGTCAAGATACTGAAGAGCAGCAGATTGTCACACCACAAGTCATGTGGTTGCTGCACTGCATCTCCACAAAAATTATCCACATTACTCACACTCATGAGGGGGTTGACTTGTCGTGATCTGTCATCCGAGATGCAAATATTTATTGATAGCGCTGAAGTACTCCAGCTTCTGCTTTTATTACTCATTCTTTTAACACTGTTAATAGGTTTTGGAATGCCAAATTCACTGAACTTGTTCTGCAGGCAAGACTAAAACTTCTATTTTATCATTATTTTGTTTATGCTATAAATAATCCAGGTGCAGAACCAAAATCTAAACCTAGAACTACGAACTGAGAGCTGAAGCACACTCCACCAGTGTGCTATTGTCATAAATAAAGCCTAACAGTGAAAAGTCCTTCATTAAAATTACAACAATTACAAGAGAATAACTTTGTTAAGTACTTTTTATTTTGTGTCCTAGATACCATTCAGGTGTTCAAAAGCGTTATTAAAATCCATACTTTTAATGAGCTACAAAATTTTTTTTTTTCTAGCCAAATAAAAGGATACATCTCTTTGGTATAGAGCACTGCCACACACAGCAGCCCTCGACTCCCAGGTCTTCATGTCAAGCATTATCCCATGCTTAATGCTGAACAGCATCAGCATTTCTTTCTGCAGGTTTTCCATTTTTACACAGCCTTATTAGACACAGGCAGGGATGCAGTCATGGTATAATTGTTCAGACCTTTCTCAACTGTTCATTCATTAAGTTCAGTTTATAGACCTGCATCAGAAAACACCCTTTCAAAACAGGCAAATAATTAACTTTACCATTACTATTGTTGCTATTACTATGCTTTCAATACAGTTTTTGAGGTAAGAAATGAGAAAGGAAAATGTGTATGACTTTTCTGGGCACATTGTAAATGGACAGTAAAGCAAGGTGATATTCACCAAAATTAAGATAGTCTAACAGCTTGCATTTTGATACCATGAAGAGCTTCTTTTCTCTTAAGCAATAAACTAGAAAATTTCCAGGCAAGACAACATTCAAGAAGGTGTTAAGTAAAAAATGTTGACTCTCTAGTGGCTGTTAGAGGTTAGAGCTGTTAAGTACCTATTTTCAAGATCTGAGTACTCTAAAACAGATTTCTGGTAAAGATTCCCACAAGCCCTGCATGTTTTGCAGTTAATTTCATCTTCTTCCAGATCTGCCCGTGTCAAACCAGGAATGGGACTGATTAATGCTACTCCTTTAGAAGTCAAGGCTTCATACAGTTGAGGGCCACTGCCAATCAACTGAGACCTTATACATGTAAGTCTTATATAAGAGAGGGGGAGAAAATTATCCCATAAAACTGCAGTGTGAAGGTGAAATTTTCCATCTTCCTGCTTCTGCTCTATCCTCACATACCCCAGACACATTCTGAAATTATTTTAGGACAGAAGCAACTGCACCTGTAAAACTAGAGTAAACTGTCCAAGGGGAAAAGAGCTTAAGAGTTCAGCAAGATGGCACACTCTGCATTAAGTTCTAAAAACTTTTTGCTATCTGTGATAATTCTCACTATAACATATGAAAACTTTTCAGTAGCAATAAGCAGTTACTGTAGTTATGCTCATATGATAAAAAAAGGATCCCAGGCCACATAATAGATAACTCAAAATAATCAGCAGAAAACACAACACTAAGTCTTAGTCCTCTACTTGATTATAATATTCAAATTTAGACCTCCTGAGGGCAGGGGTCTCACTCTTTAACAGCATAACCCATAACACAACATCAACAGCAAAAAACAGACTAGAGTAATTTTTATTACTCTCCCACAGGCCAGAAGTGTGGAGGGCCAGGAGGATGCAAAGGCCACGCCTGTGATAAAGTTTCCTGGTTGGTAACCACTCTTCTGTAGGCAAAGCTGAGAGGGAACATTTGCCAAGCCTTCAACTGAAGAAAGCCCAGTGAATGGAAGCTGGAAGAAAATACAGGGTGGATCCAATTAATGCACTGTTCATTATGCAAGTGTACTTATTCAGAGGCCTCTTTATGTCAGTCAGTGTAAACAAATACCTGCAGCACTACCAGGCAAGCCAAAAAAAGCCTTGTTGTGAAGCAGAGTGGAAGACTTGTTGAGACAGCCATGGACTGACTTGTAATGACAGTCATCATTACAAACTATTTTAATATCAACATGTACACACACCCCACTGTACTCTCAAAATCACAAAAGCATCACATGTGGAACAAACATCATCATCATAAGGATGACACTTTTTCTGTTTGTTTGTCCTCAGAGCTCTTAATAGCTGCTTATATTGTTACTCTGGAAATTACTACAGTTTACATAGAATATCTGGGTTCACATTAAACTACCTGTCACATGGACTGACAGCAATGCATTGCAGCACACTGCCTGCTAGGGCAACACCTGAATATTACTTCCAGGCCACTCTATACATGTAGACAGGAGCTACAACCACAGAACAGATGTATCAAACCTTGCTCTCCACTAGAAAACATCTTTGTGCAAGAGCAGAACTGAGGCAGGACACAGGAAAGCTGCCCACAAGGTGCATATCAGCAACCTGCCACTGAGCAGCAGGCTCAGTCTTCAGTCACTATTAGAGATGTTCTCCTTAAAGGGACTGGAGAAAGGAGTAGCAAGGCTAGCACATAGTCCCTTACATCTGCTCCATCACCCTACAGCATGTAGGAGCACTTCATACTCTGAAAAAAGAGCAAGTCATTCTAGTTGACATCAAATGTTAATCAACCTCTTGTGTGAGGATTTTCAGACAAAATTAATACTTTTTGGCTGTACACTACTAGTATACTACTACATACTACTAGTCCTGAAAAAATAGAAGAGGCAGGAAAACGCGGCAGTTAGTCAAGGAAAGAAAAATGAAATGCAAAAACAAATTATATATTTATATATACATGTATATATAGGTATTGAGATAGAATTGTTTCTGCTTCCTAATTACTAAACCAGCAACCTAATTATTAGGTAAGATTACTATTTTACTAAAACTCCACAGTTATATGTGACCATGCATAATGTCATAAAATTTCTGATCTTTCACAGAAGCTATATGCTGATAAAAGACCAGAACTCAGCAAAAGTTGATTTCTAATTTATACTGCCAGAACAGACTCAGGAAATTTGAGCAAATAAATAATATTTAAGCGTAATACAGACCCTCAAATCAGTTCAATCACCCTCAAAGAAATTGTAATTTACACCTCTTGCAGACCTTACTATACAAAAATAATCTGACAAGACTGTGTGACAAAACTCTCTCTATATGCTTGTACTACAGTTTCACAAAAATAATGCTCTTTTTAGATTAAAATTCATCTAGGCAAACAAATGCTAACGTTGGAAGACCAACAACCAGCCTGATGTATAGACTCCAGGATGTTTCACAGCAAACTCGATGAAGCCACTGGGATGGGAGCATGAAAACCTCTGACCCTTATTTTTTCATGTATGACTTAGGATTTACCAGTCCATGTGCATCAGGCAGGCCTAAAGCTTTGCAAGAGATTCACAGGAGCCCCAAGTGAAGTTAATGCAAGTCTGAAAAAGAAGACAAGATGTAAGTGGTAATGTTTGGTTACCAAAGACTTTTTATATATGAAGATGAAGCTAATCTCACTTTTTATTTGAAATTTCTACAGTGTGAACAAAAAGAAAAATTAAGATGTTGGATACTACTGCCTTGGCTCTTCATTCCAGCAAGTCTTCCCCCAGACAGAAACCCACCATCATAAATAAACAAAAAAGTGAAACAAAGTCCACAATAACAGCTTCCTATTGTGGTCAAGGCCCCAAGTCAGCTATGGATATTCAAGGGAAGCAAGGTCTTTTGCATATTGTACACAAAACAGTGGATATGCAGGACTGAAATGAAAGAATCACTTCATGGACCACATAGCTGGCAACATCCTTGCTTTGACAGATAGCTCCTCTCCATACACAGTTTCTCAATGTGCTGTGCTCTAGTCTGAGAGCTGGAAGAGGATGACAGATTATTTAGCAGATGTCATTTTCTTAGTCAATGACCTTGGGTTATTTTCAAACCATTGAAAAAAAATTCCTGTTATAGACATAGGACTTTACAGAAAGAAAATGTGAAAGAAGAGATGGTTTGCTCCTAATAAACATGTGAAGCATTTTGAGATGAGGATGACCAACACATTGTTTTCACACCAAACTGAGAAAGTCTTGATAAAATTAGGATCAGCTTGAAACCCTCGAGAACTCTTAAAAATAAGTGCAAAAGCAGATGCTTTAAAGTAAATTTGAAGTTTCTTTCCTTTGAGGCAATTTACTTAAGAGATTTCTTATTAATGTTTAAAGCTCTAAATCACTCTGGTGTTACACCTGAATTATTCCCATCAGGAAACAAGGTAAAACACAAGGAATACTTATGTGATGGTTACAAGTGGCTGAGTTCTCTTCAAACCTTGGAGTCAGCTCTCAATAGAAAAGCAAGCAAGAAGTAGTGCTCTATTTCTGCTAGTGCACTTCCCATCTTGGCAACTGAAGGTAAATGTCAGGCTAGAGATTCAAACTCTTGCCATGACTAAAAAATCATCAGACTATTTTCAAGAAAATGAACCCGTTAAGAGGTTTTTTTTTCCTCCAATATAACACTAAACAAACAGAAAAACACAATAAACTTCCTGTGTATTATGCATGATACAAACTGTTAACCCTGGTGAAGAATGTGTGATTCTGGAGGCTGGCAATGCTATAGAGATCTCATTTTTAACTCTACATCCTTGTCTTGTAACCAAACCCATTTATCAGGGTTGGCTGAAAGTCAGGACATCTGTTCCTGATGAAATTTTGACATTTCTAACTTTCCATTGCATTCCAAACTGGAAGAAAGCCAAGTATTTTTCAGGTTTCCTATAAATGCTCTAGAAAGTAACAATTCCAGATTAGCACACATGACAGTACCTCTAATTAGCAGGAAAGATATGTTTCTTGTGTCAAATATCAAACTGCTTCATTTTCACCCCAAAAAGTGACATTTTGAAATATCTAATTTTCTAGAGCAGTCAATATTTTACATTCACTCCTTACAACTATTTTTTGATTACATGATACTAAAAATAAAATAGAAAAAAAGCACATTGCATCAGAGTGATATGATGTCACTGTGGTATATAAATTACCCTCTGTCACACACATACACAAATATATTTTCAACTGTGTATTCTATTACCAAAAAATTAGTGAATGTGAAACTAAAGATTGGCTTCTCTCTTTTTCCCCCCTAAGTCTGATTTGCTCTTAATATCCTTAACAAAAAGGGAATAAAAACTTTTCCAGTAAGGCATGTGATTACTGCTTTCTGTCATCTAAGTACTCCTTTCCATGATTTTTTTCAAATCCAAAATTATCTTACAGATATTTCAGTATTGAAAAGAAACAACTTAAGTGGAACAAAACTAAAATTATCCTGAAAATGGCCTGCTATAATCAAATTTCATGCTGCAGAAGACTCAAAGCATTGATCCTAGAAGGGAATAGAATGTGTTTATTTCAAAGCAACTCAGACTTCATTTTGGGTACCCATAAAGTAATTCCTGCCTTAGGTATAAGAGGTCAACATCAATTTCTCAATTTACATCTCATCACACCAAACTACAATAAAACCAAAAGATCCATCCTACCAAAAATGGAAAATCCGTATGTCCACTCAATCAAATGTTATGTGTTCTGCCCTAATTTTCTTCTATAGAAAGAACTTCAACTTAATCCTCTCCAATTCAGTTTTCCAACACAGTTTACAAACTTGATGCAGACACAGGTCTCAGGAGCGCCCTGGAGCCCTGCACTGATGTCATTCAGTAAGGTCTGTGATTTCACATCATCGCCAAGGTTGAAAGAGACCTCTGGAGATCACCAAGTCCACTGGATGGTCAATCAGTGCAGGACTATGCCCATGTTTTTTAAGTACATCCACAACTGGAGACTCCACAGCCTCTTTGGGTAACCAGTGTTTCACCACCATCCCAAGTAAAAGTTTGCTTAAACAAAATTTCCTGCATGTCAATTGCTTGCTGGTCTTGTCCTTTCACTGTACACCATTAAGAATCTCTGCCCACCAGCACTCCCAGGACTCCATCTACAGTTCAATTTGTCACCATAACAATGCAATCACTGTTAATTTAGTACAAGTGTTGTAAGACTGGGAAATGTTTGGCGCTGGAACTGTTCACATTTTCAGGCTACTCTCTTATCATATCAGTTCTCACCCTTCTCTCATACTACTGTGTGGGAAAACTTGACAGATAAGAATCAACCACTCAATTACCACTCAATTATTGCTTCAATATACACACAACACGTTTCTGCTTGTGGTCTAACCACCTGTTTTTCTTTTACTCAACAATTTCTTTCATGATGCCCATAAAAGGAATTAATTGTACCCTGCTGGACCTGACCATCTCATCCATCAGCATGCTTTGGACAACCAGAAGTATTGAATCAGGAAGTTTGAGAAAAGCTAATGGACAAACGCAGAAAAGTTGTCAACAGGCACATATTCATGACCCACTCATTTCCTAGACCTTTGTTTTCAACAGAAACAACTGGTCTTACCAGTTCCAAGGGTGATTCTGGTCTTGACAAAGCTCTGGTCTCATGTGCTATAGCAGAGCTCAGGAGAGCCACAATCCTGATAGTAAACTGATGAGAGGCTGGAGTGCTCCAGCTCCCCAGCTGCACAGGTCTCCTTCTGGTTGAGAAGTGCTACCTGAGTTCACCCACCACCCCAAAAAATTTCTGAGCTCACTTTCATTTCGTGAAGATTTAATTTTGTCTGCTCTGTCACATTGTAATGCCCACTGGTTTAGACCAGCATTCCACATTTATGCTGCCCACTTACGATGTTTCAGCAGTTGCCATATCAAGGCTAATTTCTGTGCATGTTAAGGAACATAACCTGTTTGAGCAGTCCCCTGAATAAAGGCACACCAAGCAGTCTATCTCCAACTATGGAGGCAACTGCATCTCATCAGTACATCACACAGTCACAACAGACACAAGGAAAAGCAAGCACAAGGGATATTACAATGCACCACTCTGATCTTCCTTTCACATTACGTCTGTGATCAGAAACTCTTTTGAGTAAGCTCTTTACTTTGAGCTATAGAGCACAGTCTTACTTCCAAATAAGCAACTCCCTGCCACTGCAGGAAAGCATCTCTCATTAGCCCAGGCAGTTTAGCTCGTTTGTACCATTTCAAGGGTAGACAGTATTGGTATAAAAGCACTTCTCATAGCTTAAAGTCAAACACCATGGGAAAGTAAAAACTGAGAGTAGCCTTCGCTTCCAGTCTCTTCTCAGTGAAAAGATAGGAGTCCCATGGACATAGTCACAGTCCCAATGAAAGTTCAGGTATCTGAACTTTCTCTATGTCATATAGACATAGAATGAATTCAGGCAGGAAAAACAGTGAAAAGAGATCCCAATGCTGAAGTGAGGATTTCAGCATCATTTCTATTAAGCCTTTTTCTCTTTCTGCTTGTGGAACTAAAAATACTAAGTTTATCTCAGAGGATGGCAAATGGGCAGTGAATTGATTTGATGACACCACATGCTACGTTATTTCACTACTGATAAAAATAGAGCTACTAGCTTTTGCAAATGATAGATAAACACTACTGCAAGCACAAATACTCAAATAGCCTCAAGAATGCAAGATTTTTATGCCAATGAACACATTCCAAGCTTTAACCTCTGTGCAATAGGGTTCACAACGCCAGGTAGATTTATTTTTTTAATATAGTACTATAGGTTATTGACCTCATCCATACAGGAGAAACCAATGCAGTGAAGATATTATTAGAATTATTAGAAGAAATCTTCTGCTGCACTTGCACTGAGGAAAAAATGCAAGTGGTTTAGAGATTAATTTAGCTTTATGCAAGTGGTTTAGAGATTAACTTAGCTTTAACTATCCTAGTGTGACCTGTGGGTGCAAAGAAGGCTTTTCATCACTTCAGACCAAACTTTAATGTGCATCATTAATAATATTAAAATGAACTTTAGGTTAGTGAACCTGAAAGATATTTCATTAATACAAGGCAGTCTGGAGACCCTTACCATTTCATTCCTGTAAAAAAATCCCACTGATACTACATGTCCAAGGGAGTACAAAAATCAATTTGTATGTACACACTACACACCAGAAATACTTGTAAGACTGCATATATTGTCATCCAAATGAATTTTTATAGTTAGCAAAAATATATACATATACATGCCCAGACAATCATTGCATCACATCACCCAGATCCGCTAGGAATTCTACTGTGTCATACTAAATGAAAATCAGCTGAAGTTACCTTTGAGATTGAATTATCATTACAAAAATAAATTTTCATATAAAAGCCATGAATTTCCACATGCTCAATGTCTACAGTATCTTGATGGGAGTAATAGTAAATGATGTGGCTGGCTCAGCTCAAGTCAGTGCAGCTGGAGGGCTGCTGCTATATATAATCAAGCTATCTCTGACCTTATGAGCCATTCTATCAACTGCAGAATATCAGCATCACCTTTGAGAACTGCTCCCCATCACAGCCAGATTACAATAGAAGCAGTATAAGCTTAGTTTGCTGATTCATGGAGTGATTTCATGAAATAAATTTGCAACTACAATGTAAACGTGAAATATTAGTAACTTCAATAGATGAGCCAAGTGTAAAGACTAATTGACTCAGAAGATTGTTGGACCACATCAGAAATCTGTTAAGTCAGGAATCCATTTGGAGGATTCCATCAACTTCTGCCTTGAGAGAAGTGTCTAAAACCAAAGTGTTATCCTCTTGCTTTGTGTCCAACAAGAACACAGACTGCTAAGTGAATACTGTTCTTGTATAAGACACACTCCTCACAGAGGATATGATTAGGAGTTCAGGAAAGGATGCTGCTTCTGAGCAGTGAGCTCTAGCACAGAGGGAGAAGAGCCATGTTATCCCATAAACAAAATAAGAAAAATTGTATTTGCCCAGAATAACAGGTATTTCTTTATTTTTTAGGCCAATCAAAACTACAATACCATGCTATTAGTAAGACCAGTTTCAATTCAGCTTTAACCTTTCTCATACTAGAACTGGAAAGGATCCAGGAAGACAGAGACATATTATTGAGCACTTATATTACCTGAAGGCATTGTATAGAACAGAGGGTGTCCTTAATTGCTTACATGCCTTTAAAAAACATTGTAAGACACACAAAACGGATATATACTATGGGGAAATACATTCCCACATTACTCACTGCACCACCATCTTCCAAATTACTAGGTAACACTATCCTTGTGCTTAGCTATTATAGTTTTCTAAAACGTACTTTGTGTTTAAAGAAAGAGATGAATGAGAAGGAAGGGAAAAGAGAAAAGGCTGTTAAAGTATGTCAACATCTTTTTACATCCATAACTACGACAAGCTCAGCAGACACATGCACTAAAGCTCAAAGCTATGAGATTATACCTCAGACCAAACCTTATTTCAGAGCACCCATCATCATCAGACTCTCTTGCTGAGGCAGTTGAACATATAAATAATGTTCTAATCTACCTTTTCCTTTCATTTAAGAGGACTTGTAAGGGATAGCAGGACAAGGAAATTAATAAAAAGTAACTCATTTGAAAAGAGGAAAAAAATCAAGAAGTGTCTAGATTATTTTCTTGGCTTGGTTAGCAGATTCACCAAACCATGAACAAACAACAACAACAAAAATCCCTGTAGGATTAACTCTGTAAATAGTACGTGTATATGCAAAGAATAAAATTTCCAAGTTCTATCATTTCAATTCCACCTGCAAGTACGTAGATACAAATACATACGTATATAGAATATAAACATATATATCACCTTGCAGCATTTTAAGTTGTATCCTCCAAACACCTCAAGAACTTTGTAAGCAAAGATATGTGAAGTCCAACTCCCTTAAACTGTATTTCTTACTATTGTGAGGATTCATGAAGTTAGTAACCCTTCCTGTGAAGCAGAGGAATAAACTCCAGCAGCCTAGCAGTCAGCTGCTTTGAAGCAGTCTGAAAATAATGGATATCAAACACATAATCAGATTCTTAACACCTTGTGTCTGCTTAGATAGCAGTGTACAGAATTACAAGAGCACCTGTATTAGAGTTAAGGTATTAAAAAAAAAAAATAGAATACATTGATGTTACAGTACTACAGTACAGTCATAGATCTAAAATAAACCTGCAAGTTTTTCAAATGGGTTACAGAACCTATATTTATTTTTTCTTTAGCTGCTACCTTTGCAACTGCTAAACATTTGCAAGAGCATGTTGCAGGATGCAGCACATTCATCAGTCATCCACAACTTGAGTTAAAAAAAACCCCCACATTTTAACAGAGAGAAGAAAGAAAAAAAAATCAATTTCAAAGATATTCCTCTCTTCCCCTTCTCAGTCATGCATAATTGCAGACCTTTAATTGATGATGTGCCAGAAGGATTTCTGTAGCTCCCAACAATCAAAGCACAGAAATCTGAAAAAAACTAATTAACAATAGGTAATAATAAAGCTGGATCATTCCTCCACTCAAATCCATGCACAATCCCCGTACTTTCATCAGGTCCAGTTGCTTTTGCTCAGCCTGCTTTGGTAAAATGCTATACGTGAAAAATCACTGTTGCACCATGCTGCATGGATTAATCCCACACAAAACAGCCTGATCCTACTCTCACAGTGCAGTTTTGAAACTGATTTTCATTTTAAAAGGAAAAAAACACATGCCTAAGTAATTGTTAATAAAACATCTTTGGAGGTCTCTCACCTACAATCAGGTTAGCAGAACACATTTCCAGATATAAATTTCAAAATCAGTCTAATGAATATAAGAGAATTTTTAAAATACTGGTTTTCTCATCCGTATGTATAATTCTTAAAAACAGAATTCATTGTAAAATTAAACATTTTTAATTATGAAGAAAAACAAGAGTAAGTGGATACAAAACGACTACATAATCAGAGTAGCTTCTATGATAACAACAGCCACATCAGTATTAGCAGAAATGTGAGTTAAACTTGAGGCTGAAACAATCTCTCGATGAACTGTCCCTCCATCAAGACACAGTCCTGCTCTGATGCATTCTGCAGTTCAAATGACAAGACATGCAATATCATGCACCCACTTTCAACACTCAAAAGTACACATCATACTGATTGCAAAAAAATTTTAATTATTTGACATAATCTAAATACTTGTATTCATTTCTCCAGTTGTAACTATATTGCAATTGTTTCAATTAACTTTTCACAACCTCAGATTTTCAGTCAGATGGCAACTTTTTCTGTGTTGTTTAGTAAATCTGTAAAGCAACGCAGAAGACAACAGCCCACGACAGCTTATTTTTCAAAACAAATATGGTCCTCTCAACCAAGCAAGGAATACAGGCGAGTTCTAACCAGGGAGAGGGAATATTAGGAATTTTGAAATGGTACCTGGCAGATCAGCTGTATTATCATTTTTGAAGTATCTTTACAGCCCTTCTCTGGCATGTAATAACTACCGGTCCTCCTGTAACTCCCTTGACTACCCTAACAGCATGCCTAAGAAGACAAGGCTGAAAACACGTAGGTGCTGGCATAAGGAATGGTTCTTTTGTTCTCAGCTGCTGAGGAGCAGCACCTCTGTCAAGCGGCGCAGCAGCGTGCTCCAGTGAGCACCCACTGGGCTGCAGCTGCCCCTGCCCAGCGCCGCACGGCACCGCTCACACAGAACACGGCCCCTGCTCACCCAGCGCTAGTCCGGCGCCTTGTGATTAACTATACGTATATACGTGTTTATCTATTTGTGAAACGTGGTTCATGAGTTCAGCAGCCTCGAAGAACGGTGAGTGTGGTTCAGGGATGAACAGCGTCTGGCGCGTTTCATCACTGAGCTTCCACATCCTGGCAGCCCCCGGAGTGTTCCGATGCTCGACAAGGACCGCTCACTGATACCATCTGTCACGCAGACCCCTGCGCTGGCCCAGGCTGCGCTCACCAAGAACTGTCCCTTCCCACCTGAGTCCCCACGCCGAACCCGCCGCCGCTCCGGGCACCCGCCGCGGGCTTGGCTGCGGAGAGCGGCCCTGCGCCGGGGCACGGGCAAACTCTCCTGCCGGGACCGCTCCTCTCGCCGAGCTCCCGTGAGGGGGGCGGACTGGACCCCGGCGGGGTCGGGCAGGCGGCCCGACCCGCACAGGTGCCGGAGGGCCCTTCTCCCCGCCCGCCGCGGCCGGCGCAGGTGGCGGGAGGGCTGCGCCCATTCCCGGGCAGATCTCGCCTCCTAGTGCCCGCGCCGGGCCGCGCCGCAGGCAGCGGGAACGGCGCGCCGCTGCCTCTCGAACCCCTCCACCTTCCTGCATCGGGCCCGCTACGTGACCGACCGAGGGCAGGGATAAGGCAAGGGCCCGGTGAGGCCGGCAGAAGCGGCGGCGGGGACAGACGCTGGGCTGACAAGGCTCCCCGGCTGCCCTTGGGCCCGCCCAGCCAAGCCCGGCGCGGCGCTCGGCGCTCGGCGTTACCTTTCGAAGAGCAGCCGGATCATGAAGATGCAGAAGGCCAGGGGGAAGGCGAGGTAGAGGTCCTCCGCCTGTGGGAAGGTGGCTTCCTCCGTGCTCTGCAGGTCCGCCCAGGTGACGTTGTGCGGCAGCCAGAACCGCTCGTTCCAGAACCAGGCGAGGATCCCTGCCATCTTTGCTTTGTCTGCCGCGGCGCCCCTCGCTCCGCTCCGCTCCGCCCGCGGCGAGGCGCGTGTGAGCGGCCGCCGGGAAAGAGGAGGATGGAGGCGTGTGTCAGCCCCGCAGCCGCGGATGATGCTGCCGAGCGCCGCCGTGCAGGTTCCCCGCCCGGCGGGGGCAGCGGCCGCCCCGCCTGTCACACGGCCGCGCGGCACCCATTGGCTCCCGCCCGCGCCCGCCGCCGCCCGGGGCCCCGCCGGGCGCTCCGGAGCCGCCTTCCCCGCCCCTTTCCCCTGCCGAAAGACCGCGCCGTAGCCTGAAACCCAAGTGGCGCGACCCGAGCAAGAGACCCTGTCCCGGGGGCACTCCCCGCGGCCGAGGATGGCGGCAGCAGCGCTGCACCCACCGGGCGCAGTCTCCTCCTCAGCGCCGGCCCGGGCCCCGCCGCCCCGGCCGCTCCGCTCCGTGTCACCCCCCGCGCTTTCGCCGCCCGGCCGGGTCCCGGCAGCCTGGAAGGGCTGTGGCCCGATTGGAGTAGACGGGTGGCAGCAGTGAAAAGCCCTCTCTGAGCCCTGCACGGGCCGGGGTCGGCTCCGCAGTCCGCTCCCCGAGAGTGACTCCTGCCCCGGCCCTCTCGGCTGCGGTGTTTCACCGGGATCGGGACTGTCCCACACGGAAGGACCCGCAAACATTTAAGGACTTCACTCTGACCTTTGCGGGTACAACAATCAGGTGTACATATGGCATGTAAAAGCATCAGAAAGCACACGACTCATCAGCAACAGGATTGAGGTTAGGACTTCAGTTTTGCACTCCTGGCTAAGGAAAACCTTTTTTGTTTTACATAATTTTTTACCTCTGATTCCTTATCTCATTGCCATGTCTTGCTAGAGATAAGTTGTGAGAGGAAAACTACAATTGATTCCACTAAACTTTACAGCAGGCTTTAGTATAGCTATAGTCACAGACTACATGTGGTAGTCTTGACACAAACAAAATTAATTGAAGTAGTAGCCCCTGTAACATCACTGTTTTTCTGCCCGCCTTAGTTTATTTTAGATGGCTTCTGTTTTCTTCACTGTATCATTATACTTTCCATCAGGCCATAGAATACTGAGACACAGACCTCTGCACGTGCCATACTTCAGAGTTTTATCATCCTGCTTTTATGTTTTATGCTAACTTGCTCTTTTCACCCCACTGGCTCTATTTGCCCTTCCTGAAAAATTAATTGCACAGGTCCTTATGTCTGTGCTGACATTTCTGTGCTGAATAAAATCATAAATCAATCACAATGCTGTGGAAAATGCCACATCAATTTAAAGGAAGCAAACAACTTCTGTATGTGGAGATAATTTCCATCTAGGACATTTCAGGGAAGTTTCAGGAAATACTTTGGCAGGATGGCTGATGAGCCATGCAGGTAAATCTGCCAGTGAATGTTTCTGTTTTATTGATGAGACAATTTCCTAAGTGTCTGTGTTATTATTCAAATTCAGTTCTTGTGGTTGCTTCTCAGGGAGAGAGTACAGACACCTAGTCCTTCAAATTGTCTGGAAAAAAGTGTGAGTTCTAGCACCACTGGCAGGTCTGCCTGGCCCCATCTCTTCCTTCACTTTGTGTCAGGATTCTTCTCTGATGTGAGCTGTCAAAATCCAGGGCTTTGCTCTAATTTCAGTTCAGAGGAAAGCAGACCATTAGTTCCACACCCCTAATGGAGCTTTCCTCACATAAAAATAAGATTTTTCTGAACGCAAGAAAACATTTCTTCACTCAAATAGTCAAGACTCCTTTCATCCAGTACCAAAAAATTGCATATCCTTCTTCCTTCCAACTTCTCTGCCTTGTTCTCACAGTCAGACTCCACCCCTCTCCCAGCTGACCTAGAGCACCCCTAGAATTTCCCCTGGGAGCATATTTTTCAGCACATTCTCACAAATACCTGAGCTGGCTCCTGCACATACTCCTACTCCTCTCAAATCATCCAGATCACTCCATTTTCTGAATGGACATGCATAAGTGAGTTTTAAATGGAGGCATGAGGGCACCTCCCTAGAATGACATCATCTTTGAAATCTGATTAAAAATTATTTAGATATCATTTTAATATCTATAAATACACAGATAACCATTTACTTCATTAATAATTGTGCTTGAGGCAGAGGTATTTTTAATCAGAAAATCGGTGTCAATATCCCACAGCTGAAGGTGACCTGTCTCTTTGCAGCCTATTTCAATATTCCAATCAGTTTAGAAGTACATTCAATATTTATGTCTCATTCCAATAAAGTAGTTATTTCCAGTCAGTACTGAGACTCACAGGTACTACATAGCTTTGCTTATGTACAGACAAAGGAAAGATCTTTGCAAAATGAACCTAGCAACAGTAATAATGTGATGATGCATAAGAGGTTAATTCCTGATGAACAATAAGTGTAATTGACTTTTGTGTCAGACTAAAATTATGTTAGGACAATAGATCTGTAGGCATATCTGAAAATGAATGACAGTTTGGAGGGATGACCAATTAAAAGCTTTTAATTGAATTTAAACTGTAGCAGTGGCCAAGATATGACTATGGAATAAGAATGTCTGAATATTGTGCTTTGAAGGGTGATATTGCCACATTTTTTTTCTTTCCTGTCCCCTAAAGTTATAATATCACAAAATGGAGCCCAGAATTTTAAAAACTGTGGTTTCATATGTGGTCTCATATCTTAAAGGAACTTACTCCAAGATAGTGGTAAAACTTGGCTGTAAAAGAAGGTGAAGTGCTGAAACTAAGACTGGTTCCTCAAAAACCCAGCCTGGGCACTTTGTAATTACTAACAAGAGATAGTAATAGCTAAAGAGAAAGAGATACACAGATTCCCCAAAAGTTACTGAATTTATGTTACTATTCCAAAAAGGAGAAGACTGACAGCTTACACATTGCTAGTTCAAGACCTTGAGCCATGTTGCTGACCACCTGGAGGAGTTTGTCTACCAAAACAAAACAAAAAAAAAAAAAAAAAAAAAAAAAAAAAACTGCAGAAAAAAACCTCTTGATTTTAAAGGATTGCAGGAGATTTGAAAGCAATAAGCCAATTTTTTTTTTTTTCATCTCATTTAGTCTACTGTATTTCTGGAGTAGCATCAGGCTTGCACATAGGCAACTGTGATAAGACTCTGGACCAGTCCTTTTAATGAACTGGGTAGTACAGGTGCCAATAACACAATCCACTGAGATTTCTTGTTATTCAAATCTGAACTGCATTGTTCCTAAGCAGAAGAGGTGGCTACAGTTGATATTTATAAAAGCATTGGTGCCAGTCTCATTTCCAGAGGTCAGTATCATTAGGCTGCTAATGATGTGTCAAGCAGAAGGACCAAGAATTGCCTGGGTGTTGTATGGCTGCTCTGTGCCCTCCTGGGGAAGATGAAGGACCATGGGCACAGGGGAAGTGGCAGTGCAAGTCATGCCAATGAGCTGTCATTCTTCTAACATGTCTTCTACCTGCTGGTCCTGGCAGTTTTGTGCTCCCTTCTAGCTTCTTGTGCTACTAGTTTTGCCAGCTTTTCTAATAATTTCACCTAAGAATCCCACTAACAGAGCAGCAGTCTTCATTACAAAAGCTGTGTCACATCAGTCCTGCCTCCTGTGTGGGGTTGTATTGCTTTGAAGAGACCAGTCTGGCTTTACCCAATTGCCAAACAACATGCCCTGAATTCAAATCACTAGCAGAGCTCTGTGTAATAGCACTTAAAGTACAGCAATACAGAGGTGTCCCGAGGTTACATCAATTCTCAGCCTTCCAAATGTTTTATCTTGGCAGACAAGTGAGTTTTGTCACTTGGAAAGACAAGCCATGGTAATTAGTTTGGCTGCCTGGAAAGATACATGGACAAATAGCCCTAGCTGAAAGAAAGGTTTACAAGACTTGGGAAGGTTTTTGCTTTGTGCTGGGCTCCAATTAAAGTCAAGAGCTAAAGCAGAACTGCCCAATGAGGATGATTTAGGAGGAGAGGAGGAAGCAGGGATTGCCTGAGTCAGTATGTCTCCATGCTTCATTTGTCTTCATTGTTCACTTTAATTTGGCTTCCTGCTCTAGATTTCTATAGAAAGTCTGCCAAAATGTATGTCCTAATTATGATATCATCATAGTTCATGTGATTGCAATGTTGCTTAACTGCCCAAATATATTCTACACTGAACTAGGCTTACTCAAACTACAGAAGAGTAGTCAGAGTCTTTCATACCAATTTTAAATAAATCATCCTGAAAAAAACCTTGTAATGAAGTTTGCATAACTGAGTAAAGACAGGCAGCTGGAAAAAGTGCTGGTTTTATCTTAAACTAGATACACTGTGTCACATTTCAAGTTGCCCTTCAGAAACACCTACTTCATGCCTATTTGTGTGGCCAGGTTTGGATTATAGAGTCACATTAAAATTAGCTTAGTAAAGGACCTGTAATTTTACATAGAAAGGATCTTTCACACCTGCATGATATCAAAATTTCCTCTATACTGTGTGCATCTTGTTTCCCCAGCATCCAGACATGCTTTGTTGGACTGCAGACTTTCAGTAGCCATTGTCTGCAATGCTCAGTGAAATCTGGGCTCTGACAAACCACACTGCTGTGCCCAATGAACATGCAATCTGGAGTCTGTGCCAGCTTTGTGTCAGCTGTGAAGGGACAGACAATACCTGACTCTCCATGCAATGAGAGATCTAATCTAGCATAAAAAGTCAGCTACTACAATGCTGACCTGTCATATCATTTACAGGGAATTCGCATTGTCAGTGTGAACTTCTGTGAGATCAGTACCTCCCATCTCATGGCTGCAAACTGTGTTCCAGTCCTGGCAGCCTGGGAGTCATTTGCTGTCTTATTAAGCCACAGGCCTGAAAACTCCAGAAATTACTGTCAGAACTAAATTTCCTTATTTTCTAGTCATTTTCAGACAGCTTCCAAGGTAATTACATTCTGCCCAGAGAAACATTCACCTAGTCATCTCAGATTTTTCTTCAAAGCTCATTTAACATCACTGTCACAATGTCATCTGGTAGTTACTTGGTAATAGTTTGTGTTCATATCTGAATGAAGCCAGTGCTGTGTAGTGTTTGGTTTTAAGACCCATCTAGATGTAAATTATATTTCCCTAGGAGCTAGGGGACAGTTAACAGGAGGGAAATAAATCTGTATTTTCTTACCACAGATTTAAACATCTTCCTTATGAGTTTCATTATACTTTTGTCACAGCTGTACAGAATTTTATTTTCACCCAAATTATACATTTGGATTGACTGAAAATATTGCTAAATTAATGCTGAATTGATTAAATTAGCATTTTGTGTTTCACAAATTATCACATGTATATTCCGACATTTTTAAACCAAAGCATCCATTTTTTATTTCATAATGAAATTGCAAGAATAAGGTTATTTCTTTTTTTATGTGACTTGGAAGTAAAATATAAATCAAAGGACTGGGTAAAATTAGACACACAATAATTGATACAAGTTTATCTTTAAAGCTCTAGATAGTAATTAAAGATTCCCTTAGCTATACTGATTGTGTCAAAATTCTCAAGATTATAGGTCACACACTATTGCACTTAAATCAGTTAAGTGGAAAAGATATCAGAAAGCTGAAGGGATAACTCAATGGGCCACACTCCCTGGTGGTGGCACTGTTCATGCTCTGTGGGGAACATGTCCTGTAAATACAGCCCCAACTCCACAAATGAAAGCTGACCATCTTTTCTCCTCCCTCTGATACAGACCACAGCTATTATGGGCACTGACACAGTAGATTAGTTAGGCATGGCTTTAAGCATTTTCTGAGTTGGAAGTATAATACTCTATTTCTGTTTTCTCTGGACTTGAGAAGAGGCAAAACCAGAGAACAACATTCTTTCCCCAACTTTGTTTCAACCCCAGAATGTGTTTTCTCTTTTACAAGTTCATGGGGGATAGCTAATCAACAGAAAAAATGAGAGTACCTTTATCCCAGCTATGAAAAAGGGGTTGTTTTTATTCCTCCCATGAAAAGAAAAAGCACCAAAAAACTTTGTCTGTTGGGTCATGTGTGTAGGTACTGTATTATTACACAAAACATTATATATACACCCTGATTTAAATGTTGCATTTAGTCTTTGACCAGCGTCATCATTTTACCTCTTCCTGTGGGAACACTCCTCCAATTAGTGACTGCAGCCCATTTGTATTCTTCAGAGCCTTTGTCTCCCTCTTGATACCCAAAGCTGCCATCCACCCTCCAAATCAGCTGGTCAGCCCAGGCTAAATCTGCTTTGTGTCCAGGCACAGCAACATGAACACAGAAGCTAAGTCTGTTCAGGGATTTATCTTTCCTTCAATTTATTCACATTCACAGTGCCATTTTTGGGATAAATAGTGGTTTAGCTGTTTAGTATTTTTGACAAAAAAGGTATAAGGATTTATAAATGTGAGTTCCAGCACCAGGAGGCAAGATGAGGTAGTTGTTCACCCTCACATGGTCTTGCTGTGTACAGAAATAGGAAGAAATAGGAAGCCTGCACAGATAATGTAATATAAATATGAGTAAAAATAAGAAAGTTGCTTTGTGCAATAGCCCAGTAGGTCTTCTCATCTCGAAGGAAAGATCTAGAGGAATCCAAATGAATTTGTCCTGAGATCCAAGACAACTAAATTAAATAGGAGTACTCTGAACCAATAAAATGAAGGTAGCTGAACTTATCAATTAACACTGGGAGACTTTCCTTAAAAAAAATCCCCAAAGTTTCAGTCAATGCAATGATTTTCTTGGAAAGGATATTCCCTAGGAGGAAAAAATGGTATAACTTATTTAAATCATAATCTTTTAACTAGCATTCTTATCACTGTCATTATTTGCTATTGTTTATCAATAAAAGAGACTTTCATTTACTAAAACCCTAAGTAATTAAACCTCAGGAAAAAAAATGCTGCTTCTAGAAATAAGAAATCATCACAGAAACAAATGAAATAATGCAAACCACAATGCACTCGTTTCTAACTGTGCACTTAGGATATCAGCAGAGGATGAAGATGCAGCTGACTTGGCATCAAAGTATTGGCAGGGGGAGTAGGAAAGGGAGTTACAGGGACAGTTTGAATAAGCTAAATACTATCTTCCTTTATCCTGTTGCACCTTCCAGTGGATTTGATCACCAAGTACAGCTTATTTTTGTTCTGCCCTCGGGAAGAGAAACACTGACATTATTACAGCTGAACCCACATCTCTTCAGTGAGGTCAGTGTGCTCCAGTCTTGCCACAATCAGTTAAGATTCTTCAGTCTTCTGTTTTGGAGCTCAATTTGGGCTGGTCAAGGTGTGCTGTTGCCCTTACAAATGGGGAACAGAGCAGCTGCCTCAGTTGTGGAATAAGATGTGCCTGCACCATAGCTAACTTTTTCAGGGAATGATGGAGCAAGGCAGGCAGTGTTGTCCTGTAGCTATATGATTTCATAAAAAACTCTTCATGTGAGCTGTAGTTAAGCAGAGTGAGACACACAGAGCTGCATTGAATTCCAAAATATACCACCCCCCACCCCCAGCAATTTGCCTGTCTTTAAGTAAACACCATTTACTTAAAAGACATTAATGCTGTATTATGTTTTTCAAGTCCTCTAGAGGACAGCTTGGGGGTCAGGCTACTGCACAATGGGGAGAGGAAGGGCACAGTTCTACCATTTTAATGAAAATATTGTGTGGTTTCTACATTGAGTTTTCAGTGAAAAGTGAAATAAAAACTCTCTGGCATGTTATTTTCAGTCAAATGCTGTGCCTTCCTGCTACGTGAGTGTTTATATCCTGTTTGAAGTCAATCAGCAGGTACAGTCACAAGACAACTGCTATAATCCTCTGCTTGCTCCAGTATGTATGCAAGATTTTCCATGTGCCTTAACAGCGTGTTTGATGCATTTATTTCACTACAATGTTATTCCATAAATCAGTCTGGAAGTAGAGTGTCCAGACAAAGTCTTGGGATTAAACCCTCAACACACATCTTACAAGGTTTATACTCTCTAGCATATTGACTCACGCTCTGTAGTATTATAAAATGTAGAAAAATTCCACTTCATAAACACAAGTATTTTGTCAGCATCTAAATACTTAAGTTTCAATGACTTTTAAAATCAAAGGAAATATAGTAAAATAGGAAAATCTTTCCTGCTTTTCCTTTGGTAAATTTAGTTTACTGTGCTGAATTGTGTTTCACCAAACCTATTACATGATATAGAACAAACTGAGGAGGAATCAAGGGATCATAACACTGAGCACTAAACAAAGTGCAAGCATCTGCAAGGATGAGCTGAGCTAATGACAATGTGAATAGTCACCATGTGAGGGAGCACTTAATGTCAATTCGTCTACTCCTTTTAACCATACTCGGCAGCTACAATTTTCTCCTTCTATTTTACTCCACCAATCAGTAACTGTAAAAAGACCAGCTGCCAATGCTTTGCAGGTGTTCTTTTGTAACAAGATAACATTAATTAGGTATTTAAATCTGTAATTGCTGTTTATTTCCTTGACTTTCTGTATCAACAATTTCTTAATGCTTTCTTTCTGCAGACTTTTTATTAGCTCCTAAGCCATTTGTTCTTTCTCACTTGTCTGCCTCTCTTCTGTTTTTTCCTGTAACATGGTCATTTTCCCACCCACTTGCTATTCAAGCTCAATGTTCAGTAAATGTAAGCCATGAAAATATGTATATTTTTACTGCAGTATTATTTGAAACAGTTACTGTGTTTATTAGCGCACTCACAGAATTATGATGTTCTGTTTGACTTCATGCTGATTTGATTACTAGATTATCCTAGGAACCAAAAGAAACCAGCAAAAGACTGTAGAGGTTGAGGCTGTTTTAAATAGGAATTAGGAGGGTACTAAAATATGCTTTTAAAATCACTCATCCAAAAATATTGAAGATAGTCGTCATGTTTACCAAAACATTCTTAGTGTGTTTAGTCATCCCATAAGCCAGCAAGGCAAATATGAGCAAGGGTACATCTAATATGGATTGAATTTAAAACAATATTACCAGATTTTCAATTTTAGGATGGGAGAAGGTACCAGCTATAAGGAATGCATATAGCCAAGAAGAAAAATTGATTTGTGTTTTTTAAAATCTCATCTTTACTTCTTTGTCTACCTCAGCATTTGCTGTCAATTCTGTGAAAAGCTGAAGTAACAGAGAAAAAGAGTGACTGAAAGGTGCATGAGAAACATCCTCAGCAGCAGAATTTTATTGCCACTGACTTCAGAGAAGCAGGAAGCAGCACTAACAGAAGCCTGAACTCTGATGGTGACTCTGCTTGACTCAAGGATCAGGTGAAGCAGATATAAAGGGAACTGCACCCTGCAATAAATGATTTAAGGATTATAAGGCTCCTGTCTGCCTGGAAGGAGTAGAGAGCAATGGCTTGTCTACAGCACAGCACTTACCTTAAGGGATACTTCATATGTTATTTCCCAACCCAGCAGCTAAGATCTCTACAAAAATGACTTATGGAGCCATGACCCAAGAATGAGATTTGCTAGTAGAGCAACCACTGACTGCCCCACTTTGGGTTGCCCATGTCACAACACTGGGTGACAGCTGACAGTATGTGTGTGTTCCCTGTATAGAAGTACTCTAAATGGATAGCAGATCCACCTTTTGCTAACAGTTAATTGTTCCATGGTCATCACAGAAATGACCAAGAGTACCATGGTATTTTCCAGCAATCTGTTAATAGCAAGTTTCTTCTCATCTTGTCTGCTGCTGTTGACACATATCAGGATGGATATTAAAGAAAAGATTCTTGACAATCTTTGCCTTCCCAGGTTAGCCATTAAAGGCCTTTAAAAAAGTATGCATAACTGGAAGATACTTTGGTTGTTTTACAAGCAGGACAAATGCGTCTCTGTACATGGCTCAAACTAATTAAATGCCACTATTCTTCCCCTGGTACAGGAACCAATTTGTGCCAAAGACCAACTGTCTAGCAGCTTTAACTTCTGAGTTTACTATTTTCCTAAGCTTAATATTCCAAATCCTTAAATCCTGCGACTTTCTACTTCTAATATAATTCCATTTTATACATATGACTCTACAGCTGCTTCCCAGCACTGATCTAATCCTATCAATTTTGCCTATTAAGTCAATAGATGTATTTCCTTCTATAGACCTACTATAGGATTGTAAGATGGTGAATGACATCCTTTTGTCCCCATGACTCTTGGCTTATTTCCCAAAACATTGATTCATGTCTTCCCCATCATTTCATTTAGCAGGAGGTTTCTAGTTCTCCTTGTTTTCAGAGCTTCTTAAACAAATATTTTTTTCAATTTTGAGACCCCTCCTTCTTTAAAAATGAGCTATATGTAAGGAGGTACACAAAGGACTGTAATGTTATAAATAACTCAGCTGGTGGGACAAGATTTCTAAACCAAAACACAGCTTAGTCTTCCTGCAACTCTAAGCAGCATAAGTATCCCATTATTTCTGAAATTCTATTGTCTCAGTGAAGTTCTGCTACCTCCCTTAACCTTAATTTTTACATTTGTAAAATAGCAGAAACAGTATACAGCACTTTCTGTCTTCAAGGACAATCAAGGGATTGCATTCCTCTTTTTTTTTTGAGGCTATATCTTAACTGATTTCACAGCAGAAAAAGAAATACTATAATGAACTTCTTTGCAACCTGAAATCTGAATTACCTAACAGCATTCACCAGCTGGTCTCTCAGAGCCCCTGTTAGTTATGCCTTTTTTCCCTGACATCCTTGAATTGTGTGGCTGATAGCCACATCAGGATTTGAGCAGTTTCAAATATTCTCCTAGTCAGCTAACCACATGCATCTGCAGCTCTTACAGCTCTACTCATTTCCCTGGTTCCAGTGACAGCTGTGTAGCTCTGAAATGCAAACCAGAAACAATGTGTGAAAATGTTTGCAATCCACAGCAACTGGAGTCAGAACAGTAGGATTTTACTTTCACCACATACTTCTATAAATAAGGGGGACAGCAGGGAAGCAGTAACTTATGCTCCCTATTATGATATTTTGGTAATTCCATCCTGATCCATGCCTTTGTGACTGCAGACAAGGTCACCAGCCCTTCATTTTCATCTTCTGCTCCATGCCCAAAAGAACATCCTCCACAGTCCTGCACTGATTCTTGTATTTGTGGGCTAGCAGCTAGCAAGAAACAAAATTCAGTCTGGAGATGTGACACTGGGTAAAGAGGAGGCATAGTGCATATTCAGAATTGTGCAAGGAAGACAAATGTGCAAGAAATCGGAGCTGGAGAGCTGGTTGGTTGCATGCCTTGGCATTTTCTGCATAACTGAAAATTTATTCCACATATCCAGGATGGTTGTATCCTGTTCCCAAGCCCTCAGCTTATCAAGCCTGGCTGGGCAGCCCTTGCAAGTCTGAAGTCAGATCTGAAGAATCAAGAATCAACATATGCCATCTGTCCTAATTGCTTAAACAACAGAGATCCAGGACTGTAGAGAAGGGATTAATAAAAAGAGGAAAGGCACTTCACTGGTGAATTTATATTGATTACAGGCAAAGGAACTAAGGATACAATTTTCAGGTCATTGCATCTCTGCTATTCCAATGGCTATAGGGACTTAATCCTCATCTATCTTGACTGCACATTGTGTGGGTTAATTGGCATTTCTGCACAAACTATAATATATGAAGTGTGCTAGTAAATTTTAAGAGTCTTTTAAAAGTATTAACTCCTTAGAAAATTAGTGATATATTAATAACTTAGTTCTGAAAGTTACGCTACATTTAAACATTCGTTTTAAGTCACTTCAAATTTCAGCAACAAACACCTACAAATCACCTTTTCTGAGAATCAGCAAAAAGACAGCCTGAAGCTAAGGAAGATTAGCAGTTGGAGGAAAAAATAATTTACTTGCCACTCCATTATGCTTCAGGCTTCTAGACTGGGATTTACTCAGAGAAAATTCTGTTTAATTTGCCTTTTGAATTCTTTGTCTTCTGATGCCATAACCTGGGGGAGAGCAGGCTGTGGCTCACCAGGCAGCTGGGAGGGACAGAAATGATTGACTTCTTGATTGAATTCTACCTGTCACTGCTACCAGGGTGCCTGGTGCCCCACCACAGGAGTGGCCCTGGTGGAGCACCTGGCTTTGGTGCAGCACAGCCACTGCTGCCCTGTCCTCCCACCCAAACCTGGGCTCCCACAGGCACTGCCTTCCTGCATCCTGCTAAAGGGCCAGCAGGGCAAGGTGCAGGGGGACCACTCTCTTTTGCAACTGATGATGAAAGAGGAATACACTAATTAAATGTAAACAAGTAGAGGCACACACTTCCAAAGAAAACTGCACACTGCAATGCCACCTGTGTGAACATGCCAGGAGGGAAACGTGCCACAGGGATGAGCAACAGCTGCAGCCCACATGCTGCCCACATGCCCTGGGTTCTGGAAGGCACTGTGGGACTGCCCCACAGTCATTCACTTTGGTGGATGCTTGTAGATGTCACTACATGTCAAAGTTCTTTTCTGTGACAGATTTCCCCAGGGGAGAAGGCATTTTACTCCAATTGCTTTGCACATATTCACATTGCAAATACACAGTCTTCTTCTGGGGTCATTCCTCCTGACATCACAATAGCAGACAATTTAGTGAAGACTGTGCAACATCTACCATATGTTAAAGTTAAGCCAACAGCTAGATGTCCAGGAGAGCATCATGCAAAATTGAGGCCACAATTTTAAAAAAAGCCAAACCATCAACCCTCAGGAGTCTGGTGACCATGTTGGGGCAGGAAGGTAGGAGGCTGGTAACGATGTTATGTAACTCTCTGGAAGTCTCAGTGATGCAGCCCCACCTGTAAGGCAAACTCTGCCGTTTGGAAACCTGGCCTCCTTGTGTACATGTTGTGTGGAAACCAAGTGTTGCAAATAATCAGCTTTCTGGCATGCAAGAGTTTCAGGTGGTGGCATTTGCTGGCAGCCAGATCGTATCCGTCTTGCCAGGCTGGGAACAGGGAGAAAGGGATACCCCATAGTGAAAAATCCTTCCATTCACTCAGCAGCTGTTATCCTTATGTACCCTGTGGCTATGCTTACTCTACTGACACTCTGCTAGAGAAAGCTTCAGTTTAACATGCAGTGTTTATTAACACCTTTTCAAATCCTAGTGTAAACCAAGCTGTGAAAAGTTTGCAGTCATGAGCTGGTTAAAATTAACCCTAGCATAAGGTCCAGGATTTAGCTTGAAAAGCTAACAGCATATAAACCACAGACTGTCATTTTACCAGAGCAAAAGCAATTACTGGGTGACTGCTCACCATACTTAACACAATACTGTGCTAAGAATAATAATATCTGGATGAAGTGTATTCATTTTTCTATAACTGCTTTGTTTTGAAATACTAATATAAGCAGTTTGTATTTGCATGTGTTTAATTGGAGACCTCTGAAACACAAATAGTTTCAAACTACCTCCTTCTACCCGCACCTAGTCTGCTCCTCATCAAAGGGACTCCCACTTAAAGGAAGTCTGTCCCAACACCCTGCCCTTGTCCCAAATACCAAGCAATCTCCCTGTGGAAAAAGAGCAAACTCAAAAATTGAAGCAGCTACAGGCAGAGTACACTTCCCTTTGATATGTTTTACAGGGGCCTCTCCTGTTTGAGGCTTGGAGATACCTACTGCACAAGAAATCCTGCTCTGCTGGGGGAACCTCTCAGAGTCCTTTGCCCTGCTATGAGGCCTGCAGGGGGACAGAGCAGAGGCTGTGGGGCAGAGCCAAGCTGATGCCTGCAGTGGGCAGATGAAAAACACATCATGTCAGAGAGAGCCACGTGGTGAGAATCCAGGGAGCTCAGGGCAGATGCAGCCTTTGCAGGTGGCCTGGGAGGAGGCTCTGCAGCTCTTCTGACTCTTAGTGCAAGCCATTGCAAACAGGCTTAAAGGTGCATTCCAGCCTTCTAAATTAGAGTCTGAAATTTGTCATCAGGCACATGCTACTTTAGTATTTTGTAACATGATGATTGATTGTCAGTGCAGTTACAGCAATTAATACATTTCTGAAAAGTAAGGTCAAAAACTTAATATTTTGATGTGTCCCAGAACAAATCAAGAACTTGGCAGCTGAGTCTGACCAAGGATTCCTTTGGTCTGCCAGCAGTCAGTACAAGGTGTTTCAGAAGAATATGTAAGACCACTGCAGCCAGTGTATGAGGGAAACATTTTGTCTTCTATTCTCACCCTACACATGCTTTAGATTTCTTCTAGATCTATTGGAGACTTTTAAAATACTACAAAAAAAAAACCTTTCAGAGAGCTTTGACCATAGTTAAAACTCTGGCTATTTGTTATTTAGAGAAACTCTGACTATCACTATTAGTCTTCATCTTTTTCCTCATCCTGGAGAAATACAAAGATTATATTAGCTGTCCAGTGTAGAGCCTCAATTCTTTTGTATGCCTGTTCTATAATATAATTGAATGTTGCCTTGTTTTTTCCTTTAAAAGTACTGCAGACTGAAAGCTTCAAGTGAGTTCATGGTAATTTTTTTATTTACCATGTTCTTCTTTATTTCCACATTAAAGCGAGCACATCTTGTATTTTTAACTTGTCTTCATGTGATACTTTTCTCATTGCCTTGATTCCACTACCATCTTTTTTGATTTACCTTTTTTTTCCTGAAACCACTCCAACTATCCCTGTGATATCATTTTTGAAATGTTTTTACAAAGACTATGCAGGTGATGCTGCAGTGTCAATACAAATGATGATTTATTTTTTTCCATCACTGTCTATTTGCTATCTTTTCTTCCCCTCTAGTGACTTGTTTGCTCTTCTGGCCACCAATGCCCATTGAGAAACATGCAATGATGCTTCAGTAAGTTATAAATTAGTTTGGATTCTATGAGGCACATGATTAGTTTAATTTTTTACTTTTAATCTACAGTAGATTGCATATCTCAGCACTGAAAAATCTATTGTCTCTTGTGACAGATTTCAACATTTAAAAATATTCCACTCACTTTTCATAAGCTATGTTTTCTCCTAGCTAATTTTCTAGATGATGGCCTCCTAGATAATTTCAGCATCTTTTCTGTTGTGGAAGTAAACTCAGGTCATAAAAAGAAAACATAATTTTTAAAAATACCTCTTTATTTACCTTTATATTTAAATTTCACAATATAAAAAGTGCAAGAAAATTATGAGGTTGAGGGGGGACTCTAGGGTAAGTTTTTAAAGCTAATTTAATACTAATACTGACTTTTTTGGCAATTATGGAACAAGCCTGTTTGCTGAAAGATTTTTAAAGCCTTACTTAAAAATTTATTTAGGGACCCCAGTAAGTTAATGGTATTCAATTAATTAAACTTATTTTTTTAGACCTTTAAAAATATGGCAAATAACTTCTTATTAGTTACCTAAATTAAACATAATGATGCTGTTTTATTAATATATTAATGGGAAAAATCTGACAGCTTCAGTGATACCAGAGCATATTTTCTTACCCTCCTTGTTTGATACTATCTGGTGTATCAGCCATGACAAGCCTTCAATAACACTTGTGTTAACAATCCGTGAATTGAAGCTGAGAATTAAGTGCTTTGCTCTACACAAAATGAACCATTCAGCAGCACTTCTCATCATGAGTACACTATGAAATACTTTTGTGAAACCAGTTTAGCAGAGCTGCCTAACAACTGGCCACATAAGTACTTCTATCAGAAAAGTGAGCTTCTTCTATTTCTTCATTTCAGCTTTCAATAATTGATTTTGGCCTTTATTTCAAGTACATTCCGCTGCTGTCTCAAAACAGAAGGTTTGTAAGCTACTTAAATGATTGGAACTATTTATCATTGTGTAGGAGAAATCTGTAAAAACATAGAAAAATTATCTCTTGATTAAGATGTAAGAAAAAGAATGGGAACCAGAACTAGCTTGAGAACCAAGGAATATGAATTCATGTTTTTATGTCTGTGAAAGGAACACAACATAGCCTAAGACAAATCACTTTGTGTCACTTTGTATAGTAGTTCTGCTTCTTCTCTAGCTGTCAAAGAGGGATAATTTTAGTCTGCAGAAGAGGAAAAAATGTAATCTCCACAGTAAATAGTGTGTAGTGTGGTAGTGTATGATATTACTGGCAGAGTCCTACAGTCACTAGGACTCCTGGTAATCTGGATCCAATGTGCATCCAAATCTTCTTGGTCTGTGCAGAATTCAGGCACCATTTCTTTCTTGATCTCTTGTGTTTTCAGTGGAGGCAGGATCAGGCAGCTCAGCTCTTCAGTGTTCTTAAACTGTCCCTGGGATCTGCCTATACAGCCCTTAGAAGTGTTTCTGTGGCTGGCAAGCTGCTTGATAGACTCTGCCTTCAGTGATACCAACTGCACATCCTAACTTATTACTCACTTATAACCCTCAGTCCTACCAGATTCCTTGATCAGGGAGAGCTGAGGCCCCCTGGGGTACTTGTTAGAAGCCCCATTACACCAAGTGAAATCTATGCAGCCTCCAGAAGCTTTTACTCTGGTCCATCTGTGCCACCCCAAAAGATTGTATTCCAAAATCAAATTGCAGACAAATTGCAAGAGAGATTTTAAATAACTTTGGCCCATATTACAGTAATACTAATTAAAATAAATATATGCCTTGGAATCATAAAATTGTTAAGGGTGGAAAAGACTTTTAAGATCATGGACCATTACCATGGACCATAGCTAAGACCATTAAATATGGTTTTGGAAAGTGAAATTATTTCCATTTTCTCTTCTTTTCCTGTCTCTCTCCAACACTTGAGTCATACTAATGATGATGGGAGCATAAAGGAAAGTATTCTTACTTTTAAATTTTATGATGGTCACTTAAGTTGCCATAATGGCACTGCAGAGTGTTATTATTGCCTGTTTGATTCTAAGATTTGTGGCATATGAGAAGTCTGTTGAGGTACTTCTTACAGTAAAAGCCATAAACAGACTTAAAACATATACCACAATGAAAAACTGGGGAAAGAATTTTCAGAATTCATAATTAATTAAAAATTGCTTCTTCATTCTCAGTTCCTATTTAAGTAATTTATCAGTTTAACTGTTGCATGCCTCACAATTTCTGTTTTCTGATAGAAGACTTTATAAAATCAATAATGAAATGTATATAAATTTCAGCTCCATAATCCCAATTTAATTTGGTACAATCAGAGAAAAACACAGTCCTGCTCTGTTCAACAGTGCCAGGCTGGAAGACCTCCCAGCTCTCAGCAGTGCCTGGTGCAGTTCAGGTGCCCCTGTCTCAAGGAGACTGAACGAGCTCCTCTGAGCAAGGGCATTCAGTGGAAGCAAAATGCAGCTCCCCCATGCTCTGAGCAGCTCCCACAGCCTTTGGCATATCTCAGCAAGCATACCATAGGCTGGTGGTAATGGAAGTGAATTTTGTGAATCTGTTTTATATTTGTCTCACTTGCCTGTGCCTAATCTTGCCCCTTGCCCACAGAGGCAGGAGGACTGGGCTCTTCTGGGAGAACCCACTGTCTCTGTTCTCTCATCCCTCTGGACTCAGGGGAGTGTTTGAAGTCCAATGGTAAGCTCTAGACTGTGGTATTCTTTGAAGGAAAAATCAAAGCATTAGAAGTAGTTAAAAAAATCATTGAATGCCAAATACTGTATTTGAAGTAAGGGAAACTGTGTAAGGATTTATCTTTTTGGAATGCTGGCATGATAGTGGGGTAGATTTTTACACACTTCAGAAGAGCTTTGCAAAACAACTATTTAACCCTCCAAAGAGAATGTGAGGAACAGAAGGTGGAAGGGTAATTCCAGTAGCTTGCAACTTCTCTGAGTACCCTCACATTAGCAATCCATCTGGTTTTGTAGCTCTCTTACAAAGAGCTTTGTTAACTGCAAATAAAATAAGTTGCACATTCCTTATGCAGGCATGTATCCACCAGGGAATAAAGCTGCTGCAAACAAACACTGAAAACTTTCTTGGACAAATAAACCTTCAGCAATTCTTTCTCCCTCTATTATCTCAATACCAACTTGTATATAACTTGTTTCAAGCTTGTCAATGTCCTTTCTGATTAAAGGAAAATACTTTAGATGATAGTTCTCAGCATTCAAATTCTGCTTTTAATTTATAACTTCTCTTTTATTTTTTCTAAAGACCAGGAAAAGATAAGGAAGGGAGAAAGAAAGATGGCTTAAAAATCAGGTAATAATATGAGAATAGGATAAAGAGTATTATTAAATAAATAAAACACTAGTGGACTGAATGTACATTGAAAGAATCATTATGTTGACACACATTTTCTGACCAGTGTTAGGGAGTGCTAGAAAGAGCCAGGCACAGCTGTGAACTTGCACATGCGTCAATGGAATTCTGAAAAATTTAACTGTTATTACACAGATGGCCACCGAATTTTTTTGCTTGATTACCATTAAGCACAACAAGGAAACTAGTACAGAATGTTAACTTGTATCAGCTTCTCTTCAACATTACTGCACTCGTGGTGTCCTAAACTTTAGAGTGCTGTTAGACATGATGGACCCAGGTCAAGGAGCACTGCTTCTTCTCTGCCTATAGGCCCCTGGCTGGGGTCCTGCCAGACTGTCCCCTGCCACTGGCCCTGCTGGCACCCAGAGCTCCCAGACTGTCCTGTCCTTGCTGCACCCCGATTGATGCAGATGTACACAATCACCTTCCTGAAAGCTTCAGGTCTGGGAATACAGCCAATGCTGAACAAAGCTAGAAAATATATTCTCCCAAATATGCACCTAAATGCATGTGTGCTCACCCCGTGGTCTGTGACAAGTTCCAGGAATCAGTACATGGATAAAAGTAATCAAAGTTTATGGAAGAGTAAGGAATGGTATTGTAAAGCTATGGTGGGACAAATATGAGAGATTACATCTTTTATAGAGCATTGATCAACCTTCAAACCTAGAAACTGACAGTCTGCAAGTGAGGTAGCTCTATTTGCTTCTAATTACAGAGTGTCCCTGGCCCTGTCACCTGGCTGAGAGAAATCAGTTTGTTCTCTCCTTGCAGTTTGAGGGCACAGCTAAATGATGCTCTGTGGCAGTCTCTGCAGAGACCTTGAAGATTGATGGGGTGGTGAAGCCTGGGACTGTGTTGATTCTGCAACTGCAGGAATCCTATCTGCCTGCCTTGCAATATTGCTCTTTCTCCATTAAGTAAGTGGCTCTAGCATCCAGGCTAGCCAGCTTGGCAACTTCCAGGGTACAGGGTTAAAATGCTTCAAAACCTGAGAAAACATTAGCTCTTTCTGTTTTGAAACCTCTCATTTGAAAGTGATAGTTCTTTGTGTTTGCCTGACTTGTCTCTACAAGCAATATGAAATAATTCAAGAGAGAGGAAATGTCGCCTGAAACTTGCTGAGGAATATAAGATCAGCACTAATACAAATCAATACAGGTTACTTTCCTGATTCATAATGTGTGTCAGGTTGCAATTCCCATGGCTGAAGGCAGCTTGCCTAATATATTTTAGTCTAGTACTTGAATCAATGCCCAGCTCTGCAGAATATAAGATTTTCATTTACATGTAATAGTGAGTTTTGAGGTTTGTTGAGAGATCACACACTGTCATTGGAGTACACAGGTTTTTAAATGTGTTTGGATGTGTGCCCTAAGAAAAGTCCTACTGGTGAGGGTGAATGAGCAGGACTATTTCCAGCTCAGAGTCATTGTGGTCAGCAGGGACAGTATCCTGAAGGGTGTCATCATTCATATGCTGGTGCATCACTTGTGCTGCATCCAGTGTGCCTTAGACAGCAGGACTGAGTCCTGCATCTCTCATGAGTCACATTTACATTCCCTGCAAATATAGCCGGCAATTTTTAAAAATTTCTTATTTATTTTCTTTTTTTTAATCTGAAATATTGGTAGGTTTGGGATAAAAAATACTTAAACTGATTTAAGACCTTCCTTCTGATTTTTGAATAGTTCAAACATCAATGCTTCACATAAGTTACATAGTTGGATAAAGATTTTACCAGAACCTCTAGGCTGCTTTGAAGAGAACTAGTATGTGCAGTTCAAATGTTAATTCAAGCATACATAACCAAAACTGTTTTATTTGTATTGCAGGAAAATCTTGTGTAAGCCTAGTGCAGTTAATTTTTTGTTATTTTTTTACTTTACTGCCCAGAATCTAAGACACTAATTAAAAGTGTAAGTCTTTATTATTTGATTTAAGACATTTGGAGGACAAGATCTGAATCTAAAAAGTAAACAAATTTTCTCAATATGCTCTTCTTCTAATTGTTCAATATAGCATTTTGTCAGGCAATATCAATACATATTCATAGAATTTGTTTGGAAATAAAGCTTTTGTGTTGTTTATTTTATTAAAAATAGTGCCATTTTACTGCAGCAGAATAGAGAATTCTTGCAAATGTTATAACTCCTGCATATTTTGAGTTTACATATTGTACTGTTTCAAGCAGCAAAATATAACTCCAGAAGTACATCAAAGAGAACATAAACTTGTCCCTTTAAGTGGGAGACAACAAAAAGCTTTTTATGTATTGTCACTTGCTGGGAGACTTGGAAGCATTAACAAAACCAAACTCATATTTTATTCTTTGTTTGACAAGGCAGCAAAGGAAATATTAATTTCTTTTGCCATTATTAAAGGCTACCATGTTTCTGCCTATTAGAGAAAAACTATCCAATTTAAAAGCAAATACAAAACCCATTGAGCCTCCCTTAACTGCAGTATTAATACATTCTTGGAACACATTCAAACATCTGTTTGCTAAAAAGCTCATGGCAGAGAAAGGAGTTTCTAGCCTTCAGTTAGGATCGTGTAATGACCATAGGAAAGTCCTTAGCTGTTTTTAATGCTTCAAATTTCTTTTGGGCCAGATTAAAAAAAATATGAATATTTTAAAAATTTCATGTGATAAATGGAATCTACTTAGATGGCTAGCAACTTTAAAATGACAGAGATTCTTAGCTGAAATACCACTGCCACTAGTGAGACAGAAAATTGATTTGTTCTGCTTGTTTTGTATCAGGAGATTAGGTGGTCTTGGCTCAGTTCTGCAGCAAGCCATTATTCTTACATCTCATTTTGTATGTGTTTGGAATCACACCTTTCTGGGAGATGGGTAAGGTGCCATGTGCTCCTTTTTTCCTTTGACTGTCTCTGGTTGGAGATGACCTTACCTGTCAGCTCTGATAGTTGTTCCCATCTCTTCTTGTGCCTCCAGCTTCCTCCATTATAAGTATTCTAGTTGGGAGTTTTCTATCAAAAATGTCTGCAGGTTACTGCCAATGAGTCATTGTTAGAACTGTCAAATTATACTTTGTGCTATTAAATAACAGGATATGGCATCAATGAAACTGAATCTGACACTGTTTCTCTACAATCCTTTCCAATAGGGATGGTATTCCTTTCAAGGGACTTTCAGCAACCTACTAAATTAAGGGATAAAGACAACCATATTTACTGTGATCTGCCCAAACTTGTACCACACAAACTGCAATTTAGAATATTTCTGTAGCTAAAAATGGCTGACTTTGTCAATCAGCTGCCTAGCTGAGATACTCCCTTAACGTATCTGTTCCAGAAAACTGAGAATATTAAATTGTGTATTTTCACCATCAACATAGTTCTATGAAACATTTTACCTATGCTCTTTTTTTCTTTTTTCTTTTCTTTTTTCTTTTTTTTTTCTTTTTTCTTCAGGAAATCCTTTTTTGTCCCTACTGAACTTGTGTTGGGCAGTATGTTGTTTGCTTTTTTAATCCACATATAGCCTATAATTTTTATTACATTTTGATCTTAAAGATCAGTCCTCAGCTGTCTTAAAAAATATTAAAATTAGCATATGAGTAAGATCTTGCTCCAGAATTGTTAAGTGGAGCTGGGCACCTCCTGTCCCAATTTGTGCTAATGGCTTTAACTTTGTAAGGTGTGCCCTTAAGAATCTTATTTTTGACAATCACAGCCCACATGTTGTTCAATCAGTTTTCTGGGTGTGGGTGTGTTCTTGTTTTGTTTTTTTAATCATAATTTCCCTGCCTGCCTTTTGCTTATTTTCACTCATGGAAGCAAAGGTTTTCAGGGCTTTTGTGATGTTTAGTGCTACTGTTAGGACTACCTGCCAGTCTTCCTGGATTTAGAGCTCTGCCACATTTCCTCCCTCAAGATTGTGAAGGTTCTCAGTGCCATGTTTCCCATCCTCTGCAGATTTCTTCCTAGAGTGGTTAACTTCAGTTGCCTCAGCATGTCAGGAGGCTAACCAATATTCTGGACTATTGAAAGACTGGGAATCATGTTTCTGTTCATGCTTCCAGCCACAACCCACTCAACTGTAAAAAAACAGAATAAGTTCATAAAGGTACACAGTTTAGACAGGTTTCATATTTCCTTAGAGTTTCTCTTTCCTTTGGTTAAAAGATATTGCACACATAAATTTCAAATATATGTGTAATACGTGGCTCAAGTCTATTTCCTAGTAAAAATTCATAGTAAACTTATTCTAAGTAAACAGTGTTGGAAGAACTTTCAGCTACTGTAGGAAATGAGCTGATACCCCAATAGTTTTTTTGTTTGTTGTGGGGTTTTTTTTCACACTAGCAGTACAGATTCAGATGACAGCTCTGTTTAAGTATCTTCCTGTTGTCATTTGTACTGCTGGATCACAGAATCGGAGAACAACAGAATTGTTAGGATTGGAAGGGACCACTGAAGATCATTATCTAGATATTCAATTCAGAGCTTCCAGAAAGCTCATTTTCCCCATCAAATACCATTCTTACCTTTTGGTTGTTACCCCTCAATATTCTCCCTGGCCCTTACACATCCCAGAGCGAGCTGTGCCTGCTGCCCTGGCTTGTTGCATCCTCTTCCCATACAGCTCTCTCTGGTGCCACTCAAAGATCACATCCCAGAACTACAGCACTCCAGCTGATGCTCTGGCTGAGTGCTATGACCTATATCAGTGAGTACTTTCATAACAGCACTAAGCCATGTGTTGGTGGTATAATCACTGGTTGAAAAAAGCTGTGTCTATGCTAGGACATGTTTACCAACAGAGATAATTTACATTTTACTGGCACCATTTCCTAGAATGTTTTTCGATATATTGGCAATATCAGGCTTTTATATCAATACAGTAAGCACCCTTACATAAACACACTAACAAAACTAGTCAAAGTGTGGCTTCTACAGCTATGCCTAGTTTTGTAGGTGCAATTGTACTGGCCAGAATGCCAGGTCAGGGTGTGGACTTTGCTGTATTTGCAGGGGATGCATTACAACAAGGTCTGTAACAGCAAAGTCTGGTTAAACTAGAGTAGCTGATATTTGTGCACAGTTGATTCTACTATTGGTAAAGCAGGAAACAAAAATAGGAGTTCTGTCTTGGCATGTTATACCTAGTTGTATATACTAAAAGTAAGGCTTTTATGGGTACATCATCTGTGGATAATGATGTCTGTTGAGTGTACTTTGTAAATTTTAATGATATGCCAATAAATCTTAAAAAAAACCTGTTATGCCTAAACTGCCTAATTTCTGTTTCTCATCTATTAAAAACACAATGTTGATTAGTTTTAGATTTTTTCTGTTCTTCTTGGATAAATTAGGTTTTTAAAGAAATCATTAAAATAACAAGGGATGTGTTAGAAAAAAATGTTATTTATAATTCTACATTCTAATTCCTTTTTTGAATGACACAAATTATGCAAGATCCAAAGCAATTGTTAGAGGTCTTTAAAAGAAGACTAACATCTAAATTTTTGAGTCAACAAATGTTTGTTTTTAATACTGTGAACATTCTAGGAGATATGGAGAGGAGAGAAAGAAGTGGTTAGAGATTTTAAAGAACCTCACTGTTTTGAGGAAGAGAGATTTTTCTTTAGTTTGAGTTCTATTTTTAATGCCTTAACTGGTATTTTAATCTTCCTGGAGTAGAGGCTACTCATTTGCTGGATTTACTCCATGTTGCCGGGGTTTTGTTTCAGACATTATCCAAAGCTTATCTTAATCCAGGAAGCTTTATGAGATTTAGCTGATACACAGGAAAGGATGGCAACTTCTATACTTTCCCCTTTGGGTAGTTTCTTGCAGTGTTTCAGCACTTTATTAGAGTAGAGGGAATTAGAGCAATAGGCAATTTTCTGAACTAAAAACTGAAGCTACACATGACAGTACTTTTGGTCTGCCATGTGGCTCTGGAAATTAATGGTGGGTATGGCAAACACTCCTAACAAGAGAAACACTCAGAGTTATTGATGCTAAGCCCATGTTGCCATGTTGCCAGGGCTCTGAGCACACCAACTGGATTTGCAACCTCTTTCCCTGCACCTAGAGTTTTACTGTCTGTACTCAAGGCCAGCTCAGACATGGTGCTGCTCTGTAATCTCGGATCAAGGTGCTGTGAAAACAACCAAGTTTCAAGAGGTATGAGAAGCCTTGCCTGAGTCCTCTGCTGGGTTCAAGCTCAGACCTTGGCCTGTGGTTCTTGCCTGAGCAATGTTGTGGCTGTGCTTGGTCCTTGTCTGAGCCTGCTTACACTGTAGTAAAGCCCAGTCTTGCACCCTGGTGATCCTGACCTTCCTTGCTGACTGAGCTCTCCAGCTGCAGCTTGGACCTGGCCTGTCCCTAGCCTCACCTGGCAGTCACTGTTAGCAGGCTCTGGCTGCCACCCCTGGGCCTGTCCAGGCTCCTGACAGGATGGCTCCTGCTTGCTGTGGCCACTGGCCCTGCTGGCCACTGGTACTTGTGGCTCCTGGCTCACCTGCCCTCCAGGGCAGCCCAGCCCTTGATGCTCCCTGACATGACTTGCTCAAGCAGAAGTTCTTTATTAAAGACCTCTCTCCCTCAAGGATGACCTAGACTGAGGAATTCTGCCAGCCTTGTAAAAGTCAAGCAAGAGATAGCAGCCTTTTTATAATGCTCAAGTTTGACCTGGGAATCTTGTTGACTTACTTGAGAGGAAATTTTTCCAGCAGCATTGGACAATTTAATTTCTCGTTTGCAAATCATAATGCTAGACAGAAATTATAAAATATGAGCAAGGTTTATTTTGGTTTTAAGTGCTGTTTTGATTTCGCAGGAAGCACTGCTATCAGGCCCCAAATTTTCCCACAACACAAAAACCCCCCAAAACAAACAAACAAACAAATAAACAAATCACAGTTTTTTGTTTAATAGTTTAGTTTCATGTATAGGCACACTTACGGCACTTAGATTAAAAAATTATTTAAACTTACACCCCCAAAACAAAAAGGAAAACCTGTAGAAATGTTTAAATCCCAAGAACTCAAGCACGTTACAAACATTGCTGCATTGAAGCTTGTAGCTTTCCAGTAAATTATGAACAATTTCTTCCCTGGTACTATAAAAAGAAAATGAATAAAGGCTGGGGTCATTTACTCCATTGATGAATAGCCTTTTGTAATTAAGGTATTGTTTTGGTCATTCCATGACCATCTAACAAAGCTGAAACTGTGCTCCTGCTTAAATGGTGTCATTTCCTATTCCCCACTGGCCTCATTTTTCTCAGGTCTCCCTTGTTTATCCCATCTTTGGCTAACCAGTGACTAACCAATATTTTCAGATGAACCAAACCAGGAACTAGCTATCAACCAGATTAGATCCCTGATCTTGTGAAGTTGCGTGAAATCTCATCCTTAGAAAATACATGTTACACTTCCAGTTTGCTACAGAGTTCTTTTATGACCTTTAGCAAATCCCTTAAGCTTTTTCTATTTCCACTTGTGAAACTGAGGTAATTATATTCCCCAGTCTTTTGTATGTGAAGATTAGTTTATTAATATGCATGAGATGTTCATCTCCTACAGTGATGAAAGCCATAGAAGATCCTAGATCAAATCTTTTACATATTTGAATTTTATTAATTCACAGCTATGGAGAGTTTATTCCTGCTAAAAGCTTCAGTAAACCAGACACCTCCACATCATCTTAATTACATTAAACTGTAGTTCAAAAGCAACAATTGTATTTACTTCACTGACATTTTCATGGTGACTGTATCCTAAATTCATTCAAATAATGAATAGTGGAAATTTTGATTCCTGCAGGTTCCAAAAAGGCTATTGTTGTCAATACATTAATGGCTAGAATGCAAATATTCTAAACGTATGCAAAATTCTGAATTTTGAATATTTGAAATGTATAATAATTGATGTGCCATCATGATTTAGGTAATTATCCACTAGGACTCATGGTGCTGGAATGATCTAGTAATATTTAGCTGGTGGTTTAAAGTTTTGGGCACTTTGTGAGCAAGAGCAAGTTAATGGCACGATGTGTTCCCATGGCCTTGTTTGGAAAGCTGGATGGATGGATATGAAGGCTGAGCTGCTGTGATAGAGGTTCCCAGCATGCAAAGCCAGCTGTGACATTGAAGAGCAAGCTCTGGTGACACTGAGGCTGCATCTGCTCTCCACCTCTGCAGAGAAGCTCATCCAGGCTCTGTTACTCTTTTTAAGTTATTTCTTCAGTATGCCTGTCAGGGCTCCTCACCTTCAAAGGAGTTGAGATAAAGATGTGAACATTTCCTCTATCTGTGGCCTGAAAACCAGGTTAACAAAAAATACCCATAAAAAGCTTTTTGCAAGGACCAGTAACATCTTGGGTGATGTATAAGTAAATAATTAAAAGGCCCATTTGACTACATAGCAACAAACTTTAGCTTAATGGTTATTGGCTCAATAATCATTGATATCCAGAACACAGCTTTTTCCTAGGATCGTAAAAGGACTAATCTGCTGAGTGGAATGGCTTGCAAAGGTTTACAAGGGTGGAGGGGGAGGAGAAGAAAAGAGATGAAGGCATCAAGGCCTTCAACCTAGGAAAGAAATAGAAATGGCTAATTTTGTAAGGTCACTATGTTTTGATGGACATTTACTTCAGAGAAACTTAATAAGAACTCAGCTGACAGTGCCACTGGAATTGAAGGCTCTTCAGTGTAAATGTTCCAGTGTTTCCATCTCAACATGAGGAAGAACTTCTTAACATGAAACATTGCAGAGCACTGGAACATACTGCCCAGGGAGGTTGTGAAATCTCCTCTCTGAAGACATTTGAAATCCACCTGGACACATTCCAGTGTAACTTGCTCTAGGTGACCCTGCCTTGGCTGGGACAGGGTTGGGCTGGATGATCTTGAGAGGTCTCTTCTAACCCAAATGGTTCTGTATTAAGTACAATGCAGTTTGTAATGTGAATTGCCAAGAAGGTACTCATGCATTCTCTGTGAGCAAACTAACCTAAGGGAGCATCCTAGGTTGGTGAAAGGAAGCATCCTACATCTAGCAGTAATAGGCATGTTGCCTACTTAACTGTGTATTCACAAGAGGAGAAAGAGAGGTTGAAAGCATTTAGTCTGCTCCCCTCAGCACCAGCTGCTGTTGTGTCAGCCTTCATATCTCATGAAATTGTTTAAAGCACAGCCAGTTTAAAGCTCAGTGCTACCAAATTAGAGGCTTTCAGACCTTACCTACATAATTGCAGAGATTGTGCTGCTGTGTGATAGTCATAACTGCATTTTTAGGCCATTTTTGGAAGAGAGGGTGGTTTTACTTATTTCTCTGAGGTAGACTAAGTGACAGAGAGAAGAGTTCCTTCTCCCTCTGGGTTAGTCTGTAGTAGCTTATATTGCTGTTTTGGTTGCATCTTGCATGCTGCCTTTCTATTTAGAAAAAAAAAAAAACCAGTTTGAGTGGATGCTGTCCCTTGTCTATGCTATTAGCATACATACCATTGCTTATAAACCCCAGTTCTTATGCTTGTCTGTGATTTTATACAGGTATGCTTACGTTTGAAATTAATTAGTTGGTCTGCAATGTTGCTGTAAGCACCAATGTTATCTTGCCTAAATTCTGCAAACCTAGAAAAGGAGTTTGAATTAGTTTCCTTTGAACACTTCTTTGTTCCATCTGCAGAGGGTGTACTGTGGGGAACTTTCAAAAGTTCTGAGTATGGTTTAACTCTTTTGCCATGGTGGCCTATGTGGTTTTAAATATTGCCAGCTTTGATTGCAAACTGGCTGTGTAAAGCCTTTATCACTTTGGAATCAATCATTTGGTGACTGGACTCAGTGACCTAGATGACCTCATGGAAACCTGTGTCTTCAGGCACTCAGAAAGACCAAATAACATTCAGATGGGACCATTCAGAAATAACTATAATGCTATCAGATGTTAACCAGCAGTTTAAAGAGTGGGATGGCAGTAGCATCACAGAAATTCATGGCTCAGAAACTAACCACCTACAACCTTCCCCCCCCAACAACTGAGTGCAGATGGAGAAGTTGGCTGTTTTCCATCAATAGTGAGTAACCCATTTTCTCTGCTGATTGATTTGGCCTGTGCTGTTGCTCTCTTACTTTTTTTTTTATGCTATTCCTGGCAGAAAGGTCTTGGCATTAAACTTAATGCTGAATGACAATTTAATACTTCCTCTTCCAAATCTTGCTGACCTTTAGTTTTGTGGCAAATAATTTCTAATTTGTATATAGGAAAACACTTTAATCATCTAGCTTTTAATAATGAGATTGAAAGGAATCATTAGTTTAGCACAAAAATGTGCAACATTTTTATTCTACTGCTAGAAGTCTCTATACTGAGCTGAACTGTTGCTTGTGAGAAAATGGAAGTGCAGTGTACAAATATTTGCAAGTTGCTGATACACCTGATAAATCATCAAGCAGGACTTCTTTCAGCTTTCTCAACAGCACAACAAAATAGAAGCAATTTGCTTTCTTTTTTGGAATAACCTTGCATTACCTGAGTCCACACTGAATTAACCACACACAAAAAAATTAGTTAGTAGAAGGGCATTATCTCGAACTGATCAAAGCAGCTAACAGGTGTTATTTTTACATCTATATTTTGACTTTAAATCACACGTCATCATACTTCTCAACAATTCCTGAGGTTCCGTTTTTTTAGACAGTGCTATAGCTTTCCTGCTCACATATTGTATTAGTTCTAATTACCTTAAATTCATTCTGGAGCAGGAAGTAAGATTTTGCATATATGGAAATCTTATGTTACCACTCTTCTCAGAGCTCCATAAATCTTAAAATGCAAAGCATTCAAAGTAGGAGTGAGACTGTAGACTACACAAACAACTATTTTCTAAATTACTTCACAGTAAATAAAATCCTGATGATATCATTGAACACTTGACACTACTAAGAGCGTGGAAGAAAAAATCTCTATTATTATTAACAGCAGAGTTTCTTTTAACCCCAGGTTGTTTTTTTTTGTTGTTGTTGTTTTTAGTTGGTTTTTTTTTTTTTTTTTAACTTTGCACTGTATAATGGGAAGAACTAGAGACATTTAATCATGATTCTTACTTGTTTAAATCATTGAATTCTGGTTAGCCAAGGGAAACATTTTCAAGTGTCCTCAGTCTTTCTCGATGGCATGAGCTGAGGTAGTGTCTGCCCTAAAGTGACACGGTGCAGCTGCCCTAGCCCTCCTGGAGAGGGCTACTCGTCATATGGGGATTTAAACACTTTGCAAGTCTGCAGCACAATCACCAATGAAAGCAAACGCTTTCTTCGCGTCCTCAAATTCGAATACAAGTCATCTTGAAGCAGCAGCGACACTTCTATGTGAGCTGTGCTCCGGAGCAGCCTGTGTGCCCGTGCTATCAGCCTAACAGGTGCTTTAGCACCCTCCACGCGACGAGGCTTCCCTGCCTGCAGCCCAGCCCCGGCGGGGCCGTGGCCTGCACTCGCTCAGCCCCCCGCCCTGGGCAGGACCTCGCAGCGCTTCCAGACGCTCAGAGCATCCCAGCGAGCCGCGGGATGAGCGGGAAGGGCGATGGCCAGAGCCGCCGCCAGCCGGCGGGCAGGTAGGTTACGCGGCGCTGGGGCAGGCGGCAGCAGCGGGGCCGCTCCCGCGGGGCGCCCCGACCGGAGCGCCCGCGCTTCTCCCTCGGGCCGGGGCGCGGCATGGGCCCGCCTGGCTCTGCCGGCACCGGCACCGGCACCGGCACCGCCCGGGGCCGCCGGGCCCAGCGCCGCGCTCGGGTCTGTCTCTCCGCAGCGGCGCGGGGCGAGCGGCCGCGGCCGGCGGCGACGCCCGCCTCTGCCTCCTCCCCCTCGGTGCCCTGCCTCCTCCCTCCGCCGGGCGGGCGGCCGGCTGCGCGGGCAGGGCGGGCGGGAGGCACGGCGCGGCTGGAAGGTGCTGCGGGAGGGGAACTTTGGAGAAGGTCGCCGGGTGCCTGTGCGCTCCGACAGCATCATGGCGGAGCAGGGCGAGTCGCCGGTCCACGTCCAGCAGCCCCAGGCGGCACCCGCGCCCCCCGCCCCGGCCGCCGGCTGGCCCATCTGCAGGGACGCCTACGAGCTGCAGGAGGTGATCGGTCAGTGGAGCGGGGGCGCGGCGGGGCGGAGGCGGGGAGGGAAGGCAGGGATGCCGCGGCCGGCTCCGGGCCTACCGGCGCTCGCTCTCCCGCAGGCAGGGCTCGTTCACTGCGGCGGACGCAGCCGGCACTGCAGCGGCGGCTGCTGCAAACTTTATCCGCCCGGAGCGGCGGCCCCGGGGGGCGGCGGCTGCTGCTGGAACCCGCCGCGCCCCGCTCGGTGCGGCTCGGCGGAGGTGCCGCTGCCCTGCGGTGCATCGTCACTCCAGCCTTGACCTGCTGCTTTGCGCTGGGACTCCGGCAACTCCGCGGATGCGCTCTGTGTGCTTTGTGTGTCTGCGCTCTGTGTCCGTGGATGCGCACATGTGCGTGCATCCGCTTACATTACTCTGCATTTTTTTCGGTGCTTTCATGGGGGAGGTAAATCTCGCCCGTAGATCTGCTACTCACGTGACAACTCAGTATATATAATAATCAGTGTATATACGTATATATATATATATATTTAAATTATGTCCTTTTCTGTTTCATCTTGTTCGCATCTCCTTATGCCTCGGCCCTGTGCCCGTCCGTGGCACGTAAGGCCAGCAGGGAATTACAGCTTCGTTTTCACCCCAGCCAACCTGCTTTTGACCCGGTTTGCCATGTGAAGTTTAACCCGTCTGCTGGCCTCCTCCAGTGTCCCTGTTGGAAGGGGACTTTCTTGGTTGTGTGCTTCAGCACTTTGTTCACGTGTCCAGCTAATGCAGATCAGATGTGTTCAGTCTCCATTCCCTTTATTTAAATAAAGTTCTTTGAATTTTACTTTTTGAAATGCTAACTGTTGTTGAAAGTACGTGTGATGGAAAGTTTTTCGTCTCTTGGCCTAGATGCTGCTTGTTGCTAATGATCTACTTTGGGAAAACTTGCTTTTATTTGTATGTAACATTTTAAACTTCTAGCATATACTGCAGGTTGCAAAGACCAGCTTTGATTGCTGTTTCTTACAAATAAGGCCACTTAAGTAACAAAAGTCCAGGTAATTTGCCTGCCGATGCTGTTAATTATCTTCAGTATTATACTAATTGCTAATTGTTGTCAGGCTGATGACAACCAGAACTGCATGTTATCGGTCTGAAAGTTGTATGTACTCAGCTTTGTCCTTAAGCTTTTTTATTTTCCACAGATAGAAACAAAATAGTTGAGAGAAGTACTTCTTCCTTAAAATGGGATGGCTTTTTGTTGACCCAGGTGGTACCTTTGTGTTTCTGTTTGTACTTGCAGGCTGTGAATGGGGACTAAGGAGGGATGAGGGTTCAGGTGTTCTGGTCGCTGGAGGTGTCTGACACGGTTCGGTATTGAGCAGATGCTGCTGTGGAGGCCCCCCAAAAATATGGGTTTACTGCACAGAGGACTTTGTCTTCCTCAGTCTGGGGAATGGACCAAAGTCAGCCAGGTGGAAGTGATTCTACTGCCATAAAGGTGTATCTTTGCTGAGGAGTAGGTCCCTTTTCTAAGGTGAAAAAGCCTCAAAGGTGTTGGATGAATCCTTACCTAGGGTGTAATATGAGTCATATGAGTTACTTAAATAATAGTTGTTTTCTGTTACAGTACTTGTAGAATGCCCGTGTGAGAATTTCCTTTAAAGACTCCTTTCCAATTTATTCTTTTCCCTTAAGAGCTTGTATCTTTTGATATAAACTGTAATCCTAACTGCTAGTATGTATTTATATACATCCATTGAACAAGTGGATGCTAAATTGGACTATGAGATACTAATCTGTAGAGAAACTTTTTGCTAGTTACCTATGGGTACTGCTAATTATTCATGTTATTTAAATGAGTGCCTAGGGAGTAATTTGAGGTCAGGGTATATTGAATCAGATTCTTGGGTGCACTGAACTTGCCTGCCATAATTTCGCTAAACTTAGGTTTCTTCCATAACTTTCTTAGAAAGTCGCTAAGATTTATTTTGTACCACTTGACGAAAAAATCTTGTGCTTAGTCAAAGATGTCCTTTTTCATTAACACCTTTATTTGTTCTCTTAATTTACAGGAGACTCACTATGACATTAAATTTAGTCTGGCTACTATTAAAAATAGTAAAAAACCCCAACTGAACACGCCCCATCCCACTTTCTTAAAAAAACCCAACCAAACCAAGGTCCTTGGAAATTCCAACTGTTTGACCACATGGTAACGTAATTTTGGAGCTGTAGGATATCATTGGTTTTAATGAACATGTAAGGGTAAGGGACTCTTAAAGAATCTTTTTTATATCTGAGGGAGGAGGGAATGACACGGTCTGAACTTGGTTCAGCAGCAAACCTTAGCATGTGCTCTGCCAGAGTTAATTGCATTGTGAACAGGAATAGTTACCACTTGCTGAATCAGAGTTGATCACATCTGGAAAGCACTACATACTTCTTCCTGAGGAGCTGGGTAGTGTCAGTTGAGTTCAGTTACAGCAGCCCTTTGCCAGTTAAATGAGAAAAATCACATTGCAGTGAAGCACCTTTGTGGAATTTGCCGCCATAATGGTTTGTCACGATGCTTCCCGACAGAATAGACATTAGATTCTTTGGTAACTAAAGCAGAGATGCAGGAATGGCTGGTTTAGGAATGTTTAATAGTTTTGGTGGGGATTATGAAATGAAAGTAGTTGTTAGTCTTGTGGACCATCTTCTTCCCTTGGATTTAGCAGATGGAGAAGTTCTATTCTTCTTCTCTGTGAGAACCTGAACTTTTCTTATTGCTCATCTGTGTCTAGCCACATGCTGTGTTGAAAACCAAGGCCGTGTGATAGGGATTTCCAATGAATAAGTTCTTTTTTTTTTTAATTTTTGTCTGTTGTGTCTTTTCTGATGACTGGGAGATTCCAGTGTCTGCTGAGAAGAAAATACTAGCTTTAAGGAGTGCTTCTTATGAGATGTTATTCCAAGTCTGCTTTGTTTTTTAGACGGCTGGGCAGTTCTCTGTAAACTCTTTGTGTGCAGTTTCATGATACATTTAATCTGCTCTAACAGGCAGCTGCTGAAAGGATCACACTGATCTGACAGCGAACTAGTTCTTCTGCCGGGTCAGTTTTCTGCTGGATCAGATTCCCTGTTTGACTTGCTGCATGGCTTTGTGATTGATAGGTTTGATGCAAGGAAGAGGCTCTTCCGATTAATGCCTAGATGCTTATATCTTCTGGAGTGGGAGAAAAACGTTCTGATTGTATAGTGTAAAGAGGAAATTTTTACAGTAAGTGTGAATAATACAGACTGTCCATATATAAAAGCACTTGGGGGTTAGAAGGGGATTCTTAATTGTTAGGAAAGGAGGATCCAACCTTCTCTGGCAGTAGTTACAGAGATAAGAACTGTAATTGCTATTAAGGTAGAGCCAGATTTAATTTAGTGAGGACCTGGGAGATCTCTTTCTAAGATTTTAATGCATTCAAATGCTCAGTGGATTTTAATATGTGTAGAGAGGATTTTGTTGGTTTTTGTTGGGTTTTTTTGTGAGATGATTCTGACTTAGATTAAAAAAACCAGCTAATAAAAGCAGTATGGTGAGAGGTGTTCTTATGCAGTTTGGGTTTATAACCAAGTATTCAGAATAAAATAACTGAAATAGATATCTTTGAATTTGCCATGGATATATATGAGGTTTTTTTCCTCAAAAGCAATATAAATCTTCAAGAGCAAGCATTTGAATGGTAATCAGCATTAACACTTTATTCAATTTTCAGTTTTTTAAAATCATCTTTCTACTTTTTAAATTGTAATGAGCACTACATCATCTGAATCAGATAAAGCAGTATTAAATCTTGGTTTTATTTTGCATGTTTTTTGGTTTTTTTTTTTTTGTTTGTTTTTTGGTTTTTTTTTTGTTCAGGTATAATCAAGTAGCTTCGACTTATTTTGGAAAACTACTTTGGAGTTTATACTTCTCTGTGAGATTTAACTTATTGTCATCCTTCATTGATGGAAGGTGGATTCTGTTATGGATTCTTTTGTGATTAGGTTGGGTACTAGTTTTCATTATAAAATCATATTTTTCTTTCCTGCTGCTGCTGACTCAGAAAATTATTTTGGCTGAGAAACAGCCAGAATTAGATTGAAATAAAGGGTTACTCTTATGAGACAGATTATCTATATTGGCTGCAAAGCATTAAAAAGTTACCTTAGTTGAACTTTTGTGTTTGTCTATTTTTTTTTTTAACTTTAAGCTCAAAAATATCTTGTGGTTTGTTGCCTCATAAGGTGCAATGTTGCTAGGTCAAATGTGTTGGGATTTTGAATAGAACAAGTTACCATGTGATACTATTCTGCTGATTTTATGGCTCTTACTGTAAGCAGCCTGTGAACTGCTCTTGGTTAATGGCTCTGGAGTCTTTGGTGCTGTTTCCTGGTATGTTAGTTACTTTTTTTTTTCTCCCCTGCTGCATGTATTGCTAATGGCTCTTTGTCTGGCAGAGAATGGACTCTCCTATATTTATTGTTATCAGAGATCTTTGAGTGTCAGAATGGTCTCTGTTTATGATGCTCAGGAGCCCATGTTCACATTGCTAGTGCTGTATGATTTTTGAAAAGCCTCTCTATAGTTGGAGGTAAAACTTATTTTTCTGTGTTGTTGTTCTGTTAACCAGATGCTCATTTCTCATTCTCATTTTCCAAAATTTCTTATCCCTGTGCTGAATCAGTTTGGGTTTTTTTGAGATTTGAGGGTCTTTCTTTTTCCGTAGTTTTTATGTGTGTACTGTAAATAAAATCACACTGTGCTGAATGAAATGCCACACTAGCAACTAAAGCTATGGCAAAATGTCATATTTGTCTTGCAAATAATTCTTGCATGAGAAGCTGTGTATTTTGATAAGTAATACTTAATGCTTCCTAAGGTTTTTGTACCAAAACTTTTTGTAAAAAAATGTGCCTGCCTTAATTATACTCCAAAGTAAATTCTATTCTTTACCAATAAATCTTAAAAGTTACTACAGCAGCTTAAGCATATTGTACATGCACATATTAAATACAGCCTTTGTAATATTAATTGTAACTTAATACAACTGCAGCTTGACAGGAAGAGTTTAATTTTGTAAATTAAATTTTATGTTTTGGGAAATAATTGGTTGATATTTTCTGTCTGCTAATACCCATCTGTAGAAACTATGGAAATATTAAATCCACATTTAGTATTTTAATAAGGAGTGGCTTTTAATTCAGTTGCCAGGGTAAAGGTGGTCATGGTGCAATTTAAAAACACCTTGTGGAACATTCACAGTGCTGTGCTGCTAATGAGGCTGTGCAGAGCTTGAAGTTGTTAAGTTGTTAATTATTTGCTTTGTTGCCACATGGTAGTGTTGTGGAAGAGGCCTCTGTCTTGGTTTTTTTTTTTTGCTTTTTTTTTTAAAATTTATTTTTTCTTTATTTTTTTCTTTTTCTTTTTGTTTTGTTTGTTTTTTGTTAATGGAAATGCACTAGAAATACTCAGATTGGAGACATGGCTGTGCATAGCTGTAGTTTTCATTGGTTGGAAGAGGTTAAACTTTAAGTGATTCAATATTCAAACTTTGTTGTATAATCTAGTGATTTTTAAAACAAAGTTAACTCATGCAATTGGAATTCAGACTTGTCAGGAAAAAGATTAAAAGATTAATTGTAATTTATATGGCATTGGTGAGATGCTGAGAATGCTGATGAAGATGGTAGGTTTTAAAGAGTGCCTCTGAACAATTCCCTGGTACATTCTTCCAGGGTTACTGTTCATGACAGTCCTGTGGCCTGCTTGCAAGAGAAGCTCGGTGAAAAGTTTGTACAGTATTCTCCATTCTTTAGCTGAAATAATAAGTTTGTGGCATTAGTGGAGTTAATATTTTCAGTCTTTTGCCCATGGTGTTTGACTAGGTATGTGGCTTTACTCAATAGTTCAGTGAAGCTTCAGTATGATAAATTAGCTGTCTCCATTAATCGTTTGTCTTTACAAATACTAATTTCTAATCATTTTATTAGCTTTATTATTCCTGTGGATGCCTCTGAGGTATTTTGATTGTGTTAAATATAGATGAAACTTGAGAATGTCCTATAGGCTGATGTAATGATTATGTTGCATAGCTTTTGAGCTATGCTTCTGCATTTAAAGCAATTAGAATGAGAAGCAGATTTGAAATTTGAAGCTTTTCTGTGTTCCTAATCATGCTTTCAGAAGAATCATGTACTTAATGGTCTTGAAGGTCAGGATCCATGTTGAATGTCTATGTGCTAGGTATACTTGCTTCAGGGTAGTGGTACAAAAATAATTAATTTTGCCGACCAGAGAAATACTGTGTATTTGTTAATCATGGTTTCTGTCTTTTAGGTGTAATATGAACAAGAGCATAAACTTGAGCTATTGCTTTAGACTTCTGAGAAGCAACATACTTGGATTCAGAAGCATAACTATTTAATTATCAAGTTGCTTTTTCCTTCTCACTTTTTTGCTTTGAAGGTATTTTATTACAGGGACTGAATTTAAGCTTATAATTTATTCCTCTTAGTGTCTTGTGCTTCCAGATTCTAAGTCACTTCAGGCTAATAATAGAAACTTCATTAGAATAAGATTAGAATCACCTAATGAAAATTTAATTATATGGTAGTATTTATATTGCTCCAACTCTTCCATTGTTTCATGAGAAGCAATATATAAGAAATAAGTAAGTTTTCTGCTTGTAGTGTGTTGTCACAGTAGACTTGAATTCTAGGAGGCACATTTTGTTGGAGTGAACTAGCTGAAGATGATTTGTAGCTCAACACTGCTGTACTAATTAGAGCTCTTTATGACACTACAGTAGCAATAATGCCTTTGTTTTCGTGGATTGCTGTTTTTCATTCTCGGAAGAGAATGATGCACTGTGTGGTGACATCCGGAATACTTGGAAAATACGGCGTTCATGGTATTAGAATTGTTCCAAGTGTTTACTTTCAAACTAAATGAAAAACAATAAAATATGCCGACTAAATCAACACCAGAGTTTGTTTATAGTGCTACTTCAGAAATGAATAGTAATTCTTTCTTAAGAGTTTTTTCCTAGGCAGGAGATCTGACTCAGCATAGTAAATCTTCAATATGCCCTATTTGGAGTTCTGATGGTACCCTGGTAAGGTAACTTTTGGTTCCACAGTGAATGCCAGATACCAAGTTTACCCATAGTTATACAGTGACATTTTCAGGGGGTTTTGCCTTCCAGATTTTAAAAGTTGTATGCATATTTAATAATGGTTTCTATATTGTTGATGAAACAACAGGGAAAATGAAATTATCAGAATCCATGCTTCTTTTCATGTGAGGATGAATGGATAATAGCATGGCAGCATAGACCAAAGAGCCTGCTGTAAGGTCTTTGGCTGATACTCATTGTTTATTCTTCCCTTAAAATTTTGAAGTGTGAGTGAAGTTGGATTCTTTTTCATTTTGAAGGAAGCCAGGGTCAATCTGATTACAAAAAACATTTTTGTGAAAAAAAAAAAAAAAGCTTTCCAAATGTCTTCAGTTTATCCACAACTGGAAAAGGTGTCATGCCTCAGAGCTCTTTTTCCCCAGCTCTGTCCTTTGAACTAGTTTACTGCTAGTTATTTTTATTATGCTCAAAGATAAGTATTCCTTCAAATCTCTTCAAATAATGAACTGTTACATGCAAAGTTACTCATTGTTCAATGGCTTGTGTATTTTTTTAGTCTTTAAATTTGATGAATTCACAAGTTGTGTTTATACGCTGATATAACAGTGAAGGCATTTTAGGTATTCATTAGGTGAGTACAGCTAAACACCCTCTGCTGTCTGATGTGATATCTATTGTTTCTCAGTGATATTGAATTCTCTATTCTGCTCTGCAACTTCTGTAAATTGTGGTAAAATTAATATTGAAACAGAGCATAGTTTATTTTGCCCTTACACATAACATGTTTCACTTTTTTCTTCTTAAATGGCAGCTCATATGGAAAATAATGTGATTGAGAGGAGAGATCATTCCAGGTATAGAACTTGACTTTTCACTGCTCAGTTCAGTTTCATATCCTTTAGCTCATTAAGCTCTTAAAGTGCTATACTTTATGTTACTTTGTAATCTTGGAAACATGATAGTGAAGGGACTGTAAGCAGATTAGGTGTATAAAGTGGTTCTAAGATACCTCAAGCAGACCTGAAAGCCATGGTTCTTCTGAGGAAAGCATAAATTCTGCAAACTGGAGCAGATAGTTTATTTGAGTTTCATATTAGATGTCCATTAATGCATTGTATAAGTAGCATATTTTACAAGAGGTTCAATGTTTTTGGGGGTCAGAACTAAATTTTTTTAGCTAATTTATTTGTTTGGTTTAGATTCAGCTGAATTTATTAAGTTGTTTCTGTGTGTTGGTTGTTCCACCCATACCCTTCTTTTTTAGCATATGTAAGCAAAATAATTTTGCAGTGCATGAAATGCAAACTCTGCACCAGATCTGTTTTCTCCAGAGAATCTGATAATCAAGCTTACCACTAAGACAACAGAGAAGTTCTTTCAGGGATCCTTGGCAGAATGATGATGGCATCAGAATGAAATTAAAGTTTAAGCTTAATTTTCTTAACAAGATATAATGTTTACTATAATACAGAAATTATGACTAGAATGGCACAAGATTTCTACAAACAGCATCAGTTCAGAACAATTTGTAACTAGCATAATAGAGAACTTCTAATATGATAGCTGAGAGATTTGTTATTGACTACATCCTAAGTTAGGATTTCTTATTAACTAAGTAATATGGAATTTATAATACAACTGAACTTACTATTTCCAGTCACCGGAACTCTTGGTAGATTGGGTCAAAACCCAAGACACTGTTTGATGTCTCAATATAACAATCAAGATGCTATGGAAGTGATGAGTCAGTCCTCAGAGGTAGCAGATGATGATGGAAGCATCTCTGACCACAAGGGTCATGGGTCTCACTGTCCACCAGCAGCTTGAGAACACGTTTCTTGCTCAGGACTTGTGTGTGCCTGATGTTATGGGCAGTTCTGGTATTCCATATGCTGTTACACTTCCCAGTGACGGGTTTGTCATCAGCACTGGGACCTGGGATGTTGAGGGCTGGTGCAGAAGGGAGCAATCGCCGTGATTTCCAGGAATCTTGAAGCCAGTAGGGAGAGGTAGGAGAAATCTGTTTGGTTTGTCTGCTTGGTTCACAGGACCTCCAATGCCTGAGAATAAGGGGGAAAGAAATGAATATGTGAACCATTCAGTCACAGAGAATACCTGCTTGCCATATAAAGTGGCATTAGTTATGCCAACCACATTACAAGGGGTCAGGAGCAGGACCGACAGGTCACACCAGACATTTCCACAAGGCAAATTCCAGTTCTGATAACTCTACAGTCTCAAATAGTGGTGACTGGGGTTTTTTTAATATAGACATTTCTCACCTATAAATAACACTTCTTATGAATATATTTGAGATGTGGAGCAGAGAAAAAGAAATTTAATCTTCCATAATGTTTATAATAGGGGACTTTCCCTAGTTCTAAGTTCCCTTTCAACTTAGATGACTCACCTATTTTAAAGGACAAGCCAGGGAGAAGATAACACCTATTGAAAGTGGACTGCTTTTGTTTAGGTTTTCCTTACCAGCTGTGATGCTGACATTTCCATGACAGGTTTACTTGAATACCCCAAACATGGTTAATGGTCATCCTTTGAATTTCAGTTTAATCTTAGCGTGTTGATGGCATTGTGTCAAGCTGCAAATGCTGAGCTCTGTGTGGTTCTAGGCAGACGTCCCCTTAACAACAGTGTCTGAAAGCAAAGCACCATCACTTAGGCTGATATTAATTTTAAAGATGAAAACAGTTGCTATTAAATAGAGCTGTGTCAGATCTGAATATATCTGGTTTTACTTTCTAGTCACAGATTTCTTAAATATCTTTGTTAGTGAGAGTAGAACTCTTAAAATTCTTTTAACCATGGCTGGTGGTGATAGCTGATTGTTTTTCAGATAAGAAAGATGTTTCAGAAGAGATCCTGCAATATAGTGTGTCTGAGCTCTCTGATGGAGAGAAGTTAGACTTGTATTTTCAGATCATTGGTAGAGCTTCTCTACTTTCTTGTGTGGTTTCAATTTGTCTTATTTCCTGAATAATTAGTTTGTGATTGACACTTACTTGCTATACTCTGATACTAGAATCCTCTGTGTTCAGGAAAGTAGTTCTATTTTCACGTGCTTTTGGCAGAAAAATTTATTCTGTTCTGCAGATTTGATAGGGAGCTGTATCATAGCAAACCTCAAAATATTTTCTGTTATTTATCTAGGCAAAACATCTATTATAAGCAGTTCCTTTACTATTTTAGTGAGAAAATAAAGAGAATAGCTTAGAAAGCTAGATCATTCCCTCCTTTGGCTGTTTTTCATGCATGTGGGGGTTGATTGTGAATCTCCCTGCCTATTTCCTTCTCTATGGAGAATCTGATATCTGGTTAATGCTGAAGCTTGCTTAATCTTAACCTTAGCACCGGTTGTCTTAACATTTGCATAGAACTTTTCTATAAGGCATACCCATTTTGACATCAACATTCAGGATATTTATGACTTCAGTGCAATCACAGAAGTAATCTGTATAGCATATTTTGAGAGGTTTTTCTGGATTGTGTATGCAATGAGCTTTTCAAAAGTAGTATGGGATTAGCTAATTTCTCACAAAAAGATAAATACAACAATTCAGTAACCCAGTGGTTCTGTAGCCATAATAGTGATGTTTTTAAATGTCCGACTGAAAAAAATTCATTGAGGAGTTAAAGAGATTAATTGTTGAATGTTGAAAATGCAGAAGTAGCAGTTTTGTGTGAGGGCATTGATTTCCTGTAACATTTAGTATATTTAAGTGAATTATGTCATAATTGCTAGGATAAGCAAAGTAGTATCCAAGTGAGTTATAAGGAGAGAGATTTGATCTCAGCATGAATTCAGAACACCAAGTGGCCCGGAAGTGTTAGTAAATTTAATTTACATTATTATTGTGAGGTTCTTAAGAACTCAAGTGTTTGTCATGTGAAGATGTAAAGGGAAATAATAGGTCATTTTCTGTCAAGAAGCTAAGTTTCAGAAAGAAAGTTCAGTATGGAGGTGTAAATGAGCTTTAACCAGCTGATTTATAACTTATTCAGTGCAAGTAATATGAAAGAGAGTGAGTAATATTGAAAGTTGTCTAGAGTATTGTGGGGTAAAATCTCGAAACCAAAAGGAATGAAACATTCTTTATTCTCTGTTTGTCAACCAAAAGTACTGCTAACCTAATCTAGATTTGTGCACAATTTTTGTGCACAAATGCATTCTGCTCCATGCAAAAAAAATCCTGCAGTTACACTGTCCAGGAGTTACGTTTAAGAATTACCTAGGGGACTCTTCTTCAGAACTAGGATGTCATGGGAGGTTAAATACTTCCATTGCTGCTTCATCTGTTTTCATAGATTTTATTGTGTTTACTAATGACTTTTTACAGATAGTTAAAATTTAGTCTTAGATTGGAGACTAATTTAAAATTTGGGTCCACTGATCAGCTACATTTAATGAGAGGTTTCTATATGTTGGAGGAGCAGAAGAAGTGTATAGTGCAGGTGGTATAGGTTGGTATGTAAGACTTGATAGATTCTGAGATAAGATGTTTAGTCTTCTCCAATTGCAACTGCTCTCTAACCCTTCAGATACCTAGTCAATAAGAAAAATTACCATTATCAACATGTTTCATCCTCCTCTTCAGAAATTAGAACCACTGTAGTATTGGGGAAGTTCTCTTGTTAGAGTGACCTAAACTGCAGAAATCTTTAAAAGAGGTTTGTGCTGAAATACTGTAGAGACTAACACTGAGCCAGTAAAAGAGAGACTCAATGAATCATTATGGGCTAATGAGGTTATTGACTTTTGTTTCTAAAGAGAAGAAGAAAATTGAAAAGAAATGCTTGTGATCTATTTCAAATACATGTACTGTGCCATAAGTGGAAAGTATCAGACCTTTATCAGTAACGGAATAAATGAAGTGTCACATCCTTGTATGACGGATGTGGGCATATGCAATATGCTGGTAATGTGGTCCAACCATCTCACCTTACTGTCTTTGAGACTTGACTAGTGGAGAATAGTTAAAACTAAAATGTGAATGTAATTTGTTGATCACAATTGTTCAAATATCCTTCTTCTCTTTGCCAAGTCAGGTTCCGCAAGGGTTAAAATAATGTTTAAAAAACAAATGAAGAGAGGAAAAAGTACATTTATGTCAAGTTTAGAACAACTTGGAGGAACTTGTTCAGGTAAGCTTAAGTCCCAGAGGAGTATTTGTGGAGTGTATATGCTCTCTGTGAAGTATGTGCAAAGTAGAATGCAGAGCACTGCTTTTAGGTTACACCCTTTTGGAAGAAGTGAAGTGTGGCCATTTGTAATAGCTCTTGAGAAGGTTTCTATTGTGTGAACCCAGATGGTTAAAAGCAATTCTAATGCATTGAGGACAGGATGGTAGGGCGTGCATGGTGTGCAGCATGAAGGGACAGGTTGGCTGTAAGGGCATGCTTACACTAGAGAGAATGGTAGCAAAAACACCAGGACAAGATGAAACTCTGACCTGTTGTCTGTTGTGAAATGGGAGTAGTAGGCATCTTGATGTGGTCTGAAATTGCATTATTTCACTGCTAACTTTTGAAATTGGCAAAGAGAACTTGTCTGGAGCAGAATGACTTTTCCAGTAGTGGAAAAAACCCCATTGTTCTTACAAAGCTGGTTTGGTTTTGTTTGTTTCTTTTTTTCTTTTGGCTTTTTTTTTGGTTTTTTTTGAGTCTGATTGTAAGTAATTCTTTTATTTTGTTCTGCAGGAGACAACTGGATGTAAAGACTTCATGATTTATGCAACCTGAGCTTTCATTATACTGTATCAGTTTCCTAAACAGAGACTGGGTGTTAAACCAGTCTATGTTTTGGTTATGGTGTAGTTGGTAATCTCTGCTTTAAGGGATTTGGAAGACTCATAAGGCTCAGTGTGTGTGAAGAAGCCCTACCTTCGGACAAGGAATAGCTGGCTCTAATCTATTCTATTCAATCATTTTCTGTGATCCCAATTTGTAATGCTAAATGGTTGCCTGTGACAATTTAGTTACACTGTGAATAGTGCATTACTTCTGTAGTCTGTTACCTCTCAACTGAAATACTTATCTGTGTAATCTGGTCTCTAATAGCTGCTCCTCTGGAACACTTCACTCTTCTACTTGTTTAGTAGATGAGACAGAAATCTTCTGACAAGATATGAAAGCTGCAGGTTTTCCTTCTCTCTATCTTCTATCTCTGGTTGTTCACCTTGTTAACAGAGTAGGGGAGAACATCTTCAAGAGGAAGGAGACATATATCTGCTCAGTGTCTGGCTCCTACTTTAGTAGGTGAAACTGCTTTTTCAAACAGGTTTTATTTGTATGTAGGTCCAGCTGAGAAAAAAGACTTTGCTCTCAAACAAATTCACTTTACTCTCAAACTAGTGTATTATGTACATAATTAGAAAAGCAGGTGAAATAAGAAACTAAGTATATCTGTTTCTTTCTACACCTAAAAAGCTTTTTGTATTTTCAGCATGTCTTAGTAACGTGGTGAAGAATATTCCATTTCAAGTCATCTCTGTCTGAGAAGAAAACACAGACAAATATCCTTTTTTTTTGTAGTTTAATTTTTCCAAAATGTGTTGAAATGTTGCTTGCTGTCATTTAACTTGAGGAATTATTCAAGATTTTATCCTGGCATTCTGTAAATAAATTCTCTGTGTGCTTATTCTGTTTATCTTTTTTGAGGACTTTGTATACAAATCTATTTTAAAAGCAAAGATCTTGGTTGTTTTTACAAGTAGATAAAACTACTGAAATGGATGAAAAAGATAGATAAGGAAAATCTTGGTCTTTTTTCCTATATACTTAATAGCTAAAAATACTTCTCCTCTTTTAATGTACATTTGTGTAGAGAAAGTAATGAGAGGATTTGTGTCTTGATGCCTGCTGAATGACAGATTCATTAAAGTGATGTACATGAGTCTTACCTTAGCTGAATTGTGCTGACTTGGTGGTTTTTTCCTTGGGATGTCTTACTTAATTTTAAAAATCTCTTAATTCTTTTATTACCTACATTATTGGAATTTTTAAAGGCTTTGTTCTGTAAGCAGACAGAACAGGACATGTCAATATTTGTCTGTGACCACATCCTGCAGAAACATGACTAGTTAGTCCTGTTGAGAGTTTTTTTTTAAAGAGACTTTTTTTATAAAGATGAGCTCAGAGTTTTGACACTAAATTCATACACAGTTAAAGAGCTTTGTGATTTGAGTGAAAACATCATGTGAACCAACAATACATGAAAATAGCTAAGCAAATAGCAATTAAAACATGTACAATAACTTTCAGTCATGAGGTATTGTTGGTGCTGTTTTCAGATGTGCAGAGGGAAAAGCTCTCAATTGTTCTTAAGTCGGCTGGTAACTGAATCCACGTTTGTAGAGCTTGACAACAAAAGGCTTTTTGTTCACAATCTGTATTCATCTAGGACATGCCAAATAAATAGAACATAGTTTATAAGCAGGCCAATATAACATGTTGCTCAAATAACTTACCAGAAATCTATAATTTATATTGAAATATTTAGAATTACAGGTAGAAGCTTGTTGGGAGCTTTTAGATTTCTGCATGGATGAGCACAATGCAATTATTTGAGGAAGCATACATTGCTATATTTTATGCAGCAGCAAGATGTGCAACTTGAGCAAAACTCCTTCTGAATGTTACTTGCAATAATTTCATTAATTCAGTGAGGCAATACTGACTGGGCAATGCCAGTGGGTGCCTGATAAAAGAGGCATCAATACCTTTTACTCCTGTGGTTCACAAATAAAGCATACTAGAGAAAATTATTCTATTCTTTTCCTGCACATTTGTTCAATTCCCCTGGGCTTTGTCATCAGAGTAGTTGTGTGACCATACGTGATTTGCATGCCAAGTAAACATGAGTGACTTCCTCTGCTGGGCCATTCAGGAACTTGCATCTTCTCTCTGTCGGTGTGGCACTTGTGCCTCCTGTTCTCTTCTCAAAGATCATCCTGCTTCTTGTAGGGTGTTACTCCAGTCATGATGAATGAGCAGGAACAGTGGTAGAACTGTAGGAGATTTGGCATGTACAGCTTACTGATTTTTTTCTGTTCGTTGGATAGGGGAACAAAAGCCCTGGTTAAACAGGAACTGACCTAAAAGAACAGAAAGAAATAACTGATAAAGCACAGTACCCACCCCTCCATGTATGAATTGAGCAGGTCATGTTTTTGGTTAAAACAGATGTATCCAAAGACAGAAGTGTAATGTTCCCAAACTATAAAATGCATTGAGGTGGTAGTTGTGTCTTGATAAATGAGCACATCATTTTAAGTCGTTGACTTTGGAATTTCTTGTGGCATATGGAAAAAAACTTTCAGGTTTTTCTTTTCCATCTGAGGAGTGTGAAAGGTGTCTTGCTCGTGGAAAGGCATGCATGTGGGGAATGCACTGAAAAAGGATAAGCAGCAGATTTGAAGTTCTTTCTCAGTATGGGATTCTCATGCTGATCACTGGTTTAACTCATCTGAAGAATGTTCCTTTTCTGCCCTTTTTCAGGTAGTGGTGCTACAGCAGTTGTCCAGGCAGCACTCTGCAAACCCAGGCAAGAACGTGTAGCAATAAAGAGGATCAACTTAGAAAAATGCCAAACCAGTATGGATGAATTACTTGTAAGTAAATAAGGGGGAAATATGTTACATGGAGACTTACCTTTTGTTTTGACTTTGTTTTTAGCTTGGTCCAAGGGTGAGGGTAGAGTTTTATGCAGGATGTGAGAGAAGGATTTGAAAATAGTCTGAAAGATTTACACCATTCCCTAAAGATATAATTTTTTAATCTATATTTTCTCATGTCACAAAAATAAGATCTGCAAACTTGAGTCTTGGGATAATCAGCTTGGGATAACTGTGGGAAGACGCTAAGTTCTTGTTTTTTGGAAGCTCAGTTTTTAAGAGATTGCTGTCTGGTTGTCTGTCTTTTTTTAATATTGAGGAAAGATACATTTTCCTTTGGTTAAACACTGATTGAGAATATGAAGCAAAAATTTAGTAGATCTCATTAAAATGTCTAAAGCACGAAAACATGTTGGATCATTTTGTATTGATAACTGTTAAGGAGAAAAGGAGGAATGGCTACACTGCCATCTACACAAGGAAACTCTTATTAAAGCTAGTAACACACATTTATTGGATAGGCCATGACAGGAGTGTTTGAAAAATATTATTTGTTTGGGCCACTGATGAGAGAAGAAAGGGACTGTAAGAAGCCATTTGTAAAGGAACTGCAAGAGTTTTTCCTCTGCACTGGTTATGGCAATCCAGACAAAGTCACAAAGAACTATTGAAACCCAAAACCTATTGCTTTCTAATGCTCCTAGATAAGTGCTTATAAGACTAATGTGTGTTTATATATAGGCAGCATAACAAGATTTGAAGGACACAAAACCATTCTAAAAGTGAGAACACTCTCTTCTGTTCCACAGGTTGTACTACAGCCTAGAGACTGTGGGCTTTTTCTAATGCAGAAATTCCTGCCTCTGAAGGAAATGATCTCCTCAGCAGGGAATTGCCAGTGCAAAAGATATCTTGAATTTGATACAGAGGGTATGGTCCATCCAGTTTCTTCAGATAAAATGGCTTTTTTACAGTGGAGGACCCAAAATGTTCTTCCCCTGGTGATTGATGGCATTCACCTTCAGTTTATGTGACCGCTTGTATGCGACATTGTTGTGCTTTTTACCAGGATTGTGATAGTGGAAGTTACTTCTGAGGTAGTGAGAATCTGTCAACTGAAAACTCAAAAGATAAATTATGAACTGTCTTTAAGCCCAAGGTGAGATGCTGTGCATGATGTATTAACAGCTACAGTCCCCAAAGAACATTTCTATAAAAAGATAAATACTAATGACTGTAAGGAAAAAATGGTCAGAATTGGATCTTTTTCGTTAGAATTTATACTAATACTGGGAATTAAGAATTAAAATTTCACAAACAAACAAGCACAACCAGACAAAACAGCCAGAAATCTGCAAGAGAAATTCTTGTGGTCTGGAGAAGTGATTGCAGTTAGTTATGAGCTTGTAAAAAGTTACCTTGCCAAATCCTTGAGTGTCTTTACTGTTGACATGTCTCCACTGTCTGTCAAATGAGGCAGTAGGTGTTGAATTTTTGGTCCTATATTGCTTTCTTTTGGCACGAAGACAACTGTCCATACCATGTTTTTTATTTTATCACATAAGTCAATTTCTGCTTTTCTGTGCTCAGATTTTTTGTTTCTTTTATTTGTAGATCTGTTTTGATCTGAACATGAATTCTGGTTTCCTGGTTAGGAGAGTTAAAGAAGCACATGCACATACATAATTAACTTTTTCCCGTGAGGTTCAGTATACTTCTGACTCAGCTCTATTAGAGAAACTTTAAAATTTTGTTCGAAAAATAGAGACTTTTCCTGGAAAAAGGCATAATCGACCTTCAAAACTAGTGTTACAACTGCACTAATATTTTCATTTCAGTTGATAGTACTTAGAATGTTCTTGCATTTGTGGCAGAATCTGAGTTTAAAAATTTTGAGTCTTACCAGTTTTTAGTAACTTATTTTTCTGATGAAGCAATTTTTTTTTGGCATAGGGATGTTCTAAAACTGTGTGCTCTGTGAAGGTGCCGTTTGTTGAGTTGCTGGTGCAGAGTCTTACGGACGCTGTGCACGGGCAGCCTTCACAAGCTCTCCGCTTGTGGCCTTCAGAGACGTGGAAATGCATCAGGCCTGGTGGCCATGTAAGCAGGCCTAGGATTTGGGCCAGTGTCAATTAAAGTAGAAAGGCAGTGTGGGAGGGAGTTTAAATATTACTGAGGTTACACAAACTGCCAGACTCCTGAAATTCGATACTCTGTTTCCTGCAATGTCCTGTGTTCTCACTATTGTAGCCTAAGTGTAACGTAACCCCCTAAGCCAAGGAAAACGTCCTGTCCTTACTGCTGTCCTCACTGCGTATCTTCCCCGTTCCTTTGCCTCCGGTTTTTTAAAACAATCGGGCCCTCCAGTGCGGCGCTGCCGCGCGTTCTGTGGGACGGCCGTGTGACGGAGCAGTCGGATTTTGGGGCTGCTGGCGTTCGTGCTGAGGGCCGCCCGCCGCCGAGGCCGGGCCTGCGGGAGGCCGCGGGCAGCGCCCCCTGCCGGGCCCGGCCGGAGCCGAGCGGAGCTGCCGGAGCGGCTCTCGCTGTTGCTCATTAACTGTGTCACCCACCTGCCCTCAGGCTGAAAGACATTTTTATGCAGCTGCTCGGTGAAACTGGATCAGGAACAACCTGGCTGATGAGGTTAGCTTTTAACCTGGGCACATTGCCTGGTGCAGCACACAAATGCCTGTGCTAGTGCAAGGCAGGGCAAATAGAAGGATGAGGGAGAGATTTAAAATTGCTGTTACTTCTTTGCTGCTGTTCTAAGGTGACATAAATACGAAGGCTCCAGCGTGTTCTCCTGGATGTTCTGCTGCAAGCTGTTTCCCTGGCAGTGAATTTGAAGTGAATGCTTTTCTCTCTCACCTCTGCATACCGTGGGCCACAGCCAAATAGATGAAGTCTGTGGAGACTTACTATTCTGTTTATTTTATGATAGGGGTTTTCTAGAACTGCAAGTCTGAAATTAATTCTTTTCTGACTAAAATTTCATCCCTTGTCTCTCATGAGGTGCTTTCTGTTTGTTTATTTTTGTTTTGCAAAGACTGAAAAAATAAGTCATGAAATCTGAGACACAAGGTGCCTTTGGCAATGGTTACTGTGGTAGCTCAGTTGTTGCCCGTGAATTGATAGAGGGAGGTAAAATATTCAAAGCACCTTTCAGTTAAAGATAGTGAAGCTTATCTCAGTCAATTAGTTACATTTCTGCATTATTAGTGTGTGAGAAAAATAGATGAGGTGCATTTTTCCCAGTGGTGTCAGCTGGACTTTTTGAGTCACTGTTATATTACCAGCATAGGAAAATAATTAAACAGTGTAAGAAATAAAATAGTAACCAGGAGTGGGTGAGTTACAGTTCACGTTTGGAATGGGTAGCTGAATTAAGAACCTGAGGCAGTAATTTGACTTGTGTTTAAGATGACATGTCTTCTGGGAGAGAAAAATGTGCTCCACATGTCTGTCTTCTGTCTTCCACCTACTCTCTTCTGGGGGATGACAGTGAGCAGCCTTGCAAATTGCTCTTATTATTCAGGTTCATTGATTCATTATCCAGACATTCTCCCTTCTGTGATTCAGGGTTCAGAAGTCTTCTAAGGAAGAGGACTTTGGACAGCAGAATAAGCTGCAATGTGTGCCAAACTACAGCCCGACTTTAAAAGTCACCTATAAGCATCATGAGATTAAATCCCAGTCTTTAATACGTATAATTAACTTTTTATTAAAAAGCAGCTGTGATTTTCAGTGCATTGCAAATTTAAAAAAAAGCCTCTTTCAAACAATTAATAACATGAAGTTGAAAGTTGCAAATAGTATTTGTAGCAGTTTTAATCAACTTGAGTGGGACCTGTATAGTGCCTAACTTGTGCAGGTGCTGTTGAGTCAGAGAGAAACATGGTCCAGCTAAAAGCAGTTGCTTTTCAGGGAGGGAGGAGAGGAGGAAGAGTTATTTTAGCTGGATTGGCTTCTGGACTGGTTCACCCTTTAGGAGTGTGGCCTCTAGCACCAGGAATGGATCAGGGCTATGTGGCTGGAGATAGAGAGGGAGAAATAGGGTTGTGGCAGCTTAAATTGGTGTGAGGCCAAACCCTCTGGTGCAGAAGAGGCCTCATGCTCCTATGTAAAGGACTGGCAGAAGGATGAGAGTGGCTGGAAAGGTGTTACAGAACTATTATGTGAAAGAGTGAATAGAAAAAGAACTCTTCTTGAATTAACAGACAGTCATTCTTAATGTGTACAGCTGTGGCGTGTCATAGACGCTGTTACTTGGTAGTGCCACGTTGTGCATCTGTTGGTGACTGTGTGTTCCTCTGGTCAATTGTTTCCTATGACTTTTGGCCTGTAATATTGCTTTTTCTCCATTTCTGTTTGATTGTGTGGCTCTGGTGTTCACCTGTCCATCCCACAGTAGTTGAGCCAATGGTGCTGTGTCCTTTGTCCGATGGCTTCCTTCCTCCTTTCTTACATGTTCCCTTTCTACTCTTCATATCCCTTTTGAACTGGAAGTGCAATAGATTTTGATCTTTCCTTGCATTTTGTTGTCCAGCCTGTACCCACACCTTCAGCTCTTGGAGACTACTCATTCTTCATTGCTTAGTGTGAATTTGAGACTTTAACAGTAATTTCTTTGCTGTTCTCAGAAGAAAAGTGATGTAGCTATGCCTGTATCTCCTGGCCAAACTTCCCTCCTGTTCTTAGCAATAATGTTTTTTCTTGCATGCAAATCTTTAGGTAAATTGAAGTGTTTTAATGCCTTGATGTATATTCTGTACATGCTTTAGTTCTGTTACAGTACTTCACTTTGGAAATTAAACTTTATATTAGCAAAACTGATAGCTGGCTCTGTTGTGTTGGGCTTTGTATTTCTTACAGAAAGAAATTCAAGCAATGAGTCAGTGCAATCACCCTAATGTGGTGACCTATTACACATCTTTTGTGGTGAAGGATGAACTTTGGCTGGTTATGAAGCTATTAAGTGGGGGTAAGTTACTGGTTTTACTTGTTTAGCTGCAAGGCAACTATAGGATTTTTTTCCTAATGTACCACCCTTGAGTTCATTGATCTAAACTAATGAGATGCTACATAGGATGAACCTTGAGATGTAGGCATGTTAAGGAGGAATGTGCAAGCTTATAAAGTTTGTATATCTGTATTCATAGGACAGGCTAAGAATTTCTGAAATACAGTAGTTATATAAATAGAATTTAATTTCCATCCTGAACCAATTTATCAAAGTTCTCTATTAAGGCTGTGTAGGGAAAATGGATTAGAATTAAGTCAATTCTGCCAATGTGATCTTTCTTGGAGTTTCTCTAGAATTCTCTGTATTTTTATAAAAATGCATATGTTTCTAATTTCGTAATGAATATTACTCATTCCTTATTCAAGCCAGATCCGTCTAGGCCAAGTATTACACATATTGCATCCTTTTTATTGCTTAAGCTAACCAAACACTCTGCATTTTTTTATGATAGTTACTGGTATAAAATTCTTACTTAGTTCTGGAGGAGGAAAAGGAGCCTGAACTTAATGTGCTTGTACTTTAGAAAAGAGATGTCCCAGAATAAGATGTGATGGTCCTGGTTGTTACATGAAGTTGTTCAAGATTAGTCTTGATGGCAGCAAGCTCCTTCACTGTGATGCTGGGAATCAAGGATGGGAAGTGCTCATAACACTTGTTTTGTCGTATTTGGTTGAATCAGTCAGTTCAAGCAAAAGCAAGCGTAGAGCTTGGGAGAAACCAGTGATTCATGACAGGAATTTACTGTGAGCTGTCAAATAATGTTTGCATAAAAACAAAATGTTTCCATTAAATGCCTTGAAGTGTATACTGAAGTTCAATGTTAAATTGTGTGTCACTGGGAATGTAATTTGTTTGCATTTGTCTCCTTCCAATCTTGCAGCTTCATGTTTACATTGTGAACACATGAACCATAATCTAAACTGGATAATAAACCAAGACCTTTGCAGTACATATCTGTTTAAATACGGGGTGCTCCTGAATTTTTAATTAGTGGCTGCTTTGCAAGCTGTTAGCAGATCTAATGGATCATTAAGTGTTAGGTGTTTTTGACAAAAAGCAGTGCTCTCTATCTCGTTTGGATGGGTTAGTGGTGTGCTTTATTGTGAGAGCTAGTTACATGAAATACTTACACATATGTGCAAAGATTTAAATTGCAGTAGCATAGAAAGAATGAAGAAATACAGCTTTCTAAAGAATCTGATATGATAATGATTTGTATATGCTTTTTTTTCTCTCCTGGATCTGCAATACAGGTTCAATGCTTGATATAATAAAGTATATTGTCAACAGAGGAGAGCACAAAAATGGTGTGCTTGAAGAACCCATAATAGCAACAATTCTTAAAGAAGTTTTGGAGGGCTTAGACTATCTACACAGGAATGGGCAAATTCACAGGTAGGAGCATATACATAGTGAAAAACATTTTCAAAATTGCATATAGCTTGTTGATTCTGGTCATCTGCAGTGGCTTGGCTAAGAAAGTTGTATTGCTTCTTTCACTTCTGTAAATGTGATCATTACTTATCAAGTGATAGTACTCGGGCAGATGCTGTAATTTTGATTGCAGTTTGTCACTAATATTTAATATTTCCCTGGGTCTTTATCCTGTCTCTCTCTTCTAGTTTGGATGGTTTGTGCTGTGATAAGCATGCCAGAACTGTGGTCCATAGTCCTGTGCGTGCTGGTGCTCCAGACACCTAATCTGATTCTAGTTTATGGTATATGTTTTGTGACTTGTTTATTGTGTTTGCTGAGTAAACCTGTAATCTTGGGTGCTTGGACTCCTGTAAAAATGAGAAATTACTTTTTTCCTGGTAATCAGTAAATATCTATTACAACTCTACAGACTTTCTTTATGACCACGTGTGAAGCTAGGATTGGCACTGTGGAACTGCATCTTAGCATATATGCATCTAATGATTGCTGTGTTCTGTACATCCTCTCCTCCATGTAAATTGTGCAGATCCCCTGGGACAGAATATGCATATCTGCTATGGGAACCCAGAGGTTGTTACCACTCTTTGATGGTTGGAAGTGTGTTCTGACCTTCCCATTAATTTTACTGAGGTGAATTTTTCTTTCAAGGAAGGTGTCTGCAGTAGATTCTCCATTTCAAGAGTTAGCCTATAGTAAGGGAATCTTACCAAACCCAAAACCAGATTTGCTGCAGACAGGACTCTGAGAATGGAGATGGTACTGATGTAGCACAGTAATTGTTCTTTATATGTGGTATGTCTTATGTCTCATCTTATAAATTAACTGTCTCTGATGTAAATCAAGAGCTGTTTCCTCCTTTAGCAGAGAATAAATTGAGATAAACAGAGAAATAAAGAATAGCTATCTTGACTTCTGGTCTGGAATGCCAAAGATCTGCCTCAGATCTTAATTCACAGTATTCTTTTAAGCTGATACTGTTGTGAAGGGCACATTAATGAGAATTCAAGGATAACAGGACTTTCTGAGGTCGGATTTGTGAATTTCCCATGTTTATTCCTAAAGCACCTTAAGATAAAAAGAGAGATCTATATGATGCATCTGAGATTTCTCCTTTTTAAAACTGTGCAGAAGTCCTGTTGAAGTTGAAACACTGTGCCTTCAATTTTCCATGTACATTGTAGGTGAATGTTGTGGTATAGTTAGGAAATACTGTGTCAGCTGACATTTGTTAGTTGGAGACATTTTCAAAATTATTTGGGGATCTTGTTCTGTTGTTTCAATTAATTCTTTTTTATATGTGTATATATATATATGAGGAAACAGGTTATATTACCTTTCAGTAATAATAGAAATTCAATAAAGCTTGGAAAGGTTAATTTTCTCAAGTCTCAGTTATGATAGATTCTGTATGACAGTTTTAAACTGTGCATTAAAAATGGGGTGCATGTTTCTATGAAATAAAAAAAGAAACAAACCAAACCAAAACAACCAGAAAGTTTTCTTCTGAACATTGCATGTGAATAGTGTGTTAAATAGATATTGTTAACTCTTAATCACGTACTAAATTTTGAATACATTCAATGCCAAGTGACTTTTCACCACTGTACCTGATGGCAAAATATCTCTGCTGTTCCTGAGCTTTAATACCTTAATTGGATAGAAATGTACAGTACATTTGCTTCTTTTGAAGATATGTCTCTTCTCTGAAGAGGTTGAAGAGGACAGGTTTTTTTCAACTTTTCTTTCTCATTAGTGGTGCAGTTGGATGTGAAAAAGCTCTAAGTGTTTCAGTTTGTGAGATTATGTTTATAAAAGGTGGTAAACTAGACTTTGAACCTAAATATCTGTCTCTCAAATTCTATCCCTGAATTCTGCTCATTTATGCTAGAGCTGAATTCTGGTCTTTTTATGTGTGAAAGTTTGTTAAGAGTTTGAGTTCTGCACTCTGTTTTAATGTTATTCAGTTACATTTTGCACATCACCTTCCTTTTTTTTTTGTTTAAATTTGAAAATGCTATCTTGTGAAACTATTCAGTATGCAATATTTATTTGTTTGCATAAAATATGCAGTATGTGCTTTCATGCTAACCCCTGTTTGTACATTCTAGAGATTTGAAGGCTGGCAACATTCTTCTGGGTGAGGATGGCTCTGTACAAATAGCAGGTAATGGTGGTGGTACCACTGATACCAAGGGGATAAGTTTTTCTGTTGACTTTTAAATATTCCTTTTGCTGTAGCCACAGGTTTACCCCATTTCAGATTTCAGGATTCTTGATTAATAATACTTGACTCAGAAATTATTTAGTATTTTTCTGTGTCCCATCAAATATATAAGGAAGCTTTCTAATGTCCTCGTAATGCTTCCATTTGATTCACCCTTTGAAAAGCTTGTAAATGGTAGAAACTTATATTTCTGTTAATTTCGTTTTTTTCTGCAAGAAATTGTAGTAATTCTTGGGGATCCAACAATCTGTGTGTACTGTCCTTCATAAGGACTTTGACTTTAAGTTTACTAGTCACTGTGATGCATGAGATATATCTCACTGAGAATTATTTTTGGCACATCTGCCATTTGTCTGGCAGTGGTATCTGTTGAATATAGTTTAGCATCTTAAACATCCTCTGAGTGCATTGATGTGCTTCTTGAGCTGTAAGAATTAAATTATTTGGTCTCATAAGAGCAAGGCTCATATCAGATTATCTGGAAAACAATGGGAGCAGGTGGTGATGCCTGTCCCTTCCCCCAGCACACTGCCAGGCTTTCCATGGTCTACAGTGGGTGACCGAGCACTGAGAGCCCTCAGTATTAAAAATGGCTGTAGACAGGAGTTGTAATTTTATATAAATGATGCTTTCAAACTACCTTGTAAATATGTATTTTAAGGGCTTTAATATGCCAGTGTCACAAACTGATAAAAATACATTTTTCTGTCACTACTGGAGGTGTTTTCTTATCAGCTTTAAAATCAGATAATAAGAGGAAAGCAATAGGGAATAAATGGAAGTCTATAGTGAACTACTCGATGTCAGTATAAATGGATTGTAAGGAGTTGAAAATCCTCTTCATATAGGTCCATTCAAAACTGACAGTGTTTCTGTGTACACTGGGAACCTGCTCTTTCTTCCTCTTACATACCTACTTCTCCCATACAGCTGTCACTGATGTAATAATGGGTTAACAGAACACTGAGGTGTTTTTTTTTTTCCTTCTTCTGTTTTAGAATTTGGAAAAAGCTATTTATGTCTTGTTCTGCTAAGTACATAATAGTGATGACTTTTCTGATTGTCTTTGGTTTATCAAATTCCCATGAGAATTGAAGTTACATATAGTATTATCTCTTGTTCAAAATATGTTCATATTTAGTTGCTATGTAGAAGAAGCTCCTTGTCTTTGAACAACAGCAGATGCAAACCTTGGCACAAAGTGCATATTTGAAAACCCTAAGTGACAGATGTACTGGAATCCTTTGCAACTTTATTCAGGAAGACACATACTGGGAGGTGAAACTTGAGGATGTTTTAGTCTGGATTTCCCTGATAAAACTATACCTTCTATTTAATAGCATTTTATGAACAGTGTGTTGTGGAGCAAAGGTCAGCTCTGCAATGGAGAGTTTAGATAAGCATACCTTTGGGAATGGACTTTATTTTTAAAATGTGAAACTTTTGCTTTGTTGTTGATAGTTTAACAGATCTCAGCTTTTCTCATCTTTCACAGATTTTGGTGTTAGTGCATTTTTAGCAACTGGAGGTGATGTTACTCGTAACAAAGTAAGGAAAACATTTGTTGGTACTCCCTGTTGGATGGCCCCTGAAGTAATGGAGCAGGTATTTGTAATGCTAATTAAAAATGTAAAACATTTTGTCTTTTCATTTTGGAACTTGAGACATTACCACCTTGATTTTCACTTCTGGTTCTGTTTCAGGTGCGAGGTTATGACTTCAAGGCCGATATGTGGAGTTTTGGGATAACAGCCATTGAGTTGGCAACAGGAGCAGCACCTTATCACAAATACCCTCCTATGAAAGTAACAATCACTTTGTAATTGTTAATGCTGTTAGCTGTATTATTAACACTGCTAGATAGTTAGTACTACTTCATTTTCAATAGCAACTCAGGCTATCTAAACATGTATTCTGTGGAGTATTTTTTCTCTTTTAATTTCTGCATTTCAAATTAGTTTTGCTTACGACACCTCATTTTTGGGTTTATTTTAGGTGTTAATGCTAACGCTTCAAAATGACCCTCCCACTTTAGAGACAGGTGTAGAGGACAAGGAGATGATGAAAAAGTATGGCAAATCCTTTAGAAAACTAATCTCATTATGCCTTCAAAAAGATCCTTCCAAAAGGTAGGTCACTATTGCCATGTAAAATAGAATTATTTTTGAAAATATGTAGACTACTTCAAGCTACAGTGACATAATCTTTAAGTGTATAGTTTGAATTTTGTAAATAGCAGCCTTCAGTCACCTCCATCCAGGGAGAAGAAATTGCCTTTTTACTGTTCCTTAAGTTTACTTCTTCTGATTGTTAACCTAATGTATTTGTACTTAAACACAGTATTGAATTAAGCGCCAATCAAGCAAAAGTCCTTGCTCTACATATTAATTTCTTATCTGAAGCAAGATATCAATCTTGATACTGTGCACAAGTCTAACAAGCCTGTTCAGACTGAGCAGCAGAACAGTTGTTAATCAAATATATTTTGTTAAAAGAAAACAAAAATAAATAATTTTATGTTGATTTTTCTCATAACATAAACTTAGTGTTTTTTTAAACTGGGATATTTCCAGAGAAATTTCTTATTAAGATGTGTTTGTTTTTTTACTGTAAAGTTAGGGGTTGAAGTTTCCTCATATTTATGTAGGGAATTGCATGTCACAGTGTCTTTGCTGTTTGTTCTTTCTTGCTATGTTTTTAAGTAGCCAAGGTGATGAAAGTATTAAATATCTATTCCAAAACCATTGCTGAGGTCCCAAGTTCCCTGAATTAGTTTATTTATTTGTTTTTATGCAGACCCATTTTTGAAGGCTTTTTTTGTTGAATAATTGTAGGAAGCACATTCTAATTAGCATTATTTCCTAAGGCATTTAGTATATCACTGTTTTCTTGAGTTTCAGAGCTGCAATTTTTGTGGAAAGATTGTTCAGAGAGAGCAATCCTGGTTGTGTCATTTATGGTGTGTATTTCCTGATACAATATTAGCCTAGGTCCAGGTTGTGGTTGTAGGGAATCAAATTGAAAAGGTGACAGCAGGAATACTAGAGAACAAGTATAATTAAGAAAAAAGATTGTGGCTTGGTCTTTATTCTTGAAATACTTGAGAAATATTGTTTCACTCAAAGATCATTTGTGTACTGCTCTCAGATTGTGTACTGCTTTCCCTTGTTGGTCTTAGAGTAGCAAGTCCTGATGCTTTAGGCTTAGTGCTGCAGTTTGGTTGCTTACAGATAGGAATAACAATAATAGTGGATAATTAAGCTCTTGATAATCAAGGTTCTTTTAGTTTCCTGTATCTAAGAAGTTTCAGGGCAAGATTAAAGTGGTGTGAAGTAATGACAAGTAAATAAAATGAGTTTTCCTTGTCTCCTTGTATACATAATGCTGAGCTACCTAATGTGTAGTAAAGGCATCGGTGTTGAAACATTGGTGTTTAAGGTACTTACTTAAATTTATACATTTATTAAAACACATGCAATACCTTAATGGAACAATTAGACCAGCAAATAGATGTTCAGATAGAAACAGTTATAGGGCAATTGTTTTTGTACTGGGGGGTCATCACTGTTTTTCATATTTCTTACAATCCAGGATGTAACTGTTCATGGAGATCCTTCCAGTAGCCATCATGCCAGTTGTGGGAGAAGTCTTTGCTCTTTGTGGCAAATCCAGGAGTGGCCTTGCACTGCTGTTGGCTCAGACTATAATGTTTTTCTTTTGGGGATCTCTGTGGGTGTTTCTCTCTTCCCAGTGCCAAGGATGCTGCTCACAGTCCTCAGTACAATTCATTGCCTCAGTTTGTGTGGAAGAACAGGGCCCGAAAGCATGTCCAGACCTGCTCAGAAGTGTCTGGCATGATTAATGGTAGAGGAATGGAGAACACTAGTTTGGATATAACTTTACTAAAACATAGTTTTAAGTGTGCATAGCCATGTTATGAGATGTGATGGTACTGTACTTTGAGAATTTTAAAACTTTGGCACAGAAGCTGATTTTTCTTTTAAGTAGTTTTCCCTTCCTTTTTGCTCATCCAAAATACATGTATGAATTACTGCTGAGTCTGGTGGTCTCCACAGGATCACTGATCAGAGCTCCTTTATTGTAGAGCTTGATGCTTTGGAGGTGAAGAAAAATACATGCTCTGTGGAACCTACTGTCTGTGTCTAAATTGAATTCTTTTTGTTAATGTCAAGAGTTGTTTCATTAATCCTTGCAGGTATGAACTTATACATACATACATACAATTTTCTACTCCTCTTTCATTCACTTACTGTACAGATTTTCTCCTCAAAGAAATAAACTAGGTCAGATGTTTGGGATTTTCTTGAGATGGAGATTTTCCAAATGGATTCTTTCTCACTGCTTTACCTAGTTTGTTCTATATTCAATCTCTTGTTGGAATTCAAAGGGTAAACTAGAGCAGATGTTGCATCTATTCATTTAGAAATTATGAGTCTTGAAGATTTTGACTTCCACAAATTCGTGTCAAAATTAGTCCTGGATGATGGTATAGGCTCCTAATGGAAATGATGGAGGATTTTATCTCATCCCAAGAGATGCTTCGCTTTCTCTCCAGAGTCTGCTTCAGTACCAGAATCTGGCTTTGGCTAGATTAAGTAGCTTTTTGGATCTCTGAAGCTAGGGAGACAAAACCTCCTGTTGGAATCACTTTGGTAGCTGTGACATTGTGGTTATCTCTTGGAAATGCTGAAACAGACTTAAAACAGAACTGCAAGTAAAAATGAAGTGTCAATTTTTACCTTACAGCTGTTGTTTTGGTTTGTATTTATCTGTTTGATTGGAAGATGATCCCAATGACTCTCTTTGGTTTATGCATCAGATTAATAGTGTCTGTATAGTTTCTTGAGAATATCTGCTGACATCAATAAGGTAAAAGAATGCCAATAGGAAGTACTGATGCTGCTGTATAGAAAATGTAATTACGCTTTTATTGCAGCTGTGGAGCAAAGTTTTAATTGTATTCATAGAGTCATTTGGGGAAGAAAGAAATACCTGCCATTTTTGTGAGGTTTTTTTGTTTGTCTTATTTAAAAGGTTAAATGCATTTGTGTTGAACAAAAAAGGGGGAAAATTGGCAGCTTAAGAGATTGATTTATTTTTTTTTTCTCTCTCTTTTGTGGTATTTTTGCCATAGAGAGGCTTAATTTTTTTCGTGTGTGGTAAGTGAGTTTGTGTGAATTAATTCAGTAGCTATTATCATTCATTCCCCATTCATACAGTACTAATTCAAAAGTTTTAGAGACGTACCATTTAACTAACGTCTTGTACTGTATTCACTGAGAGGGGTCTTTGTTTTCTGTTCTAATTTATTATTGATCTTTCAGGCCCACAGCAGCAGAACTTTTAAAATGCAAATTTTTCCAGAAAGCCAAGGTAAAACGTTTAACCCTACGAGTAAATTTTGCTCTGCCTTAAAATCTATGTGAATTTTCTCTTTCCTTGTATTGATTTTTAACTTAACAAATGTTGGTTTTGCAGAATAGAGAATACCTGATTGAAAAGCTTCTCACTAGAACACCTAATATAGCACAAAGAGCAAAAAAGGTGAGTGCATTCACGTATTTTTCTTGGCTGGTGTGGAAAATAAAGCAGGGACTCCTCAGTTGCCTTACATTTTTAGTTGACTTATTGAGCCATACTTTTAATGTAGTCCTTCAAAGACAGTGAATTTTGAATGAACATTTTCTGCAGCCTTGCTTTCTCTAGGAGCCCTGAGGCATTTTTACTTCCTTTCTAGCCTTGTCAAAATGATACATTATGTTTGTCATACTTGATACATTTTTTTTCTCAATTCCTCTTAGAAAGCTACAGGTGAAGTAGTTGTGGAGGGAAAAGTTGACTTGCAAATATGTAGGTTCATAAACTGCACAATATCTTCGTTGATCACCTAGGGAAAGGGTGAAGATACTTTAAGTTAAATTTATTGACAACTGCCTGGTTCTTTGGATTATATCAAATGTTATTCCCAAAAAGTCAGGTCGAAATTGTGCAAGAGTGCTGCTGAGTTTTTCAGACCAGTGAAGCCTTATTCCACAGGTGACAGGGTTAAACCCACAGTTATGGCATATGCTGGTATTTCTCTGGTGCCTTTGGCAATTGTATAAATGAACTTACCAAGTCATGTGCAGCAGAATAAAAAAAAATAGTAACTCCTAACAGGTAAGTATTTAAAAACCTTTAAATGTGGAGCAAACTGCTGTTCATAACAGCTAAGAAACAGGCTCCTGTTTGTCGTAGTAAAAATTATTGAACTCCCTTTTCCCTTTCTGTTGTGACTGAACTCACCATGCCTCTTCAGAATGAGGCACCTGCTCAGAGACTGCTGAGCTCTGCAGGTGACATGGTAGTGTGCTGAGTGACCTTCTGAAAGCAGGCTTACTGGGGGGTGTTTTGAGGAGGACATTTCAGAAAAGGAGCTGTTTTAGTCTTTGTTGGCATGTCAGCTACCCTGACTGGCACTTGTATGATTTTCTGTTGTCTTTGGGAGTATTGCTTTGGTGTAATTCTGCAGCATTGAAGTGTTCTCACAGCTGATGGCTCACATTTGGAAGAGACAGCAGGACCTGAGTGCTTCAAGTTCCTTCGCATGTTGTTTGTATGGCAGTAATTTTGGGAGCTGGTTGGTGTGGGCCCTGAGAGGCTGGAGCAGGAAGGGCTCTGGGAGGGTTTGTGTCAGGGGTGCTGAGCAGGCTCGCCCTGAGGGCTGGAGTTGTTCAGGGTTTGGCCGTGCGGTGGCAGCAATGCCCACACAAGCCGCGATCCAGCCGGGGAAACCCGGCTCTGGGCTGCGGCTCGCACCTTTACTCGGGAGCCGGGAGTGGTTTAGGAGAGCTGGTGCCAGCCGGGCTCCTGGCACAGCCTGGCCTCGGGGGTTTCCTCTCCAGCATCCCGGTCAGCTTTAGAGACTGCCTGTTCACCCATGCATGCACCTGTGCTTTATATTTCTGTAGATAGCACAGCACTTGGAATTGTGAGGGGAATGCAGGGTAGCCTCCTGTACAGCACCAGAAATAATTTTCTTAATTACTTGTTTGACAATTCTTTCTAATTGGAAAGAGGTTTTAATCTTAAGAAATCAAAATTATACAGTGATGGAGACAAATTAATACGTCTTTAATTACATCGTAAATGGAAAAAAATATTTGGGTTTTAGCTACTGAAAATGCTAAATTATTTATATTTTAAAGGGACACAATATTAAAATTCATTGGAGATTTAAAGTTTAATTCACTTGTTAGAACTGTGCATGTAGCTGCTCTTTTAAGATACCATAAAATATAAATGTACTTTAATAATAAAACTCTGGGGTTTTGTTTAAAAAGCTTGTGTAAGTAGAGTTTGGTTACTTAAACATTAACATGTAAAATGTCTAAGAGCTTGCTCTTGGAAGAAGTAACCCCTGTAATTGAAAAGCTAATATCACTAGGGCAATAGATAGGAAGGAGCTGGTGTCATCACTGCAAATTATCTTCTGTGGCACTTGGTGTAAAATGCCTATGACTAATGATCTGTAGCACCACTGCTAGTACAGATGTCAGATCTGCCCTGCAGTAATCTAATTTTTCTTCCATTTACCACATGTATAATTGCTTGCCTTGTTACCCAGAACTCCAGCCTCAGTTCAGTTTTAACTTTAAATTCTTCTCTCTTGACATAGTGTTCACATGTTTTGCTTTGGCCTTTATAGCATATTCTTGCATCTGTTTTTTCTGAATGTGACTTCTGGTCTGTTTGTGAAATCCTGAAAGCAGGTACATAGGTCTTCTATTTGAGGAAAACATTTGTTGCTGTAAAGGTGTCCTATTTTAAACCCCAATTTGATAACTTTGAGTAACATTTTTCCATTTGAGCAACATCATCATTGTGTGTTTAAAATGCTGTTTAACATTAGAGTTTTAAGAGATGTGTTCCCCCATTCCATTGCTTTGTTTGCTTTTAATTCTGCTGAATTTTAAATTATGTCCTTCTTCATTGCCCTAGCCTAGTAATTAAGGATAATGCTGAACCACTTACCCAGGAGGAGCATGTCCTGCCTCTTTCTGTGCAGGAACCTGGTTAGATATATATAGGTACTGATCCACAGGAGTGAGTGTTACACCATGCAATCTCTTACTGGCAGTTCTGGGTTTCACTAATGGGACTGCTCACCTGTGAAAGCATTGCTGGTATGAAGAAGAGCTGGAGAAAAGCCTGTGAGGAATGGTCCAAGCTCAGTGTGGTTGGGTAAGCAGGGACATACTCTAAAGCCACGCTTTTGTCATTGATATAAATGTAGGAGCCCTGACACCTTGTGCCTCTACCAAATTAGGTGGTGTGATGGCAGAGCAGCCTGCCCTGTCCTGCTTGAATGAGGGCTGTGTGCATTGCTGGCATAAAACAGCCCCCCAAGAGTTTACATATACTATTTATAACACATGCTAAAGTAGTTTTAGTTTCTAACTGAACACTAAATTGCTTCATTTGTGATTAGGATTGCTGTATTGGAATAGAGCAATTTGAAATTTGAAACAGCTTGTAGAGTTCCACAGTCAGTTTTCAAATCTTGTCACACTAAAATATTAATTATAACTGTAAGTACTCTCTATGCCCAAAGGCCCTGGGTCAATTTTATAGTTTTATAATCCTATTTTTTAAATTTTTAAAATCTCCTGCATGACTGCCACTTCTACAAAGTGAACAGGGAAAAAACATGTATCTGCATTTCATTTTATTGCTGTCTGAAGTGCTGCTAGTAAAAAAAAATAAACCCTGAGCAATAATTGGGCTAGAATTCTATTTTTGGAATGATGGTATTGCATTGTGCTCTTAATAGAAGCTTTTTTTAGAGTTGAGAGTTGTACGTTAGTGGGAAAAACCTGTGACAGCATGAAGAGATGATTAGTGTGAGTGATACCAGTTTCTATTATACTTCACTAAAAATTCTCTTATGGATGGGTTGGAATTCTAGCTCCTCAGTACAGCTATTTTAAGGTAATGGTCATGTTTCATTACATAAGATATCATCAATCCCCTGCATTTAATGAGAAAAGTATCATTATATGCCAGATTTCTTGGACAGCTGTAACAGCATGATTGCACCTCAGCAAGACATACATGTGCAGCCCTTCCTTGCTGCAGTAATGGATTTAATCTGATAGATACATCTCACCAGTGATGTATGTTAGTACAGCTGGACTCTAGCTGAGTTGAAAAGCAGAGAGCAACATGAACCTGAGCTCAGATTGTTAATGCAAGCTGATATTAACTTTTCTTTACAGTTTAAGAACAGCTTATTTAAATGATATTGACATATAAAGTGAAGGGACTTGTTATACTGGAACACTTTTTCTGGAAGGCAGTAGCTGAACTATAAATATGTGTTTGGCAAGGCTTTGTGTGAGGGAGGGCCTTCCATTGCAGAGGATTAATTGTTCAGGTTATCTAGAAAAGTGGATTAAAAAAAAAAAGTGGAGCTGTGTTTACATAGTTGAATATACTTAAAAAAAGGAGAATTTGCCATTCACACCATGTCAGGTAATTTTTTTTACTTTCAAGAAGTTGTTGGAAGGGAAATTTAATAAAAACACTTCTTCCAAAAATGTAAATTTGACAGCAATTCTAATAATGAGAAGGCAGTGCCTGCATTAGTGGGTAGTAGAATTGCAAAATGTTTTAAGGGGCAGACACATGCAGTTGTATCAGCTTTGCTTTAACATCTTTTATAAAGGAAGAAGATTGCTTAGTGTTTTTGCCACCCAATAGTAGCACAACAATAGTTGTGCTATTAGATGCATGGAACTCCTTGCACTATTTGAGTTTGTCAGTCTTTCCTTTCACAGGGTGCTTTTACCATCTGTGTGACTGCTTGTGAAGGCTGGATTTTGTGCCTTCTTAAATGGATTTAATGGTTACAGAAGAAATGAGCTTTGAAACAAACCATGGCTTAGTTTAGTGCCTTTGTACTTCAAATAGCCATATGCATATCTAAAATAACTTGGATTACTTATTATGGCAGAGTTTAAAAGCTCACACATGATTCATCTTAGCTGTTGAAAAGTAGTCCTGCTCCCTATTGGAAGGTGTGTTCCAGTCCACAGGCTGTCATGATTCCATTTCACAGTTCATTTTTGCAGTGAGTCCTTGTCTCTTGTATAACTGCATTGATCTGCTCCTTAGCTAATGTTGTGTTCATGACCTGTTGTCCTGTTCAAAAACACCTTGAACATGGACTGACAGGAGCTCAGTGAGAACTTTGGTGATTAGACCAGTAGCTCTAAGTATTTGGTATTTATTGAAGCTGTTGAAACTTGCAGAACTGGAGAAGGATTTTCTTTACAAGTGCTGTTGAAGGAGTCGTGATTAAAGAATCAAGACAGGATAAAGGAAGTCTGAGTGTGTGTGATGCTGGTAATAGTCTTTGATCAGGGAGTAAGCCTTGTAAATAAGCAGAAGATAATCCTATTTTATTGCCCTGTTTTGTAAGTATTTGGTTTTCTGTGACTGAAAATGCGCAGGAAGGTGCTGGTTTTACCTGTTTACTTTCTGAGAAGTTAAACCTCAAGCATTTCACTCACATAACATCCAATACCAGATCACTTCTCTTGGATTTGGAATGGCTCCCTAAATGAAAGTGTCTCAATGGAATTAGTTTTTATTTAATAATTTTCCCAGATTATAGGCCAGATCAATAATGTGTCAATGCAGCCAGCAACAGCTGGCTAGCTTGATCACCTTAGTGTCATGGGAAGATGTGTCATGTCTCTGGAAGAGACAACCTTTCTGCCTTTGTTCATAAAGGTTACAAGGAGTTTTGGGAGGATGTGGAAATGTGTATTATGTGTGATTTTTGTATATTTTTGGGATGTTTGTCAGGAAAGTCATGCAGGCAAATGAATTACAAAAATATTTAGCCCTAGAGTTAGAAAAAAACCCAAAAAAACAAAGGGAGGGAAATTTAAAATGGAAAGACCCCAGGCTCAAGAATCTGAACAAAGTGTAAAGTAAATACGTTTTCCTGGTTAGACCCTGTAAAGCTTTTACAAGTACAATACCAAAAATAATTGTGTGTTATTTGTTTTGACATTCCTTTTCCCACTCCACTTGTGCTTGATACTGGTGATATTCTTGGAAGTTCCTGGGAAGAACTGCAAGGGAAGTACAGGTGAAGCAGGACATCCTTGAGATGGTGTTATGCAGTGATACTATAGGGGACTTAATTTAGCTGAAAAGTGCTCTTGTCTCAAGGAATTAAAATTATGTCTGGATCTGGAAACTTCAAGGTTTTAACCAGAACAAGTAGATGGAAGCCAGCAGAGCAGAAAGAAGGGCTGGGACAGTAATAGTTCGCTTCTGTCTAGCTCTGAAAAACAGCTCCAGAAGAAGGTTATTCAAACAGTGCATCTGCAGCTAAAGGTAAAGTCAGACAGTATGGGAAGAGAAAGGGAGTGTCAGGGATGCAGATCCCAGCAGGGCTGTGTGGGATTTCCTGGCAGCAGAGGGCAGCCACATCCAGTGCCATGGGCTGGCGGGATCCATCCTGCCAGAGCTGTGTCTGCGCTCACAGGCTGGGAGTCTCCCTCCAGCTCGGAGCTTTTAAATGCTGTAGCCTGGCTGAATGCATGCTGCTTCTTGATATCTGACTAAAACAGAAACACTGTAGGGTTTACAAAATTGGATTTTATAAAAATTGCAGATCTCTGTTAATTATTTTCATGTTAATTTATGACTTTTTTTGAAAACTATACTCACGTTTTAATTTGATCACCTTAATATTTGAGAGAAACCTTGAATAAGTTCAGGTCTCTTTAAAATCTATGTGGAATGCAGAATGTGTATTACAGTAATTTCTCTTATGTACATAAGCAATTGGAAACCTCGGAGAAAATAGAAAAAGGTAGAAATTAGAATTTCACCTTGACATGGTACTTTAAAGCCTCTGAGTTACAAGTAAGTGAAAGTCATAGTAATTTCTTCTTTGAATTCTGCAGTAATAGATTGTTTTCATAAATATCCTTTACTCTGTATCTAATGCTGACAATGAAACCCACCTTATAATGAGTTTTCTACTACTGAATAATGAAAACACTACATGAGGCTGTATTTGTCTTCCTTCTTTTCACCTCTGGTTATTTTAAGAATGTAAACAGCTTGGATGATAGAAAAGCATGGTGGAATTGGAAATTATGATTATCAAGGTGGATCTAGTGATCCTTCTAGTGAAAAGTCTTCTTGTAGTGATTCACCATCATGATGTGCATTCATTAGAGCAGCCAGGAAAGAAAACTCTAAAGATCTGTGTCTGTCTTCAACTTTCAAGAGTACTGAGGTACTTCACTAATTTGCAGTATCTTTGATTTGCTTTCTTTGATTCTTGCCAGGTATCCTTGGCCTTGGCACCTTAATTTGATTGGAAGGGTAGAGGGAAGGAGGCAGGGAAAAGAAAGAGGATGGAAAAGAGCCTCGCTCTGCATGTGTGAATTAGCCATAGGGTTGTGCCTGATAGCCATTTGGGATTCCTTGTGTTTGAGGCAAAATGACACTTTTGTGGAGCAGTGTATCTCCTCTGCACAATTAATTGAAAACATCCTCCTGAGCACAGGTACATGTTCATGCCTGAAAGGACTATTGTTAAAATGTGAGTGAAAGAATTATTTGAAGTTAATAACATTGAGTAATGAAGTTTACGTAGTGGAACTAATAAATGGAGAAATAATGTCTGAAAACCAAAAATCATACTGAGTTACTAAATTTGCACATTTCCCATGTGACTGGAATTTTAGCAAAACTGCAGTTTCTCAAAGCAAAATCAGATTCCAATTTTGTACTCAGGTTGAAAGCAGAGATAATAAGCATGTTGCAATATTTAGGTAAAAACTGGTGTTTAAGGAAAGCAGAATTAGGAGTTCAGGGTATACTTGCACTTGTAAACAAGATGTTTTGGTAATGACACAGTCTTACTCTGAGCCCCTGCATTTTGCTGTCTCTGAGCAGCATTATCCCAGCATAGAAGAATTGGTGAAGAGTGGAAAGGGGGAGGGTGTTGGACAAGGAATCCCCCGGAGTGAGTGAGGACTTGGCACATGGATTCACTGGTGCTTTTCTCATCATTTCCTCTAGAGGTGCAGGAATTGCTCCCTCATCGTGTCTCTCTTCAGCTAATAATGCCTTTGTTTTCCTCTCACTGATAGCTGCACTGTATTGCATTTCCAAATTGGAGTGTAGCTGTCTTCTCAATTGATGGCCATGCCCTTGGGTGTCACAGTTGTCATCATGTAACCATGATACTCTTTGGCATATAAAAACAAACCAGTTCCATAAATATTTAAAGCAGATTATATTTATTTTTTTAAACAGAGATTTGTTTTTTGTTGACTTCTGCTGTGTTATCCCTTAGAAAGGATGCTCTTTCAGAACCAGTAGAAAGCTGAAGAGGTTCTGTTCAGTGCAGAATTATTGGTCTCCTGTATTATTCTTTCATGAAGAAAGAGATAATGATCTTATATTTCTTGACTTTAAGCTTCCAGTGTAATTGATGCCTCTAGGGAATATTCCAATATTTGCATATGAGTATGAAACACTGCAAATTCAAACTTTTTTTCCAAGTAGGAGAAAAACAAAGAAAGACTAATGTTTTTTTCCATGATGATATTTTCAGCATTCAGAATGGTTTAAGAGGAAGGGATAGGAATGAATAATAGATTCTTTTTTTCCCAGTCTCTGGCATCCACATATAGTGAGTACATCAGTGCCTAGAAACCAACTTATGTTTTGCTTCTCTACATTGTAGTCTTCTTTTCATCAAGGCTTGGGAAATGTGGCAGACATTCTCCTGGAAAGCCAGTGCATGGTGTTATTGGCAGGAAATGTTAAATTATCTGTATCCTACTTTAAAAGGGTGGAGACAAATACAGCAGTTTAGCTTATAATTAAATCTTTGTAACTGTATTGTATTCCGCAATAAACTTTAACCAGGAACAACTTACATAGCAATACTGCTACTACTATTGATATAATTCTTACTATTCTGTGGTGGTCCTGGTTTTTTCACTAACTGATTTGTTCAACCATTCTCTGCTTTAACTGATGTTCATAATGTCTTTCTTCCACAGCTGTGGTAATGTTGACAGTACCTTATTAGGCTTTTCTTCCTAGAAACAGCTTTTGGTTGTACATTTCAATGTTCTGAGCTACTTTTGTGTTGGCTGTAGTTTACCTGCCAGTCATTCAAAGTAATTTTTTGTTCTCTGGTGTCTTCTGACTTACATGAAATATGTTTTCTAATATGTGTTAATTTGTCTTGTAAGACTGAACTGTCATTGTTTTTTTTATTAGCTGAAGTAATGATCAGTTTAGTTCACATTTTGGAAGGATCACTACAATTTTTAATCAGTAAAATCCAAATCAGCATGTTTTACTTTGTTTTCCTTTCCCTCTGAAATACTTCTTGAGAGCTAAAATTCTAGCATAAGGAATTATCAATGTGTATTTTTGACTGAAGCTGATAGGAAAATTACATTTGTATGGTTACTGCATGCAATGTAAAATGTAAACCAACTTACTTCTTATTTTTGTAGATACACAAGAAGTTTGTTTAGATTCTATGCTCTGTCCTGGATTTGCTTTGTGCCCTTGTGTATAAATAGCTTCATTTGTTTGCTGCTTTATTCCTCTCTGTAAAATGGAAGACCTGTAGCAGGGTATCAGGAGAAATATATAGAATATTCTTAGTTGCCTTAATGCTGTTATTATTGGAGTGGAACACAAGCATGCTGTGTGAGGTATCAGTCTGCTATTAGTATCTCAAGTGATAGCTAGATCAGAAATTTAATATATTATATTAATTATGTATATTTCCATCCAATATCTGATACTAGAGTGAGATGTTTACACTGGACAAAGAGACAATTTTTTTGCAGACATGGTGTGCCACTTGTGCTGTTTCCTTCACCTAGGCAGGGTACATGCCTTCCATATGTGACTGATTCTTTAAGGCTTTAACCAGAAGTGAGTGATCAATGTCAGGCTTGTTAGTCTAAAAATTAATTCACCAAATGTTGCAAGTGCTAAGCATACACACCAATTTAAAAAATGTTCTAGACAACAACTTCACATTTTTGAAAGTTGAATAGATTGAATACTTTGCTCTAGCTGAAGTTATAATTTCTTTCCTGTGAACATGTGTGCTGGTGGGAATCAGTCAGATTGAAACAGAGTACCAGTAAACTTGTTTTGCTGCTTTCAGAAACCTCTCAAGAAAATAATTTAATTTAACGTGATATTTTGCTTTGTGCTAAGTTTCTTTTCTTTGAGCCATTTTTTTTTTTTATTAAAAGGCAGTCTATTTAAAAACTTGAATTGCGCTCCTCTCTGCAAATGATGCAAGCGTCATTAAGCCCCATTAAAATCATTCTGTTTAGAATAAGTCTTCAAAACAACTGAAAATGGAAGCAGAAGAGATACTGATTAGTGCATGATGCAGTGTTTGAATGTGTCTGTAAATCAATATATCCTATTGTGCTGGAAAAGATGGTTTTAGTTGGGGGTGTTGTCCTCTGCTAGGTTTGTGTAGAGCCATTTGGAAGATGCCTGTGCTGTTAAACAAAAGCCTACCTTAGTCTCCTTGAAAGATAATAAATTGCTTCCACAAGCAGCAGGCAAATTGCCTGCTAGATTACCTTGTGCCTGTGCTGATCCCTGACAATGTTGACAGTAAGAGCCCACTGATTGTGCCCTGGGCTGATTGCAGCTGAGTAAAGAATTGCTGTGCTACTGCTTGCTTTGATGTCTGCCTGGTCCTTTCTCTCAAGCACACACAAGCTGCTTTTACCAAGCTTGGAGGTTGTTAGGCTAAAATTGGTCCAACAGGAGCTTGGTATGGGAAACAGGGAAAATTGCACAGAATTTGTCCATCAAGAGATGGAGTAGAGTATTCCCTCAGTGTCCTGCATAGGTTTCCCCTCTTCTCAGTTAAAAATGAGAACAAAATATGGAGAAACTGAATAGGGCACTCTAATTCAGTTGTACAGGGGAGAAATGTAAGGGAGCAATATCATAAGGACTGAAGGAAGTGCAGAAGTGTGCTGAGGTCTGAAAATGTCACCCTCTTCTCTGGTTTAGTCTTATATGTGCAAAAGGGAAGGGAGAGTTTGCAGATGAGTGTTTGGGAAGTGAAGGAAAGAAGAGTGGAAAAGAGTCCAGACAGACATCAAGATACATATTTGTGAATGGACAATGTTTTGGAAGAAGGCCCCTATCACTCATGCTCTTGTGGTGTCAATCCAGCCAGTTCCAAATTATGTTTGGCCTAAGCCCAGTACAGAAATAGCATAAGTGCCCAGCTCTTTATGAAGATCTGCTTTGGAAAAATGGTATTAATGCCTGCATCACAGTTTCCTTGGAAGCTCATGGTCTCAGACTTGAAGTGGTCCATACTATTTTCATCTCATGCATCTTGCTGGTATGGTACCTGACACGATTTAGAAGCAGCTGGGATTTGTCACATGTTGCATCTCTCTGCACATCATGGTTTGCAGCAAACCATAGGGGTTTAGAGGAGGGCTAATACCAGTTTAGCCTTTTTTTGAAGTTTCATTATGTTGAAAAGCACTGTAATTTTTTTTAGTCGGATTTTTATATTTAGCTTTTCCCCCTGATTTGTGTTTTCCATCACTGCCACCAACCAACAGAATATAGAGCCAAGTTGATCACTGCTCATACAATGCAAGACATCAAACACCACTGTCTTAAGAAGGTCAGATATTAGAATCTGTTAGTGGCTCCTGCAGTAAATTAATGAGAGCACATAAAATAAAAAATGCAAATAATTGCTGACACCAATAAAGACTAAAGATGTCTGTATATAACATTTTGGCAGGTCAGACGAGTGCCAGGTTCCAGTGGTCACCTCCATAAAACAGAAGATGGGGACTGGGAATGGAGTGATGATGAAATGGATGAAAAGAGTGAGGAAGGCAAAGCTGCTATTTCTCAGGAAAAGGTATCTTCTGTTTATGCCAAGACATTTATACTCTGAAAGACATTGTCTTTTACGTTAATTGTTAGTATTTCTAGATCTTTGTTGCATAAAGATGCATTGCTCATATTTCACTGCATTTGTTTTCCAGTCACGAAGACTGAAAGAGGAGGAGAATGCAGAGGTAAAAATGTCTTTATCAATTTTTTTTTTCCAAGCATTTGAGTAAAGGGATTTCTTTTTCATGTCTGCTGTTAGAAATGTGAATTGAATTGGGAGTATTGTTCTGCAGCCTTGTATGACAAGTGCTTGTGAGGATAGAGCTGAATGTCATTGTGCCTGTAACAATGAGCTTCAGCACACAGTGGATAGGATGGATAGGAATTTAAAAGTCATGTTATGTTTGTGCCCAGGAGAATTCATGAAGATAGGTAATTTGGCTGTTTTAAATGAATCTTTGCAACTAGATCATGCTAATTGCTGTCTGTAAGGGTAATGAAGGCTGCATTGGAATAGCCAGAACATCTCCAAATAATTTTTTCTTCTTAGGGTCTATATCATGACATGTAGCTTCTAATTGAAATATTTCCTTCCGTACACAGTAAAATAGTTCAGTACTAAAGCATATTAGATTAATTCAGAAGAATAAAATGCTATACAGAATTTCGTGGCCCCTATTGCTGATATAATCAATTGTTTAATAGTATTATGGCTTAAAGACTAAATGGTTTTTAAAAATGTCTGTTCCTTGCCACTTCACCTGTAATTTTAGATTCTCTGGTTTTCATTGGTGTCAGAGAAATCTTCTAAAAGCCTAGCAGCTTCCTGACAGATTTAGTCCCATTAGCTCCTGTGATGACCCCAATGTCTCCATTGCAGACCTAATTTACACAGCTCCTCAGCATCTGAGATACATTATGTGAGCTGGGTACAAAAAAAAGGACTTTCACCACACAGTCTTTCTGTCTTATATATTGAGAGTTTTACTGCTTGTGACCCAGTTTATACAGGTAACTCATAATAAAAAATTGCTTAGTTTATGGAAGAGAAAAAACCTCTGCTTGAAGTCTTCTGTTGATTTTTGTATCCCAAAATTCTTTAGAAGATGACTTGGAACTAAAACTAGTTCATCTTGTCACTGTTGGTGTGTGCCTCTTGGGTCTTTGAGCTCCACATTCCTATATACTGCCATAACATGTCTGTTGAAGTTGCAGAAATAAGAGTAGCTTATATGAATGGAAGGAATTTAATTGAAGCAGAAAAAACCCTGTTCTCGTTTTAGTGATTGTGAAAAATAGTTTTCCAAAAATTCAATGTTTGCTGAAAATACACAGATAATAAAATATGGGCCTTGTGCAAATTTTTTAAAGTAGCTTTGATATAGAAAACTGTTGAAAAAACTGTCATATGAAATTTGTGATGCAAGTCATTATTTAGGGAGGGCTTGTGAACCCTTTGTTACTTGAACAGGCTGTTTTGTGACTGGTGACTATGCCAAGTTGGGCATGAGATCATAGTAAGGTAGAGGAGCCTGGTGCATTCTGTGTATAGGATAGACTTTTGCTTGAGACTTCATACAGATTTGAGTTGAGAGCTGGGAGGATATCATAATGTGAGGGAGGAGTGATAATGTGAAAGATATCAGTGTTCCTGATTTTTCTGTGGAAAACATCCTCTGAGCTGTGATACCTACTTTGATATGCTGCTAGTTCCTTGCATATGGGGAGATGTAATACTTCCTTAACTGTTACACAGAAGTACTGTGAGTAGCAGCTTGGAATTCTCACTGTGTGCATATTATTTAATAGGTGATTGTTGTTTTGGTGCAAAGGGGGTTATAAGCTCCTACACTCAGTGCTTTAATGCAGGCCTTATTTATTACTTGTTTCTCTGTAATTGAATATGGGAGTTTTACTGGTATCAACTATATTATAGGCTGTGTACTGAAAGTGTTTAAAGGATTTCTGAGAGTTAGAGAATGTGTTAAATATTCTGTGCTAACTTCAAACTGTTAGCATGGAAAACTTTGGGTATTTTTTTTTTCCTTTGGCATCCTTTACAAGACTGCTTTTTTTCTTTAATAGTCTCAGCCTGCTGTTAGTGAGGAATACAGTGAAGTTCCATGTGCAGTGAATCTTGTCTTAAGATTAAGGTAAGAGATCCTTCTATTTATTTAGCTGTATTATATTGATCTTCCTCATTACTTTCATAATATTAACATAAAATCAGTGCTGAAGTGTATAATCTTCTAGTAAGACCAGTATGAATAGGGTTTCTGTGACTAATTGCTGTCTTTTAATTGCTTACTGAAATAGTGTAAAATGAAAAGCAGAATATGAATGTGTCTTCAGGCTAAGTGTACCCTTCATTAAGTGTTTTCTTTCTTTTTTTTCCTTATAATGCAGAATCACAGTGAGAAGTTTTTAATGACTTACTTTCACACTTCAGCAGTCAGCCTCTCACAGAAATAAGCCATAACTGTATTACAAGTTGCCTACTCAAAATGTTTTGCACTGGCAAGTTTGATCAGCCACTGTGGAGAAGAAATTTGTATTTTAGAAAATGGATACAAATATGTTGTTTGACTTAAATTTTTACTTAGTTGAAATGAGTCAAATTACCTTTAATTAAAATCAATTTATAACTAAGATTTGAATAGCTTAATTTTGCAGTCTAGTTCTTGGATAAAACTATTTTTTCATACAAAACTTTGATAGCTTTTTAATGTTTTTTTTCTTAAAAAACTTAAATATCGCTCACTTTAAAACTTGCTTACATCCAGTTTGTCTTGACAGGATATCTACGAGAGGTTGTAAATTCCTAATTATAGCTATGGAGAAGAGTTAAATGTTACAATTTTTTATGCTAACAAAAAGATAAAAAGTCAGAAATAATTAGAAAATTACAACCAGTATGTTAGAAACAAATAGCAGATTTGTGCATGAACAAAGAGCTTCAAAAATTATTAGTGTCCTGATTCCAGCTGTTTGTAATCAGAAAAAAACCAATTACACAGAATGAGTGCCAACTTTCAAAATCTATTTTCTTCCCCTTTTTTTTGACTACTTCTCTAGTGACAGCTGCAAAGTAATTGCTTGGCTGCCAAAGGTTGTATACAAAAGAGAGGATTAATGAATTTTATTGTAGGAATAGGAAAGACCTAAAGATTATTTGGAATAATTTTAGTTGTCCAATTTACATAACTGCCCAGATATGCTATCAATATTCTTTTTCATCTCAGGTAGATGAAACCATTTACAAACAGACCAATTTGTACTGCTGCTTGGATGTACCAGTGAGGTGCTTTGGGTATCTATAAATTATCATGAAACCCAAAGAGTGATTAGCTTCTTACCCAGTTATTTGCAGTGTTGGCATATTCAGAGGGCAAACATTTTAGACCTGAAAGTATAGTAAAACATAAGGGATTATGCTTTTAGTTTTCTGCAGCTTTTAAGCCAGAAGTGAAGGAGGACTGGTCCTGGGAGACTTGAGTTGCTAAGCTCTTACTTGCACAATGAACTTCTGTTCTTTTTAAGGATCCTTTTAAATTCATGGCTGGAAAACATTTCCTCTTCCTACCTTCTCTAAAAGCAAGTCTCTAGTAGCGAGGTTAATTTCTTATATATATGAACATATAGGTGGTTATTAGTAGAAAGGGAAGAAACAAGAATTCCTATTTTAGGAATCAGAAAGTTTCCCTTAAACTGAAAAGAATAGTCTTGAAAAGCAGATATGCTCTGTAGCCTGGGAACGCTGTTTGCAGCATCTTAAAAAACCCCAAAAATCTGATGTGTAATTTTGCAGAGTTGTTAATTTAGCTGCTCTGCTTTTGAGGGAATAATGCTCTAGAGTGCAAACCTCTGTCCTAGGTGAGCTCTGGCTATGTCCTGTCTCAGTGGTAGGAGGTGGGCAGAGTTATAAAACTTTGCACAGGCTTTGCTTGCACTGGAAGCCTGAGAATGTGAGTAGGGTTGAAGCAAACACGTGAGCAGAGTGTGTGAGTGTGTGTGTGTGTGTGTGAGTGTGTGTGTGTGTGTGTGTGTGTTTGGGGGGAGTGGAGGGGTGCAGGCTGCACTAAATAACACACTCTGTTTTTGCATTTTGGAGCTTTGTGAAGGGCTGATTTGACCTGAGGGCTACAAGCTGACTCTATCTCTGCCCAGCAGTGTAGATTCAGAGATAGCATTTAGGATTTCTCTATGTTTGCTAATTTAAAGGCAAGAGTTATTTTGCTTATGGAACATTCACCAAAGCTCAGGCAGCCACTGGCTGACCATAGATGTTGTCCTTAGCAAGGTACCTTTGGTAGAACTTGAGTTGTTCTTCCTATTCACTGTTGACCCTCTTCACTGTTGAGACCTTTTTGTGGAAGTTGATGCAAAAATTTAGAGCTTTTTGAGCAGAAACAACTTGGTATGAGGCTTGGGAGTGTGAGCCATAATGTTTAAAGAGTAGTGCCTGGGAATTTGGGACAGAAAAAGGGTAAGGAGATGGGCAACCTTAAAAAGGAGCAAGAGGTGGGGCAGTGGGGAGGAAGAAAGTGCTCCTCTGCTTTGCTCCTTTTTCCTCTTCTACAGTGAAGCTACAGTCTGAAAACCCCTCACATTTTAGATGATAACTTGCATTTTTTTCCCTACCAATATGTTCCAGAACAAGGTTAATAGTACCCATAAAAATTAAAAATTACTTTCACGAGGAAGGAATTCTGGCAGAAGAATCAATGGATTTAAGTAATTCTTTACCTGGATGGTCAGGTTCTATTATTTTTTTCCCAGTCAGAGGAAGGTTGGACTCATTGAGTAATTCAGTAGGGTGTGCTAAATTAACATTATCCTCTGTTTACTGCAAATGCCTTGTTGTGGATCAGAAGCACAACTCACAGTCTAAAATAATCTTTAAAGAATCCCCTGGTACTCTTTATAAAAAGTGGTGGTATTTAACTCCCCTTACTGGAGTTGAAAACCATCCAGACTGTCTGTCTTTAACTTGTATTTAATACCTTTCTGTTTTCATAGTTTTCTCAGTGTGAACTAACTGGTGAAAAATTTTTCTACTGTCAGGGTTGCTTCATCAGCTGGAGACAGCAATTGCCGATTTATTTTCTATCTTTTGCAGTGTTGTCTTGGAGTACATTGCCCCAAAAGGGAAATTATCAGCAGTCTATTTTAGGTAATTCCATGCAATGCTCTTGAAAGACTCTAGTATTAAATGCTTAATATGGGCCATTAGTGTTTTAAAGCTCAAGTGTAGTTAAGAGATTGTGCTTGCATTTTGCAGTGAACTGAAAACACTGGTTCTCACTGGCTGGCTCTGTTACCACAGTGTGTAACTGACCCAGCCTGAGCAATTGACACTTTGAAATGCCAGTGTTTCTGTATCCTCACACCCTCAAGAGGAAATGGTATTTGAGAGTTGGGAGGAATGAAATCTATAATCCAATTTTTTTCCAGTAAGGCTGTGAACACCACTTTTCTCAGCAGCAGACCCTGGCAGGAACTCTGCAAAGATGATTGTCTGTGATTTAGTCTTCCAACAGGACTTTCACAGCACTAGGGAAAGGAACTGGAGAGGAATTACACTGTGGATTTGAAATTTCCTGGATTTAGATTTGAAATCTAACCACCAAGCGGTTGCAGTTACAGATTTAGGAAGGTCACTGTTAGAGGGTTTGACTACTTGGATTAATAACAAAGATATTTCATGTTAAAGTAGGAGACTTGTTAATGGTTAATAGTTAAGAATTGCAAATTATCTGAAGCAATCTCAGATGGTTAAATTAGCTCCTATGACAGGAAGATAATTTATTGACAGTAATTTAGAATGTCCCAGGACCTAATTTAACACAGTTCCTGCACACTAGATGAATTAAGCCTTTGGAAGAATAAAAGGGGCAAGTGAAATATTTTACTGGCAAGTGAGATATTTTTGTTATTGCATACCTTACTTTAGATGAAGTGTAGAGAAAATGCTAAGGCAGAATTGTCTGTAATGTCACTCTATTATTTAAATGTAAATGTTTGTGTATATATATAATAGAAAAACATATCTTTTTTTAATGTAGCTGGAAACTGGCATTTGATGAGTTCTTGGAAATATACTTTCTGGGGATCTGAATGGACACAAGTCCAAGGAGTAGCTGGTGGCAGGTGGTTGCCTGTTCAGTGCTGCAGCATCAGAGTTGTTAGGACTTGAGTAAAATGTGATTTCCTGTGTGCACCAGAACACAGATGATGAGGTATTGCTCACTAGTCTGAGCATGATCTGAAGTGCTGATCTTCCTGCTTTTAGGTTGGTCATTTTTTTGACCTCTTTCTTAAAAAAATTAATTGCATATAAAGTCATAAGAAAAATGTGCTTGCCTGGAGGTACCTAGTAGAGCTACTTCTGTGTTGGTTAATACCTAAGTTTGAAGCTTACACTTACAGGAATAAAACAGGAATAAGAACTATGAATAAGCAAATCCCAAAACCTGTTCTTGCTAGGGGCAGAATGAGTTTGGTAATTGGCTTAGTACCATAAATCAAAGTTCTCAATTCTCATTCTGTTAATAATATTTTGTAGGTTTTTTTTGATATGTTAAGCAAAAACTTCCATCATTTCAATCTCTCTTGTAAGAAGTGGGGCTGGTATATATCTTTCTCCAATAATATTTATATCAATATAAATATATATCTCAACATTTTTGCTATTCAAGTGACTTCTGTTGTCAAGTGTATTTAATGACTAAATCCACAAATGCACTCCCAACTGTGGAGTAGATTTACAGCTGTAAAGTAACAGAACTTCTGTGTGGCCTGGGAATTGATCCAGTTACAAACAGCATAAACAAAACCATTTATATGATTTTTGAAATAAATGTACCTGTGATTATAGTATCGAGCTTTGTTTTGCTACCACTTCTAAGGGTTTGTCCTGAGAATCAGGGAGGTCAACTGAATTTTATTTTCACAGCATGGAGATTTCATTTGAATACCCTGTATAACCATGATTAAATCATGACTGAAATCAGTAAGCAGGAACCCTTGATTAAACTATTGATTTTAATCCTGTTTTTTCTTTTTACATCTATTATTTCCTTCAAAGCTTGCTTTTTAAAAAATTATAAATTATGTATTTCTTATTCACTACTTCAGGATGTTTTTATGCCTTGCTGTATTTTTTATTGAAGATAAATTAAAAATTGAAAAATTTACTTTCATTATGAGCTAGATAATCCTGTATGCAATTGCTATACCATTGCTCATTTATAAAGAAATGATATATTTTTAATCAAAACAATGTGAAATTTATAATTATTGAATCAAGGAATCAATATATTTTTTCTGCTTATTAAATTTAGGTTATCAAGAAGATTTTCATGTCTAAATATTTAGATAGAAAGGAATTAGGTTTTTAACCTGCACAGCTGAGTTAGTAAATTATGCAGGCAATTCTATTTGGAGATACTGCTGATACTGAAAATTTAAAATCACTAGAGCTTTTTTTTATTCCATTCTGCCTTTTTTAATACTATTTACAAAATAAAAAAAAAGAAGAGAAATTAAAAAAAAAACGATTAAAATTTAGCATAGGAGCAGACTTTGCTGGTGAAGCTGATTTTCTGCAAAGAGGAAGTTTGGCAGGATAAACAGATGAAACCTTTGAAGATTTTAAAACAAAGCTCAGGCTTTTTTCCATGCTTCCCACTCTTTTTGATAAGCTAGTCGGGATCCATGACTTTTAGAGGGATGATATACAGATTGCAATTTTTGTGGTGGCTCAGGTGTCTTTCTGGTTTACCTGAAAGTCTCCTTTTGTTTGACAGTAATATACTGACAGGTGATCAGGACTGTAAAACTCTGAGCCAGTGGCATTAAAAGGATGCACACGTCCATGGAGTTTTTGATTCAACATGTTTAAACTTCCTTTGATAAGGATAAAGTCAAAAGTTTCTCTGTGCCTTCCTCTCAAAGCCTGTTTTGTGCACTGGGGAATTACAAGGTTCTATTAAAAAACACTCCATATACCTGTAGAACTTGTTGTAAGTCTTTTGTCTTGATTTCATAAATAAAATCACTTTTCCAGAGCTCTATTCTCAAACACCCGCAGCCTTCTGGCAATGATTGGCCTTTCATGCTTTCTGATTTAAGGAACTGAAATTTCGCTTCAAGCATTGTGACTATTTTTCAACGCTGTACTTGAAGAATTTGTCACTGGAATAACAGGTTATAATCTCTCTTCCTGTGCACCAGGCATGCAGAAGCATACAGAGCAAGGCTTGGCATGCTTAATCTCTAAGTTGCTCTGGTATTTCTTATCAGGCAGGCAGATGGTGTATCACTTCAGTCGTGCAGCTAATACAAGTTTGACTTCCTTAAAGTGTGCACTGATCAATAATATTTGGTATCAAGACATACAGAGATCTTTCAGAGATACACCAAGAGTGGATAAATTAAATTATAGGCAAATCTGGAAAGGCAACTATAACCACAGTGTGCTGTGATGTTTAACAAAGTGATCAAATTACGTGTATATTTTCCTCTCTGTTACTGAAATGCTCTCTGAATACTCCCAGGAGATTTTTTATCATTGCTAATGTTCTCTCTACTTAATTCCAGTTCTTTCTAGGAAAAATTCTTTTTTAGATCACTTCTGGTTTTTACCAAACATTGATTTTACCACATTAATAGATTCTAAGTATAATTGTGTATTCCTTTCCTTGTATTTCAAGTACTTGTTAAAAACTTAAGCTTTTCAGAAGTTAAATCTTTACCACTGGTCTCAAAAATACTAATGTGCTACTTCAGAGTAATTTCAGAGGAAAAAAATCATGATCAATATTGCCATCTCTGCTGCAAAAAACCTGATAGCTCTTAGCCAAAGTTATTCCCACTGCTGATGCATGAGAGCAGGTAGGAAGTGTGAACTTCAGAAAAGATGATGCAAGTGAATACTGTTTTTCACTGCCTGTGTAGTGAAATGAGTCACTGATAACTGAGGCAAAAAATATTGTTTCAGAATTTGCTGCTTGACTTAGCTGGAAATGAACATAGCAAGTCAAAAAACTGAAGGGCTTTTAATGTCCTGATTTAGCTTCTGGCATCAGCAACTGCAAAAAGAGAGAAGCAGCATATTTGGATATAGATATATTTAAAATGCCTCTAGTTCTAACAGTTCTTTGTCATAATATGTGGACTTGGGGCAGTAAACCAGTGGATTGAGACAAAGGACTTAATGTATATATGTCACTTGTAAAATGCATCAGTTTTTTTGTGTTTCTTCTGTCACACATTTTCTACCTTTCATAGCCCATCCATTTCTACTGGACTGAAACCACTCTAGTTTCTTTTGAGTCTTAGGCAATTTGGATGTATCAGCTATGGACAAAAGTGTTACCAAGACTTCTCCTGAGGGAGGAGCTGCCCTGGAACCTTGGACAGTGTTCCTAAGCTGATCTGCTGATCTGATTGTGACAATAGCAATTTCCATGGTCGCTGATTTTTTAATATGCACTTACCTTTCCTGCATGGTAAGTGGCATAGAGACAGTAAATCTTTAACAGGTAACTGCTGCTGTCTCCTTCCAACAGCTTGACAGCCAAATGATAGTGTTTCATTTTGGCACTGGCTGTTTTCTACTTTGGAAAGCTTCATTTGGCTGTGCTCTGCTCTTTGTGTTGCTGCTACCTCTTGATGTGTACTGATTAACAAGTGTTTGCATCATCTGAGGCATCTGCTCTCTACCCAAGATCATGTGATAGTAGTGGCATTTTTTTTGTGTATTAGATTGTTGAGTCTTATAGCTTCATTCTGAAACATCATAAACTAAACTTCTTTCCTTCTTCTAGTAATATATGTAGAGGGAGCTAAGTTGTAAACTTATGGAATCTTTCCAGAACCACTGAAGTAAATGGTAAGGTTTTAATGAACTTCAAGTAGCTGTTTCTTTTGGGACCACATTTTATTAATACAGAGAGATTTTAGTCCCATTATTCTTGGTGCCAATCTGGAAGCAAAAGAGAATTCAAACATCTCTTTTGCTCTTACCAAAAGTTAGCAGCAATGCCTTTTCATTTAATTTAGCATTGACCTGAAGTAATTAAAACTAAGTTGAGAAGAGCTGTCTCCATAGTAATTTGCTATGAAAGAGCCTGGGTATTGATTAGTAAATGACAACTGAGCATGAAAGTGTTAGAAAGAAAAGGGTTTACATAAGCATGTGGTGAATCCTCAGGAGGCTAATGCTTCTTTACAAATGTTCTGTTCTGTTGTGTTTATATGATCCCACAGGAGCCCTTGAGTTCTGATTCACGAAATTACATTAATAAACAGACTTCCTCTTATTCCTGCTTTGGTTTATCTGTGTGCATAGTATCATGACTTCAGAAATCAAGAAAGCGAGGGCAGGAGCAGGAAAAAAGTGAACTGTGGTTTTTGTGAAGGTAGGAGACAATTCTCACTTGCTCTGTCCTAGATTAATAGCTAGATTCTACAGCTGAAGCATAAGAAAAATTATTAGACAGGGAACATAAATGTACAGAAGATTGAGACCTGGCTAAATCTTGAATATGGCATGAATGAATATGTTTACTTGTTTTTTCCAAGATTTATTTCCTCATCCTCTTTATAATATGGAAAGTAAAGTGTCAGTTTGTATTTCACTTTTGTGTGTATATTAACTATGTTCTGTAAATAAAGTTGAAATAAAGTTTTAATTAATCAAAATTGAGAGATAAGAAACAGATACTACAGATCATCAGTACAGGTATTTAATACTTAAGATTCTGCTGTTAATATAAAATACAACCCCTGTGAAATAAGCCAACAGTTTGAAAACAAGGCTATGCAAGCTACATGGGGAACTGTGTTTATCTTGGGATTTCTGCCTTAAGCACATGAAAGAGAAAAATGGGTGACACGTTACTGAGAGAAGGCAGATGACCTTTTGAAATCTGAGTGACATTTGTTGAGGCCAAACATTTATCTCTCCAGCAAGAAAAAAAATGAAAGTAAATTTTTTTTAACAAACCTGTAAACCCTCCTCTTCTGTGCTCCCCCACCCCCAATATATTTCTTGCATTGTACGCACTAAGATCTTGCCCCAGAGATGTAGAATGAAAATTAAATGAGTACAGCTCTAGGATGTACAACCAACCTATCACCCTGATTAGTCCACTTCATTTTGATGTGAACTTCTGCATTCTCTGCAATCTTAATGAACAAGTCATTTGAATCCTTCTATGGTTTTAATTACAGCAGCAACTGCAGTGAGGTAGTGCAAATGCCAGACTGCTCACCCTTGCTTCTTAGAGTTTGCTCTCTTGTTTTTTCCATTCTAACTTTGCTTCCATGGTAGTTTCAATGCAGTTCAAATTTTAGATGGTAGGAACATCTGTGGGGCTGAAATTCTGTACAAGTGAGACAATTTTTTGGGGTGTGGTTTTTGTTAAAGCACTCTGGCTTGGACTTGGTCAATGTCTTTAGTCCTTGATGATGGGGGATCTTCTGTCCTGGTGGGAATAGGGCTTGCTAGGAATATGAGGACCGGAAAAGCTGCCTGGTGAAGGGTGCAATGTGGCACCATTGTTATGGTGCTTTTCATAATGAAGTTTCTACAGTTCTGGTTAAAGATGAACTTATTTCTGGTTCTAGAAAAGAATACATTTTCTGCTTTCTGCTGCTGTTGCTTCCAGTCATGAGTCAGCTATGGTGGTTACCATCCTGTCAGTACCTGCATTCTTGGACACTTAGCTCCCTACATCAGTCTTTAGAAACCACATGGGATGACTGAGTAGCCGAAGTCTGAAAATTAGGCAAGCAATGCAGAGACAAAATGTGGGTTTTCTTACACACATGCACATGCACTTCTTTTGGCTTACCTTGTCTGAGAATTTTCTTCTTACATGGGGAAGGAAGAATATACAGTTATTTAGCTATGGGAGGTTGCATCTCAGCCAGGAATACAGACGCCCCCTGAGGGCTGTATGGAAGATGGTGAAGCTTATGTGAAATGGAAGCTGATGTTTTAGATAACTCTTCATAAGAAATGATGGATAAATTTGTGAGGATAAAAATGGTAGAAAAAATGAAAGAAAATCTACTGCTTGATACATAATCAAAGTATGCCAGCATAATTTAGTCCTAAAGTTCAATTTCCAACGCATCTCATTTTCTTGAATTACATGACAGACATTCTTCTTTTAAGGACAAAAGAAATAATGACATTTAATGTCTCTAATTTACAGTTGTATCATTATACAAACAATTTTCTATTTTAATTCAACAATGCACATCTTTTGTCAATCATGTGGAACAGAGATAATTGACTGTAGCAGGAATTATGCTATCATTAGGTAATTATTTGAAGGCTTTATCTTTAAATGCAAATGCCTGAAATTTCTCTCATGTTTTATGATTTTGTCAGTAGAACCATATCAATCTGAACAACTGCATAATTTGTTTATTCTCTACTCCTGATTTTGGTCAATATTAGCATTGTTTTGCAAATAACTTCCTTCAAAACAGAATATCTTTCTTTTATATCCTAATGACAGGATTGCCAGAGTTTGTAGGTGAGGGGCTAAGTGGGTGGCCTTTGTGCTTTTTCTACTTCCATGGGGAAGCATTATTCCCTTGAAAACCAGATCTAGAAGTCTTGGTGTGCACATCAAGTGGTTCTGATGAAAACAAAAATATAATGAAAGATGCAGAACGTGCCTTTACAAAGTGTGAAGGTCTAGATTCTGAAATTACTTTGCCAGAAAGATGGCTGCCAGAAAGCCTTAGTGTGGCATGCTTTGGTGTCCCTTATTCAAAACACTAAGAATTCTTCCTGTTGGAGCTGAGTAGATAATGAAAATCAACTTTCAGTGAATGAACAAAAAAAATGAAACTGAACAAAAGTGCTTAAAATGTACTACTTTTAAAAAGAGATGTGGGGTGGGCTGTTTTTATCCATGATAATCAAGGTATATTGGTCTGTAATGGCACAGAGCTAGAAGCTCATAAGAGGTGTTATAAGAGATGGTAAAAAGGTCTGAGTTGGCATTTTAAAACAGAAATAACTTTGTCACAAATGCATTTGAGAAAATAGGAACCATTAAGAAATGATGAAGAAGATAAAATTATTAATCACAAGATACTAAGTGCCTTTCTTCCAATCCTATTTCTATATAGCAGAAATAAAGTCTGTGCTGTTGCATGATGAGAGTGTAATGGATGTAAGTAAAAAAAAAGGAACAAAGAAACACTGCTTGGAAACTCTGCCTACAAATAAATCAACAAATCCAAACAGAGTTGTCACCAAGGGAACTAGCAAACTAATTTGCAGTTACTCTGACATTAACTACAACCAGAGAAGTGTCTAAAGGCTGGAAAAGAGCATGAGGAGCTTTTAGGGGAGAACTGAAGTGCATCTTCTATTTGGTGGATTATATAATGGAATACATAATTTATGGAAATCAATAAATGTCTGGAAGGTAATGGAACAATAAGCAAAAGCACTTACAGGCTTCTAGCAAATTAATCTTGCAAAACTTCCATTGTTTTGCTTTCCTGAATAGCTGTATACCATTACAGAGAAAGCAGCAGGGTCCTAAGTTCAAAATAGTTCAATGTAACAATTCTCAGTAGCAACATTGGATTGCTGAATACATACCAACCTTCAGTGAATTTTCACCTTGAGTGAAATAAACTGATTTGACTCCTTAACTTTTTATTTGGGATATTTTGGAACTTGGAAACAAAGCTACATATACCCCATGTGCATCTTGCTGGAGGAAGAGTCTGTATCAGAAGCAGCTGGTCTTTCACACGGCTATGAAAAGCTGGTAATTTTCATGAGAGTTCATAATTACTTGGTGCCTTTTTATGTGGTAGATGTTCTGCTTATGGGAGGTCTGTGGAAAAATACAGTCAGAGAACCTAAAGTATTAGGTTTCTTGGTCATAGAATCAGAATGGTTTGGGTTGAAAGGGACCTTAAAGATCATCTAGTTCCCTACTCTTGGTTTACCTCTGCAAAGGTATGAAGGTTTTATTTGCTTGATTTGTTTCTTCCAAAGTGTGGGCTGGAAATGAGCATTTGAGTTACATCACACATTCAGTCAGAACATTTCTTATTTAAGAGTACTACTAAATTTCTGTGCATTTTCCTTTTTTTTTTTTTCTTTTGAAAGAACTTAGGAACTTTTTATCAAAAGGGAACTTGGAGATGGATCTTAAGTTGATGTTTTTTAAATTTTGTTGTTGTTTGTTTTAACATCCATGTTTTTCTAGGAGAGAGAGAAAGGGGGGAAAAAAACTGTGGTTCATACTAATTCTCTGTTGAATAAAAATAGACAGTGCAATATTCCATATAATGGCAGCAAACTTCTACAGCAGAAGTAAATGAGCCTTGTAAATCTGTACCTGGTTAGCTTCATTAACTGCAGCTTTGTGTTAGTGATCTTAAACTCCTGTAGCTCTTTATTTAGAGTAGAGTTTTGGGAACCTGAAACTCCTTCAGCTTTGAATCATTTAGTTGATTCAGTAAATGAGTACTTTTCATTTTAAGCACTGCATGTGGCATACTCATTTTTCAGGGTTTGCTATCTTGCTCTTGTGTGTGTTGCCAATCATTCTGGGTTTTGTGTTTCTGCATGTTGCTGGTTTTGGCTCTATAATATTCTTAGAAGTATTTAGCAAGCAATAATAGATGTAAGTCACAGCTGAATATGCCTGCATATTGGATTTAGTTTTCCCACAGCAAGACTTCATGGCCTGGTATGCTGAAATACGAGCTTGCAAACAGTTTCCTTGCTGAGGAGAATAAGGAGCTGCAAAACACATTCTGTTGCTATTAGCATTTCAAGTGGATTGAGCTATTCATTAGAAAAAGAGCAGGCTACAACAGTTATGTTCCTCCCTGTGCTCAGTTGACTTGTCATTTCCAAAAATGAGATGGCTGTCTGTTTTGCAGAGGCTAATGTTTTGTTGATGGAAGAAATTATTAACTAAACCTGAAGCTTTAAACATGCATGGGATGGAGGGTTGGGGCACAGTATAAGGCTGCAAAGGAATTCTTTGACATTGGTATTAACTCCCTTATGACTGTGTCACACACACTGAACTGGTTAAAACACTCTTTGTGGCAAGCAGGAAGATAGGAAACCTTGGGATTTAACATTTTACTGCTCATTTTATGTGTAGGTGGAACCTCACTGCTAATACAAGGGTGGCCAATGAAAGATTTTTTTTTTTTCATTTTGGGTAAATAATTTATGCTTTTATAAACACTGTGCATCACCACTATTTTTCAGCATATAACATTTGCTGGATACTTTGTCTCTTAAGCAGCTTTGTGTAAGTGTCACCTCAAATGGGGAGCTTTTAGTACAAGTGAATCTTCTGTTGTTCTTGGAAGATAAGACTCAAACTGTGTTGAACTACTAGAGTCGATATGGCAGAGAATCTTTTGAAGATGAAAAGGAAAATATTTGTCAGAGGACTTTATTTTATCCTTTATGTTACTGAATGCATTTTTAACTTAACCATGTTTTTCTGTTAGTTTTCCCAAAATACTGCCATGAAAATGCAGTGGAGTCTTTCCAGTCTGGGTGCTTTGGGAGAGCAGTATTTTCAAGGAAATACATGCTACAAAAATGTGGTTGTCAATGCCAGAGGTATTCTTGGGTATAGGAACTGAATAGTTGTTCTGTTCTTCATTACATTTTAATGTACGCACTGACTGTTTTTCAGGAACTCCAGGAAAGAACTTAATGACATACGGTTTGAGTTTACTCCAGGCAGAGGTAAGGCTTCTGCAACTGAATTATTCTCTTACTGCTTAAAAAGGCATTTCAGGAATGGATTACTGCTTGTGGTTAATGCAGGCTGCCTCTCTGGAATGTTTCCTACTGTGCAGAGCTTTATATTGAACCTCAGTTGAGTAAGAATTGTAAATGTATGTAAATTCTAGTGGCAAGGTTGCATAATATATATATTAGAGGACTTTATTCACAGTATACTTTTATCAATTTCATATGTTACTGAAATGATCTATATGGTATTTAAGATCTTGCCTAGCAATATTTCTATTTTCACATTTGGAAAACATCGTAGGAAATAGAATATAGTAGCCATAAAACTGTATGTGGTGATGGTAGCAATTTTAAAGTTTCCCTTTTATAATAAAGGAAGATCTATTAACGAGTATAAAGTGCACACCATTTTTCAAATGCTGTCTTCAGCTGAAAGTTGAGCTGTATCTCTATCTTTGGTATTATCACCAGAAAGAAATTCTGGTATTGAAACTTTAAACTGCGCTGCATGCTTATAGAATTGTAGGCTTTCCAGTGCTAAGAGCTATAAGAACTTGTATAGTTGCCTCTGTTTGAAGAAAACCAACTATTACTGGAATGAAATGCACAGAAGGCTAATATTTTGAGTAAGAAGGTATCACCCTTGTTAAACTGCAACCCTTTGAACTATGAACCTATTTTATATTCCTTAGAAGTCAGTATTCACTTTATTTAGAGTAGCCTTCAAAGAGCTTTCACCTAAAAATAAATCCAGATTGAAAGAGGTGTCTCTTTCACAGTAAATCATAGTATCTTTCATGTGCAGTAGTTCTGTGCATTGATGTATTCTGTGTTGTCTACCTGCTTTTTGTATTGATTTGGGCAGTGAGTGAAAACAAAAGAGACCTGTTACTTAATTTGGCACAGAACATCTCAGTTTGCCAAAAGAATTACTTGGGAAGCAGTTACTTAAGCCATTTGAGAATTCCTTATTAAGAGGATAGACCAAGACTGTTTTTATGGTCAGTCACTGAGGCAGCTGTGCTTCTCATCTCCAGAAACTGCAGCTGGCTCAGCTACCTTGCTTTTCACCTATGTATGAGGTTCTTGAGGAAATGATAAAACTTTGTGTAACTGCCACAAAGCATGAGCTCCATTAGGGTGTTTGGTGTTGGGGCCACATTACAGTTGAGACTTAGCTAGATTTTTGGCTTGTTCCTGCTGTTCCTGCCTACTTACATGTAAACCTTCTAAGGTCTGTATCCAGGGTAAGTACTAGTCACAATGAGTTAGGAGTTAACCCACTCAGGTACATCAGTTAATAGAAAATCCATCCAATGCTTTGAATTTTATGAGTCACAATACTTAAAAGCCATTTAAAACCTGGATGTCAAAATAATGACTGTTCATACAAGTCCTTTACCCCAATTGTAACAAACAAGAAAGCCTATTCACTATGTCTCTGTCTAGATATGCAGAGCAATGGAGGGCATAAAGAAAACAGTGAAAACCACACTGAAGCATTGTTTATTTTCTTGGTTGTGAAGATACTGAACTTGTAAAATGTGTATGAGGATGTAGTTAAATAATAGAGGAGAAATGCTGGTGACCAGGAGAAGTCTGCAGGGGGTTTGCAATGAATCAAGTCATTACCTTATGTGATTTGCTGTACAGAGGCTGATAAGATAATTATCTTTTTTCTTCCTAATTAAAGATAATTTTGAATTCAATCCTGCCTCCATGTGTTTTGCAGCTAAAATATATTTTTTGTTCAATTGCATTGGATGACTGGTACTTTTTGCTGTTTCTGTGGACTCTTACACGTATTCCTTTCACCTTTTGGACAGACACAGCAGATGGCGTTTCTCAGGAGCTGTTCTCTGCAGGCCTGGTTGATGGCCATGATGTAGTTATAGGTAAATGGCACTTTTGTTTTCAATTATGCTCTTGTGACAAGTTTATGTTAAATGGATGTGAAAAAAATGTTTTCTCTGATGCTGATTTTCAGAAAATCTTTTTTGTCCTAATTTTGCTTTCATGTATGCATAGTTCAATCAACAAGGCAATTTTGATACCAGTCCAAGGACTGTTTTTGGAAGTCAGATCACTTCAGTGGTTTGAGGTGTAATATAATATAGTTCTCCTGAAGGATTATCGACAATTCCATGATTCAGAATTTTTGTGATAACTTCATTTTTTTGTTAAACAATAAAATGTTTTGTTGGATATTGCACAGTGTGCTTTGGCAGCTGTGAAGTTAGTAAGTCTTCTGTTTGGGTTCACAGAAGGAGGAACAAGACAGTGTTTAGGACCTATGGAAATTGCACCTAGTGGTGCTATTTATGTGGTAAAAAAGGTAATCAGAAATCTTTTCTGGTGGCTGCAAGATGCTTCTTTGTTTTTCTATTCCATGCTTAGTAATGCTTTATTTTTTAAAAATTTTACTTGAAGTTCAGTGCTTATAAAGATGATTAATTTGGAAGTGCTTATTTCTCTGCATCTTCTTCCTTTCTTCTGGATGCTCAAGACCAGTAGATGTATAGTCAGCAAAATCAGAGGGAGATAGTATATGCTAGATGAAGGAGAACTGGATTGAGGAATACGACCAAGTAAATTTTTGTATTGTGGTCAAAACAATTCTTATCAGTAGGTTAAGATTTCCTTACCAAACTCCTTAGTGGTAGGGAGAGTGTTTTACAACTCCAGAAGTTCATGACTTTCCTGGAAGATTATGTAAAATACATTCTCACTGCATTTGTAGTTAACCTCCTGAGAGAAAACAGTACTTCTTGCTTTTGGATGATCATAATACAGATCAATTCTAGCTGATCTAAGAACTAAAATTCCTATCTGATCTTTTACCTTTATTTCTGAAGAAAAAGTATTTTAGGGAGGCTTGCAGATGATACGAGCTGTAGGCACTCTTAGTCACTCCTACTGCACTTATTTTAAGGGTTCAGGAAAAGGAGTTGCTTGGCCTTGGTTTATTGTCATTTAAACATTCAGTATGAAAAAAATGTCATTGCCATACTGCTGATAATATTTTTGGTAGAATTTTCATTTAGAAAAAGGAAATTTTTTCTGGCTAACAAAAGAATTATTATTTGTTGGCTATACCACCTGCCTGGGCAATCAGGTGGCACTCTGAGTCACAGCTGGTGATGCTGCAGTGCAAGTCCTGCTGGGACCCAGTGAGAAATCTTTTCCCTTCTTCATTTTTCCTGTGCTGCAAAATTCTCGTTCACTGCAAAATGCAAGTACTTCTGTGAAAATGGCAGCATGAATGGGATTTGTTATCATTTGGCAAGGGGCATGATAGGGGAAAGGCAAGTGAAAATAGACGTTCTTCATATGACAAATTCCCATCCCACAGTGATAGCACTTTGGTCCTGAAGAAGCACAAGTATTGAGAGATCTTCCCTAGCAGGCTGGGTTAGACACACTGTCTAGTTAGTGATAGAAGTTTACTTCTTTGCTTAGTCCCTGTTTTGAATTGCATTACTTTGATTTTTTGGATTATGGTGGTTCCTTCTGTATTTTCATCTTTTATCTTTCATCATGGTATTAAAAAACCTAAGGAAATAAAATTTCTTGTATGTAATGAAATGAACCAGCTTATATTTAATTTCTTTTGTTTTTAGTTTATATTAATAATTATTTATTTTATATTATAAATTTTTTAATTATATAACTTACCTCAAGTTTTGCAGGTATAAATTCTTGAGTGAATTTGTGTTATAATCTTATGTCTGCTTCATCTGTGAAGTTTTCAAATATGTTTGGACATTGTTACCTTCTTAGAAAATGACTTCAGATTTCATATTTTACTGAAAGAAGAGTTCTGCAAAATGTGATTTTGCTTTTAATTAAGTAAAAATTAAATTTACACTTTGTTAGAATATTTCACTTTAGCAGTGCAATCTTAAGAAGTGTTTCAGTTTGAAGCCAGAGGTCATATAAGATAGCAGATGGTGCTTAAAATGAAAATCTGCTTACAAAACTAATTTTCTGTGTAAAATTATGTTAGCACCTTGTTCACTCCAAAGGTTTAAGATCTTTCTATATAGGAAGAGGGGAATACTATAGAAGATCTTGGTTAATCTTCATCAGAAGAACTGATTCCATTAGTTTCCAAATTGAAAGCAGGTGATAAATTACCTTTCATTTTTTAGCTGAAGCAGGCAGAAATTCAGCCTCTGTAACCTGAATGAAAACAAAATTCTGAGACAGTCTCATGAAAGTTGTTCCTGTAGATTCTTTTCATGGATGTTGAAACATGTAGAGACTTGGGAAAAAGAGGAAGGTGAAAATACTTGGTTTGATGTTGAACTCAACAATTTGTTGGCATAATGGCTGATCCTCTGAAAAGACATTTAAATTGGAGTCAGTAAAAGCTGTTGTGGAAAGTATGGCCATGACATGTGTGAGCTGAAGTTGTTAGTGTATAGAATTTACTAGCTGAAACATTAAGGTCTATAGAATTTGCTTCTAAACATCAACATGCTTCACCTTTTGAGTCTTGCTGGATTTGCTTCACTTAACGCAGGCTTCCCAAGAAGATTTCCTTTCTAATGTACATTAAGTTCTGCACCTGTAGCTGTTCTGCAGAAAAGGAAAAATCCCAGTTTGCATGTTCTGTTTTGGCTCTGTTTGGCTGGTTTCTTTCCCTTTAGCATTGTTTTACAGAAGGTCCCTAGATCATGGGAATCAGCACAGAGAATTTTTTAAAACAAACTAGAGTTCATGTTTCCAGAGGGGAATGAGCCTTGGAGCCTGTGGAATCTTGCTAATGAGATATTTTTATGCCGTACTGAAATATCTATGTTAGATCTGGAATATTTTCAAAATTCATTTTGAGATACTGTGTATATGTATGCAATACATGTATATTAGCTGGTAAATGTTCATCAGGTAATGTTTCATTATATTTTTGATACCATAAGGAAAACTCAAATTATATCAACAATCAATTCTGTTGAAAATCACGTAGTTGCAGTCCTACTCCACTAGTATATACAATGTGCATATAATTACAATGAAGCCTTAGACTACAGTTAAATTTTTGGAGTCATTGCTTACATTTCAGAACCTGAAGGTGTATTTACAATTATTCAATTGAAGTATATACCTATCCACCATCCCCTTTCCTTCCTGAATACTGCTTAAATAAAAGCCTTGATGTCCATGCCATCAAGAAATGTACAGTTGTTCTCTACTATGTTAATTTATGTTAATATATGTTGAGCGTCATGGAAGATACACCTTCACTTTGAAATACATGTGATATAAACTCCTGCTGAAAGTCTTTGATGTTAGAGATATCCACTTAGTAAACAAAGGAAAAGCTTTTAGACAGTTAAGAAAAAAACCCAAAACCTTCCTGCTGAAAGGCCTAATATGTTTAGAAGAACCAGCTGAAAACCCAACAGACTGTATTTTGTAATGAGGTCATATTTTGAAAGTAGCAAGATTTTCATCAACATCTTGAATATTTTCTTGGAAATGTAAATAGATGCCATAGTAGTTTGATACAATTACTTTGGTAAGTACACAGAACTTAAATTGGCATCTAGATTTACAAAGAAAGCCCAGCATGGGCTGGATAGGTTGTGGATAGGTTATTTGCCATGAGTCCAGAGAACATGTGTCTGACCGAATCCAGAATAATATTATTTCAAGGGTTGTTAAACAGTAAGTAATATATATATAATACAGTATAGCAATAATATGTAGTTAGCAATTAATCACAGTATTAAAGCATTTGAAATTGAAACAGCTGACTGTCTTACAATGTGATGTCTGCTGATGCTGAAGATACTTTCATGCTAAAATGGAATGATGAAGAAGCACCAGCCCTGTTTGTTAGTACACTTAGCTTATGGTGGCACTGATAATCCACATTCCTAGAAAAGCCATGGACTTACACAGTAAATATCCTTTAGCTTTCCTAGGCTTTTGCTCTGCATTTGCTTATACCTAGTTTTACTTTGTCTTGGTAGATTAATCATCTTTGAAACTGAATGAAGTGATGATTTCTGTTCAACTAATTCCAACTCATCTTACTGCAGTTAGGAAGTGGGATAGAGCTGCACTAGTGGAAAATATACTGCATATATTTTTGTGCTCAAAGAACAGTATAGGTGGGTAACTGGAATGGCACTACCATTTGAAGAGATCTTAGGTTTGTCATTTAATATCAATAATGTTTTGAGTTGCACTGATTTTTGTAATATTTTGGAAATTTTTTAGAAGCTTTGGGGTTTTTTTCTTGTGGTTCAAACTGAGTGAAATAACTTTTTCTTAGTTAAATGTATCACAGTTTTATTTATTCCAAAGCTCAGTGTACTCATAAACTTTCTAATGAGAAAATGCCTTTACAGATTCTTACCAATTAATTTCAACTAAATTACATAGACTAAATAGTATGTATTTACTTTTAAAATGTTATCCAGAAAGAAACATATAGATTTAATGAAAATCTGACTGCATTTTAAGGCATTTTGTAGAAGCCTATGTGCCTTCAATATATGTACATAACTCAGTACCTCTTTAGCAAGATATGCAAATGCATTACAAGTGGAAGAATATCTCTAAAATCCCCAGGGGCTTAAATAAGGACTTAAATATTTCAACACATCTGGCTCATTTACAGCTAATGCACTGAAGGGTGACTTATAATGATGAGACTGCCGGGAGTTCTGGAAGCTTGAGATGCACCTGCAGCTAATGAATTTTTGTGTCTAATTGCACCTCAGTTATTTTAGACTTTTTATGTTGGACATAAAAGGTGCACTTGAGGAAGTGTATTGTGTGAAGCTGGCAGGATTCACAGAAGTTCCCACTGTGATGAATTTTTAATGTGGTGAATATGCAAAGGTTCAAGGTGAAAAAAAAATTGTGCTAGGTGAATAATAACTGTTGCTGTGGTTTATGACAGAAATTCTCCAAGTGTACAAATTATTCTTCACACATACATGTGTTCATGTGTCATAGTGAATGTGCCTGTCCTAAGTTCCTAAGTAAGTATGCAAATGAGGAATAAATCCATATGGTTCTTAGTAGGATCCATTTGAGTTTTGCCTGATACAGTAAGTGATAAACCCCCTGCCCCTCATAGATCTGAATCAAAGTTTCAAGGACTTTCCTTTCTAGTTAAGAAGAAAACAAAAGAAACCAATTGTGAGTTTTAATCAGAAATTGCAAAAGCAACAATATATATAATGTTCCTATTTTCAATAGTAATTTGCTTGCTGTTCTTTTTTTCCTTGGCATTCACTTCTCTTCCAGGAGTTGGTATGTCAAAATAAGGATTTATTGAGGTTCTTCAAACTAGATGTATTCTATTTCAGAACCTAACTCCAGCACATCAGGGAGTCTTTTCTAAATATATTCTTCTTGTTTCAAGTTTCAGATACAAGGTATTGAAGTAGCCTGGCTGCTATTTCATCTTCTTAATAGTTTTGTCAGAACATTATCTATAATTCATAGGTGAACTTGGGACAGGAGGACTTGTGAAGATCTGATAGGGAAAAGAGACTGCAAAGTAATAATATGCATAGCAGAATATGACCTGCCTTATTTCTGCATAGACCTATATTTCAAATCTAATCCAGTGTGATGAAGATACTTGTTAGAGCTGTCTTCAGTATCTTGATGATTATCAAACTGTTGTCAAAACCTGTCTGAAAACTAGCACATGATTTCTACATTCAGTCACAGGGAAATGATTTTTTCAACCTAGTACTCTCATTCTTTTGTATAGAGAATTTAAGAGAACAATTTACTGTAATATCTCAAGCTTTTTAAATAGCAGTGTTGGGCAGCAGGTCTAAATTTTTATTTTAAATGTTCATTTGAGAATAGACTGAGGTTTAGAATGCTCAGGATCATCAAAATGAAGGGGAAGTGATGAAATATGTATATTCTCATCCCTTACCTCCCTAAATGATTTTTCCATTAAGCACATGAAGAATCAAGGTCTGAAATAGATAAGTATTCAATTATCCAAATATATTCTATTTATGCTTTTATAAAAGAAAGTAGAATATCCTTTTACTTTTTTTACCTATCCTTTTAGTTTGTTTTAAACATGCAGTGATTTCCCTGAGCATTTTTAACATCCTCTAGGGGAAAAGAAATCAATTTGAAATATCAACCACCTTTTTTTTCCATAAGTTTCTGGGAAAAAGTACAATTTTCCAGTTTTATTAATATTTTAATTTATCAATAAAACTAATTGTCATAGTTATTGTATTTTTCCTTTTTTGTTTTTTTCCCCCTTTCTCACAGACTGTAAAATGTTTCCTGGGGATCAAATATCCATACCAAGTAATTGAGAGTTCAGGAGCTTAATAATGTGTTATTGGAATTTATATAGGTAGATTTCCAGCACTAACTTATGTCACTTTCTATTTGCATGCAGTACTCCCATTTCATAAAATATACTGCTTCTGTTGGGTGTGAATTTTCCCATCAGTTACCTAAAGAAAAATTACAACCTGTGTATTACTTTTCCAATCCTCAGTTTTCCAGTTTTTTCCTGTGACCCCTGGATATCAGTACTTCCTGTTAATTGATCTTAATGTGAAGACATTTGAGGTCGGCTATTATTTTGTAAACTTTTGTAAAAAGTTATTATTTTGTAAAAATTATTTTGTTGAGAACTTAGGTTTTTTTTCAGTTTGAGCAAGGGTAAATATTTAAAGTCTTTATTTGTGGGTAGAAGTCAATCAGGAATATACCACCCTGATGTCTCTGCCATTCCTTTGAATAACCTAGTGTAATTGGTTAGTTGTTAAAGCTTTGGTCCCAACCAAATCTCTCTCTGGGTTTCATTTTTTTTCTTTTGTTTTGTTTTGATCTTTTATTTATTTATTTATTTTTAACAAGATAGCCTGGTGTCAAATGCTAATTAATGTCCTTAATGTCTAAAATTACATGAACCAGTCTACACCTAGGATGTCTGTATAGAATAAAGAATTAATACAGTACTGGGGCTCAGAGCTCTTATGAAGCACAGAGCTGAAGTGCTGCTAATAATTGCTTTACATTGTGGAAAGTGCAGGTGGAAATTGTTCATTAGGATCCCTGTTCACTGGGATGCTGTAGGAGACCATTTTCAGTCCTCAAAGCAGAACTGCTTTGGCCTTCTGTTGTCCTGTACCTGCTCCCTTTAATCTGTGTTTTCTGATGGTAAGGCTGCAAATCAAGCTGTTGGAAGTTATCATAGTATCAAATGTTGAAATTGAGGTAATTTCCACTATTTTTTATCTATATCTACTGATTCAGCAACACAGTTTAAGAATTCAGACAAGTTTATGAGCTTTAATCTCCCTTTAATAAATTCCTAATGACAGCCTCTTCATAAATAATACATTTCTAAATGTTTTTAATGCTTCTGCCATATCAGTGTCCAATAACCTCCTCAGAAGAGAAGCCAGGTTTACTGTTGATCTTTTTGTTTTCTCTTATTTTTTACTTACAAGAATCATGTCTAGGTCCTTGCAGTCCTCTAGCAATAAACACTTGCTGCTTTGCCTTCAATTGCTATATTTCCCTTGCTACTGGGCAACATAAACTGAAGGGAATTTTTCATGAGCATCCTGAATGGTTGAACTAATGGAATCACATTACACTTAGGTGACCTTTTTGATCTCTTTTTGAAAATCTTTCTGCCTTTAATCTTTCAAGGCAGACAGTTGGTAAGCTGTTAGATAATAACAATACAGAGATCTGGAGGAATGTTTACAATAGCTCTAACCACTGATAGTTTTCATTGTTTGCACAATATACTATAGTCCAGTACTAGCTAGGTTCTAAAACTTAGTTTTTACTTCATTCTGAACTTGCAAATCCATGAAAAACACTGTGTAGTATGAAATATAAATGAATGCATAGATTGCAATGAACCCCTTGCAATATGTGAAATGGCCTCAAGAGTGTGCATAATAAATTCAGCCCTTTGGAGGAAAACCCTGGCAGTTGCTGAATTTTTAGGAGTGATAACTCCACTTAAAGTATTCCCTGCTACTCAAGCACCCTGTATCCTAAAACCCATACAGGAGAGCACAGCATTAATCCTCAAACCAGCAGACTCCCAAGGCAGTTAATTATGGTGAGCTCAGTGTATCAGATGAAAATGGCAAAATAACTGCCTACTGTTGGGGAAGAGGTAATATTTGAAACAATCAGCAGGAAAGCCAATAAATCTGTGGAGGTTTGAGTTTGTCTTCTCTATCAGCCATACTGTTGATGAAGTAGGGAGCAGTTGAAGGTACCTATTTTTTATAGACTGAGTTTTAGGCTACATAAATAATATTTCGATTTTAACTTATTAAAAATATTTTTTATTTTCTCCTAGGTTATAATTTTTGTTTTCTTTTTTTTTCTTTTTTTTTTTTTTGTGGCAGTAATTTTGTGCCTGAATAATACTTCCCTTTCCTCAAATCTGAATTTCAAGATCATGATATGCAATAGCTTTGCAAACTATTGAACCTAAGCATGAGTTCATGAGCTATTTCCGAGGTTGCCCATCCATTCTTTGCAAAATGGAGAAGCAGATGAATCATTATTCTTTTGAGAGCACCCCAGAAATATCATCTCAAGCTTTAGATTCTGCTTGTGTCTGTGTTTATGCCAGATGGCTCTGACTTAGTTGGCTGGGTGGGCATTGTACTGGAAATAGTTTAACTGTACTTCATATAGCTTTATTTACTGTCTCATTAATTTTAACTTTTCCAGAAGTTTTCCCTCTTCAGAAGCCATTAGGGTTAAGTTTCATGCCGTGTTAAGAATTTTAAGTAACCAGAGAGAGGGCTTTGTCACATAACGAAAGCAAAACAGCTTTTTGAGTCTGCCCAAAGTGTGGTTATTCTTTTATATTTGTAAGATCTTGAAGGTTGCCTTTTTTGTTCTGTTACTGCATATCAATCACTCATTTAAAAACTGTAATTTATGTAGTTGGCCAAAATTGTAATATAGCAAAGAGTAAGTAATTTGCTTTATATACGTGCCAAAGTCTCTAGTTATGTGGGTTTTTTTATTTATTCTGTCTGCAATTAGCAGCCTGTGTTCTGTATATTTATATGCTGGGTTTGACCTTTTCTCCTATTGCATGTTCTGCAAGTGCAGACACTTATTTTGTCAGAGTGGCACAACCATTTGTCATTGAGCAAAACCTGCAAAAGAACCTGGAATGATTTGTGGTGTGTAGGTTGATTACATGTCCTTCAGAAACCTTCTCAAGAAAGCCAACAGCACCTCATTTATTGTTGTAAACAACAAAAAGCTTCTTGTCCTAACTGCTGCTAATGTTTGAAGAGAGCTTTTGCTCCAAGGCATGATCTGAAGTATACTCTATTTACCTGAGGTTACTGCTGGCAAAGATTTTTCCATCACACTTAATTTTTTCTTGTTCATATTTCTTCCTCTGACTTTTATAGGTGCATGGCCATAACATATTGAGAAAACACTCTGCAAAATAAAGTTGAGTATAGAATATCCAGGTCTTACAGAAACTGTGAATTCCCAACAGGATTTTAATTAATAATTAGTGCTGCTTGCAGGCAAGCTAATCTATGAATTTCACAGTTACAACATCCAAGGCGTGACTTCAGAGTATGTCAAAGAAAAATGGCTTTGTCAATAGGAACTGCAGTGTACTTAACTTAGAGATAAGTTATAAAGAGCCATATATTTTACAATGTTCTTCACTTTTCCAAATAATTTAAGTATCTGTGGAGAAAACAATTCCTGCCTCTCTAGAAAGTGCTAGTATGAAACTCCTTTTCACTTTAGGGAGAGTGTTTCTATACTAAATTGACTTTGTTCACCAGCTTACAATACAAGAATTGTTGGGACTATGGGGTGGGTAAAGGTGATGAGAATGGGATAGTTATTTTCCTCACTATTGTTTTCAGATGTGATCGAGTTCATTTAGACACTGAGCATTTAGAAACTTTAGTCTCATTTGTTATATTTAATCCAAATTAGAACTTTGCATGTGAACTGTACTAGGAGGATTAGTGAGCCTTAGCCAAGTAAATAATTTTCCTGAATGCCTAAATCCAGTAGCTGGGGAAGGTTTTAATCAATAAAACCTAATAAATCCACTTAAAAATAATAGAGTTTTTTTACTTGCCTGAAGTGACCAGTAATTCTGAATAGGGCTGAACAAATTGCTTGTAAGTGAAAGCATTCTTTACTGTCATGAGCATATGGCTGGCATGAATATTTTTGGTGTCTTTGGGGGAAATTTGCATACCTAGTGGTCCAAACTGTGGTCAAATACTTGGCTCTTAGTTGGACATAATTACATATGCTTTCAGATATTGCAGAAAGAGTAGGCTTTTGGGGGATTTGCATTCATGGTGGCTTGATTGACTGTGATTAATGACATTATTTTGGCTAAGTGATTTCTATTGCCTTTCTGTGAAGGCCAGAAAATGTAAAACACAGTACCAAAGTCAGAGGTGAAATGCTGGTTGTACCTGAAAATGCTGAATATGTATGATAATTGAAAAGATCTCTCTGTAGGAAACTGCAGGTGTGACTATCCTTAACGTAAATATTTATTCTAATATTATGGACTCTTTATAGATCTGCTCTCTCATTTTCAAGCATAGCCTGAAAATATGTGACATTTCTCCCTTAAATTCTCCTAATCTTCTATTTGATTACACATGTACCACTCTAGTTATGGCCCATCAGAAAAACAACAAAAAAAGCATATTCAATATGAAAAAGTTTCTGACATGAGTTCATATAAAAAGTAAAGACAAATTAATAAATAAAACTGTGTCCTTGTAGCCTTTTCCTGAGCACTGTTCTTGGATTTAGTGAGGTATGTTAACCATCTAAAATACCAGTCATTTCTGGTAAGTGTTTAACTAACAGCAACAACAACAAAGTAATTAACATTAACTATTTACATATATTGAAAATCTAATTTTGCTATTTTTAGTCCTTGAAATTTTTAATCTCTTCCCTGGTAAAGAATCAATCAGCAGCAGGAAGGGTTTTTAAAGACTTTGATACTACTTGTGACACCCTTGATGCCCCTTACCCGACTGTATGCTAGTTCATTAAAACACTTGCTGCTCAAGGGCTGCTGGTTGCAGATGCAGTAATAATTCTTTGCCAGTAACTGCCTAAGGCAGCTGGAAGGTTTTGCTCTGGAGGAATAGCCCAGCAGCATGCTGACTTACCTTAGTTGTTCCACAGCTGGTCAACATTAAATGAAAGGCTGCCCCTTCTAAAGACATGCATGCACTTGAAGCTTGTATTTTTGTGACATTTTATTTAGGTGAAGTTGGAAATCTTTGGATTTAGGACCTGGTTTTGTAGCACTGTCTTCATTTCAGTGAAGCCAGCTAGGACTAGCTAGCAAATTTGTACCCTTCTTTTTTTTTTTTTTTTAATTTTTTTAATTATTATTATATGGTTTACAGAAATTTGGATAAACCATAGATGCTCTTGAGTACATGAACGCATTTAATAAATTTTAAAAACATAAAATGTTGAAGCTATTCCTGACTTTGGGAGATATGAGGCTGAATGTTCCTAAGATTCTAAATATTAATTGTAATGAAAAGCATTATATGTATTTGTGTGTATTTTATCAGGTAAGAGGTATTGCAATAAAATTGACTTAAAGATTGTGGAAGGGAATTGTGTGACTAAAATAAAAACTGTTTGTTATTGCTAGAATAGAAAAGTTTATGAATAATGAAACTTTAAAATGGAAAGATTTCCTATTGTAGTGCCTGTGAGTTCATTTAACTGTGAAGGTTAATTCTTTTCTTTACAAAAGGTGTTCTCTACAAAATGTACCTTATGCTTGCTTTTAAGTCATAAGTTTTTAGTTTAAAATACTTTAATTTTCAGCTAAATTTATTATAAGTGTATGAACAATCATTGATGCCAATTTAATTGTATAAAGAAAATGAGACTCACAGAAAATTGGTTTGCATTTAACAGTGGTAGATTAGCCTAATTGTTTACTTCTCTAAATTTCCTTGCTAGATACTGTACTTCCCCTGTGAGGTGAATTTCTGTTATTACACAGTGGATCATGCATGATCAGGCACAGTGGGAGTGAAAGTGTTGTCATCACAATGTTAGAAGATGGAGGAAGCAGAAACCTAAGTTTGTAGCAGTAGGACATGGAATGTGCAAATGTTTGGTGTGTGTCTTCCACCATGTGAATTATGTAGAGAGAGTTATTTATAAGCAGCATCTACTTTCTTGCTTCTCTGCTTTATGGTACTCACTGAGTCAGTGCAGTAAGAAATGTCTGCTACTTAATACCTGTTCATATCCTTTTTATAGTCTTGTTTAAACAGCTCTGCCAGGTGTGAAATATTTATCTGGTGCTTATATCCTGTTGATGACATCTTGTGCTCATACATCAGTCCTGAACAAATGCCCTTAAATGGGTTGGTCTGATTTAGTTCAGAATCTGTGACTGTGGAAAGCTGGGGAGCCAGTTTAGTAAACATACAAAGCTGAAAGCAGGCATTGGGGTTTTTTGGGTCAAGATTAATGGTAGCAATAATTTCAAAACAGACCAATTAAAAATGTAACTTAGGTGTCTTGCTAGAAAAAGTGTTTATTAATTTCCTACATTCTCCTCTGATTTCAAAGAGTAAACTGTTTCTTTCCTGCTATTTCTGTTACAGCATAGAGCTTCCTTTTCTGGATGCTCAAGCTCTGTTCATCCAGTTAAAATGTTTATTGCTGATACTTGACAAATCTTGATCATGTTTTCTAAGAGAGTAGTTTGAAGATCAGCTTTTTTTGTGTCACTCTCATATTTTAATTTTTTTTTTTTTTTTTTTTTTGCTTTTCCTGCTAGTGAGCTGTAACATATCACCTAGAGTCTGTATTAGTGCCAGCCCAAAAAAGGAGAGAAGCATATGCATAAGACCAGTTAGAGGGGATGGTGAGCTCAATGTTCTGAAGCTGTTGCTGATAGTGACCCTGCTATAGCAGAAACATGATATAAATCATGCCAGCCATCATCTTATACTTGATTGTATGATTCTCCCATCTTCCTTGAACATGCATTTGTGTGACTGTTAACTGTTTATGGAATAGACTAAACTGAAAATTAGTAGGTTTTTTTGTTTTTTCCTGTCATAGGGTTTTCAGGTAGGTTATCCCCCTGAATCAGTTCACTTAGGCACAAAGTATCAGTGACCACAAAAGAAAGGAGGTAGGACTTATGGCAGCCCAAATGCCCTTTGAAACAACAGCTAGAGAGTGATTAAATTATTCACGTGGTAATTTACAGACATGTTTATATGTAGAATTAAGTAGAAGATTCAACAAAAGACTTGATATCAAGTTAAACATAATTTTCTGTAAATCATATTTTTGTCTTTTACAGTTGCTGCTAACTTACAGAAGATAGTAGATGATCCAAAGGCCTTGAAAACATTGACTTTTAAGTTGGTAAGTAAAAGCATCAGTGGAAGAAACAAATAAATTATCACAATATTCACATAGCGCCTCGCCTCTACCTCAGTTGCAGCTATTTTGTTGAAAAAATGTATTGACAGATGAAGTGACTGAAATTTCCATGTATTTAAAAAAAAAAGCTTAAGCCCTATTTTGAGAGGACAGCTCCATAACTGCATGGGGAAGAAGGCTCAGCCACACAAGTTTTGAGGCAGTCTGTGGTTTAGGTGAGAAGCTGCAGTAAGAAATCTCCTGGGAAGAATTGCAGGGAAAAATAAAGCAGAAGAAGCTGTAATAGCTAGGTTAACACTCCTTCACCCCCACCCCTTTAGATCTACCCTGGCTGTAGTGTCCTCTGCTGATGGAAATGTTGTTCCACTCCCATTTTTTCAAACACGTGCCCCCATTTCTCTTGCATGCAGATCACATTCTCCACTGATTGCTTCTCCTTAGTTCTTCTTTTCAACCTTCTTATGGTTGACCATCCACACCTGCAAGTTGTTCTTTCTCCCTCTGTATTTCATTGCTGTTTCTCCTTCTACACCTCTTTCTGTCTTCTGTATGTCATCAGACCCTGGGTTGAGGCCTGGAACTCTTTCCTGCGATGCATTTTGTACACTGGACCATGGGTCCTTAATTTTGGTCAATCCTATCACAGCATGATAGATTTAATATTAATAAATTTACATTGCAAAAACTTGAGTCAGAATTCATGTGCTATGTTTGTTTTTATTTCTTGTTAAAATTAAGTTGAAAAATGTATATACCTGAAGCTACTGAATTGGAAACACTCAAGGAAGCACAAAATTATTGTATAAAGCATAATTTGCTTTTTGTGTTAAGGATCTTGCTTATGAAAGTATGGAAAAAAGCCCATTAATGAAGGAGTGTGTTCAGTCTCTACTGAATACTTTTATGTTGCAGTTTGGGTATAGTATTTGTGTTTATGCTAAGCACAAAATCCAAGTTAATAGATTCCAGGTGCATTAAATAGATACAAGATAATATTTATTGATAAGGAAGGCATTTAAAAATCTGTATGCATCTAGATATGTTACCTAGCATGGCTTTGAGGAGATTGATAGCTAGCTAGAGTGTAGAACAATGTTAGGATTATTAGCACTTTTTAGCATTAAATTTTAAGTGCAAAATTCAAACTTATTTATTTGGTAAATTGACAATCCAAGCACCATTCAGATATCTGAATAGTAACCAGAAGTGATGATCTCACACCTTTAACTTGCTGCTTCTGTGGAATAAGAGCTGTGAAATACTAACTGAAGAGAGAACTTTGGTTCTCTGTGTCTACTCAAAATAAATTTGAAGGAGGAGCCTGATGTAATGCTTCCATAAGTGTCAACACAGTTTATTTCTGGTCATGAAAATTCAATGGATTGTGTCACTTAGTGCTCCTTGTATGCACAGTCTGAGAGCTCTTTACCTTATAGTGCATGTTCATGAACCAGTTCTCTTAAAGGCTGCAACTGCTACTAATGCAAAAAAGGATCTAAAGCATTTTCGTAGGGTGAACTAATTGTTCTGTTGGGGATATTTTGTGATATGCAAAAGCATCTGAAGGCATCTGTCATAAGTAAGTTAGCATTGCACACTTTTAATCCAATTCTATTAATATTTTGACTTATCTACCGTGTGGATAAAAATGCATAAACCCCTTTATTTAAAATATCACTTTTGTCCTACAGAAGCAAATTTTGTGTTTAAAAATCAAAACATAAAAATATTTTGCCTCCAGTATGTTTTTTTCTAAAAGTAATAGTTTAGTCCTGAGCAAAGTGATTTTATATTCTTACTGTTATATATGAAAAATGAACTGATCACTTGTTTTGTGACAGGCTTTACTGAAGAATCTAAGCTGTACAGTTTTAAGTACTAGACTGTACTGTCAGGAGGGAGCTGTCATTTTTGCAAATATTAGGATTTACTCTTTGTAGACTGCTTCAATTTCTTGTTTAAAAATTCAACTGGTTGGTATTCCAAACTAACTTGCTGGCTGGACTCATGAGACATGTGCTGTGTACAGCACAGTGGTAAAAAGTGGATTCTCTACATGTACATTAGATGGTCTTCATGAGTGAAAACTGTTAAATCCCATGAAAAAGCAAATTTGGCTCCAGTCTGAAAAGTTTGGTTTAAAGATTTTGGGTATTTCAGTGTCCATTTTCCAGTATTTCTTTGCATGATTTTTAATATTGACTACAAGAGTTTGCTAAAATTAGTGATAAAATTGGTTGATACTGACAGAGGCCACTTGAAGCGGTCTGAGAGTTTTCCTTCAATCAAGCTATTTGCTGACTAGGCGATGTGGGGAAACTTTATATCCTGGCTGTCAAATGCTGCTTTGTAGCTTGATATACTAAACATTTCTGTTTGTACTTGCAGGCTTCTGGCTGTGATGGCACTGAGATCCCTGATGAAGTGAAACTCATTGGTTTTGCTCAGTTAAGTGTCAGCTGATCTCTGTCCCTTGACCCCAAGCCGAATTGTGAGGTTGTGAAAAAGCCAGCTTAGATGCAAAGGAAAATTAATGCACCACACACCGAGTTCTGCTTCATTATCTAGCAATTCACAAGGTCAGAACAAGCAAAGCCCACAGCTACACCGCTGCTGTTAACGTTCAAAATGCTCCTAAATGTCTCTTAGCAGTTGATTTGGATTCCCCCTAAGTGAAAAGCCTGTGGAAATGCACTCAGGTGGCTGTATTTATTGGTTACAAAAGGAATTTTCTATCAAGCTTACTTCTTTCATAGACTTTGACTGATACTATTTTACCTGTACTTGTTGTTAATAATACTTCCTCTGTTCTGTTACATTTAGAAATTAACATACATATAAAAGTTTAGAAATATTAGCCAAACTTGAATTCTAGTTTTAAAAATGACTGTGACATTTATTTTTCATATATTTATGCATTACATATACTAGTAATAAGAAAATTATTTGACTTGATTATGTGCTATTTGCAGTTAATCTCCCACTATTTAAAAAAGTTTCAGGTATGTCTTTGAAGTATTTAGTAACTTCTAGGGTTTTTTTGAAATAATTTGATTCGGCATTAGCAAGCTTTTGTTGGTTGTGTGTCAAAAAACAGTCCACAAACTGATCATCAAGGGAGTGGGAGGTGCCTTGCAGATATTAATGTTTTAAGAATGTGCCTGAGGCTGCTTATATAAAGAATCTCCATTTTCTAGAAGTACCATATATATGGTACTATACATATATATATATATATAGTTATCTGAGCAAGGAGAGGATGTACAGTAGCAAAGATGTTATAGTATTTTGACTATGCTTTACTGGGGAGTCTATCAGCTGGAGCTACTGTGAACTGTTGTTAAAGTAGAAGAACACTTACTGTGTCCATCTCTGATCTGACTTACCCTTAATGATAGAAACCGGTTTCATACAGGTGAATAAAAACTTGAAGAATGGAACTGAAGCTTTATTTGAAGTTCTGCAAAATACCAAGGTGGAGTGAAAATAATAGGGCTTTGTGCAATGATCAAGTAAAACTCTGTTACAAAGAAAACACTTCGACCCAAGTAGTCCTCTGTTTAACCTGTGACATAGATGTTGTGGAGCTAGGGATCCTTAGAAAGACTTCCACGATTGGACATTTATTTCTCAGAGGTTACACTTTAAACTACTTCCTAGTTAATCCTAGATAAGTGGCAGCTCTTTAATGTACTGAAAATGGCAAATATATATTGTTAAGAGAAGTTATTTATAATGCCTTGTCATAATCGTTGAGGTGTTCTAGAACTATTTGCATACGACTCAATGTAATCCCATCCCATCCTACTGTTTACATGATGATTACTCCACGATGACTGCAAAGGTTAAAAAAATAAAATTAAAATAAAGATGTATTGCACAAACTGATTTGTATTTTGAATTTCCATGTTCTGAGTGAATTACAGAGTTGTTATTACAAAAGGCTGCTGCCCTTAGTTTGGGAGCAGCAGCTGGGGAGGAGACAAAGTGCTGCCCTCGGGATAGAGGGTTGCTGTGGCTCCTTGCTCTCCGGGGCTTTCCAGAAGCCATTTTAAAGGGCATTTTTAATCCCAGGGCGTTACGTCAAGAAAGCGATGGTTTTGTGCGGGCGGAGAGCGGGGGCCCGGGTGGGCTCGGCGGCCCAGGTGAGGCGCGCTGGGGCCGCTCGGTGCCCGCAGAGCTCCCGGTGGCGAGTCCGGGCCAGGGCTGGCTATGGACACGCGTGTGGCTGGCGAGCCGCGGGGTCAGTGAGCCCTCCCCGGGGCCCGGGCACCTGGGCACGGTGCTGGCCCCGGCGGGGCTCGGGCCCTCAGCCTCGGCCGTGCGGCCTCACAACGCAGCGCCCGTCTGTGGGGCCGCGGGGCTTATTCACCTTCGAGCCGGAGCCTGAGGAAATAAAAAAGGTACCTGAAACGGGCATGTGCCAGTGAGCCACCACAGCACTGATATGGGGAGGGGCTAAATTCTGACCTTGCTATGGGATTATTTATGTATTTTAATGTATATTTCTCCAGGCATTGCACCGTTAGTGACCAATCCACCTGCAAAGTACTTAGCTTCTACAGTACTTTCTCAGATGAAGTGAATGTTCAAGGAAGTTTATTTTTTTTCACTGTTCTAGAAAAAGAAGTGGGATATATATAGAATATATATTTGGATGAAAGTAATGTTCCGCTTGCTATACATCTCCCCAGAAGCTGGGAAAAAGTGTTGGGATATGAGTAGCATCTGTCAGAAGTGCTCGTGTTCTGTGCTGGCTGGGCTGCAGGAGGTATCTAAATAAAGAATGTAGTGCTTTAATTGAGGCAGTCAGCAGTATTGTACCAAGATAGAGCCGTAACAGTTGCTGCTCGCATGTGGTCTGAAGCAGAAACGTGGTGATGCTTCTGTGGCTCAGTCAGGCAGAAAATTCGTGTGGCACTGTTATCACAGCTGTGTTGGCTTTAAAAACTTCTTTCTTGTCTTTACTGCTAAGATATTGTGTATAAATACAATGTGAGCAAAGTGCATTTTTAAAAAGGTAGAAAGAAAGGGTAGTTAAAGCTTTGGTGTGTTAAAATGACGTTTATAAGTAGTTTATACTTTTAGTATATGCAGGTTAAAAAAAAGTGAAAATAGATATACATTGTAGTATAAAGCGGTGAGCCAGCTATGACAGAGTATAAGTAAATAGCAAACGTAACAGCAATTTGCTTCTTTATTATTATATACACATCCTCTGTTGAATAATAAGGCAGAAGGGAAAACTAGCAGCTATTCATTTGTTCACATCTACATGAAAAGTGTTTAGAAGCTGGCTGAAGTTCTTTTATGTGTGACATGACTTGCCCCAAAATAGTTGTGGTGCTGGTGTTGCTGGTTACAGCACCTGTCTTGTTTGAAAGAAAAGGTCTCTAATTAATGAGGTGGAGCTGGAACAGGGGAACTACCATGTAGCTGTCTCTAAGGCCAGGAAAATGGGGCTTAATTAGATGGTGCTAAAAATATAATCATCTGTATGATGATTATATGCCAGTGCCTGCAGCTGGGCACTTGCAGGCTCTGTGGGCTGATTAATGTCAGTGTCCATGGAGCCAGCCATGCCAGCGTGCTGTGCTTTAGCTTGCTGAAAGCAGCTCTGTGGACTGAGATGAAATCCAGTCAAAACACTGTTCTGCATTTATTAGTTTCAAAGTGTTTGGATGAATATAAACATAGACTTCAGCTCAGCACAAAACCAGGTCTGGAGACTAACTGCATGTGTGAAGAAGTGGGAGAGAAGGGACATTTCCAGCCTTTAATCTCGTGGGACTCCAGCGTGGGCTTTGGGCCAGGAAAGCTGTTTTCCCATGCTGGCAACATATGCTTTCTGTGCCAAGAGAACGGGAGCACATCTCTTCCTTCTGACAAATGCTGACCTCAAATCTTCCCACCATGCACAGATTTGTGCATTCAAGCTGTAATTCAGCTGGCTAGTTGTGGTAAGTATTGTTTCCTAAAATACTATCCTGTGTACTATCACAATTTCCTCTATTGCCCTAGAACACCCTTTGTGAGTGGGAATGGAAGGAGGAGCAGGGAAACAAGTCAGGAAACATAACTGAATTTTCTCTTGCCCATGATCTCTCCTGAGATAAAATGCATGCTTTTTCACAGCTTGGGCCAATGTCACATCTCCAATTTTGAGGCTTCCAGAGCAGTTCTGTGAAATTTGGTTGTGAGGCATCTCTTCAGAATGTTTTTAAACACTTATTTCTCTGAGAGGGAATGCTGTGTGCAGCTTGTAAATGGTGTGCCTCCCCCTCATGCTTTTCTTTAATCAGAGATGTTTTCCTTTTCACCACCTACCTCTGCATAATGATGTTGAATGGTGAGATTGGCCTGTGCCTGAAATCAATTAACTCTGATGAGGAATCTGACACAGACCTAAAACACTGCTAATTGAGTGCATTGAAAATGCTGATTTCTGTTTAGCAGGGAGCAGAGGATGTTGCTGCCCTGTTCCCACCTTATCCTCCCACATTTTATCAAGGCAACAAAAAAAAAAAAACCACAAAAACAAAAGCCCAAAAGAGAGACATTGCTGATAACAAATAGCAGTTGGTCTATTTTTTCTCTGAATCAATTGTGATAGAACTTTATTCAGTCAATTGTGGGTTTTTCTGCTGCATCAAGTGGGCAGACTTTTTACTCTCTTGCAATATACTCATGCATGTACATGCACAAAGAATGCTAATTATTTTAAAATGAGGAGTTGAAAAAAGCATCAGGAGCCTACATCTTTGAGTTCCCTGTGCATGAGCTCTGCTAATGAGCAGCTAGGTTTACTCAAACCACAAAACTCCAGGAAAGTCTGGTTTCCTGGCATTGTGTTGCACAGTGGCCCAGCTGATGAAATAATCCAGGCATATTAGTTGAGCATTGTGACATTTTAGTTATTCATTTTTCCTTAATGACTAAGAGTAACATTGCAATTCACATAAAAATGTGGTTTTATAGCTGCTTTATGATTGTTAGATTGATGCTCATCAAGCTGCTTTCATAGTTGTGTTCATCTGAGATGTTGAATCAAACTCAGTAGTTGTGAAGTTATCTGCTGCTAATAACGTTGGGAATATGGGCCATGGTGGCTCAGTGAGCAATTACAGAGACATGGAAAAGTATGTGATAAGAAGCAGAAATATAATTTTCCCTGCATAAACCAATAGGGAGGCAATCATCTTTTTTGGGACATGCATATCTTGCCATCTAATTTTCAAGTGTGAATTTGAAAGGCTGTGCTTGTTTATTGTCTCAGTAGGGTGTAGAAAATCACTTATGCAAGTGCATGTGTTTATGTAGAAGAACAGCTATATGAAATAGAATTGGAGTAGATGGAAAATACATGCCTTGACTCAATTTTTTCTCCGTAGGTATGCTTCTAAAAATTAATAAAAAACAGCTATGTTTCAAAGAGAGAGATTTATGTATTTATTTATTTATTCTTATGGAAAGAAACCAAATTGTTTCCTGGTTCTTTTTAACCCATGTAATCATTCTGACTCATTAAGGAAAGGTACTGTTCATGAGTCGGAGTGCTGGAGTTCTTTAGATTTACTTTGACCAAAAAGGTGTTTTGAGTTGTGTCATGTTTACTCTGTAGACCCCATTGATCTTGCTTTCTTTCCTTTGAGGACAATTGAGTTATGACATCTCAAAATATATAGGAATGCGTGGTTATTTGATAACACAATTGCCTTTTCACATAAAAACCAGTGTGCATAGCTGTCATCAACAGGCAATTATAAATAATGAAGCAGAACAACCAGAGAGTGTCAAGAGGGTTTGAGTGGGTAGACTTTGTGCTACTCATGTCCTATAAAGATAAATCAATAAGCAAACGGATTTAGCCTCACAGTAGTAAAACTGCTGTGTTCTGGAAGACAGGCTGTGTAGTACTAAATTGCTGCTTTAAGGGAGAGCCTGCATTTCTGCCTGCATCTCTGTTTTTGAAAGCTTGTACTTGCTTTTGTGGAGCATTCTGGTATTGGGCAGGGGGAAACCCACCGAACTGCTCCCCCCACCTGTACTGTACCTGTGATGGTTTATAATACAGAGGGCAAGGAAAGCATTTGAAGACTGTTACCTTAACCTTCTGGTATTTGTACAAACATTACTGAAAGTTTGGTTATTTCATTCTGGCAAATGAATATCTGTTGCCAATGCCCTGCATTGTGCTGCTATTCTGTTATTGACCAAGAAAGAGCAAAGTGTAAAATCAAACGGTCAGCAAAAACAAGTTTTTCAGATCAAGGGAGGCGTGGGTGTCAATGCTTCCTCTTCTCCCGGGCTTCCCTGGGGTTACTCAGTCCTGCCCACTGCTCCCCTCCTGGGCTGTCTGGGGGCAGGAGGCTCTTGTGCCGTGGGGCAGCAGCAGCTCCTGGCCTGGCCTCACTGAGACTCACATGGCTCCCCCAGGGGAGAGCTGAGCTGAGGTCTTTGGCTCTGAATGTGCTCGAGCAAGAAGCTAGCAGTGCTCCATACTGATGTTAGAAGTACCCTCCTAGAGGCAGATTTACTATGCCTTTTTTGCAGGACTTCGTACTTGAACAAAAAAAATTGATTTTAAGTTTTCCAGGTTGCTTTTATTGCAGAGATCTTATCACATAAACTGAAAACTGCAGCTTTCTGACAGTGCAAGATGGGCAATTTGTGAATTTAAATAAAATTCCTAACTATTTTTTTCAGCTCTGTGGAGAGGTTTTTTGTGAAGTGTTTATTTACAGTAAGGAAAAGTGCAGTAGTTACCTGGTTGAGACTGTTAAACCTGAAACTATTCCCATCATCTCGTACAATCACCTAAGAATCCTGTTGCATTCAGAATTGTTTCTCTTTCAGGATCTGATTACCTTTCTTCTCTCTCCTTGTTAGATCTCCTCTGATTAAAACAAAGCACTGGAGCAATTTACTCTATATTATGAGAAATAGAAATTGGGTGGAGAAATCTGCCTTGAATTAGAACAGAGGATCCAGAGGGAAAGACCATTATTGGAATCTCGGCCCCAGGAATTAATAATGCTTCACAACAGCTTCAGTGGGACTAGAATTTCACTCCCAATCTATGTCGATTATGAGCTCCTCAGTTTACTCCCGAGGCTATAAAATGGAAAGGGATCCAATTGTGATTAAAGAGTAGGTGTGATTTGAATGGAAGGTGATTACTAAAGCCTCTCTAAAGTCTCCTACCCTGCTTGTGCTGCAAGCTCTTCCTATTTATAATAGCAGAGCTATCTAAGCAGAAAATTACACCAGAGAGAAGAGTTTTCTGATTATCTCTGATTAGGTTCAGTGCTAACCTTGTAAATTTGCCTGTCAGATGGGGCACTGCCAAATCACCCATAAACCTGATGTTTTACAAAAGATAGGAAGGGTGAGGAAACTCCTGCACGTTTGTATTGCTTGATACTTTCTTTTTTTTTCTCCAAAAGGATTTTTGCAAAGATGACTAGATGATTGGATGAGAGCTAGTGAACTACCATTTAGTGTTACATTAATTACTCATTTAAAAGTGCTTTGTGTTAATGGATTTATGTGTATTTATGTGTATGGATTTATAAGGCAAACAAAGGTCCAAATCTCTGAGGTCTGTTCTGTTTGAAGATAGTGTAGCTTGGATTGGTTTGTGGAAGTCAAAGCAGGGGTGTGTTTAGGTAAATGTGTGAGTGTTACTCTTTCCCCTTTTTTATCACCTTCATATTCTGTTGTCAGTTTTGTTGAGCTTTTTCATAGCCAAAGATTTTACTAAATTGCAGATGAAGCCATACAGTAAGGCTATATGTATTTAAATCCAAAGAGGGATTTTGGGGGGTGGGCTGTTGTATTTGCATATGCCCTATAAAATGTTTAGGTAACATAAAGACTTTATGATAAAAGTAACAATACTGAAGTAAATTTAATATTCCTTCCCTCTTCTGGTATAAACTGAAGGCCTAGAAATACCCTGTGGAAAAGTGCTTGTGACATTCCAAGTTGGTGTCATTTTAAACTGAAGACAGCTGTTGGATACAAACAATTATGGCAAAGTGAATCAAACATTATTTTTCAGTTCAGGAGAGTAAACAGGTTTGCTTTCTAGATTAAGGTGTGTTAGATGTGTGTCTTTAGTGATACAGAAAAGTCACAGTGTTTTACATGTGAGGAAATTGGCATTTTGAAAAGACTTAGTACCATTTTGGTTTAGCAAGGGATATACTTTGAAATAGTGAGATATGCAGATAATATGTCCTCAAAATGATTTGATGCAAAGTATGTTCTTCAGCCTAAGTTTAAATTTTGGCTGGTTAATAATTGTAAAAGGCCTGTTTTATTCCATATGTTAGATTTTGGTGGGGCTCCCAGTTATCAAGTATACCTTCTTTCATCTTTATTTATGTTAATTACTGCTAAGGCAATGCATAGAAGAAATTATTTTGTAACTGTAGCTTTTATTTTGTATTTTTGTGGCTTGTGTGAGCCTTCTCTGGAGCTGCTGCAGGTAGATCTGCTCTGCTTTCTGGAGGTGGCTGAGCTCTTGCCCAGCAGGGCCATCTCTGGCAGTGCTGTGGGGCATTGGATGCTGCAGGTCACAGAGTGCAGGTCTGGGGGCTGTGGATGCACCTCCAGAGCAGGACCTGGACACAGCCCTGCTGCTCAGCCTGTGCTCATTATTTATTCAAAGAGGAGAGGAGAAAATTCTGTGGAGCAGGCAGCTAAGTGCAGCATTGTCAGTAGGTACAGGGAATGTTGTTACCTCCTAGCTTGTATTTAGACTGTAAGTGCCTGAGAACAAATACCTGGGCTCTGATTCACTAACCCTGCAGCAGCACATTTCTCCTGTGCCTTCCCTTATTTTCACTCAGGTTTCAGTACTTGCTTTGTAGGGAGGTGTGTAGCTGTAAAAACCTCAGGGTGATGACAAAGACCTCAATAAAGTATTAATACATCCTTGAGGTGTGTGCATCATTTTGTGCTTCTCTTGTTTGTATGCTGTCCTTGCTTCCTATCTAGAAAGTACATAGTAGCAATTTCCTAAACAAACAAAACTCTACTGCTTCACATACCAATTTAATTAGTGGCCTTTGATTTTTCCAAAAATTACATCAGTAGTTTTTCACTCTCCACAGTATTTCTTTTTCTGTCCCAATTTATATATACATAAAACTGTTGTGAATCTTGCAGTTCACCAAATACTTTGTTTTCTTTTTCCTCTGTTCTGAAATGTTAATATTTTTACAAGTGGATTTATCTTTTTGTCTGGGTTCATGCATCCCAGCACTTGAGAGAAACGGGAGGCGTTGGGCCCCTTGTTCTGTTTCCCTAGTGCTCCCTTGGACATCTCTCTGTCTAATGAGGAAATCTCTGGGACCCGCAGATGCTGTGTTGTGGCCCATGCAGAGGTCTAAGTGCAGACTCTTCTCAGAACTTATAACTACTGTTGTTTGGAAACAGCCCCTGCTAGAAAACTATTTTGGAGCTTGCTCACAGCTTTATGTGATTTCATTCTTGATAGTTCTTGAGTTAGTTCTTCAGCTCTGGAGCCCAAGGTGCAGCTGCATTAACTGTTGAGCAATTCCTAAATGTTCTGCACAACAAACTCTCCCAAGTCTGACTTATTCCAGCTGTCATTTGTGGCTTTTAAAGCTACCACTGTAACTGAAAATAAATCTAGCAGGGCTTTGATATCTGAAGTTATGTGGTGTAAAAACCCAAACCCCTTCTGTAGCTGTCGACCTGACTGGTTTTCTCTTACTATATTGAGCTTTTGTATGTCTGTGCTGTGTTTCTCTTTTATTGTCACCTCTGAACTTGCATTTTTCTTACTAGACTGGGTTTCTGTTTGTCAACACAAATTCAGCTAATGGAGCATTACTAATGCTTGACAAAAGCAATTTACAATTTGTTACTACGAAGGTATTTGAAAAAACAAACCAAAATAATTTCAATCCCGTACATGCTCAGATCTCAATGAGATCCTTTCAAAAGCTTCTGTTGGAGACAAGTATGCTTGCATGTTAACATTAGCTAATATAAATAGGTAACAAACTGTGTAAATTAGGCCTTCTACTGCTTAACTAACAATGACAATCCATAAAAGAAATCTCTTAACTCTGAAAATAATTTTGTTATATTTAAATGCAAAATTATTGCCTTCTGGAGAGGATTTCAGAGCTGATTTGTTTTATAGAACTGACTCATATTACTCTCTGAATTTTCGGTAAGGTAACACTAAGATTATTTGTCTATAATGTGGAGATATTGGCAAATCTAGGAGCAGGGATATAAATGCACTTCATAAGATACAAAATGGTACCTATATCCATTTCACTGTAACAATCAGGTAGGTGAAGCTATTTACATTTCTATTACTTCTTTCTGTTGTGGATGTTTTTTCAAGCTAGCATGCAAGAATTTTTTCCAGGAAAAAAAAAAAAAAATGAAGTGAGCTTAATAATCTTACCTATTGACGACATATTATATCAAGGAAATGTAGTGTAGTTTATGGTAATATTAGGTCTGTGTTATAATTTAAATTTTGTATATTAAGCATGTAATTTTGGCCTCAATGCAGTGATCTGAATTTATTGGAAAAGATGTTAGAGTTGTGGGAAGAAGACAGTGTGTACTCATCCTCTTGAAAATGTTGCTTTTCATCATTCTGTGGGTCGTTATATGATGAAAACTGCAGTTGCACAAATATGTACTTTCAGAACAGTTAAGATGAACCTGTTGGCAATTGTCTGATGTGTTCCAGGAAGCTGAAAATCCCACAGATGATGATGTCTCACCCATTGTGAATTATTGCTTAAAGCAAATACACATTCTGCCATTACAGCAAACTGAGAATCAACATGCAAATTAGAAGCAGTGGTGTACATGAAATTTCAGAACATGTTTATTTTTCTAAAACTTTGTTTTCTGTAGTATATCACTTCCACTAAAATTTCTGCAGTTCCCAAGCTTTTAATCTAGTCCTTGTACATGAGCCTTCTTTGTTCCTTTTCTGTCCAGAGGTTCTTCAGCTGTGGGTGGTGATGATGTGATGTTCTCTTGCAACCCACACCATTCTGATAGGAAGCAAAGAGACCTTTAAAAGGTCATCTAGTCCAACACCCTGCAAGGAGCAGTAACACAGAATCATAGACTAGTTTGGGTTGGAAGGGACCTTTAAAGGTTTTCTAGTCCAACACTCAGCCTTTGATTAGATCAGGTTTTCTCACTCTACAGCAATAGCACAACTAGTAACAATAATACCTGAGAAAGGGCTGTGCTGTTTGCCCTAATCTCTGCTTGTGAGCTGTCATACATCCTCACAGTACTTGCAGAGGAAAAAGCACGTTTCTCATTTTATTTTTGTATTTCATGTCCATGATGCCAGCCAGCCATGAGTAAAGTTTGTTTTTTTTTAATATACAGTTTTCTGGATGCATTTTTTCTGGTTTTTCTTTTAAATGTTTGCATTACATTAAGCATTTTTTTTCCACTTTAACAGAATGCAACTTTACAGAAATTTTGATGCATTTAAAAACACTAAATTGTTAGGTGCTATTGAAATAAAAGGCATAGAAAAGAAAATAATGAAATTATTGCCAGGTGGTAGTATTAACACTGGCAATTCATATGATTTAGTTTACTTATTGATGTGTTTGTCCCAGCATTCAAATAAAATTCAATGTACTCCTTTGAACTGGTATATCTCTGGTGTTTAGCAGGAGATAAAATGCAAGCTTGTTTTCAATGACATTTCACACACAGCAATTTCAAAACCATGAAAAAATAGTTAAAGGCAATTCATTTGAAATGTTCAGGAAGTAGATGATTTGTCACATATGGGGTAACTTTGTCTGCTAAAGGTTCACTCTCCTTTTTCTCCTTAGTTCATAGAAATCCTAAAATGTAACATTTCAGGCCCCCATGATCTTTTCTCCAAGTTAAAATGTTCTCTTCCTCAGTGTAAACTTCATACCAAAGTGTAACCAAGGATCCTACAAGGTTTTTTCTGCTACTGCTAGAAAGCTTTTCTAGTATTGCTGCTACAGAGTTTGATGGCCGTTGCTGCTCTGCAGATTTTGTTTGGCTGTCTAATGCAGGTGTACTTAACAGGCTAGACATTTTAATGCTTGTTGACTTTAGGGGATTTTGGGTATTCCTGGAGTTGCAGACAAGAAGCAACATCTGGAGCTTAAACCTTAACTTGACTAGAGGCCTAGATATTTCAAAAGCTATTACCTGTGCTTGTGGACCTTCTTTCCCATGTCTCATGTAAATTGCTTTGTCTTAAAGAGGGACAACAGAAATCATTCCACACTAGATCAATTGCACACAACTAGTGGGTTTTTTTTGGGAAAGTAAGGGTAACCCATTCACATTGACTTAGTCTGTTCATTCTTCTCAGCATATGGCTGCATATATTGTCTCCAGCATTCACCTGTCTCTGAGATACAATTATATCTATCATGTTAAGCACATTATCTTGTGTGAATGGTGGGATTTTTGATCTTGTTTGTGAATTGATAAAACAAACAGCCAATAACTATTTTACTTACTTGCAAGGCTCAGTTTACTTCTCTATAGATACTACATGTTCAAAGTTCTTTTTAATGGAATCTGTGAACCATTGTGTAATTTATTGCACCAATTAACACAAGCCAATACCTTTGCAAGTAATTAAATCAGTTTAAAAATGTTGCACAACTCACCCATCTGTTTGAAGTGACAGCTAAATTGCAGTATAATACAATTTTAAAAGTATACTTCCATAACCTCTACTTCTGTGACAGCACCTGCACCGTGTGCATGTATATTCCCCTCTTTAAAAATGTAATTTTAATTACGTGCTGTATATATTCTTTATTCTAGCCCATTAGTTTTATCCCCATGTGTAGAAATGCTGAATCCAAGAAACAAGGCAGTAAATAATACTGCCTTTTAATGACCAATTAAAGGAGCCTATCATCAACCTTGGCATCAGCTGTGCTACTAATTCAAAGCAGAACTATGCTTATAATAATCTGTATCTCTGGAGGGGAGGAGAGTCCGTGAGCTGCCGGGGCAGAGGGCGCGGTGCGGCGGGATGGGCCCGGGACACGCAGGGCCGGGCGGGGCTGCCGGGGATCCGCGCCCGGGCTGCCTTTGCTGGGGCGCTGCTCGGAGCACCGGCTCCAGCTGTTCCCGTGCTGCCTGCGCCCAGCTGTGCGGGTGCGACCCCCAGAGCCTCGGGAAGGGGCGCACTGGGAGCTTTCCTTTACAGCATCTACTATGTCCATAGCTACTGCAGCCTTGGAGGCTTAGCGTCTGCTCCAGATGCTGGCAGAAGTTAATTCTCTGCTTTAAACGTGATAATAAGTTAATGATGGTGTAAGATAAGCTGTCCTGTCTGGTGAAACACGTCCAGTAATGCAGTTTTTGATACCTCAATGACACAGAAATGTACTGCTGTGCTCAGCCTTCATGCAAATACTCTTGTAACAGATTCAATGCCAGATGTCTTACTGCACAGATATGAGGAGAGCGGAGACATCACAGAGAGCAGAAACAGATTAAAAGGTTAAAACATTGAAATTGTGGAATAAATATGCTTGATTAAGTGGGAGTTAAAGTGAAACATGAAAAAATGCTGTTTTGAATTCTGATGAACTATCCAAGGTTGTGAGGAAAAGTAAAAGGAATAAGGAAAAAAAGCCAAACAACCTTAGACTTGTGATAGTGATCTTTGCAGGCAGAGGCAAGATGAAAGATGAAAGATCTTTTTTTTTTTTTTTTTTTTACCCCATATACTTGAACTAAGCAACATCAAAGAAAAGATTTTTGAAGGAACAACTTCAAGTGCTACTTGTCCCCTGAAACTTGTTGAAATCAGTTTGCCAGGTATGAGACAGAGTTGGACTGTAAACCTGTCAGGTAAAGGCCCTCTCTTAATAAAAACATTGTGTTCTTATTTTTGTGGCTGATTTAAATGGATACTTTTAGATGGGAGAATGCTGAGCTATGCAAAAATACATGAAGAAAATGGTAAGAGTGATGGAAATAACAGGGAAATGTACCAGATTGAAGCAGATTGAAAGTACAGAAGAACAGAGCAAGGCTAAGTGACTTTTGTAAATAAAGGAAAAGATTGTAATGATGATGTAGGGTGTTCTCCATTTCTTTTACTGCTATCGTGAGGTACCTAGAGATTCCATTTATCTTTGAAGATGGATGTCATGTTGGAGAAAGGTCATCTTAAAGAAAAAATGGATGCTTGATAGATGCAGATATCTGCAGGTAGAAGTTAGCCAGCACACCTCAAGTTTGGGGTATTTGCTTCACCCAAATGAAAGTTGTCTGCCTTACAAAACCACTGTGCTTAATTCTGTCCAGCTTGTTATGTAATGCTGCCTTTGCAGAATAAGTGCTCAAGGATAAATCTTGCGTGACAAATAAATGCCTCTTGCTCTTGGCTCTTTCAGGTGAGGCAGAGATATAATGCAGATTCAGCTAATATGCAAACCTAGCAGAAAAATGGATTTTTCCCTCTGTTAGGCAAGTCACCAGAGGAGATACTTGACACAACTTAATTGCAGGTGTGGTTGAATAAATAAGGGATATTCTTTCTTTTTTTTTCTCCTCAGAACACTCCTCTTTTTCCATGTCATAAATTCGTATTTTAACAAGAGAAAAGGAAGCAGATGCTATTGAGTACAATGTTCCATGTCATATAGATCTCCTTTTTCGGTGTGTTGCTGCTGTAATAGGCCACTGTCAGCACTTTTAAGAAGGTTTTCTGCATACTATTTTCACTTAGGGCAGTGCAAATTTCTCTGGAAAATCTATGAGAATCAATTAAGTAAATGAGAAAATATAATGCTTGTAATTAAGATAATCAAGCCACATGAAATCTACCCTACTAGTGCTGATATCTGTATATCTCTAAGCTGCCTATTAATTAAACACTACATAAGTGTTGCAATTAGACTCAGGCTGCTTTGGTGGAAACAAGAGAGATGAAAATGATTGGAGGGGTTTTACTGTATGTGAAACTCTTGGTTGGTTTAAAGCATCTCATTATGGTTTGTCAGGTTTCTGTGTTGCTGCAAACACTCCTGGGATGCCTGAGGACTCTGTTGCAGGCTTCAACTACTTCTGGAATAGGTGACCCAAGGAAATACACTTTGGTTTGCAAAAGCTGCCTTTCTACTTGGGAATAGGTATTTTCTCTTCAGTTTCTTGAATGAGTTTTAGATATTGAGCTCTAAAGCCAGTAGAAAAGGGTTAGGTGCTTTGTTCTATGTAGGAAACTGCAGAAGGGAGAATGGGAAGAGGCAAATTTTTCTGATGTTCTTACAAGAAAAGGGACTTCTTACAACTTCTGTGTTATTTTGTTTTTTGATGTTGTTTTGATATGAGGACCCTAAAGTTGCCCAGACATCCCTGAGAGACAAAACAGTATCTTAAGATATTTGTGTTGGGACACAAAGCTACATGAGATTTACTGGGTAATCTGAGTGTACTCAGACTGTGATTGTTCATTTATTCTCTGGTGCTTTGCAGTGTGGGGGGAAGCAAAAAGCTCTGTTAGGGTCACTGTGTGTCTGTGAGGGACTGGGGAGGACCCCTTCCCTCTGTATGGGTGACCCAGGTGGTCACACAGCAACTTCAAACCACTTCATTGTGGTTTCATGAGATGTGGGGTTTGGGACACTTCTCCTTTTCTCCTGTGTGTAGCTTTTGACAGCTGCAAGCCCATATAAGACACCGTGCAGGCAGCAGAAGAGCCTGAGGGTGTCAAAAAGCTTTGCCACCTTGAAATGACCAAACCTGGGTCTCACTGGCTGGGGATGCCAAAGCAGCTAAATAAGGCAGAGCAGAGGATAAACCCATCTGCTGCTTTGCAGGTATTGCCATGGCTGCATTAATATTACTTCTTTGAAGTTCAGAAACTTCAGATAAATCAGTACCCCTGATACGTGTGGACATCAATCAGCTTGATGAAGTTGTTGCACAAGTAAGGAATAAAAGTAGTATTTTGTTTTATTTTTTTCAATTATTTTTAAAAATCTCCTTTTACAGCACAACATTCTTCCTCGTGACAAATGAGCCAATTCACAGACACTGTGTTTTCAGGTAATACAATTTACATTTCTAGAAGGGAGTGAAGAAGAAAACTTACAGGACACCTTCCATTTTTCACTTGATTTTTTTTGTTGTTTTATTATTATTTGACATTGATACAAAAAAATAGTATCTTGATTAGCAGCTTTGCTGGCAATCCCACAAAACTGTAAATAATACATTAATCTAAAAGAATGCACTCCTACAGACACTAGATAAAACAATATATACAATTTAGACAAATAAATACATAAGTACAGCCAGTCATATATAATGATACACCTAAATTTCGGTTACTGTTGACAAGCTTTTCTAGTTAATTACACTCTTCATTTACAAATTGCCATTGCCATCTACATTATAAAGACAAAAAAACCTCAAAGAATCAAAATTGATACTTAACATTATTATTGGGAAATGTGGAAAACGAACCTTGAGGCTTTAGCAAAATAAAAAAGAAAAAAAATGCTTTTGTGAAAAAATTCCTCTTAAAGAGAGGCACTTACCCCCCAGCTGTTTCACTCAATGTGCTTTTTTCATATGCATTTTGGAATCAAAATGTGATTACAGTTGCACTTTTGAAGTGACTAGAAGCCAGCATGTTTAAGCAAGTTGTCATTTGTCCCATGCCCAATGAAACAAAATGACCTTTAAGTAATGTAAATATTTTTTTGATTAAAGGAAGTCTGTTGAAAACACTTGTTTCTTAACAGTATCCCACATGGCACAAATACTACTGAGTGGAAGGGAAAACTGTCCCTATGAGTAGATGTATTGCTACCTTACCATATCCAGGTTCCAGTAGTGAAATTTATGAGCAAAGTGAAAACAATAAATCTAAGTGTAACGAGCTAATGAAATCTAATACCAGAAAATTAAAAGAAGTAGAAAATTAGGATTTTGTTGTGTTGTTTTAAATTCACTTGACAGCAAAAGAAAAAGTATCTTGTACATTCAAGAGTTAGGGCACACATGCTTAAGGCTCTTGAAACACTGACAAATATAATGCCTCACTCAGCTCCATGCATAACAGAATGCTACATAGCAAGCAGACTGACACATATATACAGCTGAATACAGAAGAAAATGCCTTAGAAATATGTACATCAGTTTCAAGATGAACATTTACATTTCTGTTGGAGGTCTATCTATTTATAAATGGCAGGAAATACACTTTTTCAGATACTATTTTCAAGGTGTACCTTGCAAATGCAGTCTTCTTGTACTAGGAGAAATTCAAGGCTACCATGCTACTTGAGCCCTGAGGTATCTGGATTGGGAGCCCTGCTGTCCTCCTGGTTACTAACCAAAGGCCACAGAAGTATCAGCAGAAATAAGGCAACCAAATCCATTTGTTTGTGATTCAGAACCCCAAAATTACTGCACAGTGCAGAGGATAGCAGAAGTGATTGCAGCCTGCAGGTTCAAATTATTACACAGTATGTTCTGGGCAGGATGGCATCTATGCTGTCTGATTTACCCAAGGGCTGGGGATGAATTCCACCCTCATTCCCATTCATAAACAAGAATATTATGGAACTCCATTAAGGAACTTCACCCAATCAGCGTGTTATATATTCACTTATGCAGTTAGTTGTACCTTGGAAGTTCTGGATTTTATAGGATGTAGCAGCTTTAACAAGGATTGGATCAACTAGGGAAGGATAACTCTTAATTATTCTGCAAGAGATTTACCTTTTTTATAAAAATTACTGGGGTTTGAGTTATTTTTAATTATGAAGAGTATACAAGCTCCTATTAACAGTAACTCCTAGGCTGTCTGTTGTGTGTTTGTCTTTAGATCTTACATAGATTTGCTTGGGATGACTCCTGTTAGTAACTTGAAAGCCAAGTACACTTTACCTTATTTACAAGTTGTTTCTTTTGAAATGGTAGTGCTGCATCTGTGAACAAGACTAATAACTTGCCAATGAACTGCAAACCTTTTAGGGAACCATCTTCATTCCTCTGTTACTGTTATAAAATGCTCTGTGCATCTATGCAAAATCAGGTCAAAATATTCCTTTAAATTCTTCAGTTAACTCTGACAACTTTATAGACATTCTGAATAGCATACAGACTTAACAGTTTTCATATGTTACACATAATGCCAGCTGCAATGAATGAGGCATTGTGTGTGATGAGAATGCTGTGAGGAATCTACAACTGCTAATATATTTGATGAGTTGGGTTTTTAACTTGTGTGTGAATTCTTCATTCAAAGTTATTTGTTGAGCAATATCATACTTCACCTCCTTGTTATGAGGTGGTACTGAATAGAGATAGCCTGAGTTTATCAAAGAGTTCTCATGACATTTCATAAACATTCATATTCAAAATTCATATTAGCATGTTATGGAACTTAATAAATCTTGTGTTCTTGATTTCTGTTGCATGTCCGGGGGATCTCCTGAGTGAGACCTCAGTGCTTATGGACTGTGATGACTAAACTGAGAGCTTTAAAAGGTTTTTGAAAAGGATAGAATTTGGATGGTTTTAATAGGCTTTTCTTTAAAAGCCCTCTATTTTTCTGTGAAATTTGTGCATAACTCTTATGTACTCTCTTGTCAAATCAACAGAAAATTGATTGCATTCTTTTATTGGAATTAATTCCTCTTTTCTACACCATTAAAAATCTGCTAGAATCTTGTTCCTGTATGTACTGCAGCAAAAAGTAAAGCTTCCCCTTAAAAAGCTGCTTTTGTGTTACTTTTTTTTAGGTAAATAGTGCACTGGCTGATGTTGAAGAAATATGCTGCTTATTGACACTTTTAGCATTCAGTATAATTATATATTGCTATTCAAGATGGTTAATGGAGAATCCATTGATACTAATGAGAGACATTGCCTTGCTTTGAAATTAAAAGTTAAGATATTCATGCTTTTCTCATATATTTTTAAGATATTTTTTGCATACATCTCCCCTGTCTTATTTCACCTACAGATGCTACTTAATTTTTAAACTGTGTTACATATTTTATGGGCTGTTTTAGGAAGTGTAAAGAAATGGGTTATTCTGAAATAATTTAAAGAAATACCATTTAGTTGATGAAAATATATTTCAGTGTGTGGATTTGTTTCTAAGGCCAGTGAAACTTTGATGTTCTTACCTGTCTAAATTCTGCTATTACACCATTAGTAAGCTATTTGGGAATTGCACACATACTACAAAATACACACATCAAAGTAAGTATATAAGTTCAGTGCAAATGTATGCTGCTTGATTTATTAACAAGGCTCTAAATAGAGATGGTGTAGGGTGTCAAAAGGAGAATAAAAGTATGTTTTAAATTCTTCATTTCTTAGAGCCTGAGTGTTATCTCTTAGGCTGGGGTGTGAATTGTTCAGCAGCTCATAATAATTTGTTACTGTCCTTTTACACACAGATGCAAGAATGGATATGTGCAATAGATGATAATATACAAAATCTGAGACTTGACTCTAGATTCTTTCAGTTGGCATAATATCCTTATGAAAAAGAGCCTGAAGTTTGTAAACCAGTAGTCAAAGCGAGAATGAAAAATCAGTCATTAAAAATCCTCTCACAGTTAATATCCCACAGTTTAACCTGTAAATCAGCAGATCACTTTGTCAAAAAATAACCAAACCCAACCAAAATTTTTAAAAAAGGTATTTACATCTGTAAAAATCTTAACATCTAAGATGTTTCTTGCTGGACATGTCATTCCAAATTCTGTGCATTTCTTCTGGTGTTATCTGGTGCACTGTGATCACCCTGCGGTACCTGCACAAGCTGTAAGCCATCTTCCAGTGATTGAAGCCACTGTTCTGGAAGGGGTGAATGCCCAGCTTCCGAAGGCAGAGTCCAACGTACACATCTTCGAGATGAAGAAGTCTGGTATGAAGGGAGGTTTTGTAAATCAGTTCTGCTACATCAGCTGAAAAAATGTAGCCAGTGCCTGAACAGAAGGGTGGGTAATTGCTGTCAGGATACAAATCTCTGGGCATGTACCACTTACTGCGAACATCTCTTATTGGTCCTCCATTTATAACATAACCTGTGAAGTACCTTCTCCTTGGCTTGGTGTTGGGTTTGAGCAGCTTATAAATAAGATTGTCCATATTTACAAAAATATCACTGTCTGTCTTCATAACATACTTTGCTTTTGAACAAAATGTTGCTACCCACCTCATTCCCATCAATGTTTTCAGAGTGAGGTTATGGTAAGAGTCGATAAAATCTTCCACAATAATGTCATGAAAAATTTGGCTTTCTTGCTCTACCATTTGATTTAACACAGGATCTGCATTTTTCCCAAGAAGAAATAGTGTGGCGATTTTAATTCCTTTGAAATTGTTTTCATCTCCCCACGTTTCTCGAATGGCTTGCCTCGCATCAAACTCTTTGTGAGTTGTACTGATAAGAATTACCAGAAATGGGGCACTCTTCTCACATTTGTTGGGTTCATTGATAAGAAAGTCAAAGGAATGAGGGTTTATAGGTCGAGTTCTTATGTTGCCAAAGGAAACATTTTTTCTGGCTATGGATATGCTGCTGACCTGTCTGTGGCCCGTGTAGGAAGAAGTAGGACGAGTTATACTTAAGTACCAAAGAGCACTTGCCCAACAAACTACTGTCAAAATGTATAAACATGAGACCTTTGAAGCCATTGTTCCTCTAGCTCTTCTATTCCATGTGATGAACCAATAGCCTTTGTACTGTGAGTGCACCTGTGTCCTGGAGAGGCAGCATATTATTAATGAAACTTGAAAGTTCGATATAGAAAAGTAGCTCTGTAATCATTCATGGATCTCAAATAGGAGCTATTAACCCTGATAATACTCAGCTTTTCTTCTTTTACTAGCAGCGGCTTCCATTTCTTGTAATTTTCTGTTATTTCTGAAAAATATGAAGAAAAATTTCCATTGCGAGACCATAAAAGCCTAGGGCACTAAAAATGAGCTTATATATGGTTGGCCATTAATAAGCTAAGTGTCCTAATGCATTTCTCAGATATTCCTTTTTTTTGTCATGAGGTACCAAAATGTAAGATAGTGTACCTGAAGTAGCACCTTTATGATTGGTAATTTCTCACAGATGGTTTTATATAAAAGAAGATAAGCATGCATAGCATGTTGACCATTTAGATAATTTTAAAGGTATATGAAAATAATTTTATATTTTTTAACATTTTCTTGCTTCTTAGCATTTCTTCTGGCCAATCTTTCAAAATGTGCTGTGGAACATTTTAAAATTATTTAAAGAATGAAAAATAGTGTACTTTGTTCTAGGATTGACAGCATCTGTGGCAGCTATGCACACAAATACTTACAAATCTAATTTGGTCTAAATGCTAATGTGTGCCCTGCTAACAAGAGCATGCTTTGATGAAAATCAGACAGAATGGAACTGATTGGAAAAGGTAGGTACAGAGGAGAGAGATATGTATGCTGTCTTACCCATGTAAAGATCAGCGCTCAAGTAGACTCCATAAAAGTCTAAAAATAAATTAACACATTTCAGTTATTCTTGTTGGCTTCCTTCTCTCCCCCCAAACCAGTCTTTCCATGAACAAACATCATTTGTGGACCATGTAATATAAATCATGATGGCAGCCTAGTAATGGTGCTACTTCACTGGCTGGTGTGCAGAGTTGCCTACCTGGACAGGGTTTTGGCACTGGCAGCTCTGTCCTGGGCTGTTCCAAACTTGCCTCCAGTATCAGGCAGTTTTGAGACTTTCCTGGCACAAGGGAATGTGTCAGCCCTGAACCTTCCATTGCTCTTGGCAATTTTGCTGGGAACCAGTTCTGTTTATCATCATTCTGTGGAAATGAGACAAGCTGCCCTCCAGCCTGGCAGCTCAGTGCTGTCTCCTCCAAGGCACATCAGTTGCTGGACAGTGCCTGTAGGCTCCACCTTCCTGAGTTTTACTATGGTGTTACTTCAGAGCTAAAGGACGGTAGAAGCAACAGAGGAGCTTTTTGCAAGGGTCTGAAATATTTAACGTTTACTTTGGATGGAACAAGATATGTTTTCAGATAAAGGATAGAAGCCTTGTCTTAGAAACGTCCTCTGATTTCACACCACTGACACAGTGGAGTCAGAGCACCCTCTAGGCAGGCCATCAGAATGAAAGGACTGTTAGGTACCATGTCATCATTTCACACTAAGGTTTAAGAACAACAGAGAAACAACCCGAACATTTGCCAAATCTATACAGACTGTATTCTCCTTATAAATTCTTACAGTTAGCACTGTCCTGCTAGTCTTCATTACATGCACTTTTAATTATTTAATGACCGGAACTCACATGCTGCTCTTCCCTTTCACAAAATAGGATAATATGAATTTTTTCCTGTTTCACAGCTTCATCACTTTCAGTTGGTTTTGTCCTATAACTGAGGCAATTTAATTAGGTAGAGGTGGGCTGTAATCTCATTACTTGTCACAGGACTCAGGGTTTGTAATCTTTTCCCACCAAGCAGTACCAGCAAATGTCTGGGAGCAGTACATTTAAGTGAGACCTTTAATTGCTCCACAGGGCTGCAGAACACAATGATTTTGGCAGGGCAGACATGTGTATATCCTTGTAAATAAATATGGTTGCGATAGATACATACACAGATGCTGCTGTAATGTTGGGAGAGGGGATGTATCCTGCTTTAACAACCTGCTGTGATACGGTTCTGAGAAAGGCAAAACCCAGCCCTGGTCTGGTAGGTTGGTTTCATTTCTGGCTTCACTGTGAAACTCTGCTAATGCTTCCACTGGAAATGCCAGTGAGGAAAATCACCAAGTGCAAAAAGCCATAATGTAATGAAGACACAAGAGTGTAAAGTCTAGAAAACTCTGTTAATAAAGAAAGAAATACAGCCTCATGGATTTGAGCTGTAGAGTGAGAGATACATCAGTGTGTTTAATGGACTCCAGCATTAAGGTCTCACAAATAAGTGTAATATTCTGCATATTATGCATTATTTTAGGAAACTATATATTGTCTTATTTAAAAGTGTATGATGTTCTACATCTTTTCTTTCATAAGGATAGGTGCATTAGTTACCATAAGCACTGTGCAGATACCTGAGGGAAAGAAAAATTGTAACCAATGCCTCTTACAAACTGCAAAATTACATAAAATAGCTTTTCAGTCCAGCAGTGTCATGGCTGTAATATCCAATCTTGTGTGCTCTGAAAGGATTAGAAGCAACAAAAACCTTACTCCATTTTAAAGAAAGATTCTGAGCTGTTGTAGGATTTTTTTCTCAGTTGTGGAATCTATAGGTAGCTGTGTGGGATGAATGCTTCTTATATTGACCCTTGGACTGCTGTCTCTTGAAAAAAAATTAACTTTTTCTGTTGCATATTTTGTGGGGGGGGGGGGGTTGTTTGTTTACTTTCCCCTTTAAAAAGAAAAATATTACTTGAGATGTTGTACCTTGGTTTGAGTTTTACTCCACCCTGTAGAATTTTTGATAAAGTGCAGGTGAAGTGGTTTAAGAGTGACCAAGCTGTAGTTTTCCTGATGAGTGAAATTTTAAATTTCCTTTTTTTTAGGGAGATTGTGGGAAAAACCAAAATGAGAGATACCTCCTATTCCAGCTCTTGTTAGGTGAAGATGTAAAAATTAAAGTTCATATTCCTTCTTTACTTGAGCTTTGTGCTATACATGGGGAGGAGATTTGAAAGAAAAGAACATAAGCAAAATTGGCAAATAGTAAATGCAAATTCTCAAATTAGCAGAGAAGTGTTGGTCTGTAATTTAGGTGAGATTATTTCTGCCTCCAGGACTGATCTTGCTTCCTCTTTGTAGTATCACAGAGGGTTTGGATAAGTAGCTATGTTGTGTGGTTTTTTGGCCACAGGGCAGAAGCTTCTACAAATTATTTCTGGTAACAGTCATTCTGCCCAGTAGTTTCAATAATGTGTAGCTTGCACAACCAAGAAAATACATAGCTTGATTAGGCAGAGAAATATGAACTAAGCAGTGAAATATTTAAATTGTGATGTTTTAGCAGTCTAGAATTTCAGAGATTGCCAAATTCTATTATTGGAAATGATGCCAGTTAATCAAGATCCTAAACAAGCACCTAACTCAGGCTTAGCTGCAGCACAGGAATAATTCTATGAATTTTGAAAAATTATTCACAGTATCAAAGTTTGTGACAGCAAACCTTTTTGTTGTCATGTGTTGTGACCTGCAACAAATTTACAGCCTTGTGGGACTTGTATATCAACTATGTGAATTATAAGGAATGAAGTCAGAGTGTAAAATTAATGTACTCAAATTAGAGTGAATTAAACATTTTGTGTTAATTACTCATTTGGAAAAGAGAAGGAATAAGATCATATAATAAGATCACTATAATCAGAATTATAACTGACAGCACTTCAATGCCCTCGTTACTGTACTTCCTTTAGCAGTTTGCACAGAAGTTGTTCAGAATATTTTTAACCTCATTAATAGTAAATATTTCAAAAGTTGCCTCCAATATTTAAGTGTGTAGAAAATTCATTGATATGTTGTATTTTAGTCCTGATGTTGGCTTCAGTATATCACTATAGGAATGACTTTGTTTTTTTCAGTTGTGCCATGATCTTCTTAAATTTGGTGTTGAAATTCCAAGACCTTCTAACCAGGAGGATATGGGGTATCACAGGGAGAGTGGAAAGCTTTTATCAGCTTTGGACTTTGTCTGTTGGAATAGACTATATCCCATTTGGGGACAATTACACAGGCAAAGGAAGGTGTTGCCTCTTTTCCTTTCTTCTTTGGATTGGAAGAAAGCTTTCCAGCAGGGCAGTAGCAATGTTTGAGTTCTTGGATCCTTTTTGTTTTTAATTGCTTTTATTCAGTCTGTACTTTTTTCTAACCTGGTAGTCATACAATAAGTAATAAAAGGCTCAAGTATTGAGGATAGGTGATGGCAAAAAGCAAATGTTTAGCATCATGTTTCCATACTGTGACATGAAGTTGTGCATTTAATTGCACTATTCACAGCTCAGGCTGTGCAAGCCAGTGAAGCCACCCAGTCAGAGCACAGAAAGCTGTAGTGTGTAACTTCTCTAAGTAATTGTCTTGATGAGGACTGTATTTGCAGCAAACCTTTTTATGAGCTGACTGCACGTCAAGAATAATCCTCCAGATAATGAGCACATTTGAGAATCTTATTAACTGCTCATGGGCAATTTTCAGACAGACACCAAATGAGTTCAGCAAATGTTACTCATCAATGGCAATATTTTGCCGATATTTTGGAATGCTGCTGTCTGTGCTGAGAGGCTGGTGATCTTTCTTTCAAGAAAGCCTGTCCTATGTAAGAGCAGCTGCATTAATGTGTCTAGATCAGAGTGGATGGCTGTGATCAAAGCACAGCTCTTGAATTCTGGCTGGTTTCACAGCTGTGATCCATGCCAGGTCACTACTGCTGAGGGAGGCACTGAGTCCTGGGGATGGCCCTGGGTGAGAAGCCACGGGAGATCACAGCTGTTCATTCTGACACCCAGGAGTCTGTTAGAGCACAACTGAGTCAAATTAACACTGTGCATCTCTACCAAAATGTACCTTTTCCTCTCCCTGGAAAAAAGAGGGAATGCAGCTGCTAAATTATTTAGTACACGTAGCAAACTCTTCTCATTTTCCCTGAAGAGACATTTTTGTTAGTTTTGTATGATCATGGCTTTCATCTGTATGTAGACCAAGATGCTGAAATGTCTTCACCATTTATGAAAACCTTAAACTACCTAAGGAAAAGTCTGTGATTATTACCGAGTCTTGTTGAGAAGATAATTATACTGAACATTAAGAACACATCTACATGGAAATCTGGGGATCTGCTATGTTCTAGGCTGCATGTTTTCACAGTAATTTCTGGAGGAAATTTTGGACAGATGGCACAGGTGATTTAGCAGAAGATTGCAACCTCCTTTCTGGGAACTTAATTTAAAGTTTCCTAAATATTCTAAATGCTTATTCTGCTTGGGTAAATGGATCTGAAATCAAATCAGTGCTGCAAAGGAAGACCTTCTTTACGACATTGTGGAAAGGGACTCTAACAGATGCACAAGCCACAGTCTTGGGCTGAAGAGAAGAATGTGCAAACATTCTTTTCAGGTCCATGTTTTTAGAAAGATAAACTCTTGTTTAGAAGGTTCATAGCTGTCATATGTTAAAACAGGCTGGCTTCCCTTCTCTTCCTCAAAGCCAATGAAGGCAAATATTTTCTGAATCACTCCTTGTTCCCAAAATATTAATGATAGGCTTTATTGTAGGCAACACCTGAATGTGGAAGCAAGTATTTGGACAAGTGCAAATTTCATACTAACAGTTCTCTTTTCACAAATGCTGATTTGCAGATAGTTCTTATTGTAGTTCATCCTTAAATTGAAAAATTTGTCTCTGGAAATAATTGTGGTATTTATAAATCATTTTTCAATATTTACTAACTGTTCCTAGTATGAACAAAAGGGAGGAATTTACTGTCCATTAGGGAATCTCACCAAAAGCTTCTATTTGGAAAATGAAAGTTACAGAATTTTCAGCAAATGTGACTGTGCTACTGAAACTTCCCTAATCTTTAAACAGCTACTGTAGTCTAATAAGAGTTAAATGTTGTCTACATGAAAGCAAATCTGCCTGAGTGACTTTTCTATATTTTGCTCTTTAGACTTTTTCAATGAATCTATCTCCATAAAAACAAGATTTTCTCTTTGCTTTGAAGAAGTGCTGAAACAGCCCACACACAACAATTAAATTACAGTTTTATTGCTTTCTTTCTCATGTTAAGAACAAATAATGCAACTATTTTTTCCTCAGCAAAATAATTTACAAGTTAAAAAGTAAACAGTGTCCACCATGACTACGCTGTGAAGTAAAATTTTCAATTGCAGACAATGAAACTGTTGAAAAAAAATATTTAGGAATATTTTGATTAACCAAACCACCAGATCTACCATGACTGAGGGGAATGGGATACATTACTTGTTAGGGAAAGGACCATTCCTTGGCTGACATTGTATATAGGTGGGATCTCAGTGTTGGTTTGAGCAGCTTTTCTCTCTGGCTTGGTTTGTGCATTAGGAGCATTATAGCTATAACCTCCCATTCAAATTTTGCAGCTCAGTATGTATTTTCTATGCTGAAATTTTTTCCCAGCTTCCTCTGAGCTAACCAGGTAAAAAAAAAAAAAAAAAAAAAGTATGATTTTGTAAAATCTCATATTTATTTGACATTGTAATGGAGTTTAATCCTATTTGGCACATCTCAACACTCAACCATCTTACTGTTTTGGTCATATTTTAAAATAAAGTTTCTCTGTCAGGTGCATACAATGACTGTGACCACTGAGTCACTGGTGGTGCCACACAGCTGATTCCATGTGGAAGGAGGTGGAAGGACAGACCAGACAGACCTGAGGATGTCTGCACAATGGATTTCTAACATTTTAGGAAATCAGCTGTGCTTGGACAGGTACTAATCTAGAATGGTTATAAACTAGATTTTACTCAACTCAAAATAATACTAGAACTCAAGACATGCCAGTCAAATGTTCTGTCTTGCTGTAATGCTGATTGCCAGTGATTTACCTGGAGCCAGGGCATGGAAGTTTTGCTGCTTTCTTTAGTAGAAGGTGTTTTAATTGTTTGCACTAACTAAAAGGGAGAGAAAAGAAATTAGAAACAGAAAATGAAGGAGCAGAATATTTTAAACCATAAATCTTATTATATTCTTTATCTTTTCTTTTAAATCACCCATGAGATGTCAAAGGCCAGATCTGCTTCTACGTTTTTCCCCATGAATGCCTTTTAGAAAAAAAAGTTAAAAAACATTTTATGAGTTCATGTTGTGATAAGTGATTTGTTATTGTATCAATAATGTCCTGTTACATGAGTAATGTGTAAATTGCATCTCAGTATGGTTATAAACTAATGCAAATGGCATATTTCACTTTGAGTTTCCATAGCCACAACTGTTTTTTTTTCTTTAGCTATTGTACTGTGTTCTAGTGTGAAATCTCACAGCAAGATTCCTTAGCTCATGTCACCACCAAATTTTTTACATTTAGTGAAAGAAAAAAAGAAAACAAACTTTCACTTTTTAAAAAAAATTCAAGGGGGAAAGCCTTTAGAACTGCTTTAATATAGAATTGTTATTACTCATGAAACAAGTGTTCATCATTTAACGGAGTCCCTATCTTAAGTTTAAGTAATAACATTTAAATTCAAGTTTGCTGCTGTTTTTGTCTTAACCATCTTAAATGTCACTATCATGTTTGCTTTGCATTCACAGTGATACCTGTGAAACTGTGGTCTGAGTTATGACACCAAGAATAGATGACAGTGGCCTTGATTATATAAATCCCTACCCTAGTGGCATTGCTTTTCTCAATTAATCTTTGTCAAAAAAGGAATGATGGTAACAATGATGATAACTCATCAAACTGGATAATGAACCTACTTGCCATAATTCACATACTCTTGGGAGCATTGAAAGAAAAATACAAACAATTAAAGCTTTTGGATTTAGTGGGAAAAGTCCTAAAATAGTTTTGAGCCTGCACATTAAGGTATCAGTCATGATGATTGAGGAACTTGGCATTTACCTTCATCAAAACTGGAAACAGCTATATATAAATACATTGTTATAAACTTTTAATGGGAGTCAGTAACTGGAAGGATTCCACAATATCTCAGGCATATCTGTACAATACCTATATTTATTGAAATTGTTATGTATCTTTACATGTGATTGTTGGAGAGAGATTCCTTTTTGAGGCTGAAAAGTAGCTAAAATTCACATTATTTTCCCATTTCTTCCACAGCTGTGAAGCTAGAGAATTTTGTAATTAGTGAATTTAGCTGATCATATAATAGCATAGATTCAACTTTTCTGTTTAAGGAAGAGGTTAGGTATTATCAGATTTCCAATGAAATTGTTGGATACTGTGACACTGTGGGTTTTTTTACTTTCTTTTCCCTGGAAATATTCTTCATTTTGAGGAGGTCCCAGAGCCTTGACCTGTCCATGCACGAACGGATTGCAGTACAGTTTTTGTCATGTTTACATTACAGTAATTAATGTGAAGCTGTGTGGGGAAGCATTTGTCCCCATGAGTTGTTTATAAGTCAAGCTTCATGTTTTTAATTCCCATTGCTGAGTTGTGATAAATTGAACACAGGCTGTTGCTTTTAAAATTGCATACCTCTCACAGAACTGTAATTTAAAAACCCCACAACCAAACAAATTACTTTTATCTTCAGCAAAAAAAATACTTATTCTCACATATGTGAAAAAGATTTCCTAGACATACACTTTTTTTAGCCCTTTTTGGCAGTTGGTCAGTCATGGCTGAGAAACCCCAGTTTACTGGGGCTGTCCTGGTCAGGACTGTGGTCTGTCAGAGACTCCTGGCTGGAGCTGAACCAGGCAGGGCTGAGTGTCCTGGGGCTACTGCCACACCAGCACCTGCAGCTCTGCCTGGCCTTCCCAAGGCAGCCACCCTGCAGAGGAGGGACAGGCTGCTGGGAAGGTGGGACTCACTTCCTCTTTGACTGAAGAGAAGTGGAATTATTGCCTTGGATGTTTGCATTAAATACCTGGAGCTTTTCTGCTGAAGTGTTGCTGTGGCCAGCAGCCAGTGTAGGTGCCCACTGACCTCTGGCCAGCACTTCTGGCTCTTAGCTGTATATAATTCCCTTAGACCAAAGAAACAGGTTTCTTCTCACTCTATCAGAACTAAATGATAGATGAGGTTTTTCTCAAACCTAAATCAAAACCTACTTTTATTGGGGATTGAACAAGAGTATTTCTGCTGCAGAAGAGAGGGCATTCTTTTTGCAAAGCTGTTAACATTTGAGAGCAAGCTAGCATCAGACCCTTTCAGCTAGCACATATGGAGCATTTCACAGACATGACCCCAGACTATTTGTCAGCATTTAGTTTGCTGAAGTTTGCAGTTGAATAGATAGTTGGGCAATGTTACACTCACATTCACTCAACACAAGAGGCCATATCTTTTGTGGCATGATTTTAAAATGGGTTCATAATGACTGGAGTTTTTTGGATGAATCAAATAAAAGAGTGCATGCTGTTGTTATTTGGTAAATATATACTCTGGTGAATCCACAGGAATAAAACTGTCCTCATTCTTCTATGATATTTCAAAATTGTGTCCTCAGCTGAGAAACATGAAAAATACTGCTTGGGATCCTAAATGGGTTGCTGCCTCCTTAGGTAAAGTGAAGATCCATTCTGGGTGATCAGCTATGCCTACCTAGTCCACCTTCTTGCTCGAAAAACGATTTCATTATTTTCCTCTATATCTCCTTTACGGAAATTGTGAAAACTGTGTGTTAATATCAGTGAAAGAAACTTGGGTTTCTCTGTAGAAAGCAACCGGTTTACAGTTTGTCCATTTGTGCTCAAAACCTGACTCCTATGAGAATTGTTAAAACCAAAAATTGAGGAAGTTTTCTTGCAAAGTGTTATTGATTAAGATTTTGTAAGAATTTATTTGTTAATTAATATTACTTCCCAGCTGGGCAGCATATGGCTGATAATCTTAGGTATCTGATAAAGCAGCAAGAAGAATTGCATTTTGAAAAAGAGTAAATCTGAATTCCTGTTTCAACTTACTTTTATCACTTATGTCATTAGAGATGGCCCTCATATGTACTTTAAAAGTTTTCACTAGGGAACATAAATTTCAAATCCTTGATATCTCTGTGTGCAGTCAGGAATACCAACTGATTTCTTACATCTCTGTGGGCATTGTTAATCAGGGGTATTTGTAGTGACTGGTAACTAGGAAAATAGTTAAACAAACGTCTTCCTAATGTTTGTGCATATGTGTTTGTCTGTCTGTCACTAAATATAACAGGGGCCATTTCTGTGGGCTCATTATGCTGATAGTACATTTTGCTTTCTCTTTATCCTATTGTGACTAAGGAAGCGTGACCACAACTTCCCAGAGTAATTGGAAACCTCTCCAGTTGGCTTCTCCACCTGTAATTACATTGTCTGTAGTGAGCTGATGTAGGTGTAAATGTGGACTCATTTGTCCATACTGAAGGATTTCTCAAAACAAAGGAAAAGAGTTGTTATACAAAAGATGACCTCAAGTATATTCAGGACTGAAAAGCAGGGAAAAGTCTTGCTTGTCTGTATTGACTTTTACTGAAACTGTGCTGTGGCACAGGTAAAGTGTGTGATGACAGAACTGATCCTGTACAGGATCACCATTACAGGATTACAGGGCTCCAGAGAGGATTATGCAGCAGCCTGTATGCAGTGCTACTCAGTGTTTTCTGTTCCAACTCCTGGCTCTGCACAGAAGACCCCGAGTCCACCATGTGCCTGACAGCATTGTCCAAACGTTTCTTGAACTTGTCAGGCTCGGTGCTGTGAACACTTCCCTGGGGAATCTGTTCCAGTGCTCAATCACCCTCTGGGTAAAAACCCTTTTCTTGATATCTAAATCTCCCCTGACTCGTCTTCATTCCATTCCCTTGGGTCCTGTCACTGGTCCTGAGAGTGAAGAGACTGATGTTTGCCCCTTGAGTTCCCCTTGTGAGGGTGATGAAGACCACAGTGAGATTCCTCTGCTTTGGTGTCTTGTGCCTTGATTCTGCCTTGATTCCGATGCAGCTCAACAGACAAAATTCTCTTTTTATCACCCACTTTTCTTTGGGATGTGTTGGCTCCTGCTAGGATAGGAATGTAGTGCACTACTGATAGAAATCAACTTTGTGAAGCAATAAACAGTAAATATGTTCTGTCACTATGCCCAGGGGAATCATATCAAACCTTAGTTATCCATGTGTTCGAGGCCAAGCCTTAAGGAAAAAGAGGGTATATGAATATACAGTGTAAAAATATAGATTGCTTCTTTTCACTCCCCATCTGTGGACCTTCAAGAGCTCTATAAACACAAGCTCACTGAGCAGCTGTATACCCCAAGGAGGCAGATAATGCAGTAATAAAATATGCCAAGCAATTTAAGGGTCCAAATCCTGATACATACCTCAGGGTTGTAAGAATTAAATAGAGTAGTTTTAACAGAGAGACATTCTTCTGGGAGACTTTTTCTTATAGAAGCAGCATAAGATCACACTCTCCTTTTGTTCATTTTCCAGACATCAGGGGGGCTTAGTCTTTGAGCAGAATCAGAAGAGATTGCTATATCAATAATGTGAACCTAGACCTCTGGAGGAAAGTGTTTGGCTCCTAAGGTGACTAGAAACAACAGGGATTCTCCTGAGCTTGTTTTAACTCTTGTGTAGGGCTCTCTAAACATCCTAAATCCTTTTCTCACTTTTAGCCGTCTCCTTTCAGCATTATTTTAATCTGAAAGATCTCTTGAACAAAAGAGATTTTAAAGTACCCTGCAATCTTTGCTTCCATTTATTTCCTGGCTACACTGATATCAAAGGCAGCACAGAGCAGAAGTGAAAAGAAACCCAGTAAAGCAGCTGTCAGGCCAACTATTGTGGGATGACACAGGCCACAGAAGGAACCTGCTTTGTGTGTGATGTGGGACTCCATTCCATGACACAGCCAGGCTCTGTCTCCACTGGCATTCTGTCCATCCAGGAAGAAGGTGTGCTCAGATTCATTCTCCACATGTGGAAAAAGGCAGGAAACATGACAATTGATGCAAACATCAGTAGTGCTTCATCCTGCTTCTTGGGAGAGAAGGATTGACTTGCTGGCACTCCCAGGAAAGTGGGTCAAGAGCTGATGGAGAGGCAGGTGGTGTCTGGCTAAACCCTGCTGGGTACAGAGAGGAAGACAAGCAATCCTGCCTGGATTGCAGAGTGAAGAGTCCCCATAGGGAATGGTTCAAGGTGAAAGACAAATGATCTAAGCATGCAAAATTTCAATTTATTTTTTAAAAACCTTTTGTGCTAGATGTAATGAAGAGTAATGCCACAAAACAAAGGGATGTCAATAATTTCTTTTTTTTCTCTTGGCTATGTGGTAACAACGTAACCAAAAGCTACCCCAATACTTTTAATGAGAACTTCACTGCTTTCTTATTCTTTCTAACTCTTCCTTTGTGTTTTTCTTTGAAAGAAATAATTTCCCTGTCTGTATAGCTCAGAGTGTGTGTACTTTGCAAAGATGCTGCCATCTGCCATTTACTTTCCTTTCTGAGCTGTGATCTTAAACATATATTTCAGGGAGAAGGAAGTCAAGTAGTTGGGTTTATTTTCCTTTTGTGTGAACAACAATGCAAATAATTCCAGAGCCAGGCAGTAAGGCTGCCTGAAATGCCAACTGCAAATCACCTTTTCCACGAGGCATTAATTCATTCTATGAAAAATATGCTGGGTAAAAAACTCCATTTCAATTCTTCATCCTGTGCACTGGCTGGATCAATTAAACTCCACATAGCAAGTTTTTGAGATTAAGTCAAATAATTTTGTACTTTTTCTAACCCTTATTCCAGATCACTTTCAGCCCCTTACTACACATGCCTCTTGCAGCAGACAGGGGAGCTGTGGTGGATGCTGCTGGACACACGGCAGGGCCAAGGCTGCCTGTCCCTGGTCACCCCAGGCTGCCACAAGGTGCTCTCACCTCCAGAACTCAGGAACCCCTCAGTGGGAGAGGGGGATTATGGTCTCCTCCTGAACAGGGAGAGCAAGAGCTGGAGAAAGGGGTTCATCTTGCTCCTTCTCATCTGTGTGTGCCTTGTCTTTGGAGATGAGTGCTTCAGGAGCTTAGAAAATACTACATGAGATCAAGATGGAGAACGTTTCTTTGCATCTGGGAAAGTAGAGCCAGTGTGTCTGTAAGCCAGCACTACCACAAAAATATCCATGCATTCATTAATATTTAATGAAGATTTTTAGTCTGATCAGTTCTCTGGTTAGATGTGCCTCATGGTCACACAAAATCACAGCCAAATCAGCAAATCAGCCAAAATCAGCACAGCCAAAGGTCACTGTCAGCTTGAAACAAAAGGATGAGGCAAAAAGGGGCAGACCTGTTTTCATGACCACCCTTCTGCCTCAAATGTGTATTAGAGAGCTGAGGGCTCCCCTTACTCCCTTGGAAACTGTAGCAATAGACCCAAGATTTCCTTACACAAGAGTAAGACCAAGCACATAGCTCTTTTACTGCTCTTGCATCAATTGCAAGCAAGTAAAAAACAAGAAGCATTTGCTTGCCTATTAAATATTTAGGTTTAATTTTCAGTGATTTTACTGTAAAGTTTTGGAAAACAGTTCAAGGACTCATTGAGAATTTAAGAAAAATACTCTCTCTTTAAAGTTCTTTTTTGCTTTCACAATACCAAATGATCCCTTGGATTCTTTAACTCTCCTGAGATCACTCTGAAGTTAAACTGAAACCTAATTGGATTTTAACAGGAAATCTGATCGTGCATCTAGCAGCTTTAAGGGTCATGAACAGAATAGCATTTGAAAATGTGCTGCTATTTTGAAGATTGAAGTGATTTTCTGATTTTGACAGAAAATTAAAACGTAGTGAGAGGCTGTCAAAAGCCTCTGAATCAGCCAGATTCTTCTTAGAAGCCAAAGACAGCTTGGCTCAGGTAGGCTATTCTCCCACACATGCCTTTGCCAAAACAGAGTGTGTGCTGAGGCTTTTTTGCTGTTGTTTTTTTTCCTCCAGATGGTGTAACGAGGGATAGGCTGCTGGTTGCTTGCCAAGGGTTGTACAATATTGTGGCAAAATGCAATCCCAAGCTGCAGTTTTGAAGGCAGCATATCAATCACTTACTCATCAGGTTCCTATACTTCTTGTATGTGGGGTCAAACCTTTGTCATTGGGCCAAGCCTATTAACAAGTTTAGTCCAAATGTTTTGAGAGCAACAGAATTTGGTATGTTTTCTCTCCAAATGCTGATTAAAGTGTCCACTGCTAGGAAGACAAGAGTCAATATATAGCTATTCCTTTTTAAAAATCTGTATCTCAAACCTAAATTGCTAAGTCCCTCAGGTCAGCAAAAAAAAAATAATACTTTGGGTTTGCCTGTGATTTTTCTCTATGTACATCCAAAGTAAAAGCAAAAAGCTACTTGGCGTCACAAATTATTTATTGTTATGGTTGTGGATTCAAGCAGGTTGAGTTTTTGAAGTTTTAAAAAAATTTTTTCCACTTCAATGAAGTTATAATAATGAATAGAGCTAAAGATAAGGATTTTTTACAAAAGGGTGTGTGTTTTTTCACCAGTTTGATAAGTACACCCTCCTCCTGTTGACATGCATTTTCAAAATAAACCTGATATTAATTTCACCTTCTCTGGGTAACACAGAATGATCCACCTTCTGGCTGTCAGGTCTTTGAGGGGAAATAAATACACCTAGGAACAAAGTTACCCCCTGAGAGCAGTGCATACACACTGTTTAGTCACTGTACTTGAGAAAACTTCCAATCTCAATGGGGTTAGTGACCAAAGCAGTCAAGGAATTCAATCTGCCTTGTAATCTTTTAGGTGTAACTTTATTTTACATAAACTGTTCTTTTTCCAGGTGTTCACTCGACCTTGCAGCAATCCAAGATACCCAAAGTAATGGTGTCTTAAACTAAGTGCACTGGCATTTATCATAATAAAAGCAATTTTAATATGGCAATATGTTGCCATTTTAATAACTACTACAAGTAGTCTCTCCCTTGTAACAGGAGAGGGCAGGGTTGGTATTGAATAACAATTTTTTGAAGACTTCAGAATGACAGCCTGTATGAAAAACACACGTAAAAAGATTGCTTTGCTGTGAGTTATAAAATATAGAAAAAAGTTCTCCAAAAACCAAGATCAGTTTTTAAAAGTGACTTGACAAGTTAAGTATGAGTAAGCTTGCTCTCCAATTTAGGCTGTTTGGAAGAAGCATGGATGAGATTTTTAGTATCTTAGTGATATTACAACAGACAAAATCTAATCACCCTTTAGGTGCCCAGTGCACTGTATTTGGACCACCAAAAGTATTTTCTTCCTCAGGCAATAACAGATTATTATCCTGGCTGGCAGGAAATACCCTTTAAATTATATCTATATCTAGCACATATGGAAGAAAAGCCATCAGATAGTATCATACATGAGAAATTGGTTGCCTTGCTCTAGTAACAAAAAGTTTAGGCATAACATCTTTTAATTTGAGAAATGATGAAACCAGCAGTGGCCAGAATAGCATTGTTAGTTTCTAAAAGTAGATATATTAGATTGAGAGGTAGGTCATTTGTCAGCCAGCCCTGCAGATAAAATGAAATGGAAGGCGAAAACATTTGCTCAGTATCACAAAGCCAGAGACTGCAGCACAGTATTGTGTGTCAGTATAGAAGATTGCATATTCTGAGGTATCTACCTCTTTTCCTGTATGCCTCCAGAGACACTGAAGAAGCTCTCAAATTTCAGCATGCTCCAGTATTTCAGGTTCTGGAGGGAGAGAGAGATTGCAAGGAGATGTCTCTATAGAGCTGACATCTGTATCCTTGAATGCCATTCATAAATTAGACTCCTATCAAATAACAGTGCCCCTAGGCACCTGCAGCTTAAAAACTGCCCTTCAGAGGGACTGAGTCATCTTCTGCAGGATGGGTTAAGCATTTTAAAGTGCTCATAAGAAACCAATCTGAAAAATAGGCACCAAACCAATTAAATCACCTCTGTTGGTGGATCTCCTTTAAGGTTTAAAAAACCTGTGTGAAATTACTTTTGCAGTATTTTTTAGAAATTGTTTCACTATAACTTTACGTGATAGATGCAGAAAAGAAATGTAGTGGGCCATTTCAATTCTGCCTTTCTTGTTTGTTTGGCAGTTGATCTTGAGTGCCCACAGAGCCCATTAAACTCATTTTGCTATAGCTTTACTATTGACATTTGAGATTAAATGCCAGGGTATGAAAGAATTTTTTTTAAGGACTATGATTTTTTGTTTCAATACAGCCTTGTCAGGACCATAGGACTATAACAGCCAGCTGTGGTGTGTTATTTCAATCATTTCTTCTTGCCTAGAGAAAATATTTCTGATTAGTGTGGTTACTGTCCCTTTGTTAAAAGGTTTATGCAAAATTCAGCAGTGTTACTGCAGTTGAACTTAACAGGAGCTGTGAATGCTTGGCCCTGGCTTTTTCCTGTTGGCAGTGCTCACTTATCTCCTCTTGTCTGATAAGCTACAAACCAAGTAACTCCTTTTCCAGAGCAGTGGTGAATCATGGTGCTACAATGCTACAGTAAAAGATGTTTCAGTCCCAAAACAACGCTTTACACGTGGTATTCTCACCCACCCAGTTGTCATGCAGCCATAGAGATGGAGGCTGGAGACCTGGGGTGCTTTAGAGGGTGGTCCAAGGGTGCCCACCTGGACTGCCCTCCCCACAGCTGGCAGTGGAGGTGCAGAGCCAGTGCCTCGTGGTTTTACCTCTCATGTTGGTTCTGGGGCAGCATCCCAGCACATCTGTGTTAAGGCCTGGGAATCTAGTTCTGTGTCTTTCTATAAAATACCCAGGAGAGTCCACGGATATGGACTTCTGCAAGTGCAGGACACACGTGTAAGTTAAACACATTTTTCAGTGTTTTTTCATGCTCTGAAATGATCTGAAACTTCCAAGGGCAATGTGCCATACAAGAGGTCTCATAAGATGTTTATATAATTATGATTGTATGAGCCTAATAATACACCTCCTGCTCTCCTGCTTGATGGAAGCTTTTCCTTGATGTCCACTAGATATTAAGCAATTTAATGACTTGATGAGTAAGAGCAAGGTGATTGCAGAAGTCGTCTTAGCCAGCTAAAAGTGAGCATGCATCTCTTTTTGCTGCTCTGCTTTCTGTTTAAATGGTGCATTTAATTATAGGCATCCCATTTGGGAAGAGTTGTTGCAGCAGATACCTGACAATGTCATCTGGAGTTTTTTGTTACAGCAGAGATTTTGCCTGAGGGTTTGCCTGAGCAATGTTATATTTTGTATCCCATCCACTGCATAAGAAAAGGCGTTCAGAGGGCAAACCCAGCCCAGGTTCAGCATGTTGATGAAGTCACCTAGCAGCTTGGAGTGCAGTTCTTTCTTGGTGGCTTAAGAGAGGGGTTTTGGCCAAGACTGTGGTTGTCTTTCCTCTGACTTTTGTGAGTTTATTGCAGTCTGCCTGGGCCTCTCACTGTAAATAGCATTTATACAAACCCTGTTGTCAGCTGTTGCTTGAGGAGAGATTCTTCCTTCTTGTTGTTCATTCATTCTCTCTGCTCCAAGATTATGTGCAATACAGATGCCTGCGGTTACAGTTTTGACTTCTAAATTTATAAATGAGTGTCAAGCTTCTTGTGCTTTTGCTCTCTCTTTCATCTCTAATGGGATGGGTCTTGTGACATTTGCAAGCTTTTTGTTGCTTAGTCTCCTCCTTGAAGTACACCCAAGATAGTATTGAATACTTGTGAAATGGCTCCACAGTGTGTTTCTAGTATGTTTTCAGGCCTCTGGTTTGCTGTCTTTTTTTAATATTTTTTTTTTAAATTAAGTATTTTGAGTAGAGCCTAGATTGTTTTGATAGAACAGTTGAAAGAAATAGAGTTGTTTACTATGAACCCTGTCTTGCCCATGGCAGCCTAGTTAATTACTGATCAGCAGCTACAGCTGTGGACTCGGAACATGAGAAATCCAGAATGTGTTCTGAGGAAAGGCTAATTTACCAAGGATCATTTCCAAGTCCTGCTGATGCCTGGCATTCTGTCTCTGGTGTCTATAATTGGCCTGGGCAATGCATGGCTGTTTGTATCTCACACCATGCACTGCTTCATTTCTCTGGTAAAGGTTAACTGTTTAACTGATTAATTTTCCAAAGCCAAGAGCCTAGATTTAGCAGTGGCAGCTCTTGGATTTTGAGATGCAGCACATTGACTTTATAAACGTAGCATCTGGCTTTTCCTATTTTAGCATGTGATAACATTTAAAGAGCTGGTCAGGCTTCTGCAATTTTAAATACCAGATGGGAATTTTATATTCCTTGTACACTTTATTATGTCTAGTAAATACTGAAAGAAGTGGTGGCTGTCTCAAAAAGAGGACCTGATCTTTTAAACTACCAAATGACTGGGCACTTATTTCTGTTGCTACTTTTAGAATTCTCATTATCACCTCTGTCCCTTTGCCACCCTAAGCCTTGTTCATGGCCAGCACATCTGCTTATTGCTTATGTAACACCTTTTTTAGGGGCAGGATGCTACCTTTTTTTGTTGTCACAGGAGCTAAACTTAAAAGAAAATGGCAGATAGGAACTGGGCTGTTTCTAATGCTCTCAAGCATTTTAATATAAACACAATTATTTTCAAATTAAATAAAGCTTTTAGAATCCTTACTCTGCATTAGAAAAACAAGAAGATAAAAACCAAGCTTCATACAAACAACCACAAAGGCAAACAAAAATTCTTAAATGCCAGTGGACTTCTGATGTTCTCACAAGTCATCTGTTTTGTGTTCTTTGTTATGCTGTACAAGCAGCACAGAAATAAGCTTTAGGCAGCCAAGATAAAGTGAGTCTCAGATTCTCCTGAGAGCATCTAAGCTGCAGCAGGCACTGCATCTGCAGCTCCAGTGTTAACTGCTAGATCTAGTCTGCAGTGGAAATAAAAATAATCTCTTTCTGATGAAATGGCTCTTTATGGTGGGTGGTGTCAGTAGTGGAGATGCTGAAACATATGGAAAAATAAAAATGTACAGTCCAATATAACAGCTTATTAGATAGCTGCAATAGTTGTTGATCAGTGCAGCTGTAATATTTTCTTTAAATTTTTAGCTAAAAATCTACATCTTCATTAATGTGAATATTGCTTAGAGAGAAAATTAATGATCATAATTTTGATATAAATGGAGCCCCAGTATTATATTAATTTAGATTTGAATGTGTAGATGTGGAAAATGTTAGTTTAATTTTTAAAAATAATAATTTTAAAGGCTTTGAAATAAATATATTTTATTTCTTTCTTATTGTAATTAGAAATGTAATCACCACTTAACTGGAGAAAAAGTGCCTGCTCACTTGAAATATACAGCTCACTCTTGCATGCTCAGAAATAAGACCCTCATCTGACCTTCAAACTTCTAAATGTTTGGTTTTGCCTTCTGATGTATAGGAATTCTTTTGAAAATATGAGATCACAAAAAGTACATAATTAGCACCAAATTCCCTATATACAGAACAGTAATCCAGAATTGTTGGACTATAATGCCTGTTCCTCATGATAAATCTGCTGCATAGCCATTAAGTTATTATAGCATTATATAGTTAAGCAATTAAAATAAAAATGCAGCTTTTGTTATGTAAGATTTTCAAACTTTGGTTTTGATGAACAACGTGAAAACAGGAATAGTGAAAGAAAAGCTTTATATTCCTTACATTTTGCTGACCCTCATCCTTATTTTTTAGCTTTTCTGCTAAATATCAAAAAATCTGGTTTAATAGAGAATGATACAAAGCGAATATGACAAAACTCTCTCTTAAATCTTGTTTAATAAAACATTTGGTGGAGATGGTTCTTGGCACCATCAGGTTAGCATCAGAAGTGTAATGGCTTTAAAGCAAGCCTAAACACCCCTTGACAAATGACAGTTCCAGATTTTAACGTTAAGATTTCAGATGCTGCTGAAGTTATCAAAAGAAATGTGCCCAGCAGTTGTCCAGTGCACTTGCTCATGACAATACTATTTGTCTGTCAGATCACCTGCATTGGTGATCTAACACTGATGATGCTGCCAATTTCTACATTATGAAAAGTAGAAATCATGATCATTTTTCAGTCACACAGCCAAGGTTCTTGTCTTTCTCTTCTATACAAAAAGTTTTCCTTTCAGATTTCTCTAGCACAGTTGGAGAGACCAGTTTGTCTCTTGAATTAACAAATTATTTCAATTTACTTGAAAAGTAAATCAGAAAAAAAGCCTATAGAAGCTATTTTATTTTGCTTACTTGTTTTCAATAATAACCATACTAAATACTATATAGATTTTGAAAGATACAACCCTGGACAGAATTCTCAAACTACACTAAATTGGACCTAGATAGTCTTAAGGTGTCTTCTAACCCAAAAAAATCTCTTATGCTTCTATGTTGAAAACGAATATAAGAGAGTAAATTCCAAACAATTGTTTGGACTTGGCTGCACAGTTCACAGGGGTTTTGCATATGGTTTGAAAAACCATAGACATGGTATATGCTGAAGCTGACTTCTCCTATAAACTAGTCAGTGTGTTTGCATGAATTTTCTAGCCTTCTCCAGCCCCCATCAGAAGTGCCTGTTCATTATGGGTAATTCTGAATGCAGAATTCTTTATCCATGTTTTTATGTAATATATTCAGTCATCTTGAATTCCTATTAGTATTTTTTCAGGTTGAATTGAGGAATACAGGCTTTTTTATTGCCAGACACTTAAAGTGATAGACTCCTAATATGGTCTCCTTGGCATTGGTAAGCTCAGGTAGCCCTCAAGGAGGATCATAGTCACTGGAATGAGAATAAAGGTCATGTCATCACTTATTTTACATTTCTCTTGGAAAAGTTATCTTTCTGTGAATGATTTTCCCTCCACTTTTCAAAAAGAAATACCAGTAAAACTTGGAAATTTGAATTTAGATTTCAAAGATTCATGTTTAAAAATGTAAAATCAAGTTAATTGGGCAATTCTGACCCAAATTGTCTTTTGTTTGGTTGCTTGATAACACAGCTTGGAGATAAAATGAACAGAATATTGCTCAAGATGCAGATTTAGATTTAGAATTATTTTAAAACATAAAAGGAAAATACCTCATTTTGCTCTTATATGCCCTGATATCAGGCAGTTATTTAAAAGTAGTGGTATTTCTTATTCAGAGACAGTTATCCTTATTAGACACCACTCTCATTGGAATCATCCTGAACTTTGCTTCTGTGACTAGAATGGGTTCAAATGAGACACTGACATTTTCAGGAGGCTCATTGTTACACTTCTTCTGCTTTGCTGTGTCTTCTGTTCCACTCCTTTTTAGTGGCAAACCTATTACCCAGTTTACTTTTGTTCCAAAAATCTACTGATTCTTTTTAAAAAAAAAAATAAAAAAAATAGGGGAAAAATCTCTGTATCAAAGGAAATGAATATTTGAGTCTCAGGGAATACTTAATTTTAAAGTTCTTGAAAAACTTCAATAAAATAAAACCTGAGATTAACTCTCAATGGACTGTGGTGTATATATCTGTGTTATGACCCAGTCTATTTCAAGCAAGTTCATTAATAAGAACATAATGTTGGAATTAGAAAGTTCTTAGAGAAGAGAATGTGAGAATACAGCTTCATCTAACATAATCTCATGTAAGAAGAGTTCAGAGAAGAAATTTCTCAGTACTCTTAGATATAAATCATGTATTCAATAGATACTTTTGAAATTATATATTGCAGTTTTCTGTGTAGGATGCCTCAGTGTTCCAAGGGTAATAATTAATTGGTTATCTGTCAAGCTTATCCCATAGGACCTAATCATCTCCATTTTTGCTAGTATTTTCTTCTCTAAAGGTACTTTTTCTTCCAAATTTAATAAATTATTACTATAATTAATTTATATATGGAGATTTGTTTGCAAGCTGCCCTTAGGCTGAAGTTTGGCATACCTAAAATCATATTTTCTTTTGTCTGCTATAAAATATCATCTCACAAATGATGTTACCTCTCTCTAAAAACTTAGGCTTACTTAGAAAATACACTAATTAGTTTCCATTATCCTTCTACTTTGCATATTTTTCTCTCTACTGGTAGTTTTATGTAATTTGCTTTGCTGAGCTTTGGTTTTTATCATTATGCTGAGCTTTTAAGTTTGGGGATATAACTTAATAGGTTCTGATTTAATAAGATGCCAGCAGGTACTACAGAACATGAATAGTTGAAATAATTGTTCATAAATGCTTTTAATGCTAATATATCTTCAGTACTTACTGTAGAGCATTTTATTTCAAATTTTCTTTTTTGATCTAAAAGTTCCCTTTGTATTACACTCTTGCTCATCCAGCCCTGTGAAGTTAAGCACTGAAAGTTCTGCTGCTGCCAGGAGGTCAAGAGGAGATGTCACCATCTGAAGGTCTGATTGAGTGGTTTTAATTGCTGTGTGCTACTAATTTGGTGAACTGCCACATAGGATAGGTGTAATAGGACATTTATTCAATGTTCTCTAGCTTTCAGGTAGCCTTGTCATGTCTAAACAGAGTGCTGACATTTCTGTCATCAAGTTTTGGGCTGGAATCTCAAACTTAAGCTAGTTTGAAACAAACAATTTTGTAAAATTTATGATGATGATTAAAGAGAAAAGAAGTCTTATCCTCTCCAGAACATTAATGACAGACCAAATAACATTTTCCATCCTAGAAATGAGGTTAAGCACTTTGAAAGCCAGGACATATCAACAGAAGTGAAACTGAGGTTTTCAGAGCAGACTATCCAGTCGTCTCACATAGCAAGTGAATCATTCTGCACAGTGATTTTATAATGTGGAATGTTTTTAGATTGCTATTGCAAACTTCATATCATCATGAAGCATAAGCTCCCATAGGCCTGCTATAGAAATGACCCTATTAGGGACAGCTGAAAAGTGACACATCAGACACAGGTTGCCAAATGAAGTAGTACAAATTCTATGAGTAGCTGTGCTATTTAAACCTTTCAGTTTTATGAAATACACTTCTCTGATGATGCTCATGTTGTTATTCCAATCATAGATTAAATCCAATCACTTCAGGATTTTAAAGCTAGTTTGGGAAAACATCAAAAAAGTAATTTATCATGCATTTGTATTTTGCTGCAGTGATTGAATTGACACACATTTCCTCCTCCTACAATTTTTTGGATCACTTTTAAAATTTGGTCATGAATTTGGGAAGAGCAATGTCAAACCATTCTACACTCTTCCCATAATTTTGCTGGTGACATTTTGCTATCTTTGTCAAAGGGAGATTGATCAATATTTATTTTCCCCAAATTGGAGACCCGTTTTAACAAACTGCAACCTGTTTTTGCACCTCAAACCAATCTGATCTATGCTGGAGCAAAATTCAGTGAGCAGTCCTTACCAAATATCCCATGCCACTATGCCACTGGGTACTTGGCTTTTTTAAGCCTTCTGATAAAGAAATAGTGACATTTCAGCATACAGCGTTATTAAATCCATTATTTAAATCCTCATTATTTAAATGAGATGTAACTTCTCATATTTTTAGTTTTCATATTTTTAAAATCTTTATTTTCCTCTTCATGGCCTGGTCATTTTGCAGAATGGAGTGAAAGGAGGATATGGCTATGTAGTTACTTGTTTTTACTTTCTAATTTCCCAGTAAAAAAGTGTCATTGCTTTTCAGGATATAAAACTGTGCTGCAAAATTGGAGACTTGTGAAAGCTGTGGCATCTGTTTAGTGTTTCTCAGACAGATCTGGACTTCTGTTTTTTACTTTGTGGCCAGCCACAACCATGTGGCTCCTGCACAGATGATGGACAGGGAAAGGTTAATGTTTGCCAGCAGAATATTGTTTTGCTTTAGCCAGTTGAGGTCATGTCTGTGAGCTGACATGTCCTTACTGTGACTTGCTTTATTCCTCTGAATTCTGTCTAAGGAAAATGGGTCTAAATTCTGCATATATTATCTAAAGCACTTTGAATGTTTGTTTCACATTATCATTGGAGCCTTACTGGAGCTGTTTTTAATCCTTTGCAAACATGGTTAAATAGAAAGCATAGAGAAGAGCACAAAGTAATCCAATCTCCACTAGGATTTGTATCAGTCATGTAGGATAGGCAAAGCACACATCCCCCAAAGCTGTAGTTCCCCAATTACAGCAGAAGCTGTCAAGCCTGCAGCTCCCCTCTATACCACTTCTGTTGGCTCACTGAGCAGAAGCTGTGTTTGTTTTCAGTCCCTCCTAAAGTTTGATTCCCAAATGGATTTTCACCCCGCAGTGTCTGAGAGACCTGGTGGGTGGAGCAGCTACTTCCTTGCTTCTCCTCACTCTCAGGCTGTGCCCGTGTTGGAAAGCAGCAGTAAATACGTCTGTGTGGAGAAGGCAGAGGGATGTTCCCTTTAAGTGTCTTTCAGTTTTCCCACCACTGAAACCTCAGAGAGCTTCATTATTTATAATTACTGTAATTTTCTGTTGCTGAGCTATATTGCAAAATGCCTATGTGGATATTTTTATACATTTACACTATTATCTGGCAGTTGGAGACTTTACAAAATGTAACTTGTGAATTCCGGGTGATTTTATGAAGCCATTGTATCACAAATGCTTTGATATGCATGTGACCATGATAAGCTGTTAAGGCAGAACAAGACTGAGGGCTGGGTAAGGAGGAGGTGAAGTGGCTCTTCAGGACATGGGTGTGGGGACGTGAAAATTCAACCTCTAAAGATTAGCTGAAGAGCTTGGAGCAGTAACATCTCATCACTGGAGTTGCAACTAAATTGTACTCATTATTTATTTTCTAATGTTTGCCTTGAAACACTGTTTTATTGGTTAATTGTATAGCATGCTTTTATGTGTTCTCTCTGTGTAGAAAATATTTCCAAGGACATAAGGTTTCCTTTTCCATTCCCTGATTTAAATTAAACAGGAGAACCTTGTGCTGTAGCCATCTTTTAACCCTGCAGCGCAGCACTATGGTAGCATTAATATTTTTTGTGAACTCAATAGTTTTGTTCAGTACCAAATTAAAATGCTAACAAATGAAAAACAATAGAACAGAACAGTTAACACATTGTGCTACTGTTGCTCCTTTGATGAAATTATCCTGTTGCTCTAATGTAGCAGGATCAGCTTTACCTTTCACTCAAAAATGTGATCACATTGTAAATAGCACATACAGTGTTCTGTATACATACTGTAATTGCACTTAGGCTTGACTCGTTCTTGTGCTCCTTGTTTCACTGAAGTCAATGAGGTTATGTGGTTCAATGAGAGCAAAATGTACTCCTTTCATTTAGACTAAAATGGCAAATTACAGCTGTGAGTGCTTCTGGGAACATTGTGAAAGTCAATAAAATTTAAATATAATTAATGCATTGATCTGAAATAGGAAACTTGGAGTGCTCAGGAATGTTACAGAAAATTGAATTGACTACTGTGGAATTTTGGTCCTATTTCTTCATGGCATTTTCACCAACTCTCTACAGCTTATTACAGAAATTGAGATCTGCTATTGCTTTTTACAAAAGAGGAAAGCAGTTTTTGTCTCATGACAAAAATAAAAGTGTTGGACTTACTCTTTACCAGAAATAATTTTTAAAAAATTGAGGAGAATAAAATTATTTTTTGTAAGATCCTTTCTTTTGGAACACAGATATAGGCTGTAATTAACAGAATTTCATAATAAAATATGAGAACAGTGACTTACTTTATCTTCATCATCATCAATCATCATTATTTTAAATCTGAATGAAGAGGGGTTGATTTGCACAAGTCAGTACATGCTCATCTGCATCAGATGTGCAACCAAGACTTGGCTTTTTCCTATCTCAATTTTTTTCTGTTCATACTATGGTATTTTCTGCTGTGACACATTGAATGTAATGGAAGATTATATCTTCAGATTCTAACACTCAATCTAAGTGTGAAAAATCACCTACATGAAAGATTTAAAGACCAGATTGTAGGATATCTACTATAGCTTTTTTTCATCTAGAAGTGCAGAGCACTACCAGCATTTGTGATTTATGAGGGATGGCAAAGAAGAGGCTGGTTTCTTAAATACACTACAACACTTGTCTGTCCCAGGCCAGAGCTGGTTCTTGGACCACTGCTGACTTTGCAGATAAGTGGGATAGATGCTGCATCCTCTGCGGGGACAGTGAGATCAGTGTCCTGATGGTAAAGTCAGGAAGGCTTAGACAGCCTCAGAGAAGCAGTGCTTGTATGATGGGACAGGTAATGCTCTGGGGCATGTGTGAGGAATAGAAAGTGAAGGAAGTGGTGCTACAAGGATTTTGTGTAAATCTGGGGAGTTTGGTTTAAGGTATAACTTTACGGTAAACCAAACTGTGATGTGAAGGTGAATTGATGCGTCAAAAGTTACAGGGATTAAAATTGATTCTCAATAGAAAGGCATGGTTGTCTCCTTTTCTTTATGTGTTTAGCTTTATGTAGAAAAAAAAATCCAGTTCTAAATATCAGTGTAATATTTTTTCAGTAGTAAATAGAAAAAACTGGACAGATAAGCTGTACTGATTCACCTGTACATAAGTAACTACTGTTAATACCACAGCTCAGAACATCCCAGTGGGGGGGTGGGTGTGTAGCATTGAGCTGGTTTTGCATGTGCAAAAGTGGAACATGGCACCCTTTGGGTCCCATTGCTGCTTTCTCCTGCACTCTCAGAAGCTGTGTGGAGCTTTCTGAATGCATACTAGGGAACTACAGTTTTATATGGGCAACTTAGTTCCTTTTTAACAGTGATAGAGCAAATAAATGCCCCAAGCTATGGCTCTACTTTTCCCCTTGTAGAGACTAAATGTAGGGTGGTTAAATGGATGAAAGGAAAATGTAGCTTTTTCTTGTAGCTTGGCCACAAGAAAAATAAGTTCTGTAATTGATTGGGTCAAGAGGACCTCAGGGACCCCTGCTTGGATGAAAACGGAATGTCATTTACAGTAGAGACAGGAAATCTGATCTAACACAGCTAAAACAAATCAAGAACCTCAGAGATTCAAGTTAAAAATAAAGTTACAGGCAAATGTGAATAGCTTTAGCTGTGGAGAGCCAAACTCTGTATGCTCTGAGGCCATATTCATTCCCAAGCTGAGAGACAGGCCAAACCACTGGAGTTACACTTTCCATGAAGAGAAGCTTTCTTAGGAAACTGTGCTCAATGACACCAGAATCTCTCTCTGGATTTTTTAGTGGATCCCTCCAGCTAGCTGCCAAATATAGCAGACAGATAGGTAAAGTCAGGGTCCTGAACTGATTTGTTGGCAATTGTTAGTTGAAGTGAATTTGAATTGGTGAGGACAGGTGAAACAACAATAAAACCAGCCACATCTTCCTATACAATGGAAATTGAAGAAATCATGGTTTAAACTTACAGTTCTGAGGGAATGCTTTCTTTAAGAAAAAGAATTGAAAGAATTCAGAAATTGAATTCAAAGAATTGCCTCCTTTCAGCTGCGTTTTGCAGAGGAAATGGAACAATATATTCTTTATGCCCTAAGAGCAACCTGGAGTACTGTAGATAATATAAGCAAAAATCTAAAATCAGCTACTTTGTCCATAATACCAAGTGTTAAAGCCTTTTATGCCTCTCCTTTCCATACCAATGTTTATATCTTTTTCCACAAGTATTCAGGTTCAAGCCCCCAGTAGGATTCTCCTGGCAGGCAGAAATTGATGCAGCTGCCTCTTGCAGATGCTTGTAAACATCTTGTATTGGTCATGGGGCTGTGGCAGGTGAGCAGGGTGGTTCTCTACCAGGAGTTATAGTATCCACTTATGAATTCAAGTGAAGTGCAAGGCAGGGAAGAACCAGCTACACTGACACCAACTTGTGGGCTGCACAACTATAAAAGAGTAAAGTATTAAAAGAGTAATTATTCATTATAAAAGAGTAATTATTCACACATGTTTGTGTGGGACAATTTAAGCCACTAAACCTATGGGTAGTTACTTGTATAACATACTTGTATATCTATGTAGTTTATAATGAGAACTCTGTAAGTAAATACTGATGGTTTGCTATGGCTGAATGATGTGACTCTTTATTTTGAACTTTGAAATGGATTTTTTTTTCCTAACTAGAATATTCATGAGATCTCAGGAAATGCTTGCTTTTCAGAAAGTCTGGGATTTTTACAACAGTTTTCTCTGAATTAATTGGCAGACACTGATCTTGACCTCATTTTTCAGTCCTTGGAAAAAATGAAACTGAAGTAGTTGACAGCTACATAAAAATGACAACTTTGCACAATAATTTATTAGTTAATTTTTCCTACTTGGAGATGACTGTCCTTGTATGTGAGGGTCATTAGTATTTTTCTGTTATCTTCATTTTCCATTTAGTCATTATAAACATGCTATTAGTGTTCTATACATTGCTCTTGTCACATAAAGCTCATTTTGTTTTTGTGAAGCTGTTAATTATTTTTCTACACAAGTTTTTAGTGGGCCTGCAGGAAAGAATAGTTCTGGTTTTGATTTATTTTGAAGTAAGATTCCTGAGGGCTGGATTCAATAATACAATCCATTTGTCTTAAGCACAGCAAAGGCCCATGGCAAAGCTCTAAAAATCAATTTTTTTGAGAGACAGAGGGAAGACATATAGCTGTACAGCAGTTTTAGCAGTCCAAAACTGTGAGGTGGTTTCTTTTTTCTTAGCTAGTCTTTAAATGCTTATAGATTTGTTTGTTTTAATAGGATTATAATCAAATATTTAAGTCTCAGAATATAGACCCTGTAGGCAGAAAAAAGTGCACATCGTTTATAAAAACAAATAAGATATATTAATGAATTTAAATGAAATCCCATTAAATCAATTGATTGGAGTGTAAGATCTCTCCTACAGAACTGGACATAAAACCAGAACTGGAATGTGGCATTAACTAGAAACTGGGATAATTTGAAAGGCTGGTGGCACAGCACACAGGCAGAGATGGGGAGAGGGAAGGAGATAATTTAGCCTTGATGGTATTGCCTTGAATTCCTGTGTCTCCCCAGTGCGGAGCTCTCTCAGTGGAAGCTCAGCTGGTGGCTGGGACAGAGGAACCTCTGCATCCTCCCAGGGTCTCTGGCAGTGGGGCCCTGGCTGCCCCTCTGCTGGGAGCTGTGCCTGTGCCTGTCCCCTCTGTGCAGCTCTGTTCCCTCTCTGGGGCTCTGTCCCCTCTCTGCAGCTCTGTTCCCTCTCTGGGGCTCTGTCCCCTCTCTGCAGCTCTGTTCCCTCTCTGGGGCTCTGTTCCCTCTCTGGGGCTCTGTCCCCTCTCTGGGGCTCTGTCCCCTCTCTGCAGCTCTGTCCCCTCTCTGGGGCTCTGTCCCCTCTGTGCAGCTCTGTTCCCTCTCTGGGGCTCTGTCCCCTCTCTGGGGCTCTGTCACTCCACTGCCAGGGAGCTGCTGGCCCCTTCTGGGGGCCTTGCTTGGTCACCAGCACAGTGTGAGCCCCATCTCACAGGGTTAAATCAAATTACAGAGGTTTATAAAGTAAGTCACTTTGTGAAATGGTTTCCAAATTTGTAATGCAAGTTTGGGAATGAAAATGAGGGGTCCTTGGAGTTATTCAGCCCTTTCTGTAGAGAGAGAAGTTGTGGTGTGAGACAGGCTGATGGTAGATTAGAATAAGGCTTGACTATGATAATCCTGAAAAACAAATGGTGAAAGTGTTCCGGATAATGCCATGCAAAAGAGAATGAAGGAACTGAAATATGATTCTGACTTGCAATACAGCAGGGGATATACCACGAGATCCAAAAGATTCTGTTTTGCTTTGCCACTGTGGGACAAGCACTGGATGTGTAGTATGTGTATTGGTGATATTTTACATAAATCCTTAAAATGTTAATATCGGAGTGGATTTGTTTGAACAGAACAGAGATATGTTCAGTTCACTGAAAGACTTCACAACATTCATTTATAACAAAGCTGAAAAATAATTTAAGTAGACTTTTTATTAAACATGAGAGACCTAATCCGTGCTTCAAAAATGTATTTGCATGGTTTGAGAGAACTTCTGGGACCGAAAGATGGTGAAAAAGAGGCTTAAAAGCAAAGAATTATACGGCAGTGAGACTTTAAACAGACACTGAATTTAATCTTATAAACCCTGTAGGAGTTACAAGGCTGGACTTCAGCTGATAAAGATTTTGTTGCCCCATTAAAGTAATTCTTGTGTATTTATGGAGGAGATCTGAAGGTTTATATTTTCAAATTGCATTCCTATGTTAAAAAAATCATCTCTGAATGGAAGTCTGTGATCAGGGATTTACCTAAATACAGGTTATATGGCACTGCTGTCTTCTCTTCTTGCAGAGCTGCCCAGGGCTGAGGACAGGGCCTGGACAGAGCCAGTGCTGAAGAGCAGCTGGGGAGATAGACCTTAGTGCTGTTCTAGGGCAGGGAAAAATCACATTAATCTGAAATTACAATGCACCATCCTGAACCCCTGAATTTACTGCAGTAAAGCATCCTTCCCTTTTTGCTCCCAGCTCCTCAGCTGGCTCGGTGGATCTGTGGCAGGACAGGAGAGCTGTGCTGCCCTGGGGGGCTCTGCTCGGCATTGAGCCCCAGGTGTGACAGCAGCCCCACCCTGGGCTCGGGCTGTGCCTGTGTGCTGCCCCAGGGTCTGCTCAAACTGCCCAGGGCACTTCCAGCTAGCTGCACAGTCAGTATTGCTGTGTCCTGCTTCTGGAAATGGATCTACATGGCTTTTGATTTATTTTGTGAACCTCATGACTGGTAGAGATGAAGCAACTCAAATGATCAAAAGTAAACCAATTCAGGTACTGATTTCCTGCAGGGACTTCATAACTAAGGATAGGCACTTTTGTTTCCATATCACATTTTTTAGAGAGAGATGGATGTCATGTAAAAGTTGATATTTAGCAATATATTATTTACTAAATTATTAATGGGTTTGCTCCCTGCTTTCTTGTTAATTTTGAGGTGCTAACTGCTATCAAATTCTCCCTTTTTATTAGTGATGACTACTTTTAAAGTTACAAAGATTCATGAGTCATAGCCATACAATTACATATAAATGCTAGAACCTCACATTTTAGTTTGCCTAAAAATTATTAAAGCGAAATACCTGGATATGTATCAACCTAGTTGTTCCTATAACTCATGGAATGAATAATTTATCTGATTAATGTAGTCTTTTTTCTGTTTGTGCAATATCAGTATTTAGGTAATGATTTCTTAAGTGTTTGTGTTTATTTGCCAAAATATATTTTGAGGTCTTATCTCAAAGAACTGCAGTTTTAAAAAAAATTGTGCAGTGCTACTTAATTGTGCCTCTTTGGATAAGCAAAAGAATAGTGCTTTATTTTAATTATTGGATAAATTTGTTGTTTGCGTGTCTGAACTTATTATTTCTATGAATTCCTATACATTCAGTTTTGAAATTTTTCTTCTGTTTGTGCCAACAAGTACCTAGAAATTTCTGATTCTTGCATGAGAATTTCATTTAATATGTATTTACTGTGCAAAAATTGAAGGAAGTTAACTTTTTTTTTCATTATCCACTCATGTCTCACTTGGAGCCATGGAACACAATGATCACTGACTGATGTCCTACTTTTTCTGTGAACATCATCTAAAGGACATGGCGAGGAGAAGGACACTTCACAGACAAAACACCCTTCATGTCCTCAGGTCCCATTTCAAATAGGAAAAATCTAAAGCATCAGGAGAGTCTGAATGAATGGCTGTTATACTATCAGATATATGTATCACAGTTAGGAAGCCAAGAACAAATGCAACTGTTTCCTGGGCAATGAGGCATGAGATTAAAGGCTGATGTCCAAATATAAGAATCCAGTTAACAAGTGACTTACGTCTGTGGTACAAAATCAAAATGCTCCTATTTCAGTTACATATTCCAGCACTGTGTGGGTTCCTCTCCTTGTAAACTACAGAATTTTTTATGAGTCTCTGGAATATGTGTGTCTGGAATAACAGTATGTGGTGTTAGAAAGAAATGGCATATGAGAAATAGTGTACAAGTGGTGCTTTCTTCCACTTCATGTTTTCTACACTGAACACTGTACACCAGGGCCTTTAGTGGTACAAGTTATTATGGATACTGACTACAATTTCATAGCTTCTGGTAAGTCTGGAGATAAGCCAACTCTGTAGTTACACACTGGGTAGGAGAAGCATGTTCTTGAGAGGCTGCTTGCAGTATCAGACTGCTGCATTTTACAATGGTAGCCAATTCTCCACAGTCTAATAGTGCTTTGGACATTCCTGTGATGTTTTTCCTAAACCTAAAGAAAATAGAGGAGAAATTGTACTGTTCCTTTGTGATCTGTTCCTTGAGAAGTGAACCTATGAAACTTAGAGATCGCTTTATGAGAGGATGTGGTCATGTTGAAGACTTGAGAGATTTTGTTGGGGGAAAGACTTGAAGGTTATAGCCTAATTTAGATAGAGGCTTATTTCACAGGTCATTTATTTGGATAATTGGGATTTTACAAAAGGAGTCTGGGGAAATACATTAATTTATTTGAAGTAACTAAAATGTGTGGTTTTATGATCTCACTTTATTGGGTAATGCACCTTTCTGATTTCCTTTTAACAGCTCCCCAGAATGTATTTATAACTTATAGGATCATGCCTAAGCTCAGTATTTAAACATGCATGTTCATTGCCTGCATGTGATAATAAATGATAATGGAAGAAGAGTATTGAGCTGTTAGTTGTAGGGATTAGAAGCCTCTTCTTTGATGACCAAGAATAAATACAGCTGATGGAACATAACTAATTCACACATCTGTTTATCTTCACAGAAACACTGGGCACAGATTATGAGATACATGTAGAGAGGGGAAAATTGAGGACATATGCTGGTCTTTCAAACAATGTAGAGAATGTGCATTTAAATATACTTACATATAGGTCTGTATAATGACCTAAACACCAAATAAAAAAAGTCAACCAGATGTGACCCTGTATGCCTCGTAAACCCTACTGAATAACTGCTTTTATTGCTTTGCACACAGTGCATTGCTAAATGTGATTATGGAGATCTTAAATCCACGTTGGTTTAGGGTAATGTGAAAAGAGCTCTGTTTAAAATCAGCAAGTAAATACATCCCCTGTTAATAGAATCTGCATCATCTAAGCATGGCCTTGTGGTTTTTATTATCATGGCTGCCTTCATCCTAAATTGTATAATTAAAATGTTCCTGATTACTAGCTTATAAGAAGGGACTCTGAGTGAAGCAGTTGAAAAATTTGGATAAGAAAACAGAACAATTTCATGCTTTCATTGTTCTTTATTCTTGGTGATGCTTGGTATATCCTCACAAGCTCTCACTGTTTGTGGTCACTTTGTTGTAAGGCTATCTTTTCATGACAACTGCTCACAGTCTGTTTTATGGATTTCACTACAGTGCCATTTTCCTGATGCTGTCAAAGTTTCATATAAAAAAAAAGTACAATTCAGAACATACCAAACGTGAGAGTTAATGATCATAGTCTTTTATGTGAGTTTTGCTTTGCTAGATTTTCTGGGTTTATACCATGAAACAAAACCATTAGAGAGCATGTATTTACTGTTACCTCTCCTGACACTGCTGTTTCAGAGTTCTGCTGTAGAAATTTACATTAAAGGGGAACCTCCTGAAAGTATTCATTGTCAGTATTAGTCATCACCATTGGCTCTACAAAGCTGCTGGAGACTAAGCTCCATTTTTCTTTTCTGTTCCTTTCCTGCTGCAATCACGTTTTCTGAAATTAAGACCACTAAACTTTCTAGGGAAAATGTAAGATTTCATGCTAAATTTTACCTTACATCCACTCTTCCTGCTATAGCTTAGGGAAATATACTCAAGAGATTTAGAAAGTGGTTCAGATAAAGTGTCAGATGGAAATGAAAGCCAAAAATTTTGGCTCTGAACTCATCGATGAGATTGTTGAGCCTTATAGATAGATCCTGTTCTACTGGTGGTGCTGCTTGTACTGTTCTTATATGTAATGTACTTGTATGAAAAAGCATAGTACAGAGAATGACCTGATTATTTTTTTAACCCTTTTTCCTTCTCTATACCTGGTACTTCATTCTTTTAAACCCCTTCTATTTAAACTTCAGCTTTTAAAATTCCCAGTAGATATTTTTTTCTGCTAATTAATGTACCAAAAGTAAATTGAGCTTGTCTTTTGATATAAACTAAAAGAATGCTTGTCTATACAGAACAATTCATAAATTTCTCTGTAAAAGGAAGATGGATAAAAATGAAAGATGAGGGAAGGAGCACAAACTCATAGGGAAGAGAGAGAGGACAGACTTTCTTGATTTAACCATCCAAAGTATGGAAGGTTTTGCAATATTCTTTGTTCAAGAGATCCAGTTCATTGTTCCAAAATGCCTGGTGTTATAATATCTACGATAGAGTTAATTTTCTTAATTTCCTAAGATTTCTGCTGTTTCTTGAGATGCAGGAAAGAAAAGAATCAATGCATTTTAAAATTTATATTTTCTCCATTTGTTGAATAAATCATCCTGACAGGAGAGGAAATAGCTATCTCCCTGCTGTGGATATAAAAGATACAATCATCTTTCTGCTGAACCTTTAGATCTCATGCATGTTATTGTAATAGTCTTTGTTACTGCTGAGACATGGAATAAAGCCTTCACCATAAGTTTATTTTAAATGCACTGGTTTTTGAAGCCTAAAGTAAGTGTTAAAGTAATGAAATGTTTTATATTCAGCTTTAACACTGGACAGTCATGGCAAAAAGGAAATATTGCTGCATTCAGCCAGGTATTTTGTAATTCATATTACTTACGCTAGTGAGGGAGAATAAGAGATGCAGAGGTAGCATACAGATGTCTATGATTTTCCTAGAATTTACTTTATTGGAGGTGGTTGTAGAAAATAATGCGATTTTAGGATATTATTATTATTAACATTGCAAACTTTATCATTAATATTGCAACTTGTCATTGTTCTGATAAATCTAAATTGTGAAGGTCTGATTCATTTCAGCTCTGCTGTAACTTAGGGCCAGATTCCAGGCTCTGCATAAAGTGCACATCCTGCTGCTAAACTGGGCTCCCTCAGCCTTGAGAAGTCCTTAATGTCAAAACAGCTTCTATAAATAGCAACAGTAGTAGTTTGAACAGATGGAAAATGTCTGCTATTCCCTGAAAGTTCACATTAATTTCCTTCATTTATTGAGATGTTTTACCACTTCTTTAGAGAGGTGTACCTCTATTCAGTCTGCTTGGCACCTAAAGAGTGTGATATTGGACCTTTGGTTTAAGGGGAGACATTAGGCAGACTGAGAAGTCACTCCCATTGGACCATCTGCTACATAAAAACTGAGCTGAATTAAAGTAGACTTGAGTAGATGGACTGGCAAAAGCATAACTTACGAAAAATAAAATGGAAACATTTCATTTTATGTTACTCTTACAACTGGAAGTTCCCAGAGAATACTGGGAAATGATGGTGCCTGGAGGGGCTGGTGCCTTGTAAGGGTTGGAGCTTCAGTGTAGCCATCATTTGTATGACTTAAATTTTATTAAAATCAGCAGGCATTTTACCACTCATATTCACTGCACTATTGCCTGTGGTATAAAAACTCTGAGAAAAGTACGGGGCATTTGTCAAATCTCACCATAAATTGTACATTTCTGTGAGCTTGTTGCAGCACATAGTTTCTTTAAAATTTCCATCATCCATAGCAAACCAAAGCATGTTATCAAACCTTTTGTCAAATGAGTATGCATGTATTTTAGATGCCGGATTGTTAGGAGATTATGTAGGCTTACATGGACTAATATGAAACTAAGCTCTTCCACATCTGTCCAGAAACTAATGTTATTTTTAAGTAACACTTCAGGATTCTTGTATGTTTTTTGCTGGCAATGCCTGTCCTGCTGTTGCAGATATTTACAATGCAGTCTTTAGATGACTGCAGCCACTGACTACTATAAAGTGTGAAAAGAGTTGTGTAAATCAGGTCTATAGGAAGAACACAGGTTACAGTACTAGAAGTACTATGTTATAGGAAGTAGAAGTTTAGAATTTAGGGTCGCTCTAATTAATTTCACTTTGGAAGAGCATTTGCACGCTTCTGGAGCGGACGGCATTCCCAGGCTGGAGAGGCACGGGCCCGGTCCGAGCAGCTGGGGCAGCGTCCGGTGTGCCCAGGCACGGCCGGGCCCGCTGCGCCCTCAGGAGCGCCTCAGGGGCGCCTCAGGGGCGCCTCAGGAGCTGCCTCAGGAGCCGCCTCAGGAGCCGCCTCAGGAGCTGCCTCAGGAGCCGCCTCAGGGGCCGCCTCAGGGGCCGCCTCAGGAGCCGCCTCAGGAGCCGCCTCAGGAGCCGCCTCAGGGGCGCCTCAGGAGCCGCCTCAGGAGCCGCCTCAGGAGCCGCCTCAGGGGCGCCTCAGGAGCCGCCTCAGGAGCCGCCTCAGGAGCCGCCTCAGGAGCCGCCTCAGGGGCCGCCTCAGGAGCGCCTCAGGAGCTGCCTCAGGAGCCGCCTCAGGGGCCGCCTCAGGGGCCGCCTCAGGGGGCGCCTCAGGGGCCGCCTCAGGGGCCGCCTCAGGAGCCGCCTCAGGAGCCGCCTCAGGGGCCGCCTCAGGGGCCGCCTCAGGAGCGCCTCAGGAGCTGCCTCAGGGGCCGCCTCAGGGGCGCCTCAGGGGCGCCTCAGGGGCGCCTCAGGGGCCGCCTCAGGGGCGCCTCAGGGGCCGCCTCAGGAGCCGCCTCAGGGGCGCCTCAGGGGCCGCCTCAGGGGCCGCCGCCCTGCCGGGGCCGTGAGGGCAGCGCAGGTGCACAGCGGAGCAGACGGGACCGTCTGAGAGCCATGACAGCGGGTTATGTGCCAGCCCCAGCTGGGTCTGTGGGCTCGGCTGAGCGTCTGAGGCCACTGTCATGGCCTGCTGTTGATAGGTAATAAAGGTTTTCTCTTAGTGGCTGATCCAAAACCCTGCTCGTTAACGCACACCCGTACCAGGCTTTGTCAAGCCAGACACAGCTTTATTTAAAAAAGAATCCAGATAGGTGCTGCTCAAGCTGGTCTCAGAAAAGGACTTTATTAAACAGAGAACCGAATCTTTGGTAACCAAGATTGCCAGTGTCTGTCAAAAATAGTAATCTGAAAAATGGAGATAGCTGCTGCTCTAATAAATATTATCTTCCAGTGAAACATTTCCTAGAAGCTAAAACAGGAATATATTTTAGGAGATATTAATTGTGCTGTAAGGTTTCCTGCTGATTTGGTTTATGGCCTCTGCTCTTCTCTATCTACAAAACATAGGTGGTCTTACATCATTTAGTGCTGCCTATGTCATTAATAATTCTCTGATGCTCCTTGGGAAAGTTGCACACTAGGATAAATCTTATATGTGTTACTGTACTGTTTGTCAATAGGGAATTCTACACTTTTTAAAAAAAGTATTTATTAAAATGAAGATGGGTCAGGAGCACTGATTTTATGATGATGGATGCTGAATGAAAAGCTTTAGAATACCTAGAGATGTATGTAAGTTATGTGTTGTTACCCATTGTCTCTTGAGTTTTTTCCCTCATAATTTCTGGATGGATCTCTTTCTTTGGCAGGCTCCCAAAACAGCAAGTAACATATGCTGTTAAAACTGATTGTCCATGGCAGTGTTCAGACAATTTATATATTCCCTAAAACTTACTTTAAAAGGTCTTTTTGTTCACTTTCTGTCTTAAAAAGCACTTTCAACAAGCATCACTGAGATTTTGATTTACTGTTATGAGTGATGTTTTAAATGTGCTGGTACTTTCCTAGGAAGATGAAAAATATACTCTTGTGCTATTTTTTTCCAGCCCTGCCTGTGATTTCAGGTGCAAAAAGCAGATTGTGCTTTTGCTCTACAAAGGCTTCTCTGAAGTTCCCAATGACATTTAGGTATGGATGAATATTTTGTTGATTATTTTTAGGCTAAGCAGTACTAAATACAGAGTCTGAACGTGTTGCAAATCTTATTTGGAGATTATTTATTCTTATTATCTGTGAAAGTATCTGTCAATCCATAATTTCATTACAGTAAAATAATCAGCATTTATATACCTGAATGGGATTATAAAATACTAAGAATCTATGAATGCTACAGCTTTTTTTAGTGATAGAATTACTAAATTTATGAAGATTCTGTCCATCAGTTGTTCTATAGAAGACAACAGAGGTGACAAATTTGGGGTATGCTGAACCTAGTGCTGAAATATTTGCTCTACAAATTTACAAATATTTTGTATTCATTAAGAATAAAGATACATGGTTATATATTCAGATTGGGTATATAGAAAGCTAATACTGTTAATCAATAGCCAGACAATATTGCCTCCTTCATCCTTTTATAAACCTCTAAATTATGGTTCATCCTGTAATATGGAATTGGACAGTCTTGACCAGATACCCTGTAAACTTACTATGCCTTTGTCATGTTTGCTAAGTCATGTAAGTATTTTTCAAATACCTTCTGCATTCTTTGATAGTGAAGAAAATGCCACTGTGGTTCAGTGGTGCAGACTTTGCATAATAAAATTTCTAATCTGTGCACATTTAGACAAACTTGATGACTGATAAAAGTAGGAAATACCCAGAAATTACAACCCATTGAGTAGCCTAAACATCCAGTCACTCTTAATTCTTCTAAATGCTATATTGCTCCTGAAATGCACACAGAAAGTTGGAATTCTGTATTCATTTTCATACAATAGATGTGCAATGGCTGATTCTTAGCACCTCCACTGACATAATCCTCTCATACAGTGGGCAAAGTTTGATCCTTGGAACCACTGATTTGCATGACCTACTTATGCTCTAACATGTAGCTAGAGGCATGATAGATGTGCTATGGGATGGCATTGTAATGACAATATAAGGCTCCAGGTGACCTCTTTACACAAACAGAGCTTTCAAATTAATGCTTGATACTACATATGGAATGAAAAGAAAGATCTTTTCTCTAATAATGTGTACAAAACCTGGTATTTTTAACTGCATACATGTGCAGTAAAATGAAATGTAATGTTGACATAGCTCTGAAGTAAATGAAAAGATGATTATATCAATGCAGATATTGACTAGCATGCATTTAAATGACTTGCAGATTGTATTCCTCAGCAATTCCAGTTGGTTTATGTTCCTTTAGATATAAAAATAAATTTCCTCCCTCTTTTTTCCTAGTCTGTTTGCAAAAATAGAAATATATCTAAATGTGAAAAAATTAAACCTTTCCAGTAAACATGACCATGTGCTACCAGAAGCTACCCTCAGGTAGGACATATATACATTATGGTTAACCACAATGTTATGAAGTGTTTTTAATCAATACTTTTGTTCTGAGTCACTGTTCTATTACTGTCTTGTGTGATATTAACTCAACTATTTGGGTCTAGGAGCCTGTGCAGACCTTAAAGTTTCCAAAATCTTTCTGAAAAATTAACAATCTATCTGAGCAAAGGAATTTTGTCTCCATGGAGACATGAAGTAGCATTGCAAGTTTGAAATTAGAAAATAGCAAACAAAAATTTTTATATCAAGGTAGTCAGGCAAGTCAAGACAGATGCTCCTCATTCCTAATCTTAGTGCACACAATCTCAGCATCACCTTCAGCATGTTCAGTCACTGTAGTGGGAAATGTTTTCTTTCCTTGCATATCATGCCCTGATGTAATTTTAATTCTATACTTCCAGTCAGTCCCTTTAAAACTAACATGTGAGATTCTGTTTTCTTCTTCAGAAATATTAGACCTGGGAAATGTGCTTAAGCCATTTCCATGTAATGGCAAGCAGGGCTCATGGGGTCTGAAGTACTCGGTAGCTCCAGTGCTTTGAGTGGTGATTGAAACAACGTAACTCTCACAGCAAGCTGGGAATAAGCAGTGTTTGTGCATGGCATATTCCTTAATGAGGGTATAACTGGTGAATGGTAATGCCCATCCTTGGCTACTGAACAGTGCTTGCTCCCCAGGTGGGAGTTTGAAGCTGGGTTCTGCGTGGGCAGCTCTGTGAGTTGGTCATTGTTCTGCCCTTTGGTTAGTTCATCCAGAGATGCTGTAGATACTCTGCATTCAGAATTACACCAGATGCACCAAGAATTAAAATGGAATTGTTAAACTTTAATTTTTTTTTAATTTTAATTAGACTACTTTTCATTCTCCTGGAGCATTTGTTGATATTTGATATCTTTTGATGGTATTTCATCAAGATTGTTCTGTAAGTGGGTAGGTATTAATCTAAATGCAATTTATTTTTGTGTTTCAGAATCATTGTTTTTCATTGCCCAAAATACTTTGGCTTTGGACTTCAGCTTTGAGCTTACATAGTAGGAAACACTGAGAACACTTTGATTAAGGCTCATTTCATACCTGTCATGAATATTCATTTATAAGTTATGGTCTTGTGCCTTTGCAATGCACCAAAAATAATGGAATGAACTAAAGATCCAAGTTCTATTAGACCATTTTTGTGCTAGCTTTACCAGAATAAAAATAACCATCTGCATAGAATTAAAAACATTCAGTTGCACTTTTATCCACAAAGCTGAAAATGTTGAGGAAGGTACAGTTATTACTACATCTAAAATGTGTCTTTGAGTGTCAGTGTTGAATTGGTTCAAATTCTCTTGTTTTTTCCGGAATTTTTCTCTAAATAAGATTTCTGTTTATGTGTGTAAGGAAATACTTGCTTTTCCTTGTGTTTGGATTTTGGAATATTTAGTAGTGGTGGTAGAAATGCTCATTATTTGCTGAATATTAACAGCAGCAGTAGTCCTGTGCAACTAATTTCACCTTGGTATTTGATTCAAGATTAAGTAAAAAGTGAATTAGTCACATGTCCAATTTTTGCTTCCATTAGTTTGTTTCATATGCTTTATTTATCATATTTATCATATATTGCCGATGCATATTCTCCCAAGTGAAAACAGTTAGTAGTTCAACATATCTTACCCTGAAAATATTCATCTGGGTGTGAGGGATACACAATACACCTGGAAGGAATGTCAGCTAGTTTGTATCTGAGCTGATATATAGTTGACTTCTTTTTAACATAATATTTCTTTAGTGTCACTTTACTTGGGCCAAAATCAATTTTGTATGGAAACTGTTTTACAGCTTGTGTGGAATGAACTTGTGCTTTAGATTTGTTTCCTAATAAGGTGGTCTAGGTTAGTAACTGTGAAAGCTGCCTTTACCTGGCACATTTTATGATCCTTTTGTCAAGATTAAAGAGATAAGAAAGGCAAATCCTCAGGGAACTACTAAACATGCAGAGTTTTTTAGATTACCAGTGAGGGATGAAGTGGATAAGTTTGATCCTCATGATGTAGTGTCTGTTCTGTAAACAAAGAAAATCTGTCATCCGCAGATGTTTGTTTGGACATTTTCCCCAAAAGATGTTTTGATATTTGAAAACTCGAAAATTTTGAATGTATTTTGTACCTTGGCAGCCAGAAGATGTGCAGGCACTGTCAGAGAAATGCTGATCCTACATTTCATTATCCTGTCTTTAATGCAGAGGACACAGCTATGCTGTGTTATATCTTTTATAGAGATATCAGGGTGCTTTTTACAACATGGGAAGAGAAAATAGAAGATTCAGCAGGACAGGAGCTTTTTTATTTTAGTAGCCAAAACAATAAAATCTGCCCTAAAATTACCACTTTCCAGTGGCAATAATTCCAACAGAACCATAAAAGTACTGTTGAGCAGCTTATACATGAATAGATAGGGGTAATGAATACTCCCTTTTAAGGTAAAGGGGGGGGAAAGGGGTAATGCTTAATGGCTGCTACAGCCTGGCAAAATACTGTATGTAAATGAATAGAAAGGAGTAATCATTGGTTGAAGTGTTGCTAAGGTTTTTTTGTTTTTTATTCTTTTAATTTCATCTCATCTGTTTCCTAAGTTTATTCTAAATGTGGAACCTTTTGAAATCCACTTGTAAGTGGTGTGTATACTTATCCTATTATTCATTAAAAGGATTATTGAGTGTACATCTTGCTTTAAGCTTTGAAAATGTACCCTCTAGATTCTAAACCTCCTTATTTTTTTGTGAATTGTCAAAGTCATCCAAATACATGCAATGCAATTCTGATATATGAACATAGATGGCCTTATGCTGTCAACACTGCTCTGGCCACAAGTTCAAAATCCAAACTGCTCTGAAGAAAACTGGCTGTGTCCCAGCCAAAACCTGAACTGTGTCTGAGAGGAAGGACAAAGTCAACAGACAAAGAATTAATCCAAAATAGGTTGCAGTACTAGCCTGACCAGAAGAGATCAGAAGTTCCCATGTGAGCTCCCAAGCAGTTGCACATTACCTGTGCTTTGGCACAATAAGGAAAGGAGCAGGCTGGCCATTAGCATGGTGTATTTCAGTGTACCACCAGAGGGTATAATGGATGAATATGCTACCTTGACATTATTGAGAACTGGGCCTACCTGTGCTTCTGTCTTGCACATTTCTGCAGTTCTTAACATATAACAACATTCAGTGCTCATTTTGTATGTATGGATGTCATGCAATGGAGCTGAAGAGCAGTGCAGTTTTGTTGCCTGGCTAGCTGAAGAGCAATTTCATGGCAGGCCTGTGGCCCTCTGCAGAGGGCTAACCCCACCATATGCATTCATAATAGCAATTTTAGTGTAGCTCCTCAAGTTGCCATTATGAAAACTGTACTGGGTTCATTCTTTAATACCTTGATTACAATAGATTTTTCAGTAGCAGAGAGACCAGGCACAGCCGAGTAACTTTTGCCATGCTTGTGGCATCTGGACTGCTGTTGATGACTGAGATGGTACAAAATAACCTACTGATAATGTTGAACTTGATGGTGCAGAAGTTGGAAAGGGAGGAAAGAAAAAGACATATCCCTCTGATGACTGATAAGTCCTATTTAATCCTTTCAATTTATTTTCCTATGTTTCAAAAGGCTATGTGAACACATTGTCAACATTTTCCATGTTTTCTTTGAATTAATGCAAGTAGTTGGTGTGTTGCATCTCCTGCCTTGAGGAGTCCCCTCTATTTCCTTGCCAGGTTCTCCAAGTCATCATTTGCACAAGAATGTGATTACTGTTCTGTTCTCTCCTCCCAAGTGCCATTTAATTCGAAGAGGAAATTTTGATTTTGGTAATGTAAGCTAAGGCTGTTTCAGTTTGTTTCTTTCTTGCTATTCCTTCCCTCCAAGGTTTGTATGTTTTTGAAATCAATCTTCTGGAAGAACATGAAACACCACAGACAATCACTGTGTAATGAAGTAATTTGTCAGCGAAGTATAATTCTGAAGTTTTTAGTTAATTAAATAGTAGAAAAATGCCAAAAACTGCAGCAAACCCTGCTCTTTTGAGATTAGGTTCCATCTATTTGAATCTCAGCTTTCAGTACTATGCAGATTTTCTGCATTAACAATAAAGTTTAAAAACCAAGAATGAATGAAAAGCATGTTCTGATCAGTTAACCAAAGAAAGCTGAAATCTGGTACTTAGCACCTGCCTACAAATCAGAAGTCATAGAATAAATTTTCAGCTTGTGGTCTCATAGTGTTGAGTAGTTGGAAATTAAATAATTGCTAGTGTAACTATTTAAATGCATTTTCTGTGATCTGATTTTAAAGCTCTAGCTTTAAATGATCTTCTGAATTCCTCCTTTACCATGTCCAGTGCATCCACTTAGACTTAGTTATAAGGCAGTTCATTTTGCCCTTGCTTTGAGGTAGCGCAAAGTGATCGTGGTGTTGCACTCAATCAGGACTAAGAATGAGTGATTTATTTGAAACTCTGGTAAAAGCTATTTAGGTTGAAGGCAAGCCAGTGTGAAATCAGTCTCTGAAGGCACAGACTAGGGCTGATCTAGGCTCCTAGTGCTGCTTGCTGCCATTGCAGGTTCCCTGTATTTGTGCAAATATTCTACACTTCAGGGTAGCAGTATATAGCAAACAGAGCATGTGCACTGGGTTGTGTATTTCACTCTCGGCTATGCTTTTTTGCAGGTTGTTACATATTCAGTAGCTTCAGTTTATTTTTGGCACAGAAAATGTATGTGACAAAATGGAAGGGATTTGGAGTGGTCCCTTTTTAGGTGAAGGGTAGGGAAAAGGGATACTGATGCTAATGGCTGGCAGAAAGTTGTATGTAAATTAATGTATTTTGCATTTTTCTGTGGACAGATGGTAGTTTAAGGCAATCCTAAAGGTATTTCTACCCATTAGGATTTTTGTAAAGCAGCATAGCAAGTTGTCACTTTGTACATTGTTCTAATGGGACATGGTTTTTGACTGCTGGGTTGCTGTGCAGCACTAAGACAATGTGAATTACAGCTCAGTGCTGTATCCTGGTGAATCAATGTTTACAAGTGTCTGCAGTCATACAGATTGGATTTCTGAGTGACCCTGCCTGTGAAGAATAATCATTTCAGGCATCTTAATCTCCCTTCTTTAGCACAGGTGGCTAAAAATAAAGGCCATGGTTGTGCTTAATTTTCTGAAATCCAGCTTGCAGCTTTTAACTTGGCTGGCTTCCGTAGATCCATCCAACCACGTCTTTGTCCCAGCTCAGAATGAAAATAATTTTGCTGACTCAAGTCTGTTGCAGTTCTTTGAAGGGTATTTTCCAGCTCTGAGTGGCTAAAGGGTCTTCTGTTTTGTCCTTTGCCAGTCTCTTTTGCTGATATGTAAAGAATTGCTATTTTCTCTGAGAAACAGCTTGATATGCACTTTTGCAGTGGAGAACATTAATGTCCAAATACAGCAGCTGAGGTGCACTTTGAAACTGAGGAGCCTTAACACCCACCTTGGCAGGATTGACTCAGCATATTTGAAATTTCAACCTCACTGCTGACCCTGATATTGTGTCAGTTTTGGGGTTTGAAATTTAGCCTCAGATCAAACTTGTTTCTGAAATTGTAGCTCTAACAGGAGAAGAAAGCAGGAGAATAAAATTATATTAAAAGAAAACTTATATAACATTCCTGGGAAGGAAAGGATTAGGTTGCTAAGTACTCCCCAAGCCTCTGGTTTTTGAATTATGAATAAGAAAGCAATATGAGCAGTAGCTGACTTACTGATCTCTGTCTTCACTTAAAAGTCAGAGCTCAGGCATTAATTTAGAGGCCTGAATGCTTTTTTTCACTAGAGCCTTTATAGTTCTACCATTCACAGTTAATATTGATACTCTGCAGGACAGGAAGTTTTACTAGAGAAAGAATACATCAAGGCTCATTCTGCTTTTAATAAAATTAGTAGAAGTTTAACTGTTGCTTGTAAAAGGAGGATGATTAGACCAAAAAAGATCTATGTGTTAAATATGAATCTGTATGATACAGATTTACTCACACCATTTTTAGTATATTTTAAAAAGGTTGCCTCTTATTTTCTAGGGCATTGTCTTGGTTTCAGTCTCTCCATAATGACTTTCTATTTATGGAACAGATCAAGATAAGTAGCTTGCAAATGTCTAAAAGATATGTTCTTGTGTTTTCTTGCTTTATCTTTATGCAAATGCATAATTATTAATGCTTTTTAAAGGACCATGGGAGGTATACAGACTTAATTTTTTTTTTCTGCATGGTTAATACCAGCAGTTTAGCTCTTTGCTTTCATTTGTAAGTACTTCAAACTCTGCCATAGAAAGGAAAAATTTGCTTTTATATATTTAAATACACATAAAGATTAAAAGAATTGCAATGCTCATTTTTCAGTCTCCTACATGGATCTGTAATATGAAATTTCTCTTTTGCACAGTGCTATTACCAGCACTTATTTCTGTTTTTCATCTTGAAAAGACATTGTATTTCCAACCTAAATTCTTTCTACATATTTTTAAGTTTCCTTGTATTATAAACACTTATGTATCTCAAGAGGTTATGTAGTTTATCGCTTTTGACTGAAAAAAAATTCTTCCAGGCAGTTGTACTACTGAATTTTTAGTAAAATAATGTGTGGAATTAGGAAGAAGAAGAAAAAAAGGAAATGACAAATAGAGTTACTATCACTTAGATCACAAAGTTGTGTGTTTAAATGCATGTTTATGTGCACTGCATTCTGTATGCAAGTATTGAATATTCTCTTCTGTATAAATTCAGGATCAGTTAAAGGACCTTTGTAGTTCAAATCAAATGTAATTATTCCATTTTAATTTGATGACAATAATGAAGTGGTAAATGCATAAACCAAAGTATTTAAGGTGTGTAGGTGTTCAAGGTACCACATCAGTAGAAATGAAAGGCACCATGAGCACTGAGATACTTATATTTAAAGTGTGAGCCCTTTTATAGAGTACCAGCAACCTCCATTCTTGACCTTTGACTGACCTCGTGTACCACTTCCTTAAAGATGAGATAATAATGAAAATAGCCTTTGCTTTTAATTTCCTGTAGAACAAATGGGTTTTAGTAATAGCTTTTATATTTGTGCTATGCAAAATTTTCAGTAAATTCATTTTAGTCTTTATATTTTATCTTCCTTTTTGGATTGTAAGGAGGGAGTGCTTTCTTAGGTTTTCTTTTCCTGTTAAACACTTACATTTAGTGTAAAGAGTGAAATCCAAATCTTTAATCATTAACAGGCCAAAGAACTGTTGAAGAATAAAAAAAGTCAGTCAACACAGTTTAGTAACAACTGTATAATCAAATGACATTATGTATTAGTGTGCATTTTTGCTGTTATAATGTCTATAAAATCTAAGCAATCTATAAATCATAGAATTATGTAGGTACTTACCATTTTAAAAGCAGCATCGAGTGGAATTGGTGAAAAATCCCCAGGGTGTAATCAATAATTGTTTAAAATGATGAGCCTTTATGGTATTATTTTCAAGTGCACCATCTGAAATCAGAGGAAATTTACTAACAGTTGTATATTTTGTTGAAAAAATCATTCAGACATAGATTAACCACAAAATCCATGTCTGTTGCCTTGTTCAGAATACAAGGACAGTGGTTTATTTTGCAAATATCTTTTAGCTGGGTAGCTAGGTAACTTACACTGTGCTACATGAAAAAGTTTGGATTGCATTTTGTGAAGCTGAATTCCAGTGCAATGAGTGAAGGAAACAGATGGAGTAAGAGGAGGACAGATGGGTATCAAAAAACTACAGCTGCCGTTTTCAGTACCTGTGCATTAACTGCCATAAATCAATTTATTTTCATTTGCTGGAATAGAAAAGTCATAGATTATTAAGCCAAAGCACTACAGGTCCCAGAAACACTGTATGTTGAAAGCTTCTATTTGTAGTAGCTAATAAGGGTCCTAAATGAGCTACATCTGAGAGTAAGTTTCTGTGGGAAAGAACGTCACCACCAGTCCAGTCATTCCGTTCTGCCAGGGAGATTTAAATGTCTTTCATCTCATGGGGGTGGATTAGCTGCTTATTAGTTACTGTGTTGGACAGCTTTAATATTTTCCTTGTTGCCAAGAGGTGGGCTACTGAAGTGATGCAGTGAGTGCCAAGGGACTGCTCTGCCATAAGCAGCCTGTGAGGCAGCTGAATCTGCAGAGCCCAGAATCAAGGCTAAGAGTGCAGGAGGCCACTTTCTCTGAGAAAATCAAAACACTATTACTATATATATCGATACCAGCAGCCCTTATTTGTGGCATGGCACAGCTGCTCTGTCACATATTTGACCTTGACCTGATTTGATCATCCCTGTGGTTAAACAGAAAGTTCAGCTGAGAGCCAAGTAATTTCTCTTTACCCTCACCCCACCAGTTACTGCTAGCTTGTCGCTGATACTGTTGAATTTTTATATGAACACCTGTCCATTAGAAATTGGATGGAGGCCATCCAGACAATTTACATTTATTTTAGAATATCTTGCAATTAGCAGACTCAGAAAATTGTAAAATGCAAATAAATCACCCTTGTATTAGAAATACGTGAGAAATGAAGAAATTCAGGTTGGCATGTGTAATAGCTCTCTTTCTTGCTGAATTTATATCAGGGAGTTTTATGCCTAGAGACACTGCATGAAGTTGCCACTGTATTTTGGAGCAACAGAGGCATAAGTATGAAAAGGTCTGTTACTTGAGTATCTTGGAACTGGTTTTCTGTGATATTTTTATCACAGTTACTTTTAATTTTTTTTCTATGAATACCTTGAATTAAAAATAAACATTTTAAAAAATTTTTGCAGCTTAATTTTCTAATTGAAAAAAACATTAGGGGTTAGAATCACTACTTTTTGTAACAAAACAGAACTGAAATGTGTTATTTTCTGGTCATATGTAAAAAGATTAGTAAGACTTTGGCCCTCAGTCTGTTTAATGCAGTTTCCAGCCTAATATGGTAAACCCTGAAGTTTTTACCTTTGTTAACAGTTTGTAGATTGCCTTCCCAATATTGCCTCATTCAAGGTGAGCATTGCAGTGCCAGCAGTTACCCATGCTGTGGCTGGGTTACAGTTTTCAGCCATCTACAAACCCTTCATATGATGTTCAAAATGAATCATTTCCCACTGTTAAGCAGATTTCTGTTGGGTTGGGATGTAGCCTATGAATCGGGCTAATAGTTCAGAAGGGGTGTGATGGGTTTGCCTTGGTTTCATAACTGAAGTGGAAGAGAAATCAGTGGTTGGTTTCCTCAATTAAGAAATATTAGCAATTTCAGTCCATTTTCAGAATGGACTGATTTATGCAGATTCAAGTGTTTTAGGTTTTTATTAATTTTTTTTGAGTTGAGAATCATAATAAACACAGTTGCCATTATTTTTTTCAGTGAGGCTTCTTAAAAAATTCTGTCTCTCCATAGTAGTCAAGCTGCTTCTGCTTCACTGAATTCCAAGTAAGTGTGAAGTATTTCCTTTAAGCAGGTAGGAGATAAACTGTAAACTACACAGCATTTTTAAGCTATTGATCCAAAAGAGACAGTTTAAAATCTTGACCAGGGTCAAAAGAGTGAGAAACAGTTTCTGATTTTTGTAACTCAAAAATGTGAAGGAATTAACTTATTTTAACTTATTCATTTTAAAAACATAGAATTGCTTTGCAAATTAAACTCAGACTTGTATTTACAATTTGCTGCTGTAATTCTTTTGGAAACAAACATCCTCGCAACATACAAAGTAGTGACTGTTAGAACCCTATTAAATGTAATGGCTACTAATGAGTGTGCCCTAGTGGATAACACTTCAGCCCACTGAAATCTGGCAGTGTGTAGTGTCAGGAGCATCTTGATACAAGTATGGAAGAGCAGTGTAAATATTTTGGTGTATAAAGTTAGACTCGAAGAACACTGGGAAAGGGAAAAGGCCATGCTGCTGTCAGTACTTCTCAGTAACTCTAAGAGATGTGCAATTTCATTTATGTATTTGATTTGTATTCAGCCCAGGCTAAGATTGCCTTTTCTGAAATGGCCTGATCATTATGAATTCCCTGGAGGGAATGCTTTTAGAACAGACAGCAATCTTGCACAATGCTCTTGCTGATGACAAAATCTGGGGCTTCTTGCCCTGACACACAGACTGTAAGAATGTGCATGTACTGCAGAGCAGAGGGCTCTTTCAAAGATCTCCTGGCAGACCTCAGCTATTACCTGTTGAGGACTGTTACCCATGGACTAAGGCTAATCTAAGTTGCAGCAGAGGAAAGCTCTCTTAAGTCACAACTCAAGTGCTTGGGGTAGTTTCTACCTGCTATGAAAGATGATTGCTGGTTTAAAAGTTTTGTGGAGCTCCCATCCCTGTGGGTTTGGTTACACTGTTCTGCTCAGGGAGAGTCCATACACTTTAGCTTGTCAAGGTAATACAAGGTGGCTGTGAAATGTGTGGGGCACACATGGCAAAAGGAAGGTCACAATCTCCTTACAAGTACAAATGGGAATAAATGCCCAGTATTCACTGGTTTTGGAGCATCTGTCAAGAGTTCAGTGTCCAGCATGATTCCCGTACAGGGAATTACTATTCCCAAAGAGTTGTATCTTCCTGTATTTTTGTCAGGCATTGGATCATTTCTAGTTAAGTTGAGCTTCATCCAACAGCTGAAACAAATGTATTCTGTTCACCATGTGTAGACAATATGTATGAATTAGTCTAAGAGACTGGTTAGTAAGTTAACCAAACAGCAGATTCAATTCTGTGTATGAAATTAGAATTTTATATTTAAGCTGTAAGTATCACATTTTGAGATACTGAAAACCTCTCAAATAAAATACTTTGGTTCTGCTTTGTTATTTCACTGTTAAGTACAAACGAAACTTAAATGTCAATGTATTTGTTGGTGTTAACACCATTTCTGTTGTATCTCTGGGATTTTCACTTACTAGTCTTAGTTACTTATTCCAAAATATAAAAAAATATATATATATATATGTATATATATATATATATATATAACAAGGCCTCCCTCAGGCAAGCACTTTCTCTCCTGTTCTTGTTGAGATTATTGAGATTCCAGCTTCTTTATGAGGGGAAGGATGGAAGTATAAAAGCTTGAGGCAAATTTTGAAATTTTTAAGCCATGGCTAAAGGTAGTTTTGACCACTTGGTATGGGCTTTAGTTAATGTAGGGAAAGGTTAGAGGAGGTGGTTAGGTCCATACAATGAAAAATAAACGTAGACAGATAAGAATATAATGAAGAAAAGTATAAATGGAAGTATAAAGACACTTAGACTGAAGACAGAACAGTGATTATTATAGATAGCATAGCAAAAAAACCAAAGGAACACATAGGAAAAAAATGCAAATGGAAAAGGGTTGAGAGGTTTTCTGAAGATGACAGCTCCCCCACTTCTTTTGTTCCAAACTCTGATTCCATGATCCTCCACATTTTTTTAAATTTCTCACTAAGTAGTTGCATGAAAAAATTACAGCAACTAATCAGAAAACATGGAATGTCAAGATTTTTGTGAGAGGGAATGTAGGGGCACTATCCAGAAAGATTTTGTAGAACTCTGAGGAAACAGGATGGAGAGTCTGAAGATATTTTAGTATTAGGTCTGACAGTCAAGTGTTAATAATTTAGTGTTAGAAACGGGAATCAAAGCTCCTTTTTGTCTGTATATGGTTAGTAAGGACCACCTGTGAATGAGATAGTTTTTAAAATATCCAATTCTGAATATTAGGCAATACTTTTTTCCTGCCTTTAGACAATTATATTAGCAGAATAATAACTTACGTTGTTTTTCCTTGGATGCTTTAAAAATTATAAAATTTCCTACAAATACAAAATACTGGCTACAGACACAAATAAGAAAGTGTTAAGAAAACAGCTTTGTAAGGAACCTAATTTTTTGATGATGAATGTTCTGCAGAATGGCTATCATGATATGTCCTCTTACTTAGCAATAGGAGAGGGACGTAAAACTAAATATCTCATCAGAATGATGAAGATCATGTTTAAGGCACATTCATTTTCCCCAGCCCTTTCTTTTTTTCCTTCAGTCATCCAGCTTGCTAAAGAATTTATCACTGCCAAGGATGTCTAGTATATGACTTATTTCGTGCTAGTTTTCTTTCACTGATATTTGTGTGACCTTATTCCCTTGACTCCATCCTAAAGGAAAGGTGGAAGATCATATGCCATTGTATGCCCTTGCATTGGAAAGTAGCTGTTCCAATGCTTGGTTTTTGCCATGCATTTACTCAAGCCAGAGTAGTTCAGTAAAATTCAGCAGTAATATTTTAAAGCAAGCATAAACCTGTTATGACCACTGTCATAATCTTAAAGCTAAGGACTTATGAACTGTTGAGGAAGAAGTAAAAGCTAGTGGCTGTCCTTAAAAGCTTTTAGAATGAAATGTTTTGTTCTTTCTACTTTCTGTAGCTGTTTCTGTAAACCTAGAATTGTATCTCAAGTGTTGGTTTGTTCTGATGGTATTTCCATTTGGAAATGTCAAGTATTTCAGGAGCAATTTTATTCCTAGAAGATCTTGAATTGCAGCCTGTTTAAGCAAATATTTTCCTTGCGAAGCTGCATGGAATACCAAATATATGCCATTCTAAACTTTAAATATATTTTTTAAAAGCTTCTATTAAAATATGGGCTCAGAGTTGGGGTTTTTTCCTAACTTAAATTAATCTAAACTAATCTAATAGAGTATGTGTGTGTCTTACATGATAATGTAAGTCTTGACAAATCCAACTATACATAACCATTTCTTTTGTAATGACTGTTACGTATTGCAAGTAGGGCATGCTGCCTGAGATGAAGTGGTTGCTTCTTCCTTGAGTAGCAGCAGCAGAATTTTGACTGCTTTTAAAATAGGTACTCAAATTGCAAAGTTCATGGCATCCTCACTAAACTGAAGCTCTTCTGTGTTTAGGTGAAATAATGACCAAGATCTAGTCCTGCAGCTATAATTATTTGAGTTATTTTTGCTTTGTGCTGAAGTCGGCAAAAATTTATCACAGGTCAGGTACTTAAAACTGGCTTTTTATATTTGTTGAGTGCTGTAATTGCATATCAGCTTGACTTAAAATCATGTTTCTGACATCTTGCTAAATTTCTATCTGTTTTATATGCAGTGACAAAGGCCGCGTATATTTTAAACACAGACTTATCATAATATTTTACAGTCTCATTAATACTTTTGGCCAGTGTGATGTACAGTTTCATCTTTTCCTTAATGCATTTCCATTTTCCCTATATTGCCTACACATACTGAATTTAGAGGAGACTTTACTTCACAAAGTGTCTGCTTTTGTTACAGTCATTTTGCACTTCTTTCATCATTATTGCATGAGATTTGTATTGAGTATATAATTTAGCTTGCTTCTTGCTCTGTGTTCAATCAAAACATGAATCTTCTGCCATAACACTTTCACAAAAGGATAAAAAAGCACTTAAACAGGATAAGGGTTTCAGCATGGTGTGCCAATGTGAAACGTTGTACTTGTGTATTCAGGTTTGAATTCCTTGGAGCTTGGCAGCGTCTTAAGTTTCTTAAATGGCTGATGACTATTTGGTTGTTTATGTGAAGGATTTCCGGACTTCTGCCTGCAGTTCATAATACAAAAGCTTCTGGCACTGTTAAGACCCTTTTCGTGCTGGCTGGAAGTCCCAAGGCAGAACAGGCAGGGAGTCAAAATTGCTGCAACAGACGTGAAATCCTGGCTATGCTGACTTCAGTGGGAGTTTTGCTGTAGTTGACTGCGGGCCAAAGCTTTAATCCAGAAGTAGTACTCCCTTGTTGATAATCCTAGTGTATGCCCTAGGGAAACTTTTGCTTCGTTGCTGCCACCCAGACTATGTCTGTATGTGCAGAGAAGATATAAGTCTCTTGTGGTGTCACACTGTGCCTTTCACATTTGCAGCACTTCTGGGAATGAAATTGGGACAGAGGAGAAAAAAAACCTTAAGTGTGGACACATGGTGTCTTATTGCTTGTGCCTGAGCCTGAGTCATTCCCAGGAACATGGATCAAGCACTCTGACCTGAGCAAGATTAGCTTCTTGAGACTGCAAAGGAGGGAGTCATCAACAATTGCAGCCAATGTGTCTCCCAGTCCCCACTTCTGCATTTGCAGATTATCCCTTTAGCGACGCTTTTGGTATGTGAAGCAACAGAATGTTCATTTATTCAGTCCTGCTTAGCCCATGCAGACTGAGTTATCCATGTAAATGTGATCTATTCTCAGAGATGCTTCATCAATTTTTATGTTAAATGACAGCAGCAAATGGGAAGTGTTTGATGCTTTTTTAGTTATGAGAAAGGTGTGTGAAGCAGAACATCAGAATTTGCGTTTAATCCGTGCTGATTGAAAGAGGAAATGGTTTCAAGTTGTGCCAGGGGAGGTTTAGATTGGAAATGAGGAAAAAAATCTTCACCAAAAGAGTTATCTAGCACTGAAACAGGCTGTCCACTTAGGTGGTTGAGTCAATACCCATGGAAACAAGTAAAATATGGAGATGTGGCACTTAAGGAAAGGTTTAGTGGTGGACTTGGCAATGATAGGCTGATGGTTAAACTTGATGATCTTAAAGTTTTGGGGTTTTTATGATATTGAAAATAACTCCTTGTTCTTTGGGAAAATACATGTTATTTCTATCATGTGAAAGTGTTCCCATTAGAAATATTCTCAAGTTGTTTTGAAAGTATTTGTTCTCTTATGCATCTGGTCTAACCTGTGATTTTGCTGCTTTGTGAAATAGTCAGAGACTTTCAAAATTCAGAATCATTTAGACTTGTAAATAATGTTCATCCTATCAAGTACAAAATAATAAACCATTACTGCTTCAGAGTACTGGAAGTAAAAATAATCTTTGCTATGTGTTGCTGTCTTAAATCTTCATTTAAAAAAAATTAGCAAAATAATTACATGCATTTTAGGGAGTTTTTTAGGAGTTGATGTTTGCTGCCTATCTTTATATATCTCAAATGTATGAAAAGAAATTGCTTCCATGGTACCAGAAATTAAGTTCAAAGCTTATTTACACTGCTAACAGTTATTAATTTCATACTGAAGGTGGAACTCCGTATTTTTATCTGTAATGAACTGAGAAGGCTTGTTAACTTCAAAGCATTGCTACAGTGACTTATCCCATATGAATGAGAATTTATAGACACAATACATGTATCCACTATGCTTAAACAAGCCTTGTGATAATTTTGCAAAAAATTAAAATAAACAAACAATTTTGCTATAGTTAGTTTCACAGAAAATTGGCACATTCATTCTGTTACTTCATTCTTCACAGAACTTATTTCCTTTCTACAAAGATCATAGGCATTGGCTGCCCAAAGAGCACTTGCATGTTGGGTAATCATAATCTTGGGGTCTGAATGTGAGATGCTGTGCTAGCTGAGCATTATGTTAGATTTAGATCTTAATCAGTCCCTTCAACTAGACTTGAATCTTTGATTTCTTACAAAATTCCATTCCTTCGTAGAATTTAAGTATTAATGATGTAAATAAAATATTTTTGCATTATACAGAACAATTAGGTGTGTACTAACATGAAAGATGTTTTCTGAGATAATGTTTCTGGATTCTGAAATCTTTAGGGTTTATTTTGGGAGGAGAAATTGACTGTTTTATTTTATCTGTAGTTTATAGAAAAGGTTGGTCTTTGTGACAACATCCTTCCAGGAAATAGTTTTTGCTTAGGGTATAAGACCTCTTTTTCGGATATGTCCTTCTATGGCTTTTGTTATTATATATTTTCTAATCTTGCTTTTTTTTTTTCCCCCTCAAGATTTATCTGCTTATCACTAATTCCTTTCTGAGCATCTTGCATTGTATAATAACACTTTAAATCTCATTAGCAAGACACTGGATATTTCTTCAGAATAATTCATCACATTTTTACTGTGATGACCAGAGGATAAAGCAGTTGTTGTTCCAAACTAATTTAACTCATTCTACATCTCTCTGCATGTCAATTCGGATTTCACATGCCTACTCCTTGAGCTACCTGTATTAATTTAATTTTTGTATGACAAAGCACTGTATACTTCTATGCAGGTCTGTAAATAGAAAGCAATAAGCTAACATCTTTCACCTGTATCAAATGTATTTCATACCCTTTTTTTTTGTATACTTGCTATTAAACTTCTGTCTCTTTATATGTATTGCCTATCTGCATTTCCCATGTCCCTCTGCCCCTTTTCTGTCAATTGACAGTTTTCAGCTGCAGATGAAGTGTAATACCTCTTCTACCTTTGTGCTGATGGGTTCACGCACACATTGCAGACAATTTCTCTGCTATAGTATATAAAATAAACTGTCTGCAGCCACATATTTGCTTTTACACATACACAGTACTGCTTCTTTCAAGCAATATGTCTATATATATGGCCAAAGTTGAGGCTCTGACTAAAATCTGTCTCTGAAATGAAGACAAGGCTAAAAACCCAGAAAACAATGGTAGGCTGAGATCACTGTCAACTCAAAGCTTTCAATAACCTAATCAGGCCATTTACTATACAGCAGTATCTAAGATATTCTCAGTGTCCATGTTATACTTGTGCATGGAAATTGTCCTATGTTTATAAAACTCAAATAGACATTCATGTAGTCTTCTTCACCTGCATGGAACTGGTCTCCTGGGATTGAAGACTGCTATCAGACTGACATATAGCTGCCTGTCCATCAGGGCAAATTGCACTTATTGCTCTGGGATACTCAGCAAGCTGCTTTTGTTTTACTCACATTGCATGCTACTGTACCTTGTCCTTGAACCTTGGATATCATCCCTGATCTTTAGCCCTTGATTTAGCCTCAGATTCCTGCTCTTACTCCTAGAGCTCCCACTTGCAGTCTTGCTCTGGGTTTTGTTCACTTAGCTCCCTTACTGGCAATACTCCTATTTCTCATCCTCTAGCATTCCATATTTGTCCAGTTCTTGACTTAAGATGATCTTAAATAGATATCACATCTACTAAACAAAACAAGAAGTTGAGCAGAGACTTTGATGAAATATCTGTATAAGTAATTTAGCACTTTCTTTAGGTTATTGTTGTAAGCTATTCTGTCAATTCCTGTTAATGATGCCTAATCATTCAGTTTTTTTATAACTTCATGTATTTTTGCCTTAAAAAAATAATCTGTAAGCCCTGTAATACCTAAAAGTGCCCTTTTAATTTACAACCAAAAGAGATTAAGACGTGCTTAAACGTTTGATTGAAGGATTTATAAACCTAAGACAAATACCTTGCAAGTAGTATGAAATTTTTAAGAATAACAAATGATGGTGACAATATGGTCTGTTACACCAAAAAAAGTGACAAGATTTATAAATCCAAGTAAAGAGTTACAGAGAAGTAAGGAAAGGAGTACATACTTTTGAGTGTCAGCAGAAATAGCCAATGCATTTAATTTTGAATTTTATTCTCATTTAGCAATACATGTAAGTAAAGATGTGTCTCTGTCTTGTTTTAAAATGAAAATGTGTCAATATTAAAAAAAGTTGATATCATATGAGAGGATGAAGAAAAAGACAACAAACAAATTCTCAGTGGCAAGGTAAATCAATATTCCCTCAACAGGTAACAATCAGATATTTAGGGATACTAGATCACTTCTTGTGTATCTGTCCTTTTTTTGTTTCCTTCTTCACACGTTAGGCAAAATCCTATATAAGTTGGAGGCAAGAATACTCAACTGCAGAATCACTTTCTAGTTGCAAACATCACCGTGGCTGCTTTTGATAATTTAATTCATGGCATTCTTCAGTATTGCCAATGAAGGTGATAACAGAGCATTGCAAAGCCTGGCAGCATACAGTATATTGTACAGTATCAGTATGGATACAGTGCTCAGGTCTATCTTCAGAAACGTATCTCCCTGCAGATTCTGATTCTTTAAATTTATCTGTGAGATTAGGGTCTCGTGGGCACTGCCACACTAACTTCTAATCTGTAGGACTGAAGTGCGAGATCATAATCTAAACAAAGAGGAAACATAAAACCTAACTCACCTTAGTTTAGGGCCTGTTTTTGTTTTAATACTTCAGTATTTTAATGACTGAATTTTTGTGTGTGTCTTGCTGAGATCTAGCGTTTACTCTAGGCCTGTTTTGTGTAACAGCATGCTGTATCACTAATTGCTATTCTTGATGGGTTTTTCACTTCCTATTTTTCAGAAGCTGTTTGAATGCCAAATAGTAGCAATCATCTGTCAGATAATAGATAAGAATCTGGGATTGTAACTAAGTGTAGCTATAGTACATGCACTTAAATACTAATTAAACTACACTGACTCCAAGGTCATCATCTGACTGATTATACTAGACTTAAATTGTGAACAGATCTTTTCAATATAAAATTTTTTCATTCCTGATTTTCATCTTGCAGAGAAAATAACTAAGTAGCTCTTATTCTAAAGAGAATTTTTGTCTCAAAATTCTTACAACACAAACAAAGCCTTTTGAAAAATTTGATCTTCCACCATTGTAATGCTATTTGAAATTCTTCTTGTGTTATTTTGCAAAGTCTTTCATTAGTTTTATGAGGATTTTTTATAAAAGGTGTATGTTAGATGTAAGGCAGGAAACAAAGCTATATTTACAGTTCCCAGAACTTCTCATTGTAACAATTTTCATTCAGTTGCTAGGAGCTTAGCCAAACTTCTAAAGTATTTGGGCTGAAATGTGTTGTGTTAGGATATGGACTTTAATTATGTGAGAGCACACTGTTCTTCTGCACCTCTTTCCCTGCCTGCCTTATTCAGGCCACAAGATGGATAATGCTGATTTAACAGACAGTTTGCAAATATGTAATTTAAAGATGTGCTTCATTTGGTTTGTGGCCCTCTGGCTCATTGCAGCATTCAAATCTTTCTCTGAATATGACACTGCTGTTTTTCTCGTAAGACTGATGGGCTCCATCAAAACTACAAATGTTAGTGTCTACATTTTATAATACTCTTGTGGAATGAGTGTTTACTATTATTTGTGTTTTACAGCATGCTATGGCACAGTAATATATCTTCAAAGCACAGACCAGGTTGAATGACTAATGTGAAATACTCATTACCTAATTTCTCAAAGAACACAATTTTGAATATTTGTCCAGAGCTGGAGTTTTTAATACTAGCAAGTCAATTCACTTAACTTGTACCTATGATTCTTAAAACTTCTGCAAACCTAAGTCTTTGTGTGCCAGACTGTGTGCTCAGAATACACAGCAGTTTTGACTGCAGTGGCAGGAAGCAGTGGCAAAAGTTCAGTTCTCTGCTCTACTTTCTTTAGCATAAGACCTAGACATTTTTCATTTCTGTAGCAAAAGAAAGTGGGATTACAAACATCAAGGTCATTCTCTACACAGCTGACTTTCATCCTCGGAATCTCATCTTTTCTGTGCACTTCAGTGACAAGATTTTTCTTTTTAAAATATAAAGTGCTGAGTCTTGATATTTTGCAGATAAGTAGGAGTTGGCAAGACATGTTTAATTTTCAATCTTGTGCCATAGAAGAAGCAATTTTATTTAAGCAATATGGAAATCTTTCTCATAATCTTTTTTCTGGAGTTCAGCTTAAAACTCCCATAGGCATTTTTACTTCAGTCACTTGCAAAATGCTCATACCTGGGATCTAGATGAAGAGCAGCCCATACCATTTTTTGTTTTAAGGTTATATCAATATTTCAGGTGCTCATTGAGATACACTGGATTGACTTAATGACCTAATTTCAGAGTTCTTATCTGGTGATATCTTCAACACATCTTTACTAAAAAGTGATTTGATGATAGAAGCTGGAAATTTCTGAGTAAATGGACTTTTTTTTCTTGTTCTCCTGAAAGCAATCAGCCTAATTTGAAAAACTTTGAAATACAGAGCCAAGAGTTTCTTTTACAAGGTGGAAAAGTGGACAGGCACACACTCTGGGGCTAAAAGTCTGGGTATGAGGGACTCTGCTGCTGAGACTGTTCAACCACTCATGACCATGTGGTCCCACCCTGATGTGTCAGAGGACAGCTCTCCCAACTGTACTGCTGAAATGTATACTGTACTGACATAGGCATACTGACTTGGGAAAACAGTTTTCTTCTGGAGAGTTATTTTTAACCTGGATCAGTTCATGACATAGTTTATAGCAGAATTTCACAAGCATTTACAGTGCTTCAAAGGAAAGGCAGGAACTTCTTAAGCCAGCTTTTCTCAGAAGTCGATTGAATGTGGAATTACGAGTAAAGCATTGCAGTATGACACCCAATTAACATCCTAAATCCTGTCTGTTTGTGTGGTTAGTTACAAATACTGTCAGTTCAGGTCAGGATTAGCATTTTGTCTTCTCCAAACCAACTTAGATGCAATCTGTTTTTATTGCAGAAAAACTGAGCTATCTTTCTCAGCTTTTATGTATAAAATGGAAAAGGATGGAGATCAGACATTGAATAAATCCAGAGTCAGAATGCTACTGCTGCTGTTGCTTGGTTTGTTTTTCTGAACAGAACAGTACAGTAAGGGACATAAAACCAGGCACACAAGATAGTATATTAATTTAAATTAAGCTTCAGGGAAATGACTATCAAGAACAAAATGAAGAATTTTTATGCCTTGTCATTGGGACAGTATGATCAGGTATGATTCAACTGAAAGGAAATCTGATCCGTGAGATAAAAATTCGAAAACCAGTGTGTTTTGGTTTTTGGAAGTCTTCATAATATACCTAATTCATTTTTTAATGTCCCACAAGGCTTGATAATAAGGCTGCACCCTGCACTTCATTATGAACTGCAATGTAGAGAGGTGTGATCATGAGCAGAATATTAGTTTCTTTGCAAGTAAACTGAGCCTTTTATCTTTAGAACCTGGCATTTCTATATTAATAGGTGGGTACAGTGGATAGGTGAAAAGACTTCTGTTGCCTTTTATTTTAGGAAATAATCAATTCTTTTGGGAAATCTGAATGGCTAATTTATTTTGTTCATTTGTATCTCAAATGGCTTTTGCCTGATTAATCTGTGCCTGATTAATGCATCTCTAGGTCACTGGGGAAAGGGACTACAAGTAAGTACAAAGGTTGTTCTAAACATTAAGTATCAGTAGGAAGCAAAGATTGGAGATCCTGCTTGTGTTAGACAGAATGAACAGTTTTCTTTTATTCTTTAAATGGCAGTGTGGAAAGATGTCTGGTTGTAAAATTACAGGAAACAGAGAAGTTGTATTCCTATTCTAACAGAAGTTATAACAGTATGGAAATTACAGAGTAAAATACAGTTGTTGCTCCCTGGATGCCATGTGGTTGGCATGCTTGAGACCTACTCCACAATGATTCCCCACTCCCACAGTGTGCATCCAGAGCATCTGCTAAAGGGGATGAAGTGGAGAGTGGAGCAGAGTGGGGGCACTGTGGCCAGGCCTGTTGAAGTCCTTGCAGGGAAGGGAATTCAATGGTACTTTGCAGCTGAGAAGGTACATAGCACCTGTCAGCCAGGGGAGAGAGGGGAGATGTCCTGCTGCTGAGCCAGCAACTGTGGTGAAATCCCTCTCCTTAGATGAACTTTGTTCATTATAGCCTAATTGTAATATCAACACACCTCCACCCCAAAGTGCTCCCAAGGTACAACCACCCCTGTCTGGGAATGTGTTGTATATTTTTTTTGAAAGGGAAGTGAGAGAATTTTGCACCAATCAGTAAAAAAAGGTAGCTATGGCTAAAGTCACTCAAGCACCACCTAAACAACAAGAAATTATATCAAAGTAAGCTGAGAATGGGGGAAAAGTTAGGTAAGCCTCCATCATAACTCTTGGCATCAGTCAACAGGCTGAATCTGTTTTCTCACTGATAGGGATGCCAATTGGGTAAGAACCATCCTCTATATGTGCTAAATACTTTCATTGGTGATTAAAACTTGTCTGTATATTTCTTTGCATATGTTTTTGCAGTCAGATATTATCACTGAAAATCCTGAAACCTTAACTTGTCACAATTTTTATTAATAGTGTTATTCTGTCAACTGCTGGTGTGAGTCCTTCACAGGCACTGGCGGTCACTGGGGGTAACATACACAAATAAAGAGGAGCACTCACTAAGGGGTCATAAAGTAGAAGCACCTGCTAAAGGGTTTCCCTGAATAAGTCAGTCAAGCTACCCTCCAATCCAGCAGGACTCTCAGTGAAGGCTCTCCCTAAGAGAACACTGACAGATGGGCTGGGCACAAGGATCTCAGCTTTCCTGGGGTGCTGACAGACAAATACAAAGAGTGAAGTAAAGGAAAGGGTAAAGGAAATCTCTCCTTTTCATGTGACATGGTGCTATAATCTGTAGTTTATTACAGCTAAATAGAGATGGTGATACCAAAGAATAAGTCAGCAAATCATACTGAACTGCACCCTGAAGCAACTGTTTTACTAACAATGTACTTTAAACTATCATTCAGAATTTTTGCTATTTTTCAATTTTATGCAACTACTTAGTTTTGTAAAACTTCACTGTTTTGTTTCATATTCATCACTGGTCAGTTTTTGTATTAATATAACCATACCCTTCATAAATCATAGAATAGTTCAGGTTAAAAGGGATCCCTAATTTTAAACCCCCCCTATATATATATGTAGATTAAAACTATTAAAATAAGCCTCCTTGCACATTTAGATAAACCCATTACTGAAGGTGAAAGAGAGGGAGAACCTAATTACTCTTTCTCAGTAACAACTTTCATGAGACTGCCTGAAGACTCTAATCAAATGAAGAGATTTTGTCCTGCTGAGCAGCTGTCAGTAAGAAGGTTCTAAACTAATATTAAATGCCTTTCAGCAAAATATTGTCTGCATCTGAATAAGAATTTTTATTTTCTGTACAATATTGTAATAAGGAGTATTTCTCGAGAAGTAATCCTTCAGCAGCATTTGAAATCATTCAGTAGATTCCCAAAAGGAAAAAGAAATAATTTAGGCAATGTAGAGTTGCAAGGTGACACACAATTATAGACCTGCAGCAGTGTCAGCCAGTTAGATATTAATTTTTGTCAACTTCATGGAGCTTGCATTAATGCTCAGGAAAGAAGACTGCAAAATTGAAAACATATAACTGGTTGCAAAACTACTTTTATAACCCAAGGAAAAATAACTCTATCCTGGAAGATTAAAGTCCCAAATGTCTGAGATACATAATAAATAAAATACAACTCTTTTTTCCAGTGAAGCATGCACATTAATTCTGTGTGTATTCTTCACCAGCCATTGGAAGTAAGCGTGGTGGAATTTTCTTACTATAATCAATGTCAGTTATCTACATCTCTATGGCAGTACTATTGCTGGCTTGCTAAAAGGTTTTTGAAGAACTGCTGACAGATACAGATTGTTCTGATGAACCTATTCTGGCAACACAGAGAAAAACACACCTCTAGGAGGTTCAATTCACTGAACCACTAGAATTTATTTCACAAGTAGCAGTTTTCCCTTCTAACTCCTGTATTTCTAAAGAGAACCATAAGTAGGAACAAAGGGATAAAATCCAGGATATGTACTTTACTTTTAATACTTTTTCTCCACTGCCTGATGACCTAAAGTAGTCAGCAAATGCACCTGCAGAAGTCTAAGCCAATAGACCATCAGCTACCCTCATGTATAAAGTATTTGGAAAGGAGATATAAGGTCTGTCATCGTGTGACCAAATAGCTGTATTTGTACTTGAAATTACTGTGGTTGTTTTTCTTTTAAAGAACAACCATATTAAAGTACTTTAAACATTTTTCTTGATCTTACACAGGCACGCACAATGGATTTTTTTTTTTTTTTTGCTTAAATAGCAAAATTGATATGTCTCTTCATAGCATCTCAAAAATTCATTGCAAGATTCACTGGCACTCACAGTGTCTTAAAAATGTGGTATGAACATTAAATTCAATGACAGCACAATCTAAAGTGAAGTTGCTGTAGTGGTACCTTGGTATTGCTCAGGAGCTGACATCAAAATTGAGTTAAAGACACCTATGTTAGACAAGAAGCTTCCTTAATGAAGCTGCAAAAATTCTGAATTCTCAGAAATTGCAGCAAAATGCACAGAACACTTTATAATGTAGCTTTCACTAGCAGCATGTAGTTTCTTAACTGTGGCTAGCTCAATGACATGAAATGTATTACAGGTCCCTGTGGGATGCTGTGTGTGCTACTGTCTGTGGCTTCATCCTCACCAAGATAAGGCATAAGAAAGGGAAAAATCTCAGCTCCTAACCTGGAAGGGAAAAGACCCAGAAATTGTCTACATGTAATATACCTCTGAAGAGATAATAAATATAATAAATATAATAAATAAAAGAGATAATGTAACTAGTGCATAGATTTCCAGCTGGAAAAATGTGTTAACTGTTAGGAGATGTGAGGAGTGATGACACTAGAATAATTATTCGTATTATTGGGGGAGAGATAATGGCTACAAAATGTGTAAAATGTGCAAAATTAATAAAAAAAAATCTCTAAATATTTTGGACAGAAAAAAAAACCAAACAAATTTTTCCCTTTTTTTCTCATGTGTTTTTTCCTCCCTCTCATTCAAATGTATCCTAATTATGGTATTTTTCCACTATTCTGAATTTGTATTGTGCTTCAAATGCTTTTTTATTCTAAACTACTTTTCCCACTGCACTATTCCCATTTTGTAAATAAGACTGGCACTAACACAAAGATCAAAAGCACTGTTTAGAGAATGAAATTAGCAATTCCATGAGAAAATACGAGATCTTCCCTGGAAAGGAAGATATGGCAAAATTGTCACAGTATCCACTAGTGAAAATGGAGCAAAATTTTTCAAATTTTTTTTTCCTTTGTACATTTTTAAAGAGTTGTTCCCAAAGAGACAAATTCTGAATAGTTTATTTAAAATCCAGTGGAACTATTAATTCTAGCAATCATTGAATTTTGAATCACACCGTTGCTAGTATTAATAGTATTATGCCTTTGATTAAATAAACCATCAAGGGGTGAGTCAGTGTAAAATTCATCCCTCTGCAGAAAGATTTTTGTGAGTTGATGTGTCATTTTGATATTATTACAATTCTAATTTTTAGTGCTACAGTACTGAGCAGTAATTTGATGTGCATTGCTGAGTGACTGTGTGCAGTTGGGCAAGTATTTTGCACCTCTCAAATTTGTGAAGGAGCTCTGAAATGCTACTGCCTTTAAACAATTGCAGGTCTCATAATCATTGCCTGTCTCTCAATACCTGGTGTTTACCTTTAAGTCCCAGCTGCTAAATGAACGTTTTCAAAAAATTGTTAGGTCCTTCAGACTGCAGGAAATCTGAAGACATGATCAAATGTATGCCAAGTCTCAAAAGTCTGTAATAAAATCAGAAAAACAAAGTGAAAAGGCTTTAGGTTCTTGGCATGTGATGGGAATCTCTACAAATACTTGGAGGTTGGTAATGTGAAAATTCTGGGGCTCTGGAAGAGGTGTGTGAAATGTAAAGTGTAGACTTTCATTTTCTATAATTCCCTTTTCCTCTTCTCAGTAAAACTCCAGCCATTTTAGAGTCACCCTGCAAGGATGTAGCAATTAAATAAATGATTGCTATATTGTTTCAGGCAGTGCTTGGAATACTTGGAAAAACTTGAGTACAAGAAAAATACAAAAAAAAGCATCTACTTTTGCCACTATGGTGTTCCTTATCTTCTTGTTCAGTCATTTTAGCAGGTCAGTAATTGAGATCATACTATGTTTTCTTGGTAGGCTTAGTTGGTCCTGAATATAACCCCCAATATTTATACAGATTTAAAAATTCAGTTTTTTCATGCTGTTTGCTTTTAATGAATGTTTTAGCAAAGGAACTTTACAAGAGTGTTCATGGAAGAATATAATTTAAGTTTGTTCTTGAGAGGAGGGTACTTGGAGAACTCATACTGGTTATAAGAATAATGTTCAGGCAAACACTGAATAAAGTCTAGTACATGGCTTAATTAGTTTCACAGACTAAATTTTGAATAATAAACATTCACAATGGGATTGAGCTACAAAAGAGGAACTGTTTGCTGAAATTATTCAGCAAACAGTTGTAATGAATAATAAATATGAGAAAATTGTGATCCACTCATAGAAATTTCATTAGTAAGTAAAAAAGGCAAAAAAATATGAAGTAAATGATGAATGGTAAGTAAATTATTAATAATTATTTCCACAAATTTACTGTTGAGATCATGTGCTGACTTTAAATCAGTGTAGGTATGTGTTTTCTTCTCATTGGTTTTGTGTTAAGATGACAGGTTCTGAGTTCAAAATGCAGATACTGCTCACAAGAGTAATGAACTCTAGTAAATCTTAAATCCTAAGCACCATACTGTTCTAAATGCATTTATCAAAAATAAATGAAAGGGTGTATTTGCCTTCAAGCATATAAAAATGCTGGTGATGTGCTGGGCTATTTGTGTGCCTGTAGGTAAGCATATCCCCAGGTGTGTGCTGGATCCTGGGCTGGATTGCCCACAGGTAGTGGGACAGGCTGAGCAGTCACAGCTCATGTGTGAGTAGAGCATGGCCCAAGTTCTCATTTCTGAAACACCACATGAAGTGAGGTGCCAGTTTCTGGTAGTAACAGCTGCATGTTTCACTGCTTTAACAAGAGGGGTTTAGAGCTCCCATTTTCACAGAATGTCACAATGGTTCAAGCTGGAAGGGGTCTCTGGAGGTCAAGAGGTCCAACCTCAGGGCCACCTAGAGCTCTTTCCACTGACCACATCCAGACTGGTTTTGGCTGTTTCCAAGGACAGGTCTACTTTCAGTGCAGTTGGGCTTTCATGCCAAAGAGTGAATGGTGCTGCTGGATCACCATCCTTGGTGGATCCCTAACAATCATAAGTGGTTATATCCTACTTACATGCTAGAGAGTGAATGTGTTGATATTTATTGGTTGAAGACCATTCAAGGGAAAATGGAACTTCAGTACTATAGGAAGTTTCTTTAGGCTTTCTTGGCTTTTAATTAGTTACCTGTAAATGGAATGAGTACACACCTGTGGTGCAATGATTTCTCATTATTTATAAAGTTTTTGGGAGAAATAATTCTGAAAATCAAGAACATATATATATGTAAGTATTTATTACACTAAAACACACTTTTAAGCAGAACAGTAGAATTTCATTACTTGAGTCATGCTGCACTTAAGTAAATAAAAAGGGTGGTTTTTTCCATGGCAACGTTTATCAGTAAAAATTATTTCTAACATGTCTTACTGGAATAAACTATTCAGGAATTGTTGTTCTATAAAAATGAATGAATTGTAAAATAATGTTCCTTGGGAAATTCACAGGACTTATAGTTTGTGAATCCATAAATTTGTCTGTGATTATGAATAACTGGTAGATTTTTGTGCTTTTCTCACATTTTTATATTCAATAAAGCCAATATGCAGTTTTGAGACAGTATTTCTTCCCACATGGTACAAGGAGGCATGCTGGTTTTGTAACTGACTGTATTACTTTCAGATCCCAATTTGTATACCATTGAGAATAAAATGTGATATTAACCATACATCTATATCACACTTTTAGAGAGAGTGATGAATGATAAAGTTTACCACATGTCCCTGAGAACTACTTTTTCTCAAATTCCAGAAGCATTTATTGCATTCCAGTTCCTGAAAAGCTTTTTTGAAAGGTTTACTTTCTTATATTTATTTATAACTTCCTATTTTTAAGATAGTTTAGATTTCTAGATTAATGTATTCTACGTCTAAGCTTTGTATTTCACATTTCTACAGTTTTTAAGAAGGAAATAGCAGTATTACTTCAGATCTTACTGTGCCTTCTTACTGCTGTTATGCCTGTGAATGTTATACCAGGGCTGGATGAATTTGGTGTTTAATAGGAAGGACACACATTATTAGTGAACTAGAATGCTATCCCTGAAAAAACTGTTCCATTACTTTTCATCTCTGGCAATGATCAAAATTTCTTTCTTCTAATGGCAAATCTTTTGCACAGAAACCTAGTACACAATGTTAATTACAAGATCAGGTTCTGAAATATACATAGAATGTGTGAACAGGCAGCTATAAACTCTACACTTTTAAACATGTATGACCAGAAAAAAAAAAAAAAGGCTTAAATTTAATGTATTCCTGGACCCAGTCCACTGTTAGGAGCATGAGAAACAATCGAACAATCATCTCTTTTGACTGCAACAAAGAATGAGGTAAAAGCTTTTCAATTCTGGGTAACAGAAACTGATGTCTTGAGTGCCTAGTGAGTTTTCTCATCTGCTAATTCCCAAGTGCTGATCTTTTCTCTGTTGAACTATAACATTCTTACACAGAACAGAAAGAAGGTGGATGAACTTAACACCAATTTTGCCTCAGTCCACAACTATATCTGATGGTGTTTTTTCAGAAAATCTTAAGATAACATCTTAAATTTCTTGGCAGTTAGAGAACTTTTTCTGTTATTCTTTGAGATAGTCATCCTTGTTTCTGAATAAATGGAAGAGTTTACCCACCTTTGCAGATAATAGTAAGCATTACTTAAAACCAGCAGTAACAGTTTCCTGTACGGAAGACCAAAATGCCGAGTTATATTGAATTGTAAAGTTATAGCAACACTGAATGATCTCTTAGTTTTAGAGATAATTACCTTTGTTTCTGTTATTATGTTTCTGTACATAAGACCCTAATATCACTTATTTGACGAGTGAAATGGTGATGCTATTCCCAATGTTATTTAGCCAATGAAACTGTAATAGTGTATGACGATTTTAAGTCTGCAAAAAGGTTTCCAGTGGCCTAATTAAAATTAAATCTATCCTGATGGATAATGTCAGAAATCAACTAAGAGCTTCTTTAATTTTTGGAAATATTATACTATTATAATAAATATTGAGTATTTTTAATTGCAATGTCATGACATTTAATTTATTCAGTCTTATGCTTGATACATTGTGTGAAGAGATGGTAAATGGAACACCTGCATGTTTCAGACTGAGCTAATTTCTATGTTTTTGCCTTCAGCAAGTTGCTGGCTAAGTGAGTAAATGTGCTGACAGAAAACGAGGGGAAATTCTTTGTGAGAAGTTGGTTTTCTCAGCTTTCACTGAAGATCTGCTTTTGAATTCTGCTATAATTTTATTGAAATAATTCTGTTCTCTACATAATGGTTTGATTTTGACAAATTGCCATATTCTCATGAAAACCCCCCAACTTCTGGTGCTCTTTCTCTTTTCTTTCTTTGATGCACTTATGAGGGACAGCATGGTCTAGAGGTAGTGCTGCTTTCTACTACCTCTGCTGTAAGCAGGGGTAAATATTTAGGTGGTAGTTATTTTCTTCAGTGCACACCTGCTAAGACTTTTTCTTTTTAAACAATTGTCAGAAATACATATTCTGAATATATACTGAAAAGTGTAAAATTTACAGCCAGACAAGGTGTCAATTTGATGAATAATACATGGGATATATTTCACATGTTTTCAAGATTCCATTGAAAGGAAAAATGCTGGACTTCATAGCATATTATGCTTAATGTTATGACTATGTGCTTATATATTTGATCTGATAATTTAATAACATACCTAATATAAGTTCTTGGGAACATTTTTCACCCTAACATAATCAATTTTCAGTCTAGGTCTTCATGTTCATGAATGACTACATTAGATTCCTGCTGTTCAGACTGTGAGAACAGCCAGGGAAGGAATTGTCTCGACACTAGCCTTTAAATCTGAACCATGTACACAGGATGAGGGTTTTGTTATCTTTTGCAAATAGTTTTGTAATGCAGACCTGATCTCAAAAGGTTACTGTTATAAGTTTCTTGCTCTTGCATCTCTCTGCTTTAATTTAAGGCATTTCCTTTGGGATGCAGCAGTCAGCTTTTCTCATTTGATATTTACTTTATTTCTGCTGTGATTTAAACCTGCCTACATGTCAATTTTCTTACCTCTTTAGAAAATTCAGTGATTGCTTTTTCTCTTTCACTAAAATGTCTTGTTTCTAGGATTTTTTTTTCTCTTGTATAAGTTGCCATGTTTCTAGTGAACTTCTTGGAAGCTTCATTGCTTCTTCAGTCATTAAAAATTTCTTCAAAGTTTGAATGCAGGACTGACTTGTCACAGTCCTTATGTGCTGAGAGATTCATCAATGCTGAAATGATATTTACTGTAATTTTCCAGATTTTTTTTTAATGCATATCTTTAGAACGTTAAATAAAGGAGAGACATAAGAATTGCAGTAAATAATATGGTAGCAGTAGTATAACTTAAAATGAAATATAGGCTTTTGTGTCAGAAGGTTAAGCTACAGTATTATCCATTCAGCTTGCTTTAAGAGAGAATGAGCTGTTCTCAGATTCCAGTGAATCAGTTGAAATAATAATGTTGTTAATCAAAAGATGTCTGTATATTCTACTTTCTTAACATGGCTACATATACTGGTTGTGGTTTAAAATGGATTTAGTTGTTTCTTTTTTGTTTTGTTTTTTTTTTATTCTCAGCACCTATCTATCCATCAAATCAGCTTTATGCATTAAGATGGTTGTAAAAACATTTCACAGCAATTCTCTGTGGGCTTCCACCCCTCTTGCACTTTTTGCCTCCCCTACATACAGGTCCTTGCCTTATTTATTATTGGTTAAATAATTAAAACTGCCTGTACCAAAATGCTTCATTGTTGCAAACTGCTACATGTCATGGTGATGGATTGCCAAAAAAATGCTTTCAATCGTGTAGTAATAATTTTAAAAATTACAAATGGGCATTAAATGAATAGCTGGCAAAGTTAAAAGATTGTACAGTCAAAGGTCAGAATAATTGTGGTGCTGTGAGTACTTTTCAAAAGGTTAACTCATCCATTTTAACTTCAGTGGCATTTTGGTGGCCTTTCAGAGAAGCAAGCAGGTCTGTACCAGTGCAAGATTAAAACATGCTTTACTTGGATTTTAGAATACTTTTCTAATCATGAAGAAGATCATGAAGGAATTTTTATATTCAGATTTCCATGTAATTTAACATCCATATCCCTACATATTTCTGAAATTAATTTAACTTTCTTGGCAAGCTTTTTGTGGAAAGGGAGAAATTATAATTTTTATAATTGCAACTTGAGATCTATTTTCCACTCAAGGTCAGGCCTTCTGTTCTTTAGGAAAAAGGTTTTGGTCTGACAGATGCTACATCTTGTAATTGTAATAAAAGTCATTAATTGATTGCTCAACAGGTGCTCCTGATCCTTAAGGAAGCTATTGAGATAATTTTTTTTAAAATAAAGGAACATGAATAGGTAATCTCAAGCTGACTCATTAAAAATATTTCTGTTTTGGCATCAATGAAATTATAAGCATATTATCATATTAAGCAATATATGCATTCTAAGTGATCTTAAAAGTGTGTATATATATCTGTTTATAATGAAAAAATGAAGTGACAGGTCCAAGAAAAGTAAGCCCTTTAAGATATATATGTTCTCCTTTTCAGTAGAGCAAATGAATTAGGTTTCCACAAACACACGAGTCCTAGTGCCTAGACTATAGGCAGGCACAAAGAATCCTTATTGCTAAGACAGAAATAATGATAGCAGTTGTGTTGACACTTCTCCTTACTAGGGATATCTTGTTAAAAGAAACAAGTACAGCACCCAGATTTCAATTAGGCCTGAAGGAGAACTAGAGAGTTTTCTGGGGTCACGGAATTTCTTGTAATCTTGCTATTGTTTCGGATGATATTTAAAGACTTTTCTGAATTCTCTTTCTGAGCTGTCCTCATTATTTGTGTAATTCTACTTGTGGTCGGCATTGATGTTGCTGATATTGCAAGCACTGGAAAGGATTAGCACTGATTGCACATTGAATTCAGTATGCAGGTCACAATATCAGAGGCAAATAAATTTCAGTGCTTGCTGAGACATTTTAATTGTCATTTTGTGTATCATTAAGAACATCTTTGCTCCTGTTTTTCATAGCTGATATTATCTCTGCCTCACGTGTCACTAGAGACCCAAACCAAAATAGTTTTTCCTGGAAAAATTTTATACTTACATATTCTTAATGCATTTATTGAAAGACTGTTCTTATTGCTTGGATGAATGCTCTATCCACACTGCATGGCAGCAAAAGGCAGTGAGTGCAGCCTGTGTAAATCTGCTGCTGGCGCTCTCTGATCTCATTTGGCCCCCTCCCTGGCCTGACAATGGGTGAAGTTACAGACCAGTGGGAAGCTGAGAATGATGTGAGCTCTTCTGTGTGTCTGATGACTTCCCCTCATATCTAGCTAGGATTTCAGGGATTTGAGTTTGCCTGGGGTGTTTACTGTAGGTGGAAATGTGTGTAAGTCTCAGTCTCTTGGTGCAAGAATAAGACTCTTGTGTTCGTTGTAGAATATTTGGATGTAGCTTGCTCTGGCAATTGCTTAATTTAAAAATCAGCTCTTAAGAAATAATATAAACCAAAGATTTAGTCAGTTTTTATATCTGATACACTTATGCAGTATTGTAAATGACAAATGGTAGATGACAAATGAATACACCATTTTTTTTGCTGCAAGCTAAAAAAAGCAGTGAAATAGCTGAAAACTAAAACTATATAAAAATAAATTTTCACAGCTGTAAGTGGACATCTGAAGGAGAGAATGTGTTTAGATTAAATGCTTTTATTTTCAACAAAATAGAAAATTATAACTTTTTACATAGGACTGGTATTTGTTAGAGAAGGCATGCAGGCATTACAGACGAGATTTTAAAAATACTTGCATCCCTCTTTTAGAATTTTGCTTTCAAATAATTGCACAGTCACAGAAGGCAGAAGGTGGAGAATTACTCAGTTCTGGGAACTGGAATATGGAGTGGTCATGAAGTTACCCCATCCAAGTGAAATGGGTATTAACAAAAAGACAAAAAGGAGAGACACTGCTTTAAAATAGCCATTACTGTGGTGGCTAAGGTAATGTCTGGAAGGGAAGGAGATGAGATCAAATAAAGGTGATGGAGAGAAGTGAAAATTTTGTTCCAACAGTTTGTCTGACATCCAACTAGGGAGTTGCCCATTCAAAGATATATTAGGTATTTGTTCTGAGGAAGCTTTGAGTAAGGGAGTTGACAGTCATGAGCTGACATATCAGCAGTTCTGATTTACTTGCAAAAACAAATTTTTATCTTACAGTCCAGGTGTGGACACAGTTAGAATGAAGTTTCTAATTTGTCTGAAACTTCTTGCTCAGCTTTACTGAGGATCACTGAGCAACATCTCTGTTTTTCATAGTTTGTCAGTATAGATCCTTGCAAAACTTTCTTTACCTTAATGTGATTTTTTTTTTTTTACATTCTTTTAACAAATAATCAGATATATGCCAAGTTTTTTCTTTCTGAATGTAAAACTGTCCATGTTAATAATGTATTTTAGCCTGGACTCCCTAGTTAAATCTGTTTTTTTGCAAGACTACTAGCATTAAATCTTATTGAAGCATATTGTTTAGTGAAATTAGATGGTGTTTTGAATGTGTTACATATTTTCAGAAATCCTAGTTGGCCTAAAAGCATATGTTGTGCTACTGATTAATTACAGTCATGGAACTAAAGCTATCAGTATTTAGTGTTGAAGAATCATCAGCTTTCAGAACCTAAAATCTTCCTGTCTGTAAATATTACTCTGAATTTTTTTATTCTCCGTATTTCATCTCAAAAGCAAGGATCTTTATGGTTTTAGAGCCGTTGAACTCTTCTTTTCTGTATGTTTCCCTCAACATAGAAATAGCCAAAATTCACTTCTAGTTCTGTTCCCTGTGCATACTTCCAGGCTCTCAGATAAAAGAAAACCAATTTTACAGAAGAACAAGAGGTTCTTTTATGCGTCTTAAGAAATGTACTTTAGTATAAAAGTTGGAAAATTCAGCATAGCACTCAAGAGAGGTGGGTTAGGCCAATTATTCAATGGATAAACAGTCTAAGTGACAGAATGGGTTTTCTGTGACCATGTGACTCTTGTTAAATTGAATGTTTGGAATAAAGCTTCAAATAACTGCTGCAGGCTGATTTAGAACAACATATAAAAAGTTGTACATTTTAATGCAGCATTCCAGGCAGTGAACAAATGGAGATGATCTATAAAGACAAATTATTTCCTCAGCTCTCAAGTCTTAACTTGAAAGTCCAGTTAGAAAAGCCAAGATAGCACTACAGCTGCATCCTAGAAAAGGTTTCTTAATGAGATGTTCTGCAGGGCCATCCTGTTCAAACTTTTCTCTGGAGGACCCTGAATGCAAAGGAATTCTAAAATAGCTACTTTCTTTCAGTACAAGGTCTGTCTTACACTGCTGGAGCTTGTAAGGAGGCCAAGATGTCATTAATTACTGATTTACTTGTGATCTATGTAGCTTTTGTAGGTTAATTGCTACATTTATGTAAATTCTTACTTAGTTCTCAGCAAATTCTATCAGATCCTCCAGCTGACTGTGCTGTTGGATTTTTAGGAGTTGGATTTGTTATTCTGTCCATGCAGAGACAAAAAATTAATAGTATTCAAAGGTACAACCACACTAGCTGGACAATGTCAGCATTTAGGGGTTCAGCAGAGTGGATCCCTCTGGGCTGAAGGATGTTTGTGGCTGGTAAGACTTTGGAGAGACTCTCCCATTGCAGGAAGGTCCAGCTGCTGGCAGGAATATGATTCACTCTTAGAAGTGGTGGCAGTTTTTGAAGTTAATTGTGTTGATTGGAGCTGACTGCATTTTCAGATAAACCAAATAATATGTTCATTTTAATTTGCTATCAAAATTCTAATTTGTGGTTTAAAAACCCAAAGAAATTGCATGAGACAAAGTCCCGTGTTGTAATTACTGCTGGCATTTAAGTAGAGTAAGGAAATTCAATTCCTCTTTTACAGATAAGTTGGGGGTTTTTTACAGAAAAAAACCTTGGCCATAATGTATATGAAGAAATAGGAGAGCTTGAAGACATTTCTAGACATAAAAGAAAGCTTATGGGAAACACGAAGACACTATATTAAATATATTGTAAGAAGATAAGAACAAGAAATTAGACAAAGGACAAAACTGTTACCTTTTTTTTCAAATACATTGACTTTGGAAAAAAGGAATGTATTGAGCTATAATATGGGTGTTTAATAATTCATGCAGCCATACATATGAATTACTTTTGCCTTCCCTGGTAAATATGTTTTTATGATCTGCTACCATGGAAGTTAGGGGTGGAACTCTAATCAGCTTTAATGGCACTGAATCAGACCTTAGTTGTACTTAGTTGTACTTTTCCAACTTCAGGCATTAGGATCAGGGATGTATGTTTACATTGAATTATTTCTGTATCATCATAGCCTCAGAACTCACTTTAGCATTATCTTGAAGCATTTGATAATTTTTATTCCGATTTCCTCATTTGGAGCTTTAAGGAACATGTTTTCAAAGGATAAAGTCAGTGGGACTTCCAGCACTTGTAGCTGCCTGCCAGTTCCACCCAAGCAGGCCCTCCTGCATGTGATAAATAATGTGTTTTGCACAGCTGAAGGTTTCTGGAAACAGTAAGCACATGGCAAGTCCTACTGCTGTAGGAAGGGTAAACCTATGGGAAAGGGCTATAGAAACCTGCACTGCAGTACTTTCAAGAGTCTGTTCTACTACCTAGGTATTCAAGGAAAATACTAATTTAAATTAAAGCTTGAAATGTGTATTCTTGCTGTATACAAGTCTAGCCTTTTCCAGTCCGTTTCCTTGTATTGTTCATGCCACCTTCACACAGGGAAATCTCGTATTCTGGTCATCATCTAGAACTAGAATAGCTGAATGGGGTCAAAATGAGTTTGTTTTCTGCAAGCACTTATCAGCACTTAGTGTACCTTATGTCCAGTTTTTCTGTATGGTGTATGGTGGTAGAAAATTGTAAAATTTTGCAGGGGGACTAGCATGTGACACAAATGCTTTTCTTGCATAGTATTCTCTCTAAATTTTCTCAATAAATGCATGTTACCTCAATACATGCAAAATCTAGTATTTGTGTGTGTAAGCATGGCATCATCACTACTTGAAAATGTTTGTAGTGGTTGTGTTTTATCGGTGGCAATCCAGAAGGTGAGGTTTCAGGAAGAGAAGGTATATTTTATTAAAAGTGACTGATATGGCTGGGTAAAACAGATGTGTTTTTGGGAACATCATATTTTCTAGATTTGTTGATTTTTTTTCCCCAGCTATGTCAGCTGATCCAATAAATCTATTCTCTCTGCCTTAGAACTTTGCCTTACATGTAATGGTTACATCATTCACAACTCAGTGTTTGGTAAGGGAAGTCCCAGTGGTGTATGTTAATTTATGGCTAAGGGTATTTTGACTCTCTGAGCATGCCCTGTGTCATGCAATTAGATTGATAATATTAAGGATATATTAGAAGGTCCTGTGCTAGATATCAAGAGAGAAGTTTCCTAGAGATTAGAATTTAAGTGAAAGCTGACAGGCTGTCATAGCCTTTGCATAAAGCAAAACCCCATAACATCTGTTAATGTAATTCAACTACAGTGATGAGAAAACTGACTTACTTCAAGTTTTTTGTCAGTAATTAGGTTTCAGTGAAGACTATTGTGAGGCTACTCCAAGTAATTACAATTATTTTCCTACCCTGACCTGTAATTTTGTTTTGTGCATGCCATAGGGATTTCTTTATGGCACATACCTCAAAGGTACCATTCTTTTGCTACAGCACAAATTACAGTAAATTTTGTGCTTGCAGGTCAGTGCAAGATAGAGGTGGAATTTCTTCACTATCCACAGGTAATCATCATCCCTTTAAAAATTGCATTGTTGATTTGTCCACACCAAGGACATTTCATTGCTAGCTCCCAGTCATGTGGATAGTTAAGGCAATTCATCAACACCATGCTAATGCATTTTTCAAATTAAACAATCTGTTACAATAATTTTCTTGCAGAACAGGAAAAATGACAGATTGTATTTTCAAACTTCACAAATTATTCTAGGATGCTGGTATAGAAGGCATTTATAATCACAGTGGAAGAATAAGTTTTTACAAGAAAGCAGAATTTTAAAATGTTGCAGCTAGAGAGTTCTGTTATAGTTCTGGAATATAATTAATGAGCTGTTTTTGGATATGTCGGAGCCAAAATAGAAATCAGAGTTAAGATTGCAAAACATAAAATATTGTGGGGAAATTTCCCAGAGCCTTATAGAAAGGTAGAATTAAATATTGAATTCTCATTGTTGTTCAATACTTGTTCAATGTGCATTCAAAAATCAAAATATTTTTCTAGCCCTTGTTCAAAAACCGTAGTAACATCAGCCCACCAACTTACACCCCTTAATATGAGCATTTACATTTCTCAGAAATAGTTGCTGATGTCTGGTAGAGATTTAAATACCACAATGCCAAAATAGGCATTGGGATATTTTTCTTCCTTCTCTCCTGTCCTTAGAGTTACCACAATTAGCAGTCAGACCTTAGTTAAAATGTTTTGGTATTTTCCCTTAATTTTCATTACTTGTGTTAGTGTGTTTCCCTGGTTATGGTGTTATCTGTTGCTGCCACGAGTGCAAACACTGTATCATGATTTGTATTAGGCCTGGATCCTTTATAGAGATATTGCACAAAAAGATATATGAAATCCAATACTGGCATGGCCATCTCCACTGAAAGCACTGTTTTCTATAGTGCATGTTTTCAGATTATTTTGTACAGTCCTTTTTTCTGCACAGGCATTTTCTACTGAAAAACAATAATTTGTAACTTGGTACCAAAAAAACCCTATGATTTCCAAGAAGTATGAAGACCATAGCTCAATGGTACATTCATTTATCTATCCTGCACAGAAGTTTGTGACATTCCCTGAAGCTGGAGCATCTGGATTTAATTTTGCCCATATACATAAAGGCACATGCTGCTCTCTCCACCTAAAAGTTTGTAAAATTAATTCCTCTAAGAACTCAGATTTTTTTTTTAGAAAGCCAGGCCATCTCAAGAAATGTGTGACCGCATAGTTAAAGATGAAAATTATAGTCTTATACACATCTGACCTAATATACTTGTTTATTTAGAGGCAGAAGATAATCGAAATAGTTTGAGCATTGTATATAAACATGCAGTGGAACTTGCTGCAAAAATCCTCAGGACAATCCTCAATTTATCTGATATAATAATGTATTTTTGCTTGGACCGGCACAGAGTTTCTAGTCCAAACCCTGAAGGAGATTGCTTTTCAGCAAGGCTCATTATTTCAGACTAAACTATGCATCTTCACTTTTGGAGCCAGATTTGTTGCTAGCTGAGGTTTCTTTGCCTATAGTCTGTGAGGACTGTGTGTGCTTGTCCTGGAAAGAATCTTTAGCTGGTCTTAAATCTTGTCACTCAGTCCTGCCTTAAGGAAGACAACACTGTGTTTACTCCAGAGGCTTATTTAGTAGTGTCACTAAATTTTTGTTTAATGACAGGTTTTTGAAAAATATTGAAGATATTTAAAACTATAAATTTATATTTAAAAATATGAAAGACTATAAGGAAATAAGAGGCATGTACATGCAAATATTTTATTTTATAACCTGCTTCTTTCTTATTTTGGTCCATTAGCATTATTGCAGTTGCAAAAACAAAGTATGCTAGCTCTTTAAGCCCTCTTTCACTAGTCAAAGGCATCAGGGAAGTGTAAGATGACCAATTTGACATACTTTACTACATCTTATTTAATTTACATGGGCAGTTAGACATATCAGCATGTGAGAAGGGCAGCTTCTTTTAGAACAGTTTCTTAGGAGGGGACGCTGTTTCCTAAATTGTCTGCAGTTGAGGCAGCCATGGGTGAAATGGCCTTTCTTATTAAATGTCACAAGATTTAATGTCACAGCATAATTGGGATGGAGGGATAACTGAGTGAGGCTCAACATGTCTTTTTCTGCCAGCACATTATTAATCTACAGGAGTGTTAAAATATGTTTTATAAAGGCCCTATTCTATGGAAAGTTGTTGGCTCATAAGAAAAAAAAAACCCAATCTATTTTATTGCAGGGCTCATGAACAACAATTACAGACTTCCTTCAGAGTTTAATTTGTGAATAAAGCATGCAGTAGAATGGGGCACAATAAGGAATTTATGAAACACATAGCCTTAAATATTTTTTTAAGCAGCAGAAACCTACATATAAAGCACCCAAACATCATAAAACAGGTAACAACTGAAAACTGATTTATTTGGAACTCTTAGCATTTAACCTTCATTTGAGAATTTTCTTTCAGTAATTTGACTTGATTTAATTTAACAAATAGTTTATTGATATCATAATTTCATAGAGAGTTATTAGTTAAATACCACTAACCAGTTTGCTGATGAAGACTCTTCTGTCTGAATAAAAGAGCAGCACAGAACACTAAAGACACTGTTTTATCTTGAAATTTTAGATTTTTCCATTGCTTTTCAAGTAAAATACAAAACCAATAGAGAAGCCTTTTGCAGACATCATTCTATTTTTGATGGTTACTTTTTGAAATATAAATTTTTTTTTATGGCAAGGGTTATATAATAGAATCATGGATTTAAATTGGGAAAGACTTCTAAGATCATAAAATCCAGCCAATAACCAGCCCAGCACTGCCAAGTCCACCAATAAACTCTGTCCCAAAGAGCATCTACACAGCTTTTAAATACCTTGACATCTTTTGGGGAAGCACTATCTTACATCATATAGATTTTGCCCCTAACAATAATTTTAAAAGAAAGTTAAAAAAACCCCAAAATTCCCATGTTCCTTTGTTACTGTTTCTCATTTGAAAAAAATACTGAGAAGTAGTTAAAGTACATTTATTTTATTTTCTCTCAGAAAACATTCTTACCAAAGAACGAATCCTCAACACAAATGCTACATTTCTACACTAAAAGTCAGAAATGTTTCTAACCAGAAATATTTTGGGAAGAAATTTATACTCTAAAGAAAACAAAAGGATAACTTTCACTGAAAATTTGAGTGCCACTTTGCTGTAATTCAAAGTGATACAGAATCTGCATGTGTTGGGATTTTCTTTCTTGGTGGGAATACATGAAGTTTTTTATGGCCAATAACTTGAAGTACTTAGGAAGCTAAATCTTTATACATGTTCTAGAAAAGCAAGTCATATGATTTAAGAGTAGAGACTAATTTTAAGTGAGAAATAAAAGACGGTTAACCAAGCAATATATTCTCTGTCTTCCTCCCTTCAAAGAAATAAAAGAAACAAAGAGTGCCTATACTGATTAATCAAAATGACAGTAAAAATTGTTAGAATTCAATGCAAATTCACTCACTTTCCAGTTATTTTTGCCCATTTAACGATTTCCTCATTAATTATGTTCTGCATAATTTATCACATTATCTTAATCTATATTCACACACTGAGTTTACAAAATGTCTTAGTCATGCAGAATGGCTGAAATAAATAGTAGAGAATGTCAGAGTACTGCCTTTTCTAAATAGTTGCAGTAGAAAAATGTGAAAAAAATAGGTCCATCTGATAGTATTTACTTGAGAGGTTTATCATGAGGAATCCTTCTTACAAAGTAAGTGTTTGTATTGAAGGACTTTTCTAAATCTTGCTCCCAAGAGGAAATAATCAGAGACCACCAGCCAATTTGATAGCATTTAACACTATACGTCTTAATACAGTAGCAGTTCAAATGATTTGAGGTCTCCAAGGAGGTGGGATGCCAGGCAGAGCATGTAGGTAGAAGAATTCTAGAAGCTAATGTGTTGTTCTGTTGAACTGTAGTGCAGCTTCCCCATCTGTCAGTTTTTTATAGGCTGAAAGAACTGAATACAGCCAGCCTTAAATGACTAATTTCAAAGTGGCGATTCTGAGTAATGCACATTTAACAGGTATTCTGTCTTTCTTGTTGAACTGCCAGACAGTTGCCCAAAGTTTACACACACTTTGTTAGGATGCCTATTTCTGCAAAAAGTAGCTGAGGGGAAATCTCCTGTGTAAGACATCTTCCACTGTTGTAGTTCACTCTGAAATATTGCATAGTTGAAACTCAGAAGCGTAACTCCCTACAGAAGAACTATATGGCAAACTCGGTTGTTTCCAGGTACTCATAAATTATTGTGCAGTTCTCCTCCTGGTACTTGCAGCTTAGCATTACAGAAGATTAAGAACTTTGCTTAAAAAAAAAAAAGGGAAAATGTAAAAAATCAGCTTTTTATTCCAGCTGGCTAAAAAATTCCTTAAAATTTTTGGGCCAGCTTGTGTCCTTATGAATTCAAGTGGAAGAACCCTCATCAAAGTCAAATCCCAATGAATTATAGACAAGGTTCTGGTGATTTTGTTTGTTTGTTTTTGTAGTGTTTTGTTTTATTTGGATTTTTTCCCCTTTTTTGTTTTTTTGTTGCTTTGTTTTAATCTTGGAACAGTATAAATACTTAATACAAATTCTTTGTACTAAAAAAAGAGAGGAGGAAGAGCTCAAAGTGCATTTTTCCTGTAGGAAGGAAGAACACGGCAAAGTATCTCAGCAGTAGCTCTTCTGTGAAATAAGGGAGACAAAGTGAGAGTTGTTCTCTGAATTAAATTACTGCTAATTAAGCTGCCTTTCTTGAATTAAAAAAAAAGCCTTTATTTCCCTGGATTCTTATCTCTACTGATAGCCATACAAATCGTAAGATAAAATATGCTCTTGTGGAAACAATTTGTAACTGACATAGGCATATGAGGTAAACTTAACAAAGCTGACAGAAAATTCTGGCAAAAAATTATTTCTTGGAAGTTGCACTACTTCTGTATCTGAAAAAGCATCTGTAACATCTTTTGTTTGGGATGGGTTTTTCCCTCATTTGTATGATGACATAGTGCAGTTGCCTGCAGATTATAAAGGCTTTAAGTGGCCATCACCGCTTAAACTATCTCTTAGAGGTCCTTCTCAATATTTCTTTGGCAACCAGATGTGAAAAGTGGGAAGAACATGCCTTAGAAAGCTTATTAAAAGAGGATTTTCATTTTGCATTAATTAATCCCAGTTTTTCTCAAAACATATTTGCTCAGAACTAAAAAAATCTGCAACATTTTTGGATCTCCTGGGGCAACCTGTCAGAAGTCCAGACATGGATTATCAATGTGACTTCCATTCAGTGAAAATTCATAAAATCCAAAACATTTCAGGAAAATACTTCTGGTTTATGAAAACAGATCTTGAAAAAATCTGTTTGCTGGAATATTTCCAAACAGTTCCGTTTATCGTGGTTTCCATGATATCTGGGCATAATTTGCTTAATGCACATAGGCATCAGCAATATTTCTAGTGGAAATGGTGAAACCAGAATTCTTCTCTTTAGTGTATGCATGTAAATATAAACTATTGAATTAAGTCTGGATGAATGGTGACAATGTAGTCTCTAGCTTTCCAGGATGAATGAATTCAAATTCGTAGCACTGACAGTGTTCCAAGGCTGGTTAGTTGTCTCTCACTAAGACTGTCAGTTTCAGGCAAATGTAAGCAAAATTCAGATGAGTGATTGATTGATTACTGGCTCAGTTATAGTCATAGGTGCAGCATGTTGTAGGAGTGGATAAATAGTTTTTCCATGAGAGGAGGGGGCATACTTGCCAGTGTTTGGTGCAAAGAAGTTGTTCTGATCGTTGATTGATATAATCAGTGAACACCAAGTCAAGTGCCACCTACAATAAAAGTCAAGTCTGCAACTCTCCCATGTGCCAAGGAAATAATTTGACCTGTTTAAATATATGTGTTTTGAGTCCATGTTCTTCTAGCTAAAGCCACAAAATTTAATTTCACTCTTTAAGAGGCTGAACTGCAAGTGCACTAATTAATTAACTATTAGCAACTGATGCATGTTATAGTGCTGGAGATGAAACAATTACCTCCTGCTAGGATAGCTCAGAGAAGCTTTTGTCTGCCTATTAAACATAAGTTATAGAAAGTAAGAAGGACGAATCAGAGAAGGCATATGTGTGAAACCCATGCAACTGATGAGCATAGCAATGTTGTTAATACAGAAGCTGTGATACAGACATCTGTTGAAAACTTCTTACTGTAATTGTGTGGTCTTTCCTGCAGTGAAATTATAGCAAATATGGATGAACCCTCTACTGAAAATTGTAGCCAAACTCTTTTTGAGGTTTTTGGGTTTTTTTTTAATGTGTAAGGAAGAAGTAGGGAAGAGTGAATTTTTATGCTGACCGTATAGGTTAAAAGAATTTTGCTTCTTCTGAAGTCCAGGAATGAAGCTACAAACTCTAAGCATAAACATAGGAGCAGTAAAATGTTACGTTTTTAATTTCTCCTATTAGATCAAGTGCCTGAATTTGTGTTTTACAATAGAAAGATTAAAGTTTCATTAAATTGGGACAAATAATAGAACAGAATTGTTTTTTTGAACTCCCTTGTCATTTTTCATCAGGTTACTGATATATGTGCCGTGTACTTTGTTCTTCGTAGTCATGATGTTTTACATCGTAATTGTGACTTTAATGGCTTCCTTTTTTTTTTTTTTTTTCAAATTTGATTTTCAAAAAAATACAGTGAATTGAAAAGAAATTATAAGAAAAAACAACTGGTCTAAAAAGCCACCTAATCTACACTTAGCCAAAATTTACTTTGGGAATTGCAAAGCTGGTTAAATTTTATTTTAGTCCCAATTTATTCTGCGCTTGGTTTCATCTGGTCCATGTGGTCCCTGCCACAGTAGAACAAATGCTAATTAGAGTTGTGAAGTACTAATATACAACAAATAACCAATAGTAGTATTATTAAAGCATAAGAAAAAATATTTCTGAACAGATGGTCCGAAGGCCATAAGTAAAGTAAATCAGAGAGGTTTTACATATATCTGTGTAATCAAACCAAACTTTCATATTATGATTTTTCCAAGGAAACAAACAGGTTCATATTTGGAGGTTCCCCTATCACCAACAGTAATTTTCTGGTTTGCAAACCTGCACAAACTAATCAAATAGTAATAAGAAAGGTCTTGATCCTGTTCGCATTGACTTCATTCTGAGTTTAACATTGACTTGGAAATGATCAGTACTGGATGGAGAATTACTACATAAAATAGAATGTGTATACAAGTTGCAGTTTTGACTTGGAATTTTGCTGGAGTTATCAGTAATTTTTACTGTGGACTCTTTCCTTAATTTAGTTTGCTAAAATAATTCAGTGCTTTGTGAGATAGGTTCTCATCTTACCTTGTATTACTCTAGGATAACTTCCTTGTTTGGAAGAAAATTACAGGATTGAATTAGTAGAATATTCTTTATTTGGGAGATATGTTAGATAATTTGCCTAAGAGTAGATTTTAATGAGTAGATCTTAAGAGCATGTTGAAATAAGAGACAAAGCAGAAGAAAAAAATATATATAGTATTCTCTGCAACAGAAAATTAAAGTCAAGGAGAGTCCTAGGCAAAAGCACTTAAGCAAATGAAATGAGTAGGTGCCTTCCTAATTAAGTTAACTTTATAAAGCTCTTCCTCCGCTTTGTTTCTTTTCCCACTTTGTTAAACTTTATAGAATGATCTGTGACTTAGATCCTGGCAATATAGATGTCTGTGTTAGAAATGCATGCGCTTCTTGGGTGGCAGAATTTTTATTAGTATATTTACATTTTCAAGATTTATCTTATGAGCATGTTAAATTTCAGAGCCTGCTGCTTTCTCAGTTAAGAAGCTTGAAAAATTGTTGTATTAGGTTTTATGTTGTCACATAAAAAAGTTATACTCTTTCCAGTCTCTCACATCAAACTATGCACCATTTTGTCCTCATGCAGACAACATTTTCATTCAACTTTATTTTATGTAGCTCTTTCTCTGTCATGGGGCTTTTCTCTGCCAGTCATGATTCCTTCTCCCTTCCTGTTGAGGTGCTTTGTGGGTTTTGGAATTTTTTTTCCCTCTTCAGACTGCAGGAAGTATTTTTTACTGGAGAAAAGGCCAAAGGTAATGATATTTCTCAAGTCTGGAGGTGATTCTCAAAAAACCTGTATCTTTCCCTTTACTGAAGATTTCCCCTTGTCTCTTCCTACCACTCTGGGGAATGATTAGATGAGACAGTTACTGCCTGCTGTGTACAGCAGGACACTTGGAGCTGGGTGGCCATCCAGGTGTCATTCCCACTGGTGCTTGGTACCAAGCAGCATGAGCTGCTTTTGCTTCCCTTAAACATTGCATCTTGCCCATCAAATACTGGGACAGCACCAATGTGACTGTCACTAAAATCCATCTCTACTGATACAGACCAAAGCACTCTGTACTTTTAAAGAAATGTTAACATGTAATTGAGTCATTTTAATGAGTACAGAAATTGTAATTCTCCAGATATACATACATGTAATGAGAGTGATTATCATGCAACAATAAACCATCACTGCTATTATAAAACCATAACCTGTTATTCAATATACTATAAAATTCAAAATCTAATTGAATTTGCTAGTTTAGCATAATTCCCACAAGCCATCATTCTTTAATATTGTGAAATGAATGGGGGGGTTGTGGAGCTATTAATTGTTACAGACAAGCAATAACCACTGGAATGAAACTACAATTATCAGCAACCATTAATCACATTTACTGTCATCTGCAATGACAAAAAAATAACTTTCTAAACAGCTAAAAGGAATTTATATCTCTTATGTTTTAACTCACTTTGTAGAAATCAGATGATCTTTTGCTGGGATAAGCAGGGAATTACAAAGGGTATTTTCAGTCCTGCTCAGTATTGTATTTCCCAGTTTAAAAAATCCTCCCACTTTATTGCATTTTGATGGAGGCTTAGGTGCAGGTTTATTTCTATACAGTTATGTACTATTTATACTATAATTGTTGCCAGCATGATGTTATTGCAGTCACTGTCTTTAAAAATAAGAAATTATAGAGACCATCTGAGCATGCAGTTCACTAGTCTGTTCCAGGAAAGCAATTAATGTTGCTTTTAGGATGCAGCTTGATCAGGTGTAGTGTTCTTGGAGATGAGGGTGCAAACAGGGGTGGCAGAGTCTTGTTCAGAAAACACTGTTCTGTACTTTTCATCTTGTTCATGTTTCAGATTCTGTTGTTTACTTCAAGTAATTGTTTTCCTTTGAACTTAACACAGTATATCAAAACCACAGATGTGTATCTCTGGGAATAAGGGGATAGAAGCTGTTCAGTACTAGAGGGTGGATTGGCCATTTGTGCAGTGTAGACACGGCAGTTCAAAGACCTTGCTAGCAAAATGGAATCTACTTAATGAAAATTTGCCCTAAAAATAACATATAACATTGCTGGATCGTTAAGGGCATATTGTGGCCCTTAGTCTCAAATGCTATTGAGGTTTCTTGTGAACGACAGAAAATCATTCTGAGGATTTGAGACTTTCCCAGTTGTTTACCTTGAGAGTCTGTCAGCTTTTGCTGGAATAAAAAGAGTTAGAATTCCTCATTTAGAATGAGGAAGTGTTTTAGAAGCAGAATAAGGAAGCAAAGTAAGGAAGAATAAGAAAGAATTTGGAAGCACCAGTCCAAAATACGCTGTGAATGCCTTCATTTAGAAAAAGCACTGAAATCGTAAATATTTTCTTTACTATATTACTGTTCACTTATGGTTTCAACTCTTCATAATCCAGTAAAGATATGAGTACTCTAACACAAATCAGCAGAGTGAGTGTAACATCTTTTCATAATGTACTGCAAATATCCAGCAGTGTCTTTTTAGAAGAAACATATGAGACTTGAGGACTGAACTATTTATCAAAAGAAGTCCCAAATTATACACAAATTGTATGTAGCTAGGTCTGAGGCACCTCTAAGGCATAGAGCAGTTGCTTATTTTTCAAGTTTTTGAACAGAGGTGTACTTAAAAAATGCCTCTGGAAGTGAAAATCAGAGGTTGATGGTACTAGCAGTTTTATTATTTCAGTTTATTATTTACATAACCAGTTTTCCAAATTTTGAAATACTGCCTTTTCACTAAAACCAACATTGCGTGTAATTGACAGGATGGTTTTACAATGTTCAATGTGCTCTTGAATAGGCTACATCTTTAAGATTCTCTGAAATGCTCTTAAGATACTTCACTCATCAACCTTGCTTACTTAAAAACTATGGTTGGATAAAAAACTTATTTCTGATTTTCTTGCTGAATATAATTGAATATTCTTCCTTTGAAACACAGCAAATTCTTGGCCTACCAGCATTTAACTGACAACATTGAAAGTGAACACAACTAAAATAATCAGTATTATACTATAGTACTGTCATGATCAGTTAATAAAAAGTTTTGAGTGCCAAAATGAATTGAACTAGCAGAAGAAACTTCATCATGTGAAAACTTTGGATCATGATTCTTTCCTTGACTTCAACTCCCAAACTCTCTTGTTTATAATTTTCTTGAGGTTTTTCTGAGTTGTTCAATGTGAAACTTGAATGATTTGTAAATTTAGTAAAAAGTAGCAGTAGAAATAATAACTATGCTATGATAAGATTTTAGTCTGAAGAATTCATACTGACATTCAATTTCCTATATTTAATTAAACATTTCTATCTTTTCAGAAGAAATTACTAAGTATTTAAAAAAGTTATTTTCCATTCCCAATTTAAAACTGCTGCACTGAAAATTTATCATAACTAAAGCATTCATTTATGCTTGTTGTCAAGGTGACAGAGTTTATCAGAATAGCAGAAATCAAAGTATTTAAAATGTAGTTTTAAATTCTCGATATAGTAGGGTGAGGTAAACAGCAATTCTGTCTAACATTAGTTATCTTTCATTAGTGTGGAATTGAATTCATTCTTAGAAGAAAAAATATAAATATAACTCTGTCATGTAATAATAAACAGATTTTCTTGAAAGAAAATAATAATAGACAAATGTTTGGTAATTTAGCAAGTCTGTTTACAACACTTTAAACTTGAGCTGTCAGTTAACTCATATTCAAGACTCCTGCTCACTTAAAAAGAAAGAACACCGCAGTAGTAAGAACTGGCTTTGTCCCTCCCTTTGTCCCTCCCTTTCTTTCTTTATCTCTCACTGAATAATAACCCTCATTTAGTGGCATCAGTCACTTCTGCCATCAGCCTTTTTTATGGCTGGAACATAAGCATGAATGGCACACATTAAAATGTGTGAAAACTTCATAGATTTTGATAAGACACTGGAGAAAGTGTCATGAGTTGGTGTTATCATTGGCAGACAAATGAAAATGGATGCAGTAATTTGCACAGCAATTACAGCTTGGCCCCTCCTATCATTACTGGGCAGCAAGTATTTACAGATGTTAACCAGTGTAGTGGCAAACCTTGAGACTGGTACACTGCACCCAGTGGTTTTTGGTAGTGAGTACAAGCTACCAGGGGCCATACAGACATGATCCTCTGTTCACTTTCCTGTGAGCTTGTTTTCTTCAAATGACATTGAGAAACAAATTACTTATATTAAAGAAAAAAAAAAAATCTTCCTAATAGCTGATAAAAACTAACAGGAAAGCACAGGAGTGCTAACTCACAGTAGGAAATATTTGGAGTTACTAGGATTCATCTGATTTAATCCTGCTAGAGGTCTGGCTACATGGAGCAATCGACTTTTTTGGCTGCTCAAACTGAACACTTGAATAGATGACAGATTTGAAGATGTCATCTGAAATAAGGCACAATTATCATGAATAATTTGAAAATATTTTGTTCTTTTAACAGATCTTAAAATGTTGGATTCAATACACTATGGCATTTAGAGTCAAACTACTCCTAAAACCATCAGGCCTGTATGTTTCTGGTATTTGGTATCACAGTATTTCTCATTTAAAATTTCAGTAGTGACTGAATAGCAGCTCCCAAAGAATGATCTAACCTTGGCTGCATTTTGTTTCAGTCAGAAAGTTCCGCTTGTGAATTCTGATATATTGTAAAGAGAAAGCCTTTTTAAATTTGGAGTTATTGTTTGTTTTCAAATACATCCTAGGGATGACTCACCTGATACCAAATAAACACAATTCATTATTATTGGTTTGCTTTAACTGTTTTCAGGAGATACCCTGCCACTTTTTTGTTTTAATAATTCATTTAATGGTTTTATTATAGCTGTCCCTATGGAATCTCATTTAGAGATTATTGATTAAAGATTTCTCCAGCCTACCCCATATAAAATTATGTTTGATGTAAAACCATATTTTGGGAATATGTGTAGCATTGAACATAGCATTTGCTGACTTTTGAATCAAATCTGCTTTAATGTTGTCTGTAGGCCTCTACATATCGTGGCTGGCAATTTCCTCCTGCTAAAATATTCCTCATATAGTTTTTTAACTTTTCAGCAGCTATAAAGGAGTGTATTGCACTTTCAACTCTTTATTTAGCTTGATCTCCATTTCAGTTAGAGACCTTACTGATATAATTAAGAGCTATGCAATTTGCCCTAATTTTTCTATATGCCTTGAGTGTGTTCCATTCTTTCACTTTTTATGCTCTCCCCAAGAAAATACCAAATAATAACATACCATGTGGCAAATGGAATCAGCTGTTACACCATGCAGTGTCTTTTATCATGTAGCTTTTACAGTATGACATTCTCAAGTTTGTAACTGATGAATATTGCATGTTGCAGAGAAACTGTGGCTGCATGAGGCTGCTTCTCCCATTAGAGGCATCCTTGCTGATACTCTGCAAGCATGCAGCAGCTATCAATCTACAGCACACCAGGAGCTGGCAGAATGTCTCAATGTGTGTCAGTCCTACCAAACTGCAGAAAGTTACCATGAGCAGAGTATTGTGTTACCATGAATTGTGCAACACATAATCGATATGTTAGCAGTAATGAGTTTTGTATAGTTTGTGAGGCTTGGCTAAGGATTTTTGTATGCTTTAATGTCTTTAGAACTCTTGAGAGTTCATAGAATGTGTCTTTTCAGTCATGAATTCCCATAGGTTTGGAGTCAGTCTTCTGGAAGCATTAGATGCTGTTCCATGAAAACTAAATATTAGCATATATAAGGATTTTGTAGATGAGTTAAGGTACTTCTACAGGGCCAAACTCTAAAGGAATTTCTGTTTTGTCAATATACTAAATGGATGTGATAAGCTGATGATGTTACTTAGGAATGCAAAAACCTGTAAGTAAACATTTCTTAATACTTCACATGTGTTGCTACACCAGCATCTTAGGTTAGCTTTAGTTTTGTGAGTGGAAGGGAGAGGTATTGATTACATAGATAGATCTATGATGTTTAGCTGTGGTTTTCTTTCCATCTTCTGTTTGTGGCAAAAATATAAAAGTAAGTATCACTAAAAAGTTTATAGGATGTTTCTATCATGAACAGCTCCATCAGGTGGCATGCAGTTAGCCTAATGTCCAGTTTGTTTTAGGAAATAGAGATTATACAGTCTCCACCACCTTTATGCTCCCACTGTGACACTGCAAGTGATGCATCAACTTTTCTCCAAAGCAGGACAGCAGAAGAGGAAAGGATGAATTGTTCTTCCCTGTTTATCTTTGGTAAATATATTTCTACTCCTCTCTGGTCATGCTTTGGAAATGTAAGTGTGCCCAAGCTCTAAACAAACTTTCCATCTGTCACCTGTAGGAAGGGTGGGGTGGGTGATAACAGATGGTGCTCTGCTTTGCTGCAGTGTGCTTGTAATGCCTCAAGAGATCAGTTTGAGGACAGAACATTGTAAGGTTTGGGGCTGTTGAGAAGGAACAGGAACACACATAGCACAACTCACTTTTACTCCTCTGTCAAACCACTACTCAGTTGGCTCCTATAGCAATTGGTACAGTGGATTATTTAAAGGAAATAGAACAAAATACAGGAAATGGATTTTATTAAAGGAAATGTAGGATACCAGTATAATAAATATTTGCACTGAACCGTAACAGCAATTTTGCTCAAAAAGTAAATTCATTGTCTAAGTGGAGGTTAGTAAGGTATATGTATTGTGTGTGTACATATGTCCTAGACACTATATATATATATATATATATATATATATTCCTATAGAAGGAATTTGCAGAAATACTAGGAAGGGCAGGGTAAACTGTCTGGCACAAATCTTTGTACATTTTACACTTTATGTATAGAGAATCACCTGAATGCCTTACCTGATGTTTTAGAAACAGCTCTTTCTTTTTGTCCTTAATTTTTCTTTCTTGCTTATCTGCGTCGTATCTACTGCTGTTCTCCACTGTTTGCTTTTCTCCTCATCACATTTGAAACCAGTGTGGACTCTGTGTTGAAAAACCTGCATTGAAAAAAATGCATGAGTTGCATATATTTAAATGACAGACTTCTTGTTTCATTACTTTTTTTTCTGTCCTGCATGAAAAGAGAGATAGAACAATTAGAGACTTGGGGTCAAGTACTAAAGTAATAAGTTTGCAGATATGAATATTCACCTAATTTTATACTGCTAACCACTTAAATCCATGCATAAAACCCATTTATATACATTTTTTGCTCAAATATGTCAACAAAAGCATGTAGAAATAATGTCTGTCTTGCAACAAAAAATGCATGGTTATGAGAAACAGAGAATACAAGTGTTTGTCAGGTTGTGCTCTGGAAGCCTAAACAACACCTTTAGAGTGACCACTCATGCAGAGGTGTCACAGACCAGTTTACTTGCAGCACTGACCTGATTTCTTTTAGGCCAGGTCTTGAAGTTGCCTATCTGTGACACCCCTGCAAAGTTCAGTGATTTTCTCAGAATTGTGATCAGGTTTAGAAGAATTATCCTTAGACTACAAATGGCAATTTTGTAAACTCTGGGTTTAAAGTTTGTCTGTTCTGTCTTCTGGTTTATCACTCTTTGGTGGTTTTTTTTTAGTAGTGTGTTGTGTTTTGTTCTGGTTTTTTTGGGGGGTTTTGTTTGCTTGCTGGTTTGGTGGGGGTTTTTCTTATGTTTTTTTTTTTTTTTCCCCACAGAACTTATATCTTGGCTTTTTCCTCTCTCCTTCATCTCTTAGGCATCTTTTCCTCACCTTTGCTTTTGAATAATCATGCCTTTATATGAGAATTTGTAAATTAAAATTGTACTGTCCTGTGTTATGACCTTAACTATTACCAACATTCTTATTTCTAAATCTCTGACTTCCTTAATTAAATCTGAGATAAGCACCTCTTTGTGGAATCTGGTGATGACTATTTGAAACAACACATTTTTGTTGTACAACTGGATATAAAAAGTAATTTGGGAATGTACAACAGCACCAAGAAATTTCAATTGTATTACACTGTTGACTATTGGGATACTATTTCTAGAATTACAAAGATATTTTGAAATAATTTTTATGTTCATGGGGAATTTATTTGCTTGAGAAGGAGAGCAGCTGTATTTTTGGACCGTTTTTCCAGTAGGATTTGTGTCAGAATGAAGACAAAAAGCATAGAAATACTTAAAATGGCTTCTTTTAAATGGTTCTACCTTGAATGCAAGGAGTCCTTTGGTGTCCAGTCTCACAAACCTCTGCACAAGTGTGCCTGGCAACCAAGCCTGGACTGGCAGCTTTCTGTGGCTTGGAGACACCCAAATATTGTATGGTGGACAGAATAAAAGATCTAATTAGCTTAAAAAAAGTATAATTAGGATTCAGGTTTCCCTTTGTCGCATTGCCAAAAAGCTTTACATATAATAAACACAGTAATCAAAGCTCACTTATGACAAGTCAAAGTTGGCTTGTGCATCACTTATCACAGAGTTCTGCCACTAGTCTCATCTTCACACACTTCAACATGTAAGATGTGCCTTAGAGCATGCCACGTTTTATTAAGTGTCCAGCTTTTCATGGGGATGATATTAAATGAAAAGCATTCTTATTTGCCTGAAAATTTATTCCATACATCAAATATCATTTTATCAGTGACTACTTAGCAGGAGCCATCTGTCACGTCCCCACCCCCTGAGTGCTGAGAAAGGCAGAGACTGAAGGTGAGAAATATATTTACTTCTGACAACAAAAGCAGCTGCTGCTGTTACTTTTAGCTGTAATGCAAACATGCTGGAAAAGGTGACTGTCTGTTGTGGTTCTAGTGTACTGGGACCAAACATGTGTGTTGATGACAGCAAACCTCTTAAAATTTGGAAGAAAGTTGCTTTATGGATTGTGTCAGGAGGGCATGTACCACAGCTCCAGCCAAGAGGTAGAACCAAGAAGAAGAAACTTTGGGCTAGAAAAGTATCAGGACAAAATCAAGAATTTTCCCCTTCTCATGCTTTCCTTTTTGTAGAATATTATATTGCAAAAGACATTATTTTTCTCTAATGATAACACAAGATTCGGAAATGAAGCACAGCAGGTAGAAACACTCAGCACAGAATTAAAAAAAAAAAATTGCATATTCATATGCTAAAATCTTCCCCAGTGCTGACAGCTAACTATTCCAAGTGGAAAAGGTACAATCTCTGCTGTTCATTCTGCCAATTTCCCTTCTTAAAACTCTGGCACTGTGTTCTGAGTGCTGGATACGCTAATCTCCTTTATTCTTACCATCATGCAACAGGCTAAGGAAGATATTTACAGAGAAAAAGAATTTTTTAAAAATAGGTTTACAGAAAATAACTATACTTTTAGATTTATGGAGAGGGGAAAAGGGGTGTTTCTTCTGTAAAATAATTTAATTCCTGTTACTTTCTTTAATAGTGCACAAGGGGAGCACTGTGCTAGGATGTAAACGTACCTAGAGCATATTTCAAAACCAAAATATAAACACTGCTGGGAAAGGGCACTTTATGCAAATGTGTTTCCTGAGTGATGGCTCTCCCTCCCTGATGATTCTAGTAAGACAGAATAGATTGGGAAAATAAGTGGAGTGCCCTCCCTTTAGCTCTTTTGTCTTTTCATATATATCCCTTTGCAGATATGATTATGACAAAATAAAAGGTTTTTTTAGGTGGGAGCTTCTTCTAAAATATTTTCAATGTAGCACCCTGGAAAATGTAGAGATAAAGTAGAGCTATAAATGACAACACTTATAGGAAGGGGAAACAGATCAACATGCCTTACTCTGTATTGCACTTGTTTTCCTTTTACAGCCCACCTGTCAGTCCTGTTATCATTGTCTAGAAAAGAATTTACAGTAAGTCTTAGCTTCAATCAGTTTCCATGGTAACTTCATTCTGTTTTAAAACCTTTACATAAAGATGGCTTGGTTAAAATGATAATGAGCTGCAGTGCTCATCCATACCTGAACTACCTTCCTCATTGCTCAAAAATAATCAGATAGGGGTGTCACTCCATCTATTCAAGTTCCTTTGGTATCTACAACCCTGTTTCAGCAGCCAAGTGAGATCAGCTTGCATCTGGAAATCTCAGAGATGTAGGGGGTTCAGGCTGCTGGCCAGTGTTTGTACATGACATGCTGTGAAGCACAGAAAATCATGGTGGGGTCTGGAGTCTTGAGTTCACTGGGGAAGGATCCCTGTGCATGTACAGTGGGGCTGAAAGCTCCAAGGCCATGGTGTCTTTTAACATATGAGCCAGAAAAGGCAGACTGTCTCCCTTGCAGAAAACACTTTTCTCAAAGGCATGAAAAATAAGTTCCTTTCAGACCACATCAAGGAGAAGAAAAGTTCAGGGAAAAAAAAACCAAATTAATTTTTCAGTTGATTGTAAGATAATGCAGATAATAAAGATAATACCCCATCATTGTGGATAAGTATGTTTTATCCAGCCTTTAGTTACCCCTTATCCTAGTTTCAAGCTTATTTCTTGCACTCATAATTTCTGAATCTCTGGCCCAGTTTGACAGTCTTGTTTTTAATTCTGACTACTTTATACCAATTCTCATCTAGGAGAAAAAGCAGCAGTTTTTAATGGAAATTAATAACACAAGTTTCAATTACAGGGAACAAAGAACTTTTAATGTGTATCTGATAGAATTTTTCAGCAATTACTCTGAAAACTTGCAGCATTTCATAGAAGATGACACCTTCCATGTGCTATCAGAAATTCTTAGGATTCTGTACTAGATCTACTCTTGTTGTATTGGGTAGCTTAATATTTATATAAGAAGGTTTTTTTGTTCCATTAGAGGCACTGATAGAATTTATGAAGAAAATTTTACACATCTGTATCTTCCAGGCAGGCATTTAAAAAGCTGCTGAATGTAGGTATGCACCAGTTAATTTGTACTTCAATTTTTCCAAAGACTCAGTAAAGATCTCATGTTTCAGCATGGGACAGCACACTATTTTTCCATGGAAAGTTGTTGTCCAGCTGCTCCGTGTTAAGCATCTTAAAGAACAGTCGACTTGGTCATCTACTGATTCCTGTAAGTAATGTAATCTCCCTGTAATTTAGCTGCCCTTTAAAAGGAGTCAGTATCCTTATCCCAAACCAAATAATAGGGATGTGCTAGAAGTTTGATTTAGACCTACATAATTCATCCCCAAAACATTTGAAAAAAAAGCTTTCATATATATTTTTTCCGGCTCTTATTTTTAACTAGCAGTTTCCCTTACTCCTGATGTCCTAGCACTGTCCTGCAATCATTAATTTCTGAGGGAAGGGCACTGTCAAATCAGGGTATCATAAATCTGCTGAATTCCTTTCATCAGTCATGGCAGTAACGTCTTCACAGTACTCCTGTGTGTCAGTAAAGCATGACCTTCTCTGACTGATCTGTGCAGACTCTGCTTAATTGAACTGTGCTTTTGCAGTGAGCATTTTAACTTTCACACAATGATTTTTTCAACAGCTGACATCCAAACAACTGGACTCTGCTGAGTGAGAGAATAAATAACATCTGATGTTTTGTCAGTTGAAAAAAAAAGTAGTTCTTATTTTTAGTACTTTTAATATCTTTTATCTCAACTGAACAATTAAATCTGCTTACAACATCCATGTTTTTAAATTCCTTTTATAATCCTTTGCATAAAAAAGAGGGTTGATTCTGTGCCTTTTCACTTTTGTAGCATTATGGATTCAATCCTGATGAAAACTCAGTGCTCCAGAAATACTGTACCTTGATATGAAAACTGAGCATACCAGTTGGCTGCCTGAGATGGGAAATTCCTTGTTATACATCCTCTTTAATACAGTTCTTATTTCATTTAATTAATCTGCTCATTACAGTGTAATGCACTTTCTTTTGCCCTGAATTTTTTTCATATATGCAGCAGATCAATTGCTAAATGTAAAACTATCTTAGTTATATTATTTGGTATTTCACCCTCCCCTCTGATTAAAAATATCTGTTCAATTTAGAAGGTCTTATTCCTTAATTTTTAACTCATTATGCTGACTTACTTTTTTAGAAATTATTTTTCTTGATTAATTTTTATTTTGTAATGTCTTTTACTATCCTATATTATTTATTACCAAGTATTTGAAACTACCAATATCTGTTATTATTTTAACTGTCTGCTGGTAGGATTCTAAATAGTTAATCTCTGTGCTTTAAATAATTATATCATTTCCCCCTTTTTTTCCCTACCCTCATGTGCTGCTCTATACAGTTGGGTTTTTTATTTTGTATACAATTAATAAGATTTTTGATACCTATTTTCCACCTCAGTGCTTACTAAAGACATATATTTTGAAACCTAGTTATACTGTGATTAAAGTAGAACAAACCTGTTTGGATAAAATAATTACAGCTCAAATATTTATGGATCGATGAAACATCGCATTACAAATTTCAGACAGCTCTGCTGCTGAAGGCTGAATGGGCTATGTATAAACAAGCATGTAAAATGAGAGATAGTGGGGTAAGAAGTTAACTGTATTTCCAGTTGCTGCTGGTATATGCTTTTGAGCTGGATGAACTTTGCAGTGGTAATATGAGCCTAAGTCTCCCTCTTTGCTGGTTCCCTTGGTCCTCTTATGTCCTATGGGATGCATCATCCAAACTTCCACATCATGTCCAAAACACTGTCCAAGACACTGCTCTCTCAGATTTCATTCTCCTTATGCAAAGTATCTCCTCTCTCTGGTTCTATGTGAGAAATCCTGTTCTGAACTGTGTCACACAGGAAGAGATTAGCAGAAGAATACCACTGTGAATGTTACTGGAGAGGAACTGGAGGTGCAGAGAGTTTGGGGAGTGTGAAGACAGGGAAAAGCAGTGCTGTTTCTCCTCTCTGCTTGCTCCTTCTGTGAGTAGCACAGCCAAGACAGGAGTTTGAAAGCAAGTTTATCAGGATCACAAAGTTCTTTGCTGCCAAATTATCAAAATAGTAGGGCCCACAAAACTGAATCAGACACACTTTCCCTTTGACTCAGAACTGCAACACATGGATTATCTCACACTCTTTCCTCCTGCTGTTCTCTTAGGTCCAGTCCTCCTCCTGACAGAGGTACTGGCCTAAATGCTACTGATCTTTATGGTTGTGAGCAGTAAACTAAATAAATAATAATAATGGCTGTAATATTCTCAGCAATGTAAAATTTAGATTTTTAAATTTGGGGAGTGGGGGTTGAGAAAGAACAATGACACATCCTATAAGTACAGTGCAAAAGCTCAGTATCTTTAAGGTCACTTCTCCTTGTTGTGAATATTCCTGATGGTTGCCTAAAATGAATTAGATTTAATATAGTCTCACTGAATTTCTGCTCCTCAATGCTATAGTAACACATTTTATTAACAGCATGAGAATCAGATTTTATTTTTCAATTTTGGAAGTTTTGGAAATTTTAAAATTTGGAATTTGGTATTTTTAACATCTAAAATTAAAAAGAAAGATAATGAAAAAAACTACTTTTCTATACACACAATCATGGGTTGAATTACAAGGTTTTTCCTCTTAAGGTTGCTTTTCATTTCTATGAATATTACATTGGGAAATTATCCTTTAGGTTTTTTTTTTTTGTGTGTGCATCAGATGCCCAGGTGGTATAAGTTAGCTGCATTGACTTCACTGATGGAGGACAGATTTGTATCCCCATGGAATGGAGAGTATAGACATTTAACATGGCATGGCATAAAACCTTCCTTATCTAGCAGAGATCATCTAGCTTCATGAGAATTTCCAAGTGCTTCATATCTTGGATTAAGGACTAAAAAACTTAATGGAAGCTTTACTGCTGCCTTCTCTGGAGCTAATAGGAAATATTCACATTGCTAAGTTTTAAGCTACTAGATCAGATCAGATGATTACACAGAAATTTAGAAAAGGTAAAGTTGATTTTTTATGGTCCAAATCCCTATTTAACAAAAAAGAAAGAACAATATTCTGTTAAGCTCTTTTTTGAAATACAAATTATGTTGATACCTTAGGGAAATGTCTGACTAGAGGCTAACAGGGTTTGCATGAGCTCTAGATGATTAACCTACTTTATATTGCTCTCACCACCCTGCATTAGTTAATCATTATCTTCAGCCGTGTCTTCAACAATTAGATAAAACATCATTTATTTGTTTTCTATATTTAGAAAACCTTAAACTAATCTTATTTTTCCTTTATTTTCCATCATGCTTGGCATATGATGGAACATGTATAGTAGAATTAATGTAAGACAAAACCCCCAGTCTCTATCCTTGACTAGATTCAGATGAGTTAATTCTTTCCTGTCCCTCCAGGCCCAGTATCCATTACTGTTGAATCAGATACTATGAGTTTCTAACTGGCAATGAACAAATTTTAAAATTCAGTCAGGCATTTTCTCGCTCAGAATCTGGTTTACCAGCTGTTTTGTTTTTTTCCTGAAGCATTAGACAACTGATTGGGAAGTCTGGTAAAAAGAAGCCAGTCTGTTGTTATGGTAGTTTTGTGATGCAGTTCTGAGTATGTGTGATAATCAGATGGTGTGTTTCCACTCAGAAAACAATTACACTAATGTAGGATGACTATTGGGTTGCCAGTTATTATAGATGGGCTTTCTAATGGTGACAATATCATGGAGGTGAAAAAGAGTTTTTCATGTTCATTTCCAGGCCTACCAGCTGCAACCCTGCAGCCGTAACACAACTAGAAATATGTAATCTATATCCTCTTCCATTCCTCTGTTTCAGAAATAGAAATTTTGGTCTTCAGCTTTTCAAGGCAGTGTTTCAGAATGTTGTCAATTACTGGTGTTACACTGACTCTTTCAAATTACATGAGATTTTGCAGTGGGCAGTTTTGCTCCATGTGCAATATATTTGCAATTCACAGAAGAATTTGACAATGGGACTTTGACTGGATTATTAGAACATTTTCTTTCTGTATCCTCATATTCTCCCATAAAGTTTCTAGTTTTTTTCTAAGAAAAATACACTAGCTAGTTCTTACAATACTGCATACTTGAACCATAATGTCCCATGTAATATTTTTAATTTCTCTTAAGATGCTAAATTAACGAGAATTCAAAAGTATATTCATTAACACAGTTGCAAAAAGGCCATATGTAAGAAAGGAATATACAGCTGTGCTTATTAGTGTGCCTCATCATCCTTCTGGGTTTTTTTTTCTGGTAGAAAACTATGTCAGCTTATTATTAAGTAGAAGTACATTTAGGCATTGCTGAAGAAATCTTTTGGAGGAAAATAAATATAAGCAGTTCATAAAATTGTTATATATAAACCAAACATTTGCAAAGAAGTTTTATCTCTTCCCATACGGAATGCCATCATACTACCAGAACATGTAATTTCTTTTGAGAGAAGGTACTTGTCTATACCCAGTATTGGGGCAGAGTCAGCCTTTATGGCCTCAAATTAAGGAACCAATTATGATGAAGAAAATGCAATAGCTAGGAAAAAACGCAGATTTTGATATATGTACATTTCTAGATTGGGTAGTGGATCTGCTTTTCATTCAACTATGTGCTGAATTCCACAAGAATACCTAATTCTTGTAATTCATGTGACTATCAGGCTAAAGAGAATAATTTTCTCTGGACTTCAGAAACTTACCTAATGGCATTGTCAAGAATAATCCCCAGGAAAAGTCAGTCTTTTTTCTTTTTAGTTTTCCTGTACACCATCAAACAGAAATATATCTCACTAAAGATAGTTTTTCAGAAACTTCTATACTTACTGAAAACACACAAATCCTTGAAAACTATTATTGTGTGGTATTGGAAAAGCGCAAAAGACATTGTGTGACATCAATGTGTCCTACAGAAAGAATAGAAGGAATGCTAGTTGGTAAACGTGCTCAGGTGACTGGGGAGGAAGGAGACTTGTACCACATGCTGCAGAAGGATGCAAATGAAAATCAAGAGCCTGTTTGATTCTCTGTTAACAACTTCATCACCCAACGCAGATGATTGACTGAGTGCGCACCGTGACGCTCTCGCTGCAGCCCTAAGGCCCCTCAAAGCATTGCTGCACTGGGCTCAGCTGCCTGTCCCCTGCAGCACTGTGTGAATCTGGGCACCTGCTGTATTTACACTGCCTCTAGATGGGGGCCACTAGAACTACAAATGTCAACCGAATAACTAGGACATCTTTGTGATGCTAAAGACAGGCTAATTTTGGAGACCTTTTATTTATGAGAATGCCGTCACAGTTAAGAAAGGAAATACACATTGTGAGTATTTATTAATAAAAAAGAATCCGACATGCAAAATTGATGCATGGTATCCTTTTTAAATATGGCTTCTTCAAGGAATTCAGTGCCACATTTTTAACATTTCCCAAGCCCATATGTTTCAGAAGCTGAATGTTTGAATATGTCTTTCCCAGAAGTGTAATAATAGAGGATTTCATTAACAACATTTAGGACTTTAAATTATTGCCACAGAAACTGATATATTATAATGCACAAAAGAAAAGAGAGAATAATTTCCCTCCCAGCATATTCTCAGTGTATATTCCATGATTTATAGTGAGAATAATCACATAAATAAACTATGTTTTCTGTTTGAAAAGATAGAAAGCTAGATTTATATCCAAATTAAGATAGTGTTATCAAAAATAAAATAAAAAATTTTCAGCAGCAAAATCCTATGTGAATACTAAGCACATACTGTATATTCTGCATGCAAGCAGTTTGTATTTGAAAAGGTTCAAAGCTATGGGGTTTTAGAAAGAAACTGTGAAGAGCTTTTGTAAAATCTTGAACATAAAAGGTTTTCTAATGTACCATAATAATTACCTTGTGATCTTGTGATTTTTTTTACTATTTCTACACAGGCTGTGTACTAAGATAAATTTCCTTTTTAATCCATCCATTCTACTTCATTTTACTTTGATTAGATTGCCTGCTAGCTCTCATCCATTTAGTACAGATTCAAGTCTTCTGCTTCCCACCCAATTCCATGTTCCTTGGTGGTAGTGTGTCATGTGCTTTCTGGGCAGATCCTCTCCTGGTCCTGGACCATCCATGCTGGAGGTACAGATCTACATGGGACAAGTAATTCTGTGTGCAGTTTATTGTTCTGTAACAGAACAGAGGCACCAGCATTACATTTATTAGGAATTTTTTTGCTGGCTGTTTCTTTGTGCCACCACCCTTTCGACCTTGAATTCTCTCCATGCAGAGAGATATTATTTCCCTGGTGATACTAACTCATCTGGTCAGATGTGCAAAATAAAGGAGATCACTGTGCTGGATTTGAGGATAGCCTTTTAAGCTATGCCAACATTGTTTTAAAATTACATGCTTACTATATAACAAGATCATAAAAGTCTATCTACACACAAGCTATTTAATTTTATCCTGTCCATTGACCTCTTGCATCTATCTGTGTACTTTGAATTGCAGCTAAAGTAACTTTATTTTTGACAACTCAAACACTGATGGTGCATCTGCTGCAGAAATGAACTTTATGTGAGATAAGAATCTGTGTGGAAGCCCATAATGCAGGTGGTCATCTCACAATGAATTACTGCCTTTCCCTTGGTGAACTGATGCAAGCTGCAGCCTACTTTTAGCTAGTAGACCTTTCACAACAAAATTCAAAAATTGAAAATTGACATGGTTATGTTTCTTTTGTGCTTCAGATGCTACCATTGCACAGCCACAGAAAGTACCTTCACTGGCAGTTTTCAGTTCTATAATAGTGTAGTAATTGCTGTTGGAAGAATCCACATAATCCCGTGGGGGGGTTTTCTATTTACAGTGTGTGATGGAGCTCTCTCAGTAATTTTGATGTGTTTATCAAAGGTGATTAAGTACTAGAAAATTTTCCAGCTCAGTTCTCAGGTGGAAGAGACAATCCAAAAAAGCATACTCTAAAATTTGAAGTGCTAACCTGTATTGGCAAAATGGGGAACTTTTAGCTAGCTAAGATGGTGTACCACAGTTGCAACTATTATGTTGAACAGAATTTAGTTTGTGTATCTCACTGCCAGAGTCTGTTGATCAGATCCAGGGGAAAAGTACACGTTGACTTTTTTGACATTTCATTCCTTTCTATGAAACTAAGTTTCCATTACAACTGTAAGAAACTGAAACTTCAGCAGTGAATCTGGAGTATGTTTTAGAGGTTCTGTAGGTATGAAGTGTAAAAAACCATAAGGTTAATAAATGCTAGTTGTAATTCAGCAGTGGGTACAGTGTGTGAGCCAGTGCTCTAGGTGTGATCTGTTAAGGCTAAGTTGTCCTTCAAGCCAAGAAAGTAAAAAGAAAAAGTTAATAGGACATTTTGGATAGCTTTGAAGACCTAACTGTTGGCATGGCTATGTCCTAATACTCTAATCATAATCATTGTTTCAAGCCAAAATACAAGTTGTATAGGGTATTTTCAATCTCATAGTATTTTTCTTTCAAATTTTATGACAATATAATATCAACATGGTTAAACTATGACATTTCCTGGCATGCTCTGACTGTATTAAACCTGGTCTTCTCTGAACTTGTGTCTGTACTGAGAATGAGATACAAGATATTTATTTCCAGAATCTGAAAACTGCATATGCCTCTACCAAATACCATTTAATCTCTTGCAAGTATTTGAGTATCATCATGTTACAGCATAGAATTTAAGCTTACATGATCTGGAAAAGCTACTGTATACTCTTTTTTCCCTTAATTTCCCTGGCACAGATCTCAGCTGATGCATATCTTTATGTTCTCCCAAGTACAGGTTTATTGTGAACTTCTAAGATTTCACATTCTGTCCATAAAATTTTTGCAGCAGCAAGGTAGCAACAGTGTATACAGATTATTGACTTTTTGTTACTACAAGTATTTAATTGGCTTGATAGCAAAAGATTTACAGACAGCTAGAAAAAGCAAAACAATAATTTGATTTCATACATAATTCAAATGACTTCACTATTGGACTGTTTTTGACACAGGTTTTAATGGAGAAAGAAATTTAAACATACATATTTGCTGTATAGTACTAAATATTGAAACAGAGAACATGCTATAGCATCATTCTTAATGTGCTGCATAATGCATAGAAGGGGTAGTTGGCACTGGCTGTGACTTCAGATCATTACTAGCCACAGCCATTACTGTCCAAAGTTGCATTTTGGGCTGAATGCTGACTATTCTGTCTTTGGAGAAACTTTGTTCCCTCTAATTAAACTGGATAATGCAATTCATGAACTGTTTCTGGATCAGTGCTCTCCTTACTTTAATGGAAATCAATGAAAAATAAGCAGGCTTCCTCAGGAGGAAATAAAAGTACAAATTCAATCTCAGAAAAACAGCCCATGAAGATTTGTCAAAAGTAAAGCACATTGGTGACCTACAGCCTTTCCTGGGCTTAATGTGCTGTGCCTGCCTTGGAAATGCTGAGGGCCAGATGGAACTATTTCATGCTACTTCGAAATGAGTTAGCAAATCCTGCTGCTAGTATGTAGCCAAATAGGCCAGAGTTTTGAAATAAGTTACCAAATCTTGGCACCAATGCACCACCAACCAGTGGTATTGCAGTGGACTGTTGTGGAATGACCAAAACAAATCTCAGTAAAGGGGGAGCCAGAACACTTCTGCAATTGCAATAAAAAAGGCTACAGCTTGCCTAGTGCAGCAAATCCACCACCTCTAGAAAGCTCTTCCTCAGCAGGTTTTGCTACTTCAGCTTCTCTTGAAAAGTGGATGATATGACAGTCTCTACTAACAGAAATGCAGCACCAAATTAGATTTTCCTAACCCTTCTCCAGTTTCTTTCCCTTCGCCTGTGCAGAGGGAGCCTCAAATGATTTGTGTTTCTTCTGTGGCCTAAAGCTTTCTTCCTTTAACAGAGAGAACAGCTCCCTGTGTTAATCTGGAGAGATATCACTTGGGTAATAGTGCATGATGTGTTGCTCTTATAGGAAACCAAGTGGGATTTTGGACAGTAAAGCAGAAATTGGGTTGCTTTTCTACTTTTAATAATGTACCTGTCCAGATATAAATCTCTTTTTTTTGTTGGCAGAGTGTGTGTAGGTCTTTATAAAATACTGTCAGAAGATGCAGTAGAGGTGGTTTCCAATTCCTAACATGTGATGTAATTTGGAGAAAAGTATTAATAGGTTTTGGTGTGAACCAGCATTTTCATAACCTTGTAGTTGCTATAAGATAACTTTGTTGTCTGGGAAGCTAGAAAAGCCCAAACTTTGTGACAGTGTTCCAAATTTGTGTTGAAAAAAGTCTTTCAAAATTCTCCAAGAATCTTTCATATGCAGGTTATCTTAGAAATCTGAGTATTTAATCTCATTTAATGCTTGCATTTTTTAACTATTTAGGATGTTTAACAATGATACTTAGGTTTCTGTGGAGATTTAAGTATAACCAGCAGGATGGATGACACCAGTCAGGTGACAGCTGCATGGGAGTGATACACACCATTGTAAGGGGTTGGCAGGGAAGATGGCCAGGTCTCTATCTTCAGCTAACAGCACAAGAGGGCGTCTTTAAAAAGCTGCTTATCATGTCTCAGATTCTCAATTTCATCCCTCTATCCATTGTTGGTTTTGTCAGTTCCAACTGTTTTCCCCAAACTGTTTTTCTTCTGTGTACTTTTTATTGGCTTCTAAGCCTCAGTGAAATGAAAATGTTTAAAACTATTAATTGCAAAGGCTTAATTTGTTTTCCATGATGCGAAATGAATTCTTCCAAACATGGACTGTCTAGAGGAAAAAAAAGTCAGAATTATCTCTTAAAATGTTGAAAACTGTAAGGCAACCTTAATATTGTACATGATAACACATTCTTCCTCAGTACTTTTAAAATTTTCATTTCTTAATAACTGGGATTTCATCCACTTGAGGTAGCTCCTATCTCTTCTGTTTAGCAGTAGTATTTGTTGCCATCTAAGCACCCCCTTAAAAGAGGCAGGAACTATTGTTTAGTGTTGAATTGTAGGAAATTAAGAAATTCCCATGAAAACCTTTTTTAAATTATGATGACAGAATACAGGTGAAATAATGATAAAAGGATTTCTTTCATGAGACTTAAGACTTGCCTTGGATAAAGAATTACAATGGAATATGCCTAAAATGGATGTCAATGACTTTGTATCTGTCAGAAGTTACCAGCAGTTCCTGGTAAGAGAAGTAAGAGGCTTCCTGGTGTTTCTCTTAGCATGGATTTAACAGTTTAGTCAGAATCTAGGCTCAACAGCCATTATCTGTCTTAGCTTTGTGACCTCCAAATGATACTTTAAATATTTATATGTAAAACATTTAAATATGACAAATGCAAGCAAAATCCTGGGGGGGGGGGACGACAAGAAAAGACATTAGAGCTAGACTGCAGATTCCTTAGCAGTGTGTAACTGATTGTCCCAAGTGAGAGATTACTTAGTATACCTTGATATCAGACTCAAGATAGTTTCCTGAACTTACTCGCTTTTGGGTGAAAAAAACCCCCAAAACCCAAACTGAACATAGAATATACAGAATATAGATCTCTGAACCCTTACTCATCTCTGCCCCTGTGTTTGTCATCCTCCTACCAGAAATAATTAGAGCCATCAAATTCTGCCTCTTAAGCTGACTAAATAATTTCCATGTAGATTTCCCTTCCAGGGGTCTGTTTATGATCTTCAAAGCTATTTCATCTTCAGAAACTCTGTATCTTTGATCATTTGTTTCAAAATTTATCCTATCATTCCAGTAAAAGAAAATTAACATTTAGAGGACACCTTCAGGTAATTCAGAATCCTAAAACAATGTAATCATAATTACTTGGAAAAATACAAATACTTGGAGATCAAAACAGGGATCTAGTCCTTTCTTTTTAAGGGAAGATGTTACAAAGAACCCTTTCTGAGATTTCACATACATCAGTAAACTATGTGGTGCCATCTTTCTTTGCCAGCACGCAGAGATTGTAGATTTTGGAGAATCAGGAAAATATCAAGGACATTCTTGCAGATAATCTTAACGGTGTCTTTTGTCCTGCATAATTGCACCTTTCTTTTTGTTCTGCCCATAAGTCTGAACAAGACTTCTAAGGCTTGGGGAAAAGCCAGTGTGAGCAATGGGAACATGCTGTGTGTCATCCTCACTGTGCCTGCCTGTGTCTTTGCTCCCTGAATCCATAGTGTTGTGACCTACAAGGAAATTTCCTTCTATGACAAAGGTTTTATGACAAGAAAGGCACAGCGAATAGTTGTGGTGACAGCTTGCTTTACTCCAGAGACAGGCATTTCCTTCTCTTACAAAGCATAAATCTGTTGTGTCAATTTGGGAAGAGAGAGTGAAGCACTAAATTGTGGGATTCAGCGTGGCCACATCAGTGCAGTCTGCAGTAATAAGGTAACCAAAACACAGATACCTCCATTGCAGCTAATAAAATCTGACTGCTACTTCAAAATCTAGGAGCAAACAGAATCAGAGTATATGCCAAGTTGCTGCTTTGTCCCTCTATTTTTTATAAGAATGATATTCACCAGCCCACTGAAACTCATTAAGGTACAAATTACTCACAAGTTGTGAAGGAGAGTCATCCTTCATTGACCTTTCATGCTATGTTGTTGAAAGTAGTTTTATTTATGATGTTTCACTGCTTTTTCAATCTACCATATATCAGACAATTTATCAGAAAGTTGTAATGAACTCATGATTTGATGCTATTAACAGCTGCACAAACAACACAAGCTGTAGATCTTCAGTTTTGAAAATTCAATTTTATGTCAAGTCACAGATTATCTAGAGTGCAGACTTTAAGAAATCCTACCAAAGGCTATTTCTTTGTGTGGTATCTTTAGCTGATTCCTAGGGTACTTTCTAAAATTAAAAATATGAGACTTCTGAAATATTTTCAAACTTGATGCCTTGACCAAGTATATAATATATATAAGGAATTTCTGAAAAAAGGCTTTGGTTGATTCTTGGGGAGACCACAAAGTTCCAGCTCTCTCTAAACTCAGTTAACCAAAATTGTACTATCTATATATACATTCCAAATAGGAATGGGAGGAATGCCTGTTCTGTTCTCTCTACTGCTGGACAGTACTGAAATCTATTCTATATTCATACTAGCAAAGGCAAAAAGACTTGAAGTACTCTTTTGTAAATCTTACTTATTTCTCCCTAGCTTAACATTTGAAACAGTATATTTTTAACAAAACCATTCATTTTGTTTCTCTGATACACTGCAAACTCGATTTTAACCAGTAATGAAGTTTTTGTGTGAACTAAAAGCAAAGGCTACAACTATTTTGAAAAATTCAAAGGATTGGAATGGATGTCACTCCAAAATGTAGAAAGTAGCAATGGAAATTATTTGAGATAATATTGTAAATTGAAATGACCCCAATACTATTGGGTGAATAACTATTCATAGATAAATAATGACTGTTCCTATAGTGCCTTATAAAATTTAAAAAATATTTTATGCCTTCCAATGAGTAAACAATAATTCTGTGAAAACAATGTGATGGTATTACTTATTGTTCTGAACAGTCAGCCTTTTTTATGCATACTTTTGAATAAGGAGTTCTAAGGATAATACTTTTTGAAATGCTGTATGCACGTGCCAAAGAATCCATTTGAAAGCACTGCTCTTTGTGATTTTACACTGCCAGTAAGACATAGCACTTTAAACTCACTCTGTCAAATACACCATTTGTCTCAGAGATTACACAGCACAACCTTTCTTTTTAAGCTTGTTAGTACTAAGTATCCTTCAACACACTGGGGATGGTATTTAACACTTAGCCTTTTACCATGAAACCACTCTCTGAAGAGGGAATTGCTTTGTCACAGATAATTCATAATAGATCCACATACTTTAATTTTAAAATATGGTAATTTACAACACAGAATTACCAGTACCATCAAATATTTTCCTGTATAACTATAACTACAGTGTTTGAAGAGTACATATTTGCTAAAAACCTCAAGAAAACTTGTATTTGAAAGTAAAGATTAATTGTAAGAAGCTATTCTTGTGTCATGGTTCAATGAGAAGAATAAGAAATTCCCTTTAATGAAAATGAAAACCAAATGTGAAAGTGCAACTGTGAAGGGCCATAATACTTGCTGTCCCTATAGGAAAGGGCCAACTGAGAACTGACAATTTCTACTGAGAGGCTGTCATGAGACTGGCCACAGATTTGAGTCCATGGTAGTCTTTGCAGGTACCTCAGTCACCTCACTGTGGCTTTCTTCATTGCTGTGGTAGAATAGTTTAACATCTTTTCAAAGCCTTACTTCATATTCTCACTTGAGAGTCCACAGTTCAGTATGCAGTTCATCTGATAAGGGTGGTGCTACAGGAATCTGCAAAGCCACAAAACTGATAAGTAATGTAGTAAGGGAGAGAATTAATTTTTTCCCCCCAATACATTTGTAGCCTAAAGTCCACAGAAGAATTACACACATAGACAATATTTTTATTCCTCATCTTATGCTGATAAATGCAGGAGAAAATTAGGAGCTTGATCCAGTATCAGATGAAATCCAGGTTGTCCTTTGCAGTCTTCCTTTTTCTTTTGCTCTCTATTCTCAAACAGACAAAATGCTGGCAACTAGAAATTAAGTTGAAACTCTGAAATGCAACTTTATACTAAATCATATTAAAAATTTAAAGGTTATGGGCAGGTCCTTGTAATTTTGTTATCTGGGTACTTAATTCCTCACTCTTCAGTCCTAAGTATTTGGTGTAGCACTCTTGCCTGCTTTTTCAGTTTTCCCTTTTTTCTCTTTGACTGTGATAGTGAGAGAATAACCACTGTACTTTGTTCACAATGTATTTTTGGTGAGGTAATTCTATTTTCCAAGATTTCTTGCATCTCTGTGTGTTTTTCTGTTGGGAAAGAACCCATCACTAGAGCAATTAGATTTCAAATAACATTTTAGCTACGAGTTATTTTATTATTCTGAGTTCCAACTGTGTAGTATTCTGTTTTTCTTAGCAAGAATAACTAGCTGTTAATTGCATTCTTCTCTTTTGACTCATAATCCCTATTGTTTTTGAAAATTGTGGGCAAGTTAAATTGTAGAGAAGAGGAGAAATATTACAAGAAGAAATGTAAAAGGTAGTAGAGGAAAAGAAACTAGCAAAACTAGGAAATGAGAGAAAGAATAAAGAAAACTACAGGAAAATAGAGATTACTGCTCTTTTCTTGAGACTTTTATATGAAATGCAACTTTGCAGCCACAGATACTCCTCCAAACGTTGCCTTGCTGAGAAGCACAATCCTAATGATGTCAGTCCTTTCTCACATGACAAGGCAGTCACAGCACTTCTGATTTGTAGGGTTGAATGCCTGCATCCAGCATGGGTGAAAGCTAACAGATAACCAATTCTGCTGTGAGAGCCAATGCTGAAGTTCAGTGCACTGAAGGAAGCTGAGAATTCAAACCTGTAAGATCACAAAATTCTCAGTTAGGGATTATGCCTCACTGAATGTCTGGGGCAGGATTTTCCCATGCAGTGTTGGTACAAGGCCGCTTCCATATGGGATGAGCCTCTTCCTGCTTTCATTTGCAGCAGCAAGTATCTGATACTGAATGTTTGGGAAGATCACCTGAAAAAAAATTCTTCATGCTCACACTGATATCTGAAGTGAAATGCGGGCAGCATTGGCAGACTTATAAAGGTGACTGTGCTGGCTGAACTGCAGAGCATTTCACATCCTGGGAATTGGACTCCAAATGATCTTCTCAGTAGAAGAGCAGATAGGCAGCTAACAGGTTTGGGGGTTTTTTGAATCTGCCACATTACTAGCTGGACACAAGGCAACCAGATTGTCAGTCTCAGCAGATTCAACAAGGACTTCTCTTGCAGGGAAACCCTATCCTCATTTGCATTAGAAGTAATTCCTCCAGCTCCATATTTTCAGCATGCTGGTAGAGTGTGCAGGGTCCTTTAGTTTACAAACAGCACACTGCTCTGATATTAGTGCCTTCAGAAGAACACAAAATTCACTCGGGAGAAAACAAAACATTGATGTGTTTGAGTTCTCACAGACACACATCCGATGATTCCCATACATTTGGGGGATTTTTAAAATTACAAAATACAGTAATTTCAGTGTTCTGCAAATGGCTGTGGGAGACATGTTACAGAGTGCTGGAAACTTTATGCAGTATAAACAAATGCTGAGGTTTTTCTTCAGTAGTGAAGTTAAAGCTTTTGGTATATTTTGAATCTTTCTACAGATTCTATGCAAAATTTGTGTTCTGCTATTACAATGGTGTGATATTTCCCTCTGTTTCCTTTATTTCTTTAGTTGTACATGTAGTGCTCAGTATTACTGCCTCTCTTTTCTTTTGTCTTTCTTATTTATTTTCTCTCTTATGATTCATGTTGCACAGTATTCTGGTAGAGATAGGAATTTCCATTTGTTCTGTCATGTGAAATCTGACTGTACGATATTTCTTTGTTCTGTCCTCCTACTGATTCATTCCTAAATTGCAGAAACAGTGGGTTTCATATGTATTCAGCTATCTTCTTGTCTAAAGTATCAATACAAATGCATTATATTTAGTTGTTAAAGCCAGTAATTAAATCTGGTTTAAACTGCAACTTAACTACCTTTAACGCTAAGCTAAATTTTAAATGAAGAGTTTTTGTGATCCAGTATGGAAAACAAAGTGTTCTGAAATTTGTCGTGGAATGAACCCTTATCCCTTCCAAAATCAGTTGGGTTTCATCAAAGCATTTACTATCAATAAATCCAAAAGGATTTTCACCCTTTAAATGACATATTTTATTTACAAATTTCTTTCCAAAAAAGCTGTTTCAAAACAAAGAATGCACAGCATTTTGTTTGGCTTTTTTTTTAAATGCCAAGACACATTCCTAGCTGAAGTAGTTAAATCATAAAGTCTAATTTAAAGAGGCATCAGTTTGTTTTTATAAACCATATTTTGCAAGTATTCATTGTTTTACACATTATGATAAGCATGTATTTTCTTCCTGAAAAAAACATTTTGACAGAATGCTTTAATCAGCTCTGTGGAGAACCCAAATGATTAAGATGTTGCTTAACACACCCCTAAGCTAGACCAGCACTCATAGGCCCATAGTCCATATTTATAGGACAGAAAACATCCTCACTGAGACAAGGACAATTTCTCTAAAATTCACTTTTATATTTCTCTGGCATTCAGGCTCTGCAAATAACTGTGCCAAGAAGCAACATCAGAAGTATTTTTTGGAGTTACACTGTCAAAGAGATGACAGGCTGTGTGTCCCAACCTTCTAACCAGGTTATCTTTATGGCTCTTCACACCAGGCTGCCTGCTGGTAGAAGCTGTTTTTCTTATGTTGCCTCCAGAATACGATTTCTTTTTTAAAATAGGGCTTGCTGAATTACATGCAAATATATATAGTTTTTAATATATTATTTATTTGTATATATATATATATATAATATATTTCTTATTTATAATCTATTTTATATTTATAATTTATGATATATATTTATATTATGCTTTTCAGTTTTATACTGTAAATAAAAAAAGACTTTATAATAATTGAATTAATTAAAGTTGTTGGGTACTTCTAGAATAAGTTATAAATCCTGTAAGCGTTGTGTATACTTTTGTTGCTTATTTCAAGTACTGAATTGGCAGAAGGGTTGTGTTCCACCACTGGGCTTGCACTTTCTAGAAACTTTACCATAGCAAGAAACCTCACCATACTCTTAATGTTCTGGTGTTCTTATTTATGTAGCAATATTGTAAACTTTGTAAGAATTGAGCACATGTGTCTTTACAGTGCTGTGTCATGGCTTCACCAAGACAATGAAGAATTGAACTGTACTCTCAGCTATCTCTTCAGAGCGTGACATTTCCTTCTACATAGCTTAGTTTGGCTAAGGAGAAAATCAACTTACCCTTAATGTATCAGGAAGCCTCTATACAACTGTAATGATGCCAGCAGAGAGATACTTGCATCTGCCTAGACATTTTCTGTCTCTATAGTGATAGTTTAAATGTAGTTTGAATCAAATAATACAGCACACTGCTATGAGTAGTGCCTTAAAATTTTTATATGAAGGCAGAATAAGCCACCTATTAGAATTTACGCTTCCCTTAAAAAAATGTGAAATATTTTCATGTTGGACTAATTGGCATGTGAGGACTCATGTTTTCATGAATGGCTGCACCCTCTATAGCCTCCCATCACAGAACCATAAAAAATGATAATAATTGTGTTCTAAGTATGAGCTCATGGTATTTTAAACACTGCACAGCATGTTTTCAAGTTTTCTCTTTCATCCAGTCCTCCACGTTTTGATACATTATTTATTGAGAAAATCCTTATTTCAGTAATGTTGGAATTCAGAGTAGATTTTTCTACCCTGTTCTTGCTGCTGCAGCATCATAATAAAAGACAGACTCAAGCTTTTTAGGGAGTTGAACTGAAATAGAAGTGTTCTAAGACATAAGCTCTGCACAAGGAGCAAACAGTCTCCTGTAAACAGCAGGATTCTGCTACTGCTTCAGATTTTGTCTCTCATTTCTGAGTGTTCAGGCTATGGGAAAACTGGAAGTTTGTGTGTCTCAGCCAAGATCTGCAAGTTTTCTAAATATTAATATCGTTGTTGTTGTTGTGTTATTAAGTCATTCTTCATTTTTTGAGGAGTTAAGAAACATCACCCTAGTACTTATCTGTCATATAGGGAGGGACAATAGCAGGAACTCTGGAAAGGCACACTGGAGCACAGTTTGACCAAGAGCACCAAACCCAGGTCAGGAATTGGCTAAGAAAGGAACAAATCTTAGAGGCTTATTCATGTCTCACTTTTGCTTATCTTCACTGGAGTACTCCTTGAAGATACATAGGATGTGCTCACAAGGAACTGTACCTTACAAAAGATAAGTGTTTCCAAAAGAAAGACAAATGCTCAGCACTTCTGCAAATTGTGTTGGATATATGATGTAGACATGAAATCAATATTAATTACATTAAAACACATGCATTACAAAACAGTCATATTTATTGAATCATAGAATAAGATGAGTTGGAAGGGACCCATCAGGATGATCAAAGTCCAGCTCCTGGCCCTGCACAGGTCCATCCCCAAGAGTCACAGCCTGTGCCTGAGAGCATTGTCCAAGTGATCTTGAACTCTGTCAGCCTTGGTGCTGTGACCCCTTCCACAGGGAGTCTCTTTCAGTGCCTGACCATCCTTTGATGAAGAACCTTTTCTGATATCCAACCTCAAGTTTCCCTGACAAAGCCTTAGGCCATTCCCTTGGGTCCTGTCACTGGTCACCAGAATCAGTGCTGCCCCTCCTCTTCCCCTCCCAAGAAGCTGTGACTGCAGGGAGGTCTCTCCTCAGTCTCCTCCAGGCTGAAAGACCCAGTGACCTCAGCTGCTCCTCACACAGCTCCCCTTCAAGGCCTTCACTATCTTTATTCTGCTTTGGATGCTCTCCAATAGCTTAGTGTCCTTTCTATATTGTGGTGCCTAAAATTGTATGTAATATTCAAGGTGAGGCTACACCAGTGCAGAGCAGGAAAATCACCTCCTTTGGCTGGCTGGTGATATATTATTTATTCAAAAATAAAAACAATTTTTACTTTGAAAATAAAAATAAAAATATTATTTTAAAATGTAATTTTAAAATGTAATTTAGCATTTTTAAAATTATCTGAATATTTATAAGACCTTTTGAATCATTACTAGGTAACAAAAATAGATGAAACCATCCTCTGGTGGATTTAAATACAGATGCTTGCAGAATGCAGTAAATCATTAGGTTTTTTTAAAAAATTGTTGACAAACATTAATATCCATGTCTCAATGGCTGCAAAAGTAGTATTTTTAATGTGCTGTGCTTTTTCTTTAGCTTTTAGTATTGACATTACACTCTATAACTTACATTAATAATTCACAATAGAGCTTAACCTACAACATACATACTATGGATTTACTTTGGGACTATTCCCCTTACAATTCCCTTAATGCTCTTTTCTCCATGCCTGATTGTTTCTTTTCTTTCTCAGTTTGTTGTTCTTTTTAACCATCCCTTCAGATTTCTGTATTCCTTTTTGATGCTTTTTTTGTCCACTTTAAAAGTTTATAGAGATGCAGATTTTAAGAACTCCATCACCAGCAGTTTACTAGAAACCCTGACCTGAAATATTGAGTGTCTGTTAGCTGAGTGCTTGTTCTGCCTAGAGGATATGTTAGGAGCTCTGCATGAGTAAAAATGTTTTCATATGATCCACATACTGCATACTCATTTGGAAGTTATTTATAGATGTGCTGTGTGGTTTCCATTTTCTATCCTTTTATCTCTCTCTCAAGATTGCTATTGCTTTCTGCCTCCCTCTAAATGTGAGCATTTCTGTCACTGTAATTCTGCTACTCTGATCCATTATTGTTCTACCTCCTTTATTTAATACAAGTCATTAATCGAACTTCATACATTTGGACAAAAGGAAGAAACATGATACAAATGGATTCAGCTGCTGTCATGTCAGAAGCAGGACAGATAGTTGTTACAGTTCTAGCCAGGCCAGTAAAAATTTGAATTCATTGTGCACTGCCAAGTGTTTGGGGGATTTATGGGATTCATTTTGTGATGAGTTAACCTCAGATCATCTTCTTCCTTTTCTCTATTAAGGCATGATGCTGTACTTGTACAGTTGTAGCTGAACAGTCCTGTGAACCTGTTTTGAGTGCAGCTCCTCACTGGAGATGTGATTCCCATTGCTCCCTTTACTCATGGCCAGCCCTACATCACCCCACTGTCATTTGCACAGCCAGGTGATGAACTGGATCATGGACTAATATAGCTAAAAAAACAAACTATCAAAAAAAGCAAAAACCAGTTGGCTCAGTCAGACTCACTGCACTGCCATGCAGTTCTGGGAAAAGAAAGCGCAATCCTACTTATCAGCAGCTGTCCATGTGTTTTGCAGTACAGCAGCCATGGAATTGTGGCCATCAGGCAGTAGTCCTGGGGAATGGGAGGGTAAAACCCTATTGACTGATGTAGAGATTAGGGCTCCCTTTTTCACAAGTTTAGGTGTCTCAAAGTTAAATCTGGAAGGTTGGACTGGCATGAAAATGGTTTTTGCATTACAGTAGTCAAAAAACCTTTTCCAAGACAATACTGTGAAGATCCCTTTTTATTTTTTTCACTTTAAAAAGAATTCAGCAGCCCTTAGTGCTTAGCCCTTACTAAGGTGAACAGAGAAATACTAGCATTATATAAAAGAAAATCTCTCCCAAAAGATTTAGTATGTGGGAGAGAGGGAAGTGACATAGTACTAAGTTCATCTTAGCTTACAGTAACAAATTGTTTCAGCAAAACTACATGGAGGAAGGAATTTGGCTGAGTTCTTGAAACAGTGGGAGGGGAAATGAGCTGCTGGAGGTTGAAACGAATTGGTTTCTGAGGCTCTTGGGATGTCATGCCAGCCCTGTGAGCAGTACACTGTGCATTGCTTTTGATATTAGATAGTCTGTTTGCAAAGAGAATAAAATACCCAATGACTTTATCTACTCATTTTCTTCCAAACAATAAATAATCCTTGCTAGAGCCCAATTTGTCCATGGAACGAGAAAGTGATGACAATATGGAGTGCATTAGTATAACCAAATAATCATAAATAAAGCATTTATGATTTTCAGCTGAATTCTTTCAAAAAAGTTGGACACAACTTTTCCAACACTCTGCTTTTGGAAATAAAAAGAAACCCATTTGAACTTGGCCAGTTCAAAATGTACTCTTGGCAATGGAAACTTTGAAAGATGCAGCATATTTGGCATCATTTGTATCTGTTGGCTTATATTACTTCTAATATAAGCATTTCAAACAAAGATAGGATGTTTTCTTAGCTCTCTTGGAATGTTGACATTAAATCATCCATAGCACAGGGATACTTGTCTTAGGATCCCATAGTCTATGATGCACTTCCTTTGAAGAAAGAACAAAGATAACACTAAATCTGGTCATTAAATAGTTTAACTTAGACACAGCAGCAAGAGATTAAATCTCGTTTTGGAACCAAAAAAGCAATCTTTAGTCAGAAAAAAAGATTAATATCTAGATAACTAGAAGGCTAAAAGGACCAGGAAAAAATGAGGAATATTAAGGAATAGTAATGCAATATTATTTAGGGGGAAAGAATTTCAGAATGGGATCCTATGGAATATTTCTGTATATCAATCTTAGCCTTGTAAAATATTTGAGCATTTTAGTTTATTAGTTACATTTTAGAGTATTATTTTCTAGTTACATATATAAGTCAAGCCTATATAATGAATCTTAACAGCATGAAATACTTCTATTAATACTATTAAATTCTGGTGTACATTGAAATACTTCATTACATTAATATTAACAGAAGCACAAGTGCCAGAGTCTGCTCCCAATCATGCTGGAATCATGCAGTTCACTGGATGGAGATACCCCAGTTGCAACAGGATCACTGAAAGTAAAATTGCATCATGCTTTTTTGCCATAGTCATATTTAAAAATTAACTCAAATATTACATAGGCAATATGGATTCTTTTTCACCATAAAAAAAGATTAGGCTTCCATAGAAGTGCTCAGGTTCCAAGGGGGAAAAAAAATTCAAAGTTGTGTAAATTTTTTGTTCAGGAAAAAATTAAAGAATAAATAGGGTGGGGAATTTTTTCTCCTACTATTGATACATTTTTCATCAATAACTTATCCTTGATAGAACTTCTACAATTAAGGAAATGTCAGGATTTGCTCATATACCTTTTGAACATAATACTATATTAGCAAAATACAATAGCAGATGATACAGTATTAAAAATGAAATATAGTACAATATATATCATCAAAATATATATAATAAAATAAATACAGTAAACCCCATAATGATTGCAATCCTTCCCTCCTTCCCCTGCCATTACAGAATGGAGTGTTATTTAAAAACACTGAAGGATTTGTGCACAATAGAGGCACTTGAGAAAAAGTCTCACCTTTGTTCTTGGTGTGATTTACTTAGATTGAAATGTCAGGTTAAAGTTGCACGAAAGAGAAAAAGCCCAGCTGCTCTCCAAGCAGGGAGAAGCAGGGCCTGTTTCACACCTCGACCTGGCAGCCTTCTTCTTAGGAGAAATGGGGGAAAAGAACTGAAAGCCAACACTTGCATAGGAATATTTTACAGGTGTTGCTCTATGTGCTTTTTGCACAGGTTTTCATAGCCAGAAATGCAAATTTCTCTTCAGAATATGTTTTCAAGCATCTTTAAATATACTGGTAATTTGATGCACATACAGTTTCCATTATTGAAACAATTTCATATGATCTGGTTTTCAGATTTATAGCAGATAGCATTATATATTTCCACACAGACTAGAAAAATAGGAAAATGTAGACAGCTCTTCTCAGTAACAGAAAAGGGATACACTTCTTCAGTTAGTTTACAAGATTCCTTTGTTTGCCAAAATATGGGTGCATATATTTGCATTTTCAAAATTAAGACTGCATTTAATTTTGATAGAAAACATAGTCTTTTCTCTAAATATATTGTTTATGATAAAATAGTGCATCCAAATAATTTTTGCTCTTTGTCCTTTTTCAGTGCTTTATTAACACATCTAGAATTGTTCTCACTGTTTTCCTAGAAGTATTGCATTCTGGTAATTTTAATAACTACTTAAGAGGAGCTTTGAATAAAAACCTTCTTGTAAGATTGTTTTGAGAGCAGGAAATATTCTTGCTATCCGTGTGAAGGGCTTTGGGACTCCTTGTCTTGTCATTCATCTTCTGAACCAAACACATTAGTTTTCATGGGCTAAGACTTGTTGTTTCCTCAGCTTTGTTAGTAATACCTTGGGGAAAAAAATTGTGATTTTAGTTCTGTTCCATTCATCAAATAAAAAAAAAATATTCCCTGCCTTTATACAATGGCAGAATGATTACAGCCATTTCCAGCAGCTTACATGGTAACAAGATTATCTATATATGGCACAAACCCACATTTCTGTAATAACTGGAAAAATGGAGGAGGGTAGGATTTATGCCTAAGTTTATTTCCTCCAGTATTTCTGAGTTTGATCTGTTTGCTGCTGCTGATGCTAGCATTTTGAGGTGTCTACCAAAAGGAGAAAAAAGAGCAAAGAAGACTTTGAAAGAGAGAGAATCTAGAACCAAACCTCAATAAATCCATTACCTAACCATAAATATGAGGGGACTTACACATCCAACCTATCCTACCTAGAAAAGCTAAATTCTGTTACAGTACCTTGATCTGTTCTTGTAAGTCCTCCCTTAAGTCAGTGCATTTGCATTTAAATTTGAGAGCCTTTGCATAATGTGCTGCACTAATTTGCTGCCTATTAAAATATAGTTCTATCTGAAAATGTTTTCCAAGTGATACTATCCTTCCCAGCCATAAAAAACTGATGTAAGCTTATTTAGAGAGAAAGTAGTCATAAAATGAAAAATTAACAATTTTCTTTTAAAAAATCATACTGGAATGTCTATTCCCTTAAGAGGTGCCCCTGTGAGTTCATCATCCTCCTTTTCCTTTTTCTTCTTTCCTTTTAAATCTCCTTATTGAAACTGGAAGCAGTGCATTGATCATCTTGAAAGATCACATAGAAGGCACTAATGAATTTTCAAAAAGATATTTTTTCATATACCTCATACCTGTAAGCTTTCTTTTGAACAGACAGACATAATCTGGATTTACTGTTGTCCACAAAACATCCTTGTGGGTTTTCATTTTAGCTCTGCGAGTAATGCCCTTGGTCACAGAGTTAATCAGACTTTACATATATTTTGCTTCACAATAGCACTCTGCCTTTTATAGTCACAAATACTGTAACTGTAGTTTTAGTCTCATTTCACTTGAACTTAATTTTAAAAAAGAAAATATAAACAATGAAATGTGCAACTGAGCTACTGGTCTCCTTAAGAAAACTTAATACAGTCAATGTTTTCTGAAAGTTGTACCCTAATTATTCATAGAGGTCTATAAGAAAACAAATGTTTTAGCAATTAATATGGTCTTAGACACACCTGGCATATACTTAACTATTTTTTTTTGAAGTGGGGCTATTAGTATTCTTATTTTACTATCAAGCTTATACTAACATTATTGCACCACCTTTCAGAGGTTATTTTCTGCAACAGGTCTTTGCCATTCAAAACGATTCTGGCAAAGCAACTAAAATCTGAAACCCATCCACTGTTTTTCTCTATACTTGGGTTCCTTCAGTAATAACAGATCAAACACAAATGAAGTTTGTAGGTGCATTTCCTTTGCCTTCTCCTAATGGTAAATGGATAGATGCTGTTTGCCTTGGCTGTTGCAGATAATGTTTAATAGTCTGTTACCCTCTTGAAAATATTGCCTCATGCTCCTCATTTTTTATCAACGTTTGCATTCTGAAATTTACAGTGACTGAAGGTCTTGCTGTCAATATGATTTCCACTAGGCAGGACCTTTGTCCCTCATCTGAGCAAGCTTGGAGATCCCAGAGCAGCAGCTTAGGTACATGAAAGTACTTTATGCCAATTTCTGCTTCTATAAAAAGATACAGTAGATACAGAAAGCCAAAAATCTTCCAGGTTTCCCCTACCATCTGCATCCTAATGAACTGGGGAGCAGGTTCTGGCATCCATTCTAAATGTAACAACTCAAAGAACAATTACTGTTGGAGTAATTTTCCTGTGTGCTATTGAATCCTCTTGTAAGTAACTGAGTAGCAGAGAGCTGATGTTCCCTTCAGAGAGTTTGTATCCATCAAACTCTTATGCTAAGAGTTCTCTCCAAAATGGATTTTGGAGCCCAAGGCACCTTTGAATTAAAAATTTTTTCTCCTTCTGGATTCCTCACGTGTTCTGATCAGACCTGCTGCTTTTACAGGGTCTTGCAATGTCATGAAGACAAAAAGAATACACAGTCACCCCAAAGCTTATGATGCCTCTTTAACAGCTCCTACTCCAGCTGTCTGTCACCTCTGCTAGATAGCAGGTACTTAAATGACTGCAGTGTTACTGTAGAGTCTTAGGGGAGTAAATGTCTTCTTTGAGTTGGTAGCTGTTTAATATTCATGGTATTTTTTTACTTCTTTTGTAGTGTCTGGTGCATGACACACATAAAGACCTCCAATGCTAATATAAGTTACCAAGCTGCTTCTTCCTTTACAGGTTCTATTGCGAGGCAGGACCCAGATGTTCTTCTCTGCAGACTGTTAGGTCCTTATCTGGAATAATGTTTGTCATGTGTCTGTATTATTTCAGGCTCTTCTTAGTATTGAACTTCAGGATCAAACTTTTCAGTGTTAGGGTTCATGTGATGCTGCTGGTGCTGCCTTTCCTATCATCTTCTTACTCTTGGGTCCTGGCTGTGTATGTTTGTCTGAGAAAACTTTGTTCAAACGTTCATATTGAGCAATGACACAGTACAACTTGAGACAACTATTTCTGCACATGGGATTGTGAGAAAAGAAAATTGAGCATATGTATTAAATATATTTGTTCTTCAATATTAATAATTTTTTTAAAAAAACTTTTTGTGATATGTGTGTATCACATCTAATTGTGATATCTATCACATCTATTGTGATATTCTGGATCACATCAGAATTACTGCAGTGGTCAGAGCAAGCCAACTGCTTTATTGTATTTCACTTCTTTTAGTGCAGGTCATTTTATAAATAGTAGAATTATTGGTCAAGTTGTCAGCAAGATTAGACAAGCATTCAGTGGAGTTGTGGGTTACATATTACAGGGTTCAGTCAAACTGTGTTTGGTAGTAGATGATTTACTTAAAATATTGTGACCTTGTATTAATGAAAACAACTAAAATCTTCATCTCTAGACTCATGCATGACCTTGGAACTAATTTAATTTAGTATTAGATATGCTGTGACTGCCCCAAAAATGTGTATATACAAATATCTCAACTCTTCTTTTTCCATCAGCATCAATTGCTAAATCCTGTTTCCATTCTAACCAATTAACAAGGAAAATCTCTGATTTTACTCTGAACTAGCACCTCAGATAAACCAGCATATAGGGAAAATATTTTTCTGCAGATCGTGCATAATTGGCATTATATGACTGGTTTGTATTCTATTTCTCCATCCTATAAATTATTTCTTCACCCTGACAACCCAAAAAAGAATGTATGACCCTATGTCTGTCTTACTTGATTCTCAATTTTGAGCTGCAATGGTCTGATAAGTCAGTTTTGTGCAACTGATGTTTTTATATTTTTTGCTGTCGTGCTTCATGTATACATTTTGAATCTGATATACATCAGCTGTAAGACTTCTCATTTTTAATTTTGTTGTAAAAGTACTCTAGTAATTTTAAGATTTAGGAATAATCTCTGCCGAAATTATGCCATATTTGGCACAGCTCAAAACTGCAGTTTATTTAAGTTTTGAAGATTTCTTCCCTACATCCAAAACTATCCTACTGAGCAGGCAGGAAACTAGTGAGGATTAAGGTGAAGAATTATACAGAAAACCATAAATCTTGACCCAGCCACCTTCCTTTAATTCCCATCCAGTGTTTCTCTGTCACAGTGCTGACATTACTGATAAAGTCTGTGCAACATGGCCTTCCTCCCAGTTCTTCAGTGAGCCACAGCATTGCAGTGGGAACTTGGATGTCCCTTAGCAGGAGCAGCAAATGGAAATGGAGTAGCTTAAGACATTTTCCAACAAAATCATTGTACCTATGGACCCTCCCCTCCCTGTGAGGGTGTAGGAAACCACACATGTACCCATTAGCTTAGGTAACAAAACCTTTTTTTTTGCCATCTTGATGTATGCCAGCAGTCCTTGAGAAAGCTGATGCCCAACTTGCTTCTCTCTTAAGTCAACTTTGCCCAATCCAGCAGTTGATAAGGAACAAACTGTGTAGGAGCATGTAAGCATAAATATGTACTGTTATTAGTGAGTACCAGGCTCATTTTGTTTGACAGCTTTCTTCATGAAGTTGCCAGGAATTTTGAAGAAGACTAGGCCCCATTATATTACTGTGCTAATGTACTTAAATTTTCATTAATAATCTGAAGCTAATGGTATGCTGGGCCAGCAACTTAATTTTACAAGATAAAGATTTGACTGTTTCAAAACACTGAAGTTATTCACTGGATATGGAACGAATCCAATTCTCTTAGATCAGAATTTACATGATATTAAATATATTCTGACAGCACGGTGATAAAGAAGATTAAAAGAAAATAGTGTGCAAAGCTGTTCTGGCTGCATCCATCTTCATATTACTTTGGGGAAGATTTTTTCCCACTTAAACTTTGGGCTTAAAGAACCTCCCACAAAATGCAAGTAAAAGGAGAGGGGTTCAAATCTTAACAGCTCATGTTTGTTACTGTTAACAAGCCTCTGATGTCATCGGTCATAGCAAGTGGTTTGGATCTATTATGAATCATCAGATAATAATTCAGCCATAATATTTCAAAAAAACCAGATTCAATTAGTAGCTGAAATAATGTAAATTGACAGACATGGATCAAAAATGTTTTTGTACAGTAGATCTTCATACAGCATAATATTGACTTATTAATATGAATAAAGTAACATGCTATGATCCCCAAAATATACAACAAGTTTAGCCAAGTGCCCTTACAAACAGCAGAGATGCCAGACACCAGTGTGAAATAGCATTGGAAATAGCAAATTTCTGGGTATCTTCTATCTTTGGCTGATTTTTGACTATGGGCTATTATTGATTGCACAGGCCAAGGACAGATATTTGTGATCTGTGCTTCTTCATAAAGCTACCCACAGCTTTCTGAACTGGAAAATTGCTGACTGGACAGCATCCAGCAGCTGCCCAGAGCTGTGCTGGAATGGCCAGGACGTGGGAAGGTAATCATTAATCTGTGCCTGTGCTGCTTGGGCAGATAGCAGGCTTGCTCAGGACCTGCCTAGGGCATTGAAGAGGCAGGGTTTCTGACAGAGGCTCAGATCTGAATGTGCTGGCAGGGCTTATGCCAAGCACTCAGCCATCAGTAAAGGACACAGTAAAGGATCCTGAATAGAAGTGAATGTATGAACAAAAGAAAAGAGTTGGCACAAGTCATTGTTTAGGCCTGATAGTTTTGTTTCTTTGCCCCAGCTTTCTATAGACAATAATTTTTTTAACCCTTATTATGCTTTTAAATGCTTTTCTTGTGCATGTTGTCAGTGTTAAAAAGTTTATTTTATGTACTGCGTTTTGTTCATGCTCCAGCCTACTATAGGGAACACCAAGTTTTCTTCCTAGTCTTTGGGCTAGAGAAAGCTGCAGATGCCTCAGGTGCAGTATCCTTAGCCCTCCTACTAAGTACACTCTTGTGCTTCTCTGTAGCATCCCAGCACTTCAAAGGATTTAGGCCAAGTGAAAAGGCACAGAGAGCTGAAATTCAGTTTCTTTTGAAGCTGGACCACTGTCACCTCATGAACTTGTCCTGAAGCTTATTTATAGCATTAAATATGTACGAGCTTGCAATAGTCTGTTGTATCTGACCAATTGATTAATTGGTTTCCACAGAGAAAATCTGGAGATTCAGGCACTTTGGACTTGAAGCAATTGTATATGTACTGCAGGAACTGTAATCCCTTCTTTTAGGCATTAGATTTGAAAATAACTCTTCACAAATAAAGCTCGCAAAGGGGAACACATGATTTTATTTTTCTTGCATGTATATTAAATTTCTTTTTTAAGCAGTTATGTTAATAAAGGATCACTAGAGACATTTGCTGTCTCTGAGTCTCTAGTTGTAGGAAGCAGTTCATCTGATCTCATAAAGCATTAAGCATTACTTCTGATGTTTGATCACTGTATTGTAATAAAACAGCTCAACTCTTTTCTTCTATCCTCTGCTTCCCTGATCCTGGAGTTGTTTTTCTAGTTCACCTTTTCTTCTAGTGTTACATTATTTATATCAATAATCTCCATGTCCAGGTTCATGGAGCTTTCCTTCCAGTTTGACTTCCCAGGGAATTACATTCCATACTAAGTAAGGACTAAATTCAGTCCATTCAGCGATCGCCACAAGGCAGAACGTGTAAAAGTGCAGCCAAGCCATGAAGTCTCCCTGATCGCCTCTCTCCAGGTTACCTTGTACTTTACAACCAAGTTGTGGTGTTGGGGTCACTGTTGTTTCCTGCACACAGACCCTCACAGTAAGAACTAAGCTCTCCCTGGAAAACCCAGGCTGATGTAAAACCTGTATGTGTTTGCTTATGATATAAATGTGAGTTGAAACTCAAGCAACGTCTTTACCCAATCCTCTAACAAATCTGGTTAGATTTACATCAAATTTGATTAGATTAATTTTGAACTGTAATTTCTGATTCCTGTTCCTGGCTTGTAAAAAGGTATATATGAAAAAATCTGGCAGATTTTTTTCTGTTCTGTCCATTCAGAAATTAGGTTTTACTGTCATGATTTATACATCGAGCATCACTGGCAATAGAATACATCTACTTATCATACTTTAAAAATTCTCCTTACTGCACAAAATTTGGTTTTTAAAAATGTTATTTGAGCTTTCCTAGTGCAAAGCATTATGAGTAAATTTATGTTTAAAAATATCATTTGAGCTGATACTATTATACCCATACCTTGTAAAAGTAGTATTTAGAAAGTAATATTATATAAACCCAGTATAATATAAATAAACACTGTAGGGTGGATTATTCTATTGGAAGTACTCAGAAATCTGATTTCAACTTGCATGAAAAGATGAAGAATTCTATTTTTAAAAATTATCTTTCTGTTTCAGAGCAAATACCACATTATATCACAGTTAAGACTTTTTGAGGTAAAGTCCATGAAAAATAATCAGCTTAAAAGCAAACACAGTCCAAAACCTAGAGGCATCAGTAAATCTATGTAAGAAAATGTACTTAAATACACTATTCAGACAATAGCATGGAGTATTTTCAGACTCCTTTAACACATGAAAAACTAATTGGAAAATTTAATCGTATAATTACATATATTTAATCACTTTATGTAACAGAATGACAGAACTTTACTGAAATGTTATTAGAGGTTTTAACTTTAAATTGCTCATTAAATGGACTAATCTCAACCTCTAGCCAAAGATAAAATAGTCATAAAAGCAAAAGAATAAGATCTTCAGGTACTGCAATTTGTGATAGCTACTACAAGGTCAGCAGAGCTTTGAAAGTTTATCACTCCTGTCTACTCAATTAATTCAAGACATCTGTCTGGATTCTAGATGTGCCAAGAGACTTAGTGTAAATGAAGTGTTAACTTTACAGAGATAATATTTTTTATTATTTTTCTAAGCATTGAAGTTACTCTTGAGTTTTGTATTATAAACACATTATCTGTTCTTCTTAAATTCTGTCTATACAGTAAACCAATTATAAGCTAAATTTTTAATGTATTACATTTGCATATCTCACTTCACTAAAAAGAACATCCAGAAAACTGCAAATAATTTTTACTTTATCATTTTAAAGCATCCTACTGGTTCTGTTTGTTAGAGAAAAGCTCTCTCAGGACTTGCTTTTGTGAGGGTTCAGTGTCATTCAGTAAATGCAGTGAGTAAAGGTAATAGTGCTATGGAACTATAGATATTATTAGCTCTAAAAAGTCATCATGTTGGTGATCCAGTCTGTTCAACATCCATATCAATCCCTCGGGATTTACAGCTTAGTACAGAAGAAGACCAGTCCCTCATTGATCAGCAAACTCAAGAGCAAGTAACACACAAACATGAGAACTTGCTCTGTGTCTTCTCAGTGGAGGTGCACCCAATTTGATTTAGTCTTGCTGCCCAGAGAATGACTTATCACATTCTCTTTGTGCATAATTTTGTAGTGACTTCCAGTTTTTGTGATGATACAGGTCCCTTTAAAGACTATTTTTCTTCATTTATTCACACTTTAGGCATAAAATAGCCACAGCACAGTTTTCACTAAATGATCTAAATTCCATGCCTAATTTATAGTATTAAAACCTGTTCTATTCCCTGTAATTTCCAAACTCTGCAGTTTAAACTGTAGCTCCCAGTGATGACCACTGTTTCTGCGAACCCAGACATTCCTGCCTTTCAAAGTTTACAAGAAACAATTTATTAGATAAAGCCATGTGCCATTTTGTTTATAAGCTTTCATAAACTGAAGATGTGTGCGTATTCCATTTGTTCTTCAGGATTACAGTTCTTTAATCATATCTGTGTTTTTAATGGGGCATGTTTCATTAAAATGACTAAAACCATGTTCAATATATGCAATTAGAGAGTTAATTTCATTTTTATATTTTCTACTTGATTGTTATTTTATGTGTGGAAGATTTGACAAAATGGCTACCTGTAAATGCTTAGGAAGATGATGCCTGCTTATACAGTGCTCTTGCCCATGGTATCTCTATATTTAGTCCTATGAAGTCTTTAGTCAATACTAACCAAAATTAATCACTTTAAAAATGAATAGATGTGTCACATTGGAGACCATAATGAATTTCACAGCTCAGCACCATTTCTGTATTTCAAAGAAAGGTCAAAACTACATATTGTATTCTCAACTAGACTGCAATCTCATTTATATATAACAAGTCTCAAAAGGTTATGACTTTACATTAATTTACTGTCATTACAATCTGTATATTTCTCTGGTAGGTCCCAAGACCTATACATTCTCCTGATGGAGTCAGTATACGTTTATTAGTTAGAAAATAATTTAAATTCCTATTGTGTTTGACAAGTAGTGTAAGCTGTAGGTGTTAACAACTCTCTGTCTCTTTCCTCTTGGTTACATTTCTCTGTAGTGAACAAGCAGAATGCACAGGCCTGCTGTTCACATTAGAGGAAAGCATTCCCAGACCTAAAAACCATCAATAGGAAATTCTGAGATGAAGGTATATCTTTGTGCTGCTATTCATTCATCACCTTTGTCACCTAGATAATATTCAAAGGCAAATTCAGGTGTATTTCTAGTTCTAAAGAGAAGTTCTGTCATAGTTCAGACACAAGCTGCACTTGTAATGTCTTTACCTTTCAAATTTTCTGCTCACAAAAAATTTAGTTTGTGAGAAATTCATAGCTTGTGAGGCACCATATCCTCCCTGTAACGTTGTGCCATCAGAGACTTCTTGTTTCAACTTTGAGTGTCAAGATAGGCTGAACTGTCCAGGCTATGGACCTCAGCTGCCTTTCCCATGTTACCTGCCTGTCACAAGAGACAGACCTCGTAGGCTGCTGCAGGATGTTTCTGAGAGAATCCTGCATTGCCACGCTCTGTACAATTTGGATGCCTCTTTTCACATACACTATTTTTCACCCTGATAATTCAAATACCTACATGCTGGCCAGTCAGGCCTTAAGTAGATGTTCACTAAAATAAATGCTAGGTACCAATTCTTGATATTTTCTGCCCTGTTAATGTCATAAAGTCAGAGAGCACTTTCATGCCTTGAACCACTGATTAGTTTTCAGATTACTTTTCCTAAACTTCTTTTTTTTACTTTAGCTCTTCGTCATCAAACAGGGTAATATAAAACAGATAAATCAATGTTGATACACTTCAGTTGCATCTTATACTGCATGGTATAGCTGTATCTTAGTAGAAAAGAAGGAATAATAACTTTATTTTGAGGACATTACTATATTCACAGACTATTGTGAGGAAAGAGATTAAAAGCTATTAAATTACTCAGTTGTGTGAAATATTTGCACAGCCCTATTAAATGTCTAAAAAAATATTTCTTGTTTTCTACTTAGCAATTTCACATAGTGGATATTAGAGTTAATGGACAGACAAGGAGAAAATCTGGCAAGCAAAATATCTTTTGAAAAATACAGGGACCATGGAGTTTTTCCAAATGGGAAATACATTGCAATCTATTGTTTGGATAAAAGATGTGGAAAGTAGATTGGTAGTAGAGCTGCCAGTATTATTTCTGCCAGGTGAATCTTGAGACTGCAGGCTTTCTACAGTGATATTTATTTGTTTTTCAGTCCACAGTCAAAGCAAGTCTGTGCTAAATAAAATAAGGTATAATTACATGAAAAATTAAGATGTATCAGGACGCTCTGAAATACACATACCATAAAATGTAAATATTATCAGAAAATTACTACCTCACTAGAAAAACCCTCTATGAATTCTGAGTATGAGTTCTTATTTTACTGGCAAAGATTTTTTTAGCATTCTCACTACTTTTAAATATCATGTTTATTGCAAAACCTGTAGTCGCTGGGTTAATATAAGGGATTACAGTAATCAGTTATATTTAAATGGCATGTTAGTTTTCTAAGCAGCAGTTTATCACAAATTACTTCTAGAAAATGTAATTTAAATGAGTCATCTCTTCTCTCACGTCAAAAAGAAATTCAGACTAAATCCATTTTTTGCCTTTTAGATTTTCTACAGTTATTTTCATAAAGAAAACCTGACCCCTATCAAATATAAAAAGACAGCATTTATCAATTAGATCTCTGTATACATTACCTAATACTTGAATGTTAGCAAAATGTCAAAAAAACAGCAGTTTTATGTCCTATATCTCTTTGAAGAATAATGACATGGACAAATATTTCATACTTAAGACTGGTCAGTATAGAGTTACTTGGAACTTTTATTAACTCTTCTCCATGAGGTTATCCTTCCCTCTGTGGCCTCATTGAACTGTTCTTTTCCAAAACACTCCAGTTTATTTCTTAATTAATACTCTGCATTTATTAAGTGAAATCATGGCACATTTATGATAGTTACAATTTTTTTTCAGAAAATCCAAGTTAAAACTGGGCATCTGGGCAGCTACCAAGATTTTTGTTTGGGTTATCCCAAAACCTGTGCATCTGAATCCTCAAACCAGTTTTCATTTTTCAAGCAACTAAATTCATACCACATTACATAACTTATCACCTGGCTTCCTTGCTGCAGAACAAGCAGTTTTTCACTTAGCAACTATCTTGTACCTTGCATATACAGTGCTGTATTATGTCTGGATAGCCAATACTGTCTCAGTTCAGAATCAGGAAAAATGTCTTCACAGCTACTACATCCATCAGAGTTTTTTTATTGATTTCAAATTATTTTCTTTTAATTAAGTAAATTTGCATCCTGACATGAATGTGGATTGTTATCTCATGTTCACTGCATTGCTCTACTCTTAATACAGCATTTGGCAAAATTACTGCTATGTGTATTGAAGGGCTGCTCTTCCTCAAGCCAATCTGCTGGCCAGTTCTAACTTAACACTGTCACCCTGCTTTATGTGCTAGTGTGAAGGAAATGAAAGAAAGGCTGGTCATAATCAGTCTGGAGAAATCTCTACATGGCTAGGAACTTCCATTTTTAGGATCTCTTTTAGAGTAAATGAATGACACGAAAATTGTTGTCAACAGTGTAAAGGCAGACCCAAAATCAATGCCCAGGAAGGCCTCTGAAGAGAGAGAGAGGGAGTTTGGGGTTAAGTACAGCATTAGAGAAGATGGAGGGCCAGCATATTTACATTTCTAGAATCACTCTCACATGAAAACAGCATAATTATAGGGCCAAATTTCTTAAAGGCTCAAACTCAGCTACTAGTCTGAAAGTCTAGAGTAGATACAAAGATTACTACAGCATTTTTAGAGTCTAAGAGGTGTTATGAGTATTAATGGTAGATGTAGCCATTGGATGGTGCTGAGAACTTTCAACTGTAAACAGAGAAAGCTAGAATTACCTTTCCTTCTGGTAAAGGCTGGTGAATGTCAGCTTGAGGCTTCTGACCTTCTGTCTAATGTTATTTCCTTTCTAAAAGTAACTTCTAGAAAATAATTTATTTTAGACTGTCATATCTAAATAGGAAGAAACTATACTTGCTTTTCCTTTCCAGTATTACACAACTGGAGCATTTGCCTTATGTTAAAAGACAATATGAAACTTGAATCAATACTTTGTCTTGTTACTAATTCTTTGGTATTTTTGTTGCTTACTGTGAGACACAGAAGCATGGAAAGGAAATTTTGCTTACAATGTATTTGCCAGCACTTTCTGCCTTTGTCTATGTACGAGACACTTGTGGAAATAACACTGTTTAATTCAGCACAGAAAAAATCATCAATTTGTTCAGCTGATGTCCCTGACAAAAGGCAGTTAACTGATTACATATCTTGTCTTGTCTTGAGTCTCCTAGTAGGAAACTACAAGAGAAGTAACAATCTCTTTGTCATACAGTCTTTTTGTGTGTGTATGAATCATAGCACAAATCTGAATAATACCACCAGCTGGTGCAAATGTATGGACAATGGCAGGGAGCACTATATTGTTCGGGTTTAGAATGTAGAAGAAAGATTGATGCTGCTTTCATTTTCTCCTTGTCCCCATTTTTCAGATATTTCACAGAACTATGTTCATGCTTTTAAAAAACTAATTCCAAGGTGTTCAGGAACTCCATTACTTATTTATTTTAGCACCTTAAAAGAAGCACAAATGAAATGTTGACAATATATTGAATATTAAAATTCCTCAAGCATTTCCTTATTTGTATTATTTAAGTAACTGTTTTACAAGTTGTGTTGTATTCTGATCCTTCTATTTCTTGAGAGCATATTTACCTAAATAAGTTTATTTAGCTTGCCAACTATTCAAAATTGACTAATTTCATCATCTCTTCATTAATCCATATAATAATTTTCTTCTTGTATTTCGATTTCCCCTGCAATCCATTTATAAGAGCTTTTACCCCTGTACTGCCAACTGGGAAAACCTTTAATGAGTTGAAAGCTGTAGTAAGAGATTTCCTGTTTTGTATTAATGCCTGCTGGAATGTTCTTTGTTTGATGAGTACAAGGACAGACCTAAAGAACAGTAACCTGAATAGGTGTCACTGAACTTTCAGGGTTGACAACTGAATTTTAAAAAATCCAGAACCACTTATTAGGCTTGAATGATGCTGTAGCTTTCACTCTGAGAAATCTGGAGTCGATGCAGAGGATTTTAAATAAAGATTGGCCATACATTCTCCAAATATTCATAATTAGGACACTGTAACTCAGTGGTCTTCAAGTTTCCTGGTGGTCTCTAGTCTATTCTAGCCCAGTACTCCAGCACCACAAAGTCAAATTGAAGAGAGTTTATTTGAGAGGAAATGCATGCATAAGGGAATTCAGCATTTTTTCGTAGTAAGTCTAGTGATTTGTTCTGCACAACCTTTGCCTTTTGTTACATACTTTCTCTTTCACATGCCTTTCTCCATTACCCAGTTTTCTGCATCCTGAAATAACAAACAGTCTAAATGAATCATAGAGTTAAAAAATTATATGAAAAACAACTACCTAAGGAGAGCATTTCTCTTTGTTTTTAAATTATGGGAAATAACTTTCTTGCAGCAGAATAATCTTGATTTTCTAGTAGTCTTTACCTTTCCATGGAGGAATTTGATAGCTCAGTCAAACTCTAGCAGAATCAAAACCATCTGTGCTCTAATGGCACCAGTTTTCCATCTGAATTCTTATCAGTCATCCTAAGAGCCATCCTGCAATTATCTTATAGAGAGCAAACTATTAATATAAATGCAATACTAATTAAAATCACTTCTGTTACACTTGAAGACAGAGGAAACACCCCTGTGGATGGCAAAGAAAATGCCAGTAGGTCAATGTAATTTTGTAATCCCCATTTTAAATATTATCTCACCAGAGAAAAGTCAATCTAACACCAGTTACATATTGCAAATGAAGATTGGGGGGTTTTAGGCATAATTTTTATCTTTAACATGAAAACTTATTATGATAACAAACCTGCTTGTACAGTTCATTTGTACTGAAATATTCATAGCAGAATGGTCAAATATCACTGAATTTCTATTACTTCTTTTATGAAAAAATAAATTTGTTGAACAATTTTTGTAAGGTATGTGCAATAGGAAAAACTTATGACTAGATACACCATTTAAATTCCTCAAGACTCTAAATGAAAATTAAAACAGTGATAGGAAAATAACATTTTGAAAAAAAAAAAACCCTTTTCCCCTCTCTTTTTGGAGCATTGACTATTCAAAAGCAGAAAAAGGCCATTTTCAATAATTAAACTAGAAAATATACTGTGTCTTATATGACCTACTCTTTGCACTAAAAAAATCAATAATATTAAGAAACACCATAAATCTCATTATTGATTATTTTATATTTCTTTAATAGCTTTATAAAATGCATGGTGAATTTTTTTTCTTTAAGTCATGTTCAGCATAGTTTGGTCATCAGATTCCCTCTTCATTTTATCTGAAACACATGGTCAGTATTTCACCTATACTGTAGTAGTTATAAATAGAGGCAAGCAGGGATGCCTAGAGATTTAACCTCAATGCTATTAGCATACATTCTTATTAGTGAATGGTTGCAGTTATGTTCTTTCTACAGATATGAGCCTGCACGTTTTATGCCTGACCTAATTTAATACTATTCCATGAAATTAATCTTAAAAAAAGAAAGCATTTTTTGTAAATTTGCTGCTCATGTTAGAAATCTCAAGAGTTCTCATTTACAGAAAATTACATTCATGTGATCAAGAAAGCTTTTGTCATCCTGCAGATGAAATAAGCCTGTATGGAGTCATGAACTAAATTGAAATGATTTGAAAAAGCAGCTAAAACAAAAAGAGGCTTTCTTCTGATGATCTTACTAAAGGGAAAAAGGAATATCACTATTTATGTGAATTGATAGGTTCTATGAAAAAAATGCAGCTAACAAGGAAGTCCAGACTTAGCACTGAATGTGTCCACAGGCACCTGAAGCAGAATTGGTCCCCTTGCTGCATGGTGTTTGTTTGACACAAAGCTAACAGCTCTTACAACAATCACTTGATGCAGCCAAGTCCTCTTAATTTGTACACAAATGGAAGCCTACATGTTTTTCTCTTATTAAAAGGAGGTTGGCATATCATGAGGTGTTGCAGAGTCCAGTTGGCTTCTTTAAATGCTTAGCACTTAGCTACCATTAGTAACACATAAAACACAAATGTGTATAATTGTATATATTTTTGTTTATGTATATATATTTGAAAATATGTTATTTTTAATGTATACACAATGTTTATCTACAAAAAGATGAGAGACTTCTGCATAAGGATGGCTCATTCTCCCTATTTATGGTTGGCAGAGAAAGCTGTAACTGTGTCTATTTGATCAAGGCCTTTGAGAAAAGGCATTAAGGCTGTTAACTGCTGGTGAGGTCTGCTACACACACATTTCAAGTTAAAGGAAGGCCAGAGAGAGGGAGAGGAGATGGTTTTGTGGCTGTTGTTTTTAATTTTGTGATATTTTTAAGAAAGTAAACCCTTTAAACTGTATCACAAAATATCCTGGACAACAAAATTAGTTTTAAATCGTACATCAAACTTCAAACTGCCATCTTCTCAAAAAAGTAATGATTTTATATAATGAAGAAACAGCAATCAATTCACTTCCCATCTCCTTATTTGCACAAGGAATGTATTAGTTATTGTCTCCCTTATGGACACTTGCTGGAAAACATGTCCTGCACATTCTGAATCAGTGGTAGAACTGCTACCTTCCCAGCAGGCTTTGCAGCAATTTATTCTCCCATAAGTTAAGCATTCCTTCAGTGTGTGTATTTTACTAATATGTTAAACCTGTGCTTTTTCCAGAAAACTGCATATTAGCATCAGCCATTGTATTTCTTTACTTTTCCAGATCATTCCATGCATTTATTATGATACTCAAGACAAATCCTATGGTAACTTTTAAGGAAAAATATCTACAGTCTGCATTTAATAAGGACTGCAGAGTTAAATGTCATATTTGATTAATCTTAATACTTCCAAAACTGGAAGCAGTCTGGCATGCCCGTTGTGTTTAACATCCCTGTTTAAATTATGAGTTTTAAATAGTTCATTATTGCTTATGATTACTTCTAATAACAAAAAACACCCCAAGGCTGCAGGGAGCACTAGTGATGGTTTGGGATTTGGGACTCCTCCCTGGCTCCAAGCTCACCTGAGGTCCCTGCTCAGCCAGGACATGGAAGTTCTCACCACTGCTGCTCCTAAATACAAAAACAGAGGCCTATCTACTTCACACAAAATATGCAGCTGCTCTAACAGATGGTGACCTAGTAAAAAGGTTAGAAGAAAAAATCCAAAATAGTGATGTTGGTTGCAAAAGATACTACTCATATCAAAAGAACTGGAATTGCTTTCTAAAAGAAGTCTGAGTTTCTAAGTGATAATCAGAAATATCAGCAGAAGTCAAGGCAAATGGCTACTTAATGTTAAGCACAGCAAAAATAGTATCAGTGCATTTAAAAAAATTATTCTTAGGTAACATCAGTGCTAGTCTAGGCTCTAGACAGTGATGTAGCCAATTTACATTCATCTAACAAGGATGTTGATGTAACTAAGTACAATTTTTCCTCCCTGAGGACAGGGAGTAGTATCTGTGTGTGCCTTCTGATGCCAGAAAATACCAACAATAGAATTAAGTTGACTTAATGAATTTTTGCTGCTATCTGTATGTTTACTTTTTGTAAGGTCTTCTATTTCACATTCAGCATGTCACCTAACACTAACAAGTTGGCACAAAGGAATTAAACTTTTTTGAGACAAGATTCCAGCTATTCAGATTTGCAGCAGTTTCCCAGTGGTTATTCTCAGGTATTGCTTCCTGGCATAATTCCCCTTTATGTTTATGTAGAATAGGACTTTTTTCTTTTTGCAGAATTGGGCTTTTTCCTTTTAACATGTTCTGAAGCTTATTTCAATGATGAGTGAGTAAGCTTCTCCTTTCAGAGGAACTAAATACTTAACTTTAGACAATACCCCTGAAGTCACTTGCATTGTGTGCAGCCTCATTGGGCATGGGGACCAAGAGCAGAGAAAAAAAAATTGATACAGACCAGGCTAGCTCAGGTCCAGCAAGGTTGATACCAGCTTTGGAGTCCTCCAGAATGTGGCTTCTGGGAAAGCCAAACAAGACAAAACTTCCGTGGTAGTGTGCTGAACTGAAGCCAGTTTTGCTCTCATGCCATGCCCTGCTGCCACACTTGTGGTTCCAGAGTGTGTCTCTGGGTCAGGCAGACCCAGCTGCAGCACCTGAACCAGCTCCACGTGTTTGCACAGTGCCCACATGGAGCAGTCCTGGGACACAGACACAGGTGGCACACCAAGCTTCAGCAGTGGAGCTAAATTCTTCCTCAGTCTGGGAAAGGGACCTTCTGTTTTTGTTATAGATAATGGAGTCCTGACTAGATTTTAATGCTTCAGAATTTTTTATTTACTCTTACTGGAAACCCTGTAAATATTATTCTCTTGTACAATGTTGAGCAAACTTGAATGTGCAAATTCTGCCAGTTCCAAAATGAGATCATACATGCACAGTAAACATCAAGAACTTTTCCCAAAAACTTTCCATAAAAGTAATAATACAGACATTTGTGACTTTCTTGGAAAAACAAATTTATCTTTGAAAATTATACTGTTGTACTTATTGGCTCTGTGATACTGAGATGCACTTTAGACAAATGTTCTCTACTATTCTTCTTTCTTTAGATTGACATGGGCTTCACAGAAACACTTTTACCAAACTGATATGAAACTCTGGAATGCCTTATGATTTGCTTATACAACATTTACGTTCTTAGTGAATACTCAGGTTTTAACTTTTAAAACAGCTTTTTTTTCCTTTGCCTGCATTAGAAAGACTTTGTATTTGTTTTCTGTATGAAAAATACTTGGCTACATCACCTTCACACCTGTGTTTCTTAAAGATAGACTTGCAGTCTGTATGTTTTGGTTTGTTTGTTTTGAGAGAGATGATGTTTGATCTTTAAATGGAGGTTGACTGCAGGTTACTAAAAGCTCTGTGTGGGCAGTATGAAAAAATATGTCCCACATGCTTTTAAAAATGTATCATACTCCATATGCCTAGTTTAGATTCGTATTTAATTCTTCATCTTTTCACAGTCATTCATTCTTCCTGTGTTAAAGATCTGATGGTTTCATTCCTTATTCTTCCAACTTGTTTTTTAAAATACTCTGGCAACTTTAGCATCAATTGCAAACATGTATTTCTTGTCTTGCACTGATTTGAATTCACCTTTTTATCTCTTCATTCATGCTTTCCTCTTCAGAGAATGCCATCAAGTATAAAAAAAATTAAAATTATATCAATTACACATACTCTATTTTTATAAATGTGTATGTATTAATTAACAGTGGTAATTAACATGTAGCTATTATAGCTTGTAAAACTTTTTCATACTATTAAATGTCCAAGTGCTACAGAAATCAATGTGGAAACTCACATTAATGAGCTAGGATTTAATTGTTGTTAAGTTGTTCTACAAGAAAAATGTCAGGCTCCTGTACAGTGCAGTGTCCAAAGATCAATATACCAAGACTCTGGAAGAAAAACTCACTGCCATTTTATATGGAGCAAGGTTGAGACAATGGGTTTCATAGAACAAACAGATTTTGCACACTTTCTCACAAGAGTGAGCTCAGTATTTATGAAGACTGAATTTTACTGGTTCAGAATGCCTGCAGGCCTGTCCTGATGAGCCTTGTCAAGTCCAGACTTACAGGTTTGATTGGTGTCTTTAGGTCAGAGACATTATGCAAAGCTGAGAAAGAAATGAAAGCAGGCAGGAACCCTCTAACAAATTATCTTGGAACATCTGCACAAATTGCTCACAGGCTGCTAAGCCACTGTCTCAGCACAGGTGCTTTGTCTTCTTCCTCAGCCATGGCTCCCCACCTAGATCTTCACCAGACCACCACAGTAAATGGCAATGGTTCTGTGCACCACCCACTTGAAATGTGATTGGGCAGAATTACCATGGAATTAAGAAATATAAATCTAGTTCTTATAAGTGTCTTCAAAATACTTTCTTGCACAAGGATCAGTACTGCATAGCCATGTAGAGAATATCTCAATAAATTGTGAGAGCTACTTTATATCCTTAAAATATAAAAATATGCTTTTGTATTATTCTGATTTTACATAATTGAGCACAGCCTGTTCTGACAAAAAAGAACAGCTGTCTGAAGTAACTTCTTGTTACATCTCCAATGGTACATATTTTTCTATCTAGTTACAGATAATTATATGCAACTACAACATCTTAGTACTCTTTGTGAAACAGCTAATTTAGTTGTCTCTTTTTTAATCTTTTTTTTTTTTTTTTTTTTTTGTCTATTAATTCTTTCCCCTCATATTCTGAAGAGTAATCTGAAATGCAGAATGGATAAGAGAAAGATTGCACAACAATTTTTAATAATCTTAAATATGGGCCACCTCCAGGCATTAGGATACTGTATTGAGTACAGCTCTCCTGTACCTTATAAAGAGTTTTCAAACTTTTCTGCTGCAACCAAATGGAGTCAGTGCATGGTCCAGCTAAATTGACTGATCATTTAAAACTCCTAAGAGCCAAAGGTCCCCTCTAACTCCTCTCAGGACTTTCCCTTCTGGAGTGCCAGTGGAGCAAGTCCTTGCCCATAAGTTGCTGCATGTGCTGTACTGCACCACAAAGAGACCAGTGCCAAAACTGCAAGGTGACTGCAGATTTTCTGCCTATCTGTCCTCAAGTACTAAAATCCTTTTACACTGCAAATGTAAGTGGTCTTTTAACAAGTAGGCATTACAGACTATAAAAAAGATTGCTTCATACAAAAAAAAAAAAAAGTGTCATTTATTTGTAAATTTTTATAATATCTTAATTAGACTTGCTAATCATTGCTTTTGGAGCATGTGAATTCTGCCTTCCTCAAGCAGGCAAAATTAGAGAATTGTAGATCCCTTTGAAAATCTTGGCCACTACTCAAATTACTTTAATTACTGTGAGATTTTTTCTTGAAACACAGAATTTCTTTTCCCCCAAAACCTTCAGTGAGTCCCGTAACACAGGTACACAGAAAAAACAAACTAGCTTTGATTTTTCAGTGCTCAGCCACCAGAAAGAGAATCAAGTTTAAATGGAGATGCAAATATTGTATAGTTCTTACTATCAAGGAATTTCACTAAAGCAACCAGTTCTGTAATCTTATATAACATTCTTCCAAATAATGGGATATGTATCATCTTTGAGTATTTAATTTTGGTAACGGTTTGCTAATCCCTGGACAAACACTAGAGCTGATAAAACAAAACTTCTAGACGCAAGCTATGGAATTGAGTGAGGAAGGAAGTAGTTAATAAGGAAACTTGTTTCAAGTAGGGGCTGTATGACCCATTTTGTACATTTCCAGCATTTTAAAGGCAACTGCAGTATAGAGACAAGCATAAATGTAGGGCTGTAGAAGGACATCATCTGTTTCATCTGCTGACTGCTGTTTGAAAAATGCAGATTTCTACTGTTCTTTCAGTACCTGGGAGAGTGTTTTCTTGCTAACAGTAGACTTCTAAGTTTCAGTGCCAAAAATCTTTAGTAGATTGTCAGCCTTTGCTACAAACACCATTCAAGCAAACCAACTTTCCATTTGTGGTTTAAATTACCCAACAAACACAATGGAAATTGAAAACAACCTAGTCTTGTAACACACTCCTTAGATAGACTTCACACACTTTTTTAAAGGCATGATGAATGAATGACTATCCTTGTATAGCCAAGCATTTATAAGGAAACTTTCTGAAATAAATTGTTTAGTAAAAAATGAAAATATTGTACCAGTCTGCTGTGAAGAATTCAAAAGGATTTCTATGTATGCAAGCATAATGCCTTATTTTTCATATTGTCATATGTTATAAATTTAAGTGCTCAATATTGGACCAGCCAGGTGTCAAAAATGAGTACTGAACCAGCCAGAAGAGATGTTTTCCATTTCTTAAACATCACCCTGGTCTTTTTCACATATACTGATATACTGATACTACTAGCAGAGATAAAATATTATCTCTCTTTAAATAACTATCTTTAGATCAAATCTGTTCACTTCAAGTGATAAATATTTTGATTTCTAAATGATAAATGAAATCATCTGAGCAGTACTATTATTTTTTGAGAATACCAGAATAAACTTCTGACAAAGGGTTTGCTTTATAATTTAAGCCTAATGTAAGCACAGCATGCAGAAGTTTTCCTCTTTTCTCAGTGTTACTTGACCTTTATTTCACTGAATGGGTATCTTAACCTATTAGGCACTGTGTGCTGTTACCTATGGGAATTTGAGTTCTCAGTCAGAGTTGACTATTTTCCATTATGGTTTAAGGTGTTAGGCGATTCAACAAGACTGTTCCACTGTCACAAAAAAAGAACTCATGAGGGATTGGTCACTCTTTATCTCTGTTTTGTATTATGTAGCATTTCCTATGATCTGTGAATTATGTGATCAATTTGCATCACAAATTTGAATTACATTCAGTCATTTTTTTCCTCTGTTGTCTTTCTCCCTGCTGGCCAGCCTGTCTTGATCCCAGCATGAGACTCTCATAAAAAGGTCAGCATTTCTAGGTGAATCATCTGCCATTATGCAGAGTAAAAAATTGATTGATCCATCATCCAGGTCAAAGGGAGTACTTTTCATGATTTTAATAAATCACAGTACAGTTTTTAATTGAGAATAGGTTGCCTCAAGATTGTTCTCAGGAGTGAATTTGTTAAAATCTTTAAAGGATGAGTTTCTCAAATCTCCTTTGACATATATCCAGTTTTTTAATTAATTCATTTAGAATGTGCCTGCCTAATTTGGTCATATGTTGGCACCAAGTCGTTGTGATTTTTCTCTTCCTCTGCTTCATCACTAAAATAATAGCATAAAAAAACTGTATCACTGATCCAAAGTCATCCATCTCTGTGTCTTTTGTAGCCTTACAATGAGTAGGCAGTTTTGCTGCTTTCATTGCAAAAAGGCATATTGTGATCAGCAAGCCTTTGGAAATTCTTCTGAACTCCAAGTTCAGAAAATGTGTTTTAAACCCTGCAAGTTGCATTTGAACCAAAGATAAATCAGTGAATAATAGAGGAAAACACTACTACTATGATACTCCAGTTTGCCATGGTTGTGGTTCCTTCTTTCATGACCTCAGTGTCCACTTCAGGTACTAAGGTTGTATGTTAATATGAAAGAAGCATTATACTGACTGTAACAAAATTAAAATTACAAGTTACAAGGGCATTTTTCTATACATTTTGACAGATATTTTAAAACAATAGCAGAGGACTACCACTGATTTGTCTGGATAAAAGATTTCCATCACCCTTACAACATTTTCTCATCTTTCATTATGATGCTTTCCACAGTGAGCTGGCAAGATGAAGGCATAATTATGCAAACATGAGAAGCTGTACAGTTCTCTTTAAACAGTAAGTTACCTTCTTAATAAAGAGGATTTAAAATCTGTTTCCAAAAGCATATCACTCTTGGGGAAGGTTATAGTTCCCTAATTACTATCAACAGCTCCATCTCAGGATTCTCGGCACATAAAATAGTTTTTATTTGGAGAATACCTATGAAAAGCCAGCTGCAACTCTACAAATGCTACATATTGTCAGATTATGGAAATTTAACTCCTAAAGTCCCGACACCCAGAGAAATAAATGGGTTCTATGGCTTCAAAATCTCAGATGAGGATTTAGTGATACAGTCATTTGTTTTAATACACTGTTGTGAGGTCTTTATATTCTGTACACTTCAGTGATTTTTTATGAGATTCATACAGGACTGATGCAAGTAGTCCAGCCCTGGAATGAGAATTGAAAGGCACAAGTGCAGCAGCACAGAGCCTGCTCATGTCTGCCAGTAATACAGCAGGGGCAGCATGGGGCATAAGGGACTCTGATGACAACAAGGTCCGTGGTGCACACAGGGGATGCTTTGGGGCCTCACTGCTCTCTCCAGCAGTGCTCAAGTACAGTGTCCTACCTCAGCCTGTGCTCAGCTTCTGATTTATTGAATTGCAGTTATTTATTCTGCCCCAAAAAATAATAAATTGTGTTTTTATGTTGTGCTGCAAATAAAGCCACTGAAAGAGCCGAGTGGCCATTTCAAATTATTTCTCTGACAAATGTGCTACAGGCTTCATCCTTAGCAGATATTACTATATTCTTGCTAAAGAAAAAAATATAAAATGGACCGAATAGGTTGTCAATGTTTGCATCTGTTCAAGCTAACAAAGCTACTATTTAGAGATGTACATCTACCATGCATAGTGTTAGGACCATAAACGTGATTAATAAGAGTCTGCAAGTATAAAACATTTGTATTGTGAAAGTCAAACATGTTCCTTACATGCCTGTAGGGCTGACTTTGGTTCAGTTGAAATGCTGATTGTGAAATAGACATTAAAAATTCAAGTTATTGATTATATTGATACAACAGGAAAGTTAAAAGCTTAATGTTGCATTTCTGGGATCTTTAGGAGTGTGTATTACATAAATGATAATGCTGACTCAGCTTGCAAACCTTGACTTTTGTCCTTTTCAAAAATAACCTGCTTTATTGGGCTATCTGCCCACTTCTTGGTTTCCTCCTTGTTCTCATTCCCATCTCATCATAGTTGCACAGCTCTTGCCTGCAAAGTATGAGCTTTGCTTAGGAAACACACCCCAACTCCTCCAAGTTTCATTCTTAACCTCCTTGCTGAGTTATTAATTCTGTTCTCTAGACACTTGTTTTTCTTCAGGCTTTTGGTGATCTCTTGCCACCCTCTCCTGTTTCTGCTTCCTTCAGAGTATTTGCATGTACACACACACACACACACACACACACACACAGAGACACATTTCCTGGAGTTGCCACCATTCTGTGCACTCCTACCCTCCATCCCTCTGGTGTCACCTTCGTGTACCAGGATCCTCATTCAATCTCAAACTCATTTTTATTGATTTGTTTATACTTATGAAGGGAAGATGCTCTGGTTCTTTACTGAGGATGAAACACTTATTAAAGAGAAGTTTAAAAGAATATTTTCCTTTTTTACCTTTATTTCCATGTGTTTTGATTTGCATTGTGCAGAATTCAGTTGATAATATGACATAACTCAGAACAAACTAATTCCCAGCAATTTCAATTTATATTTGATAATATTCTCATTCTGTTCCCTATTTCAAAAGATTAGAAGGCTGAATATACATTGCCTTTTTCACCAAAAGTCGTGAGAGGCTCACAAAAGTCAGTAACAATAAACAGGTTGAAGGAGAGAGAGTACAGCAAACAATGAAAACTGAAAATGAATCTATTTGAATTCACTATTATAGGAAGTGACACAGATGAGGATCCCACATATGAGGGTTGAGTGTCAAGTGAGTACACTGGAAAATCACTGAGCTTTCCTTTTGTTTCACGGTGCAAAAGGTTATATACTTGTTACAGTATGATGTGGATTTTTTTTTTGTATGGCTAGATCTCTTCCTTAGTGTGTTCTACTTTTTACTTAAGCATTTTATTCAAATTCTGCTTGTCAAAGGCAAAACAGGACTACCTTGACAAAGATTAGTGCAAAAACTGAATATTTACTAAAAATGTGTGGTTAGATTAGTGCCCATAAAATGAATGGATATAAAATTATTTCTAAAAGTAAATATTAAATACATTCTTTTCTTACTCCTATCTCTAAAAACCCTGCTTTCATTGTTACCATTTGGGGTGTATAGTTAGAGCACTGGACCTAATCAGTCCATTGAAGCTCATTCTTACACATGTATTATTAATAAGAAAAGTACAGTAGATTAAAGGTGCAGTAAGAACTTTCACTATCTCTCTGCATTCTCTGGATGTTCATTGATGCTTTCAGGTAGACTGAATTAAAATTCTGCCATGTTTCACTCTTCAGAGTGTAACTGGAATTAAAAGGTATAGAAATGTTTCCTTTATGTGAATCAGGTGACAGTTTTGTTAGAGTAGAATAAAAGGAGTGCTGTTTTTATGTCATCAGTACAGCGAGCTGGGTTGTTACATAGCCAAAGAGGTTATGGCATTTTACTGCAGACCACCTCAAGTGATACTAGAGAGGTTTCAACAGTGCCATGCTGCTTTAGCCAGACAATTCAAAGCTGAAAAGGAGCATCAAATCCTCATGTCATCTTTTTAGAAATTAATGCCAAGAAATTCATGAGCTTCTTCCATGTCTCCTCTGAGAAGAATATCCTTGGGGTGTGCACAACACAAGCAGTTGTCTTCCCTACTTAGTGTTACACAGCCTGACTTTCACCTGGGATCAGTGACCTGTAGTAAATTCATGATGGATGGGATGATTCTGGAAAAGCATAAAAGTAAACCAAGAAATAAACCCTAGAGAGTGATATAAGTCTTCTAGATTTTAATGTAGAACCTTCCTTGGCAAAATGTCTGTGAATACAGTCAAGAATAAGATATTTAATTACCAGAACACCTTATGAGCAAACTAAGGAACTTGCTGCTTTATTTAAATGTTGGTTCAGATAACAGAAGCCTGTATTTCCACCCTTTCTTTACCTTCTTTGCCCAGGATACACAGGTCTATAGTTAGCATACAGGCTTCAAGAATAAAAAAGTCAGGGTTGTATGTGGAAAAAATGGTAAAGACAGATTTGAGTGACAAGACCAATTGCCCCGGGGGAAAGTAGTAACTTTTTGTAGCTGATGATGACTTGGATACAAAACATCCTCTGTCTGACCTTATCTGCTAACTGCAAGTCATTCCCACTGCAAACAAGGATTTGCCTTGTCAGATTGTCAATACCATCTATCTCATATTTATTACAAATTACCCCATTTTTCACTGCTGGCTTTGGTCAGGACTTCCTCACCTCAGTGTAAGAATGTAGCTGAATGCTTCTGTGTCTCTGACACTAAACCTCAGCACGCCTGGGGTGGGGGCTGATGAGGAAAATGACATAATAGATGTTGACTGTCTCCCTTCCCTACATAAATAATGTCAGGAAGGTTGTTGTGGCAGTGCTTTTGGCATTAGATTATCTAATGGTAGAAGGGTCCTGATTTTTCTTCTTATTGTTAGCATTCAAGTAATTCCTTTTACATGGAAATTAGAATAAAGCAAATGTAGTATCAGGAGATAGCATGTGCAATACAGCTTTCCTCATTTCTGTGCACCAGTATTACCATTTGGGGAAGAATAAAGTGTGATTGTTTTTCTTAAAAGGCATTACATGATTTATTTCTTCATTCAGGTGACAAGGCAAAACAAACTATTTTCACTTTTCCCATAGGCTTTCAAACCAGAAAACCATCTGTCTTCCTGGTAGATTTTCCATTTTCTAATGTAGGCAAATAATTTTTCAGAAAGCTAAAGAGCTAAGGAATCCTTATTCTCAGAAGCTACCTAGAACCAGACAGAGCTTCAACTTGGTGTCCTGAATTTACCTAAACACAACACAGTGTTACGTGAGGTTGTTTCCAGAAGTGCGAGAAAATAATTTGTTTCCAACAGCAAGTTCATTTGTCCCAACAATTACCTAGCTCAACTAAAATTCAAAGACTTTCAGTGCCAAACATGTCTTTGAAAGGAAAGAGTATTTGTGGATGTGTTGAGCAGGCAGGCAGGCGATGGCAGGGGTGCAGCAGGACCGGAGGCGCTGCAGGCAGGGCCGGTCGCTCAGCCCAAGCTGCAGGAGTCCTGCCACAGCCACAGCTCCTGCTCCTGTGCAAAAGGGCCACTGCTGGCTGAGCTCAGCCACTGAGGATGGCTTTCTGACTGGACCACAAAAAATGCTGTACTGTATTCTCAGTGACTGTAAAACCTTACTCAGGAGAGAAGAAGAAATCCTACTGTCAGACAAGCAAAAACAACTGGGAAAACAGTGGTTTTGACTTTCAGGTTCTCTATTTCTGTATTTTCCCTTACTGAAATATCCCAAATAGCCTTTTCCACACACTGGGCAGAATTTTTAGCAGTTATCTCCTTGTAAATGCTTCTTAGAAATGTAAGCTTCAATATATTTATAGTTATTGAATAAGATGCTACTAAATGTATCAGTATATAATGTCCTTCCTGAAGTTGTGGTGTAAACCAGGAAAATGTAATTGTCCAAAATAACATGAATATAATTCCAATCCTTTTAATTTAGTGAATTGGCTCAAATTTAATACATAGATCTGAGATTACTTCTGGGTCTAATTGTATCATAGTTTCTTTGAATTTCATCTTCACTTGGAGATATTTTATTTCTCTTTTTTGATCAAGTACATTTGCCCATATATGTCTCTATCTTCAAGACAGGGAGATAATAACTCTTTCCCATTGTAAATAAGCCCCATAACTTTTTATAAAATTATAGGAGTGCTAGTATTATTCCCATGTAGAAATCTATGACCATGCAAGCATCTCAATTTAAAACAAACCAAACCCTCCTCCCCCAAATTCAAGCATGTTTTTAATAAGCATAATCTGAACAAAGTACAGTTTTTCCTTCCTACATTACATAAATTTTTTTGAGCTAAAACATGTATTAGTGAACATGAACTATCTAACAACCAATTTGTTAGAATTCCCTATGGATATTTTTCTATTTTTGTAAGACTTTGATTACATTCCATCACTTCAGAGAGTGAGAGTAAAGTTATATTAGAAGTACTCAAAATTCCAAACATGATTTTAGTTTTTAAGTACTCATAAAATAAATCTTTTTATCCTTACTAATTTAAAATAACTTCCTTTGTTAATCCAAATAAAAACAGTTTAATATTTATGAACATTAAACTGAGATTTGTTTCTACTACCACAGTTTTCATTGCTTTTAATACTAATTTGGTTTTAGTTGTTAGTTTAAGAAATGTTTGGTTCTTATCTTAAGACAAAAAATGCTGCATTTAAAAAATGAATGCTCATAAGAAATGCTTTAGCTGGAGGAGAAGCTTTATTGATTTTTAGGGGTGGGATTTGGGAATTGAATTTTTCTGGAGCGTAACATTTTATTTACTGGTGGTTGATAAACTGCAGTGTCACCTGCCAGCTGGCTTCAGTTAAAGAAAGCTGATTGATAGGCCAGGACATACATATGAAGAACAAAATTATAAAAATGGCAGAAACTTCTTCTCCCCCCCCCCCCCCAATTAGTCAGCCAAAGTATTTTTTTGGCTTGAACAGGATCATTCTTTTTATTTATTGCCTGCATTATTCTAACTCTTATAGGTACCAATTGCCATTAAAGCTTCTGTCTACTAGGCTCTTAACATTTTATGAAAAAAATTGGTTTGGACACACTATACAGTCCCTGAATGCATATCATCATACAGTGGAATTTAGACATTTATCCAGGTGTCACCCACTATTTCTTGCCCTTTGTATGAAGATGCCTGTGTTAGAAAAACTACTCCAATGTTCAGGAGTAAATTTTAAAAACTTACATTAAAATAATTTACATATTAAATGCAGAGGTAGAAAGCAATAGCTTTTCCCCAGCGAGCTTTTTGTTTGGTTGGGGTTTTTTTTTGTGTGTCTTTTGGTTTGGTTTTGCTTGTTGTTGTTGGTTTTTTGTTTGTGAGTTTGGGGTTTTTTTTTTGAGGTTTCCAAAATAACTTCATAACTAATTCCTTCAGTTTTCTATACATGAGGACTAGTTTTAGATGTGGTCACCAGAAAAGAGAGTAACAGTGACATAACCACGTGGCTGTTTCTTCATTTCTCTGCCTGCTGTTTGTCTGAATCCCACCTTAACCTTTTTTATGCCGGCTGTGGTCTGCACACAACTGCTTTTACACCTATCAATGCTGTTTCTTGACTTGTGGTTTGAAACACGTTCCTCTGTCAAAGGAGGATGCCCTTCTCAAAGGGTCAGAAGCCCAGCTCCACCTGCCAGGTTTTCTACTTGAGTTAATAAAGGATTGGCAGCAAGGAGGCCAGTACCATCATACCAGCATTTTATACCCATCATTTCTATTATCAGATGTGTAAAAAGAATTCAAGTGGTAGACAGTAATCTTCATTTTAATTGGTAATAACAGTGATTTATAATTTAAATTATATGTAATTTTTCTGGACTACCAATTTTGGTTAAAAACAATGCTTAATTAAACTGTTATTATCAGAAAGGTGTATCTTTATCAGATACACTTTTTAAAATAATTTCAGGGGGTTGAAAGCAAAAAGGCAAACCCAAACAGCTAAATGAAAAACATGTGAATGTATATAATAATAATTAATTTATAAAAATACAAAAATTACATAAAAAATTAAAAACTACAGAAGGAAGTTACTGTATTTTATTTAAAAATGAGCAATTGGATCTTATGAAAAAGGAGCTAAACTGTTCAGGAGCTAAACTGTTGGAAGAGCCAAATACCTAAAGGTTGATTAGAGAAGGAAAAAACTAACCCTCTAACATTTAGAAAAGGTTGGAGAAGTCAATAATCTGCAAAAGCAGATTATGAAAACGTTTTTTAAAATCTTTTGCTAGTGTAGCTAGTGTACATAACTTCATTAACTTCAGCTGCATTTTGATACTATCTGTTCACAAAGTTTTATGAAGGCCAAGTCCAATGGGTTTCAAATTGTTGTTTGGAATAACATCATGTTTTCAGACAGCTTACTGTGAAATTGCTTATTGAAAGCATCTTTCAAGGTGAGGCAGCTGAGCCTGGAAAGATAAAATTGCTTTAAAACCATAAATATATGCCATACAGTATTTCAAGAAATGGAAGACCCTTTTATGGCACTTTAACTGCACAGTACAACTCATGTCCTGTCTGAATTCTACCATGGCCTAAAAATAGAATACCTTTTGTTTTTATCTGAACATCACACTACTTACTTGGTTCTTTAATTATCTAATTAAAGAGTATTCCTAACATTTTTGATTTTCTAATACAGTTTGAACAAATGAAGTAATTTCTGAGGAAAGCACACTCCATCTCTGTGTACAGTATGTGAGACAAACTTGTACCAGTGCTCAAATGAGTGAAGCAATTAACTTAAAGACAGTATCAACTGTATTGATGCAGTGATATTGGAGAGATTTTAACTATTATATTAAAATGGAAATCTATAGCAATATTTTGATAATTTTTGAAAATGCTTAATGCTATAAAAACAAGTAACCAGTGTTATAGCTCTATAATTTATGTATTACATTTACAATTTTAATAATATTGAACTGTTAAAGCTATGTTTTCAACCAAAATAATTCAAACTTGATAGATTCTGAAATGAAATTACAAAGTCCTGTAAGCAAGTAATTATAAAGGTTTATATTACAGATGTTGACATTTCATAGTTAAGCAGTTTTGTTTCCAAATGCAGTGGAGCATTTTCACTTTGGAGCAGGGTCAGTAAAATCATCCTCCCCCCAGTTTACCCATCCTCATTTTGTTAAACATACAAATGTAGCACAGACTTCCAGTCAAGTGAGCCGGTCTTAAAAAAAGATGACGCTATTTGGGATTCTTAGAACTTTGTTCAATCCAAAGATCTGTCAAATACATGAAAACACAGGTTTTACTTCTTCTCCTCTGCTGTTCTTTGCTCCCATCTAGCCCATGCATTAATTTTCTGCTCACCTAATCAGAGCCCCACCTATGGAACATGCAGTACTGACATGCTCCTGTCAGCAGACTGACACGTGTACTGTGCCTTGTCTACCCCAGTGCCTCTGTCACCTAACATTACTAAGAACATCCATCTCATCTTCATTTTTTGTACAATGAGATGTGCTCTGTGAATGTAATATTCAGCTCTATCCACTCTGAGGTAAATTATCAGCATAGTGCATTTTACACGACTCACATTATATCCCACAGATGCAGTGTAAGCTGCTCCCTAGCAACTGCAGCAAAAATATACCCCTTTAGGCATTTTTCCAGCTAAAGAAACCAACTTTCTGTTTGATGAACTTCATATATAAAACAATCTTGCCTACTGTCACCTCAAATTGTTCTGACTAATGGTCCTTAAGATGCATTTTTAGCCTTTTGCCTTGTTTGGGTTCTGATACTGAAGCTTCTTTTGCAAACCTTCCACCTCAATGATTTTAGCACCAAGAGAAAAAAAGTATTTTTCCAAACCAAGAAATAGATTCCCAATAAAAACTAACCATTTATGCAAGAATTACAGTCATGAGCTAGAAATCCATTTTACATGGAAAATCTAACTCCCAGCATGCTGGCAAGAGTGAAGACCCTGGATTTATTTTATGGAATGCCAAAGTCTTTTGGTTGGACTTCATTCACATACTGAATGGAATTGCAAGTATTTTCAAAGAACTATAAGCTTTTAAGTAGACTGTTGCTTCTTGTGTCATCCAAAATGTATTTAAGTGAACTTAGAAAGACAGAAATTAGTCCTTGTTTTAAAAAATGCTCATGCATCACACCTCATGAATCACATGTGGCTGCTGTGACATTGTTATTCATTTTAACACACCATAAAGTATTTTAAAGGTAATACCAGAATAATAAGCTCATTAATACTTCACAAATGAACAGAACCCTCCACCAACATTTAGGAATTTCCTCCCCTGTGCTAGGGGAAGGGTGTTACAGAGATAGTTAACTTCCCCAAGCCTTCAAGTGTGATGTTATGAGGCTGGCCGGGTTAGCACATTTAGGCAGAGGCTAGTTTGCTGGTTTTGGACCAATCTACATCAGCCTCCACGGGCATGCAGCCTGTGCAGGGCCAAAAAAAGACAGCAGTTCAGGACAGAAGAGCAAACAGCACCTGTTAGCTAGCCACAAAAAATAGCAAAAGCAGAACAGCATTATCCTTTCCCTTCAGGAAATTCTGTCTTGGGAGCTGTTACAGACCTCTGAAGGAATCTGTCCTTTCAATGGAACAGGACAAGCATCCCTGCTCTGTTGACTGATCCTCTCTGATTAAAAGCAAAGCCTGTGCTGTGTCACTGCACTTCAAGCATCTTCCTTGGTACCCTTTAGTGAAATGACTCTGAAAAAGTGTAAATGAAATTCACATACACAGTTTATGCCAGTTTTTGACATGACCCTAGAACAGGGCCCTGAACAGCATCTCACAAGGTGAAGCAGAAATGCTTTTTAAGAAGTCCTGTGTCACCACCACCTGAAGTCAAATACTGTACAGAAATTGGCATATTTAATAAACTGCCACTAAAATAAATCCTAGTTAGAACAGTGCTAACAAACATGCCCAATTTCTGAACCAAAGTACTCCTCTTCAGTCACTGGGTAAGTACTTTGCACAAAAGATGGCATTTCTATTAGAGCCATGTATTCATCACTTCCATATTGAATAAACTTTGGAGTTCAAACTCTTGGAGTTTCCATCCAAGAGTTCAATGCACTATAGCTGGTAGTGTGTTATGAATTCAACCTTGCTGCAAAGTTTTGTTAGTAGTAGCATAGTCTTTTGTTCAGTGTGATTCTCATTTCATGAACAAACATCCTATTGACTTTTCTGTGACATCTATGTAGTTTAGGTCTGCCAAGTCAGATCTGTGTATGTCTTAATTAATGACCTAATTAAAAGAGCTATTGTCATACCACTATATAATGTAGCAAGAAGAGGAGGTAGGCTGTTTTCCTTTTAAGCTAACAGGCACAAAAATCTGTATGTAACAGCTTTTAGTTCAGTTCTGAATTTCCTCAGAACAAGAAATAACTGGGGTGTTTGTATAACACCCCAAATGATGAAAGAGTTAGGTATTTTAAATGAACAAAAACCACATGGATGTGGCATGCCTTCCTATGTATGAAAATCTAGCTGGATCAGAAGAGAAAAAAATAAAAACAGTTTTGCAAATGTTACACTCAGAGAAAACAAAAAAATAATATACAAGCTTTCTAGCAATGCTCAAACCATCCTTATGAAACAGAGTATACCATTTTATTTCAAATCTCCTTTAAAACCTTCAAATGCATGTCAGCTTTAATACTAACTGTATTGCCAACTCAAAATTTTCACCCAAACTCACAGTTTTCACTTTTTTATTTCTCTCATTATTTCCAGAACAAATATAGTGCAAAAATTGAGCAAGGTGTTCCTGACAGTAAACAAATAATAAAAGAGCAAATTCAGTACAGATACTATTCTGATGAAGCCCCAGGCTACAGTTTTTGTGGAAAATAAAAGTATAAATCTTTGCAACAATGTGTTCTAGAGAAAGCTGTTAAATACACTGAAGCTACCTAAATCCTGAAATCTGGATTCAGTGAAATTCAGGGAAGTCCTGGCTTTTCATTCTAATGGAAGAGGGGAAGGAACTTAAGACTGATGGAATTTAACTAAGGTGATAGAGATCACTTCTAATTAGTCCAGTGGGCTTTGAATAAGGACATTAATGTGAAACCCACTTTGCAATCAATTACTTTAACTTTTAAAAAATATTTATTTCTATCTGCATAGTTATATATTAGCCCACCTTTTATATGTCTTTAACAATTAATATGGTTATTTCTTTCTTATAGTTCTGTTTATTGTAACCTTTCTTTGCATAAAAACCAGAATAATTATACTGTTTGAAGACTAACTCCAGAGAGTTGTAGTTGAGGTTCTTCTTTAAAGGTGTGCAAGGTTATTACAATATTTCATCACCACAAAACAATACATCTTCAGACAGAGGCAGCATTAGCTTGTAAAGTTTCTTGTTACTATGCTACCAACCTTTGCTTGTAAACCAATTTAATCACTTTCATATTGGTTATACATGAAATATTAGTACTGTGCTTCACAGGGAACACCTTCTGCATTTTCATTACAATATAACTGTATTGCTTACAGAGTCAGAAAATCTATTTGACTTTAAGCATGTCATTGCATCTCATTAAAAAATTTCTAACCTAAGTTTTACTAGTTAAAGAAAAAAAAGGTCTTTCCGTTTTAATCCCTCAATTCAACCAATCTGGGTTTTATTATTTTCCAGACTCCACATGTCATCTCCATGGCTCTCTTAGTTATCTTTCATACTACCACATATTAGAACTGCTAAAATACTGTAAGTCTTTGCTCTTTTGAGACAGAAAACAACTCAAAAATTTTAATATCCCATGAGATAGCATGGTACTTATATACCTAACAACATTGTTATCTATCTACTGTATAGCAAAAGAAGCTAAGACTACAACAATCTTTATGGTGTTACATATGAAAGACATGGTCATCATCTTCAAAAGATCAACATTTTATTTTTCAACAATGAAAATATATGAAGAGTCAAACAAATTTTTTGTTCCCCTCCATTAAAACAGTCTATCAATTAACAAGGAGATACTGTTATTAATACCATGCCCTTCTTGCCAAATCAGGCAAAAAGTGTCATCCAGTGAGTTATGAAATCCTGGTGCATAAGAACAGCACGTACAAAATGGAAGCAATTACAGAATTCTGAGGTAGTACACAAGACAACATAACAGATTAATGTAGGCATGCATAAATACATACATACAGGACATTTAGATTATTTTTGAACTGAGAAATGTTGAAACTAAACTTCTGATCAGCATTTTTGTCATCACTTTGGAACTGCTAGGCCAGGCTCCTGAGTGTGTGAGAGGAGTAGGCTGTCACAAAGCCAGTTAACAGACACTTGAGTCTGTTCTGTCCTCACACAACTGTGGTGCCACCAGCAAAGGCTCAACCAGGGCACCAAGCTGTAGTGTCCTTGAACTTCACCCACCCAGGCAAGTACAAGTGGCACCAGGTACCCACATATGTCCCTGCACCTAAAAATACTTCCCAACCCAGCAGATGTCATCCTGCTCTCCCAGTTGCTCTCTAGTGGCCGGGATCAACTAGTTCTGGCTGTGCCATGTCCATAATGTGACAAACAGATCCACCACACCCAGCCAGAACTGCTCCTTTCATTATCTCTGGCCTGAGCAATTCTGCTCTGGTGTTCACAGCAGCAGGGAATCCAGGAGCCAAACCTGACATCATGTGTGTGCTGCACTGTGTACAATCTTAACACATTCTACAGATAACTCAGTCTCAAAGACTATTGCTTTACTAAAAACATTTGTACTATAACTGATACCAAAACTGATTTCTGATATTAATCATCACAGTTTTTATTCAGAGGATGTTTCAACATATAAGATAGTAATTGCTTCATTCTACCTGACACACAGGCTTTGTGTACAAGAGAATTATGAAATGCTTTTTAAAATGTAAAATCAAGTAGTATTTTTAATACAGTTGCTTAAAGTCATATTGTTAAAACCATTACTAAAAATTACTTTCAAACAATTGCATGTTGTGTAAGTGGAACCTTGGCCCAATAACATAAAAATTGATAGTTTGAAAGATGGAAAAACCCCATCTTAATTTAAAAAGTTTGGGTAGATCTATGAAAGTTGGAAAAACCACACAGAACCTTTACTAGTATCTTGATAGAACTGCATTATCAATAATTCTGAATAGTTCCAAAATATCAGGTCACATGCAGTCAAAACCTGAGCCAAAAAGGTCCTACACAAAAATTACAACAGGTCAGAGTCTTCATTTCACTGACAACTGTACAAAGTGCATAGGAATAATCAGATGTGACTTGTTTGCTTATGCCAGAATTGTCACTAGAGAGCAATCACCTCTAACTCATCTCTAGCAGCAAAAGGAAAGCATGCAGTAACTCAGCTGAATGACCACTCAGAAAATAGAGACATAGTTTACAAAAGACAACATTGATTAGCACTTCTAGGTTCCTTACATTTGTGGGTCATAAACAAATTTTCCTTTTTCACTGTTTTCAAATGATGGAGGAGACGATTTCCAGGTAACCTCAGCTGGGATACATTAACCAGTACACGAGTTCCCCAGACTTTGGAGCAAATATATTAATGTATCATTTACAATTATATAAAATTAGATACAATTATATAAAATCTGGCCAAGGCTCAAACTGCTATGCCTTGGTGCCTGCCTCTAAGTGGATCTGTGATCCCATGACACCCAGCCAGAGCGATCTGCAATAACCCAGCAACAGTCAGATGTCTCAGACTAAAGCCACTGACAAAATGTAACAGCAGGCAGAGGTTCAGGGAAGTTTTCCATCTCCAGAGGGGTTGTCTTTGCAGGGCAAACAAAACCTAGCAGAAGCCTACTGTGACAGATTGGTTGTTGTATGATCCACTGCTTTTGCTGCATGTCCACATTCATTTACACATTTTACTCTAATTTGATGCATGCCTGATACTCAGTACAAGTGTAGCACCTTCAGAGGAAAGCCTATTACTTTTTCAATTATTTTCTGTAAATTTTTATTGAACTGTTTTGCAGTGTCATTTTATGTTTCATGTTTTTAAAAGAATTAATGAATTTTGTTTCAGAAAGCTGAAATGAAAAACAAGTCTTCAAGTGGACAGCTGATGACTTGTGACAGCATGACTTTCCTCTCCCCAAACCTGCAGGTGAGCTCTTCTGCTTTTACTACTAAATTCTCTTGCTACCTGCTTTTGTCATGATGATTCATAAGATTGAAGTTCTCATTGTGTCAGATGATAAAGAGCAATTTTAGAATGTGAGCTGCAGTACTGAAATCAGTTTGCATGAGACTTCAGCTGATATCAATACCAAATCTTAAAGACAAAGAATTACTGTTTCTTCTCTGCAAATAAAAAACCAATTCACAGTAAACATCTTACTTTGGAACTTCTCAACAGAATTTAGTCTGTTTATGTTTGGAATCAGCAGCAATAACAGAAGTACTTAATTTATGTAATTTCCCTATTACAAATGAATTAACAGTACAGAACTTCTACAAATTAGTTCATAGTTTAACTGGTATTTTGTTTGATGCCTTTATGTTCATGGACACACCTATCAAGAATGCTTATTTTCTCCTGAGAAACATTCAGAATAAGATACCCATAAAATGGAATTCAGTATCTCCTCCTCATTGGAACTAGGACATAATGTGTCAAATTCTACTTCCATTAACTTCTAATTTTATGAACAAGATAGAATACATGGGTAAAATAACTTTCTATCCAGTAGCAGTTTATCTTCCATGTGAAATGTTTAATATGATCCAACTTAGAGAATCAGTAGCACACTGGATACTCAAATTCTATTCCAGATTTTTCTGGCCTGTTTCAATGCCTTATTAATCAATGGGAATGTCTGACTTTGTACAGTAATCTGAAATCTGCACATGAAAATCTCCAAGGATGCCAGTCTCTTCAGGGTTTAAAAAACATTTTTTCACCTTAGCTGAAACACAGCAAAATATTTGTATAAAAGTATTTCAGACTAGAAGAAGTAACATGCTCTTTAACAAACTGATTGGGTAGAGGTGAATCCTGAGCAAGTAAATTAAAGACATCAGACATCAACATGAAGTTGAGTTGCCACTAACTTGGTGAGAAACTTCCATTTCAAGTTTAATTCTTGTGATGAAAACCTCATATATTTAAATATTTTAGCCAACTTTTAGCAGTGCTAAAATTACTAAAAATACTAAATATACTAAAATTACTGCCTACCTTATTTTAAGCAAATACAGTATAAACTATATATACCAGAATTTTGTTTATGATTATATTTGAGCTAAGGTGCATTTTCTGTGGCCTTTAAACAAAAATCTAGCATACTCAAAGCTTGGCAAAAAGAAGAACCAGCGGCTTTACTGCGAAGTCTGAAATCCAAGTTAAATATATTCTTTTTCTATATGGAAAAATCTTGCAAATGCTAAAAGCTTTAGGTAAACATTAATAGATTTTTATAGTAAAATGCTATCACTGTACTAATGCCACTCGAACTAGCTGCCTAACAGACCTTATGAATTACTGAGATTTAATGTATGTTCTTAAAAAGTATACATGAAAAAATTAACTTGTTAGAGTATTTTTTGGATGCCCACAATGATGTGGCTTTGTTTACATGTACCATTGTACCTACATCTGAGTATTTTTTCTAGGGAAGAACATAATAAAATTTGGCTAATGATTCGGAAGTATCTTATAAAAGTGCTAGATGAATGATTGCACACATCTTAACAGAAGAAGATACTGTCACAACTGAACAATGGAACAGAAGTTCCATTTGTTACAGTGATAGTCTGTTTAAGGCAGATAAGCAGCACATGTGGCACTGCTCTATCACTGCTGCCAAACGTATTCAGCACAGATTCAGCAATTACCACTACTGTGGCCTGCAAGTACTGGGGAAAAGGACACTGCAGGCTGACAGTGTTCATGTCCATCCATGACATCCTTACAGGCTACCATGAGCTCACTGTGCCACCCTAAGCTAATTTTGAGCTGCATCAGCCAACAGGAAGCTGTTTTGATTTTGCAGCTACATGTACACATGGACATGCTTGTCATGAAGTAGCACTGGGTTGGTTTCAAGCACACCATGCAAATGGAATACACCAAAATCTTTTCCTTTGGCAAACTGCCTTGTTTTTGGTTGCTACAGGTTCCAGCAAACAACATCCATTTTATAGAACAAGAATATAAATTTAAACCACCCATAACAAAAATCAAGTTGTAGAAATACATTTGTTATCTATTTGAATACATGCTAATTTGAAAAAAGTTGTTCTGATGAACTATATTAGAGTTCTAAACAAAATGAAAGAAGAATCCTATTGCTGCAACCAACTACAATTGGTAACAGTCTTTCAGACAACCAGAATTACACAGCAGATGACCTCATAAATGGGTAGCAGAGCAGCTGGGGCCTTTTTCAAAGGAAATAAAATGTAATTCTTTAAGTTAAATATTTAAATTAACAAAGCAATAGGCTGCCTACTAAAATAGTCCTGTACTTCTGCCAAGTACTCAAACAACAATAAATTAAGAAACAGAACAGCACTTCAGACTGGAGTTTGACAAGCCCATAAGGCAATTATTAACTGCTGCTGTTCAACCATCTTGCTCTCCTCTTGCATTTACCTTCATAGTTCTATGTTCTCCCTTGCACAGCCTTCATAAGATCCTCTGTGAAGCAGATCCAAGCTGGCAGAAAGTGGGTTTCTGTTTTGTTTTGGCTTTTTAAGTCAGTGGCCAGGGCAGAGGAGTGGTCTTCTGCCAGACTTAGATGCTGAAGTAGTTCTGCAAAGGGTTAGGAAGGATGGTGTTGCTGTGACTGGGAGAAGGGAAAGCAGGAAGATCACAGACACTCTGCTGGAGTTATTTGTCCTGCTGTGAAACCGCATTTATTACTAAATAACACTAAGTAGTAACACAGCACACTTGTAATACATTTCTGGTGTGTCTTCAAACTTCACTCTCAGTGCTGATGGCAATGCAGCAGCTTTCCCTAAGTGACATGCTTTGAGTATGGAATGACGAGCCTGGCTTTGAACAAGGAACATGAAGAGATGCTTTCTATGTGGCAGGCTTCCAGCCTAACCTCTAATACAACTGGGAGGGAGGAGAAGAAAAGCTTCAGTTATTATTTTCATCTTACTATGAAATGTAGCTCACAAATGAAAGGTGATTAATTAGATAGCATTGGAGTTAAGGCTGTTGTGTAGTAAATCCGTAGAGGCTGGGAAAGCATTAAAGGTATTTGAGTAAATATCGCTTTGCACTCCAATATTTTTAAAAGCTTCTTTGGTTTTAATTAAAAATAATTTTAACAGCAATCAACATGGATCAAATACCATATACCACTATTCTCAATTCCCTGTTCATTGCAGTTGGAATAAGTGCTATGAATGCATTTTTTTGAGGTTTTTTTCTGTTTTATGTAGTCTGGATTTCTGAGCACAGCCTTAACCTGAGTTTACTGAAGTGCAAAAAAACAACAACAACAAAAACCCAACAAAAAAACAAAGCCTGTGTTACATTTATGAGCACCCTTGTCTGATATGCCATGACACTTTTATTCCTTGCAGACACATGCAAAAAACCTAACAAGGTTGGCAACTGTTGGCAACTGTTGGCAAAATTGAGACAAAGTTTTCTTCGAGCACAGAACTAATGCCACCGTGATGGCAAAGAGCTCCAGAAGAACTGTGATCAGTTCTCAGGACTCAGAATGGACAAAAAGATGACAAATGAGCTTCAGTGTAGACAGGAGATATATGTAGGCTAATACATCTCATGGAAAATATTCTCAGTCATATACACACCATGCTGACAAATGACTGGAAAAAAAAAATCCAGCATTCATTATTGACAGATCCTTATATACAACAGCAAGAAAAACCCTAGCAAAACATTGGGCATCATGAGGAAGGGCATCGAGAAGAATACAGTGCACATTTATACAACCTTGGTTCATCCATGTCTCAAGTACTTCTGATCTCTGCATCTCAAGAACAGACTCTGGTCAGAGAGCAAAATATCAAAAGGATGGAGTGCCTGCCTTAGAAAAAGAGACTTGAGGGGCTCTTAAGTTAAAAAGGAAGACTGAAGCAGGATATGATCAATCAAATTATGAAGATGGTAAAGAATGTAAAGCAGCTTGCTAAATCCTTTAGTAATAGAACTCAAGCTAGGACCTTTTACAAAACTAGCACAACATTAGTTTATAAAGATTTAAGTGTTTATTTAGGTAGTAGTAAGCTTCTGGAACTTGCTGCCACAGGAGGTTGTGTATATAGTAAAGCATCAGCAAGTTTGAAAAAGACAAGTTCTTGGTTTGTAGATCCCCAAATGGGCTCTAAAAACCCCGAGCAGATATATACCCACCATCCATAATATGACAAGTATGCAGGAAGAGAAGGGAATAGGTTCATAAAATGGCAAGGTTTGTGTGTAGTCCCTAACAGCATCCTGTAATGTCACTGCTGGAGACTGAATGAATATGAAGGTCCAGTGGTCTGACACAGCAGAGCTTTTGTGATGTTCTTCACTTCAGTTGCCTTTAGCATTTTCTATTGAGCTCTGAAAAATCCATGGAGGTTAAACCCCTGCTTCATAGCAGCTGTGAAGGATGGAAGTAAGATTTGAATAACAGCAGTCCTTCAGTATAAATTCCAACACAAAATCCTATGCTAAGCAATTAGTACTATATCTTCTAACAAAAATAAGGGTCAGACCTGGGAAGAAATATTTGCATTACTCCAGGCAGTGTGACCCCAAAAAAACACAGATGTTGTTCCACAGCAAGATCAGCTATTTCAGTGAAACTGTAGCCACCTGCTGAGGGACAAAAGAAACAAACATCAGCCCCTCAAAGAGCTGAGCTGCAGAACTGTTCAAAGGGAAACAAGGTTAGCCATGTAAGTCATTCACATTTTTACTAAAGTCTCAAAAGATAAAGCCTACTGGTACTCAGATAGCAGTCTTAAAAAATTGAATGCAAAAGCAAGTATCTGTTGGTTGTTTTCTGCCTTCCTCTAGAGAAACTGTTTATACATGAAATAGGTGTATTACAATTGCAATACTTTGGACTAGTGATAATACAGAACACCTGCAAAGGGAAAAGGTATGCTGGCAACACTCCACAGAAATGAATAAATGTAGCTCAACAATATTCTCACAAGCTTTCAGTTGTGCACCATTTTCTTCGTTCACTGCACTCTTCACCATTAGCTCCCTCACCAGTATCTGGTAACTACTTCTTCAGATGCAAAAAAATGCATATTTATGTATTTCATAAATATTTGTAGTGATACATTAAATTATCCACTTATATATGCATTAAATAAGACATTTAATCCTTAAGGGAATTATAGAGTTTTGATGAGTAACTATTGCAGATATCTAGATTATTCCCACTAGTTTGGAACTTTGAATTGAGAGCTACAAAAATCAGAATGCAAGAGGGTTAAAAAGTGACCACTCCCCACTACACATGCAATACCTGGCAATTTTACATTTTAGGTGATACAAAAAGAGGGATGTCTTGTAATTGAGATTTGAAATTCATTCATTATCACCTTGATTCATCTCTCTATTAATTGTAGCCACAAACAGGCCCAAGATACTTATACATCCTTTCTCCTGGTTGTGCTGGGGAAAGCTGATCTCTTCCACCAACACATCTGCAGTGTGTCAGTCAAAGAACAACCAGCCCGTCTTTGCTTCTCTCCCTCTGTTGAAGAGCTGTGTTCTCAGCATTGAGAGCTGAATTCCTGTTTAAGAGTATCTTTTCTAAGTTCCTGGAATGGCATTCTCAGGAGACAGAGGTGCTCATGCAGAGCACTCTTGGTCACTATGCCCATGGCACTGCAAAGCAGCAGCAGATACTGTCACTGTTTGGAGACACCTGAGGCCTGTGGGTAAGCAGCAAAGGGAACACCTGGATGCTGAGGCCTTTTATACTTGTGTCTATCTAGAGTTCTGCAGAGCTGCCATACCATCAGCATTTAGAGTTGCTGGGTTTGATAGAGACACAGCTAACTGCTATGAGTCCATTTTTTAACTGCAGTTCAAAAGCAGCATTAGCTTTTCCAAAAAAATCAGTGTACCATTTGCATAATCTAATACGAATAGGATATATATCATTCATTCATCTTTTCCATGAGCTTCTGCAACTCTCCATTGGTTCAACAGACTGTACTTATGTAGTTATTTCTAAAATACACTTAGTTCTAAAAAGCATACCACTTGTTTTCTCTAGCTGTATCAAAAGAAATAATTTTCCTACTAGTCATGGCAAATTACACCAATAATATTTTAGTACCCATCTTTATCTATTTAACTAAATAAGCAACAGGGTGAAGAACATGACAGAATTGCCTGCTTCAGTTCCAGATTTCTTATTATGTTACATATATAGTGAAACTACCCTGTAAAACTTACTACTACAAAAGCATCATAGGAAAATTTAGGATATCTCTGAGTGTTGGGAAGCATACAGATGGACTCATTTTTTTTTTTTATATAGAAGAAAACCATGAAAAGCAAGCTAAAAATTTCTGAAACTTCTGCATTCTCTTCTAATTTTTAAATAGGTATGAGCACTATGTAATTATAATACATATGAATATTAATACATTTGCAGCTGATTCATATTTTTTAACAAGTAAATACTTTATACAATTAATACTGACTTCAGTGGTAGAATGATTGCTGTTCCAAAAAATTTCATTACTTACTAACAAAGATTAATAAACATTAAATTGAGCATCCTTCTGAAATGACAGCATTGAAATATTTTGACGTTTTAGAAAAGGTTTCCTCAGAACTGTGCATGGAAAAAAGTATTTAAGACAAAGATTGGCTGTATAGTAAATACACTGGCATACATTCCCCTGCATGCATGTTCTCTTGGGAACAGCCCCACTGAAACAACTGTCACAAATAAAGTCTTCTCATGTGCTGAAGGTTCTACAGTTTACCCATTCACAAACTAAAATTTGGTGTCACTCACAAGGGAGAGCAGGGGGAAAGCTTAGTGTTTTCAGCCTGTCATCTACAGTTTTTACTGCTCTCTTCCATAAAACAACCACAAAAATTTGGGATTTTCCTTCCTAAAAAAGCACATAGGGAAACACAGGTGATGTTATGAGGCAGATGAGCAAAACTGAGTGCATCTCAGACATTGTGTGACATATTTGGATGAGGATTGCTCTCTATATTAATCTTAAATACTCTGACAACACTGAATCAGGTTAACTGAGGCTTCAGAAAAACAGGTTTGATAATATGAGATTTGCTGAATCTGTATATATATCTACAGAATTAGAGATGTACAAGAACTGAAATTTCATCAGCCATTTATATTCTGCCAAAAAAATGTAATTTAGTGTGTAACTATGCAGGGAGGGAACAATATTTTGCTCTAAATTCCACCCCTCAAATCTTTTACACTTGTGCCTTCCCCACAGCTGTAAAAATGGGCTTCAGCTCCCCAAAGCAGAGCATGTATGTGTTACAACGGTGTTTGCAATGGTTATTCACACGTGCATCCATCATGATTTAAAACATTTCTGAAAATACATTATGCATCACGTGACTGAACATGTCCTTATGACTAACTAATCAGAATAGTCTATCTAAGAAAGAGTGAACAAGATCAATATACTCCTAGAAAGTAGAAAACGAAGCTTCAAGGTACAGAGGAACCAAAAAACCCCAATCAAATCAAACTAAATGCTCTTTACATTTTCTGCAGTGTTTAAATATTTAAAGTCCCCAAGAGATGCAAAATGACCAGCAGATAACACAAACTATTTTGTCTTCGTCTGTTAATTGTGGATGCTATCCTGCTTCCTACTGAATCAATGTCAAAACTCCTCTTTATTTCCATGACTGGAAGATGAGGTTCTTCATCACAAAGTCCGGCAACATCCTGGCAATGTTATATATCCTTGAAATGTTATATAATCAAGATACTTAATGTTTATAACGACATCTCTAAAGAGCATCTAAAGGCTGTTTTTATCTAAATTAACATAATTTTACAACGCTTCAAAGCCTTCCAATATCGTCTTTATAATTAAAAGTACAATAGGTTGAAGAACAATGGAAAGGAGTGCACAGGGATAATGCACTTAATGCACAGGATTTCCTCTGTCTAATTCCTCAATAGCCAGTGGTCATGTATCAACCGTCACCCATACGCATACTTTAAAATAACTTTTCTTTGAGCTAACTGCGTTAACAACTTTAAGATGCAGTCTGCGGCCACAGCACCACCGCTGCCGCCTTCGGTTGGGTGACTCTCCCCGCTGGGCGTCCGGGAGCATCTTCAAGTAAAACCCTGCCTCGAAGGGAAGTTCAGCCCCCCGCCCCAAGACAAGCGCGGCCGCGGGGATCGCCCCATGGCGGGCCCGAGGCACGTCCGCGCTGCCGCTGCCGCGCGGGGCACAGCCGGGACCCGCGACACCGCCTTTCCAGCCGCCACCCCCGGCGGTCCCGCACGGCAGCGCCGGGGGCAGCGCTCGGCGGCCCCGCTCGGGGCCCTCCCGAGGCGGCGGAGCGCAGGGGCAGCGCCGCAGCCCCCGCTGGAGGGCTGATGTCGCCCCCCGCCGCGGCAGCCGCAGGCACCGCCGGCCGCCGCCAGCCGGGCGGGGACACGCGAAGTTCCCACCGCACCGCGGGTCCCGCCCGGGGACTCGCCGCGCCGAACGGCACGGCAAGGGGCGGTGGGGACCAAGCTCGCCCGCGGCCCAGCGCCGCCGGCCGCCCCCGGCATCCCGCCCGCTCGCCGCTCCGCCCGTGCCGGCACCGCTGCTCGCCGCTGCCAGCGGCCCCTTCAGCACCGGACGCAAGGGATGCGCACGCCGACGAGCACCCGCTTTCCTCCGGCCGGACCTTACCGGCCGCGATCGCCGCCCTCGGCCACCCGGGCTGCCGCCGCTCCGCGCCGCGCTCCCGCAGCCGGGGCGCATCCCTGCTCCGCCCGCAGCCGCACCAGCCGGCAGAGCGCGCGCCGCGCGGGAGCGCAGCGCGGGCACCGGCGGAGCTCGCCCTCGCCGACTGGCACCGCCGGCAGCCAATGGCCGCTCGCGCCGCGCCGAGGGGGCGGGACGGCGTGACGGGAACGGGCCAATGCCCGCAGTTCCACTCGGCAGCGCCGCTTCCGGGCGGCGGGAGCCGCGCCGGGGCCGTGCCGGCCGTGTGCCCGCGGTCGGTGTCCCCGCCGGGGCACAGCGCTCGGTGTCCCCATCGGGCAGCACCCCGCGGGCTCTCCGGGACGCGCTCCAGCCCCGGCAGAGGCTGTCGGTGGTGGCAATGCGCGCGGCTGGGCCAACATTGGCCGTCCCCAGCAGTTCTGGAAAACGGGAGCGGGCTGAGGGCCGGCCGTGCAGGTGGGGAGCGTGTGCCGCCCACTCCCCGCGTGCACACGAATATGGAGCTTCACGCCAGGGCGCTTTGTTTAAAATAAAATTTAGTGGAAGAAGCTGTATGCATTCCAGGGGAATCCCACTGAGCTGAAGCCGTGTCCGCTGGCACCATCCGTGCGGCTGCTGCCGGCTGCCGGCTGCCGCCGACCTTGGCGCGGCCGCGGCGGGCACGGGACCGCGGCTGCCGCGCTGTGCGGGACGCTCCGTGGGGCGGCTGTCACTGCGCTGCGGGGTTTGCAAGGCCTCAGAACATACCCCACCCGCAGTGCCGCACCTGCCCGCGCTTGTGTATAAATTTGGTTCAGTTGTAGCAGCGATTTTTGCCCGTGGACCAGGTGCCTTTCTCTAACTTTCATATATGCGGTCTTTTGCGCGCTAACCACAGGTGATGTACCGTAGAGGTGTTCGGGTCTGGTAGGGTACCACAGGCCTGGAGAAGTGAAGATCGAGGATGACCCGTAGGGGATTATTGGTATGAAGCACTAAGGAAAGGGGCATGGGCTTGGTACTGGAGGCCCGAGGTGATAAACGGCTCACCTGCTGTCACTTTAAAAAAAAAAAAAAAGTCATGTCTGGAGCTGGGCAAAAATGGGTTTGCAACCTTACAAAGGAACAGTACCTGACATGTCTAAGAGGTAACATGCTAAATTCAGGTGTAGAATTAGAGCTGCAAACCCGTGAAGAAAGAAAAAGGTAGAAAAATGTGATTGCAGTTATTAAAATTTATCTTAAGGGGAAACTAGAGGAGCAGGAAGACATAATAAACCTGAATATTCTACTTCTCCTGACCAAGGTCTCCAAATTCTCACAAAGTCACTGTTCTCACCCCATCACACTAGGGTGGAATGAAACTGATCAAGAGATCCAGGGGAGCAGGGGAAGGGGGAATATAACGGCAGGAGAGGAGTGCAACAACTTCAATTGCATTATTACTACTCTTTGTCTAGAACTAATAATTATGAGATCTAAATATCTCACTTTTACTAAGAAAAAATGTCTCTTTCCTCTTTTGCAGTCTGTCTAAAAAACTAGGTAGAATGCTTGAAAACATTTCAGAATTATATTTCACTGCTGGGTTCTTTTCAGTGTTGATGGTCTTTACCCACTGTTTTGAAATTTGCTTGTCAAGTAGAACCCCTTGAGAAAATACGGTTTTAATAGGAGCATTATACACTTAAAAAAAGTTATCAGATTTTTTACTCCTTGTAAAGTAGGGAGTTTTTAACTTTCTATATCAACCATATCATTATCTTGAAAGAAACCCAAAACTAAACACACTTTACTTGCTGTTGACAGTTTTACAAATATTTCAGAACTGACTAGAGTATTGCACAGTTATAACTTTATAACTCCTGCAAACAAGGAGGAAATATTAGAAATAACCCTTATAAAGGGCTCTCTTTGTAGCAAGCAGAACATACATGGCATTAGTTTTAATGACTTACCCAGAAATGTAAACAGAAATTCAGATAATCATGTCTGAATTCTATGTTCATGTTAAAGAGCAGGCTTTAAGGTTCTACTGCAGCTTTTAGCAATCATATGCACAGATCAGTGTGTAAGTTAGCTAAATGCTTAAAAAGAAAGACAAAACACCACCTTTCAGCTAAATATCCTCTTTATGAGACAAATAACACAGAGGAAGGTGTTGCTGTAGACGTAGAAGCACCAAATAATTAAAAGCAGAAAAGGGGTAAGAATAAAAAACAGCCCACCTGAAACACAGGTCTGTTGATTAAAGTGCTTTACAGTGTGCATAATATATTCTAAAGTTTAGCAGTCCCCCTGATAAACTAAGGTTTGTGGGGTTTTTTTGTATCTCAGCCCGCAAAGCTGTTATTTAGCTTTCAGTCCCATAAGACAGAAGAGTTCAATAGTTCTTTCTGAAAAACAATATCATATCCTGGAAAGTGCTAAAGGACATACCTGGAGCTGACCTGCTCTTCTTCATAGCAGAAACGGTATAAGAAATGTAATTTCCGTACAGCTGTGTCAGCAGGAGTCCTTTCTGTCCTGGATTAACAGGGGTGACTGAAGTTAGGAATCACATCTACTAAAATAATTTTTTTTGCTGTTAAGACAGCCAACAAGATGTGAACTGTAGGCTAAATGCAGGTATTGGAGAGAGATTCTGGCAGAGGGTAGGAACTATCCTGAAATTCATTTATGAAGAAAATAAACCCAGTTGCTGTATATCCTTTAAACTTTAAGCTCAGGTTTTAGGAAAGCTGTACTGTAGAACTGTACTATAAGTGTACTGTAACTGGCAGATCTTTTACATTAAACTGTAAAATAACCTCTTAGAGATAAACATTATTTCACTCCTCCCTTCTGATAGGGTTTGAATACTTAACTGATACATGGATGCAGCACTGCCTTTGTAGATCCGGGGGAGAAGTATTTGATTATTTATTTTTAACTGTGTTACAATTTGCTGGCATTATTCAGCCTCATTTGGTAACTCTTTTGTTAATATCATGTAGATGTATGCTGTGAGATGCAAATCAGAGTTGTGTGCTATGTGCTTTATAGACAAGTGAGGATACAAAAGGTTCTTGCCCCCATAAACTTGCCCCCTCATGCACTCTTCTGGAAGTGCATTGGGATCTGATTTCACACTGCATGACAGTGTTTCCTTTTGTTATTTTATCTCCCATGTATTATGTCAGCTGGAGAGAGCTAATCTCCCCATAAACAAAGCAAGGCAACTTCTTTTGTGTGCAGAGTGAGTCCTTCAAGATCTTTGTTTATCTGCAGTGATCACTTGTAAGCACAGCTTCCATTTATACAGCGTCCTTCAGAGCAATGTCACTGTGAACATAATGAATATACTTAGAAGTGTTTAAAGATTCTATAAACATATATTTAATTGCAACTGCCTTGAACAGTGATGCAAGATAGGCCTTTTGTGTAGAGGAATGGATGGGTGGTGGACCATTTTTCAGATCCAAGTAATTCTGCTCTGCATGAGTGACCAGTTCATATAAAGAACATTTTTTCCTCCCTCCATTGATCCAGTCAGTTTGGGTATTTTATCTTTGTTTTAAATATATTAGAGTTTTCATTGTTCCCCACCCCATACTTAATTTTGTGGTGGATCAACTGTTTTGACAAATATTTGCACTATTACCTAAGAAATTAATTATAAAGAATTAATCCAACTCTCAGCAGGGTTAACCAAGAGAAGAGCTTTCCCATCACAGTCAGTGGCTGAATCCAGCTGGCAAAAATCAATGTGGTTCTGTTTAATTATGATTAATGTTTTCATTTATTTTATAATTTTACATTCAATTTTCTTTTTTTTCAATTTTTCATGCTCTTGGAGGATTATGATTGCTACTCGTAAACCAGAGAGCTTGGTTCTGTGTCATCTGGTTGCTTATCAGCAAGAGAATGTGACCAATAGTGGAGTGGGACTGGTCCTTAATTTCCATTTTCTTGAAGTACATAGCTAACTGAATACAGGAACCATGTTCCCTGGTGCTAACACTGCAAAGCTTGGAATTGCCATCACTGGGGCTATTTTATGATTGACACACTGGACAGTTTCTGTTACCCTGATTTTCATTTAAGAGCATTTTAAGAAAAATTACTCCCATGTTTCTGTTGCTGGAGTGGCATCCTCATAGATAAGGAATATCTGCCCACTAAGAGACTGAGGATATTTATTTAGAGATAAAAGAACTATGTCAGGAATATTTGGCTGTGTGCTTTTTCTTATCATCTGGAAGAAAAAATTTGTCTAAAGTCTCAGTCCCAAAAGAGCTTGTAATAATAGTAGAAGAGCAACCAAAGAAAGAACAGAATATATGATGGAAAGAGAGAGGGGGAAAGCAATGAAGCCACCACATTATGAAGCAGTTTAGTGGCACTGAGCTTCCTAGTTCTATATATACACCACCAGTGTTGCAGTAATTTGCTGATTGCTTGTGGTTCTACTTATGGATACATGAGTGTCTATATATTTATATGCTTACAGTCATGATACTCATGTATTGCATTAAAGGATCATTAAGTTTGAAAGTGCAAATGACTGAACTCAAAAACTATCTGGTTTTGTGTGATTCTGTGATCACACAGCGTTTTTCTTGGGACTCTTGTTCAGAACATAGAAGGGATGAATCCTGCTACTTGTACAATTATTTAATATTTTGATTTATTGAATTATTTAAAATATTACCTCAGGCTTTATTGATTGCAGTCTCCAATTTATCTTCTAGCTGCTGCACCACTTCAGAAAGAAGTCCTAATAAAAATATTCTCCTGGCTGTATATCAAGAGGACATCTGTACCATTAAAAAATAATGTTACATGTTGAAATGGAAAGCCATATTGCAAATACAGTCAGAATAGAACCAGATTGAAGTTGAGGCAATGGATTGATTTAACTTTTTTCACCTGAAATATGTTTTTTTAGCATGGCCAAAAATCTATGCTCATAGCAGGTATTTTTCCTGGAAATTAAAGAAGGCTTCTGGTAAAGCTTGAAAAGTAAATCAGTCTGACTGTCTTTCCTATGTGCAGAGAACTTCTCCCCAAATAGATAACGTGAGACAAAATTATAAACAATCAAAAGTCACATTTTTTAAATGCCAGTGCTATGCCATAGTGCAAAACCATTACTAGTATGGCATTACCTTTTCCCACAATTGTCTTCCTGTGCAGGATAGAGTAAAACATAGATTTAACATTACATCTTAACTTGAGTAAGAGTGTGTCATTTACAGAAACCACCCCAGGCAGGTGTAGGTGGGGTCTTGTTTTTCTGCTCCACCAAACCGTTCAATATGTGTTAGAGAAGAATCATTCTAGAAAGTTCTTGAGAATTCTAGGATTTTTTAATTATTTTTTTATCATTCAATGACTTGAAAAGGGGGACAAATTACCCCTAATATTTTAAAAGTCCAGAAATCCATAAAGCATGAAATCTTGATGCTGGTCTTTAACAGTTTTCATAACTTTCAAGTTGATCCAGATTTTGAATTTCCAGAACTCAACTGTTTGAATTGTATTTGGCACACATGTATGTCTTCAGCAAATATATTAAAGGAACATTAAAGTTTCAAATTCAAGCACCCAGATGTTGGGAAATGGTAAAATTAAAGTGTCTGTTTGACCTTATTTCCTGACTCTGTGAATTATGATTAATTTTTAGAAATTCCAATCAGTAATGAATTAATCAGTAATATAGTTGATATTAATAAATACACCGATGCATGTACACACATTTGAACAGGTAAAGGAGATGTAAAGGAGATGCAGAATTTAATTTGCTAGTAGTTATCTTCTCTCTGTAGCTGGGTCTTCATGTCAAAAAAAGCAATGCTATGTCACTTCTGTCTCTCATAGGTGATGATTAAATTTCCTGCTGGTTAAAGAAAATGGTTTGTTTTGTGGAGTGCTGCAGTAGTCTTGAAGTGTCATCACAGAGAATAAATGTCTGGACACTTAATCCAAACCTCACCTAATTGGTTGGAAGCTATTTGAACAAAGTTTATAAAGCTGAGTTTTTTTACACAGGTATCCAAAAATAAGGTAAACTAGCCGTATTTTTTTCCTTGTTTCCCTCTCTTTCCTATAGTGCACATATGCTTTCTCTAAAAATAAAAAATCAGGATAATGGTGCACTCTGCAGTATGTCAGTTTATAACATCAGTATTTTCAGTTATAATTTGCCATTTATTATTAGCCAAGTGTTTATATCATGATGCCTTCAGAAATATATAAAGATGGTGTTGGTTGTGTCTTAATGCTTTATATTGAAAAAAACCCCAAAAAATGTTTTGGGTTTTCTATTCTGGCCAAGAAGCTGAGTCCATTCTGTTGCTGGTTTATGGCATGCTGTCAGCACGGACAGCTGCCAGTGCCTGGTAATGCATCTTCTCATTGCATTCTCTCTGGGCACATCAGAACCACTGCTGGCAAAATAGTTTTCTCAGCCAAAGCCATCCAGACCCAATCTGTAGCTTTCAGTATAGCAGTACTATCCTACCAAAGCAGAAACGCAGTTTCTGGGAGGTAACAAAGATAAAGGTATTCTAAACACTGTTTAGAAAAGTATATGGCACTGTTTATGTGCTATTTCCACTCTAATACTGCTTTATGAAAAGCTGTACAAAAGCTCTTAAGATTGGAACTGCAGAATTATTTTTCTGTGTCCATCTGCATAAATTCACTTTATAGCTATTGATTTCTTCCTTCTTATCTAATGTCCTGTAAAGGTCTTAACTGTGATTACAGAGAGATACTGGAAGCATATTTTAAGTGGTAGGAGGATATTTCATTGTTTCATGTAGATTGGTTTTGATTTTTATTTTTATTGTAATATGTGCACCAGGATTACAATTAGGATGACAATATAATTATCAAGCAGTATATTGAAGTACTTTGTTTAGTACTTTGTACCACCCCTCATGTTACAGCTATACCTTTATTCCTCCTCAAAGTTTTTAACTATTTAATCTAATTTACTGAAATTTCATCTCTATTTTTGTTGAGAGATGACTTCTTGATAAGAAATTTTGTGTTTGGTCATTTTTTTTTGCTAGTAAGGTTGACTGCAAAAACAGGCTGCTCTTTGATTTGGAATACACAGTTTGTGTGGGGGAGGAATGACTCTTTCATAGGTATTGGTTGTGATAGGACATTATTCCTTGTCAGCATCTGTTAGAAGTATCATTTCATCAGTCTAAGAGTAATCTTATATGGATACTGATAGTGATGGCTACAGTGTCAAGAGCCAAAAGACAAAATGAGTTGAAACATTCTGAGATTTTCCTAGAGGTTTTTTTTTTTTTAAATTTAAAGAGATTATGTGATTTTGAAAATCACCTGCTGAAATGTGTAGTAGATTTTTAATGTCTTTTTTTTCGTGAAATTACAAGGTATTTAGTTAATAAAAGTCAGATTAAAAATTAATTTTATTTTAATAGATCTTATTCTTTCTTTTTAAGAATATAAGAAGACCTTGTTCTTTCTTTCTCTCTCATACCCTACCCTAAGACAGGGGAGTTGAGGGAGCAATGGGAAACAGGATTTTTTCTCCTCTTTCCCCAAACTAGTACACAACAGAGCTGCCTTATTTTTTTGTTTAAGGACTATACTGAAAAATTCAGATCTTTCATGGCTGAATTGTAATTTTCTGTTTTAGAAAGCCCAAAAGAAAGGTCAATTTAATTATATTTCTAAGCCAAATTTAATGCAGATACTCTCTTTAAAATATTTAAAAATGCTTTTCATGTGAAAATCGTCAAGTGTAACCCACATACAAGGTGAAATGCTGTTTGTGAAAGGCAGTCAAATTTACCCAAAGAATTTAACTTACCTTCCTCTTAATGGATGAAAGCATGAAAAGAGGCAAAAGCTTTAAGCTGTTTTTGTCTTAATGTTTTCCTGCTTTTGTGAGTGCACCCAGCATAGTTAATGTTTTTGCAATTATACCTACCAGTTGGAGGTATACTTGACTGAAGTGACCCAAATCTTTTATAAGTAATTCTGATAATTATCCTGTGCTTTGCAAATAAGGTCTGAACTATAATTATTTATGCAGGGATATTTCAAGACGCGTTAGAGCAAGGCAGATCCTTGGCATAGATTAGTTGTCCACCCTGAGCACTGTTAGTCATTTAGGATAACTAGGATAATTCTGCCTGTTGATATGCATGAAGGAGATAAATGCTTAACAGAAGACTGACAAGGTATTTACACTTTTCAAAGTATTCCAGCATTTGTGTTCAGCAAGTCCTTCACTTAGGAGGAGTCCACTTCAGCTGTATCTATCGGAGTGTTGCTTAGGTATCTTCAAAGAGTTTTGAGGATGCCCCTGACTCTACAAAGGCTTCAAGGGGATTAGTTGATATGCTGCACCTATAAAAACAATTTAAGTAACTCTAAGTAAATTTTTGTGCCAATTATGTTAATGAAGTTGCAAATGGACTGCAAATTTAGAAGTTCTCTAAAATGCAGCACTGGCCCAGCCGTTAAATCAGGCTCTTTAATCTTTCTAATTGGTGCTTTTCAATACAGAAGAATACATGAACCCTCCTGCGTTCTAAAAGCAGTAGAACATCTTCACTAGCCAATAATAGCTAGTGAAAATAGACTTCTCTGACTGCAAGTCTCCTGTAAATAATGATCTGGGAAAGTTTCATTTTACTGTTACTTGTCAGTGCAGCTTTACTGTTGAACAGTACTTGGCTGCAGCTGTGCTGGAAATGGATCAGCTCTGCCCTCCATGACTGTAAGGTCCCTTTCTTAGGGTGAATATCCAGTCCATGGGATAAAACTTAGGCCAGAGGAAATTATCCTGCTGAGAGAATAGGAGTTTCAGTACCAGAATTCTTCCCAGGAGTCATCAAGCTTCTTCTCACAAAATGAGTCTTTTACAGACTGATGACTGATTACTTAAACTCAGGTAGCAAAACCTAGAAAGCCTAGACGATAACTTGAACATACTTAAACTTAGAATAGAAACTTCCTCTCACAGAAATGCAGCTCATATGTGTGCTAGTTCTTTCTAAACCAATATAGACCAGCTCCTTGGGTGCAGTAAACCTGTATGGGTTCACTAAAATGCATTAGTTTTTTTAGCAACTTAGGAGTTACTATTTATTTAGTATTTCATTTACAGAAAACCTATAAGGTTTCTACTTTTTCCCCACTTTATCTCAATCTTACTTTCAGCTGCCATATGCATTCTCTCCACAATGTGATCTCTGTAGTGGCAATGTATGTATACATCAGGGTGACATCTCCCATCCTTTTGCCTTGGAAGGAAAAGGGTGTAAGGCTCAGTGAGTTCCAGCCTTGTCTCATCTCTGATTAATTCTACACTAGCCTTTTGGCTGAAGTTCTGCAGAGCTCTTCTACATCATTTGTTTTTTCAGGGTATTTACATTTTTCTACAATAATTTATTGCCCATGGCTGTTAGTTTTCTAGAACAGCTTTAGAGGGTGTCATCCTTACGATTTGTATAAGAATCCCAGAATGATATAATAGGGCCTGTGCTTCAAATAAATAATTCTGCAATATTATTTAATTTCCTTAACATTCATTCCGCTACTGGTGGAAGTAAAAAAGGACACTCACTAAGAGAAGAGAATGCAAAGCTGGTTAATCCACAAGAGCAAGTCTCTGGACTTCTGTGTCTGTCCCCTTCTAAGCAGAATCTTAGTCATGGAGTATCCAGAGAGAGTTGCCCCATATGGTATGTAATTTATGTATGTTGACTTTACATAATATTCTCTCTGGGAGTAAAAATTTCTGTGTAGTCTTGCTTTTTTATACTATTTCAACAAAGCCTTTGTTTTAGTCATATATAGCTGGCCATGAGGAACACACTTTTTCTGTGACTCATTTTTTATTTTGGTTGGGAGAAGCTAAAATGTCTGTAGTTTGCACGGATAGTTTCAGAGGTGCTAATTCTTGTTGTGAATTTTATTATCATAATTGACATCTGTTACTCCTCTAGATTGTGGTATACAAGGTTAAATTAATCAGAATATGCAGGAGGATAACAAATGGCACAGGACTGTACATCAGGTACAAATGTTGCAGCCATGTTAGCTTTCTCCTGAATTACTTACTTGCATCGATTTCACATTTGAAATAATTCCTCTTTCCAAACTAATACAGCTGAAACCAATCTTCTGTTTAATAAGAAATTTTGAGAAATCGGGGAGATTTAAAGTTTTGATTCATGTAGGAGTCTAAACATGCAAGTCAAATTCCTTTTATTTTCTTCAGGCATGCATTTCGGGTGGGTTTTTTTGTTGTGTTTTTTTTTGTTTGTTGGTTTGGGGGTTTTTTGTTTTGTTTTGTTTTGGGGTTTTTTTGGGGTTTTTTTGTTTGGTTTGGGTTTTGGTGTTTTGTTTTGTTTTGTTTTGCTTAGGAAGAATTTTGTTGATGTTATTTTTAGTTGTGTTATCTACTCAAAAAAGAAAGCAAAGTCATTTAGTGCTATGTGGTAATCTCCTGGGCTTTTAAAAACAAATTATGATGGTTACACCCAAATGAAGGGAGCAATAACAGAGAGAGAGAAATCTTGCTGAAATAATTCTAGGATGTTCACAAGCAGCTGTAAGCTGATGCTTTTTAATAAAGTTCTCAAATATAGTGGTATTGGAGTGTCTTGTGCAAAGGCTGTTCTGGCAACATTCATTTAAAGAGATCTTCTTATATTTCTACATTTACTGTAGAATATTTCTACATTTACTTACTTTGGAGCAATATAGTTCTGAAGTATGCTTGTGAAAAAAATGCTATTCATGGTTTTCTGATGTGTATGTATGGGTTATGGTTGTTTCTGTGTAGGTATAGAAGTGTCACATGCATTTCCCACTTACCCACAACCCTGTTGCTTTGGGCAATGAGTCGTAGTGCAGATGATGTTTTGTTCTAGAAGTTTGAGGCACACTCTCTTAACTGTTTTAACATCAGCTTGTCTTTCCTGTAAATTATTTCAGATGCCTGTCTCTGTTGGCTCCTTCAGGAATTATTTTGATAAATATATTTTGATTATGATTCCGTTTCTCTCTGACATTTTGGTTTAAAATGCATGAAGAATTTCACAAACTATTTAAGGAAAATAGTATGTATAAATTAATATTTAAAAAATCACACAAGTGTTTTTTTGTAAAGTGCTTTTTTATTAAGCATTTTCAACAGTTAAATGATCTGTTGCTCTTTCATACAAGATGGAATAGTGTTAAGTGAGCAAATGTTAATCCATAAGCATAGGTTTTAAGGAAAAAAGTGCTAGATCTTCATAATTTTGTACAGGTTTAAGTGTGACACTGTAGAGCTGCTTCAGCTAAAATGACTTTAAGTTAGTTGCTGAAACAACCACTAGTCTTCACTACCCAGTGTCCCCAAACCCTGTTTGAGTTCTATTTAGGATGTTTGGTTTTATCCAGTGTTAAAATTTACACATTTTTTCTCCCCTGTTACTCAATATAACTTAGTAACAGCTCTAGGAATATAGCAAATCAGGGCTAATCTCCAACCAGCTGTGGTTACTATTCGATAATGATCCATTACAAACTAAGTATTACATGGTACTGCAAAAACAGAAACAAAAAAGAGATTAGCCCTCCCAAAATTTCAACCAAACCCCAGATTTTCTAGCATGAACTAACACAACCAGTGTACATAATACATCATGGAGCAACAGCTCAGTTACAGTAATAATACAGTAGAAAAAACAGTGGAAGTATTTTTTCTTCCTTTGTGCACACCAGGTGCTTCACATCTGAAGTTGTTACAAATAATAAATATGGAAATGGATTATGTTTCTGCAGGACAGTGTAGTCAAATATTCCTTGGAATGTTCAGAAACATAGAAAAACAAGGGGTGTTGAATAATTACATACGGAAAAAAATCTACATCTCGTTGCCTTAAATATAAACTAACTGAACAAAGTCTGGGTAATTGACAGTATAACTGTTTTCTTTTATGTTATCTCTGGATATTTAATTCTTCATGAAAGACTAAAATACGTAGACTGAAGAAATACCTATTTATGACATATTTTGTAATGAGTGGCAGACATAGCTGTTCACTTGGATGTTTTATTAATTTTCATCATAAAATTTATTTTTTAAAATTTGTTCATCTGCAGTGAGCCATTTGGACTTGACTTTCTTACCTTGGAATGATGAAACAGTAGCATGTCTTGAACTCAGTAAATGTAAGCTTGTATTTATGTCAGTCTTTGCCAGTTGGATTATTTCACTTTCTTGACAAGCATTAATATAACTCAGTTCTGTATCATAATTTCCATGTTCTTTTGAATATGGACTGCAGGATTTTTTACTTACACCTACAGAATCTATTAAACCACAGTTTAAAACCAGGTTGTCTTTTATCAGAGAAGTTATCTTCAGAGTGTCAGATAAAATAGTATTTAGCTTTTTGTCTTTTTTGTCATATTCTGATTGCATAACAACTCAGTATCAACAGACAATGTTGTGCTAGTTGCCTTCTTCAAAACTAGCGTTCTGCTAGTACGAGACTTCTGACAAGTGGCATCATTATTAAATTGAGCAAAACTCTTAGAAGTAACAGCATCTTCACCTTTTGAGTTCTGTTCATCCTGTTCAAGTACAGTATCTCTAGAATCGCTCTCCTGAGGTTCATGCATCTCATCTATTTCTTCATTTCCAGACTGACTGTCCAGCTTTGCAAAGGCATGCTGTGATTCAGTGCAAATAGCATGGTTTAATGCTGTCTTTGGGGTAGACATAGCTGAGAGGCTTGTTTCCTGTGTACAAATATTTAGATGTGAAAAAGTGGCATAATTATTGTTGTTGTTGTTCAAGCTGCATTCTTTGTGATTCTTTTGTACTGTTACATCATCAATGTTAGTAACCTGTACAACATCTGAATTACCAGTTTCATTAATTTTTTTCTCTTGCTTCTTTCCAGTACTATCCATAAAAACATTATCACCCTCATTAGTATCCTTCCCCTTTTGCTCCCTATTCTCTGATGCTTCTAGTTTTTTCACCTTATCTTGCACATTCCCAGATTCCTCATCCTTTCCCTTATTGCCTGCTTCATTTTTCTTTGCTTTAGAGGTATTTGTACCTTCTTTTTCAGACGGAGAGGAAAAGGATGAGTGTTGATTTTGTTGTGAATTTGTGGTGGTGTTTTTGTTTTGCTCCATCACAGTGGGATTTTTCTGAGATTCCTTTTTGTTGCCCAGAGGTTTATTTGTGTATAAACTAGAATCTTCTTGAGCAAAACCTTCTGGGGGCCACTTTGACTTATTTAGTTTAGATGATTCTTCAATAGAAAATGTTTTCTTAGATGTTGCATCATCTTTTGAAGGAGGCCATGTCATTTTTAATTTACCTCTTTCTGTGGATTTTTTCAAATTATTATCCAAAGTATCAGGATGAGCACCTTCAGTACCTGAGTACAAGTCTTTAGGAACTTCTGTAATTGGTTTAGGATCAACAGGTACACTATTAATGGGATTTGTTTCTTCAGCTTGAGCTTTGTTAATTGAACTAAGTTGATCTTTAGAATTCCATAATTCCTTATGCTGCTTGTGTCCAAAACCTTCATCATAATTTCCTTTTGATTTGAAAAGTTGCTTAAAATGGGGTTTGCAATATATTTTTCCATGGAGAGATGCATAATTTCCCAAGCTGCCAAATGGAAGAAAATTTGCTTTATGCTTTTACATATCATAAATTACCATACACCTCCCCCTTTCTCCCCCCACCCCCCCCCCAAAACAAACCATCTAAAATCTTTACTTGCAAATTCCCATACAATTTCAAAGTCAAAATGAAGGAGAAGAATCATGCTTGGTGATTTAAGAAAGAACATAAACTCATTCGCTTGTTGCACAGAATATGCTTCAAATAGAAATGTTCCACAGCACCTCTGGGCTTTTTGGCACCATTTTTCTTCATCCAAAGAAGAAAAGTCCAAATCCTCAGGTTTTCTACAAAGTAGCAGCAGAATTTAGTCTTTGTGCAAATTGTAGACATTTATGTTTGATTATATTTGGATTATCCTCCCAAATAAAGTAAGGGAAATGTGTGTAACTAAATCAGAATGTGTTAAAATCAAAATTGTTGGTCTTTGCAGCAGATAGTGCAATAAAACCTACATTTTTATAAAGGTTACAGAGTGATTTGCTAATGTAGAGAACCATCATAATTCATTTTATGAATGAGGAAAATTATGAGAAAATTTGGTGTGTTTCGGATGTCTTAAATTCCACCCAAATTCCTGTGTCTACTGTTTCATGCTGTCCTGAAGGTCTGCAACAGTCAGTAGGAAGTAATATGGGGAAGAATTTGGAAGGTACTGGGATGGAGCAGTTCTATGAAGAATTTAAAGGACTCATTCCATGTCACAGTGCAGCTGTTAGGAGCATAGAAGAAAAGGAGAACTCAGAATACCACCCTGTTAACCCAGCTTCCTACAGGCTGAATAATCCTACAGTTGAAAATAGTTTCACCATCTGAATTTATATTCAAAAGCAGGGTTGTGTGAGTGAACATGCAGTTACATCTTACCTTAATTGACTGCCACAGTGGTGACATCGGAAACATGATTTATGAAAATTCTGCTTATCAGCAACTAGACATTCCATGGGGTAAACTCTCTGTTGACAGAGTTTGCATGTTTCATTTTCCTGAATCTGCAGTTTCTACAACCACATATTAAAAGGTTACAAATTAGCCTAAGCCACATATCATGGTTTGATTTGAACAGTTTCTCTGTCCATATATTTTGTTAGAACATTTTCCATTTTCAGTTAACTTGTATCTCAGCTGTTTATTGAAGGGCTTCCTTTTTGTTCAACTAGCAGTAATACTTACCTTTCCCTTTGCAGGATTCCATGCTTTTGAAAGGACTATTCACTTCACCAGGTACAATATCTTCTATTTATTTGTAATAATTAATTATTTTATGAAATGTGACAGGATAATAGAAGGTTTTTTAGTATAAGGGGAATTGAGTACAATGCGTGTATAATCTTTTAATGCACAATGTGATTTAAAGATCAATAAATAGGGATGGATATTTGAAATTCTGATGAGGACTTTTTGCTTAGCCATGCCAAATGCATGGTAGGGGTTATCCTCTTTGTAGTAACCTTCAGACTGGGCACTCATATGGTCCAAATGTGCTATGGACATAATTATTTGTGACTTTTACAATTTTAGTTGTCATACATGATACTTTTTTCAGTTAAATTTTAACACTAAGGTAGCTACATTTATAGTAACAACTTTATAAAGTCTTTTTCTTCTGTGAAGCATATTTCATTGTAAAGAAAAGGATTTCTCTATAAAGTACAAAACATGAATAGAAAGTTTTATACTAGTGAGGAGCAGAAGAATGGTGTTTGGCTCGGAAAAATGTCTGCTGCTCTTCTGTCTTGATGTCTGAATTGCTATGAAAATTATATTAGCAGACAAATACAAAAAGGGTGGACCAAATGATTGCAGTATGAATATATCTGCACTGATGATAGTAATGCCTCTTGACATCAGCAGAAAATTTGGCCCCTTTCAGCATTCTGTCTGTTGCTTTGTCTGCTGGTGTTTTTTACCAGTTCACAAATCAAGACAAAAAGTGATGTAGATTTTATAGCCACATCTCTCTAGTGTTTGTAATGAGGGCTGTGAAAAATGCTGAGAGTTAAATATCTTTAAGATGATGTAGAACTTGCAAACAGAATGAACCACCAGTGTAAAAAAAAAAAAAAAAAAAAAAGCTCCCATAGAATTGTTGGTCATGAATTATAAGGTCTCAAATGTAGACTCTGCTTAAACTCTAAGAAGGCTGAGAGAGAGGCCTGGCAGGCAAAAGTTCAGTGTTCCAGATATGCCTCCCACTCCCAACTGCTTGTGAGCCAAGCATCAGCACTCAGGTGAATATTCTTAGGTACTCAAGTGCTCTGAATGTAGAGAGGAGGAGAAGGAGGAGATAAGGTAATTGGGAGGGAAAAAATAGTGGTGTGTATCCTGGAAAACTGTCTCATGTAATGGTTACTTCACTTAGTTGGATAATTGATAGTGAGTGTTGTGCCTCAGAAGGCAAGTCAAGAGAAGAGAAAAGCAAAGAGAAGGAATTTAAGGGAAGCTTTTGCATAAGTATTGGGAAGTTTTCCTGTGCTTCCATGTATTGGGAGGAAATAATTGCAGAGGTAGGAGTTCCATCCTGATTTTTCCTTGGTGTAGAGATTTCCTGTAGTCTGTAGCAGTAGCAGATGAACAATTGAAGTCAATGTGATTTCCGGGTGTGTATTTTCCATCTTTTGGGGACAAAAGTGTTGGGTTGTCTGCGGTTTATGTGTTTTTTCTTTCTTTTTTTCTCCCCCTTTTTTTCTTAAGCGTAGTAATATAGAAAACAATTTTTCTATTCTGCACAAAAGCTAGTTCTGCAAGCATCCAAGCAATAGGATTATAATAAGATCTGGAAAGACACAATCTATCAGCCATTGCTCAGAATGCATAAATCTTTTGAGCTAAGAGCTGTGATATTTGCACCATTGAATATATATGAAAAGAAATGTGAAATTCATGCAAAATGATGATTGAGCTGTCTTGGAGATTTTGCTGCAACAAATGCACACTTTGCAGTATAAGCATAGCAAACTTTAGCTGTAGCTTACACTCATTTTCATTTCTTTTGAAAGTGGTATTTTCTAGTCTTTAGAGAGTCTGTGGTGGGAAATTATACATACTAACAGATTCAAAACAAGGAAAGAGAAGACTATGCAGCAGAGGAGGAGAAAATGCAAAAGTTTTTACCTTGAATTGTTTTTTTCACGTATTATAAATACTTACAGAGCCTTCTAATGTGTTTCGTATTATGTTATGTGCACTTAATTCCTGAAGTCCATATATTCCCACCATTTCCATAGGTTACATTTTCAATCATAATTATTTGGAATAGAAAATCAGATAGCATGACAGACCAGTGTCTTAACTTTTAATTTGAATAAGGAAAGATCCCTCTTATTAAAAATACAGACCTTTACTTCTTTAGCAGGTGTTGTGATCTCTCTGTCAGACTGAACAGCCTTTTCCTGAGCTGCCTTTTCAATCTGCTGTTTTAAAATCTGTGTTACAGTCTTTGAGAGCTCTTCATTCTGAGCTGAATTGCTTACTGCAATGGGAAGAAGAATAAAAAAGATTGGTTTTACTCCAACCTGCATTTTTAAAAATTGACTTTATCAGTGAATTATAAAACATTATTATCTTGGAAAAATTGTGTTTAGCCTTGTAAAAATCTAGAGAGTCATTTGATCAGTACAGAAATATGTAGAGAAAATGGCAAAATAATTGTTAAGGGATATGATATAAACTGCTGTTTTACCTCACCTGAATGTTGTGGCTGGGCCAATGGGTGACTGAGGTCTGTGGGAGAATATAATGCATGAATTCACATTCAAGGGCTAAACTGCAGCAGCAACATTGTCTTAACACTGTGATCATATTCTGCAGGGTTATTCAGTTCAGCTGCAAACAGAGCCTTACCCATCCACAGCTTTGTACATACATGGACTAGTATTTGCCTATATTTTCAGACAAATTATCAAGTCCCCTATTCTTTCAAGCAACTCAGACCATTTTTAAAACCTTACGCAAACATAAACTCTTCATACTGAATTCTAAACTAATTACTGAAGTCCCATTGAAGTTAAGAAATGTGCATTGCTGAGAATTGGGAGCAGAGTGTTTTTTCATGTGTAATATGCTAAGGGCAGCACATCTGTGGGAGTAAAGACATTTGCCATTGCTCATTTGTGAGCCTTTATTCTTGTGTCACTTCTTACCTGTGTCATGCTGAGTGAATGTAGAGGCCATTTTCATTTCATGAGTAAATTGCTCGTGAGGAGAAACCTGTGCACAAAACCTTCACTTTAGTCATGATATAGTACAATGCATAAGAATTTTACATACTCTGAAACCATATTTAAAATATAGCAACGATTAAAAATGTGAATAGAAATCTAAAAATTATCATGATAAAATAATAATATCTTAAAAATACTTAGTGAAACACCTCTAAAAATTCTTATGCACTAATAAGATGAGCTCTCAGCAGAAAATCCAGACCTTGGTGTACCAAGAGGTAAAGGAGGAAAAAGCAAAGCAGGTAAGTATCAGTATCAGTGTATTTATCCAATGAGATGGTTATTAAAAATGATATAGTTACCTCTTGTGTTTGAGAGGTTTCTGTTTGACTTTGTTTGGTGGTCATTTCATTGCACTCAGCTTCCCTGGTGCTAGTTGATACTGTGTGGTGCCTACTACTTGATGTTTCCTCGAGACAAACCAAAAAAATTCACATTAACAGCTAATAGTAAATCAGATTTTTTTTTTTTCTGAAGTTTTTGTCAGAAGTTAATTTTAATGTAAATGGTGTAACTAGAGCAGCCATTTTACAGCAGAGTGCCATAGTTACTACCTGTGATATTTATAGCTGTCAATGTTAGAACAGGGTTTTTAATAACATCGAAGATGTCAAGTCTTTGTTACTTCAGGAAGACTGGCCAGCAGATATGGCAAGCTGCATGAATAGATAAAATGCATAATTGGACTGGGAGGGGGCAGAGGTGACAAGGAGGACTTGTTCTGGCTCTGTGTCCTGTGCTTCCAACTTGTTGCCTGTCAGTGGACATAATACTAATGCAGCATTTTAAAAGGAAGTGTAGCGTGTCTGTATGAGGTAATGACTCCGTGCATATGCTTTATAAAGTTCTTGCAATTCAAAAGTCATGATGAATTACAATTGTGAAAAGTATGACCCATAGAGTAACCAAAAGATACTATAAAATATACAGGGTAGCACTGTAACTACAAGCCTGACAACTGCAGTGTAATAAACAGAGTGTATCTTCAGGAGTTGAAAGCACTGTCCAAGATGTCTGTGTAAACTGATTTCTGAGTCTGTCTGTGTTTGGTTTTTCTTCAGATTCTGACAGTGATTTGTTTTCTTATTTGAAGTCCGCCATTGAGCCTGTGTTATATCATTACCAGTGTCCGTGGGGTACTTTGAGACTTAGTGATTAGAAGAAATAAATCTGAAAGATTGATATTATTAAGGCAGCAGTCCTGTGCTTCCTCTCCCATGCACACAGAGCTGTCTAACAAATAATTTCACTCATGTCAAATTATATTTTCTTCTTCCTTTGTTAGAAGGAAACTTGTCTATTAGTTTCTATTGATAATAAGGTTTCAAATGAAAGGAGCGTCCGGTCCCTCCAGCAAGAGCTTCCCCAAGTGTTCAATGTAACTTGAACATGAATGGAGGCAGTACTGTGTTTCTGAGATTGCTCCTGTACATCTAGTGCAACATAGAGCTGTAAGCCTCCAGCATCTCAAGTCCTGACTACTACTTGAAACTCAGTTAATTGTGGGGCAAGAAGGTAGTTCTTTCTCTTAGTCAGGCCATGAAAAAGCAAATATTTATGGGATTTATTCCACCTTCAAACTAAGGAATAGTTACACTGCTTGCATCTCCATTAATATTTCTGCTGAATCTATATAGGCTCATCTACTGCCTGGCCTGTAATTTCTGCCATGCAGTAGGCAGCAAGGGTCTGTGATCTATGGCAGAGAAACAATGAGCATCCCCTCCATGGGCTTTAGGAATCCTTTTCCACCTCTGTGCTGCCAAATCCTATTTCAGCTAAAACAATGAATTAAAATTGCACGAACAAAAGGTAGAATAAATTTTCTTATTGCTGGCCCAGTAAATGATTTAGTGCTTTACCAGTATCAAAATCAATCCTTTGTGAACTGTCAGAGTGCATTGAGGCTTGAGGAGAGCAGGTCACAGCATATCCTGCTTTTACAGGATGTCCTATTTTACACTTGCAGGTTCTGTGTACGTAACAGTTGGGAGGAAGCTGCACAACATATGAGGAGATGTAGAGCTAATCACATACCGGGTTGAAAAGAAGCAGTTCAAAAAGAACGAACTACAAATTTTTCTGTCTATTCTCTGTTTAATGACTCTAGGTGTAAGTCTAATATGCCTTTTCATTCTATATGGATATACTTTTTAATGTATTTATGCATATATATGCTTTTTCATTTAAGATATGCTTTTCTGTCCTAATGTGCATGTTTTAGATATGTAATTCAAGCTCTCATTACTGGAAAAGCTCATTCATGAGACATGAAATATGTTCAGAATAGTCATTATGTGTCCTTTGAATGGTGTGAGGTATTAAAAAGAAATATAATTAGACTTAATGTAGTCAGGAAGCAAATCTAATCTGAATGTCACTAGTGGTTTATTGCTGTAACTTTGGTACTGCTTATGAAGTAGTTGCCATATTGCAAAAGACCATAATAATTTAATTCTATAGCTGTGGCCGTCTAAAATGCAGCCTAAACATTATGAGCCAGATTTTGATGATACAATTACACAGCCTTGCTTTGGGTGTGCTGAGAGGTACAGGGACATGGAGGGTCTCTTATTTTGTGTGTCAGTCAAAATGGCTAATTGAAATTCCAGTAACAGGGTGTTAAAAGCTGCTTGTTTATTACTCTGTACACATGGAGAGTTAGAAGACCTCTGGTTTCATCCCTCCTCTGTAACTGCCAGCTGTTGGATATAGGATTACTGTAGGTAGGATTAATTTAGTCTACCCCATTATGGTTTGTGGCATGTTTTGTAGATCCCATGGGCTTCGTAATATATTCTATAAAATTGGTAGATTCCATTTTGGTTATGGCGTATCATGAGTAAGCTTCAGAAAACACTGTCAGCTGAATGATTATTGACATGCTGCTCACTCATGAATTATTTCTTGCAATTCTTAAGTTTTCTTTCAGACTTCTTTATCCTCCAGTCTCTCTCATTTGTTTCCCATCACCCTTTGTGTGGGCTGCTGGCCTTCTCATGCATACCTGTAACACAGAGGACTATAGTGTACTGCTGTGTCTCTGGATATTAAGTCATTCTAACCTGAAACAATACTATTTTAAAGTAAACCTATAAGTCTGAGAATAAGTCTGTATAAGTTTTGTTAGAGGACTGTTATTTTTTATGTAGGCATTCAGATTCTGTTACTGAAGAGAACTGTAATTACTACACACATTTTATGTTAGTGGTCCATACAGCAACTTTAGCACTTCTGTACTGCAATAATTTAGATAGAATTCTTATTGAAAAATGTGCTAAGATTTGAATTATCAGTAATTGTTCTATGTCATTTAGACCAAGGTTCGCTTTTTTTACAGTTTCTTTCTGTTCTAATAATAAACAAAACCTACTTTCTCTTTCAGAAATAGAATTGGTTTTCAGCTCAGAATATGTAGACTACAATATATGTATATATGCATAAAACATGTATTCAGGCCTCTACCTATGTAAGTCTTTCAGGGAGATCAAATGACTCAGAGCTTCATCCAAGCACAAGAAAGACTTTTACTATCTTACAATTGATGCATAAGGTGTTGAGTTGAAATGTACATTATGGTTAACATATAATCTCCCAGAAGTTGGATAATGTGGTATTGTTTATGTATTGGCAAATTTAGAACTTTCTGTTCTAAATGAACAGTATATGCGATCTTGTAAGCAGCAGTAAAAGTAAATTGTGAGCCTGAATCTTCAGTTACAAAGTTAGTGACGATGGAATGACTGTTAGGCATGGATCTTCATTCCTTCCTCAAAGCAATGATTTTTTATCTATTTATGTTCTTAGCACAGCCTCACTGCACATTAGCACTGTGAGTCTTGCAGAAATTTCTTATAAGAACTTCACCTATCTGCACTTCATCCCTATGATTTTTCAGCCATGCTTATTTGTATGTATATACTTAGAGTGTCTTGGGCACTATATGAAAGATTTTCATAAAAATGTAAGGTTTTCACCATTCACTGACACTGCCCCATTATTCAATCTTATTCTCTGCAATTGCTAGAAAATTGGCAATTGCTACAGTAGCCATCTTAGAAAATTTGTTTGGAATGACTCTCAGTGAAGGAGGGGTAGCTATGCCCGTGTCAGTTCTGACATTCTATACTATATGGCTGAGTGAATATCAGATGCTTTTTCTGTATGTCACTCCTTTGCTGTGTTGGAGGTTCAGCTCACTTGCTGAATGGCTTGTTTTTGGCACTGAAGCTGTGCCAGAGCAGTCAGGTAGCTGAGCTGGGGTAGAAAGCACTCCAGGCTGGCACCTGCACAGGTGTAACACCAAAGCTCATGGCCTCTTCTCATCTTGGTGGCTGGTGCTAGAAGGGGTTCATGGTGCCAATGGTCACAACACAGAACAGGTCTCTAATCAGATCTGGTTGAGTCTTGGCAAGTCTGTGATCAGTTTTCCTTGCTGCTCACCATTCTGGACACGAGTTTATTGAGCTCTACTGGTATTATGGCACCTATTACAAGGAACCAATCTCCAGTACAATGTAGGGAGCTAAGAGTGATGACTGCTGCCTGAGAGAAACAGGAAGATGAATAGTTATTATTTGCACAATTGATGACAATATTTTGAATGAAAAGTCATCAATTCATAATGTAATAATTGAATATGTACTAGAATGTTCACTTATTTAGATTACTGCATAAAAATTTAATTGTATCCTTATTTTATTTTGGGTTAATAGTTTGAATTTATCCAGATCTGGAAATCTGTCTTCAAACTATGTTTTTTCTGATTTGCCCCAGGATGGATTCAGTGACCTTGAATAATCTTTCAACTACTAAAGTGTATAATTCCATTTTCCATGAAAGTGCAGTTATGTTACATAGAAATAGGATTTTATGGTCTTGCAGTAAGTTATTTAACCTAAATTTAAATATAGTTCCATATGGTCTGAGTGATTTCGTTTTCCAGTGTATGTGGCTATTTCTGCTGATGATTTGACAGAGCTTCCTCAACTAGTCACAGAGGAAAAATATGTGGGTAAGTATGCTTTGAGGTCACATCCTGACTGAAGAAATGGAACCATTGTAGTGGCTTTGTGGAGAGATAGATGACCTGGGAAAATGCATCTAAGCGTCACAGAAATGAAATTTTGGGTTCTGCGTAAGAGAAAAGTCACAATTTCCGTACAGGGTTCTGTATCCCTTCACCCAGAAAACTGGCAGGTAAGTGAGCCATCAGAAAAGTATGTGCATAATTCTTTCTATTACCACAGTTTATGCATCAATGTGAGTATGTCCCACTATGACATGTTTCTGCTTACTTAGAGATGCATTCATACCCCTGCAGCAAACTGTGTCCTCTTCCCTACAAAATGGAGTTTTGCTTGTTTTCTGTGTAAATTATTGATATAGTTATTAATGTATAAGAAATGAGAGATGAGTGGTAGCTATGATGATACTTAACATTAAAATAAACCTATGGCAAAATATTAATGTGTCTTTTTCTACAAAGCTGGGATAACAATACTGTTTAAAAATCTCTGCAAGAAGTGCAGGATGGTAAAGAAATTTACTGTTTTTTAGAATGCGCTGGACAGATTGTAAAGTGTTTTATTGCAGAAGATTTTGCATAGTCCAAAATTGTTATCTCATACAACAATTTTTCATGGTATAGCCTAATGAAGCAATGAAACGTAAAGGTCTTTTATCTGAAGTAACACTTAGTTACTGCTTTGTTCTACTTTCATGTAATGTCTGGATTCTTCTGTGCAATTTTTGATCTGTTTAGAGAAATTTATTAGATTTAATTCAGTGGAAGCAGGAAACTCCTTTTGGAAGAGAATGACAATATCAAGTGCAATAAATGTGAAATATCACTATGACACAGGATATTGTATAAATCACAGTCTTGTAGGCAGATTTCAGTATAGAATACTGCTGTAGTTATATAGTGCTTTTCTCAATCTAAATCTAGTTGAGTCTAGTGTATAATGAGTGTTCATCTGCATTAAAAAAATATTAATCCCGTGGTACACCTCAAATATAAAATTCTGTGAGTATGAACATTAGAGAAATGTTGTCTTAGTCATAATGAAAACTTGTTAGTAAAGCAAGCAATCATATTTCTTCCTCAGTTATCTAGCAGTTCAGACCTAATTTGTTAGTATTAAAATGCTATTGGTACCTGTAGAGATCTCTGCTGTTGCTGGTACTGAACAAAGGTCTTTTTTGGAGACATCCTTTGTACTTTCTCGAATTGTTTCCTCACAGCTGCCAGGCCACCAGGCACAGTACAGAACTTGGTCTTCTGTGAACTCTAGGATGATAAAGTAAGACCAGTTGTTTTCTATTTGTGCTGAAGACATACTTCTATGACCTTTTTTTTTTTTTTTTTTTTTTTTAACTGATTAACAGCAGTATGCAGGAGTGACTCAGACAATCATAAATACTGTTTTTGGTAAGTTCATAGACCACTGCACAAGAGCCATACTGATTTAAACAACTTTAAGGTATGCTTGGTCTGAATCTTGAGCACCAAAAGAAGGAAGTCCCATCTGCTTGATTAGCAGTAACAACCAATTTCCAGAACAGTCCTTCTGCTGTTCCCTCTTGTCTCTTCTGAATTCTGTGGCATTCAGAGTTGCCACCTTGTGCTCTCTATGTTTCCAATGGGTATTGTTGAAAAACATGCAGAGAGCTTCAAGCAGGCCTTTGTGAGATGACCTCCCCAGCAGCAGCAGTGAGGGTCACAAGAAGGCTCTTACCCTCAGGCTTCCTGTTCTAGTTCTGCCCCTTATGTGTTACTTTTTGGATGGTATTGGATGAAGCTTTCAGCATTTTAATTTATTAATTGCTATGCAGAAAAAGCCCACCTAAAAACTAGGAATACATTTGTAATGAAGCTACTAAATAAAGTTAGATTTAATACTTAACATATGAGTAAGTAAGCAGATCATAAAATCAGAGTTGGTTTGGATTTTTTTTTTCACTGTGGTGAAGGCTGCATGATTATATATGTGCATGGATATGTGAGTGTGGAAAGCAATTGTTTCAATGAATGAACATTTCAGACACGCCTTTACAGTCATTTGGAGATTTTTTGAGCAGGTAAATGCACTTATGGGTTCTCTAATGAAATGTATTAATTCCCTTTAATGGAACCAAATATAAAGTTCCTTTTTTCAGGCAACCATCCATTTCAGCAAGAAATTGCAAGGCATTTCTGAGTGTTAAAGAAATAGTTCCTATGTGCTCAACACAGGTTGGGTCAGGCTTCATGCCGTTCTTTTCACTGTGATAGGAAGTACTAACTTCAGCAAAGCTTCTAATTGCTGGAGTAGGGAATTTGGACATTCTTACACAGGTGAAATACAGGAATGCTCCAAATACACACCAAGCAGTTGGAAATAAAGGAGTCAGCAGGCAGGAATCTGATGGCTGGAAAACACCTGGACTGTGGTGACTGTTTTCACTATGTGGTTTCTGGATAATCTGGGTATGCAGAAGGTCCCTTCAGCCATGCAGACCCCTTTTCCCAAGACTAAAGTGCAGGTAAGACTGGGAATCCCTCTACAGCTGTACTTGCATATGGATGATGTCTGGTAAGAGCTAAATTGTAGTTCTTTTGTCAGATATGGTCTCTGATTCACAGAAATTACTCTGGCCTAGTTTACAGGGAGAAAAAAGGTGTTCTTCCCATGTGCTGAAAGTTTAGTGTGAACAAAGACCACTGTAATTCTCACATTAGAGCAAGCCCTCAAAATGCCTTCCTGCCCTTGTACAAGGGATCTGAGCTGCAGCTTCTAGCTGGGATTTTAAGATTTTAAGATTTTAACCCTTAGTGTTTCTGCAGAACTGAGGAAGATTTTCCTGGCTGAGATCTGAAGACAGAGTTTTCAGATATTCTTGACTGAAAATTCAATGTGTGGTGAGGAGATCTATTTTACTAGTTTTTAAATTTTGTTAACCAAATATCTTATGTGCTACCTGTTATAATTATTTTAAAATTTGCAGTAAAATACTTAGTCCTATTGATAGGCATGTAGAGAGAGATGTAAAACAAAATTAAATAGTTTCTTTTTCCTAACTACTCTTTTATATAACACCGATTTAAATAATATTATTACAAAACAATACTTTTTCATACACCTTTTCTCAGAAATAAATAAATAGAGCTACTACATTAGAATGCAGTAATTTCAAATTCCTTAGTTTGAACAGCGAGAGGTCTAAACTTAATGTGCTTTTGAATATTATTTTATTATTTAGTAATAATTTTAGTAATGCAGAAGCTGCTGGCTTAATCTATCACAAGCCTATGGGCCTAGTAAATGCATCTCATGTAACAGTGAAAGAAAACCCAGTTCTTCCTAATGAGTTAAAGGGAACTGTCCAGATGACCAAAGTTTTATAGCATGAAAAATCTCTCTCAGCAGAGGTAGAGACTGATGCATCAATAAGTTTGCTAAGTAGGTTTGTTAATTTAGGTGTCAAATTTTGATCCCCATAATGGTTCATCAGTCAGCTTGGATAAATAAAGAATGCAGGAGATGTCACTGTGCAAAGCAAATGGAGAGGTAGGAAGGTAAGAAACCATTGATATCTTACATGGGCAAAGGACACAGCAGCCTTGTACATGGCCATTCTTTCCTTAAAGGACACAGTCTCCTGGAAATCCAGCAGGATGTTATCAGCCCTGGCAGTGCTGTCTTTAGATAGTCCTCTTACAAGTTTGCGAGACTCCACTGTAAGTACAAACAGACATGGTATTTTCTGAGAAGAAAATAGCTACATTTTTTCTAAATCTTGAAATAAAAGCAGTAGCAGAAAGAAGTATCATCAATTTTTAACAAGTTTATCTTATTTTCAATTTAGAGCTTAGGGAGTTCAGAAAAATTTAAGTCAATGAAATTTTGCAGAGTGGGGGAAATTTCTTGGGTAAAAACAAAAAGTTTTTTTAATTAAAAAAAATTACAAAATTTAAACAACATGCATACTATTTTTCTGATAGTGTTATATTTGCATTATTTTATACTGTAAAATAATTTAAAGTAATACATTATCTATTTAATTAGATATATTATGTTCTAATTAGCCTTAGACTTTATAGTATTAATTTGTTTCCTCTTTCCTGAGACTATTGTAAATTTCAGCAATTTGTTGGTCTTACATTAGGGTATGTTTCAGCTGGTTTAGTATTACTAAAACCATGTAGAAAATTATCTCTATTGCTAACTGCATTTTAACCTTGTTTCAAGGTGTGAAGAGGTTATAGACTTACCTAGAAGTACTTGCAATTCAGCTGCAGTGCATGTGGAGGCAACAGCTCAGAGAACTCCTGAAAAAGGAGCTCTGAGTTACTAGCACTAGGAGGTTCTTCTGCTGCTTTCTGCACACATTTGACTGGGTCAAAAGAATTTCATGTACTCTGAAAAGTGCCTTAGATTTAGTGTAAAGATATATTTCCTTCTTTTAGACAAAGGGAAAAAGTATGTTGTGATCATCTCTCTTGCCTGTGATAAGAGAAATGCAATGACAAAAAAGTGGCTTTTGAACAACTGTCTGTTCATCTGCACAGAACATATTGCCAGAGAAGGGGTATCCCGCCAAACAGGCAAGAATTCCAAGGCACACCTGGCCTTTCTGCCTGTTCCCTCTAAAACTGTTAAACTGGCAGAAGTGTTCAAGGTTCAGATATAGTAAGAAAATATAACAAGTAATTCTAGTCTTCAGTAAAAATTAGATGCAGACATGCATAGAAGAGTAATCTCAGTGTAAATATACTCAGTTTCTTAGTATATTCACCTGATCCTACTCATAACTTACATAATTTTCTTTCCTGTTATGCTTATCCCATGCTGTAATTTAGCATATTTCATGTTATCATGATGGATAGAAGAGTTGTACAATCCAAGAAATAATAATAGCAGGAGTGAAAGTCAATGTAAGTCAGCTGAAAGTAAAAGAAAGATTTTCAGGGCAAGTAGAAAACAGAAGAGAGAGAAAACTGCTATTTTTCAAATAAGAAGTCTGTACATTAAACCAAATCTAACCAAAACCATGGAAAAATTGAAAGTACACATTGACAACAGAGAGATAGTTTACCACAGCCAAAAAATGTCAATTCATTTTTAAAGGCAGATGGAATTATGTAACACAGCAGAATGAAATTCATAAGCTATTGCTTTAATTCTTAAGAGTGTTTAGGAGTTAAAAATCTTCCTTGGTATTTTGGTTCAACGGGGGATTTTTGTATTGTACATAGTCATAAGCATGTGAATGGTTTCATTAAGTCCAATGGGAATACTCATGTGCATGAAGTTAGATGTGGTTTAATTCCTTGCTGATATGGGGCCAATGAATTTAATGGACTGTTTTAAAAAACATTTTAATAGATACATATTATTAACCACCTGGGGAGTGAAGGTAATAGAAACTATTCTCTTGTTAGCTTTAAAAGCTTTAAACAAAATGTTTTGTCTTAAGAAACTAGTTGCTTTGTAACATAATGTAAAACTCTTTTGTATGAGAGGTTATATGATCTAAACCTTTGCTCATTCATTTTGCTCTAAGGCTTGCTCATTCAAGAGAACTTGAAGGTGTAATATATTCTGATTATTTAAGAGATAAGTATATGTTTTAAAGTGAACTAGATGTTAAGAAGAGCCTTATCAATCTGAGCTATGCCAACAAAATCTGTTTGCCTTTGTAATTTTGTATGGATTTGTATGATAGTATCTGTTTCAGAGAATTTAATTGTTTTATTAGTAGTGAGTTACATTAATTCTATGCAGTAAACTAAGCTTGAAAAATCATTTTTGCATAATAGAACTTGAGAATTCTGGCTTTTTGCCATTTTCTTCCAACAATATGTCAGCATAGATATCCAGTATGGGCTTCTCCAGGTTTTCATGGTAGGTTGAGCAGCAACATGAGCATTGCCTTCATTGTTTTTCAATGGAGACAACAGAAGTTGTTGGTACTCAGTCATAGAGCTTGCAATAAATTTTGCTCAATATCTCTTCTGGGAAAATAAGATTTTGGCATAACTGGAACATTTAGGAAAAAATTCCATAGCACTTCAGTGGTTTGAGGGTATCGTTCTTGCGGAAAAATTGAAGCAAGTTGGCATATATTGTTATTGGTTATAAAAAACTCAACTCTCATGGTGATGGGAGAAATAATCTATGGATCAGCATTATCTTATTTTTTTCAGGACCTGAGTATTTATTCAAGTGCAGAGTTGCAGATTTCAATGCCTGATTTCAGCTATTAGAAGTTTAAGAGTTTTCACCAGTGGTTTCAAACTAAAATAAGTCTATAGGGAATTTATTTCATATAAGACTGTCTGAATGCAAAATGGGATATTATGGCTCTCACAGGAGCATAGAAAAACATTATCCCCTATGGGGCTGTCACATTTTTGCAAAAAGCTTTGTGCATAAGAGGTATGAATTGTTGACTGTGCATTTTTGCATAAATCATATTTTTTGTTATTCCTGGTGGATCAAAAAATGCTTCTGAAACATGCTATGCCATATTTAGACTCAAAGGCAAAGTGGATGTGGAGTGGAGGATTCTGTTTTCTTGTCAGAGAGGGGAAAAAAAAGGCTTTGTACTAGAAATCTCTAAAAGGAAAAGGAGAAAACACCCCCAAAATATTCCTTAAATCCAAAGATACCGAAAAACTTCAGAAGATGCAGAGAAGAGGCACAAAATATACAGCCACGGAGAGAACTGTAGCTCTGTCTAGTTAGTATTTGACAGTTGTGGAGTGATATGGTCATAATATATAATTATCCTTCCAAGAAGAAATGAGCAAGTATTAGAGGTCTCATTAATTTGGTAGGGAAAAACAGAAAACAGCCAATGGCTGAAAGTTAAACTTGATAGAAAAGCAGGTCTTTAGTTTGAACAATGAGCTTAATATTAGCGGCATTAACTAGAAAAGGTCTTGCACATTTAAATTTCTGTTTCCCTTTAAAATTCTAGTGTCTGAAATACATAGATGTGCAGTCTAAACATTTTCTGATCAAAAGAAGGAATGGAATCAAGAATTGTTTTATATTATGTAGAAGGCTTGTTAATTTTATTGGGAGGCTGGACAAGTCTTTTATTGCTATTTATTTGAGTAATTGGTTATTTTATATAAGAGCAAGACCTAGACACTCAGAATTCAGTAAGTGGCTTTCAATCAGAAAATCTGATCATTCATATTCTTTCTCTGTTAAAACAAACCAAAGCACAGATATAGCCACTTTTTGTATTGTCAAGCATTGGTCTCCAAAGCAGAATATATGCACCCTAGGGAATCTGCAACAGTCCTTTGGGGTGCAGGAATCTAATTTTTTTTTGTGAATAAACACTTCTTAAATATTTCTTTTTTCATCCATCCTACTATAACTTTTATTTCGGTGTATGTTGCCTAAGGTTGTACTAGTAGAGCAGTACAGGTGCATGATTTGTAAATAAATATACAAACATTGGGAGAGCAGACTCATAAATATTTTAATGACAGAAGTGACTATCAAAAAGGTTTGGAGACCACTGCCTTAAAGCAAGGTATCAGGTCAATGTGGTAATGCTAACCTTCAGAGCTGTTGCTATGGCCATTTTCTGATGACATCTTTTCAAAGATTGCTCTCCCTCTTTTCACGCTAGACTCCTCCTGAGAAATGGCAGAATGGTTCCCAGGCTGACTCTTCAATGGTGACAAAAGTGAATTTCTCTCACTTTCTGTTTCCTGTTAGAAGACATCAGGAACAAGATATGTGTTACAAGCTATTAATAGGAAAGAGATGTGTGTTTTGGGGCAAAGGGAGCATACAGAGGGCCAGTAAATTAAACACTGGATGCTCTTTTAAAAAATTTTTGTGCATAGAAAAGTTGAAAGAGGGAATTTTGTTAACTTCATATATCATTACATAAGAATATAAAAAACCAGCAACTGATGTGTTGGAAATATTGGTACATGGGCATTTGTACTTCAGAAATTTGATTTTCAGTTCTGCTGAGACTTACCAACTGAATTTAGGTTATCAGAGTAGTGGGTCAATTTTCTATACAGATAGCTTACACGATATCATTAACATCTCATACTCATTCTGTGCCTCAGCCTTTTGAGGAAAAATGGGTAAATGACTGCTAACCAAGGCTTTAATGTGTTGGTTGCAGTTTGTGGTTTGGGATGCTTCTCCTTCCTTCCATGCAATGTGCTACTCAATATGGAGTTAGATACAGTGGCTTCATTAGATTACTTACTTTTTATTTTTTTGCAGACAGCTTTATTATTGTATAGAAATTTTGTGCTACCCTTGGATGTGATCTCACTGAAGTAACTTCTAACTACTTTTAGGCTTAGGTTTTATGCATGGTTTGTGTAAGAAGCAGAATAATTTGACCCCTGAGTTGATTATCCTAGGTGGAGAGTATTCTCCTGTAACTACTGAAAAAAGAAAAAAAAAAATACATCACAAATTAGTGAATCCTCAAATAGAAAACTTACAAAGAAAATAACGTAAAGTAAATTGTAAAAGCATTTTTTGAAGGAAAATGTAAGCAATTTTTATGTGTTTACCTTGGATTTTATGAAATTAAAAGTGAACAAGCATTGGAAATGTAGTTTTCAAACGAGTACATCACTGGCAATCAAGGACAATTGTGCTTCACCCATCTTTTATAAATTTATGCTTTTCTCAGACCTGCTGCTAAATTTTGTCTTAAATATGGGTTGTATTTTGCATCCTGATCAGTACTCATTCATTCCAAAAGTATTCCTTCCAGTTCACAATAGGTTATGTCTTGTGGAAATCCATCATTTTTTAAGCCTGTCTATTTCTGTGATTTATGGTAGCTTTTGCTTGACAGGAACAGGAAGTTTTTGCAGTATGTGTCAGCATTGAATGAAATTATTAGATCACAGATACTAAAGGTGTTTTATTACCAGGAGTATTTTAAAGCCCATATTTTTGGAAAAAATAACTAAGGTATCACCAGTCATCCATTGTCTTGTGGTATCAGTCTGTCCCCTCTTCTCCCCTCTGTTCCCCCAACAACTATGGCTGCTCCTGAATTAAACTGGAAAAGTGGCCTTGGATATGGAGGGTAGTTTTAGCAGGTAGACCAGGAGGTGCAAACAATACACTGGAAAACCTAAAAAATTTACCTAAGGAGTCCAGGGGATGTCCCCAGTACTGTGGGGTTTGTTCCCTTTTATTTATCAGGTTTAAAAATATAGACAGAAAACAATTGGTTTTAAAATAATTCTTAATATTATCTTACTGCTTTTACAGTTAGAAGTATATTTTCCTTGATTATTACGGAAAGTATTTTTGGAGGCTAATAGCAATATAAAGATTTCTGGAGTGAACAAAGTAGCTGTTCTTCTGCTGCATAAAACTTCCATGCTCTTTGCCCACTAATCTGTTGATACTCTCAGGTTGGACACCCCAGGTGGAAGTGACACAGTGGCACAGTGCCAGTGAGACAAGCAGTAGTGGTGGACATTTGAAGCACAGGTAGGAGAGAGAGCTTGGCCAGAATGTGGATGTGCTGAGAGGAATGACATACTCATGTGCCAGAGGGAGCAGGAGACACGTGGGGCTGAAATGAATAGAGTATTTTGTGTGGGAAAGGCTATGGCTTAAAGATGTTATTAATTTTGTGCCCTTTTTCAGAGTTGGTTGTAAGTTACAGTTACAGCCCAGTATTAGTTATGGTTTAAAACCCCTCAAGAGCTGACCATTGTGGACAACCCATGATGCAGAAATGCATCTGCAGAGGAGAGATTAAATATGGGGAGGAAGAGAAAAAATTAAAAGAAAATACAGCTATGCATGTTGTTAGATGATGTTTGTTTGTCTCCTCCAGGTACTGCAGACAGCCAGTACCAGACCTAAATAAGAGCAGCCTCAGGACCATCTTGCCCCAGCATTATGTGTGCTTTCACAAGTGAACACCAGAAAATCACTTCAATGATATTCCTACTTCTACAGTATTAGAACAAAATAGAAAACTCAAAATATGTGTTTTCAATTACCATTGGCATAGTTGAGAACAAGCTCATCTCAATTGCTTTTTTGGTTTTTTTAATGTAATTTCTATTACTTTTTTTTCTGTAGATACCAGCAATAACTAAAAATTTCAGAATTTACTGTTTCTTAAACTTATTCTTGCAAACCAGGGACCAATATAAATTTTATTTGCATTTTTCTTAACTCTATGAATTTTACTAACTTGTAGCATGTTTCTATGATGTTTTTTTCAAATTTAAATCTCTGTGGTAGCAATTCCATTACTTATAAAATTTAAATAACTTAGTATTTTACACATGAATTTTAATAGGATTTAGAAAAAAGTTAATGCATCTTTTTGGACTATTTTTAATATGAATCACAGGAATATTGGCTCTACTGAGAAGGTTTTCATGTCAATTCTCTTAAGGAGAGACTGAGATGTGGGCTACTATGGCAGAAGGTACTTTCAGTCTCAAGCTGCTCTAACCCCATTTTGCAAAGAGCATTCCTGTCTTAGTGGGGGCTTCAGGACAGTGATTTTCTTGCATAATGGCTCCAGCTGCAGTGCTAGAGCTCAGAAATACTATTTCCTACTGTGAGAAAGTTTTTGAAGAGTGTTATGATTACCATAAACTCAATTTAATCAGGATAAATTTAATTTGCATTCTTTGCTATTGGGGTATCTGCACAGATAACCTAATGACAGTGAATGTCAAAGACATCTTCTTAATAAGGATAGAATTAACATTTGAAAAGGCACTGAGGTAGTGCCAAGAGGTGCTTAATTAGAGGCTAATACATGCAACTCTTGCAAAACTTGCCAAATGAAAGTAAAATATTTTCTTTTTCTTTCTTATTAATGCACCATTCAGTTCATGTCAAGCTTTTGTGACTATATGTGTGGTCTTGGTGGGATGAGGTGTTGAACTGGAATATAAACTGTTCTGTTAAGCACCCTGATAAAAGCATTCATAAAAGTTCACTGTTGTTGGATATAATTTGTTGAAGTCTGCCATACTCAAGTAACTTCCTGTCATTACTTCCTGTAATTAATTCAGTTTTATGTACTGCCTCTGATATTATATTCTATTTTTACATGTACTTCTTCGAAAAAGGTGACACAAGAAGCTATTTTTATGTTCTGATCTCATATTCTAGACATGATGAAAAGAATAAAACACTGGAGTGCCAAATCTCAAGGAAAATGCAATCATTACAGTTAGAAATGCCAACAGTAAAGATTCCAATTTCACTGGCCTACAGAGTGGCTATGCTTCATTTAGATAGTGAATTTTCCACTTGCTCTCCAGTCCTGGACTAATCTAAAAGTCAGTAAGCCAGAACACATGAAGTTTTAAATAGAGGAAAACTGTTTACCAAATTACTACTACCTTTTCTGCATACATACAACTACCTTGGATTGCAAGAAGAATTTGCATTCAGAATAGGAAGTGGATTGTCAGATCTACTGTCAATGTTCAAAGTACTCAGTATTTTTTAAAAGACATTTTTGAACGTATGCCAAAGATGCACTCATCCTCATCCTGTGTGTGTTAACTGCATTCCTTACAAGTGCTACCTAAAGGGAAGCTGTCTACCACCTAACTTTCATTTATGTGGTGTCTACCAGAAGGATGCATTTCTAAGAAAGGACAAAGAGGAGTAGAAGGAATAAGCCTAAAGAGAAAAGATAAAAGTGTAAGTTGAAAGGAAAATAAAAAATCCATAGTTGTATGAGGAGGTAGGAAATGAGCAAAGCAATAAGATAAGTGTTTACGAATGAAATTTGTTGCTTTAAAGTTATGTAAAATCTTGATCTGATAATGCATTTTACTTGGGTATTAATTTAAAGTTAGGGTTGCTATTGAAATAATTGTTTTGAGGGCAATTCAGGTTGTACTTTGCAGAACTGACTCCTAACATTTACTAACATTTACATTGCCTACAAAATTTTGGTATCTCAAATTCGAATTCAAGACAAGAGATTGCTTTGCTGGAGAGTACACAGAAATTATTTCAGGGTAATTCTTGTGCTGAGTGAGTTGATAAAATCTAAAAATCCGTCAATCATAGTGAAAAAAAAAAAAAATATATATAATCTCGTTCTGTCTGGGAAAAGCCTTTGGAAATACCAATATGAGACAAGACTCTTTCTGATGCATTTCTCATCTGTAATTAAAATTATGGTGAGAATCCATTCTGGTGCAATGGGAGTGCATGGAATCATGTCTACCATCTGCTGGATTGCTGATGGCATTATTAAGATTGATGACAGACCCCCTCAAGTGACTATTAGAGAGGAGTGCTAATAGCACCTGCTGCATAAACTCTCTGAAGCCAGTAAGGAGCTGCTGGGACAGAGCCATGGTTCTCGGCTGATGCTCTGCAATGCTCCATTGCACTAAGACAGAATTTCTCTGGAGGCTTTCAAAAGAATCCCTGGAGCTGCCTGGAACCTGCTCATTCATTTTGTCTCCAGACCACATCCAGACATGCATTTCCTTTTCAGCTGGAGACAGTTTTAAAATAAGACTATTTTCATTTGGACGGAGGGTATAAAATAGCTGTGCTGTGTACATGAAACAGAGGCCCTGAAAAGAGCTTGTGTCAACCTGAGGAAACAGGAGATGTATTTGCAGAATTGCCATCTGTGCTGGTTTTGGCAAGGATATAGTTAATTTTTTTTTCACAGTAGATAGTATGTTTTGCATTTGAATTGTAAACAGTGCTGGGTAATGTGATGTTTCAGTTTTTGCTGAGGTCACACACAGTTATATGCAGCCAATTTTATAATATTGATTTGAAATGTTACAGCACTTCTCGCAACATGATAATGAAGATTGGTGCTAAATCAGCAACTGACAATGGATTAAAATGGCAGCTGGAGGACATACAGTAGGTACAGAAACTTCTCTGCCTAAACAAATCCTGTGCAGTGGTCCATATCTACTGGTATTTTTGGCAGTCAAAATAATTGTGTGTTTTACAAGCACATACAGAAACTGAGCCACAGTCAAGTAATTTGACAGTAGTCAAACAAGTTTGAATGAGCCTTTTTTCAAGTATTGAGTAACATTTTTAGAAGTAGGGCAGGTGCAATATCTTTAAAAAATGAAAGATAAAATTTATGAAGACTAAATTAAAAAAAAAAAACCTCGGTAGAAGTAAAAGTTACTGCAGCATTTGAAAGCAAATTTAAATAAAATCACATAAAAATCAAAGAGAATTTATACTAAGTATGTACTAGAAGTCTGTATAACTAACTAGCAGTACATTACTAGAAAAATATGCAGAATAAGAAGTCTGGATCTGAGATAGCTGTGTTTAATATGAAATCTATTAGAAAGAACAGTAACAAAAGGCTATACAGAGTACAGACAGCATAGCTTTCTGACCATCATTAACAGGCTACAATTTCCAGGCTTGATTCAAGTCATGGGAATTGTTTACTAAACCAGTGCCATTAGTAACCAAGAATAATATCAGCAGGGTTTTTCCAAAATCATGACCTGGGGCAGCATAAAAGGCTCTCCACATAAGAGGCAAAAATTGAGGTTTCAAACTCAGTGAAAATTAAACATAGTAGCTTTCCTCCTCTATCTTCTCTCACCTTTTAAAATGTGCAGATATGTACTAAACATTAGAATCAGACATGATAGCTGGTACATTCTGTTTATGTAATTCCAAAATAATTGGAAAACCTTCTACCATAATATTAAGTAAAATCCACACCAGCATTTTTAATAGAATTCTGCTCTTTTTTAGTGCAATGAAGTTTTAAGTGTCCACAATAAACTTATTACCTTCTTTGCATTGCAGTTGTAAAAGGAACACTGTTGTATGCTAAATTTACGTATCAAGTTTATCTTTTTTTTTTCTTTATTGTATTTATCTTAAAGAACATATTTAAGGATGTAATTTCTTATCTCTGTGTTTTCACCTGTACAGTGAAAATTTGGTAATCTTTATCAGTGCTAGTGTTTGAATGTATGCAAGTATGAAAAAAACATATTTTGGGGGGTACTTCATGAGAAGATGTGGGGGTTCCAGCTTTTTGTTTGTTTCTTATAAATTTACAGACAATATTTGCTTCTCTTTGCACATTCTTGCTGAAATTTGCTTAGATACAGAGGCCTATCAGTTTAGACCTCAACATTCTTAAAATATCTGTGTCTCTGCCTATCAGCAAAACAAAACAGTGGTGTGAAAGTGGTGGTTTTTAACAAAATCACTTTGTATCTAGTAATGCTGCATTCACATACATTCTTTATGTTGTCATTTTTCCGCAGTCATTTGCTTTTTCGTGATTTTTGTAATTATTTTAAATCGCTGCAAATTACTAGAAGTATGTTGTGGTGTGAAACACAGACTGAAAAAAACAAAGCAGAAACAAAAGCAGAGTAGGGAAGCAAAAAGTTTACAAAGTGACCAGTACTACTAGTTCTTGGTAGGCATTCTATTTTAGCTGCACATACACTCTTTCCTTAACCCTCCCCTTTGTTTCCTTCCAAAATGTTGCCTGGGTACTAAGATTTGACAATTTCCTGTAACGTTGGTTCCCAGATTTCAATACTTTTCAAGATGGACAAAAGTGTTCTCCTTTAGTTGTTCAAGCAACTGAGGCAGATGCCTCTGTTATAGTAAAATGCACAGTCTTAAGTCTAGCTGCAGTCTTTTCCTTAGTACAAGGTCCAAGGAATTGACACATTATCAAAGCATAAATGTATTTATTTCCATTAAACATACAAAAATTTAAAAAAAAAATGCGGTGCATTCTTTGACTCTCCTTCCAAAATTACATAAAGTAATATATGTTCCAGTGCCCAGCATTTGTCATTTATTCAGGAATTATACAGGGCACCTTCAACATTATTTTCTCTGTATATCACCAGAGAATTGCTTGCTGGGAATTTTGGAGGTCAAAACATTCATGAACTTAAAATTCCTTGTAAACATTTTCTCAGTGAGCTAAATTAAGTTTTACCCTACTGCTTTTGAAAATTATTATTTTTAATAGAATAGTTGTATAGGCTCTAGATAGCAACTGTCTTTAGCAAAGGTTTGTTTTTTCTAATATTCATTGCATGTTTTTAAATTAGTTTTTTTCCCCACAATATTACTATCTATAAAAGCTAGTAAAATTATAGGTTATCAGCATTCCCTTTCTTTAGGAAATAGCATTTTATTTGGTCAGATACTGGACTGATGTTTGAAAATGAGCAATAAGTAAAAAAAGAAACATATTCAACAATGGATGATTAACAATGAGAATATAAAGAGAGTATTATATAAGAGATGTAGCTACAGGGAATTCAAGATGAGCTATAAATGATGGAGTTTCTGAGTCAATGGATATAATTAGGGAGAGTCTCAAATTTAGTATTGCTGTGGACCATTTTCACATCCACAGTCCAGCAGTGATATTTAATACCTGTGACAGAATTTCATATAAACAGCTTTAAAGAAATACAGTGCATAGCTTGAACACCCCTGGGTATAGAGTTCACAGACTGCCTAATCTGGAGAAACATCTATTATTCCAAACTTGTTAATCAGGTGTTACAGCTGAAACAAACATACCATCACACTATGACAGGAGAGGAAAAACAAATAATGTTCAACTATGGCAGTGGTATTTTCTTTTAGATTTTCATTTCCCATTTGCTAAATGCCTCATAATTGCTAAGCTTTAGGATAACATGCCATGTTGCATTAAATCTAGGCATCGAACATCTGGGAAGCATCTTCACAGCATGTTTTTGAAAGAGACAACAGAGCAAGCAGAATTGCTGCCAGCAGGGAAAAGACTGAGCTGAAGGAGCAGGAACAGAAGCACACAGGTGAGATCTTTATAGTGAAAAGGATCCCTGAAGGATCTCTTCTGTTAAGGCAGCTGATGTAGTAAAATGTATTTAGCAGGTGATTTGTACCTTCTACTCTGTAAGGGCCAACATTTACATCTACCCATAAACTGGTACTACCTGTGCCTTGGACATGTAAAGATGGAAAGTCTTCTGTGCTGTACTTTGAAAACACAGAAATTGTTCTGCTTTCATGAAGATTCACAGCAGTGATATGCAGCTCCTGAGTATGGTTTGTTTAGACCCACTCACTTCAACCTCACAGCTTAAAAATGGTAAGTTATTTCCCTTTGTACTAGATACTGTCAGAGAATAGCAGAATTGTTAACAGTTTCTTCTCACAAATGCTGTTTGGATTAGAGGAATAATAACACAATAGACATATTGAAGATTTTATTTTACATATATAATAGCCTGTTGAAATATTAATTATGAGTATTGGTGCAGGTCCTTTTTGATTAACTTGATTGTGTTCATTTGACACATTACATGTTGTACTCTGCAAGCAATGTCTCTTTCACTCTTGTTTAATTTATGGATATGCTCTCTCCTGCATACCAGCACCTGTATGCCTGATTTCTCACGCTTTAGGTCACAAGCTTATTTCCTTTCTAATCAACTCAGTGTTATGTTTTCCTACAAGTGCTGTTTCCAAAGACATGCTAGTAATGACATATTTACTTCTCATCTTTCCACATCACTTTCATGCTTCAAGAATTGATTAAGCTACCACAGGCTGGTAAAATGTTCTAAATAGAGCAGACAGAATGACAGTGAAAATATTTTGGTGTTTGCTCTTTCTGACATGTGGAACAAATATTCAAGAAGTTATTTAGGATAAGAAGTATTGTCTGTAAAATGTTACAAACTAAATTTAAACTAAATGTGGAGATGAAGTGAAAGAACATGTTATAAATAAAACATAGTTTTCCAAACATAATTTTCTGGCCAGTGACTGTGGAAAGGAGCTGTGCCTTTGCAAGTGCTCTATGGTCAGTTTCTCACAGAGTTTATCAAGCTCTGATGCTGCTGGTTAATAGCTTGGAAACCATACAACAAAAATGGACTTGGCTAAAGTGAGGTATTTACTGACTTATGTGTCAGAAAGGGAAGAAATAATTTTTTTGATCATCTAGAAAAGTCAGTCCTTCACCCACAAGATCAAACTTTCTAAAACTCAATGCATGTGGCGACTTTTTATTCTAAGATAAAAGGTTTTAACTTCACTGTTCCCTGCAGATTTAAAGATAATAATTATTTCTACAATACCCAGTTTTTGGATAATTTATGAGTGATTATATCTTTAAAGAATGCTTTCATGGCTCTGTGTGTGTGTGTGTTTGTGTGCCTTTCTTAAGAAGTCCCAAGTGTCCTATTCCTCAGTTCCCCATCCTCTTGGTGTGCTTATTTAATAACACACAGTCACATAAGAGATAGCAGCTGCATATGAAGGCAGAGCTTCTTTGCTTTTCTCTGCCTTCTGGAGACTTGAGCCAAAAAATAGTCAGTCTGTTATAATCCTGAACTTAGCAGAAGGCAATTTCTAAATCAGGCCCTAAAGAAATATGAAAAATATCAAATCTCCTCTCTGTTTGAAATGAAATTATCATTTTTTAAAATGAAGTTATCTAGTAGGAAAATCTAGTTTCATCTTGCAACCACCACAGCTTAAAGGGTGCTGTGAAAAACTTAAAAAAAAAAAAAAAGTCACACTCCTCTAAATCCTTCTGAAAAACAAGGGGAGAGAGAGCAAAAAGAAACATGATTGTTTATTTTCATACACCTTACTGTTCTTTCATGTGTTTTATGTAGAAAAAAAAAGATATTCTATTCTACAAATAGATTTATATTACAGTACTAGCATATTAAAAGAAAAACCCAACATTGTAAATGCCAGTGAGAAGTCTGATAACGTGTACACTTTCTAGAAAGGCAAAAATTTAATACATTTTCTAAACTACAAAAAGCCAGGCCAGTTTAGAGATGAGTTAAATAAGAATAACTTATTTCTGGGAGTGCTAAGGGAAAAATATGTTGCTTGTTTAGACAATTTTAATGAAGGTCTAACCTTTTACATTAAACGTCAGTTGCCTTCACTTGCTGACAGCAGTTCATATGCTTTCAGCAAAGGACACAATTTAATGGCCACATGCACCAGATTATTTAAATAAATGGTTTGAATAGGCTTCTCTAAGAAGTAAGCATGAAATAATTTTCTCAGTTGGGATTTTTTTCCCATAATTTAAAAAAAACATATGTAATCACTTTACAGAAAACATAGTCTGTAGTGGCTTTAGAATTTCCATGCCTTTGTGTGCTAATAAATTAGTTATTTCATATGAGTGACACACCAGTAAAGTAAATTGATGTTTTAATATGTTATTACTTTCTAAGAAACATTTTTTTTCCTATAGAAAAGGGGAAAAACACTTTTTATTTTAACAGAATGCAACTATTTAACAGTTTAGGTCTAAATAATGAAAAGATATGGCCAGCCCTGATACAATAAGCCTAAATTAAATGACTCTTTAAGAAAGAAATACATTCAAGTTCTGCTGGGATAACCAAGTGATTTAGCCTCAAAATTACTGAACTCTGTATTTATTATTTACTAGTTTTTTGTTATTTATTGCAATATGAAGTATTCATTTAATCCAAATAAATAGGATTTGGTAAAGTCTAAATACATTTGCAGCTGTCTATAATGATGTCTTTCACTTCTGAAGCAGTAGAATGTTCTTTATCTGATTCTTTAAAAGTGGCTTTATGGTTTAGCGTGATTTAATTGACCTGATTTTCTCTATAAATTTTGTACATATACAAATAACAGCACTGCAATGAAAATGCAACCTGAATGAGAGATTTTAGAATATTTAATTAGCAGTATTTTGCCTCAGAATAAAATCTGTTTTTCCCATGGAATAATGTAATAAAATGGGCCTGATGTTGAATGTGCTGTTAATTAAGAGATAGGAAAAGACTGTCAAATGTTGGAACCCTGCTTGAACTGAGTGTAAAGTTAGTAAAGATACTCATTTATGCATAAATGAGTAACTGATATTCACTGCCATTTTGTTTAGACATTTAAAAAAAAAAAATTCATATTCCACTGTGATTTCCATGGTTTTGACTTTGCTTTACATATTGCTGTTTCTAATTTTGTTCTAATCTTTATGGCTTCTGGGTGAAACCACTACAAAAATCTAAGGAATATGCATCACCTCATTCTTCATTCTTCCCTCCTTCTGCCCATGGAAATGTAAATGTACTATGGCTGAAAGAGGTTGAATCTTAAGCAATCAGTTCACTGATACTTCTCCATGGCCTTTTATGATGTTGTGATATTAAGTGTCATTTTGTGTCCATTACTTCTTGCTGATGGAACTGTAGTCACAATGTGCCTTCTGAAGGCATCCTAGTGCAAATGCTGTTGGTTTTTATCTCGTGGTATAATATTTAACTATTAAAATGCTTAGCAATCATTAATATTAATAAACACCACTGTTAACTCTAACCTCTAAAGTCTTTAGTGTTAGCTTGATACACATCAAATGCTTAGTAGGTAACTTTAAATATCTTCAGTATTGTTTAAAGAAAAGTCTTCAATTCTCTCAAGAGAATAATGCTGTTTAACTTCAAAATGTTATTCTTTCTCACTCACTAAGGAGCTCTTTGTTCCAATAAGACTGAAAATAGAACCAATTTGCTGCTACAAGATTGATCATATTTGCAATACTGAATTATTTGCTTCATAGGAAGAAAAGTTTCTTTTGCTATCTTAAAAAAATGTTGAAGATCCCAGAAAGGTCTCCACCTTAAAAGCATTTGAGCATGCCACTTAGAAGCAGTCTATGGCTATTTTATATGGTCTCTAAGGTGCTCAACAACCCTATAAAGTTTTATTTTACTGGTTCCTGTTACTTTGTGTGTTATATGTTTAAAGCCAATGAAAAGATTTTTTCATTAATCACATGAATTTTTATTTTACTGTTCACATAAGAAAGCTGTATAATACCTTTCAGTACCTCAATTTTTGTGTATGAATTATATAATTGTCAGCAGGCATTATTCTGAACTGCAGTTTCTAGACCAGAAAATCATGTTTAAATCACTCTGGGCATTAAAATGAAATGGGTAAATGACTTGACTGCATTGAACTGGCAGGGTCATCCTGCAGCAGAACACATTATGAAATCAAGTATTATATGTCTTTAATTGTGAAGCAAGGTACGAGTTATTCAAAGGGGATTTTTTTTTTTTTTTTTTTTTACTTTTTGTTTTTAAACTGCTAAGGGAATAAAAAGTGAGGAATTAAAATCTGGAAGGTATAAAATACTCCAGCAGCAGTCAAACCTTGCAGGGGCATTTCAGTTTTCATGCAGAAGAGGTAAACCTTGGTGAAAGACTTTCTAGCTACAATAATGAATGAAGTCACCCTATTAAGATTGCTATCCTTTTCAGTATCTTTACTTCTGTGAAGCATTTTTGAAATTTCAAAAATGTCTAGCTCCTCTCCAGAGAGTTCAAAGAAATCACAGACATTTCTCAGACAAAAATCTGATGCCAAATAAAGGCAACAATTTGACCAGGCCTGTCATGTTAATGCCAGTGAAAGACAGTAAGAATCTCATCAAAAGGGAATCAATACTGCTCTACAAATAAGAAGGAAATGCTTCAGAAAGTTTTAGAGTGTTTTAAAATAGTTTCATTTGGGAATTCTTCTCTCAGCCATAATATGACACCCTCAGATTAGCTCAGTTGGTCAGAGCATGGTGCTAATAAGGCCAAGGTTGTATATTTGATCTCTGCTCAGGCCATTAACTTAAGAGTTGATCTATGTGGTTCCTTCCAATTCAGATTATTCTGTGGCTCTGTGAAATATCTTGGGTTTTTTCCTCTCCTAAAAAGCATTAACCAAACACAACTGAGCACTAATTTGCCTGATGGCTTGGCAATTAGCACCAGTCAGAAACATTAAAATGAAACAGACCAATAAAATTACACAGTAAGGAAAGCTATAGATAATAATAGATAATGACCACTATTAATAAACTGATGCAATCAGTCCACAGGACATCCATGGGAGCTGTGCCCAGTGCTGCCCATTTCCAGCTTAGGGCCCCTCTCCATTCCTTCCCCCAGTGTCTGCCCCCCCCGGCACTTACCTTCCTTCCACCCAGCGCCTCAAAGTGGCTCCGCAGCTCCTCCACAGTGACAGGGATGTGCTCCATCACCTGAGATCCACCTAGGCTCTCCTCCTTGAACACATCTGCCCTCCTGCTCTCTGATGGCATCTTCTCCAGGGCAATCCTGTCTGGCACCAGGGATGGTGGGAGTGGCGAGTGCTGGAACATCAGGCCTGGTCTTGCAGCATTGGCAGACTCCCATCTCTGCTTGAGGAGCTCCACGGAGCCCTTCTGCAGGGGCAAGTCTGCCAGCTCCAGCATGCCCTGCCAACACAACATGTACCTGGGGTCAGAGGCCAGTGCATGGTGCCAGCAGAGGCAAAATGGAGAGGCTCGGAACCCCTTGTTTGTTAGAGGACAGGCTGGGACAGAAGGCACTTCCCAATGGAAGATGTGAGATCCAGTAAGATCAGATCCAGTAGGAATCAATAAAAGAGTTCAGTGTGTTCATACAAGAGGAACGTGTAAATTATAAAGTGAATTAAAGGTGCTGTTCAGACATTTTATTCTTAAGCTTGACAGCAGAATTGCTGTCTATAATGAATGTAAAAGCAGCAAGCATACAATTAGTGAGAATTCCAAACAAAGTGAGGTTAATGAATGAGTGCCTGGTAATCAGTGTGTGACATGAAAGGTGTTGTGACAGGTTGACTGCTGATTTCTTTAAGACCTGATACAGCTGTCTGTGTTGTGGGTTGAGTCATAGCATTTTAAAGCAGCTGGGAAACAGAAGGGCTACTGCATTAGCTGAGAGACTGCTTGAGTAGCCTGGAAACACAACCCAGGTTAGTTCTCCTAATTGCACTGTAACTCTTGTCAGGTAAATTGCTAAGTGTTGATATCCAACCTTTCTGATCAGTTGACTGTGCTCACAAAGGCTTAGTCCATCTTTCTTACAGTACACTTGGAAAGGAAGATTGCCATTCTGTTATTTTTCACCAGTTGATGGCTTCTGCTCCCCTTTCCCTGAAATCAGCTCCCAATAGGTTTGATTTTAATGTTTTCTGCCCTGTAGCAAATACTCAAATGTAGGTTTTCATATCTCATTCTAAAGGAGATTTAACTAAAAAGAATGTGAATTTAAAAGAAAATGAAAAAGAAATGAAAAGCAATGTTAACCAGAACTGCAGCCCAACTGGTAACTAAAATCTCAGTTCATTAGTCCCTTCCTTTTGGAAAGGAATTCTTGCATGTGGGTAGCTGTCCTTTAATATGCTTATGTTTGGTAGAGTTTAATTTGATCTGCATTGTTGGGAGTTGGGCTTTGGGGTTTTTATGTCATTTTTTTTACCCAGAATGAATGTTCTGTAATACTTTACTGAAGAGTTAAAAACAATGAGGAATGCTGGGTATTTGATGTATTCCAAGAATAATTTTAAAAGGAGACTTCAAGGTCCACCTTTCTTACACAGTATGGTAGGAGTTTCTTCACTCACAGTTTTCACCTTCTGTGTAACCAGAAGTTGGCCCAAGGCTTGTTTCTCCTTTAGTGTTTTGGCAGAACTACATTGTGATTATGGTTAACATGCTGCTAGTTTTCTTTAACTGATACAAGCTGTCTCCCAAAAGCTTCCTGCAAGTGAGAGAGTGACATCCTTCCTTCCCTTACCATGCATACTTCTTCCATCAGAGATTATGAATGGGTCTGGCTTCTGGCCCAAAATGAGGAGCATCTGTTAAATTCCCCAGTTGCAAGAATGTTCATGCTAACTCACAGCTGGAGGTTAGAAATACTCCTGATTTATGCTGCATCTAAGGACTGACTTTGGACTCTGGAACAGGCTTTTTATAATTTGCTTGAGAATGCTTATGCAATACCCCCATTCTATGTTTTGTTTCAGTGATGGTGGGTCCTTTTGTTGGTTTCAGTGATTTTTTTTCAGGGTTTGTGTTATGGCATCTTTCAAAAACAGTCGGGAGCGAACCAGCTTGTCCCTCACAGCTCTCAAGATGCTGTTAACTTATTGTGGTAGCTGCTTTTACTCTTGTCTGGTGTGGGACCTAGGGTTGGTAGACAGTGGATAAAATTAATATCTCCTTTGTTCACATGCGTGTGTTGGATGAAGGAAAATTCTGTGGAAATTCAGGAATTTATAAAATTGGATTCCCACCCCAAAAGAGGGATTTCTTTGTAACATCTGCATTTGTGTCAGGAATAAATTTCAATGTAGGCCCAAACTTGACTTTCAGCCACTTTGTAAATATATGTTTTAATGAAAGTGTACCTCTGAAACTTGGGGAAGGAGGGGAAAACCAAAACAAAACAAAAAAAAAAAAACCCAAACCAGGTTTGGATGTGTTCTAGAGGTTGTTTGATGTTTTCATTTTCACAATTTTTATTAATGATGTCTCTGATCTTCTCATTTCCTTCCATACCTGTTCATAGTAGTTTCAACCCCTGTAGAATACTAACAGTATATTATGTCAAGTAAAATATTTGAGGAATATTTGATATCTAGGATTTTAATTTATTTTAATTGTTTCCTGAGCTTTGTAGTTCCTTATGTTTTCTGAAAATGTAGGAAGAAAATAAAGGAAATGAGAAAAGTACATATTTTTACCTTGACATAAGTCGTTGTTATAATTTCATACTGGTTCTGCTAGTTGTAGTTTTTTTACTGTCCATCTGTGAAATTATCTTGTTTAAGTGACAGGGAGAACAGATACTGTTGCTTTTAACAAGTATCAGAGGTTTTTTCTTTTGTCTCTGCTATTTTTGGCTCTCAGCTATCTGTATTTGTCCTCTGGCCTATTTATTTTTCCCCCAAACATATTTTGATTTACTATCTCATAGTGACAATAGATTTACTGCATCATCCAATTAGCTGAAATGCAGGCAGATTTGGATCTGTGCATCTGTGAGGTGCATAATAGGGGTCCACCTAGGAATGGGGCTGGTGGCAAGGCAAAACTTACAGTCTGTTGCATTTATGTTTTCAGTCCTGTCACACGTGCTCGTAACCGGTGAGAGCCCATAAAAATGGGAAACATATTTTTAAGAATTATTATTGTGATAGGATAAAGGTTTCAGTGAGATTAAAAGATTGCAGAGAGCATTGTCCTCTCATTTTCTTTGGTTTTTGAGACTCAAGTGTGCTTCTGTGGCAGAACTTGGAAAAATGAATATTACAGTATGAAAAAAACTATGCTAGTTAGTGAGCAGTTATTCTGGAAGAAATAGGTGGTGGAATTTTTGTGAAAAAAGTGCCTAAAATGCTATATAACCTCCACAAGCAGGTCTTTATAAATGCTATCTAGAAACCTTTTGCACTAAATACTTATTGTGTTTGTTTTAATAGGCCAGTGATGGTACTGCAGTCAAATTGTAGGTTTTCTTTTTTGTGTGTTTGTTCTCTGGGGTCTTTTGTATATTTCTCCCATTAATTTGAGGCCTACAGTAATTATTAATTTCATGTTATAAATCAATAAATGTATACTTTTCTTGAACAAACAGCTATGGGAAAGCCTATAGACTTTGAGGACTCATGAATTGTAGGAATCCAGTAAATATCAGGATTTTTTTAAAATCAGAAATTGTTGATAAATCTGTCTTCACAGCAAGATATTGGTGTTGTCTTTCTTGCACTGTCAATGAGACATGCCCTCCTCTAATGTTCACAGACTGTATTCCATTAGTAGGTAAACATTTGCATTCAAGGAAAGCTGTTAAGGAAAACTTTTAGTTCTGCTCTGTGTTAATTTGGCAAAACGGCTACCTGCATTTTCATCATATTCTTGCTATCTTAAATGTTTCTTATGTGTAAATGCTTTCATTTGTTCACTAGCAAATGAGTAAACAGAAATTATAAAAATAGGAAACTGATAGAGTTTACTTCTAGAACTCTTTGTGAAAAGTGGGATGATACAATCATGCATATTGTACTGGTAAGTCCCCACCTAACTTTAGATGACACTCTGTTGTCAAATAGCTGGCATTTGCCACTGCATATTGAGCTGGATTTCCTTCTCAGTTAAAAAAAACAAAACAAAAAAAACCCCAATAAACCAAAACAACAACAACAACAAAAAAAACCCCAAAAAAACAACCCACAGGAAGAAACCCTAACAAAACAAACCACAACACAAAAAAGACCCTCACACCATAAATCCCAAAAATCTTTTGAGGACAGCGTGTGACAAGTCCTTTTCATAGCCTTCTATACTACTTCATCCAGCTCTTGCATCCGAGACCTCTCTTTCTGTTTCACCCTGATTCCAGTTAGTTTTCACTGTCAGGAATCCCTGGCATGAGGCTCCGTAGGACATCTTGGGATAAATTACGAAAAAACAGCACATTGCAAATGAAGACTGGATATCATTCAACCAAATGAGGTTTTTCCCAAACCTCTGAAGAACAACCCCCAAGATCGTGAAGAAGCTACAGGTCAACAGGACCTGACCCCAGACTTCATGGCAATTCTGGGAAGGGGCACAGAGGGTGAAAGAGGGGATCAGTATCTGCCTAAGTTTTGCACTAAATCTAGTCAAGAATACAACAAAATTGTTCAGCTGAAAGGGATTGACAGCAATCCTGTAGCCCAACTGCAGTATTCACTGGCAATGTTACTAAATAATCTATCTTCTGCTTAGAACTCTTTATATGTGCACACAATAGCTGGGCACATGTTTCTGACACCATTCCTTGAAAAGCTTGCATTTTCTTTGCAGGTAAGCAGAGCCTGCAGTATCTCTAACATTTCTTCATTTACATTTCAGACGCTTCTTAACAAAAGCAACTCAGACAAGTTCATGAAGAGCTAAAATAGTTCTTCATTACTATAAAATGTTAAGCATTTCCAAATTCCTAGTCATATTTTGAGAAGATATATTATTTGGGGCTATCATTTAACATGTCAGTCTTTATCCTGACACAAATATGCATAGGTAAATAATAAAACTTTAAATGTTGTTTCAACTTTGAATTATGACAAATACTTTTATGGCTAGTGGAACAAGGTTCCAGTATTTTAAGGCAAAAAACATTAATGTCTCATATCTTACCAGCAAAATCAACACATTTTATTGTCTAATAAGACAGGACTAGAAAGTGCATAATTCATATTCATGGGATTGAGGAAAGACATGCTTATTATTTTTCCTTTTATCCCATGATTCTTATTTATTACATGAGAAGTATCAGGCCCCCCACCAGACAGCCTATTCACGATAACAAAGCAAAACAAACAAATTGCTTATTTGCACTGTTTCTTACCGCTGTGCTCTTCTCAGTCAAGTTTTCCAGTTGTGACTCTGCTGCATTCATTTTGAGCAAATATAAAGAAAGACAATTTTAAACATTCTCTAATTCATTGCTCTCATTTGACTAACGAACATGAGGCTTGATGGACACACGTCTGATAGTAGTTACAAGACACCAAATCTCTTGCGTGCTTGCGTTGCCAATGTATTATTTAGTGAGGTGTGGAGGTAAGGTATGCTTTCTGCTGTTCTTCTGGCTGTGCTCTGTGTGCTCACCTTACACTGCTTAGCACTGGCAAAGGCTGCAGGCAGCAGCTTTTGTTTCAGTGCTCTTTGGCAGGAAACAAAGCACCTTCCAGTAAAAAATTGTTGGTTCTTAAGTACCTAGGAAGGGTTTGGAGAAAAAGTACAATTGGTAAGTCATAAGTCAAATGGATAATAAAGTACTATGTCAATTTGTGCAATTCAGACCATCAAAAGATACCAAGTTCCAATGCAGCTGGCTTTCTTAATAATAAACAGTTGCTTTTGAAACAGTTTGATTGTAGACCAAAAGTACAGAGTATAAGTTATACAGAAAAAAAGTTAGAAGCATTTTTGAAAACCTTCCACTCCCTTTTGCTCTGTTTTCATCTGCTATGTTCCAGGGCTGTTATTCTGTCTTTTTTTTCTCTCCTCCTGTCCCAGTCCACATCTGTCGCAATTTCATGTTAACAGGTGAAGACTCTGGTCAAGAGGTGCTGCCTTTTGACATTTACCCCCCTCACAACTGTGAACAGACACAGCTGAATTCTGATTTTTCTGGGCTGCTGACCCAGTGGGCAGGCATGTGCTGCTCAGCAGAGCCAATGCAGGGACAGAACATGTTCTGCAACCTCTCACCAAATGACTTGTTGTCTTTAGGGACATATTTTTGGGTGGACTTTGTTGTAGATAATAAAATACCCACACATAAGAGCACCTGTTTGTCACTGTTACTCTCAATTACTTGGCTAACTTCAGGTTCTCTTGAATAGCCAGCTGGGCAGGAGTAAGTGTTTGGTCAGGTCTGGCATGCCATGCTTGGTTTTCTTTGATTTACACTGGTTTGTTCTTTAGTGTAATTGAAGCTTTTTTGACTTTCAGGCTAAAGTTCCTTTTCTAGTAGAAGTTTAAAGGACTCTTCAGAGAAGTAAAGGGCATGCTAAGGTACCCTCTTGCTTCCACTCTTGTGCTAGGTATTTTGTAACTCATAAAAGTTATAAGAAATCTTACTTTCAAAAGAGAAGACCATAGAATGTACAAAGTAACAAATTTATTTAAAAACTCAATTTCTCCCCCATACCTTTGAAATAGTGGCAAAACTTATACTGGAATAAAGCTTACTATGCTACAAGTTGATTATATGTGACTCATGCTTCAGTCTAGTGTTTAATGAGAGGTGGGTAAAAATCTGTGTGCAGAATCTCCTCTATTCTGCCCTTCACAGTTAGATTTACTTCTTTGTAGTTATTACACAGAATTGCCAAATCACTGTGTGGGGTTTTTTTCCCTCTCTCAAGTTTGATCATGGCTAAATGACTACAAGGCAACAGGGAATTAGGCCTCTTGTTTCATGGTGTGTTTTAAATTGAAAGTTCAGAAAGCTCATGGCAGATATTACTGGGCATGAAATCCCTGTTCTGAGGATCATCCATCTCATTGCTACACCTCCATTATTTCTACGCACTCCCCCAGGTCTGTCCTTGTGAACTGGTAGAATGCTCCTATATACTTTTAAAGCTCTTGTAACTGAACAGCCTAACTGGAACTACAGAGGAACTTAAGCATTTTATTGCATTTAGCTTTTGCTTAAGAAAATTTATTTAATCTCATACTTTTTTTTTAATATAGAATTATGTTTTACAGTAAGAATTTTCTTGGTCAGTATTGATTTTCTGTCATTCCTGATTGTGAGGTTATTTTATGTACATTTCAGTCAGCTGAAAGTTGCTTTCTTGATTAACCTGTTCTTAGCAAAACTGAAAGTGAAGAGAAATCCTACATAGATCTCATTGCTTCTATAGAGAACCAGGAAAAGAAATATATAATTACAGCAACTTGTTTTTCATGGTTATGATAAAAGGATCCAGAGATGTACATTACCTGTCTCCTTTAGGGTACCATCTGTTCTACCTTTGTATTTGGCTGACAGTTAATAAATGTCCTTGGAAATATATTGGAGGAGGAGGGTGCACAAAAAAAAAAGTTTTAATGTTGAGTTTTAGCAAAAAGCCCTGATACTTGACTTTAAATAAGGAGTTCAGAATTAGATGGTCTATTTCAAAGTAGGATTCTGGGGGGTGTTTTCCAGCACAGATAGGGCCAGTGAAATGGAAGTAAGGAGTTTATGACCTCATTGTTGTAGTCAGTGTTCTGGGAGCCCTGAATTGCAGCCATGTGTAACTCTTATGGCTTTATCTTGGCAGGAATATATGAATCAGCACATAAAGCAGTATTATTTTGTGATCTAGTCAGCAGAGGAAGCCTTGGCAATATGCATTAAATATCTGGGTAAAATTCCCAGGATTATGGTATGTTTCCCTCAAATTGGATAACTCTTAATTGGTCAGTTATTTTCAAATTGAAAAATTACAACTGGCTAGCTTGTTGAGAAGAATGTGTTATGACTATGGTAATAGTAATTCCATTAGTATAATTCACTGCAAATAATCCTTATGTGATTTCAGGAGACAGTGGCATCCATTAAAAGCACAGCTGATGACAGTGGATGGTCACCCCTCAAACTCTAGAGACCAGAGCTCACTGTGCTTAATCACTCACCCTCCATTATTGAGGAAAATATTTAGGATGCCTTAATTTTACATTTGTCTCTCAGGAATGGCTGGTGCAATGACATTAATATTCTTTTCAGCATGATTGATTTTATTCATAATACTGCTGCATCTAAGTTAGATGCCTCCATACTGAGGGATCTTGGAATCAAGTATACTGTAGTTATCTCAGCCATCTTTCTGAGACTGTCATGAGAAGGATTTCTGGTAAGTTTTCCACATGAAAGACAGTATTACTAATATATATTGTTTAAATTGCTTCTGTTCTTTTAATAGGTGTTGTTTGCCATGTGTCTTCATAAGGGAAAACAAAGGTTTCAGTGGAACAGTTATTACTATTTTGAATATATGAATATTTATTATTATTATTGTATCAAATTATTATGATAAGCATGTGAATAGCTTCTGGAAATTTTGCATTTATTTTTCACATATTTCAGCACATGGGAGTTTCAGTATATTGCAGTCTGGTATGCTGGAATCAATCAACACAATTGTAGACTTGGTTGTCAGTTTTGACAATGTTAAACAATTTGAAAATTATTGGATTATTTCAAATTTGATACTGTGTATGAAACAGAGATTTAAAAAGTCCTACTTTTTTGAGGGAAGCAGAGATCAATGTGAACGGGTCCTGAGCTGACCTAAGCAACTCACCAAAGCTCAGTACAAAGACTAAGACGGGCTAGTCCAAGTGCATTGGGTAACATCCATGCAATAGAACAGTGATCTGAATGAGGTATCAGTATCAAGACAGACCTTAAGGACAAAGACGAGAGAAAATGAGTGCTAGAAGGCTGAAATACTTGGTGGCAGACAAAAGATGTATAACCTGACAGCATAGGGGGTAGAAGTGGAGTAATGTACCTTAAACAAAAAATTTATAATGCAGAGGAGGCATATCTATTGTTTGTTTTAAGAATGAGATTTTTATATCTTAATGTTGACTGATGAAAGGTACATAAGTTGATCCACTTTTGCTATCACTACAATTAAATATAGGGAAACAACTTCTGACGTGATGAGAAGGTAAGATCTTGACATGGATCATGTCAGAATGCAATCTTTTAAAGTATAACATACAAGGTCATACTTTACACCTGTGTGTGTATATATATACATACATTTTTTTTTTTCTCTTTTAAACCTGATTAATCTTTTCATCTCATCATTAGGGTTTTATGGCTTGAGAATGTCCATGTTGGTGCCTAGGGTCTTCCATTGGTTTCTTCTAAACACAGAAATTTTCCCACTGGAAATACTATGTTGATTTTTTTTTTTGTTTTTGGTTTTTTTGTTTGTTTTTATTTTTTTGTTAATAAGACTATGGTAGTGTTGGGGTTTGGAGGGGAATATTCTTTTTTGCTTTTGTTCCTCCACAGAACACTAGGAGCTCTGTAGTAAGACATACTTTCAGTGAAGTTTTATGCCTGACAGGAACAATTAGGTCTGTAATGTTACTATTTCATCTTGGAAGCACAAGGCCCTGCAAAAACCACTAAAATAGGGAAGTAAATAAAATGAGACATATGTGATCCCATGCTGTCAGATTACTTAGAGCCCTCATAGAATAGCATATTGCTGTAAATGTCTGCATTCCTCTCTTTACAAGCAGTTGCAAAAGATTAAAGGTGTCAAGATAGGCATTGTCTCTGACACATTTTTGCTTATTTACCTCTAAGATCCACCAGATCTGGGACTAGTACTCCAGACAGGGTCTCATGACAGCAGAGTATGTGGCCCATCAGCTTACACAGGTTTCAGATAGACTAAATTATGTGTTCTTTTCTTTAACTTCTGAAATATTAATTATTTTCAAATTACAACTGCAAAGAAACTCTAGTTGCTTTGTAATTAATTTTCTAAATAAAATTTACTCTAAGAGTATGATACTAAAGAGTATTCTGAAAGAGAAGGTGCTGAGAACATGCAGACATCTGCTCTTCTGCCAGCTGTGTCAGAAAACTACAGCCCTTTTCCAAAGTAATGAGCTTAGCAAAGAATAGTACTGAAAAATAAAATGTAATTTCTGTTTTTTATACCTCTTTCTTAATCTGTGTTTTGCCCAGAAACACACACACACAGGGAAATCAATTAAATACTTCCATTTATATTTATCTGAAACAAATTGTTCCTTTTATTTATATGTGGGGTGGTCATGTTCTCATGCTGCAATTTAGGAATGCAAATGTAATATCTGGAGTTGACTCAGTATGAATGCTTGTACTGGTGCTCTTGCATATAGAGGTATAATGCTTTTTATTTAAAGTGTCAGTTAAAAGCAAGTTGTCTCTTCACTTGTGACTCAAAGTACTAACACGAGTAAGATGTTTTAACAAGGGTTGGATTTCTTTGTTTTGGTTTTGCCTGCCCTGGTGAGCCTTGAACTGATGCAAGCACACTCTTGTAGCTAAATATGTGAACTACTATCTCTCTTCACTTTTTCTCTATTCCTGATGCTTTATGTGAAATGGAATTACAAGTTTTTCCATGTGATCCCATAGTGCTTCTTCCAATAAGGTTAAAATGCTAACTGGCTTTTCTCTAGAACCAAAGCAATCCCACCACCCTGCCCATAAAGAGGAGTGTTAACTTGGGCATAAAGGCATCAAGTTTAAGTTGCTTCATTACTGAAACTGCCTCAATGGAAGGGACAGGGTTTGTACTTTGTAGTGTGCACCTTCTAGATGGTTGTGGTGGGGAGCATATTTGTTCACTAGGTCTTGCCATTAAATTTCTGGAAAGACATTTGGATTGAAATGCCACCAAATTCACTTTCCTACCTCTGAGGCATTTTGCCTCATTTTGCCTTCTTCCTCATTGAATAATTTCATCCTAAGTCACAGTATGTTTGTATGCTGGCAATTCTCTAACAGAGGATCCGTTTTTCAGTATACGCAGTAATGTACAGTATTTTTTCTGAATGAGATTAATTTACAACTTCAGAAGCTGCTTATACTCCTCTCAATTAAGCCTGATGTGTCCTTATTGTCAAAAAAGGCAATCATAATTTTTGTAATCTGTCTTTTAATTTATAGGGACAATGGCTTCTTTCTTCTTGACTTAAGAAGACAAATTATTTTGTGATTACTGATCAAAGTTATAGCTAATTGGTTTTGGTTAGCTCACTAATAAAATATTAATTCTGTATACCCACAAGATAATTAAGGTTCTAGGAAGATGGAAGGAGGATGAGGTCTTACAGAAAAGCCTTCTTAGAAGAAAAGGACAATGCTAACAGGAGATGGTAGTTCAGCATTACGTGTGTTTAGGGCCTGCCACAGAAGACATGAAAGTGCTCTCTGGTCTCTGCTTACACAGAAGGAATATTTCCTTAAAAAGTGGAGGCAGAGGGAATACTGAGCCTAACCCTTCAGCAGCATTTAGGTTATACTCTTTTAAGCAGGTCATGAAATAATATCCACAGTCTCATTAATTTTCTGTAAAACCTCCCACCTCGCAGACTCAGTGCAGTGACTGTTATAGTTTGAGCTAAAATTGATTGGATGAGTGAACTCGTTTGCAGGGCTTCAAAATCTGTTCTTTGTCATTTTTACTGTCAGTCCATGATATTTTTGCTTTCAACTCGACTTCTGTATTTGAGAAAAATGATTTTTACAGGAATGTGATGAGTTTTCTGCATTGTGTTAATAACCCCAGTGGAGCCAGTGGTCCTGCTGGGATTCAGAATTATTTTTAAATGTGAAGGCTGTTGTTTAGAATGCATGGGGACATAATTTCAGACATTAGCATTACTTTTGGTATTTAAAGGAAACATTAAAAATATTCCAAGAAGAGTTTAATATCAGGATTGGGATTTTTATTATGCATTGAGGCTTCCCTTCTTGTTCTTCCCTGTCTTCCAAAACCTTGCAGATGGGCAGCAGTGTTCTTCTAAGGCAGCTGTGCTTTGGATGTGTCTCCTAATCCTTGTCAGCTGTGGCAGGCAGTCCCCACCACAGTGCCTGTTTTATTTATTTATTGCTGCACTCCTTCTTTTTTAATCGGAAAAACAAAATGTTTGGATTCACAGAAACCTATTACAGATTTACTTGTTTTCGCTAATAGGGTTTAAGTTGAGAGTGGCTTTTCAACAAGGAGACTAATAGGGAGAATACTAAATAAGGAAAAAGTAATAATTCTGTCAGTATAGCTTTCCTTTCAGCTCAAGTTGTTCACAGGTTGGGGTAAGCAGCTACCTGAGGATTGTGGCAGGGAGAATACACCAGAGCATTTACCTTAAGAATTTAAAAATAAACGTCTGGCTTGCATAACACAACAAAGCTTTTAAAAGTGAAAGAGACCTAAGGCATTAATATGTAATATTCTCAGGTGAATTTGTTAATTTTTATTGTGTATTCCTAGTCCTGTACTTGTGTGACAACCATTTGCCCTACTAGGGGCTGTTGTGTCTTAACCCCAGCCAGCAGCCAAGCCCCAGACAGTCACTTGCTCACTGCCCCACCATCAGAATCAGGGAGAGAACTGGAGGGTAAAAGATGCAGAACCCAGGGACTGAGATACAGACAGTTTAATGTGCTAAAAATAAGCTGTGCACACAAACAAAGCCAAACAAGGCACTCATCCATCAGGCCCCGTGGCAGGCTGTTGAGCCATCTCCAGGGCAGCCAGGGCTCCACCACACAGAATGGTGACTTGGGAAGACAAAGCTGTCACTCCAAACATCCTTCCTTTCTTCTGCTTCCCCCCAGTTTGTATGCTGAGCATGACACCATGTGGTGTGGGATATCCCTGTGCTCAGCTGGGGGCAGCTGTCCTGGCTGTGTCCCCTCCCAACCTCCCAAGGACCCCCAACTTCCTCTCCAGCATGGCCATATGAAAAGCAGAGAAGACTTTGTGTGTAAGCCCTGCTCAGCAATAACAAAACATCTCTATATTATCAACCCTGTGTTCAGCACAAATCCAAATATAGCATAACTCCCTACCAGCCACTGTAAAGAAAATTAACTCTCCCCCAGCTGAAACCAGCACAAGGGCATAGTCTGTACTAATTAATCAAGGATGTGCAGCTTTTTTAAGTGAAAACTCTTACCAGCTTAGCCAGAGGTTACTGGATGTGGAAGGCCCTTTCCCTACTCACACATATGAGGCTGCCTTTGTGTGGCAGTGCTCCTGTTCTGTGCAGATTACAGCCTGCATCTGTTCTGGTAATGAGGGGCACAACTGCCCCACCTGCAAAGACAGCAGCCCATCAGGAGGGGAACCCCCATCCCAGCATACAGGGATGCTGACACTTTTGACTACATCATTCCCCTCATGGGAAACCAGAAATCTTTTTCTGTAGAGATGGTGTCTGGTGTACGTTATCCAGCCAGACTGGGACAGAGAGTGATTTGGTATTTGGCTAAGGGCTTTGGTATAAATGACACATCCTGCATTGCAAGAAGGCCTCTCATCCCCTCTCATCTGTACAGATCCCAGCATCTCATGCTAAAGCCATTCTGTCACCAGTGACCCCTGAAATAGCCACATCTGCAGAGCTGTTGGGAATTTGGGACTGTTGTGAGCCCAGAAGTTCTGTGCTTTTAAATGCAGAGTGTTTGAGTGGTTTAAAATTAGTTCAGTAGAACTGTAATCAGAAGCATTTATATCTGTGTGAATAAGTACTTTGCAAGGCTTGACAGCTGTTGGGCCACCCAGAGTGTGTCTGCCCAGATCCTCTAGGAGCAGAGTGTTCTTTGGTAAGCTCCCTGCCCTGGAGACTGTCTCTCTAATATTTGTAAAGAGCCTGGTGTAAAACTGCAATGAGCCTCCTTGGAGTTTCTCTGATTTGCTGTTGCTTTTGTAAAAAAAAAAAAAAAAAAATCATAAAATGAGACCACTAATGTGTTATCTGGGGACCAGTCTTTTACAGGCATTGTGATTTAACTTGGTATTAATAAAGTAAACGTCATTAGCACGTGGTTGCTAAAAGAAGTCTGGTTGGCTTCATATGAGAGAGATGTACAAACAGAAGAAAAGAGCCCTGCCTAGGATGTTTGTTTTCCATTTTTACCAATGGATAGGTTTTCTTTTTCTTTTACATTCAGAAATTCCTATGTAAATGTAAAAACCTGAAAGCTGGTTATGTCTACAATCTCAATTTAAACTCCTATGTTTAGATAATATAGAGGGAGAGAGAGACAACATAGTGGAAATTCAGCGTTTGACTTTAATGTGCCTTAAGGGAAAAGACGCTGATGATGTGGGGTTTTTGTCAAGAAGTAGATGTCATAGGATTCAGTGTGGCAGAGCAATGCTTTTCAATAGTGCTGCTGTTTCTGAAATCAGTAACTGCTTTGCAGTGAGGGAAGTGCAGTGGTGTGGTGTGTAGAGCTGTGCAGGTCAGGTTGCATTCTCTGTGCATACACCCCACCACTGGTGTGCTTATCGTGCTGGACTTGATATTCTCAGCTGCAGGTTTATGTTAAACACATGAGCTGTAATGGATGCTTTTTAAAATAAAACTTTATAAAATTGTTTTTTTCTAAATCAGTCAAATTCTCTGACATAGCTTCTGGAGTTGTTTAAAGTGAGAGACACCCTTCAGGCAACAATATTGTAGGACAGATTTTTGAGTGTCTTTGAGCTGTACTGTGAACAAACTGCTTGTGGTGTCAGCAATATGTATGTATTCTGTGTGAGACTCCAGAATGTCAGGACTTTGAGGCTTCTCAACTGCTTGAAATTTAACTCTGTTAGTAAAATGTTGATCCAGTTACGTGTGCAATAAAAGTGTTCTGAAATCTACTTAGCTGCAACTCTGTGCTGTTTTCCTCTTGCTAAACCTCTAGTGATGAGGTGCAGCCTTCTTGCTAAAGAACATTCATGTTTCAGCCTGATTAACATTTTTAAAATATTCATGAAAGAGACCCAGAAATTTTGCTGACACTGTTTTTAGAAGAACTAAATGCTCTGGAGCCCATATTGAATTGTATGTGGCTGCTGTAGTAGAAAAAAAAATACCCTGGAGATGTCTTTTTCTGGGCTCCATGACAAATTTTACGTCCATCTGCACTTTCATTTCACAAGAACATAAATATCAAACTATTTTAACTTGCACCCAGCTGGAAAGTATATACTTTATGAGAGGAATGACATTTTTTAACAGCACTGTATTCATAGGTTATGGATCTCATGTGGGTAATAAACTTGAACCCTACACCATATCTAGTATTACATTATGGAAAAACTTGTCTTTCAGGAATGTTTTTAGATTGTGTCCTTGCTTTATGAAGAGCTGAAAAAAAGGACAAAGTTTTTCTGTGAAAATATGAATTATCCATTTATATACATAGAATTAGTTGCATCTTCAGGTGGGAGAGAAGAAAACATTCTTTACACTGGTCAGATTTAATTCTCCCTACTTCACTGATAGAGTAATTAGCTCTCAAGTTGTTGAGAAAATGCAACAAATTATTTTGTGTTCCCAAATGATCCAAAGTAAAAAAATATAACAAATGCAAAGTATTACAAAGTAACTTGGTGATTATAAATTTGGATCTGATGATCATAGTATTGACTTGGTGCTAAAAATGCCAAGGTTGTGGTTTCAGTCCCTGTATGGGCCACTCACTTAAGGGTTGGTCTTGACAATCCTTGTGCATCCCTTCCAGCTCAGACTAGTTTTTGCTTCTGTGACCTTGAGGGTCTTTTCCAGCCTTAATGATTCTATGAGAAAGTGATGCCAAATTATCATCTGGCAAAATGAAATATCAGTAATTTAGGAAAGTACACTTTAACAAGGAGAAAAAAACAAGTTAACCCCCCCCCAAAAAAAACAAAACCAAAAAAAAAAAAAAAAAAAAAAAACACCAGTGGAAAGGACAAGAGGAGCTTTAAATAGGGACCAAGAAGAGAAAGTCAATTAATTGAGTTAAGAGACAGGCAGCTGTCATTGTTGTGAAATTCAGTATTTTCTCTCATACACTAGAAAAAAAAGAAAAGAATAGTAGAGCTAAAGTATATGCCTGTTTAGGAAATAGAATGCATTTTTAGTACAGTGATAAAATATCTATTTATGGTTTTGTCTCCCCACTTCAAAACAAACAAACAATAAATTACAGAAATGCCTCAAGCAGAATTTTCCTGTCAGCATTCTAGGAGTCATGCCTTCTGCAGACGGTTTTGCTCCTCATGCAATTCAGGCTTTACCTGTGATACTCGTTGCCTAAGGAAGATACTGTGTGTCAATCGATTCAGTTTTTGTTAAGTCTTCTCATCTTTCAGATGTTCCTATCTACCTCCAAGCTCAGCTTAAAATCCTCCTCTCCAGCTCCAGTTGCATTTTACTTTTGCTAATACCCAACTGTGTAGTTCTTCTCCAGCCTCTACCTCTATAGGAAAGACTCTCCTGAGTTTACTCTGAATGTATTTTAACTGTCCTTAAAACACAGAAACCATGTAAAAGGAAAAGTGTTCTCAGTCTATTTTGTCTCTTCAAATGTAGCTGACAATATTTCCTTCATTCTGGTCTAAAGAAGATAAAAAAATTAATGGAGTCTGAAGTCTGTATCAATGCACTGCTAAGGTCTCAGATTGCCTTTGAAAGCCAGAAAGTTCAAAATGTGTAATTCTTAGGATGGTAATGTTATTGCATATGTAAAGGTAGAGTTGTGTCATACAGCAAAAGTAATCTCATGTCAAGGTCATTGGAGTGTGTATTGGAGAAATAAGAATTTCTGATTTATTTCTTATAACTTTGCAGTCTTAATGTATCATTAATACAGATTTTCACATTTAAGATCTCCAAGTTTTAATAAATGGAATAGGAAAGGGCAAGAAGATGACATTAAGTTTCATGAAGGGCTTATGGCAGCTTTAAATGTGTGTATGGAATTAAGTATAGAAGAAACTAATTTTATCTTTCCTTATTAAGTATTTCTAATGGATTTGTCAGTCTAGTATGAATCAGTGTGATTAGATAGCATTAATAATGTCTTATAGGGTCTTTTTTCTTGCTGTTCTTTGATATCAGATCATCTGTATACTAAAAATATTGCATGAGTAGATATTCCAAATACTGTCACTTTACACCCTTTATCCTCTCTAATTGTTTTTCATGTTAGCAAACAAGTATTCTGAAAATCTGATTTTGTTTCTATTAGCCCTATTTAATGTAACCCTCTTGTAAGGGTTTCAGGATGAGATCTTAGGCTTTGGCTTTTCTGTCTGTTGCCTGGAATAAAACACTAAACCTTTCCAAACAGTATAATAATGATGATATAAAAGCAAGTCTTTAATTGGGAACTTTCAAGGTGCACAATGTGGCAATATGCACATGTGATACACTAACTAAATAAACCTATAAAAATTATAGAAATAGTGTATCTATCAAATATTGTTATTGTCCAGTTAGAAGAGCAGTTGGTTAGGTAATTTCATCATGGGTTCTGCCCCATTGGAGCCCTCTCCAGTCTTTTCCCCTTACACATTATTGTGTCCAGAATATGTGGCACAAAACAGTGTCCTTGTTAGACTGAAGGCAAGGCTACCCAGAATTTCAAGAATGTATTACTAAGGATTTGTTAAGCTATGGGAGAGGGCAGGAAAAGTATTAGAAGTTCTAACCATGCATTAACAGTCTACAAAGCTACAAATATATGAAAAATAAATAAAAAGCTAAAAATCTTTAGGTATCACAGCCACTATATTTTTTTTTTTCTGAATAATAACTATCTCCATTGGTTTTTAAAAACCCAGCTCTAGGATTTTTAGAAAAAAGGCAGGAAGTTGAGGCTGGCTCCAGAGACAAGAAGCCAGAATTGTATGATAGTGGTAGCCCAGATCATGCTGTGCTTCATACTTGGATTTTCAGCGGTTGTAGGAACTGTATTTTCCTCAGTGTGGTAGCAGTGTTTTCTTCTGTGCCTGTTGGCAGCCTGTGTTGCAGTGGCCAGGCTCTTCTCTACAGTAAAGGAGTTCTATTTTATGGTCAGCAGAAGGGGAAGTGCATTTCTTGTTGTTTCATAAGCAGATAATCCCACTGGTAGATCATCTAGGGTAGATCAGAGCAGTTTTATTTTCCTGGAGAGGAAGCAGCCTAATAGGTACGGAAACGTGAGGAGATTTGGGCTGTGCCTGGCCCTGCCATCATCTCTGGCCCTGTCCTGGAGTTGCTGCTGCACTTTCTAGTCCCCATTGGTGCAGTGGCTGCTGCCAGCCCTGTTGCTGAGCTTGTTGCACCTTGCCTCCCCTTGTGGAGCAGCTGCCCCTCAGTGAGCCCGTTAACATTTCTGCAATATTCTGGTATTGCTGGGGAAAGGTTTGTGCATAATGTTACTGACTGATAGGTGTGATTCCAATCCATGACTAATGGCAAAGCACAGTTGTTATTCCCACATTGCCATTAGGGATGAATATATTTTAACATGTTCTCCACACACAGAAATTTCTCAATCTCTTCTAATTTGCATGACATTTTACAAACATCTTTTTAGGAAAATTGAGAGCATTGATGAAAAAGAAACTTGGTGCAAAAGACTCATATTGCATTGCCAGTCACAAACAATAAAAATTGCAAGTTAGAAAGCAGTCTAACTGTTAAGAAATTAAAAGTAAAAGTAAACATCTATTTGAGGGATGCAGTGCATCCCATAATCATTATATGTAACTCCCAGACTGTGAGCCAAGCAGTGTTCCAGCAGAAGGAAAGGGAACAATTCAGTGTGTAGAGACATAATTGGAGAAAAATATGTAGAGGTTATTAAAGCTAGCTAAAGAAAGTATTCTCTAAGTCTCCCTGGTTTGAGATTAAAGCTCAAATGTGATGATTTAAGGGGGCACCTAATCTCTATTCTTTATTAATATTTTTCCTTTGAATTAAGATAACTTGAGAGTTCACAGTAATTAAGACCTCCTTTATTAATGCCAGTGTCAAATTTTCATATTCAAAGGGCTTGGAAGATCTTGGAAACTGCAACAGGAAAAGAGATTGAGTGAGAAAGAAATAGAATACCTGGTAACTAATGGGTCACAAATGAGAAAAAAAAAAAATAGACTATTTAAACTTTGCAGTCTCATTTGATTCCCAGACTAGATTTATGCCAACTCACTGGAGTTTGGAACAGTCTTGGAGATACACAAAACTCTTCCAACTGTCCTCTGAATAGCAGCCTGCCAACAGAGAAGACAGAAAGTCCAGCAGTGCCCCTTGTGCTTCCTGTACTGAGGATGGAAGCTGGAATAGAAGTGCCAGCTTTGTGTCTGCCAGAGGGACTCTGTACCATTCTGCAAACACAGGGAAGATTTTGGCTGGGGAAATCGAGTTTGCTTCTGGTCTCTGTGTGCTAGAGCAACACAGAGGGGTTCAGAAACACTTGAGGGACTGAGATTTTCAGTCTGTTATGTATATTTGATGCATTTTGTGCTGTCTTATTTGGAAATAAATCCAGGCATGTACAGAAAATAGCTGTTCAACATGACTTTGTTGCCAGAGCTCCAGTAGCTTGCTTAATACTGTGCAATATTTTATGAGTGACTGACAAATTCATGGATGGGCTTGTCAGACTAACCATATGGTTTGCTTTAGAGAAATCTACCAGTTTATTTGCAGGATCAATTTTATGATTGATTAAGGAAGTATCAGTTAGCTGACCTTCAAGTTTAATTATCTCAGATGATAATTAAAGCTGTTTTCTGGAGCAGCCTCCAGGCTGGCAGTGACAAACACCTGAATTGGACCTAAGTTCAGCAATTTACGTTGAAAGTGTCAAGTGAGCAGCTGTACTAGGTCACTGTGGAGATTTCACTCATCTCCCTAGTGAATCTCCAAGTGAGGCAATGTTGCTTTATAGTCCAGAGAAATAAGCCTTGGCTTCAGGTTTAGCTTGTTTTTCTTTATCCTATTTCTGCAGTACATTAGAGGACATAATTTATGCAGTGTGTCAAAACATAGTGGATTTATTTTGATTGTCTGATACAATGCCTCTGTAGTTCCTCCAACTTAGCAGCATTAGTGTTCTGACTACCAATTTAGATTCCTTTAGGAAAAGAGGATCACAAACTTCCATGCCACAGCTTTTCTGCTTGGTCCCTACCACTTCTAGCACCCAGACAGACTATAAGTAAAAATAGGAGTGATAAAGACCTTGCATTTGTGGCTTTTTTATCCTCCCTCTTCTCTCCCCTCTCTCTGTCTTGTGAACACTCAAGGCCTACTGCAAGTTGCATTACTTTTCCCTGTCCTATTGGACTCCAAAGGAAGGAGGACACCATCTGTATGGTAACTAACAAGAATCACTTTTATATTATTTGACACCCCAGTGCTATCTGATATAAATGGCCTGAGTGAACTTGTTCTCCAGCTGTCTGGAAAAGGATTTATGTTTCATGATTTTGTGAGCAGCAACAGCTTTTCCATCAGTTAGGATGTTCTGTAAAGTCAGTGCCAATTGACTTCATGTCATCTGAGAAAATGTGTACATAGCCTAGGATTCTGTATAAGGATGTTTTGAGCTCCATTGCTGATTTATTGTAGGCAGGTACTACTTGAATATCAAAAGGATCATAATGAAAATTAAAGGTATTATTACAAGATTAGGTGGGATTGGTCTTGGATAGCTGAGTCATATTTGAGATAAAAAGTGACTTGAGTTGGCTACAGTAGAGGTACTCTTGGAACCTACTAAAGCAGAAAATACTATTGAGATGAGTGAACTATTGCTTCCTTTTGGCAATTCAAAGACATCAGTAATGGGTATTGTGAAGTTTGATACTATGACACTTTCCAAGTGTCACTTGGCAGTCTTGGAAATACTTGGAGATCTGCTGATTTATTAATATATTGTCTGCTGCTGTTTATATGATCAGTCATCTGCTCTCCTTGAATGTCTAACATCCCTCTGGGAATTAATGCTCATGCTAATCAAAAGTTGGTGTATGAAGTATTTCTGCTGTCAGGGGAGCTATTGTGAACAAGAAACACTAAACAAGACCTGTCTGCAAATCAGGTCCTGCATGCTATCTCCGTTTTTGCTTTTTCATCTTTATTTTCTCCCTCTTTAACAGTAAGCATCACAAAGTAGTTCTTCAATCAATTATTATTTTAATGGAAACAGGACACAAATGTGCATTTTTAAAACAAGGACAAGAGGCACTTGTCTCTAATTAATCAGAATTTTTGATAGTTTCTGGTTTGAACACTTTTTTAAGCACACAGCACACTGCAGTGAGTTTGTCTGTGGAGAATTCACTCCTAATGCCATGCTTCATGGTGCTACTTATTGAAGCCCAAGTACTATTTTTTAGACATTTCTTGCAATAGTTAGCATGTGTATTCTGAAATAGTGATTGTTTCTCTAGTGTAAATATTCTTGCCTACAATGCATTATAGAAGCCCTTACACAAATAATTTCAGTCACCCTCAATAACTATTCAAACTATGGTGTTGTCTTAGTGACAGTAACTTTCCTCTGCAAGGATTCATTAAATTCAATAAATATATTCTATTTTATTCTGATCAAATATATAGTAGTAGTAATATAATTACTTTTGTTATAAAAAGAGTAAAATTATTAAATTTCTGTGAAATTTTTAAATGTCAGTTATACAGAAACGGGTTCAGCATAACATAGGTTATATCTGTTGTTACTCTTGCATTTTGAAATCAGTTTCTAAGCCTTATGGTCTCTTAAAGCAGACGATACTTTTCTTTTAGCACTATCCAGTGTTTGGCATTGGTTCAGTGGTAAGCCTATTGCTTTTGTACCTTTAGAAGCAATTCTCTATTACAACACAATCATACCAAGTGTTTTAATATTTATCCATAGCAATGGCGTATTAGTTCCCCATATGAAGATGCAATTAAAAAGAACAGTTAACAAGATCTACTATTTTTCCATCTTTATCTCATATTTTTTAGCTGTTCTCTTACTGCACAAAATGGAAGTTCTATCTAAAGCTCCAGGCAAAACTTTGACACTGGTTAGAGATTGTCTTCAGATTCCAGTGTTAAATTTTAATCTGCATATGACTCAGAAAATTATTTCAAACTGTAGCTAAGCAATTGAATGTAGTTTTAATTAAATTGATTCAATTCCTGTTGGGATATTTGATTTTGAACACATGGCTAATTCACCTATAGAGCTACTTTTATATTTAAAAAGCAAGTGCACAATTATTTTACCTTGTCTCTCATAGAGGAAGAGCCCTGAGCCCTGCACAGCACCATGTTTGTACTGGAGCATGTGCAGCTGAGCTGGTTTTAGAATGTCTGACCAATGTTGGCCAAGGCTGACTTGGATGTTAGCAATCAGACCACTTGACAGAAACTTGCAATGATTCATACTAAATACCTGCAAAATAATTTTTTTGAAAAAGGCATACTGTCTAGAAGGAAATGGCTACTTGGTAAGTCCAAAATAACTGAGTTTAGAGATTTAAATCGCAGAAAAAAGTTGTCAGCTTTAACAAGAATCAGAAGGTAGAAACACTGCTCTGTAATGATAGAGAGAAGTGTGAATGTTTAAACAGAACCATTATAAAGAAATGAAACATTGTTTACATTATGAAGCAGAAATAGTTCTGTGAGTAATGCATTTTACAGAAGGGAACTCTGTAACAGAAGTCCTCCACTGACATCATACTCATTGAAACAATAATTTTAACATAAATTGCATAAAATGATACAAAAAAAAAAGTTTATGCCCCAAATAAACAAAATTTGGCTTAAATTTACTTTAGGTCATAGACAACATATAAGCTTATGGAAACAGCATTTTATTTATTTGGTTTACACAGCAGGCATAGAATATAATGCATCAAAGCATCATCTAGTTTTCTCATCTAATTAACCTAGACATCAGAGACACCTTCAAACTAAGTTTTCAAGGGACCATGAGATCCTGACAAGGAGAGAAAGTAATGGTTGTAATTGCTGCTTCTGTTGAATCTCTAAAAATAACTTTTATCTTCTTGAGATATACTTTTGTATATACAATGCCAATTTCAGAAAAAATTGGTTCATCAGAATATATGTGCATACTATATTGGAAGTATTCTACCTTCCAAGTTCCTTCTTGTTGAAGAAATTCCTGCTCTTTTCTATTTAAATAATAATATATTAGAAGCTAACTTTCATTTCAGTGTAATTTTTATTCATAACAAAGAAAGTGTTCAAGGTTCTCTTACTGAAAGTAAGAGAACCATAATTTTCTTTTTAAGTTTGTCATTCTCTTCTTTTTTTCAGAGAAAGCTGAGATACAAAAATAGAAATGCATTTAATGGTGCAAAGTGCCCAGGGGCTTTACAGCCTGCAATTTAATGTTTTATTCATAATTTTCCACAATAATTGTAGTTATTTGTTGATCTTCATACAATTCTTTTCAATATTGCTTTGAATTTAAAATTAATGACGTGAGGGTTTTTCTGAAGTTTTGAGATCAGTTTTTCAGTCGTAAAACCAGATATCCATATGCAATTCACAGTGAGCACTTTTTGCAAAGTGCTCAACTACATGAATTATTTAATACTTTACTTCATCTGTTTCTGTTTGCAAGGACTGCTTCCTTTCTGTAATAACCTTGATTTGTTTTTCACATGTATTAAGTCTAACTTAGTTCTGGTTTTGCGAACTACCTTAGGTTGAATGACAAACAAAATAGTTATGAAGGTCATAAAGCTGAAGCATACTTTGCAATTTAACCTGCTCTGCAATACTTAGTATTCGTGGGGTTACATTGAGTGGTAACTTTTCAAGAATACTAAGACTAGGAATTATTTTCTTTATTATGGGCAAGATTACATATGTACAATTGAAGACTATCTAGGCTTAGTCTCCTCCTAGAGCTACAACTGAATGAGGATTCAGAGAAAGGACTTCTAGATGATGACATAAAAAAATCATTCACACCACAGAAGGACTTGTATGGAAAAAACTTATGTAGCTCTATTTAAAGCATGTTGTGCTTGGGTGGGATCAGGTGATTGGGGTATCAACTCTCCCTTTCCCTGCCTTTAAATGTTTGGGTAAATACATTGTTAGCAGTTAACCCTGACTGACTTCTTCAGAAATTGTAGCTAGTTTTTATGGCTGCACAGTTGAACATCTTCAGTGAATTATTCTTAAAGTTGGAGATTTTAAGGAGAGACTGTGATGGTAATTCTCTATGATGTGTTGTTTAACACAAGGCATATTTTCTCCATGAACACCACTAAAGTGTAGTCAAAAAAGCTTTGCAATTACATTGAACAGTACTGTTTATCTTAACATTGACATAAAATTGGCTTATTTCCATTCCTATGAGCTAATGTATCAATTATTAACAACTATACTGAGAACTTGTCAGAAAGGTATGTGGGCACAATTTACCTGAAGGAGTAAAATTATCTGTATCAGTTGAAGGTAAAATGCAATGATAGAAAGAACTGTCCAGGGATAAGAAGAATTGATAGAATATTGTATATGAGATCTTACATAAAGTTAAATGGGATTATTAGAATCTTTGTAATTATTACTATTTATTAGTATATTGCTATATATTATTATATAGGTGTTTGGTTTTTTTTTTCCTCCTTCCCTCCCCCAGTCATTTTTTCCAAATGTGATAAATTTTGCATTGACATTCTGAGGATGTTAAAGCTGAAGTGGCTCAGTGTTTAAAATTTCAGTGAATAAAGTATGACTTTTTAAAGTGTTGTGTTTACAGTATTATTTTAACTCTGTTCTAAGTGCACAATTCTCATATTTCCACCATTCCTGAATGGAGAAAATTAAGGCAGAAGAATAACCTTTCTTTCTGTCTCAAGCAGTGAATTGCATCCCAGATTCTGGGGTTTCAGGTAAATATGTGGGTGTTGATCTTGTTTTGTCATATCCAAATCCTGGCTCATAACTGGAAGTCAGAAAGTGATGTTAAAGGTCTTCCCTAGCAGGAAAACAGATTAATCTAATAAACCTTCTGCATACAAATACTTTGTTTAAAAGCAGTTATGAAAGTTAAGGTTAAGCTGAGCCATATAATATACAATCAGTGTGGAAAACAATCTAATCAATGACCTATTCTTTCCCTGAGACAATGACCAGGGAATATATGAACATGTAACTCTTTCCTGAATTAGATGCTCAGTCATAGAATGCATTTCAAAGTACCTCTAACAGTTGAGTAAAGTGAGCATATGATAAAAAGAAAATAATCATAGCAAGAGTAAGTGTGGAGTAAGTTCTCTGTCTGAGAACAGAGATAGGTGGATAATTTGAAAATGGCACTCAAAACCAGAATACATCTTAAAGCATCAGCATGAGAACTAAAGTGGATGTATGATAAAATTCTCTCAATTTTCCATGGAGAATCATTAAAAAATATTGAAATCAGTGACATATTTTATTAAAATGCAACACACGCCTCTTAAATTAAATTTTAGTATAGGAAAAATATCATTGTGAGCTTTATATGTGAAATTTTACTCTCAACTCATTTCTGCCAGCAGAGCTATCAAACACTCTAATAACAGATTCTTTGTGTTATCAGTGCAGCTTTTGAAATGGACAAAATACATAATACTACATGATTTTTAAATTAATGTGAGGTCTTTGTGTTGTTGTTTGCATAAATACTTCGAGAAAATGAAGTTATTATATAAAATAAGATGATTTGGGAAGACCTTGTAGCTGATGTGTGTTTATAAGGTAGGGCAATATCAATTTCAGCTCTACTGTAGATTCTTTTTGATTTAAGTTCCAAATGTTGAGAGATGTGTGAGAGCTATTTCCTGTCCTATGTTATATTTGTACCATGACTATATTGAATATGTGTGCAATGTGTTTTTGCCTCCTGATTTATAGGGGAGGGACAGGCACAGTAACTAGAGAATGTAAGAGAGAATTTGGTTATCTTTGTACTCAGAGGAGAAACTTCTTCCCATGTGAAATTGCAGGTGCCAATGCAGCTTCTGTTTATATTCCTGGCAAAATCCTGAAGTTCTTACACCCACAGTGGAGGTGCTTTTGATAACCAGAGAAGGTGCTTGAACTTTCTGGTTCTGCTCAGATTCCTAAAGTACAGGGGGATTTTTTGTGCTTTTTTCCATATTTGAAAAGGTTAATATTTTGTATGTTTGGAAATTAATTCAGAGTTTGTAGCCTAGCTGAAGAGAAAAAAGGTTATCATTGGCTCATTTTTTGCTTTTTCTCTTGGAGTCTGCTATTAGTGAAAATGTAGTAACTGCATTGTCCCTATAGTGTGAAATATATGGAACACTCCAAAAAGCATTAAAATATCCCAATGACCTTAAGGATGAAAGAAGCCTATCTAAAGGCCTGTAGAACACCTATATGTTTTGGGGTTTTTGCTTGTATTTGGTTTTGTTTTGTTTTCTATTGTGTTTTGTTTGGTTGGTTTTGGGTTTTGTTTGGGTTATTTATTGTTTTTTGGTTTTTTCCATTAAAAATATTTTTATGAATTAGTTGTTAGAGCCAGAACTAGAGATCATAAATTGTCATTGAAATTATTGTTTTCTAAAAGCAATTAAGCTGCAAGGGTGGAATGTTTGCAAGATTTTATAGAGGTAAAAAGTTAATATTGTTCAGACTGTAATCCTTTATGTTCCTGTAAGCATGGGTAGAAATAAGACTTTGTATTTGCTTTGGGCTTCCCTATAGTCTTTGGCCTTCAAGCTTTTTTCTTTCTGGTGGCAATTATATGTATGCATCAGGAGCTGCTTTATTGATGAGAACAAGCAGCCAACCTATATGTTTTGATTGTTTTACCAGTAATAAGAAATGTAATTAAAAAAAATCTATTCCCCTAATGAATCAATTGCTAAGAATTACTAATGGCAAAATGGCTTTAGGAAATGTTAAACACACATATCTTTAGTGGTTTGCTGGAGTACTTTATTGCAGCCACAAGCTACAACATCATCAGTTCAGGTGGACATTCCCTCCATCAACGTAGTGGGTAGTTTTGGAGTCAAATTATCATGTACAAAGGTCTTTAATATTCATAGAAAGGAATAATAAAATCTGAGTTAGTTGAGCACTAGAATTTGAATTAGGCACTTTTGCAGAAGAGCTGAGGTGGCTCTTGTGACCTTCACTGCTGTAACACATCTGATCTGATATCATACTCAGCTTCACCCTTAGTCTGTGCTGTGTTTCTTAAAATCTCTATTTTGTATTTATCCTGAGAATGGGGCAAGAGAAAATAAAAAAAATCCATGTGTTTTGTTTTGGAATAAGAGAGTTGCTTTGATATATCTTGCATGATAGAAGGTGTCAAATGGAGTTATCAAAGTGAGTACACATTCATTTAGCTGCAATCTGTATTGGAAATTAATAGCAAAAGATTGGAAATTAATAGTGAAAAATGTAGTAATCAAAGTAAAAAAAGCTAGCAAGTTTTTCATTTGACATTTATTAAATATTTTATGAATTAAAAAACGTAAGTATTCCTCTTAAAATGCTGCTACTAAAGCTATTAAAAGTCAATTAATTATTTAAGTCCTTTAAAAAATGTCCTGTGTTAAAAGGATTTTTTAAATTACTTGGTTAAAGAAATGTATGTACATAATAAAAATTATTTACTATACAGCTAAGTAGCAGTTATTTTCAAGATATATAATACTTGAGTGTTCAGTTTTGAGATGACTGATGCTGACAAGAAAATGCTCAAGTCATCTTTCCAATTTGGCAGGAAGAGAGTAGGTGTCAGGCACTGAATTGTCAGGGTCCTTATCTTCATGGATACTGTAATACCAAGGACACAATGAATACTGTTTGTAATTATCTGTACAGACAGACAGAGATGGAGCAGTGGTGCTTATTTTGAGTTGAATGGTAGGAAATAGACTTTGAGCAAACTGCTTGAGTCCTAAAGCCTCCCCACACAGTATAGGGAGGTATAGTACAGAAGACATTTCTCTTCCTATTAATTAGAAAGACAGAGAGAGAGAAAGAAACAACAAAGAGAATAGAGGAACAAACCACAATAATAATGTATCAAATGAACATCACTAGATATCAGGGTCTTGCTGATTGATATATCTGGTGCAGAAGGGCTGGTCAGTCCTTTGAGGTATTTGTAGAGTGCTTCTGGTGGAGGGAAAAAATTACTGTCTATTATACAAATCCCATGATATCTAATTCAACTTAATTGTCTACAATATGTCAGTGCAAGTCTGATAATTCATTCAATATATATTATTACATAGGTAACTGTAAGCAGAGCTAAAGACAGGACAGGATTGCAGTTTTTGCAGCAAATAAGGTTTATTTAAGGTGTTTATCACAGCATAGAGTGTATTAAGAGAACAACAGTTGATTTAGAAAGCACCAGGTGGTTATAGCTCTCAGTTTTAAATGCAGCTGAGGAGTGCTAGAATAAGGGGTATAAAACAGATGCTGTTACCCTTCCACTTTCATCTTTTTGGGTTCAGGCTGTGTCATCTTTCATGTCACAGCATAAATTGGAGTTACTTTAAGGCAAATTAATTACATAATCATTATCCTGCATAAGATCAAGATCATAGCAGAGACTGATCAGGCCTAAAATCCTCCCTAGATCCCCTGTAAACTGTTCAGCAATTACTTGGCACTGACATAAGCAGACTGTGGTTACAAGCATTATCATTGTCATGGTGATCTTTTCATGTTAGGCAGCATAATTTTTTTTCTCACTTAATGGAACATAACATCTGTAATATATCTGCAAATTTGTCACATTTTTGTTCGTGTTTTTTTTGCTTTTTTTGCCTTTTTATGTTCTTCTTTATTTTCTTGGGTAATATAGCTATTTGTTGAAGCTTTTCGTGTTAGTGGGAACTTCTTAGATTATTTATTAATAATTTTAATGCCGCTCACATATTTTTCATAAATTATGAAATAATAAGCCCATAAAATCCAATTCCAGAAAGGGTTATTTTTAAAGAAAGTGTTATTTTCACTAGATTTTGCCTAAAATGCAGAAAAAGAAACCCATTTTAAAATCTGAAAACATCCGAGACTAAATTACAGCAGTATATAGAATAAACTTCTATGTGTACTTTGTATTTAGTTTATCAAATCACATCATAACTTCAAATGGAAATAAAGAGATCTCATTTATTTTGCTGGCAGATAACACATAAACTACTTATAATCCTAAGTAATAAATTGCTGCTTATAAGGAGTAAGTATACAGATATGTGGCTCTTGGGAATGGTACCCTGCAGGGCTGGGAATTGGACTTGGGGGTCCCTTCCAAGTCATCTAATTCTGTGATTCTCTGATATATGTGATACTTAGGTAGCACATAGCTACTTAGAATCTGTGTCACAGCAATAACTGAAACTTCAGTGGCCTAAATTGGAAAGGGAGCTACAGACAAAGCACCTGGTTCACAGTATTTAAAATGGCAGCCAAACAGTTGTGCATCTTTCTGCACAGTGTAAGCAGTGGTTTTCATAGGCTTTAGAAGGTTGAACTTAACAGTAGAGCTAGACTCTCATGTATGGGAAGGTCAATATAATCCTTTGGAGGATGTTAGTATAATAAGCAGTAGTTCAACAAGTCTGTTTGCCTTTAAAGTTCAGTAGATAGTCATCCAACTGTGGAGCTTTGTTAAAATATATTTTTTCAGGGACACGTGCATGCCAATGTACAGTGATGTTGTTTCAGTCAAGTATAATGAATGTTTGACAAGGTCAGGGGGTCTTAGGAATCCAGGATGGGTGTGGTTTGAAGCATGCTGAGTATGAGCCAGCACATTGTCAGAATACTTACAGCTTTCACAGCAATCAAATCTAACATTTTTTAAAATTTATTTCTCAAAAGAACTGACCTAAAATTTAAAAGCTCAGTTATAAGTATTATCTGCTAGTTTTTCTGTGAAAATATGAGAGTGGATTACTCTTCTCTTTAAACCTAATTGAGCATCCCTGCATTCCCCTGGCCACATGCTCTCTGTTCTTGCTCTGCTAAGCTTGCCTAGAGCTGATCTGCATTGTAGCTAATCAAGATGCTTCGCTTCACCTCGCCTTTGTCAGCGTACAAAAGCTCATGTCAGGAGAGCTTTCAGACGTAATCAATCCAGAAAAGTAGATCAGCAAAAGGAAAACATGGTGAATAAATATTTCATTGCACTATGTAAACCTGTTGTTTTAAATAGCAAAACAAACAGCTTAGGCTGATTTCTTTACATATTTTAATTATTCATTTATTTTGTATACAGGCAATATTTATGTGTTCATATGCAAGTATCATTCCAACAATTGGGATGATTTGTGCAGTATTCAAAAGCATTGAAGTTACTTGACCCCTGTCATATTTTGGTAACTGCTTCCCAAATGGAGTGATATGTCATCTCAAGCTATTAATGTACTCTCACTAGAGCATCCTTTCTCCTTAATGATTATTATGGCCACAGCAATTTGTCCCACCTTACAAGATTTAGATGGGCCACGGGCTTGGCTCCCAAGATTATGCAATCTTGATATCCTAAATGCTATGGATTTATGCTTGAAACAGTATTTCCCTGCCTTACATTACAAGGAATATCATTCTCAAATTGGGAATCAATGGTGGACATGCACACATATGCCTGATGTTTAGTGTAGAAGTTTCTATGGCCTGTGGAAGATTATTGTGGGGGTCTGCAGCTAACAGGAATATACATTTTCTAAGAATTTAAAAGCAAAGTGTCACAGTGTGTGACTTCATACCAGTGTAATCTGTACATGACAATAGCAACTCAGTGAAAGTTTAAAATGAAGTCAAAGTGATTATTAATGTCTGTAGAATAATGGCTTTTTTTTATCAGTTCCCCATTGAATGAGAGTGAAAGGAGACCTAACTATAAAGACAGGAACTCATAAAGACAGGAACTCTGAGCTGAGATTTTTTTTTTTTTTTCTAAAGGAAAACATAAGAAAGATGTATATACATTCTTTCCCAAATTTTAACAGATGTGCTGAACATTTCTATGATGTTCCTATAAGCAAGCCACTAGGCATAAATAAATTTTTAGTGAACTGCAGGCTTTCTTTTCACAAATCTTGTCTAAGAATAATTTAAATGAGTAGCCATATACCCACACAATGTACAATTAGATCCCTACAGGCAGCATTTGTGACTGAATAGCTGCACAATTATATATACTATAACCATATGCTGAGAGAGTTTTGACGTGTCCTACTCCTAGAACAAAAGTGGAGCTATGGCTCCTTTTAAAGGTTGCAACAACATTTTAAATCATAAACATTAGTTTTTAATGTAAGTATTCTGGCAGGTTTGAAATATGTTGTTATTTTCTGAAGGCATTTTATGTTTTGTATGTTATGTCTGTATTATAAACCAATATTTTTACCTCTTTTATAAACTTATAATGAAAAAGTGAGACTGACTTTTTTCCTAGTTTGATCTTTGAGCAATTATTTGCTTTCCTTTCTATTCAGTGGTCACAATTCTAAGGTTTTTTTCTCATGTTCTTTCCCAACCTTCTTGAGAGTATTTTAGATTATTATTAAATGAAGGAGAGGTAGTTCTAATTTTCATTTTTAAAAACAGATTCAATCACTTGAGCTTTGTGTTTCAGTGCTCATTTCATATCTCTCTTGAGCATTTTGTATTTTAAGTATGGTGATTTCAGACAGACTAAGAGTATGTAAAAACTCATTTCAACTGCAAAAGTGACTCCAACTGTACAATTCTACTTCTTTAAACAGAGATAAATTAGTGATTGATGGGTTTTTCCAGAATTTTATTTTGATATATGTTGCTTTGCTAATAACAGAACTCATGTAGAAACTCCTATAGAATGCCCATCCAAGTATGAAAGCTGCAGTTCCTTTCTAAACATGAAAAGTCATTAGAGTGTAACTGTTACATCCAGCTGGTGGCTGATCACCAGTGGTATCCGCAGGGCTCAGTACTGGACCCAATCTCATTTAATATCTTTATCAATGGTGTGGACCAGGGGATCCAGGGCACCCTCCATGAGTTTGCAGCCATCACCAAGTGGGGTAGGAGTACTGATCTGCTGGAGGGCAGGAAAGCTTTGCAGAGGAATGTGGATGGACTGAATTGGTGTGCCAAGGCAGACAGCCTGAGTTTCAGCAAGGTGAAGTGCATTTGAGTTACAACACCAGGCAGCACCACAGACTGGGGGCAGAGCAGCTGGAAAGCGGCCCAGTGGAAAAACACCTGGGGGGATTTGATTGACAGTGGCTGAACATGAACCAGCTGTGCCCAGATGGCCAAGAAAGCCAAGAGATCCTGGCCTGGATCAGGAATAGTGTGACCAGCAAGGCCAGGACAATGACTGTCCCCTGTACTCAGCTCTGGTGTGGTCACACCTCAAGTGCTGTTCTGGGTCCCTCAGTTCAGAGGACATTGAGGTGCTGGAATGGGTCCAGAGAAGGGCAATGAAGCTGCTGAAGGGTGTGGAGCACAAATCCTGTGAGGGATAGCTGAAGAAGCTGGGGTTGTTTAGCCTGGGGGAAAGGAGGCTCAGGGACCTATTGCTCCCTACAAATACCTGAAAGGAGATTATAGCTGGGTGAGGACCTGTCTCTTCTCCCAAGTAATAAGCAATAGGAAAAGATGAAATGGCCTCAAATTGTGCTAGGGGATGTTTAGACTGGATCTTAGGAAATTTTTTTTTATGGAAAGAGTTGTCAAGCATTGGAATAAGCTGTCCAGGGAAGTGGTGAAGTCACTATTCCTGAAGATGCTTAAAAGACATGTAGGTATTGCACTTTGGGGTATGATTTAATGGTGGTCTTGGCAGTGCTGGGTTAACAGCTAGACTGGATAATCTTAGAGGTCTTTTCCAACATAAATAATTCTGTGACTCTAAGTTCAGTTGCTTATATATGTACCTAGAAAGCAGGATTTTTATTTTAATTGAAAGGGGAGGAAGATAGAAAGAAAAGCATCTCCATTCTGTGTTTCTAGAAAAAGTTGATATGATGCTCACATCCACACTGGGTGACACAGCAAAATCTTGACTAAATCCTTTGTGATCTTTTAAGAAACTGAAGACCTTAATTGATGGCTATGTTTGTGGTAAGAGGTAGAGGTAGTCTCAGCTAAAATTTTCAAAGGCAGATATTGTCTTCTACTGAAATTAAAGGTTATTGTGTTTGTGTTTTTAGTGGCTATGAAAGACTAAGCTTTTTGTCTGCAGTGCTCAGGTCCCTCTGGTTTTGTGTTTGTTTTAGGATTCCTGATCAAAGGATAGTATTGGGCTGGGGTCATGACACGGGTACATGGAGGATGTTGTAAATATAATTGATGTGGTATATGTAATTGTAGCATTGGTGCTTAAAGGTGAAGAATACTACCTTTTCTAAATATGTGTGATTAAAAACCCCAGGCTTTTCTTGTTGCCTATCAGTGTAAGTTGGCTCATTTATTCTTGTCATGTATTATAAGTATGTCCTCCAGGCCTCTCTAGAAACAGCCGAGTAGCTGGAAATAGGATTTTATGGTCATTTGCAATGTTCTTCAAATACTTTAATTTTCACGTGTCTTAGTCACACAAGAAGTAGTAAGAGCTATTCTGTTCAATAGCACCATATTTCTGGCTTCATCTTCTTTCATTTTACTAACTCCTGCTGTAATGAGTTGTGATGTACATCCAGTGATTTTAGAAAAGTGTTTTCCTCCTTTTACAGCATGAGAGGTTTTAGGTGCCATTTGTTTCAATTCCTTGCAGAAAGTCAGCAGATTCTCCTTTGGCAGAAGATGTCAGAGCAAATAGTTTCAGCATGGTTTAAATTTCAGCAAACACAAATTCTCTGCAGATACAGCAGCCTAATGCATAGTGTTCGTTTATGTTACTAAAAATTCACACCGTTTTACTACTGTTTGGTTTCAACACATATGGTGGGATTTGACTGCTGAGAACACTGAGGGACCAACTTGATGGATTCATAACAGAAATTTCCCCCAGATCAAAAATAGTCCACAAACCTAACTGACTTCTACAAATACACCTTTTCTAAACTGTATTTCTAAAATATACATGTAGCTTAAATATGCATTCCATCATTTGATGGAGCTGTCAAATGCATTTTCATTTGAAATTTGTTATGCTCTTTGCCTTTTTGAATCATTTTGAATGAACAATCTGTTTTGAATGAACTTCCTTCCAATATGTCTGTCTTTCCAAACTCTGGAACTATTTCTTAAATTCTTCAAACAGTCTTCTACTACTTTACCTCATGTTGCCTTGCCTCATGAGCAATATATGATACTGTAACTAAGGGCATGTATCCATTGAAAATTCTCAACTTAGTGACCATGGGTTGGCTAATCACCCTAAATGACATCAGTTTAAATTCTGTCAGGTGCAGAAAGTGAGCTGTCCACAGCAGTGTGGAGGTATTGACTGAACTCTTTGATTCAGTTGCTGAGGTGTGATGATCAATTTGAGACTTACTGAACAAGGACTTTATGCTCTTTATCATTTGTGTACAAGCCACATTTGAGATTGGGGCTCCAAATTCCAGAGGATATAATTGCCAAGCATAGTTAAATGTTTTCAAAACTCTAGCAGACACCTCTGTGTATCTTAAATTGTCTAAATAGCTTTGCCGTGTTGTCTAAAGAAGTTTATCTTCACTCTAGATGAGACTGAGGGCAGAACTGGGAATGGATCCAAGATCATTCAAGGCCTTGTCCAGCACATCAGCACAAATCATCCTCCTCCTGAAATTTACTTCAACTGTGCCACAATTCTGTGCTCAATTCATTAATTTTTTAAAACAGGTACTACACACCTTAGAGTGAGTTTAGGATTTAATATCTTATAATTTATTGATGACATTGAAATCTTCATTGAAAATGCTATATGGCCCTGAGTGTGCCCTTATCTTACTTGAAACCAACATATTTTAATGACTTGGCATACTTGCTCCCCTTTTCTCCAGTGAGAGAGCAATTTCATATTTAGTATGTCCACAGTATAATTCAAGCTTTCCACTGACAACATTTTGTTCCACAAACAACATTTGTAAACAAAACAGTAGAGGAGAGACCACTTCTTCAGACAAGACAGCCTAGTGACACCAGTCATAATTTTCAACAGATGCACATTCTAAGGCATAGCAGACATGAACAGAGGACATCCAAGGTTGTGGTTTTTTTTCTTTTTAAATCTGATTGCATCCTGTTTTTACAAATGGTGCCAAGTATTCTGCCTCCTGTTTTTATGCTTTCAGCATTAATTAGAATGGCCCTGAAAATGTTTTCAGTATTTTAAACTTTCTAAAAAATGAAAGTGTATGAAAGAGTATAGTTTATATTGCTATAGTGTTCCTAGGAAAAGCCTTCTATTTTGAGAAAATTAATATGAGGTACTGATTGTATACAATCCATGATAAGTGTTACTGAAACTGCAATAAGCATTCCAGATTCATTCATTGTGATAGTACCAATCTGAGAGCTAGGTAAAAAATGAAGAACTTCTGCTGTCAAGGTCAGGTCATAGTCCAGATTTTATTTTTAGTAATTAATCAGTCTGAATGCCTAAAGACATTGTATCCCTGCAGAATTAAAAATTCTGGACTGAGTTCTCCAGGACACTGTTTTGGTCCTGTTGCTCCAGGGGTAGCGTTTTACATTTGGGATCTTTCTTATTCTCAAAAGCAAATGTGGTAATTCCACAGTATTGGATTACCTTCTTAGCAAGTGTTAATAAATACCTTAATTAGACTCATGAAATTGAGGAAGGAATCATATAAAGTTCTGCACAACAAGACATTAAAATATACCTGAGATTGGGAGAAAATTCTCATTTAGAAAAAGATATGCATTGCAAAGGCATCAAATATGGGAAATTTAAATAGATTTATAATGAACACCACAGCTTAATAGAGAGGACACATTCAACCAATGATGGCTTTATTTGATGTCTCATGCTTCAGATCTATAAATATTTTAATATATTATACTAAGTCCATAAAAGTTATGTATTATGCTAGGTTATATATTTGGAAGTCTGAAGGAGTAGTACTGTAAAATTTTACATATATGCAGTTGAGGAGAGCCTAATAGACTAAGCTCTGTGTGGAAGATTTCCTTCAGCATTAAAAGAAATTGTGATTTCATTGTTAATCTCATATGAATTGGATTAAGAGTTCATTTATCATAAATGGCTCTTCTCTGCTCTCATGTTCCTCAATATGTGTGTGCCACAGGAGATATTTCCTGACAATTGCCTGACAATTGGAGAGTTTGAAGCTCCTAGAACCATGTAAAGATTTTTTTTCAATGCTGACAAAAGCTGCTCAGCTTGCTAACACTTTTTTTTTTTTTCCTCTTTAGATCCTTGCTTGATTAAGAGGGTGGTTTTATCACATATGATTTTGTAGTAAGGTAGAATTGCAACATTCCCTTGTGGAGAATGTGAACACTTGATCCTTCTTTCATTCAAAACTCTCCCTTAAATTGCTTTTATTCCTTTTGTGGTATGGATGAACAATAACATTGGTTTGAAAGTGTGTGGTTTTCTTTAAACTAGTATTTCCTTTCTCCCACTTCTGTTTTCAGATATATTCAAAACCTGAGACCAAGAAAAACCTGGATATTTTTAGAGTCTATTTTTTAATCAAAAGTGGGATGTTCTGGAATTTCAGTACACTTCAAGGAATTGCAGAAGCATACACTGGGTAGTGCTGAATTAAAGTGTCATCTCTATTGTCTTCTGATCAATAAGGTCCCTTAAATAACCCAGAGACACTGACAAAGGAAGAAAAGTAAATAATTTAGACAGCAACACTGTAAATGCAGCAGTCATGAGGATTTGAGTGCAAAGTCTGTGAATAGAGCTGAAGTAAAAGAAATGGACACAAACACAGCCCCAAAAGAACTAAAATATCCAGCAAACGTTGGAGGGTTTTTATTGACTGTGCCATATACTACACAATTAGCAATAAATTATTTTTTCCAGGGATACTAATTATGATATGATCAGGAAGTAATACTGAATGGTTTGATAGACCTGAAACAAATGTTAAGTGAGACCAAGGGTAGTAATGAAGGGTAGCAAATTACACTTCTGTTTTAATAGCCTGTCACCAATAGGATATCCTAAGGCTATAGGAGATATTTGTGGGTGAATATTTATCCTTTTATTTTTTGTGGGTGAATGCTTTATCTTTTTCTTTCTTTCAGGAAAGAGAACGTAGTTGGATGACTCCTGACTAAACTTGTCATTACTTAACTGTCAGCCCTTTCTATGTATCAGTAACAAAATTTTCTGTCCTTGACCTTTTTGTATGTTTTTCATTTCATGTTTTTGCAGGAGAAGGGGGTGGTAGGGAGTGACAGGAAAGAATAGAAATGGAAGGTGATGATAATAGGAAAGGAGATGGTGTATTTAACAGATACTGAGAAAATAGATATTCTTCCTGTTTCTGCCACTAAATTTACGTATGACTGGACTAGTATAATACTGTTTTATGCTGGGGTCTGTGTCTTGAGGATTATTTGTCTCCAGGTACATGAAGAACAGAACAGATATAAATACATTAAATCTCTTGTTTGTGACTTAGTCTAGTCATCTTTTTAATGACTGCTCCTGTAGATTGAAATGAACCTCTTCTGGGTTCTGATCCAGCAAGGTCCTGAATATCTTCAAGCAAGAGTCAGGTTCAATGGTCCACGTTCAAAATTAGAGGTATGCCCAAATGAGGGACTGAATGACGACCTCATTAGTAGTATTTTGTAGTACTTAAGAGCTTCAGTATTTCATGAGTCAGACTTTGAATACCTACATTTTTTAGAATTAAAGCATTTTATTCCATCTTGCATGTAAAAAAAATAAAATAGACCCCTAATATTATGCAAATACACTTTATGATTCATATCTGCAACAATAGCAGCAGGGGAAAAAAAAAAACTGTATAAAATGAAAGACACAAGATATGTCAGATAACATTTTAAAAGCTTTGCCAGTGAGGAAGAATTGAAAATCCTACACTTAAAATCTAATGATAGAGTATTGGCTCAAATGTTGTAATTACTTTTGCAGCATATTTTCTAATTAGTACTAGAAAAATATGGCTGCTCTTCATCCTAGAATCTGCATTACCTTGGTTGTGTTCTTTGTTCTGCTTATAGGACTGTGCTGAATTTTAAGAGATCTGAATTTGGCTGAGGATGAGCAAGCAGCTGTAGCTTTCAGACATTCTTCTCGAGAATTCTACAGGAGGTCTGAGCAAAAGAGAATATCTGATTAATCACCTGTCCCAAAGCAGCCTCAGGAAGTCACTGCTTCTGGTATGTCTGGGCTTGACAGATGTCTTTCGGATCATTGTGCATTACTGTTCAAACATCTCTAAAATTTTCAAGATACAGGTGTAAGAAGCAACATGAAATGTCAAAGTGACACTTTTTTGTAAGATACAGAATAACTGAGAAAGTGACATGAGACAGGAGCCCTCAAGATGTTTAAATTTTTCTTGAAGGTTTGACTTCTCTGTATGTTAATATTTCAGCCTGTTACTCACAAACCAACAGCATGAGACACTGCTTGATGTTGGCTACACAGAACAAAGTTGGAAAGCAAAGCACAACAGCTAAGATCCTTATCTGCCTTTATGGGACATGAGCCTCATTTTTAAAGAACTGACTCTGTAGCCTATCTACATCTTGACAAATGATTAAAATGAACCAGCTGCTGGTTTCAGATACTTCTTTCCATGCCTTAATAAATTGCACAGTTGCTGTTCTGGACCTTTATGCAACCAAAGTGTAGATAGGGGACTGGTCTTGATGTGCAGAATGGGTCTGACTTTTGTAATAATGAAGGGATCAAGAGTGGTGGTGCTGGTAGCAACTGAGCCAAGGGGGAGCCTGGCTGAGCTGAAAGGTGCACGAGGGAGTGGTAGGAAAATGGTGACCCCCACAATGATTTTCTTCCCAGTGATAAACATATTTTTTGGGGTAAAACACCTCCTCTTTTTGTAAGGTTTTGCTATTAATATTGCTGTTTTTATTGTGCATGTCTTATCCTAGCTTTGTGCTTTCAGTAAATTGTGACCCCAACCTATATTTTCTGCTTTTTGTACCTGTTTAATCAGAAAGGGTGAGAGAAAGGGGGTGGATTATTTGGTGTTTAATTTCTGTCTGATGCTAAAACCAAAATGTCAAGCACTAGTATGAATTCACATGTACTTTTTGTGGTCTTTCTTTGCATTGGCCAGTGGGCTTAAAGTGAGTAGGACAGAAAGAAATAACTGTTTTTTCTTTTGCAGTCCCCAGTGTGAATCTTTTGCAAGGGAAAGGAGACAACTAATTTCAATCTAAATAGTAAGTCATATATTAAAAAAATATATTACTCTCAATGTTAAAAGGCCTAATGAGCATGGATAATTTTTTCCTTAATGTATGTCCTTAGGGACATTTGATCCATTCTTTCCCACTCTCCCTTCTTAGACACTACACAGAATAGGTTAGGGCTAGATTAAGAATTGGAATGAAATCTTGTTTGCTTTCACTAAAAGCCCTACAGATGTTGCCATTATTTTTCTTTCCCTGTCATCCCTTTTCTACTTGCACTGAATTTTGGTTTATAATGAACTTTTCTGTGTAATAAATGAATTATTAGATAGGATATTATTTTAAGTAAAAGAGTCCTGAGCAGTATTTATTTGGTGAGACCCCTACAGGGATATTTTTGCAGCAAGTATAGGGCCAGGACTGTTCAAAGAGGGTATCAAAGGAAACAGAGAACTCAGACCCAGCATGCTTTGCAGTTTGAATTTAGATAAATACTAAAACAACTACAAGAAACAGACAGACAGACTGCCATTTTTCCTGGCTGAGTAGCAAATCTTACCAGTAGAGGCAAAGTATCACTGTAGAGATATTTTGATGTAGTGATGGCTTCTGATAAAAATGGTTGCAGAAGATCTGAAGTTCTTTTTTAACAAGGTGTTTGATACCTTTGTTTAAAACTGGACATACCACAGAACTTACATAGCTCTAGCTGTGTATTTATTATTCTGGAAAAAAAAAAAATGTATGCACTGCCATACAATGCTAATGAAAATCTTTATTTCCAGATATCCAGACACCTAAGTATTCTTCCAAATCACATTCAAGTACCTGCATAGTAGAACTGAATGAGTATAATAGAGAAGAGTAATTTAAATTCAGAGACTGAGATTGTATTTTAATGGCACAAATCCATTTGAAAGGGAACAATTTCTCCCTCACTGTATTAGGGGAACAATTTCTGAGAGAGGACAACTTGGTAGCTGAGTAAATGCCCATGCCAGTAAAAAATTTATGTAGCTGCTGCTTTGTAATAAAAGTAATGAGCCCTATGTTGCTGTTCTCTGTAGGTATCAGGTTGCAGTCTAGTAAAGTCAATTTATAATTAAAATATAATTTATCAGTAGATAATTTGCTGGTTTTTACTTAGGGTTTTTTTTTAACTTTCTTACTATAATTTTGCACTTAAAATAATTATAATAAAATTTGAAGTCTTTTTTGCAATCTCAGGATTAGTTCCTGTTCAAGCAGGAGCTCACAAGAATAGTTTAGATGTTGTTTAGCTTTTTCAGTAAGCATTACATATTTTTATCCAAATATCCTTTGTTTATATTTTCTGTGCTTTTTTTCCTCAGTTAAGCACAGAAATATCTGTGTTCAAGGTAGCCAGCATTGAAGTGATGGCTCTTGTTTTGAGAATCCTTTACAATGACCTTCTGGTAAGCTTGTGGCTTATACATAATGAGCAAGTACTGTTTTATGAACAAGATATTGTATTGAACATTTAAGATCTTAGATAGCAATGTACACAAAGGTCTCTTTATGACTCTCCTTCACCCAGGCATGTGATATTTCAAGCCTATAATTCAGTATTGAATCTTGATTAGCCCTGGATTCACATCTGCTTTTGTTGATGGGTCTGAGGCCACCTATAGTATTTAACTTCATTTTTATGTCAGTCTGTATGAGGAATCAAAACAAATTCAAGCAAAAGATCTCAAGAGAATAAGGTATAGTTATCATCTGATCAGTTTTAATCATATTTTGACTTAAAAAAATCACTGGCATAATTTGTGACTCAAACACTGCCCATATCCTTATAAAGAGAAGTCCTATTAGCTTCAGTTGCAAAAAAAATGCTGAAGGGTGAGAATCTTCATGTGAATGCAAAAATGTAGGAAAAGAATGCTCCTGGGAGTCTTGAGGATTTTTATAATGTCTAGCAGAAAAGCAAAATTTAGGGGGTAAAAATTGTAAATGTATTCTTTTGAAAGTTGGATCATGGCAGGAATGTTTGCTAGGAGCCTCTAAATCTCAGTGTTACTCATCAGCTTATGAAAAATTACAGTATTGAAAAAGCCCAGCTGCTTTTTAAAGATATGTAAGACCAGAAAATCAATTAGTGAATCAAGATAAGTAATGGTAGGCATCATCAGCCTGGCACTTTGTTGGGATTTCAGTTTTTCTGTACCTCTGTTTACAGCAGAAACAGTAATCTGAAGTTCATATTCTTGATTTAAAAGTAGACATTATGTATGTGTAAAACCCAGAAAGACCACTTCTGTCCAGGTTGTTTGGCTGGGGGAAATTAATCCAAACAAACAGATTAGCATTACACTCCCATGGCAGTGAATGCAGTTAATGAATATGACAATAAGCTGAAGCACATCTAATCAAATTGAAATGAAATTATTATTGCCAAATGATAGTGTATAACACCAATTTGTAAATGGAATTCCATCAAACATTAATTTAACATAAAACATGGGTAATTTCTCTTGAACCGTGGTCAAAGATGAAGGTTTTCTGTTTTATTATTCACTTTCACAAGAAGAGTGTCAAAATTCAATCACCCTTTTGTTTTATTGATAGCCAGAATTCCATTAGACCTGGCCAGAAGAGAGGGAAGATGAAACGTGCCAGCTTTTTATCTCTGTGTTCATACTTCTTGCTAGTAAAAGCATAAAATGGGATTCTGCAAGCCTCCTTGCTGTCAGGATTCTACTATGCCTTTCTACAATTTCAGCTGCTAATCTACTCTGTGTGATAGCTACAGCTACAAATTATTGTTTGCATGTTTTGCTATTCTAGGTCAACTGCACAGAAATTTTTGCCCATAATTTGGCACAATTGTCTCCTGACAAATTCAGCATTTCATTGGGAAGAACAAGAATTCAAATCCTGATACAATCAGGCTGTTCAGGTAAAAATCTCTTCAGCAGATCTGGACCTTCCTTCTGATGGCAGCACTGGGCCAGTCATTTCTGATGTACTAGGGTCAAGAATAAATATGTTAGTAATGCTGATGAGAGTCAATGTAGTAAAAGAATTTATTGCTCTGATGCTACTGAGCACTTGTTTTACTTTTTTGGGATCAGTCAGTCTTCCCTATGACATCAAAGCTTTATCTAATTGCTGGTATTCTCTTTAGATGGTTAAAATGTAACCTAAAACAATTTTGCAGTTTGGATTGTGATTGTTATACAGTTTTATCAGTATTGTCTTTGCCAAAGATATTGAGATACCAAGTCTCACCAAATACCTTTATAAAAATTTCCATGTAAATTCTAGTTTTATATACAGGTACATGAAGTTGCAGGGATTATTTTAAGCATAATCCCCATCCGTTGGTATCAGAGACTTTTGGGTTTCTTTGACTTTTTTTTTTTTTTTTTTTTGGGGTGGTGGGGAAGGTTGGGGTTTTTGCATGTTTGGCAATCTTTTCTGTTATTAAATGTTTTAGTTAGTAGGACACAGTGCCTCATGGAGCCCTCTGAATACAGTTCAGTTAATGGAGGTAAATATGAACATAAGGATCCAATGGCAGAGAACACCTGAAGACAAAGTGCTTTAGTGGGTATTTATCAGGTAGCAATGCTGAATCAAGTTGAGATTGGGTTTTTTTTCATAGATTGTGTGTTTAGTGCCCATTTTGTGATAGCGAGTGAGCAATAGAACCATGCTGACATGCAAGAGAGGAATACTGGTGCCAGAGAAAGCAACTTTGTTGGTACAGCCCTGCTTCTGGCTCTGCAGCACTGACATCACACAATGGGCCAAAGGAAAGATTACATTGAAAAGCTTTTTTGGTCTGCTCTGAATCTCTTACCCCTTACTTAGTGTTAAGTTTATTTTTATCTACACATCCATATTTACTAGATGCAGAAGAGTGATTGAACCCTTATTTATTTAAGAACTGGCAATATTTTCTATCTGTGATTCTGGGAAAGCATTTAAAGAATTTTCAGGCTTAAAACAAATTTAAATTTCTAATCTTCACATTGCTGCACAATCAAATGTATGAATACATAATTACTAAAACTTGAATATACATTTCTGTATGTATCTATACAGTGTTACAAGAGAAGCATCAGGGCAGTGGGTTGTTTTCATGTGATTTTGACAGAGATACTTGTAAGTCAGATTTCTTTGTGCCTAGCCAGAACACTTACCTATATTACAGGAACAACAGCTGTTTACAGCTAATCTAAAAGCTTATTAATAGATTAAAAAATGCATTTTTCATCTCTCATATAATCTCCAGATGAATCATGAAGAACAATGTGAAGCAAAGGGTGGCGGGTGAAATTGTTAAACATCTTAAGTCAATGAGAATTGCATTATTGACTTTAATGGGACCAATATTTTAACTTGTACCTTGAGTTTTCAACCCTTATGAAAATGCCACAGGCAGGTCATTAATCATAACCATGTAGGGTTACACTAGTACAAAACTGTACATTGACTTCTGATATGAAAAGTTACTGCTTTATTTGTACCCTTGGGAGGGTGTGGTGATAGTACTCACAGAAAAGATAAATTAAAATTGGGTTTCTTATTCAGGATGGAAAATATATGCTGATTGCAGCAAGAAGCACTTTTTTTTTGTCTTTTTTTTAGAAAAATACAGTAATGCACCACTGCCTAAGCCTAAACCTAAAAACATTATCTTAATTTCTTCATATGTCCTACAGCTCTTACATCAGCAGCCATTACTTTATGCTAAAGACAGATACAATGCTAGATATGAAATTAGTATGGATTATTTTAAACTGAAATGTTATTTTAAATTACCACTGTTCACAAATATGTTAAATCTTTAAAACTAAAAGTATGCACTTTTGCAAAAGAACTATGAAATGCCATTAGTAATTTGGAAGCATTTCCGCTGATAGCCAAAATATAACAAGGGAATATTAAATACCTTCTGAATCACAGGGTTAATTCTTCATTTTCTATTGCAAATTTGAGTTAAAAACTAGATGATTTTCAGTTTTGTGAAAGTACTTAAAAATATTTTATTAGATGCTAATAATAATTACACTGTTTCTGCAACTGTCATGATATAAAGATGGGAGAGTAATAATTATGAAAATAAATGCATAGAAAATTAAGAGTAACTCAGTGGTTTTTTAAACTGAATTTTTACTATGCTATTTTTCTAATGAGTTGTCTATTACTGCTTTTAATATTAAACACATTCTTAGAAAGTATGAGATTAGAATGATATAATTATCCATGATGACAGGCTGAACTGTGAAAGATAAGGATGGCTTACATATTATTGTTTGTTTCTAAATTTGAAACAAGAAAAAATATTGAATATGCTTTGCAGGCTAAAGAGATATATCCTAGGGAAAATATTTCTCCTATTAAGCGGAGATTGAGTAAATGTGCTGAGATATAAAACATTCTTCTCCACTAAATTGTAACTATTTACAGCATTCTCAATTTCTTTCATAACATTCAAAGAAAATCATTGAATTCACTTAAAGTACTCAAATATGCAAGATTTTGTCATATATCTTGAAAATGTTAGATCAGTTTTGAACTGTTGCCAAAACATGAGGGGACTGTGTCTCCCTACTATTGTAGGAAGGTAGACAAGAAAAAAATATTAGTCTAGTGTAGCCATATGAAACCCTTTGAGGGGTTATAAAGTAAAACACAGCCAAATACTGCAGGTGAATATGCAGTCAGGAAAAATGCATTTATCTCTTATTCTGTCTACAGATTCATCTATGATCTTCGTGACTCAATCTCTTCACTTACACACAGTTGTAAAAATAGCTTTCAGTCTGAAACACTGAAAAAGCTGACACAGCCAGAAGAATGAAACTTAGTGATTTTTATGGTTTTAAAATTATATTATGTAAAATTTTCTTCTTTGTGGAAAGAAAGCAATCTTCATCTTTCCCCACTTCCTTCAGGTACCAGTAAGTGTTGTAATGGCTTTTGTCCTTAGTTTACCAATGATATTTCTGCTACCAAAAAAGAAGAGAATAGTGACAGAGATATTATACCATAATGCTTTCATTCCTGAGCATACATGCAGGACTCATACTATTATTCAAGTACAAAATGCTCTAGCCAGGAACCAATAGAGGAAGATGCCTACAGTGAAGACAAATTCAAAACATGGCAGCAGTGTTTCACTACAGCCAGGCAGATAATGAAATTATATCAAATAGGAATAGTAAAAAGTGAATAAGACATATTCAAGTACCCAAAACAACCCATGGGACAGAAGTTCTTTTCTGTATATGTAATGCTGCTTCTCTCCAAATTGTAGTCCTCCTAAAAAATGGCCACAGGGAAAAAAATTGGGCAGAAAGCACCATTTTAATTTTGGTGCAGATGACACAGTGCCTTGAAGATGTGTTTCTGCTCCAGTTGAACTCCCTCTTTGGAATGCTGCTCAGGCAGCTGGTGTATCCTGCCACATCATCCATCAAACTCAAGGAAAAGACCTCTGAGATTTCAGTCTGGTGGCTTAGGTGCAGACCCAGCTTCATGGATTTGATACAGGTCTTAGGTAATGTTACCCCAACTCTGACACATCAGTGCAATTACTTTAAAATATACTGTATTTGAACATTTTTATGGTTAGCCATAGAAGTTAAACAAAAATATTGCACTGTTATCATTCTGAGCCATGGCATTGCCCTTCTAGGAGAATTAGGGTAATTCATATAACAGAGCATATAGAGGCTGCTTCAATCTTCATGCAGGAATTAAATACATGATAGTTACACCATAAAAAAATTTTGCTTTTGTAGTTTTTCAGTCGTATGTTTCCAAATAATCTCTTGTGAAATAGTCTTTCTGCACTGTTGCTTACTTGATGGCTTTTTTGATTGCTATGTTAAACTCAAAATAGGCATCAGCAAGATACACAATTAAAATGACCACATAAAAGGGGATTACTTTAAAGGAGGATTAAGAGAGGGGGATTCTAAATCTAGCTATATAAATAAGGACTACAAATGTAACCCAGTGCATTCATTTATCTGATTGGGAGAAATAATGTAGCAGCCAGCTGAGTAACATTGAAATGTTTTCTTATATTGTGCTCTTTATCAGGTGTATGCTAAAGAGTTCAAGCTCTGTTGGTGCAACTAGCCTGAAGAAAGGGTATTTAGGAAGTGAATCTATAAGCTTTGTTGTAAAAGAATCTGAGCATCTTTCTGCCTTTCATTTACATGAATTTGCTGATTGAAGTAGGACAGACTGGGAATAATTTTGATGGCTAATTCAACTAATGCTCTACTAGCTTTAGATTTCTTTCTGTTCTGTCACTTTATTTCACCTCTGTGTATGGCCATGCCATCTCCTGTGCAATTCTGGACATACAGAATACATACATGCCTGCCTTATCTCCCCAAGGTTGTGCCAATAGTAAAAGGCAAGATACAATTGTTTCTAACATGGAAATAGACGTAGAAGACATCAGTCTGTGTGACAGTTTTGGATAATGTGCTGCTATATGGCAAATGGCTCAGCATTATCTCTTTAAGGTAATACTGGAAAAAGTGCAGCTGCATTCTTACTGCCATCTAAACCCATGTCACTGTGTATCTAAATTGCCTATCCTATCGTTTAGAATTTCTGTCTGTTAAAGGATGAGGAAAGAGAAGTCACAGTGATTTGAGAGGTTTATTTGAACAGAACTGGCCACCCATATCCAATCTGGAAACCAGGGTAGCCACAAAGATTGATTTCTTCCAAGCATGTTTCTGTCAGTCGGACAGGGCACCCTGAAAGTCACTACCCTGTTATTTGTGAAGAGCTTTCAGAGCCCCATGCTCAGCTGAAAAAGTTTTGAAAAGCAAACTAACTGTGCTACATGTCAGGGAACAGAAGGCAACAGCAGATACCTTTGAAAATTTTGACCCTAGGAGGGCAACTTTAATAGTAGAAATCAGAAGCCAAGTATTTTATGAAGTATTTTGATTTGCATTTTGCTTCATCTTATGATTCCTATAATGTAAATGATAAGATAAAAGAATGAACTAAAAGATATAACCAGCCCATTAATAAATGAGATACAGCAATCCAGCTGCTGACATTGCTACCTGTGCTTTACCTTTATTCTGGCAAACTGGTTGACAAACTCTTCAGTTAGCATTAAATTCAATTGGATAGTTTAAAAGACTTAATGACAATTCATTAGCTCAGGACCCATTCCAAACTTATGCAAGCATGAAACAGTTGCACAATGTCTAAGAATGAAGATTCCTGAAGCAATGAAAGTAATCTAATCCTGACATTCAACAAACATGGAATGGATTTATTCCCAAAGACAATTTCCTTAATAGCCCAGTAGCTGTATTCCACTGTAGTCTGTGGATTTGAAATCCAATTTTCTTCCCTTCAATTGTTACATAGCTGTAGCAACTGGTCATATGATCTTTCTTCTCTTTTCTTCCATGGCAAATAAACCATACTATATTTACAGTTGATGACTTAAGAGCCTTAAGTAACATCCAGGTCACTCGGCTGAAACCAGAACTGATGGAAGATGGAACTGAGATTAGCACTTTTAGTTGTCTTTCTTTCTGTAAAGTTTCCCTTCAGAAGAAGAATTTCAGGCTGTTTCATCTTGCACTCTATGTGTACACATCTGAATTATCTGAAAAGTTATCATATATCTGTTTTACATGACTACTGAGATACCTATTGTCATGTAAACCATGCTCGATATATATAAAAAGCTGTATAGCATCACAAGGGCATTTCCAGTGAGGTATTTTAATGCTGGAAATAACAGAACTTTACATATTATGGCTTTCTATATTATTTTCCCTTTGAATTAGATACAAACTTCCAGTATTTCCAGCAGTTCTGTCCTATCTGGATGCTCTGGTGACTAATGACTCCTGCACTCAGGCTCTGGTCTATCCATCTCTGAGAGCATTAATAATATCTAGACCCTCTGCACATAGTTGCCTGGAACTTTTGGATTCTTAATAGCTGACAGATTTATCAAATCTGTCTAAGATTGGTCTTTGTATTTTAAAAAATCACTGTGAGGAGGGCATGGAAGCAAAACCAGTAGTGAATAAATTTTCTTGATATCCTTGAAAAATAAGCCTTAAAACAATGGTGCTAGCACTATATTTCCAAATTTCTATCTTTACATCTTTATATTGTGGTATATGATGATTGACTTATTGACCTTCTTATTTGTTCTTATTTTCTTTGAAAACCTTTCACATTTTCATATTTTGGTGACAACTGGTCTCTTTTCTGTTGACTTACTAACAAGAAACTGTGCACCCAACACTTAGGAAATGCAACCTTGAGAATTTCTTTCCCCTCCTTACTCTTCCTGTATCTTGCATCTTCTTCTGGAAAACCCTTGGTGCAGAGATCCTTCCTATGTGATTCTATCAGCATAAACTTTTTAGGCAAGTTAGAAGAGAGCAATCTTTTGACTTCAGTGGTGATTTTTGAATTGATATATTTCCTTGGTGTATGGGGGCTGTGACCTAAATTCTGACATGTTTTGCATGTGAAGCTCATGTATTCAATTAAACAATGTGGGTTCTGATGTTGGAATGAAAGTTGGGGTTTTTTTGTTCATTAAGTATTTTTTCTGCTCATATAGCTGTTATCAATAGTTTTTGTTGTAAGTTCTTGCCAAACTTCTACTGGAGATTGACAGTCTTGCATGATGTTCTTAAACATGCTTAACATGTTTGGAAAGTCACCAGCATGAATATAATTTCCAATTCAGATGTATGATGTGCTGAAGTTAATGGAAAGCTGTGTGTGTTTGGCAACACTCAAAAGTCTTAAAACAAGACTTTAATGTAGTCCTTTAAAATAACTCTTTAAGTATCAATTAAAACTAAAACTGTAATTGTTTTTTGTAAGACCATATGCAGGGAGATATTCTACTAAAAAAATACAACAACAAATATATCTATGTGCTTGGTTGCTGGGGGATTAGCAACAGCATTTTGCTTTGTGTCAGTTTAGCATTTATTCTTGCAATCTCTTTTCAGGTAACATGTATTATTTCCTCAATAGGTACCAGTAAAGACAATGAACACTTTTGGGTTTTTTTCTTTTTTCTTTTTTTTTTTTTTTTTTTTAATTTACCCTGTAAGTAGCACATGAAGCTTTGGTGAGACAGCCAAATCTTGTGTAGAATTTTGGTGAGCCCCTGGTTCAGAAGGTTACTGTTGAAATTCTACTCCATTTCACAAATGTATGGCCAATGCTGCCATCTGTCTGTTCTGCAGCCGGGAGCTAATAGTGCACCATTAATGTTATGTACCGAATTGCAGCTAGTTTTTGTGTTTCTGAGAAGTTGCTAGGACTTCTGATTTATTATTTATCTCATTTTAAAGCAGTTTTTGGTCTGCTTTGGCTCTTCATGGGAAAGCATATTGCATGGCTGAAAGGTTTGACATCTCGAAACAGTAATTTTTTTCTCTCCAAAACAATGTAATTCTAAAAATTTTTATAGAATGCAAGAAGAACATAATTTGTGTCCAAGTAGATAATGTTCCATACGTTTCTGATATAGGCATTATGAAAAATTCACAGTAGAGACCTGTAAACCCTGGAGAAATGTTATTCAGAAAGACTTAAATGGTGTAATTTTGAGTAATTTTTTTACAAACTGTGTTTTTAGTGGTACTCACCCAGTAACTCTGTCTCAGTGTATTTTTTATGAGAATCCTGTGAAAGGTGTTTCTTTCCTAGTTAAAGCTGGATTCAGAATGCAGTACCTCTGGCAATAATAGCTTAAGCAGTCGCTTGAGTGCCTTCAGTGTTTAAACAGTTGCACAGTCAATTTCACCCAATATAAAAGTATCCATCATCAAATAGTCCATTTTGGTTAAACAGACAGTGGATGTTATGCAGCCTAAATAGCTGGGAGGGTAAATCACTTGATCAAAATGTGATTCTGAATAATATGGCTCATTTGGAACTGCTTAATCCTATGTACTGAGGCCATTGTAACAAAAATGATGATTATCGTGTATTTCTCAAAGTCACAGAGAGTTGTACTGTTTTCTGTGGAGATTGCATGCTTTTCCATATTTGATAAATCCATGGTAAAATTGCATTCTTTCTGCTCAGTAGACTCTGCATGTAGCACTAGTTAAAGTTACTGTAAAAACTCAAGAAAATGTCCAGCATAGAAATCTGAACAAGAACTTCTAGTGCTTGAAATATTCTTGCTGCCATGATCTCAGTGAAGATTCTTTCGTCATTAGCTTTGTCTTTATCTGTTCTTCATGTCTTTCATTTCTTCTTCACAATAGCTGTCTAAGGACTCTTGCTCATGATGTGGTTGTAGTAGTCAATGCAGTATTCTGCAGTTTAAGGATCACAGCTGTACTAAGAGCTCAATAGTGGATTTTTTTCATAGGATCAGAAACTCTGCTAGTAGATATTTCTCATTGCTAGGAATTAAATGAGTAGAAGGAGTTACAAAGATGGAATGAAATTAAACGAGACAGACTAAATTTCATACCCATAGGTAGCTTCACAATTTCTGGGTTTTCTTTTTGGTTCAGAGTGGAAGCCTTCCCAGCAGAATAAAACTTAAGTTTGACCAGATCTATTTTGAAGTAATCTTGAAATAAAAGGCTCCCAATTACATGGATTTTTTTTTTCTCATCTCTTCTGTTTTCTACCAAAAAAAACAAACAAAAAAAAACAAAACAAAAGTATATTATTCTTTAATTTCCCTCCCGGTCTTCCTTACGGTTTGCCCCCTCAAACTTAGTTTTCCTTCTGCTTAAGTACTGCAACTTGTTCTTTCTTTCATGATGCAATCAACTGCTCATGCTGTATTGAAAGCATGATGAGTAAATGATACTGTTTAATGTTCTTATAAATGTGTATCATTTTATCTGTGAAAATAATGCAATTTCACTGATCAAAAGTTTATCTTCTAGTACCAGGAACTCTGATTTGTGTGTGACAGAAGTCTACAAAACAGATCAAAGTGCTGTTTTGTTCAGAATTCTTGATGCATCTTTCTGCACAAGAAAAGAAAGAAAAAATTATAAAAAGGATTTGTTTTCAACTATCTGTATTTCAGCAATCATAATCCTTTGATATTAATGTGGATGCTCAGGCTGTCCAGCAACAGAGCAATCCCCTTTGAGGATCTAACTGTCCTCATGACACAAATGCTTCATTTATTTTTCTGTTTGCTTCAGTGTCTGAAACAAAAGCTAGCCTAGAAAGCCCTTACTAGAAAGAAAATTCCTGCTGGAGAGTGACTGCTCAGAAATAGTGTCTCATTAAGTTTTCCCAAGACTTCCATCTTGCAATTACCAGCGGAAAACTCAAAAGAGCTCACGACTCTGCTGAACACAGCCTTTAAAAGTGCAATCCATTTATAAAACAGACTTGGTTGCTCCTGTTCTCTTTAATGTGGGAGCCCTCTTTGTCTCATGACTTTGAGTCTGCTTTCCATCTATTTGTATGCTTCTCTCTGAAATTGTGAAACCAGTTTAACAGTGAATGGGGGATCTTGTCAGGCTTTCCAGTTGCTGAGCACTCCTAAAAGTGAGACACTGTACAGATGAAAGTTTAGGTCTGTTATATGAAGGAGAATACTCTGGCTTGATAATATTGGATGGGCTGGAATAATTAGTGCAACAAACAAACAAAAATATTTCTATTGTATTTTAACCTTGTAGGAACTGGAATGGTTGTGCCATCAATGTGAGTTATCTAGTGGTGTGATGAGAATAAACAGTTGTGTAAATATGGAATATGGTATACCTGACAGGCACTTAAAAGAAGATGAAATTCACATTTGGCAAATGTTCTTAGTAAAGCCTCACAGGCACCATTTAACCAATCCCCTACCATATGGTTTCCTGTCCTACTGCCTGAACTGAGTGAAACTAAGTGAGAATTTTGAATGTTCAGTGTGGAGAGAGGAAAGGCATAGGCCAAGACACAGACTATATCTTCCCTGTCTTCATTCTCTCACCTTCCTCCAAATTCTATAGCAGTCCTTTCAGCTCACCTGTCAAATTCTATTTTTATCTTTCATGTTTATATAGATAAGGTGTATAATCCACCTCTGCTGCTTGAAAACAAGATGCTACTCATCTCTGGGTAAGTAGGTCAAATTCAGCTTTTTATGATTACTGACAATCTCTTTATGGCCCTGTTGTTGTAGTCCTGTCAGCTGTAATGCACACATGGAAACGCTCAAGGTAACATTAAAGATAGATGTGATAATTGCTGCAACCTGCTGCTGCACTGAGATGTAGTGCCACTGCCTTTTCAGTGCAGGTCAGCTTCCAGTGGGCACACAAAGCATCATTACCATTTGTGTCTTTGTCAGCTTGAATGAGTGAGTATTGAGACTGAACTGTCTGTCCAAGTCCCCCCTTATCCTGGAGATAAGGAAAGCTTATTTTCTGTAAATCAGTGTTTTCCATCTTCAGGAAAATCAGTCCAGTGTCTAGTAAGACAAATAAGAGCTCTGTGGAAGCACATGAAGTAAATGTATTTCATGAAAGTAGAGGAAGTAAATGAAGTACATTATCAATTGCTGGTTTTTGGCCTCACAGCTAACCTAAGTGTTTTGCACATTCTTCTTGAGTAAAAGGGAAAAAATCCTGCACCAAAAGCTTTTAGACAGGCCTTAAATGCAATGTGCTGTTAGGTGTGGGTGCCCTCTTATGGAGACTGTGAGCACACAGTCCTGGTGATTCCAGCATTTTTTAGTGGGGTTTGTAGACTCGGTTCATTGTACAAAGCAACACATGGGCACAATACCTACAGCTGATAGACAAGTAACAAAATGTTTCATTTAGAAAATAGAGACTTTCTTTGAAGTAATCGTTTTGTTTCTTCATAGTATGGTCCTTTGAAAATATTTCTCTTCATGGTTTTGCTTTTGATTTCAATAGCAAGTTTCTCTTTCAATTTCAAGTATAAATTGTGCAAGTACTGTTAAAACTGATGGAGACAAAAGGTGGTCAACATATATGGAAAAAGACAGTAAATGAATGGCTAGGGTAAGACTTGATTTAAATAAATGCATTTTTAAAACACAATCTCTGCCCACATTAATTTTCAATATTAATTTATTAACACTTACTTGGGTTTTAAGTCAGAATACAGATATGCATTGTATGTCCACCTTCATCTGAATTGCCATGTGTGTTTTCACGTTGGAAAATGAGATAAATGCTTACATTGATGTGGCTGTGAAATGGAGATTTCTACAAACTCATTTTAGGAGTAAAAGTATTTTCTTGATTTCATAGTAAAAACTTATATATAAAACATATTTCTTTGTTTACTTTCTACTCTAAAAGTGCTTATAAAATGACAATTGAAATGCTAATAATATTTTTCATCTCTCCACACTTTTCTGGTCTTTTATATTCCATCCTCTCAGATGTAACAGATGTCACAGACATACATAGCAACACAGAGGATTTTTTTTCTGGACATATCAGGATTATGTGACTGGAAAGATACATGCAAAATCCATGTCACATCCAGGTGAGATTTGAAGCTCTCCTGCAGGAGAAACTGATTACTTGTGATACTGAAATACTGTATTAATATTTCTATTAATATTCAAAATCAAGCAGATTTGTTTAGATATTAGTGTGCAAATTAATCACTTACCTAGGTTTTAAAAAAATACATTTTTCTGCAAAATGCATTTTTCCATCTACTTTGCTTCATCTTGTTTTATTGTGAAATGGCAAAAGAATGTGTTTCAAAAGAAAAATCAATATTCAAATGTTGCATGCATCAAGTTATCCAGTGATTTTTGCACCAGATCCTTCATTTGATCTCTCTGCAGTGTTAGCTTAGTCATTCATATTGAAATCAAACACCAAGAAATACAAAAGATGTTTTAAAAATATTTGTTTTCTTTAAAATTTCTTAGAGTCAACAAGAAGTCAAGAAGTTCAATTCAGCCTCCTGTAAACAAGATGCATTTGTGGATGGCAATTCCAGTAAAATAAGAAATAAACCAATATGCAAGTCTTGAGCAGGATGCTGCTGTGTGGGCAGGTGAAAGAGTGAAAGCAGTACATTAATGCCCTTAATTAAACCATTTTATTGAAACAGTGCTTTCTCTGCATCCTCTGAGGCCACTGACACTGCAGCCCAGTGAGACCTTTCAGATACTCCTTCTTTGGAATGAGTTACTACAGCAAAATTTGTAATTGTAAATTTTGACTGCTGCTTATTTTTTCAAATTTTTGTGTTTTATACTTAGATAATTTCATAGTCATTTTACTGCATTAGCAGATTTTAAAACATCTTAATATGTCACTGATAATAGTCCACTATTTCTTTAGTTCAGGCCAGTGATAGATGGACTATGGAAGAGCAAAGGAATCACACAGAGCAGTACTTTACTTTCTGCAATTAATAAGCAGTTTGGTGAAACAGCACTTCAGAACACTGTGCTTTTGGCTATATGTGTAATTATTTACATACTGTGTATTTTAGAATGTGTATTGTCTATGATAATATTGACTCATCGAGAAACATCTTGCAAATGGCTTATCTTAAAATAGAAAATATATGGTAAAGGAAAGTCAGGATAAGGTAGGTGTTTCTGGCATTATATTGTCTAACTGGAAAATGTCAGTAGTGAGGACTAGTGTTACAACTTTTAAAGAAAAAAAATTAAAACTACAAATTACGAGGAAGGGAAGATTAAAATAAATACAAGTTAGAAAATTCCACTGAAAATTTCTTTTGGACTGTTGAGGAAGTTGCTGATCTTGGCACACTGCAGACATCAGTGAAGCAGTCCTGAGAGAGCAATATTTCATTACTGACAGAAAAAAGGATTGCTGGAGAAGAAAATAGGATAATTTTAATTTCCCAGATATTCAATCCTTGTGAGGAGGCCATGACCTTAATACAAGCATTGTGACTTCAACGTGGCTGAATGCCAAGCCAAGACTTTCTAAAACCAATTATTGGCCGTCTCCTTGCTGATCATGTTCATGAATAAAGAGTTAGCAGACTATATGGTATTATGTTCCTCAGTGGGAAGTATGGGCAGAGGGTAAGTCTGTACTGTTCTTTGGGAGGATCTCTTGTAAGTAGCAAAGGAACTAAAGGACTAAACATGCCAAAAATTGTGGAGAAGAGATGCTGGTAACAAACTGCAGTGATTTCCATCCTGTAAACACTTCCAAATGGGTCATTTATATCAAGATAGGTATTAAACATTTTTCTTCCAATATCTTTATATTGAGCTCATTTGTATCCATGCTTTACTTCTCCCATGTATAGGACTAATTGGATTATAAATAGCGTCATCACTGTTTTTTCTTCAGGTTGCAATCCAGCTGTCAAGAAATGTACTGATTACAATGTCATATCCACTTTGAACACTGAGTGGTGCTATCATATTGAATATTGCAATCCACTCCTCCCTTGGAAACAGGTTGCATCACCTGATAAACCCCATCACTTTTCAGTTTAACATTTAATTTTAAATGCATGCAGAAATCTGAAGGATTTCATTTTGTAGTCACTGAAATCAGGTGTCTCCTGTACTAAGTTACAGCTTCTTATGATATGTGTTTTCAAATAGTGTTATAGTAACAATATTGCAGGGAATGAGTGCTTTTTTTTTCTGTTTTAATTTAGATGGATGTACTTAAGGAGCTGGTTTCTTGCAGACGGTCAGGAATAATATGGATACTGTTTCAAGCAGGTTCCATGTGGCTGGGTGCTGCTACCAAATCAGGTGATGGGGAAATGGCTTAAATGTGCTATATGCTATAGAAACTTGTGACCTGCTGCCTCTGCTAAAATAATAGAAGTGAAGGGGAAAATGCCTTATTGGCATTTCCTCTTCCCTGTCATGGTGTGCTAGTGCTGTATCAAGATAAATGAGATTTTGGACAAGAAAATGTGAGCACAGAAATCAGATCACGTACCAACGTCTTCAAATATGCTTGTGAGTTTTGATAATTTATTGTTCTAACAGAGGTGAAGGTTTATTTCTAAATGTCGGAAAAATAATTGGTGTTGCAGAATTGGCATTCTGTTTTGACAGATATGGTATATATGGAGTTTACATGTTCTGTTGTCAAAACTATCTTGTGTTGCCCTTCCCTGCTCTGTAGCAGCAGGGAATTCAAGGTATTTCTAGTGACTTTTATGGTCTTACACTATGACCACAGAAAAACCTACAGTTGTGACCTATTTATACAGCCCTCAAGGTGCACCAAAGCTTTCTGAACATTGGAACAAGGGAGTGGATGCAGACAATATGCCCAGGCCATAGCAGGGGGCCTTCAGGAATCGGAAGCACTGATTGTGTAAAGCACTGGGAAGCAGTGGTAGGCTGGCATTTCACCTTACGGACTAACCATTTTAACTTGGGCTCAGCTATGGCTTTAGTCGCAGTTAATGATCTGTAAGGGGTTTAGATACACATTGTAAAAACTATGCTCTATGGCTTTTACACTTAGTGTTCTTCCTGTGCTGATTTCCCCATAAAATCTGGACAGAATTATTGTGTGTTTTCCACATCCAAAAGCAAGGGGGACATATTTATTCTCTAAACAAGAACATAACTTCACTGAGACACTTCATTGAGTAATGTATCACATAAAACACCTCTTCTCTTATGAGCTGTGGACTAGCTTGTTTTTCACTGCAGGTTTCCCAGAGAAATTCAGAAGGTAGAGAGTTAGTCATCAGCAGAAAAATAACATATATAAATGGTTGTAAAAGCTCATAAGACAAATGTATTATGTTACTACCTTGAATTACAGCCAAGGACACCATGAGTTCCTCTCGGAAACCCGTTTAGCATTGGAGGTGAATGAATAGCAGAGGGAAGTGTGGTTTTGCGCTTACTGGAACGGACCCCCGCGCCACGGGAAGAGGCGCCGGGAGAGAGAGCGGACGGGAGGGCTGCGGGCAGGAACGGGCCATGTCTCCATCGTCCCGGCCCTACCCCGCTCCCGCTGCTGCGCCTGCCTGTCCCGGGCGGCGGCGCCTCACCCCCAGCGCACGGCGCAGCCCGGCGGCTGTGGGACCCCGCTCTGCCTCCCGCCGGGACTGCGGGTCAGGGGGGGCGGCCGCGGGATGGCTGCCGGAGGAAGCGCGCTGTCCAACCCTCCCGCTTCTGTCTGGCGGCGGCGGCAGCATCCCGGCGGCGGCGGCAGCATCCCGGCGGAGCGCTCCCTGGCGCTCCCTGCGCCCCCGGCCGGACGCTCCCGGCCCGGCGGGCGGTGCCCGCGGGCTCCGTGAGGGGGCGCTGCGGCCGCTGCGGGCGGGGCCGCGCCGGGCGGGGCTCCCCGGGAGCGGAGCGGAGCCGAGCCCAGCGGCACCGACCTGTGGCATGGGAGAGGTGAGTGGGGTCTGTCCGCCGGACGGGTGGCGGGGTCTTGTCCGGACTTGGGTCTAAGCTGCCTGGGATCTCCCTGGACCTCGGCTGGAGCACTTGAGTAAAAGTGGATAAGCTATTCGGTTGAGACTCTTGGCTTTGCTTTTCTCTTTCTTATCCCCATGGTATCGGAGCTTTCCCTCTCTCTGTCTCTCTTTTCTTCCTCCCCCCTCCCCCCCCCCATTTATTTGTTTACCTGGCATTAATACCTGGGGAGCTGTTTTACTTGATAAGTTTCACGTTTTTCCCCACCTTGTTATGTTCTTTCCTGTGCACCCACTAAGGAAAGAAAATGCGTCTTGCGTGAAGCTACGTATGAGGTCCCACTTGGTACTTCTGCGATAACAAAGACAACATATTCTTTCTAATTCGCTGTGAAATGTAGTTTGCTGCTTGGGTAGGTGGAGCAGGGTGAGCTCTAGATGGAGGATTTTCCTCTGTCATCATGTCCCCTTGGTTGCTAAGCAGTGGTGACCACATCTGTGGAAAGATGGAAGAAGCACAGAGGAGAGAGCAACAGGAAGAGCCAGAAGAACAGCAAAATCTCCTCTCGGGCAGCCTTGTCTGATGAGTATCGTTATAGAGAATTAACACCAATGCATTAATCCTTCTTATGCACCTGTTTACTTAACTCTAAACTTCTGGCATCCCAGCTTATAGTTCAGATGCATCAAAATTATTTTGTTCAACCAAATTGGTTTTCATGACTTATACAAAGAGAAGCTTATAGACATGCACTTTATGCTTCCCTTAAGTGGTACTGCTTCAGCCTAAAAAAGACCTGAAGTCTTGATAGGGAAACAAATGATGGGAACAATCCTTACATGAAAGTGACATGATTTATGAAAAGGAAGCTTTAGTCGCAACAATTAATTTCAGTGCTCTTTTCCCCTCCTTTTGTAAAATCAGATTTTATTGTTTAACTTGAGGACTCCAATATATTTAATATTTTTTTGTTTGCCAAAATATCTCATAGTTTCTAGATTATAATTAAAAAGAAAACAATCTAGTCTGAGTGGGATGCAAAAACCAAGATTAAGTTGTGGAAGGGTAGATTTAATGTTATTTTCCCCAGCTGAACTTGTTGATCTTGGGCAAATACGTGCATATGAGTTATTAACAACAAAAAACTGCCATAAAAACAAAATCAAAAAACAACAATCAAAGAAAACCCCATAACCCCCAAACCAAAACAAAACCACCCACCAACTGCCCCAAAATTAGCAGTGCTGTATGATATGTTTACAAGTTGATGCATAGCACCACAGCACTGCTAAGGTGGAATTTTCATGTGGAATGAAAGATGGTTTTAACACTGCCATTGTCATGTCAGTTGTATGTGTATCTAAACATTTTCCAGGTTTTAGGTGGACTGAAAATTCACTTTTATTAGAATCTGGTCAGTTGCTGTGTTGTTGTCATTGTTGGCCAGACACAGCTGCTGTAGGCAAATAGGAGGAATCCATCCTGTGTGCTGGCTCTGATCTCACTGTGAGAAACACAGCGGCTTTTGGCTGGTCCTGATGGAAAAGGGTGTGTCAGGGTGGGAAGGCAGAGCTCTGTGTGTGCATCACACAGAGACTCAGGATGGGCAGAGGTGTGTACAAGATGCTGCAAGATGTGCCAAGGTTCATGTTGGCCATTAGCCAGTCCAGGGGCTTTGATGTCACCCACCACTTCACCCCCACTCTGTCCCTGCCATTTCTCTGTCTAGGGGATTCAAGAGGACAGGATCATGTAGGCCCTTGGGGTTTTTTTTCTTCTTCCTTACCTACATTTTAAAAAATGTGGTTTTTAACTGGCTGTCTAATGTATTTAGCTAAAGCTTATTCAAGTGCAGACTTGATGAAAATACAAGTTCTCTGTTAATCTTACACATTGATAATTTTATATTATTCCTAAGAGACACCAAAGCAAACATTTCTCTTTCCATATTTAAACCATTATTTGGTGTTTGCAGATGAAGTTGAACAGAGAGAGGTAGAAGTGGGTAAAATACTTGTTGATTTTAAAACTGCACACGTTAAAAAAATACTAAGTGCAGATAAATAGTATAAATCATGAACAGTTTTGTGAGCTTTTAAACAGATTTTGTTAGCCTAAGGTTTTATTGCCAGCAGTATAGTATTGATATTGATAGCTTTTGCCTTCAATATTTTATTGTAAAACTTGTTTCTTATTTGAGGCAAGGATGAAGCTTTGAGCCAGTGCTGAAAAACACTTTTTTCCCCCTTCATAGTAGTAAATATAATTTATAAATATTATTTATACATGCTCACTACTAATAAGTGATGATAGCATGTAGAAGACATTTCATCTTATTCTAATCCAAAGAAAAACACTCTACCTGGATCTAATCCTTCAAGATTGTGTCCTCAATTATTTTATAGGGACCCTAATTTGGGTGCCTTCTGCAGCATGTCCTTTGGGACTGCACAAGTGTATATAATCCAGAACACACGGAGACAGAACTGGAATAATTTAATCTTCAAAAATGTTTTCCTTTCCTGTTGAAGTAAATTGTAAACTCAGCCCAGGACAAGGATGTATTTATCAATAATAATCACAGATGTCATGCTCCTTGGAGAGGGTTGAGTCATCCTCAGTGATGAGTGATTGCACTGCTTGAAGCTTTTGTGTTCGAAGCACACTGTCTGCTGCCAGGGAAGATTTTCCATTAATTGTCTTGTTCCTCTTGTAAAGGTTTCTGTCACTGTTAACTAGTTGATTTCTAGACAGGAGCTAACTGTTTCTCAAATTTTTAAGTACAGGTTGCATCTTCTCCTGTGATGTAATAAGTTTAGTATAATTCATTTTCTTAAAGTTGTGGAAGAGATCCATTCAGAAGTTTAGTATCAAAGCAGAAGCTTAAAAGAAAAATTAAATCATCTTGTATGCAGTTGTTGTGTACTAGACAAAGCCCCTCCCTCCGAACAGAGATTTGAATGTATTTTCATATGTGAAAAGACAGAAGAGTTAATTCCATAGAAGTTCAGTCATGTTTTCTGCGTGGACTGGGCTCTCTCTTTGAAAATCTCACCATGCCTGCAATTCAACAAGTTAAGTAAGGAAAAACAGCAACAGTGCTCTACCAAGCCTCTTTTGAGACATAGTTGTGAAATATATTAAATGGGAGACACTTCTGTATCCAAAGTTTTAATTGATTCTTGGGTTATTACTGTGTTGATGAAACCAGGGATGTTACAGATCTAGTCTAGAGGTTTTTTAGCTTGATACTGTAGCTTTCTCAGATGATGCATTTGCAGAATCATTATCCAGTGTTAACCTGTTCATTTGGACTTGGCAACTTCAAACAAGAATTTTATTTCTTAGCGAGGCCTGAGTGGCCAAGAGACCTCAGGTGTCTGTCTGTGCCCTCGCAGCTTTACCTCGAGCTGCAAGGGGCTGCAGCAGTGTTCTCCAGCAGCTGTCCCCTGTGTGCATGCAGGGGTGGGCACTGCTGGGGTCCATAGGACTGTGCCCAGCACACAGAGAGATGATGCCATTTATGCTGCACCCAAAGCAGGAGCTGGCAGGTCGTCTTTTCTGTCTTCAGTGCTCCCAAGACCCCACTAAGTTCTGGGACAAAACAGGCAACCCCTTTGCATTTGACTCCCTATTTGGCTCTGTGTGGATGGCAGTGATTCACTGAACACATTATCCTGCTATGGAAATGGGTAGATAATCAGTGATGATATACTACAGAGGAAAAATAACTAAATACAGGCACAATCTTCACACTCACTTTGATTTAATTTTCAAGTGCATGTAAGTTTACAGTGTTTTATAGATACTGATTTACCTAGCTACAGTATCATTGATAAGGCGTTTTTATGTTCCTTAAGTGTGAAGTATGAAATCATACTGTGTTTATTATTATATCTCCAGGTTTCCTGAGTATTTAAGATATGTTTTATAATATTGACATCATCCCTGGGAAGTATTTTGCCTAACTATTTTTACTGTGTATGAAACACTTATATACCTGGGGTCTGACTATTAGAGATTGCATAAAGATTGCATCTTTCCCTTCCTCCTGCATTTGCACAATTTTCTTTCCACAATTCCTTTAGTAATTCTTGACTGTTTTACACCTCACCTCCCTTACTATAGCCACCCTTTCCTTCTGGTGTATTTCCCCTCTGCCCCCCAGCTGACTCCACCCACTGCAGTGATTTCCCTTCCAGGTGAGACACAGTTGTTCTGCTCTCATGCTGCATATGTAGAGGAAATGTTCAGTATTTGATCAGAAAGCAGCCAGGAAGGAGCTTTTTGTTTCTAGTACCCAAATAATTAATGTGATTATACTTCTTGACCATCTAGCTTATTTAGCTAGCATGCAAATTCTTTATAATAATGAGAAATATGCCTTCTGAGCAGCTGGCCAGCCATTGAGGAAATGTTTACTTTGAAGGTGTGCCACCTAGTAGAGACCTGTGCTTCTTTGCCCTTAATCCATCAGTGGCTTCTTTGGGACCAGCTGCCTGGGAGCTACACGTTTGCTCAGCATTGAGATTTTGGTTGTTGAACAAGAGGTGTGATTTTGTGTGCTCAGCTTTTATATCTTCACTCTGATTCTGTCTGGGAACCCTTATTTTATAGCAAGGTTTACATTTAGAGAAAACATCAAAGGAAATTAAATAAATTAAATTATTTTAAAAATATGCAGAACTTTTCAGTGTTTTTAGGATGTGTAGCCAGATTAATTGGTACGATAAGAAACAGAAGAAAGCATTTAAAATGTGTTTATCTACAATTTGTTTATAAAGGCTTTGCAGTCTTGTGTTGAAAAAAAATCCAAATCTTGGACATTTGCTACAAATTTTACTGGATGTATTTATCTGGTGCACAGGGTGCTTTAAAGTTTTGAGGCTTTTTGCTACCTAGATGGTTTGTGGAAGAAAGAGAGGGTCATTATCTGAGAGCTGAATTACTGGACAGAGTAATTCTCGTATTGGTTGTCTTTGTTTCCATACAGGCCAGCCAAGGCAGGAGGAAGGATGATTGAGCAACTGACACACTGAGGTGGCACTTAATGAGGAAAATAATGTGTGAAGGCACTACTTAGGCAAACATGTCTATAGAGAGATTAGTGAAGACAAAGGAAATTCATAGTTGGAATCACCTCATATTTAGGGTAACATGAATGTGGCTGCTTTCCATATAAATCCATCAAAATCTGAAAGGTCTTTATGACAATGGAGACCTCAGGCTCAGCAGTCAGAGGGATCTCATCCAGGAATAGAGTCTCTTACTGGCTGGGACATACCAATTTTCATGATGTAGCTTGGTTTGTTTGTTTGTTTGGGTTTTTTGTTTTGTTTTGTTCTACCCCAATCAAAAGACAGTTTCTTTTCTGTTACAGTATTTCTGCTTGGGACTTGGACTCCAGCTTTTGTGTAGAACAGTGGTGGTATTGAATTGTGTTGAATTTTTGTTGATCTCCTGGTCTGTCTTAGAGAATATAATCAAGTAGCCTGCTTGACCTCTCCCTGCAGGCAATCCTGTTAGGTACATAGTCTTGATCAACACAGCCTGGATTTCCTCCATTGCCTTCACAAGAGATTTCCAGGCGTGTAAATGCACTACATAGTGGACTACTGTGTTAGATAATTTTGAGTTCTGTATTGTATACCATTTTTATTAAGAAAAATATAATAATTAACTTATATTTGGATTCAGATCCTATTTCTTGGAAGTTTATTTTTCTGTTTGCAGGTTACCTTTTAAGGAATTACTATGTTTTCCCTATGTTCTATGTTAAATAGATTATAGAGAGCTCTTGACTTACTCTCAAGTTATTCACTTCATTAATAATATGACCCTCAGTTTTGATGGGAAAATGTACTTCAAAATTGGAGTGATGCATTGCATGACTTTTAAAGAATTTATAAGGAAGTAAAACCAATGAGAATTTTAATGATAATTTTCCTTTACAGTCTTAAGGATTTAAATCTTACTTTATGTCCTTCAAGTGATGTAACAATTATCAGTTCTTTTTGTTGGACAAAGATTGTCCTAGGCAAGAAGAGATTTGAGATGTTTTAGAGTTAATATTTGGTAATATTTTGTAGAAGTTTCTGTGGCCTAATAAAGATTATTTTTAAAATTAGATTTAATAAATTGAATGAAAGAAAAGTCCTTTTGTCTTGAGCACCTAATAGCCACAATCACCTGCTTTGTCTTTCTTTCCTTCATTCTCCTTCCATCTGGTCACTGGAGGCATATTTTATTTTTTTATCTCGTTATATCTTTGTCCTTTCACTAAGTTCAATCAGAGTTCTCTCCTTCTTTGTAGTGAAAATACTACTTCATGCATGAAAAAAGAATAAAATTACAGCCTTCAGAAAATAATAACTAAGTATGATCTTCAAGTTTTTTTGTTAAAAATCTCAGGTTGAGGGCAATTTTCCTTCCATCTTTGGACAAATGTGTCAAAGGACAGTGGCTTAGTACTTTGCAAGTATTTTAAGAGATGTAAATGTGTTTATAAGCAAATCAACTAGCCACAAAATCCTTTTTCATGGTTTTTGCATCACAGTGATGTGTGCTCATTAGTATCTTTTAGATGGAGATGGGTGTTCAATTGAAGAAGTCTCTAGTTTAAAACAAAAAACCCCGGTATTTTGGTGCCTTTCCTCTAGTTTCTTTTGCATTGTGAAATTTCTGTCTCTTTTCTAAAAGCTGTAACATTATGTTTATAATGGATACGTATTTACTTTTAGTTCTAGAAATTTGTACATGAATTTACAGGTACTGATTTCTCTCTTTTTATTTTTTTTTATTTTTTTTTTTAACTCATAAAGCTGTGTTTTTGGCTAATCTAAAAAGAATGATGTACACTTCTGGAAATCTAAGAGATGCAAAGAAGTGAGGGGGAAGGAATGCAGGCACAGACTAATAGGATATTCCCCTCTCCTGATGAATACTTGATTAAATTATTTATTCCTACTCTATGGCTGGGAAGGAAGAAACACAGAAGGTTTTGAAGCTGAATGTCATTCCACAGTGCTGACAAAGTACAGTGGCTCTGGTGGTCTGGACCGAAGCAGCTGTTTTCTCTTTGTCTGAAATAGAAAATGGCAGAATATTATGTAAAAAAAAGAAAATTACTTTGTATAAATCAACTACTGCACTTTATATCCTGCTCTTTTAATGATTCTTTTCTGACTGCCTTGCAATTCTGTTTTATATTGTACAACCAGAGTATAATTAATATATAATATATATTATAATTAATCGCTGCTTTCTGCAGTGACATGGCAGTTCAGGACAAGACTGCCTTGTCATAGGGAACTGTGTACTGTTGCACATGTGTGAAGAAAAGTTGTGTGTGCCTACAGTGAGGAGCAAGATTAGATTTAGTTTTGGTTGGGTTTCATTGGTTTTTGGTGTGGATGGGGGGAGGCAGGATTTTTCACTCTGTCCCGTATATGCTCATGACTACTGTTGTTACTTTGCTGTAGATACATTTTTAAACAGCTGCCTGTAGGTTGCCCATACTCATCTGGTGCTTTGCTGTGTACAGTAAGTGATTATCAAGTGTCATTTCTGGAAGTATTCCTAATGGCTCTATATTTTATGAAGAACAAACACTGATCACTATCAGGCCATCTTTGGATGTTTCCTGTGCTGATCTTGCAGTAGTAAGGAAAGTGGGACTCTTACCAAAAGTGCTTTTGTGTGTGGGAGGTGGGGCCTTCTGTGGTCAAAAGGGTGTTTCAGTCCCTGTGCTGGAGACAGGGACAGGCCTGGCATCAGGGGCACGCAGGGACATCTTTCACCCCAGCAGGGTGCTCAAATCCCTGTCCAGCCTGATGTGTTGAACCACACCAAGGGTCCAGGTGGGTTTGTTCAGAAGGGTTATGAGTCAGAGTTCAAGGCAGGTGTTTCCAAGCCAGTAGATAGTTCTGTGACTTCTGAGTAAGTATTATTGGCAAGCGCATTTCTGTGCAGTTTTTTTTCTTCTACCAACTGGTACACCCTGATAAGGCACTATGAAGTTGGCAGATTTTTTTTTTATACATAGTCATGCTGCTCAAAAAATTGCAAGCAAATTCAATATTTCACAATTAACAAAGCCTAGGTCAATAAAACTAACAACTTTGTCTTCTTAATTCTTAATCATTGAATTTTTAAGCATGCAATGAGAAAAAAACAAAAACTGGCATTCTAACCTGAAGTGAAAAAGAAATTATTTTTCAATTGTTTCTATGTTGTCAATGACAAGAAGAGGGGATTGAACCAGAGCACTGCATTTATCTTTGTCTAAAGATTATAATGAAAAAGCTCATAGAAGTCTACCCTTTTCTTTCTGGTCTTCAAGAATCTTTTATACTTAATTGCTGAACATTACTTCTCATTGTACAAGCAGTGACATCCTTTAAAATGGATTTTCAATCAGGTAAATTGGTTGTAGAATGTATTTCCCTGGCTAGATTCTAGTACTATTAATGGAAACAGTTCATTAATAATTGTCAGTATTTCAGTATTTTTCAATAATCTGATGTGATATAGTGTTTTACTGCTGCCTCTTACTCATTTTTCAGCTGGCAATCAGCCACTGCAGTCTTGATTTTGAAACTCTAAATTTAAATGCAAAGGGTAAAACATGTTCAGTGGGGAAGAAAACAATTATGAAATTAGATTAATATTTTGGAATTGTCTTTTTAATTCATCAGTTTGTTTTCTTTTAGAGGATGCTGTCATATCTGTTTATTTGTTCATCCTTTCCTCTGCAGGCACAAGAGTAGCAGTAACTTGGGGGTTTTATTTTATAGTAGCTTAATCTAATCCATTTCATTTTTCTCGTCCGTAGTTTTTGTTTACGCAATCTGCAACAGGAGTAATTTTGAAAAGCAAGTAAATACGGAAAGTAAACGAAAACATGAGATGTATTCCAGCTGTCCTTTAGTCTCCAGTGTTGAGGTTTTGTATGAGAAAGTCTCCTGTTGTATTCTTGCCAACTGGATGTAATGTCAGATACATTTGAATGCAGACCTGTCTCACATTATAAAACTACTCCCAAATTTGCCTTGAATTTCCTTTGTTCTGGCTTATGATCACATCAATGTCTGAAAATGACTGATAAAGACTAAGAGAATTGCCATTGTTTATAGGAAAGACTCACTGCTCATAAGAAAAAATTTCCTTTTAAAAATAATTATACCCCTGAACAAAACTGAGCAAAACCGACAGTGTAGTAAATCCAGGGTTTACTCATTTGTGATAGAGGCCTGTGGTTATCAAACTAGTTTCACCTTGACACTTTCTAACATTTTAAATTCAAGTAACCTGTTTTCCAAGTTTCTTTTACAATCTCTTTTCCATTTGTCTTTCACTTGTGATAGGAAACAATTCTGTATTAAACTGGTTCTGATTGTTAGAACATGGAGGAAAACCAGAGGCAATGCTCTCTAGCTCTTTACTTCAGCCACTGGCATAGTTGTGGATTTAGTTTGGTTAACATTTGGCTTAAATGATGATGTGGGTGCCTGGTTTGTTTGGGGTCTTTTTTGTCATGAATTTAACATGAAGAAAAAGGCTATTAGTGCTTCCCATAATTCTGTTATGTCCACTCTAATTGCTGTGCTGTTTGTAATTTTACCATGTTCTGCAAGTTCCTGCATTGCTGTTAAGATTTACATATTTTGTGTATTTTCTGCTTCAGCTCAAGGAGGTTCTTTGACTCTCCAAAACATTTTGATTTGTCTATACCCTCCTGGCACCTTTGCTTGATGGGTATTGCCATGGCTATTCCATAGCTACTGTGTCAAGAAGACATAATCTGACATTAGTTTTCATATTTATGAAAAACAGTGTTTTTTGTAATCTCACAGAAAGTGAATTTTTAATATTAAGTGGATTTTTAATAATGTAAGTGAATTTTTAATATTAATGTGCCATGTAAATTGAATTGGTTAAGATGGAATATGCAGATGACAACAAACGTGGTACAGACTAGTAGCATACTATGGAACACAAATCACAGGAGGTGAGGACCAGAGCAGATATGTAAGATAAACTTCATTCTGTGATAAAGCCTTGACAATGGACTTCCATTTAGAAGTTCTGTCCACAGAATGAGATATTTTGGAGCAATGGTAATGCCACTGTTTATACTGCCCCCAATCTCAGAATCACTGAATGGCTCAGGTTGAAGGGATCACGGTGGGTCATCTGGTCCAACCTCCCTGTTCAAGCAGTGTCATCCCAGAGCACATGGCAATCTGTACAAAAAGAAAGCTTTATTTTCTCAACAATTGAATCTCCACTAAAGCAAAATACCAACCAACCAAAAAATAAACAAATGCAATTTTTAAAATGCCATCATGGTGTCAAATGTTCTGGCTTTCCTTCTCATGCTCTCATGTTCATTGGGAAGGAGATAGTAAACTTTGTCAATGAGGCTGACAGCCTGAAAGTACCAACACTGCACTGTGTTCCAGGCTGTTGAACTGAATGGAATAATTGGTATTGAGCTCTCATTTCAGTTTTACAGCTTATTCTGCTTCTGTGGCTTTTTAAATGGATGTTATTAGTAAACAATTTTTTTCTGATACATACACTAAGTCAGTAATTTACTGGAAGGAGCAAAATCTTTTTTGAACTTAACAGGTGAACCTTTTCAAGAACATCCTGCCATACATCTCTGTGTTGATGTATGTTGATGCCATTTATCACTTTCAGTGTGTTTTCAGGAAGCCCTAGAATGGATCTGGGAATTTTGCCCCCACATTGCTATAAACTGAGTCAGGTTTTACCAATCATCTCAGCCTGTATCCATTTGCAGAACAGTAGCTGAGTCTTTCTAGGAAATTTGAACAGCACAGAAAGTAGACTCAGATTACACTAATGAGGCCATTAAATGAGATATAGGGAGCCTGTCTGGCCAGAAAGAGGAACGGGAAGAGGTCTGGCTGTACTCCTTGCTTTGTCTTTTACTTTCTGTAGCCAGTTTTGACATTCTGTGTGTTTACTTTGGTGGGAAAGTTGCTTTCTTCCTCTCTCTGCTCCTTTGTTCTATGTTCTCTTATTTGCCAAAAGGGAAAAAATATATTTTCAAAAATTTGAGGGAGAAGACCTGACATAAATAAGACTTAACAAAGCATATTGGCTTTCTAAAATCTGCCAAATTATATGTCTTTTCAGTTATGCTCTCTGACCATTTTACAGAGGTCTTTGTTTTCTTTCTGGAAAATCGAAGTGCAATGAAATGGCTGTTTTAAAATAGTTGTTAGAAACATCTAATAAAATCCAATCGTGCTTATTAGGTCACAATACCAATATTACTCAGAACAGCAAATAAAATTAAAGATTGATTCAGAATTTTAGCAGTTTTCAGTCAATGGAAAATAATTATTTTCTGTTATAGGTAGATATGTTCTTTTCTGCTGTGCTCTAAATTATAATGCTTTGTGCTTTCTGGTAGATGGAAACCAAACAGTGTACATTTTAACGATTCAAGAACATTTTTTACCGTTTAAAATTTAGTAAAACATAGATTTATGTTCTGTAGTATGTTGCTAATCTGTATAATTTAAATTTATTATTATTCAGGAGGACTTTTCTAATATAAAAAAATATTCAATTTGTTAAACTTTGCTTTGGGGGAGCTTTTCATTCCTGTAACATTAATATTTTTGGATGTCTTCTGTGTATTGCCGTAAGTTCATAAATTAAAATCAGAGACTATTGAATTGAAAAATAGCTAGTTTAGAATATCTTTGGAACTGATGCAGATCATGTAAGGCAAGTGTCATATAAGGAGTAGAATCCATTTAAAAATCAGCTGTCCCACTTAGTGCTATTGCATTAGCACAGTCTTGTTGAGAAGTATCAGGGGTGAAATGTAGCATAGGTCTAATCTATTCAGTCTCTAAGCAATAAATAATTCAGAAACCTTTTAGTTCTTATTGATGTTTAGAAGCAGATGCATTCTAGATTAAACCACTGTCTTAAGATTTTTCTGGATTTTTCTTATAGTCTCCTGCTTGTTTTGCAGTCATAGAATTCTGAAATTGATGTAGCAGTAATAAACCCACCTTATTTTCTGTAGAAACTGGGGACTGCATTACTGCTCAATGACAATATATTAGTTAATAGAGGAAATCTTAATTTATATAAAATAATTAAATATATGTGGAAAAAAAACCACCTTATTTTTATATGTACAGAAATGCACAAAAAAAAGAGCCCGGCAAAGAATGTATCTGTAAATTTGCTTATAGCTTGTCAGATTTGATCACTTGCCTAAATTCACTGAACATCTTTACCTGATAGTCATGATGGTAACTTCTTATTTGTAATGAAGTATCATACATGTGAGACTTAAATGTTTTTTGGGATGTAATAATTCAGGAGTATGGCTTCCTTAGTACACTGAAAGCTTTATTCAAGTTACTCAAATACCACGATGAAATGTACCATACCAGAGAAAACATCAGAAACAATACTGCAAAAATTCATCATTATGTTGTAGAATATGTTGTAGGAAGAGCAGACGAGTTATTTCTGCCTCTGAAAAATGTTAAGATAAAAATATTACATTAGGGAAACACATTTTGTTAGTACTGAGGGTTTGTTGCTCACCAATTTGGATTTACATTTGACCTTTGCAAATATTAAGAGAAATATAGAAACAAATATATATATTTTATTTATTTATATATATGGAAACAATAAAAACTATATATTAATGCTTTTTTGTAGCCATATATGCATGCTTTTTTCATAGCCCAGTGGACTCATGTTTAAAACCTCAATGTAAATGACTCTGATGCTTTTCTTTGTATACATATTAACAACATTTTCTAAAAGATAATTTAAAAATTATTGTTGCTCACTCAATTATACTCTATAAAAATATATTTATGTTGCTATTAGTATCAGGTTGTAAACTGACTCATTCCTGCCCCAGGAGTTTCTTTCACTACTGTGCTGCTACAGAGTCTATGTTATGTAGCAGTTTTCTGTAATTTTCATTTGTAATTTGAATTTTCTGTCCTTCTTGATGAACAGAGTCTCCAATCAGGCTTACATGCACAACATAGCCATGAAAGATTAGAAGCCTGTTTCTTTAGAGTAAGCTGAGAAAATGGGGATTTCTGTGTTGGGTTTTGTATTTTATGATGGTGGCTTTTTTAATGTTGGGTTTTTAGAAGGACCTTTGTGGGGTTTTTTGGATGGAAAGGTAACAGTTTCTTCAGGATTCACATTAAATGTTTTTTTCTGGTTTGATTGTTAGTACCTCCTACACATAATACAATTGCCATCAAAATTGCAAAAAAAGAGACACATTTAAGTAATTAAACCAATCTATCCTGCTTTGTCTTTTTTTTTTTTTTCATTATACTTCTTTCTTGGGTTAAGTGATTTCCATGACATAACAGTATAAGCAGCTTTACTTTCTTCCACAGTGGTACAGCACTTATATATTTGCAGTACTTTAAAAAAGTCATGACAAGGAAACAGCCACTGAACTGTAAATCAAGAAGTGTTTAATAGGTATGGGTTTTTTCCCTCGTGTGGGCTGTGATTAGGCTGCTAGCATAAGGCATTCATAGAAGAGATTTGTCATGTAGTGGAAAAGAACTTTTTTTATTTTGTGTTAACACTGAGGATTGTGCTCAGTCGTTGGTTGTGGTGTCTCTAGAGAGAAATGCTGGAGTTCATCTCAGCCCTAAGGGTACCACTTAAGCCTCGCTGAATCAACCAGCAGAATATGAACATGCAAGCGCAAAGATTGGTTTGCATTCTGATAACAACTGCAATAAGTCAGAAAAACTGCCATAAGGCCCTCGTGGTATTGGGTAAAATGAACAGTCATGAACTTTGTTTTATGCATTGCAGACCTCTAAAGAGTAAATTTAGCAAGGACGCCTAGACAGACATAACAGTTAGCGATATTTTCAAGTACATTTGATAACAAGTGCTTTCTGTGGGCATCGCATTCGTCACTTTCCAAGTCTATGTGCCTAATGTTGATTACAAAACTATTTTTAAAGTGTTGTAGAGTCCTTACTCAAGTAATGAGAACATTCTCTAAAAGACTAGCTTAATGTTATGGTATACTTTTGTATTCGTGTCCAGTATCTCTTTTTTTTCTCTGGTTGGTTCTGTTTGGTTGGTTTTTGTTGTTGACGTGCTTGTTCTGAAGATAATAGTTGAAACACAAAGTTGCCTATTTCTTAGACTGCCAAGTGTACTCCTGCTTGTTCATAGGTATGGTGGACTGGTCAGTGGTGTCTAGATGTGCTGAAAAGCTTTTCTATTTATTCAGCCTGTAAAAAACAACATTCCTGTGACAGGACAGCACCATATGTACAGCTCCTGTTTTATTTATTTATAAGGTAGAAGTTGGTCTAATAGCTGTAGATCTTGCTTTCAGGTCTCTTCAGGCTCTAAAATACTTTGTGCAACCATCTAACCATTTTAGATAATAACTGGGTGTGTGTGGACTATTAACTGCTGTTTGCATCATTCACGGAATACAAATTTTATATACAAGTACTATCCTCAGAATCTGTTACAATGCATGTAGTATATAAAAAGTCATTCCTATATGTTACAGACCTCTTTTTTAGAAAAAGTACTGCTACCACCTTGGTGTAGGAGAAAGCCCCTATTAGTAAGGACTTCCCTTGACATTAAAAAAAAAATGCTTGCACTGAGGAAATTCTTGTGAATTTTCAGCTTACAAATGAAGAACCATTTTATAAAAACAAAAAACAAGCCCAGAGTTGTAAGCTAAATAAATGACCTAAAGGTATCAAGTAATACTTGTGTTACCTTAGCTCTTAGGTAAAAATGAAGCTTATAGAAAGAGATCCTGGTGCTCTTCCTTGGAAGACAGATCTCTCTCCCTTTTTGCTGGTGGTGGTTTCCTGGGTATTTAGAGCCACGGATGTCATTCAGCTTCTGAAGGAAAAGTACCTTTTAAGACACAGCTGGTTCTCAGTCCAGATACAACTGGGTAGATCTTCAGGTTCAGCAGTGCTAAGGATTTGAGAAGGATTTGCCTCAAAAGGCTAAACAGTAATCAAATATTGCATTGAAAAGGGTGAATCGCTTTAATATGGAACATTAAATGGATGGAAGATTAAATAAATAAGAAAAGACTTGGCATTCTCAGGCTTTCTTTTTCAGAGAAAAAAAGCCTGTCTGTGTTTTCTTAAAGTGCTTAGCAGCTGACATGAGAAATGTTTGATTTCTGTAATTATTTATTAGGAAATTTCTCACCTCTTTACTGGTCAGTGTAAAGAGTCCCCCCCTACTTTTGTGTCTATTTTAGTATCTTCAAGGCCAAGGGCTTGGAACTTTTGTGACTCAACTGAAGTCTTTTTTGAAGTCTGTCCATAAGCCCAAGTGACTCATCTTGAAGAAGAGATAGCTTGCATGATGGGTTCTTTGTCCATGTAAATCTAGTTCCTGCTGTAAAATGGTTAAAAATAGAAAATTTTCTCAACTAACATTAAGTTGACACAAAAATTGATAAAGAAGAGGCAGCTCCCTGGGGATTCACTGTCATGGGTTATTTGACTTTGGAGCTGTTACATTCATGAAAAAGTCTGCCATCAGTATTATTCCTTCCCAGTGCATCCTCACTGCACACACTGGGGTCGGGAGAACTGGCTCCCTCTGTGGCTTTGGTGGTGGCAGGAGCCTATAGCACTATAGCATTTGCCATCACCTAAATCTGCTTTAAGTTTTTTCCTCTAGAGAGTGAAGCCTGTGGTCACTCTGAGCAGTGGTCATGGTGTTTCAGGGCTGGGGGCTGCTGGACAGGCTCCATGTGCAGGGCCCAGGGCTGCCCTGTGCACAGCTCAGCAAGGATGGCAATGCCTCCGGGAAAACACATCTGGAGAAGAGCAAAACACCACAGGTCAGTGTGAGGAACACTGTGAGAGCGTGGGAGAAACAGTTCCAACTCCCAGGCCAGGGGAGCAGGAGCGGAAGGAGGGCTGCAGGTGCTGGAGCAGAAATTCCCTGGAAAGCTGTGGGACAGGCCATGTTGAAGCAGGTGTTTCCCTGCAGTCCATAGAGGAGAGTGCTGGAGCAGGTACCCAACCTGCAGCCATAGGGGAGGCCCTGGAGAAACTGAATATTAATTGAAGGAGAGACGCGTGCAAAACCCACACTGGAGCAACCTTCTCCTGAAGCTTTACAGCCTGTGAGAGGGACACATACTGGAGCAAAGGAGAAACAGGAGGAAGGAGTAGCAAAGAACTGTCTAAGCCCAGCACCACTGTCCATCTTCCCCATGCCTCTTGGGGAGGGAGGAGTAGTAGGAGTTGAAACAGTAAAGTTGAGCCTGGAACAAAGATGCAAAGGGAAAATTCTTTTAGGGTTGGTATTTTTTTATCTTCCAATTCTGTTTTAATTCACAGTAAGTTATTTTTCCCCAAGTGAGTCTGTTTTGCCCATGACAGAAATTTGTAAATGATCTGCTTGTCTTTAATACCTGGCCTTTTTCACTTCATTCTCCCCTGTGCAGTTCCTTTTGTGGAGTGTGAGTGGGAGACCAGCCAGCCAAGGTGAACTCACTACAATGTTGTGTTGACAAAGGCTACACTTTGTGACTATGAGCAAGTGGGACTGGATTCCATCTCATGTCTGTTCAAAAAAATTGGTTTATTCTGAAGATACTGCACCCTTAAGTGTTAACTGTACACTCACTGTGAGAAATATAACTTAGAAGGAAATGATCAATTAATGATTGTTGTAATTTAGCAAATTTATTATTTTTAAGTATTTTGAAAATATACTTTGTCTCAAAGAGAGTACTGTAATTTTGATTATGCTGTGCTTTTTTGTATAAATCTAAAGTATTCATTGTAACTTCCTTAATTACAGAGGTAGTGCCATCAAAGTTACAATTGAGATATGAATTGGAAAGACTAAACTTTAGGTCAGTTGCTTTCTGCCTGCGAATATGGCTTGAAAATCTACAATGTGTTTTTATAGTACCTAATAGTAGAATGTAAACATCAGTTTGGCAATCATAGTATAAGCCACCAGATGGAGTAATTTTGCCATCAGAAATTGGGAGTAATAAAAATAGCATGTTTTTTCTTCCTGTTTTTGTAATATAAATGCAAAGTTTTTTTATGGTGGTCTTCCAAAAATGTATAAATCTGTATGTTAGAGGTTGTAGTACTGCAGTACTTGGCTGTGCTAAAACATTTTTTACTTTTTCCCAATAAGTCAACCTAATGTTAGGCTAGGAAAAGTAAGAATGTTTTTCCTTTTTTTATTGTTGTGAGGTATTAACTGGAGTTAAACTGCAAGAAAATTTGATCTCTCTTTTTTTTTCTTTCATTGTTTTTTTTATTCTTAACTTCTATCTCTTTGCCATGAATAACTAATTTTTTATATTAAATATCTGACTGTGAATTGAAATAAATCTTTCTACAAGACTTTATAAAGAGAAAAGAGACAGATGCTGGCTATACCAGAAGCTTCTATTTGGGGATTTGTTGGTGGTGCGACCTTCTGTTTCTTCTTTCTTTTTCCTACATGTCCTCCTAGGATCTTCTTGCACAAGAACCTAAAAGCATTTAATATCTACAGAATGAAAAGATGGCACGGGCAATGCTGGTACCACCAGGACCTGACAGCTTCTTCTATTTCACTGAAGAATCCCTTGCAGCTATTGAAAAACGTATTGCTGATGAAAAATTTCATTGTCACCCAGAGGAGCCTACAGATGATGCTGGTCATGAAGAAAATAATCCAGAGCCAAGTAATGACTTAGAGGCAGGAAAGACACTGCCATTTATTTATGGTGATATTCCTCCAGGAATGGTGTCTGAACCCCTGGAGGACCTGGATCCCTATTATATTAATAAAAAAGTAAGTGTTTTGTATTAAGAATGTGGTTAGAACATTCCTGTTTAACTGTAACCTGATAAATGCTCTGCTGGGGAGTTGGTCAGCAGCAGTGTTTGAAAGCATTATGCTGTAGGCACTATCATGTCAATTATTATGATTTCACTATAAAGACAACTGTAATTCTTGCTTAAGTTGCCTTTTTTTAAAAAGAGAAGGCACTTTTCTTTCAATGTCTAATGTTATGGCATTTTAGTTAATGGATTTTGTATTGGATGTCCTGTAATCTCCAGATCTGATTTAATGCCAAACCATTGAAAACTTCCCATCTCTCTGGCTACTCTCTGGATTTTTTTATTTTTTTTTTAAGGCACATGATACCTGAGATCTAGTTCATTACAGAAGTCTTTAGACAAAGTGCTTATTCAGTCATATGACAGAACAGTCACTGTCAAACATTCTTGACAACACCATAAAAATATTTGTTTAACAAAATTTGAAAAAAAGTGTAAGTACTAAACCAATCTTTGTGTTTTGGTATTTGGTCTATGTTATACGCCCAATATAGATCTGAAGACAAAATCTAAATTGATATATACTGATTCAATTTCATTTATAGATGATATTTTCATGTATAACCATGAAAAAGGAAGAAAAGAGCAAGGTGTTTATTTTGGCAAGCACAGATGAAGCAAAGTTATTTTTATATAGGCATGTGAAGTGAAATGATGTCAAGAAAGAAGAAAACTCTGAATTTGCCTTAAACAGGCAGTACAAAATTAGCAGCCACTGGTTATTTTATTGTGTAATCGATAAAATGCTTCTTGAATTAAAAACATAGAATGGGTTCTTGACATTAAGTACTGGATAATCAACAAAATAGAATCTTACAAGATAAGAATTTAACCAAAGAGCTGTATTATATCTGTAATAAGCAGCCTAATTAAAGCAGGTTTTTTCCTAGTATAAAATGTTGCAGACTAATAATCAGATACAGATTTTTTTTTTTTTTTTTTAGGTATTTTAGTCCTTGTTCTCTTAACTTCGCAAACACTATTGACAAATGACCTATTTATTTTACAGTTAAAATGTCATTGGAAAACAGAAATATTCAGTCTTATAATCTGCTTATTTCTGGATATTAGATTTTGGTAGAATAATCATTAAATATAGATTGAATTAAGATTTCATTAGATGATATTTTCATTGTGTCTCCTATTCAAAATCAAAAATGGTTACATTGATGATACTAGTGATAGCACACAAGCAATAAAGGGAGTAAAGCCAAGGATTTTAAAGGCCAAGGATTTCTCAGTCCAAGAGCAATTTTAACATGCTGAAATGGTTAAATGGTTCCTTTTGAGGTCTCAGAAATGGTTACTTAGGTGGTTTGTTTTGTGTTGCCAGCTTTGTTCTGAAATGCAAGTAAAAGAGCGTCGTTAAATTTAAGTGTAAAAAGTTACAGTTTTAATTATAGTTCTAATGTAATTATTTAATCCTAGAAAATGAAATCTGAAATGTAGATTTTCAGACCACAGAGACAAAGAATGCAAGGTCTATTATTTTCATTGCTCGTGAAAATTTAGAATCTGTTATTTCCCTCCATAGCTCTAGTGAAAATATATTTGGCTACTTAGATGTCTGTAAGCAGCCTCTATTATGGCAAGGTTGCTAAAATGTGTCCTTAATTTCTTAATCCTGCTACCCCCATGCCCTTTTTGTCTATATTTCAGACATTTATAGTATTGGATGGAGCGAAGACAATCCACAGGTTCAGTGCCACACCTGCCTTGTACCTTTTATCTCCTTTCAATATCACTAGAAGACTAGCTATTAAGATTTTGGTTCATTCATATCCTTTCCAAGTGGTTTGTTAAAAATACTGATTAATATTACTAATGTTAAGACTAGGAGTGTTTGAATATATTCCTGCCTTTAATTATTTCAAAATCAATCTGAGCTAAGATTAGTCACTTAACCCACTGATTAAATTCAGAAGTCATTAGTGGAGTTCCATAAGGTGCAGTATTGAACCCAACCCTGTCTAAAATCTTTATGGATGATCTGCGTGAAGGGAGTGAGTATACCCTCGGCAAATGTGTGGATTTTGTGCATCACTAAGTTTAGTCAGAGTGTCAATCTGCTGGAGGGTAGGAAAGCCCTGCAGAGGGGCCTGGGCAGGCTGGATCAATGGGCCAGACCAAGAGCCATGAGGTTCAACATGGCCAAGTGCTGGGTCCTGCACCTTGACCACAACAGCCCCATGCAGTGCTGCAGGCTGGGGCAGAGGGGCTGGAAAGCAGCACAGTGGGAAAGGAGCTGGGGGTGCTGGTTGAACACAAGCCAGTGTGTGCCCAGATGGCCAAGAAAGCCAAGGGCATCCTGGGCTGGATCAGGAATAGTGTGACCAGCAAGGCCAGGACAATGACTGTCCCCTGTACTCGGCTCTGGTGTCTAGCTCACACCTTGAGCTCTGGATCCCTCTGTTCAGAAGGACATTGAGGTGCTGGAGTGTGTCCAGAGAGGGGCAGCAAAGTTGATGAAGGGACCAGAGAGTGAGTCCTGTGAGGAGCAGCTGAGGGAGCTAGGGGTGTTTAGCCTGGAGAAGAGGAGGCTCAGAGGGACCTTACTGCTCTCTAGAACTCTCTGGAAGGGGGGTGTAGCCAGGTGGGGCTCAGCCTTTGACCCAGTAACCAGCAGCAGGACAAGAGGAAATGGCCTCAAGCTGCACCAGGGAAGTTCAGGTTGGACATCAGGAGGAATTTCTTCACAAAAAGGGTTTTCAAGCATTATAAGGGAGATCCCGGGGAAGTGGTAGAGTCAATATCCCTGGAGGTGTTCAGAAAATGACTGGATGTGGCACATAGTGCCATGGTCTAGTTGACAAGTGAAGAGTCAAAAGTTGGACTGGGTGGCCTTCGTGGTCTTTTCCGACCTAAAATTATTCTGTGATAGGTGTATAACCATCATTCTTGTGAAATAGCTTTGTATTATTTATGACGTTGCCAGTGATAGTAAACTGATTTGTATCATACCTGTTGCCAGGATTCGAAGTCTTGGTCAATTTCTTGTATTTTGTGTTGTGCAAATTCAGCTTTTAAGAGGGGTATGTTCCTTAACTACGGTCAACATGGTTCAACAAGGTCATTATGCTCACTATTTTGGCAAATTGTGTATTTATGACATGGAGGAATCTCCCAGAATGGGCGAAGAATGTAGAGTAAGTATTCTTAAATAGGCTGATAATTTTTAAAGTGCTTTCAAAATGAAAAGCAAATTCAGAACTAGACCATGCAGTTTTAGTTTCTTGTGTGGTACCAGTATTCTCCTTTTTCCTTCTTGGAGTTTGATCCTAGCTACAACCCAAAGCAGCTGAGTCCTGCAAGATCTGCAAAGGAAAGAAGCTGTGACATTGTTAACCTTTTTCTCTGAACAAATGCTGATAAAGACTTTTCCTCACAATGTTTGTGCAACCAATGTTTTCATTCATTCTCCCTCTTGAGCTGGTCTTTATCATTAGATAAAAAAAGTTTCTGGTCTTTCAACCAGAAACTAGTGCTTTTCTATGTGAAAGTTGCTTTCTATAGCCCCTCTGAAACAATTTCATTTTTTGTAGCAAAATGTAATTATGGGACACGCCCATTCTTTAAAGAAAATACCTCTGCTGAGGATTATTGTTTATCATTTTTAAATCTACCTTGTCAGCTGTCAAGTACCTTCAGTAAATACTAGGCTTCACTTACCCATGGACTTTATTTCTGATGTGGCAACCATGCTCAAATGTTATTTGAACTAAAATATTTTTTCATGTTATTAATGATTATTATTACTGCTGAAATTTTAAAAATCTTATGTGCTAGAAAATGCAAAAATATTTTTCAGTCAAAATCGAGAAGTATAATCTTTTTATCACACAAAAGAATGGTGGGAAAACAGTCATACTTTATATGAGTTTCTAACTGCTGTTCAGTGCATGTATTGATTACTGGATTTTATTTATTTTCTTGTATGCTCATAATGTATCACTGAACAACACAACAGTGTTTAACTTTTGCTTGCATGTTTTCTCATAGGTACACTTTCACTGGAATTTATACTTTCGAATTTCTAGTAAAAGTCTGTGCAAGAGGCTTCTGTGTAAATGATTTTACTTGCCTTCGTGACCCCTGGAACTGGCTTGATTTTGTTGTCATTTCCTTTGCGTAAGTATATAATATTTTTCAAGTAAATTAGCAGAAACATTTTTGAGCCTGTAGTAGTTTGTTTGACTTCTATTAGTTCATAAGAAATTAATTGTAGCTGAGTTGTGTTTCAAGTTTTTCCACTTGAATATTTTACACTAATGTAGCACATAGCAGAATAAGTAGACTGTTCCACAGTACAGAAGATACCATTAAACAATCAATTTAAAATAGGATTTTAAAAAAACAAAACCAGGTTTCCTTTTAAATTTGCAGTTAATGGAAAATCTTAGGGGTGAATTTCTTAGTGAAAATTTTATTGAAACAGGAAAATATGAATGCAAGTCTTTAAATTAAACTTACTCCTTTAAAAAAAAAAAAAGGATTTCTGGATTTCAGGTCCAGGTAAGTAATACAAGCTCTGCCTCAATTCTGAATAACTGTGATTTAATTCTACAGGTATATAACAGAATTTGTAAACCTAGGCAATCTTTCAGCTCTTCGAACTTTCAGAGTATTGAGAGCTTTGAAAACTATTTCTGTAATTCCAGGTAAGAAGTAACTGTGTAAAATAGTAGACACTCTACATGCCTCTGTTTAATTTTGTGTGTGCTGTCATTGTGTTTGTGTGTGGAATCCCTCACTACAGATATGTGACAGAGTTTGTGGACCTGGGCAATGTCTCAGCGTTGAGAACATTCAGAGTTCTCCGAGTTTTGAAAACAGTGTCAGTCATTCCAGGTGAGAGCGAGGTTAAACACTGAGGCTGACTGAAAATGCACAGAAGCTGAACTCTAGTTTTTAACAGAAACATCCAAGTTTTTTTCTTAATTTCAATTTCAATTCCTTTTCTAATTCTCTAAAACAGTCAGCCTCAGAGTTTAATAGTCAATTGCATGAAGAACTCATTTACATGGCCTGTATATTCCTCCATTTAGTAATGTCAAATTTTCTCTCCCACATTAAGGATCAAAATCAAGTCTTTTTAATGTGAATGTCACTTATATGTATTTGTGAAGCAGATTTGGGATTGAAAATTTCAGTGTTTTGTAAAAGTTGAATCCCTGACAGAGGAATAAGATAACAATGATTAGCATGGAGATTGCATGATGTAATCATTAGCTTATGATGCCTATCTTCACCAAACCCCACGTCCAACAGAAAACAATGCATTAGAATGCAGACATTAAAATTACTACTGAAATAAAATTATGGTCTCTTCTTGTTTTCTGTTATAGAACCAAATGTTGTGTATTGAAATAGAATACAGGCAAAGGTTTGGAGCAAGAGGCATCAAAAAGAAAATAAAATTAACTATTTTCTTTAGATGTATGTGTTTAGACAGCATGAATTGAAAGCTCTTGATTTGAAGAGCAGGTGCTTTGGAATGTATGCCATTCATCCCTATTCATATTTTCAAATTACTTTTCAGGAATGATGAAACTTACTGGTAGATTTTCCTTTGAAAAATGCTTTAAGACTGTTTTTTTTGAAGCTGTGCATGGTATTTAGTAGTGTGTTGGAGACATTTACATTACATTTTAGCTTAGTTAAATATTAAATATTATTGTAAAGGTCTGCTTCTGTTTGCAGGCTTGAAGACTATTGTAGGAGCCCTGATTCAGTCTGTGAAGAAGCTCTCAGATGTGATGATCCTGACTGTGTTTTGCCTGAGTGTATTTGCACTGATAGGGCTGCAGCTGTTCATGGGCAACTTGAAGAATAAATGCCTGTTCTGGCCATCAGTAAATTCAACAGCTTTTAAAAAATACGTGGTTCCATACTTTAATGACACAGAATTTGATTGGACAGCGTACATTAACGAAGAAAGTAAGAAATAGTGTTGTAACTTGCTAAACTTTTTTGTCTATAAACCAATGCAATCACAAGATAATTGTTTTATACTGCAGACTAAAAATTAAAAAAAAAAAAACCAACCAATTAAATTGGATGTCAAAGAATAGGAATTTGTATATATTACATCCCAAACTCATCAATATGTGATTCCTCTTTCCCTTAACTGCATTTAGAAATGTATCCAGAGGCTTAGGTTTGTTTTAGAATCACAGAATCAGACAGGTTGGACAGGATCTTCACAGTCCAGACCAACTGCTGTTCAGCTGCAAGTCCAGTTAGAGCAGACTGCTCAATCCCTTATTCCAGTCAAGCTTTTAGCATCTCTAGGGATTGGGATGCCACAGCTTCTTGTGGGCAGTGTGTGCCAGCATCAGTCTCACAGAAACTGTCTTGAATATCGTTTCAGATTTTCCCATGCTCAAACTTTTATTAGTTGCCTCTTTCTGGAGTACACTTCTGAGATGAGTCAGGCTCCATCTCCATTACAGTCTTTCTGAATGAAGATTTCCACACATCCCTCTGTCCCTACCTGCTCCATTTTATTGGTGTCTGCTTGCACTGTGGTGCCAAACCTGGACACAGTACTCTGGGTATAGTCTAGTGAGTGCAGAGCTGGGGCTGCAGGCTCTTCCCTTGCTCTGTGAGCTGCCCTTCTGTTCCTGCAGCCCTGGAGGCTGCTGCCATTCTTAGCTGCCAGGCCACACTGCTGACAGCCTCTCCTGGCTCTCTGTCCAGCAAAATTCCCAGTGCATTTTCTGCAGAGCTGCTGTCAGCCAGTCAGTTCCAGCCTGTATCACTGCAAGGGGCTCCTCCTTCCCAGATACACAGCTGCGTTTGTCTTTGCTGAATTGTGTGTCTCCTGTCAGCCTGTTTCTCCAGTTTGCCTAGGTGTCACTGAATGGGGGCTACCCTCACTCTCATAAACTTCTTCCGTAATTCATTATGGTCTTTCTAATTTGATTTTATTTTGCCTTTTAAGAATAGCACAATTTTTATCATTAATAACATATATTTCTATTTTTCTGAAGGCTACCACCTTATGATTAAAATAACAATTCTGTAAAGTTGTTTATAATACAGCTGCTGTAAGAGCATTGAAATTGGAACACCTGTCTTCTTTTTAAATGTTGCCTTAACGTTTTCCAAGGATGTGAAATAGTCACAGGATGTGCTAGTTAATGTGCTCTGACTTCAAAGTTGCCAGAAAGCCATTATAAATGTTCCATTTAAAAGGAGATAGGCTTTATCTGATTACAATCTACTTACTGAATGAGTTTTCAGTTTTGTATTTTCTATCTCTTATCTATTTTGGAAGGGTATTCAGTGTGCAGTGACTCAAGAAGAGAATATGCAATTCATGTTCTAATCATTGTTCTAGGATTGTATTTTTGCAGTGTATTTTTATTTTGTTTCCCAGAGAGGTTGGGGATGTCCCATCCCTGGAAGTGTACAAGGCCAGGTTGTATGGACCCCTGATGGATTAAGTGCATTCCTGCCCATGGCAGGGGTTTTGGAAACAGATGATCTTTGAGATCACTTCCAACCCAAGAAATTCTATGATTCTGCCAGTATTTGAACATAATGTTGGGAAAACACTGATGGGAGATTATGAACATCCAAAATATGATGACTTGAACATAAGCTCATCCTCACAAAAAAACCAAAAAACGCCTCCTTTTATTTGTAAACATGTTACTTCTTCTTTGTTTGTTTATTTGTTTGTTTTAGGTCATTTCTATCGTCCAGAAGGAACAAAGGATTTTTTGCTTTGTGGCAATAGCACAGATGCAGGGTAAGGTACCCTGAAAATGACATACTATCTGTCTAAGCAACATGTAAAAAATATAAATCTAAACTTTAAAAAGCTAATTTAGTTACCTAATGTCACAGTCAATAATAATATGGTCATGTTTCCTAGTAGCTAGACACTTGAATGAATAAAAATGTTAAATGGCAAAATACTTTGCTGGAAATTTTGTTTTGAAAGCTCATGTGTAACTAGAAAATTCCACTTGGCAGGTAGATCTTGTGTTATTAATGACTTGTCATCGGTCCCCTGCACTTTCTCAATCCAAAAACAGGCATGGAGCACTGAGATTTATAACCAGATTTAAGGAAGACATCTTCAGGCTTCCTCTGTCTGGCAGCTGCGTGCATGGCAGTGTCATGCTCTCTTTCTGCGACAATTTTTTTGTAACAAAATGAAATAATTCTGTGTGCTTATGAATTATCAGTCCATCCCTTGGTTTTGGTTAGTAATAGCTTTAAAAGCCACATATTCAAATTATTTTTGTAAACATTTAACTTATCTACGTAACTGAGATAATTTTGTGTACATGTGTAAATGCATATCGAATAGACACACAGGCATGAAAAGAAATGTTCATAGTGTTTTCTGTAGAGATCTTGGGGACAAGAGCCTCCTCTGTCCTAATTGAAGCAATGTGCTTACACTTGATATCAAAACTGCATCACCTACTCTCAAAACCAACAGGAAAAATTTCACGAGATAAAAGTATCCGTATGCTGATTATTTGCTCTTGACAAGTTGGTAGAATTTGTTAGTGATGCTCACAGAGATGAAGAAGCCAAAAAATCTGGTATGCCAACCTCACTGACAGACAAAATTCAGCATAAAATATGTGTGCTGGTTGTCTTTTTCCTGTGTGGAAGTATCCACCTGTTGAAATCTCTGTGTTCATTTAATGTATTATTTTGATTGAAGAGATATCTGCAGAGGTAATATCAAACTTTTGATAATAAACTTTATTTTGTTTAAAATTATGAAAGAAGATAGAGGAAAATATTGTCATTACTTATTTGCTTTCTCTGGATTATTCTTTAAAGAACAGACTTTTAATTTCCTCACTAACTTTTGAGTTGTTTTAAGCCATAAATAGCAGCACCCTCCACAGATGAAGCTTCATAAGAAGCTCAAGAAACTATATTTTTTAAAAAAAGTGTTGTATGAAATTTGTGTTTTGATTCTTCTGCTTTTTCTCTTTTTCCCCCTCTCCTAGTAAATGCCCAGAACAGTTTATCTGTGTGAAGGCTGGTAAAAACCCTAACTATGGATATACTAGCTTTGACACATTCAGCTGGGCTTTCTTGTCACTGTTCCGACTGATGACACAGGACTATTGGGAAAATCTCTATCAGTTGGTGAGTATGTGTTAAAAATTGTGGTTAGTGTGTTACTGGCCGCAAATCAATCCCAGAAAGGCCATTCTTATTTATATTACATACCATTCTATTGTTAGCCATTAAAATTTATCAAAGGAAGCAATTCAGTTGCAAAACTAGGCAGACACAGACACTTAGAACAGAATCTCTCATGATTTCTGAAGAGACACAAGGGGTTTTTTAATCCTTAATTTAATATTTTTTGTTGCATGTTTCGTTTTGTGCCTTATGATAAATGTCGATATTGAGTTTAAATTCTAAAAAGACTTAATGACAAAAAACACCTGAACCTAGTTTCAGTACTCTTAATCCTATTTTTCATGACTTAGAATGCCTGACATGATATAAATTAACTTTCTTGCAGTAGCTTTTCATTATATGGTGTGTGTGAATGTGTTAATTATAATAGATACTATCTCTTAATTATCTAATCAGTTGTGCCATTTTTAATTCATTTGGTTATTTCAAAGGAAAAGAATGCTAATACATAGTAAGCATGTAAGCCTCCAACCTGTGATATGTGAATTCCATTAATAACTCTGTTCCCACATACTTTTGAAGATTATTAGGCATTGAAAGAGATTTGTCAAAAAGCAGCATGATCCTTTGGCATGCTTTTCACATACAAGAATGCTCCGTTTTGATTACTTTGTAATTCAGAAAATGTGTATGATTTTGCCACAGAAGGAAACAATGAAGTAGTTTTGCACTTTTCATAGTCATTAATGCTTGTGAACTGCAGAACTGATGCATTTCTTCATCAGCTAGTTTTCTCTTCCCCTCCTATAGACACTACGAGCTGTTGGCAAATCGTACATGATATTCTTTGTTGTGGTGATTTTTCTGGGTTCCTTCTATTTGATTAACTTGATTTTGGCTGTGGTTGCCATGGCCTATGAAGAGCAAAATCAGGCAACTATTGTTGAAGCAGAGCAGAGGGAGGCAGACATTAAGCTGACACTTGAACAACTGAGGAAGCAACAAGAAGAAGCTCAGGTATTTCTAACGAGAGTCTGGGCCTTAGTGTGTTCCTTTGCATGCTATTTGTTAAAACAAATAACTAAATTCACATGTCTTAAAAATTAAATTCTTGAACATACCTTGCAAGTACTTCAGGCTGCTTTTTCTATGCCTCTTTATTGGAGTATTTTAAACATATAATATCTGAAGTGTTAATGAATTTCTGAACTGAGAACAAATACTAGTCTCTAATATAATAGTTTTAAATAAATCTCTCTTACCTTGGAGTACCATCTAGTCAACTGTAATGATGATTTTCCAAATTCTCATCTTAGAAATAATTTCAATACTTTTTAAGCCTTGATTAGAGTGTAAGGTATTTTCATCTATAAATTTCTTATTGATTTTTGCTATTTGTGCTGCTACCAGTGAATGAAAGACTGGAAGCAGCTTAAGGAAGCTATTCACAATAAAATTTAGGATTAGTTTACTAAATTAATACAGACTGAAATGTGGCTCCATTTAGCTCTTTTGTTTCCTGTTGTATTCACTTTAATACATTTATTAATTTTCAAATATTTTCCAATGAACTTTGTGACTCCATGATATGGAAGCTAAGTAGAACTCTATTCATACTACAGAATTTCATTTGTAGTTTTGCACAAATACAATTATGCTCTTTACTAGAAATAATTTGATACAAATCCTAGGTACAAGGGCTATATCCTTCTTTAAAAATGGTGTGATTTGTGAAGCATCTTGTTAAATAATTGCTGTGGCAGGCAATAGCAGCAGCTGCAGCAGAGATGACTGAGTACAGCTGTGAAAGTGGGAATGCTGCACCCTCAGATAGTTCTTCAGATGCATCCAAACTTAGCTCAAAAAGTGCCAAAGAAAGGAGAAATAGAAGGAAGAAGAGAAGGCAGAGAGAGCTCTCTGGAGAAGAGGATGACATGAAGGATGAAAAGCTTCCAAAATCTGAATCAGATGGCAGTATCAAAAGGAAAAGTTTCCGTTTTTCTTTTGATGGGAACAGACTAACTTATGGGAAGCCATTTACATCACCCCACCAGGTACTGTGAGTAATGCAATTGTCATTTTTGGAATTTGTGATTACTGTCATATCTAACAAACTTCACTGCAACTTTGCAATGTAAGGCAACAAAGGAAAAATAATTTAGCGTTCTCTTCAATACCAACTTACTGTTGGTATTATTTTCTGGAGTGTACCTTTAAAAGGTGTTTTGTTCTCTCTCATTATACCATGCACAGCAGCATTGCAATTTCCTAGTTAATGTGAACTAGAAATACCTTCTTAATTCATAAAGGTAAATTTAAGTATAATGTACGAATTTAGAAGACTAAAGGTATTGGTATCTTTTAATGTAATGCATGATCTATGTGGGTCACTAGAGCTTATGGAAATTTTGGTTTTTCTCTTTAAAGCAGAGATTGAAACTACTATGGTTTTATACATATTTTCTTTCTCTCCAGTTATTGTTTTAGTTAGACTGTAAATTTCCCCATTCAGTTGACTTTCATCTGTAATGCATCTTTGAGATCAGCCTGAGGCAGTGTATTAAAGATAACACAGACGAATTCCTGGGGAATATAACTTATTAATGTTTTTCTTATAAATAGACATGAATTTTGTATACTTATAATTTTCAGACCGTCATTTTTTATGTTTCCTTTGCAGTCTTTGCTGAGTGTTCATGGCTCCCTGTTTTCTCCCAGGCCTAGTAGCAGAACAAGTTTTTTCAGTTCTAGAGATGACGGAAGAGAGAGAGGGTCAGAGAATGACTTTGCTGACGATGAGCACAGCATGTTTGAGGACACCTCGAGCAGAAGAGGCTCTCTGTTTGTGCCGCGCAGACACGGCGAGCGGCGCAGCAGTAACATTAGCCAGGCCAGTAGGTCATCCAGAAGGCTGACAGCCTTCCCAGTGAATGGCAAGATGCACAGCACTGTGGATTGCAATGGAGTGGTTTCCTTGGTGGATGGACCGCCAGGTCTGTTGTCTCCTACTGGACAGCTTCTGCCAGAGGTGATAATAGATAAACCAGCGACTGATGGCAATGTACGAAAGTTATAAATTGCTCCAGGTTTCGTGCCTTTCTTTATTGCATAGACAATGCTTCAGCAAAATTACTGCTTTGAAAATGGACAGGAAGTTGTGAATACTTTGGCAGATCTTCCTGTAATGACATGGGTTTGAAGTGTTTCAGTCAAAAGTGAGAGGCTGAAGCCTGAAAGAGAACAAAGTAGTATGTTACCTGCAAAGCAGGGATATGTATACATCTGCTTAATGAATCAGATTAGTAATGTTCCATTGCTAAATCTGTTTTAGAGCCCAAAATAGGATGTTCAGCTCTAGGCTTCCTGTACATTATTAGATTATTTCATTTTTTTTCTTTATGATTTAGCCTCCTTTTAAATGTATTTTCTGATCCTCTGTCAGTAATATGCTGGTTCTGATTTTCTCCCATGTTCAGACATTTGGTATTGTGCAAATATAGCATAGTCTTTGTGCTTATTTTGACATTTTAAAAGTTCTGAAAGCATTTTTTCCTCCTGGTTTTCAAAGATTATCTGAATTGCTCACTGCCTAGGATCAGGGTATAATTAAAAACAAAAACAAAGGACAAACAAAAAAAAACCAAAAAAACAAAAACCCAAACCAACAAAACATTTTAATTCTGCTCAATATTTCCTTTTCCCTCAGTCTGCTTCAGAAATGGAGCAGAGAGATCTGCACAGTTTTTCCTGAAAATGTTATTTTAATGAAACAGAAATTTCTATATGGGTCACAGCACCTGAAAGTATATCAGCCAGCTTCCTTGCAGTTATCAGCCATATGCCTTGCAGTTATACTCTTCTTGTAGTTTATTATACTTTTATTTTCATGCATCTGCTTTAATGTACTGAGAAAAATCTACCCATCCTTATGCATTCAAAACTTCTTCATAACTGAGGTGTGCTCAATACTATAGTTATAACACAGCTTTCATTTTTAAAAATAAAATAATGTAAAACCAGTATTTATTTTTGGTATCAGTTAAGTCAGACCTATTGTGTTTCTTCAGTTGAAATTCACAAAATAAATCAGAGTTGATGTTGATTCAATTTAGAAAATATAATTTAAATATTTTGAATGAGATCAAAACTGGTTTTTAAAATTTACCTTTACAGAATAGTTGTTGCTGCAGAATCTTCCTAGCATTAATCACTTGTTAGAAGTATCTTGTGAACGAACTAGTTTAGAATGGTAATATTGGTGGAGAAAATATGGAACTGGGAATTTTTTTTACAGAAGTTCTGCAGATCTTGCTTTGTTTTCTTGGTTGTGATCATCTCCAGAATTTCTTGGTGTCTAAAGTGGATTAATGTTATTTTAGTATAATGCAGTGGAAATGTGGGAACTAAGTATACAAATGTTTTTTCTTAATGTTTTAAAAGCGTTAATAGTATTAGAAATTATATCATGAAAATAGCAATTAACAAAAACATCACAGTATTTCACAAGTTGAATTTAATTTACACACTTTTTTTTCTTTTTTTTTCCTTTATTAATTTTTTTTTTCAATAGAGCTCTACCACAGAAATAGAAACAAAAACCAGGCGTACAAGTTCGTATCAAATACCAATGGAGTTGCTGGAGGATCCTGATTTAAGGGAAAGGGCCATGAGTCTAGCTGATGTCATCACAAATAGAATGGAAGGTGTGTTGTAACTGTACATACTTGAACTTTCTTGGCATAGTCTTAGACTTGCTTAAAGGTATTACAGCATAATGCAAGTACAGAAGGGAAAAAATATGTAGCCATTGCAAATACATGATCTGAATAACAGGGAAAAAATGCATGTATATAGTGAAAAAAGAAAGGAATTAATCTGATAATCAGGCTGGTGTAAAAAACACATTCTAATTAAAATGGGTAATATGTATGTTTTATGCTAGTTATTCATACTTAGCAATGCAGTTATTGGAAGAAATTACTTGTGATACATTTTCCACTAACTATACCCTAAAAATATTAGGGAAAATTAAAGGCCAGGCTTTAGTTAATAAGCAGAAAAAAACTTCTACAAGGATTACTTGGATTAGTGCATTGACTGCTAGTGAAAATGAACATGAACAAAACTTGCAAATTTTCAAAGCTCTAATCAGGCTAAAATTAATGTTATTTTTTCCTGAAAATAAGTGGCTCCAGGTATGAAGATAAAAACCTGAAAAAGCAGATAAAAAGTTATCTTCACTTTCTCCAAAACTTGTTCACTATAAATTTCTCTTTTTCTCCAGAGCTTGAAGGATCCAGAAAAAAATGTCCACCTTGCTGGGATAAGTTTGCCCACACTTTCTTAATTTGGGAGTGCTGTGAGCCCTGGTTGAAAGTCAAGAGTGTAGTTGAATTTATTGTAATGGATCCATTTGTTGATCTGGCTGTCACTGTTTGCATAGTTTTAAACACACTATTTATGGCCATGGAACATTATCCAATGACTGATCAATTTGCAGCTGTACTTACAATAGGAAATCTGGTAAGTCCTTCAGTCTATACCATTTTATACAGTTGAAACCTGGTTTCTCTTTGGAATAGAACTGCTTTTATTATTATTATTGTCATCCCATAAAATAAGTGTTAAAGTTTTAATTGTACTTAATGTAGTCTAAAAATACCATTTGCAATATGTTGTATATAAGAGTATTTGAGAGGTGTTGTCTCTTAAAGTTTATTTCTGTATTAAAACTTCTTCAATAGAGTTTCCAGCAGCCAGAGTTTGAATTACATGAAACTGAAAGAAATCTGACATGCTTTTGTTTCGTATAACAAAAATAAGTAGGAGCCAAATTAGATCCTTTTTGTGTTGGTAGCATTGATAACACAAAAATAGCTGAATGCTTTTTTTTCAGCTTTTTTTTCCATCTTTCTTGTAAAATTTAGTAATTTATGCAGTTTTATAGGTACTGGTGATTATATATCTACAATAATTCAGTGAATTTGTTTCAGAGGTACTGTTTGCCTTCTGCTTCAGTGTTAGAAAGGAGTTTTACTTATGCAAGCCTTGGCAAACTTGACCTTTTTTTGGCAGTTAGAGAAGATAAGCTTACTTGTGAGTTCTTATATAGACTTCATTATTAGTATTGATCAGTCCAATTTATTACCAATTCGTGTTTTTCCATACACCTATGTTAAAGCACTTCCTATTCTGACAAGAGAGAGTGTAATGTCCTGCTGGGCAAAGTTCTTTTAATTATATGGATGGCAGATAAGAGGAGCAAACTGGAGGCCTGTTAGGAATAGCTTATTCTTCAGTAGACACTAAATATATCTTAGCTTTAACTGATGTTACACGTTTATGCTACAGATCATTTTGATGTTGGCACTTCTCTGTGAGGTTCAACTTGTGGTAATTTTACTTAGTGACATCCTGCTGTAAGAGGGATGTGACTTCTTACATCAGTTGTTCCTTATCTGCTGGTTCAACTTAGTCATATTCATCCATAAAATAACAACAAAATTTTTTTCTTCAGGTTTTTACTGGAATTTTTGCAGCAGAAATGGTTCTCAAGATAATTGCCATGCATCCTTTTAATTATTTCCAAGTTGGCTGGAATATTTTTGATAGTTTTATAGTTACTCTGAGTTTGGTGGAACTCTTTTTGTCAAATGTGGATGGATTATCCGTTCTCCGATCATTCAGATTGGTAAATAGTACATCTGCATTAATTAATGAATTCTGTTTGTATTTCAACTCTATTCATATAAATGAGACACCTTTTAGCATTAGGTACACTTTCTAGTAAGTGACACAGGATATCTCTGCAGGCATGTTTTGAAAACTATTTATCATTGAATGCTATGTACCATTTTATTGTTCAGAAGCAAATAAACTCTAGGGGAAAGCTGTAATTTTATTGTAATTGTTTAAATATGAATGGGTAAAGCTCAGTGAAATGTACAATTTGTTTAGTGTATACTGAAAAGTAGAAAACATTTGTAATCTTGTAGACTTTCATATCTGGAAATAACAAGAAAGCTAGAGGTGTTCTTTTAAAATGTGGGAATTATAAAATTAATGAGTTTAATATATTTTAAGAAGATGGATTTTTATTTTCCCATTTGCAAAAAAAAAAAAAATCTTGATTTTATTAGAAAAATATTTTTGGTTTTACATGTAATATCCAAGGTGTATAATGTGTTCAGAATCCACTGTCTGAACAAATATAACCAGTGAGCTGATTCTTTCATGTGGAAAAGAACTAGTATGCTAAAATAACAAGAATCAAAAAACTGAAAAACAAACAAAAAAACCTGCCAACCCCCCCGCCCAAAAGAAACAACAACAACAACAAAAAAAAACCCCAAACAAACAAACAAAAAAAAAAAACAAAAAAACCCCCACAAAAACCAGGAAAAAAATAGCAAAGTCTAAAATTTATTATGTTTTAAAAGTGTGGGTTTCATGAAACACTGTGAAGGTTATGGTTTTTGGAGTCATGTTGAGGTTTTTTCTTTTTGCTATTGCTGAAAATCACTACTAGTTTGTAATATGTTGTCATCTCTATAGCATTTTTGTAACTACTGCAAATAATACTTGAATATTTTCTTTTTCCAGTTGCGAGTTTTCAAATTGGCAAAATCTTGGCCAACCCTAAATATGCTGATTAAGATTATTGGCAACTCAGTGGGGGCTCTGGGGAACCTGACCCTGGTGCTGGCCATCATTGTGTTCATTTTCGCTGTGGTTGGGATGCAGCTGTTTGGGAAAAGCTACAAGGAATGTGTCTGCAAGATCTCCAGTGACTGTGAACTTCCTCGCTGGCACATGCACGACTTTTTCCACTCTTTCCTGATTGTATTCAGAGTGCTGTGTGGAGAATGGATAGAAACAATGTGGGACTGCATGGAGGTTGCAGGCCAAGCCATGTGCCTTATTGTTTTCATGATGGTCATGGTGATTGGAAACCTAGTGGTATGTAGCCAAAATAATTTTACAATTTAAAATATGAAAGGTAAGAGAACCAGTAATAAATTATACAAGTATTATTAAATATGATTTTTTAAATATTATTTTTATTGTTTTGGGTTTGTTATGAGTTTGAGTTTTCAAATGGGATTTTCTGTTTGCTAGATTTCTGATCCTATCTAGAGTCTTGAGCTTGGAGGATGAGCCCCCTCAGGGATCTGGAGTGCAGTTCAGAGGATGTGGATGGGATGTGCAGCACCCGGTGTTCAGGGTATTGTGGACAGCTCCTGGTTACCTAGAGAGGGACAGAAGTCAAAGACACCCCCAGTGCTGGACTTCAGGGTGAAAGTTTCCTTTTAGAGCAGGGCCTTTCCTCCCTAACCAATTTAATCCTTGCTTCCAATCACACATAGGGAGGTTACTGGGCCTTTTTAATTTTTTTTTTCTGATCTGTCCTGTCTAAATGACTGCTATTGCATTCTTAAGACTCATAAGAAATGTATGACATTTTGAGACCTGCTTGCTGCACAGCCAGCATTTTATTCAAATGAAGTAAGAAAACTTGAATTAGAAGGAAGTTGTTATGCAGAAAAAGACCTCAGTTCAATTACTTCAGGTTTTCTTTTGCTTCTTCACTTTTTTGCTTCCTAGTTCATAAGTGCTTTCTGCAGATACTTCTAATGTGGCCTCTATTATATCTGCTTTTTTCTTTTTCAGAGGAAAGCATCAGTTTGGTACTAGTTTGCATGAGTATAAATTTCTCTTTTTATATATAAAACATTGTTTAACTCACCAGTATTTAAGACATTAATTGCTCTGCCTATTGCTCTGCTTTTCTCATTCCCTCTGTTATTCAACATCTCTGCTTTAAACACTGTCAGTAGCAGAAGAGATTTTAAATTAGCCATCCTGGAAGTAATCTTTAGAAATAAAATTTATGAGAGGAATAAGGTAAGTATCTTTAAACCAAGCCAGCACCGCTCCTAATAGCACAGCCACTTGTTTCAGGATTTTCTATAAATCTATTGTCTTATAATGAAGAGAATTGTGAAGTTATTTGGTTAAACTCCATAAGTAGTTTTCTAAACCAGAAGACTGAACTTTGGGGAATGAGGTATCCACCTATGTGAATATTTTCACAGTGTTGACTATATTCTGATATTATTGCATACCTCTAGGAAAACATGAGCAGACATTCCTGCTGTATGTTCAGGGCTGTTTTCTCCATTTGTCTTTCTGAGTTCCCAACACATTTTTTTATTTATCTTCCAAGCTGATAGAAGAGCTGATTTGAAAATTTTAAGAGCTTTGACATTTGAGTTCCTGGTCACCTCTAGGCTTTTATAACTGATCAATGTTCTGTGTTTTGCCTTGCTGTGGGAAAAGGATGACTTGGGGGTTAAAAGATAGGCTGCATTCCTCATTTTTTAAGTCGCATACAGGAAAGTTTTTTTGTGAGTTTGGACCAGTTTGGACCACATAGAAAATGTGTTTTCTGCACAGGTCAGAGTGTTGCAATTTGCTAGGAAAATAAACATGTTGAATCTGTTCAGACAGTACCAAAGAATCATTAATTTCCGACCTTCTACAAACATAAGCAATGTAAAGCCACAAAATCCCCCACTCTTGAAGTATAGGGAAGGTATTGTGCTCAAATTGCATTTGTATTTTATTTACTGTGTACTTTCATAAGTGCGAACTGTAAATGAAAATACAAAGCCTGTTTTCATAATGGATTCATAAGAAGCATATGAATGAAAAAATGGAAAAAAATCAACTCTGTTGTCTTTGTTTTTTTTTTTTTTTAAATTAGGTATTGAATCTTTTTCTGGCCTTGCTACTGAGCTCATTTAGTTCAGACAACCTTACTGCTACAGACGATGATAATGAAATGAACAACTTGCAGATTGCTGTTGCAAGAATTCAGAAGGGAATAGATCATGTGAAGAAAAAAGCAGGTGAATGTATCCGAAAGTGTTGTTTGGGAAAACAAGCTGCTGTAAATCAAAGAACAGGAACAGATCAGTTGCGTGATGAGACAAACTATTACATCAACTGTGCCATCACTGAACGAAGGACAGATACAAATTGTGGAAAAAATGAAAATGGAATGGCCACTGTTATAGGTGGCAATGATTATACATCATTCATAAACAACCCAAGCCTTACTGTTACAGTACCAATAGCTGTTGGAGAATCTGATTTTGAACATCTGAATACAGAAGAGTTTAGCAGTGACTCAGATTTGGATGAAAGCAAGGAGGTAAAATTTAAATATTTTATATTTTAGATGAACGAATTATACCAACTGCATTTTTTCATAGTGTAATTCTTCCTGCTTAGAGATGCAAAGCAATTGCACCTCAAGATTCTTGGACTTTACAGAGAGTGAATAATCTGAAGTGGGAAAGTGGAGTTTGAGAGAGTAGGAAATACTGGAAGAACTGTATAAATTTATGTGAACCCATTTATGAAGATGTTTGAAAAGCAAACTACCAAATTGTTAGTTGGATAAAGAAATTAGTATATATGTACAGAATAAACAGTGTCAAAAGACTGGGTTTTTTTATAATTGTAGTATTTCTGTGAACTACAAATGTAAGTAAACTTCTATTTAGAAATATTAGAGAATATATTAATAAAGAATATTATTACTCTTTAAGGCAACTCAGCAGTACTTTTACTGGATAAACTTAACAGAGGTGCAGACTCAGGCTAATGAGAGTAGTAACAATGGTTTTCATGTTCTGAAATCAAAATGATGGGTGGAAGGCAAGGGAGCAATGTTTGTATTGTAAGGTGAATGTATCAACTAAAAACTCAAGAAAAAAAAAGAATTAATGAAAAAATGTTAATTTCTTCCTTGTTTTTGCGAGTTTTAAGACACTTCAGACAACTGCCTGATTTTAAACTGGGTCAGCTCTAGGACTGTAGTAATTTGTCACAAGCTTCTGTCTGAGGGGAAAAGCAAACTCATGGATTTCGGCAGGATTTTGAAAGATGCTAAAAATTCAGATTGCAATCTGTGGCTCGAGCAGATGTGTCTGGTATCACCACCTCTGGCACTGAAGACACGAGGACGTAAATAGAATATCGCCGCTTGTGCAGACAGCTGTGCTCCAGTCTGGATTGCTTTGTCTAGAATTGTTTTGGTTGGGGTTTTTTTTTTGTTTGATTTTTTTCTTGTGTGTGGTTGATTTTTGGGCATTCAGTTGATGAGTCTGAGATATTTTTGATTGGTTGTGGGCTTTTTAGGTTTTCAGGTGTTTTGTTTTGATCTGGCAATTAATTTGCCAGAATTACTTCCCAAGTTTAGAAAATACATTTGTTCCAGCAAAGTGTAGCAAAATTAAATTTAAAAAGGTGTAATAAGGTACTCTTTAGGTGTTTCTCTTATTGCAGAGTACAGTGTTCAGTAATACTAAACTTTTTGTTGTTATTTCAGTAGCTTGTCTCCTGATCCTTGATTTGTTCCATTTACTTTTTGGAGATTGTGTTACTGCAGATGTTAAATTGACCACTCATAGATTACTAAGAGACTTCTTTAAAGCAAAGCAAAAAGTATTATTAACCTGTTTAAAATACTAACTGCTCTATGTAATGAAGCTATAGTGTTTGCTGAATAGCTACTATGACTTTTACATATTATTAACCTGACTGAAGATGACTGGATTTATTAAGATGACTATTTTATTAAAACTTGGTTTTGTGGAAGGAATATTTAATGAATCTGGGTAGTTTAAGTCTACCACTTGCTTGGAAACTAGTTTTCAGTTGAAGACACCTGTTCTTCAGTACGTTATATTTTAGAATTGAGTGGTAAAATCTGTGCCTCCTTATCTCTGATATTCAGGATTATATGTAGGCACTAGGTGTTTATAAGATACATTTATGTAGTATCAATTTTGACTTGCTAAGATTTGGAAAACTGGCTGAAAATTGGCAACCACAGGAGATACATAAACTAACAAAACCCCTGGATTTCATGTACACGTGTTCATAGTCAGTAGGGAAATTGCCTTTCATCTTGTAGATTAATTCAACTCTTTCTTTCAGACTTCCCCTTTAAACAGAGCAGTTTGTGTTGGAGTTGTTACATAGCTACATTATTTGATGAATCCATGAGAAGTCGTTGCTAAGATGTGAGATCAGATTTATATCAGAAGACAAAGATCAGATTTATAGCAGAAGACAAATTGAGAAATTTATAGTTTTATTGCAAAGCATGAGGTTTTGTTTTTCATTGCTATGTTGGCTACAATCCATAATGCACCTTGAACTGTTTGCATTTTTTTTTTTAATCATTCAGTTAAATATTTAAAGGTGCTGGGAAAATTTCTTAAGCGGAAGTTTCTGTATTTAACATGGTATGATTTACCTTTTGTTTTGCCTGCAGCTTTTTTTCTGAAAGAAAGGACCTAGATGTATCCTATTTAGCATCTAGTGAAGACCAGGAGTAACCTTGAAAATGAAATGCAAGGAGAAATATATTTCTGTTATTTTAAATATCTAGGTAATACCACTTAAAGGATACTTAAAGCTGGAATACACATAGTGTGGGTGTATCTGTAAGTCTTTTTTTGTTCGGGCCTTTCTTTTTCTTTTTTTTTTTTTTTTTTTCCTGGAGGAGGAAGGTGAAGGATTTTTGGTGGTGGTTTGGTTTTTGGTTTGTGGGGTGTTATTATATTCATGCCCAAGTCCAGTATCCATCTATGAACTTCAGATATTTTGCTAACCTTACCTCTTCCATTATATATTTGGATATGTTTAAAGCTCTAAGCCACACCTAAAAATTGTATGTTTTGCAAGTGTGTGACATATCTAGAAAATTCATATTTTAAGTAAGGAGGAATCCACACTTCTGTTTCCAGTACTCAAACAATCTCAAGGGTACCATATTTTAATTTCATTGCGTACCATTCTTCTCACAGGAGTAAAATCAAGCTGGATCAGTCAAGACTGGTGCTTTTAAACCAGGCAGAGCAACGTGTCAGCATGTTTACACAGGTTACCTAAACAAATCATACATATTTGATCACTTCTGAGATTGATTGGCCTGCATGCTACTCAGCTCCAGTCTCTTTTTCCCCATATGTTGCAATGTAGTGGGAACATGTGCAGCTGCTCTGTAAGCTGAGTCCCATGACTCACATCACAGCATGACTGAGGGCAACCCAACACGTTCTTCTCTCCCTGTTACATCTTTGGTATTTTCTGTACTATTTCTGTGGCGTAACCTGCATGCTTTGTAAGTTGTATTATTGTTAACTGAATCTTTAAGCATCAGCACTTTTCTAGATTAAAAGAGGTTAACAACCTATGATTTTATGGAAATGGAAAGGTTGTCCTCACTTGATGTTTTCTGTTCATCTGTTGTACCATGTTTTTAGCTGTCATGTAATTATGAACATTTTCTGATCATGTTCATTTGACAAATGTCTCTTTAATACTAGTATATACAGTTGTATGCTGAAATGTTTATATCCTTGATATAAATTGTTTTTTGTTTGTTCACACTGTTTTTGTAATTCACATTTCAGTTTTCCCATATAAGAGAAGCTAAAATATAGGATGAAAGATATACTCCTAGGGACAATCAAATGTATTGTTTTATACATATGCATAGTTCCATTGAATACGGGTGTAATGATTTGGTTATATTCTAGTCATGAAGTTTATATATGTCTGCAAGGTTGGAATATAGGGAATCATTTATGTAAGTTTTGATCTTCATCAGAAATAATTGTTTTTGTGAAATTAATTCAGTTGCTTTGTTTTTATAAAGACAAACATAAAACATTAATCAAAATTTCTATGCAGGTGACTAAATAAATCTGGATGGCTTAAAACTGTATAAATAAGGTTGTTCAAACAAGAAATATAAAATAGGAAAATTCGGGATAAAGATAAAATTAAGACAATTTTTAAAAAGACAAAAAAACAGGGACTACTACACTCCCAAACCTTTAAATTCAGAAACTCTAGAACCATAAAACTCACTTTTTTTTTTTTTTTTAATTTAGCTTAATTGTACCAAGCTATGCATTTCTTATTCCTGATGATCTCTTGTCAGTAGTTTGACAGTTCTTTTTACCATTTAGAGATCATTGAGGCAATGCTTTTGCAAATAAAAATTTTGTTTGTGTGGTTTTATTGTGGAATCTTGCATTATATTCCACGTGTTCTTTTTCACTGTATTATATATTGGAAGTATGTAGGTTTCCCTTTTGTGTCCAAGGGGACACTAAACTGTTCAGATGGAGAGGATAAGTATCTTTCTAGGGATTTTTGGAAGCTATTTTCAAAAAGGCACTTCAGCAGGGAAGAGTAGAAGGTGGTAATATCCCATCCTGGTGGTTCCAGGTATGAGGGGATGAGTCTTATTTGATGGATATTGGTTATGTGACACTGCTCCTAACTCAAGCTTCTGCTTGCATGAGTCTGGTCAAGTATAGAGCAGCATGCAAACCAGTAACCTGGGAGCTTCCAATCATTTGGCTGAAAGATACACAAGCCTTTTTCATTTGGGTGTCACTTTGTCACACTCTTCCCTGAATAATAAGCCAGTGCTTTAATAGATATGTGTGCCATTTTTTTTTTTTTTTAAGTTGATCTATTCAATCCAGTGCCTTGTTTGCATACAACGTGGCCTTCTTACCTCTGTTTAGTAAACTGAGCAGCAGCTAAGGTTCTGGAAGTGGAAGGATGAACATTTCTGTCTTTCCTAAAAGTTCTCTTCCTGGAGTGATTCCCCAGATCAGTTAGATTACTGCAAAGACTTCTATTGTAAATAGCAAAGAAACTAGATTTCTAATTTTTAATTAGAGGGAGAAACTCTTCTATGCATATTGATTTTTATGATCACTTTTGTTGTTGTTGTTTGATAGCTGCATCTCAGTGAAAAGTATGAGCCCCTCACATAAAAAAGAGAACCAACGTTTAATTAAATCTGTATCTCTTCAAGCAATAGGATTATACTCTGCACCATCTGTAGAAGAAAGAGGAAACCAGACTATCTGGTTTATATCAAAATAGTTCATGGAATCTCTAGTTTTATTTATAGAGTAAAGAAAATTGCCTTTTGTAATTAAAAATAAATTTTAAAAAGCTCTTATCTGATTCTTCTACCATGACTTATATGAAATATGTAACTTCATGTTCTAAACACATTGATTCTTTTCAGTTCCTTTTGTGTTTGTAGTTGTTCATCTTTTATACATTTATTTGAATTAATGTCATCTGCTCAAATGGTGTACTAAGCTTACAGTTCAAATTACTCAGACTACTTCCCATTGCTTTGAATTTTTATTAGTAATATGACACAAAACTACTTTTTTCTTTAAAAAGTATATAATTTAAAATTAATAACTTGGCTTATTTAATTATATAGTTTACTCACCACCACTGCAACATTTTGCAATATATATGCCATGTCATGGAATGATGAAAGCAGCATAATAATAGAATTGTGGAGGGCATATTCTGCTATCCCTGGGTTCAGTAGGAGTAATGATAGGAAAAATTGTTTGTTGTGAATATTGCTATTTTGAAGTTACATTACTAAAAAAGAAAAGTAAGCATGAGTAATAATGGGGGTTCTATTCCAGATAATCTGTTTGTAAAGTAATAGCAAAATAGGCAATATAATAAAACCATTTTTAATAAAAGTTAATGCAGGATACTGGGTTACTTATTGTTTTCATATTGTCTGTCTTCTTTTGCAAACATAAGAAATTCTTTAATACCAAAAATAATCTTGTCCTTTCACATTTTACAGCTGAGGTCTAAATACAACTTGATTGGATAGTAACTTGTCTGCATTTGTCTCTTAAAGATCTCTTAATCGTAAAAAACTAAATTAGTAGAGGTGGTGTTGATTTGACAAAACTGAGGTTGTTTTGTAAAGCGTGCTTACATCATTCCCTACAGACACCTGTGTGACTTCATTACTGATGTTATATACTTCTTTATAGTAACATTGAAAAATGTCAGAGAATGCTGTGACCAAAACTACTCTGATTTAGTTTGGTACTCATACTTCAGTGTACAGGACACCACATCTTCCCTTAAAATCTCCAGATCTTTGCAAAACACAGGCAGATTATAAAGAATATATTAAGGCTTATTCTTGTATTGGATGGGAAGTTTTGTGTGTGTGTTTGTTTGTTTTTATGCTTGGGGATCATTTTAATAACGTGACCTATGTAATATTAATTATTTTTTAAAAACCCCCAAAGTTATTTCTGGATGTTGACTGTACAGGTATGTGTACCAGAGTAATGGGTAGTTTCAGAATGCACAATGTACTACATATGTGCATTGGCAAAAAAGAATGCAAACTAATGCCAGTTGAAATGTATAAGAAAGTAAGAGTAGAAGGCAAAATAAATAGAATATGTATCATCAAATTAACTTGTTAACAGTTAATTCTGAAACTTAATACAAGATTCCATGATATACTCTGCAATCTCTAGATAGAAAGTGGATGATTTATGCACATTTCAACAGCATTGACTGCTATGTGTGGGTGTTTTCTTTGTATTTCTGGTGAAAAATATTGTTCTTATTACTGGCACATGATGTTGCATGCTTACTTAATTACACTTCAGAAAATATAAATAAAGTAAAAATATAATTGCATTTTATTTTCAGAAGGTAGATTTTTCCAGCTCATCAGAAGGAAGTACGGTTAATTTAGCTGTCTTTGGAGAAGAAAAAAGTGAAACTGAACCAGAAAAAGCATCAGAGCTACAGGCATGCTTTACAGAAGGTATGGAAATAAAATTTGGGCCTAGCAATTATGTTTTGCTTGTTTGCAGCAAACGAGTCTTAGGGTGTTATTAATTTTGCCTGACATCTATGAATTACTATGTGTGTAAGTGATCATTTATAATATTTTAAAATAATCACTAGGCACAATTCTATAAACTTATCCTCAGCAGGCAGTAGTTCTCTTGATTTAAATTACTTTGTCAGTAGTGAAACCTGCAAGATCAAGTCCTACACTGGGCTCACTTCATTGAGAAATCTAAAATGGAATCATGATTATTCATGGTCACTTCCTAGTGCTTAAAAGCAATCCAGTGGGTGATTCAGATCATCCACTGCCATTCAATGGAAAGTTTGACTCAAACAATAAACTTATTTTGTTGACATTACACCATTAATGGAGGAAGAGAGTGTAGAAATACACTGTGGGTTAAAACAGGTGGATGAGATCCTGTTTAAGTAAAGAAGTTGTAACAGCATTCTTGCATGTCCTTAAATGTTTTGATTAATTTTAGTTTTCTATAGCTATGTTTTCTAGGGGACTACTGAAATTTACTGTGTAGGAAAGAATTTCTGGGGGTTTTTTTGTGATATTACAGATCCTAATTTCCTTTTAAATCTTGAATAAAATAACTCGGAAAAAAAAATGGTCCAGGATTAATTCCCCTATTCTGTCCATGCTTTTTCATTTGCTGTTTTGCAGGTATCTTTGATTTAGGCTAGGGCTTTTGTCATTTGAAGTAATATTTTACTGGTCTTTATGTTTGTAAGTGTGGGGCTGTATTGACTATATCAAGTTCTTAATTTTAAAAAATCCAACAAACAAATGTACTTTTCTCAAATAATTTGACAATATATTACAATTCTTCCTTATCCTTGTGTTATGTGATTCCAATTAATTCTTTGCCATTTTTTTCATAATGTAAACATTTTGAGTGGTTGAAGGTAAGCTAGTTCATGTTCTTCACAGTGGTAGCTGAGATGATGAAATATAATGTAACTTATTTGTAACATTGAAAAAGCTCTCATACTCTCCTGTTAAAACATTTGTTTATGTAAAGAGGTAACCTTAGTCAGGTATTGGAACATTGGTTGGTCCTCAGTATAATAAAAATATTATTTATGTCTGATTTATTTGAACTTTTCCTTAAAGGCAAAAGTTCCTTTAAAAGGAGCTTCAGTATTCTCATGCAAGTTCATGTTAATGTTACTATGTATGCTTTGTTTCTACTCCCTGACAATTTGCATATGTTCTTTTAATTACCTGTGTATAAACTAAATAATATATATTTTTAATGTGTTTGAAAATTAAAATTAACTCAGTTAACTGTCCTTTACTATAAGCTTGATGTAGCATCAGAGTAGAGAAAAAAAATTTGTACACTACATCCGTAGTATAAAATTGAAAAGATAAGTAGCTTGAACTTCATGGAACAGGGGCTAGCTAAGAATGATTTGATTTGTCAGTATAATGAAAATTCTACCATATAACAGTTCCTTATTTTTTGTGCTATTAGGCTGTGTACAGAAGTTTAAATGCTGTAAGGGCAATAGGGAGAGCACAAAAGGAAGAATCTGGTGGAACCTTCGAAAAACCTGTTACAAGATAGTAGAGCACAACTGGTTTGAGTCATTCATTGTCTTCATGATTCTTCTCAGCAGTGGTGCTCTGGTAAGTAGAGCTTGCACCCACAGAAACAGTACCTATAAAAATGTTTTGTATAAGTTAGTATTATAACACACATGTATTCATTAAGAATAAAACACAAAGTTGTCTATGAAGGGAACTTGGAACCAAATTCCCAGAATATTTTGGGTGTTACATTTAATTTAAATCACATTAAAGTTTTGATAAATGCAAGGTGGTGTGTGTGTTTATGAAAAGGATTATGCTAAAAGTCTTGTTTAAGAAATTTTAAAAATCGTGAAAAAGGATATGTGCATAAAACAATTATTCTATTTCAAATTAAAATTATTCCCAAAAGCAGGTACTGAATTCACCAGTTAATTTTTGCTGCAATTTTGTTTGCAGTATTTCTGGAATATTGCATAGAAATTTCTGAGATTCTTTATACCATTCTTAGTGCTTATGTTTGGGTTTTGGTTGCTGATTGACATAGGGTTTGCTATATATTGTCTTGGTCTCTGCTCCAGCACCCAAAGCACCATGTGCTTCCTTCTTCTCTGACCTTGGTGAGTGCAGGGTAGTTTCTCTACTTTTTTCCTTCAGTGCTCATACTGCCATGCAGTGTTTTGCCCTTCCTTAAATATGTTTTCCTAGACACCATCAGCTTCATTGATATGCTCAATGTTAATTGAGGGCATCAATGTGTAGGATCAATGTTGGGGCTGGCACAGAGCAGTCCCCTGATCTCTTCTCACAGTGGCCACATCTACAACCTCCCACTGCTAAAACCTTGCATCAGCACCTAAGGCTGAAATTCACTAGAGATCATCAACTTAATATCTGGTCTCTTTCATCAATTGAAGCTAATGTCATGTGACTGCCTTCTGATGGAACCTGCCTGGGCTTTTCAGGGTGAAAAATTATGATTCTGTGTTGACTATTACTGAAATTTCGAAAAATCTTTTTGGAAACCTCAGACTTTATATTGTAATTGCATTTTCAAGCAATAATAAAATCTAAAACACAGAAAGAATGTAATTGTAGTTTCTGTTATTTTGGTTTTTCAAGGTAAAACATCTAGAGTTGAAAGTGATTTTACTTTGCTGTTTTCATTTGATTCTGGCTTAATTTGTAATTTTCAAAGACTTTTCACTACCTGATTATATGTAACCCATTCTTTACAGGCTTTTGAAGATATATACATTGAAAAGCACAAGACTGTAAAAATCCTGCTGGACTATGCTGATAAGATCTTTACTTATGTCTTTATACTGGAAATGGTTCTAAAATGGGTTGCCTATGGTTTTCAGACTTACTTCACTAATGCTTGGTGCTGGCTGGACTTCCTGATTGTCGATGTAGGTACTATGATTTCTAAGTAGTCTGTTTCTGTTGTTTAGGCAGGTTGTTTCATGTAACTTCAATCTGATACAGAGATATATGCAGTGAATAATATAAATTTGGTTTAAAGGAACAGACAATTACATAGGGGTGAATAAGATTCTGCTGCAATTATGCAGTGTGTAACTAAATCTGCCTTTGTGCTGTGACTGACACCATGTGTTCTGAGTGGGGTCCCAGCTGGTGAGGGAGCACTGTTCACTGATTTGACTTCAGTCTGCTGGATGTGACAACAGAGAGCGAGGAGGATGTAGACACAAGAAAAGAAAGGGAAACTTAAGTGAGCACATGGGATATGTAATTTGATTCTGGTCTTAATGAGGGCACTGAAAAAGCACTGCAGGAGAGAATATTTTTTCAACAATAACATTAAAAACTAGTGTTGATATTGCACTCTAAAGAAATGAAATTCCTGACATTCATGGTATGTTCATATAAAGTAGTTCTTTTTTGCGAAGACGTTGGAGTAGAAATTCAGCAAATGGACAAAAGAAAACTCTGTTGATTGGGTGGTGTCTGGAATCTAGGACCGAAATTTTGTCCCCTAGCAGTAGAATTGAAACTTACCTTTTTAAAGTAGATTTTTTGGAAGGAAAGGCACAAGTGGTGTTTGTTATTTGTCTTCCTCATTTAACTGTGCTTCTCTTTTCAGCGAATCACCATTCTTGTTCAAACTGTTCTGAAATTTACATGCAATATTAGACTACTTGCGTTCTTCGTTTTTTCCTTTCTTTTTCTTTTTAAATTTATTTTCACTGAAAGATAAAAATTTTTTGTCAATATCCAGATCAAAATTGTACCATTTAAGGCATTTTTATTTTGAAGCTACTTAAAAAAGAAAAACACTTTTGGGTTTTTTGTTGTTGTTTCTTCTAGGTCTCGTTGGTTAGCTTAGTAGCTACTGCCCTTGGTTTCTCAGAATTTGGTGCAATTAAATCCCTCCGAACATTAAGAGCTTTGAGACCTCTTAGAGCTTTATCACGCTTTGAAGGCATGAGGGTAAGGAAAAAAAAATGAAATATTTTTTTAAACAAACAGTTAAAAATATGCCAAATTATAAAATCATGGAAGAACACTAATTGCATGTCTGTTAGCAAGGCCAACGGTAGCATGTTTGGTTATATGACATGCATTGCTCCTTTTCTGTTTGCATTACTTCAGTGTAATGTAATGTTTCATATTAAATAATCTTCTAGATTTTAAAAAAATAACCCTTGTGTTGTTTTTAAATCTTTTTTCTGTGTTTATTGACTAGGTGGTTGTGAATGCTCTTACTGGAGCAATCCCATCCATTATGAATGTACTTCTGGTTTGTCTTACATTCTGGCTAATTTTCAGCATCATGGGAGTAAATCTGTTTGCTGGCAAATTCTATCACTGCGTTAACACCACAAATGATGCAATGTTCACACCACAGCAAGTCAGTAATAAAAGTATGTGTGAAGATATGATCAGGAGTACTGGAGGTGTTCGGTGGAGAAATGTGAAAGTAAACTTTGATAATGTTGCAATTGGTTACCTGTCTCTGCTTCAAGTGGTAAGTTCATAAATTTTCCAGCCTTTAGTAATTTAATTCCATAATTTTCAATATTATTTTAAAATAAACTGATATGGATTTAACGTTCTAGTTTTGTTCTATGGTGCTAATTAATGTTGTTTATTAGGTAAATATATAGGTAAAAATGTGATACATTCTGTGGCCATTTTGGAAGAGGAGGAATATCTAATATTTACCTGATGAATATAAAATTGCTTGGCACCCAACTGCTAGTACTTTTTCATATGCTAGGTAAATACAGTATGTAGTTAAAATATCTGGTTAAAAACTGCAACGAGCTTTTGCTTTATTTTCTTTATCTATTAAGGCATATTGACTGACATTTTTGCCATGGTCATCATAGATACATTATAGGACTTCTCTTCAAACAAGAAGAGAGTGCTTGATTCTAAGCATGACCCTTTATTAGAGAAAGTGTCTGTAAACTGCCAGTAAGACAAACATATATTCATAATCGAGTTCATTTGACAGACTGCTTCTGGGAAATTATTACTCGTAAGTAACTGGTAATTATTCTGTCTTTAAAAATTTCCAACTGGCAGTGTTCAGTAGTTAGTATTGTGCTAGCAGGCTACCATCTGATGGCTTCAGGGAGTGACAGTAGCTATTGCTAAACAGCACTGGGCTGTTGCATAAATTACCAGCTTAGAGAGAGGCACTGCTTTTAGCATTTGTAGCGGGTCTTGCACCTACAGTTCACCTATTTAATGATTGCAGTAAATGTATCATTCACACCTTTCATGCCCTCAATATCACAGCTCACCACAGTAAGTTTGATGAAGGCCCTCTAGAGGGATAAGGAATTAGTTGGATGGCTGTGTTGAAAGACTTACAGTCAATGGCTTGGTGTCCAAGAGGAAACCAGCAGCAAGTGGTGCTCTCAGGGATTTGCTCTGAGGCCAGTACTGTTTTATTTAGAATGTTATCAGAACTGGAGCTTTGATAGAAAATATTAACAAATTTTGTTTTTAGGCAACCTTTAAAGGATGGATGGAGATTATGTACGCTGCAGTTGATTCTACAGAAGTGAGTGCAATATAAAATCTACCAAGTAAAAATAAAATTGATTGAGGGAAAACAAATCGAAGATTGATGTAATGCTCCTTGAATGGCAGTTGACATGAGCTAAAATATAAAAATTAAATGTAAAGTCCTGGTGAATTTTCTACATTCTGTAACTAAAGAATGATTATACTTTTATCAGGAAAAAAATTATAGCTGTAAGATACATAAATTATTACTAATTTAGTAACACTTCTGTAAAAAACCAAACTAACAAGTTCTTGTTTTCTATTAATTTATGTCTGAGATTGTACAGATCAGGAAAAAAGATTTTCCTGTGTCCTCAAAAATAACCCAAATAGTCAAGAGGCATCACTGCAAAAGCTAATCCAGCTCTGCAGACTCTGATCTCAAAAACATAATTTGTTACATTTTGCCTATTTTTCTTTTGATCTTGATGTTTGTTTGCATCTCTCCTCAATCCTGCTCTTGATTTGCTTATGGTCTGCAGGAACTGAATTGCTTTTGAGATTTGCACATCTCTGTCAAATTTAGTAGGCCCTACATGAAATGTCAAATTTCATCAAAGAGAACAGACGGTGGGGGGGGGGGGAATATCAAGTCCTGCAATGTGTGCAATTACAGAAACCTGTATTAAATAGATTTTCAAGCTCAAATATGAGGCAAGTGAAGTGTATGCTCCAAAAGGGGTTGGGTTTACCCCCTGTCTATCTGGATGCACCTTCTCCTTCTGCTTGGGAATCTTTGATTTGTCTTAACTGTTTTTTATGATGCTTTGCTGTATTTCTGTATTACATAGGCAGAGAAACAACCCAACTATGAAGCCAACCTGTACATGTACCTTTACTTTGTGGCCTTTATAGTCTTTGGATCATTTTTCACCCTAAACTTATTCATTGGTGTCATCATAGATAATTTCAACCAACAAAAAAAGAAGATAAGTACCACATGTTTCATTTTCACAATACTTCATTGTTATTGAACATTCAGCAAATGTATGCAAGGATAAATAATAGTGTCCAAAATTTTTCCTAAATAATTAAATAACATTTAAGTAATTTAAGGCATTTGAAGCCATTTAAACTTAGCCTGAATGAGTGTTGTCCACATCTCTGTACAGCCAGGGATATGTTGTCCATCAGAAAGTTATGTCTCTGTTTTTCTTAACTTTACAGTGCTGTGACTAAGCAATGTGAAAGTGCAGATGACTTAAACAAGTAAAAGGCAGGAAAGGAGAGAATATGCACAACTATAAATTTCAAATTAGTTAACATATAGCAGTATTGTGAATGCCTCCATTACAGAGACTAATACAGACCAGTTGAATGCTGAAAATCCTGCTCTGTATTGTAAAATTAGAGAGGCTTGGGAAACTGTCTAGAGTTAGTGAATTTACAAGAAAAAAAGAAAAGAAAATGGGTGTAATTTGAAAATATGTAGGTTTTCTTTTCAACTTAAGCTGTTTCTGTTATTTTAAATGAACACAGGATGTGTCAAAACTCTAGGGACATTTAAATAGATGAAGATGCAGGCTATGATGGCAAATTAAATTGCACTTGCTATTTAAACCATAAATAGTGGAATCTTCATCCTTCAAAATATTTGCACCTTCCTTGGAGTAAACTTCAGGGGCATCCAGCACATACCAGGAAGGTGGATCCATTTCTCATCCTTGGAGAGCAAGATTAAGGTTATATACATGTTATTGGCATTTTTGTCAGTCAATCTGTGGCAAGATGACCTTACTCAGTAATGAGGTAATTATAATTTTTTTTAAGTTCATTTGGCTGACATTGTCCACTGGAATCATCATGACGCAGAAGGCAGATAAGGGTTCCTGCTAAAGGACTTTTCCTGGCAGTGTGGTGTACACCCCTTGTACATTTGGAGCTGTTTTAAGTGACCAAGAAAGTAAAATACTGGGCATACAATTAGGCTGGAGAAAATTCTGGCTAAATGGTATTCTTCAGTTTTATGTGGCAAATTAACAAGCATTAGTTGTCTGTCTTTTGATTTAATAGGTTCATCTGTGCTCATAGAAATGTGCAGATCATACAGTTCGTGTCTACCCAGCAGTATTTTTTTTGTGCTTTCTTTTTTTCTATCCCTGATATTTGGACATTTTGGGATATGAATGGGAAAAGACCTCATGTTACAATATACTGTCTCTGTGTAGTTAAACTGTGCTTTTCTGTGGTTCTTGTGTGTATCCTGCTTTCATCACTTTAGTTCCATGAGGGAGGCAGTGCTCTACTGTTGATTTCCTAACTGCTCCTTAAGGGTACCTTGCCTTGAGACCTGTATTCTCCCTAGGACAGTACACTGAGACAAGGATGACTTGTTCACTCATGAGAGCCATTACATTGGTGAGACAGCAGCAGAAATACACAAACCAATCCCACTTTCTTCATGTTTTTTTTTTTTTTTTATTATTTATTTAGTACTGAGTGAAACCTTCCAACAGTCACAGCACATTTCCACCATAATTATCAAATCAGCTTGTTTTTCTTCCAAACCCTTACTCTCCAAGAAGTTAATTTTACTTGAATATTTGATTTATGAGGAGAGTTTGTTAATGACAGTCTCTTTTGACTTCTAAATCTTCATGTCAATATATAGCCACAACTGAAAGTTAAACACACCTTCATTCATACTTATCATTACTTTGTCTATAAGATTGATGCTACATTTGGCAAATTCAGTGGGTCAAATCACAGAATCGCCCCGACTATGAAGTTCATTTCCAAATGAACTTCAAATTGATATCATGCATACCTGAAATTTAAATAAAAACAAATGCATGAAATGAAAAAACAAGTTACTTGTTGGTATAAATTGTGTTTCTGATTAGGGCTTCGACATGTGTGTTACACCAGTCAAGAAATCCTTTTTTTCAGACAAGAAACCCCAGAGTAAACTCATGCTTCTGATCTCGGTACAATGTAGGGGGATGATCAAGCTTCATGTGCACTGTTCATATATCTTTTGAACTGAGATACAATACTCAAATGGTAAAATGCACATCCTGAAAAGTAAAATCAGTAGTTTCAATCTCCTTATATGTTTTACCTGAAGGCGTATCTGCTTCCAGTGTATCTTTGAAGCTTTTTTATTTCTGGTAGATTGATTTACAATGTGGATTTTATGATGCTAGATTTGCAAGTGTCTATGAAATGTATATTTTACAAGTTTTTGTCAATTTTATTTATTTAATTGAATTAATCAGGTGTGTATTTTTTAAAAATAAGAACTAGATAGAAGTTCTGGGGATTTTCTTTGTTCCTTAATTCCTTTCATTTTTCTCTCAAGATTCATCAGATATTTAATAATCTTTGAAATAATTATTATGTTTTGGTAACAATGTGTAAGGATGAGTAAAGGGTTCATTAAAACGATATTCTGCAATGCTGTGAATGTAAAGACTTGACTGGAATCAGATTTGGGGTTTCTTTTATTAATTTACCTTGGAGGTCAAGATATTTTCATGACAGAAGAACAAAAGAAATACTACAATGCAATGAAGAAGCTGGGATCCAAGAAGCCACAAAAACCTATACCTCGGCCAGTGGTAAGAATAATACTATTCTTATGTCATCTGTTTTTGGGGAGAAATTGCAGCAGTACATTAATTATAACAAAATTTCCCATTTAACTCTAAAATGGTTTCAGACTTATTCAAATTATCCCTTCATTCTGAATTGAAATGTACGTGTATCTGTTCTGCAGGAAAAATCTCTCTTTTTGTTTTTTATGCCTGAAGAAGTAGAGAATCTGAGAATGTGAAGAAATGTAGGATTGTTGGGTTTTGAGGGGAAGACTTTGAGCTGGATATAAATTACTGGACAATGGTTTTCTTAGATTTTTGTGCATTTTGCTTGGTTGTATATTTTGGGAGAGGAAGAGTGAAATGGGAGAGTGGAAGCAGATGTTTATTACGTAAAGATACTCTAACCTTTTCTTTCTTCTGTCCTCAGAATAAATTGCAGGGTCTGATGTTTGATATTGTAACACAGCAAGCATTTGACATCACTGTTATGGTTCTAATCTGTCTTAACATGATCACAATGATGATAGAAACAGATGACCAGAGTGAACTGATGCAAAATATTTTGTATTGGATTAACTTGGTCTTTGTTGTCATTTTTACTGGTGAATGCGTCTTGAAAATATTTTCACTCCGTTATTATTACTTCACCATTGGCTGGAATATTTTTGATTTTGTGGTTGTTATTCTTTCAATAATAGGTAAGAAATTGTTATGTTCAAAATGAAATATACTTACACGTGTATTTAATGCTTTATCTCTGTCATGTTGTGCAAATTAGAGGAGTTAATTCATTTTATTTTCTCTTGATTATTTAGGAAATGAAATGCGTACTTGACAATGCTAACTTTCTTATTAATTCTAGATCAGTTGTAATAATTCTGGGTTTGGGGTTATTTTCTAGAAGTGCAGAGAAAAAATTCTAAAATTATCCATAGCACATAAAATATATCTACAATTATATTTTCCATTAATTCCATAACTAGAGTTGAGGGGGAGGCATTTATACTTTTTTGTGGAAAATGTAATCTGTGTTAAAAACTTGCTCTCTTAATTTATTTTAATATTTCACAGGTATGTTTCTTGCTGAGGTGATTGAAAAGTACTTTATATCACCCACTTTGTTCAGAGTCGTACGACTTGCCAGGATCGGTCGGATCCTGCGCCTCATTAAAGGCGCTAAGGGAATCCGCACTCTGCTTTTTGCTTTGATGATGTCTCTTCCTGCTTTGTTCAACATTGGGCTGCTGCTCTTCCTGGTCATGTTCATCTACGCAATATTTGGCATGTCCAACTTTGCCTATGTCAAGAGGGAAGATGGGATTGACGACATGTTCAACTTTGAAACGTTTGGCAACAGCATGATCTGCCTGTTCCAGATCACCACGTCCGCTGGCTGGAATAATTTGCTCAACCCAATTCTGAACAGTGGAGAGCCAGACTGTAACCCTAACAAAACTCATCCAGGGAGCTCTGTGAAAGGTGACTGTGGCAACCCTTCTGTTGGGATTTTCTTCTTTGTCAGCTACATTATCATATCCTTTCTGGTAGTGGTGAACATGTACATTGCTGTGATTTTGGAGAACTTCAGTGTTGCTACTGAAGAAAGCGCTGAACCCTTGGGCGAGGATGACTTTGAGATGTTCTATGAGGTTTGGGAAAAATATGATCCTGATGCAACACAATTCATAGAATACAGCAAACTGTCTGATTTTGCAGCTTCTCTAGATCCTCCTCTTCATATACCAAAACCAAACAAAGTCGAGCTTATTGCAATGGATCTACCTGTGGTGAGTGGTGACAGAATTCACTGCCTTGACATCTTGTTTGCTTTCACAAAGCGTGTGTTGGGGGAAAGTGGGGAGATGGACGCCCTCAGAATACAGATGGAAGATCGATTTATGGCAGCCAATCCTTCTAAGGTCTCCTATGAACCAATTACAACCACACTGAAACGAAAGCAGGAGGAAATTTCTGCCACTATCATTCAGCGTGCTTATAGACGTCATCTTCTAAGACAGTCAGTAAAGAAACTTTCATTTATGTATCAGAAAGATGGGGGTGATCAGCTTATCAAAAAAGATATGATTGTTGGTAAGCTGAGTGAAAACTCTTCTCCAGAGAAAATGGATATGTCTGCATCCACCACAGCTCCACCTTCTTATGATAGTGTCACAAAACCAGAAAAAGAAAAATATGAAGATGACAAATCAGAAAAGGAAGACAAAGGAAAAGACAGAAGAGGAAAGAAAAAGTAAAAGGCAGATGTTGTCCATGATGAATGTTTGCAAGCTTGAAAATATGATGTTTTTGTCAGTAGTACTCTTACTGGAGGATTATGCCAAAATTATAAGTTTTTACATATTTATCCCTGCTGCACTCAGTGCCTGTCGAAGACAATGATCCTTCACTAGTAAACTCTTGTTCTGTAACAGGGAAGCAAACTTGCAGAGCAATAGTTTTGATTATTAGCTCTTACTAATTGAGAGGGGACACAAAATTTCTACTTGGACTACAGGAACTCTTAAGGGGTCCTAATAAGCCTGTACTTTTGTGGAATAAGTGTGTCCACTGTGTACTTTTCATCTCCTATCTATGTTCCATGTGTGTCATTTCTTTTTCATATCTCGTTTGCTTTAATAACATATTGCTTTATTAATTCTGGCGTGCTGAGAAAACAAAATCTAAATACTTCTTGTTTAGATAAACACTTAATAATACTCTTATGTGCAGGAAACACAAATGTCAGGAATATGTAATTATGGTATCATAATATGAACGTAGTTCTCTCAAGCCACTTCTAAATGCAGAAAAACCAGGATTCCAGATTATCAAACCTCAGGATGTAGATCAAAGAAGCAGCAAACTATAAAAAAAAAGCAACAGGGTCCAGACAGAGAATTTGTCAGTAAATCAAACAAGGGAATAATTCTCACAGAAAAGAGGTTAGTAACTTATTCTTTTAAGTTTAATATATTTCTTTTTATTATCTTTTAGTAGTTCTTAATGTATTGTACTGTCCATTTCAGATCAGTGGTTTAAATAAAAGATGCTACATAGAGCTGCTGTTTGGAAAACTGTGAAACTATGAAAAAAAATTATTTTCAAACACAAGATGGCTCATAATTCCTGAAACATTCAAACAATTATTTTCACAGAAAAGCTACCAATGCCAAATTCTTCCTATGAGAAATTATAATTTTTTTTTAAGTGGTATGTTTTGACCTTGTAATATTGTGAGTAGCTTCCATACTTTATTTACACTTCTTATTTCTCCCACTTTGTATATCCCACTTAGGAAAGTAATCAAATCTATGACTACAAGTTAATAGCAGAGTACCTTTGAGGACAAATACTACCTTAATATATACCTCAGATTTAAATTTCCTTACTTCAGAAGGATAGATCATAGAAACACAAAATATGTACACAAGAGAGGTGTTTTTGACATCCCCTTGGAAATTTAGTCAGGTTTCCACTTTAATATAACCTTCTGTAGGGAGCTGAGATGACCAAAAAAATGTTCTGAAATCAGCTTTGTCCTGCACTGGGGTTTAGATGAGCTTTTTTGCATTCAGGCTGACACTCTACATGTAAGTAAAATACCTTCTGTTATTTAATCAGTTGTTTTACACAGTGGTACCTTTTTGAACAAAGAAACAATGACCTAATTACCATATATGTGTCAAATATGTACCCTAAGTTAAGTTAGCTGAGTAAGTAAGCTAAGCTAAGTTAGTTTACAACATTTCAATAGATATTATGATATATTCTGTGATACTTCAAATAATTGGAAGCTCTAACTGATGCATGCTTGCTGCTATTATCCTACAGCTGTTAAAGTTTAACATGGGAAGAAATGTGAGTGGTAAAAAGGAAAAGTGTTTGACAAGACCATCATTCCTCATACCAGTAAGCAATAGTTTGCTGCTATTAAAGATTTTATTTTGTGTGAGTGTTGTAATCAGGAAATGTGCAGTAAGGTACTGAACTATACAGGACAAATAGATGGCTTAAAATATGGGGCTAGAAGAAAATGTTAACATATATTCCTTTTACTTTAAAAATAGTTTTGTTTTATAACATTTTATACTTGCTATAAGAAATTACGTGTATTTTCCTGTTGTTCTAATTTTTATTGCTGTCTTTGACACTTTGACACTGTTCAGAAACCTAAGATACAATGTGCAATTGAAAATTTCTGCTAATTGCTTTAAACAGCTATTAATAAGGAATAATTTAAAAACCAATGGGCAGTACAATTTTTTTTTCCTGATCCGTAGGTAGGTCTTTTTATGTGAAACAAGATAGAAGGCCTTTTTTATGTCAATTGATTTTCAGGGTAATCTTGGTCATGCAAACATTGCTTTTTCCCCCCAGAGTTAATCTCACACTGTCTGCTTTGCTTATTGGTGTACACTGCAGTAGAAACACTTTAAATATAATTTGTTATTCAAAAATCTTCCTTCATGAGGATGAGCAGTGAACTTGTGCAATGGACAGTGCAACACTTTGCATTTCTTTCAAAAGGACTAGAATATTGATGGGCTCCTGCTTTTACAGAAATTATTGGCTCATAGTGTATTGATGAACTGCATGCAGGAAGTTGTTTTACCAAAAAATAACTACATTGCTAGCAACCCAGAAAAATAAAGATAACCTTTTTATGTAATTATTATAGTCTTTGTCTTTTATTGTATGAAGTTTATAAAGATTAACAAGTAACGGTTGGTAAAATGAAAGGGCAACCACTTCAGCAGTGAGGTGATTTAGACATCTAGATCACATGTTGCTTCATGACTTAGATCAGTATCAACTTGTCACCATCAAGATGAAATGATGATGTTGTCCTGACCAGATGAATTTTTCTAGAATTTAGAAAAAACCTGTATTTCAAGCTGTCTTTTTATCGATTCTTTCAGTTGCCCAGGAAGAGCTCCAGTGATATTCTCTGTTGGGCAAATCCAATGCAGGATGGCTCCACAGCTGGTCCTGTAGACACTGCTCACACTGGCATGGGTGACCTGGGATCTGTCACCAAAATAACCCCATGGGAGCATAACAGATGTTTTAATTCCTTTCCCTCTGCAGAAATCCATGCTTGCCAGGAGAAGGGAACAAGAGCTGTTGGAGGTTTTAGTGGCCATGCCACAGCAGTTATCAAGTAAATGATGCCTTTGCTGGGCTCTCAGGCTCTCCCTGGCAAGAGGTTGCCACACACAGGTGGCAGGATAAGGGGCACAGTGTATGCATTTGGCCTGGGCAGGGGACAATTAATCCTGTTTTCTTTTTTTTTTTTTTTTTTTTTTTGTATTCTCATTTCTTTTATGACGAGTAGCTGCTTCGTACTTGGGTCAATATAACTAACAGGAAAAAACCTGTTAGTTATACAGGTTAAACCTGAACTATGCTGTGCTTTGAAGGACAATGTGCATGTTTTTAGTAGCTATATGCGATTTTAATTAATATGCATGTTTTTTTTCAATCCAGAATAGCTGGTGTTTTAATATCATAGTTGCTAGCAATAATTATGTAATAATGTAAGTACTTTTAAAAATTATTGGTTATTCTCTTAATTGCTGTTTAAAGAATAAAGTTAAGTCGGTGTGTAGTTCACTTGAAAATTCTATGTGGAATTAGCATAAAATATTTATTTAATATCTTTTCTACAAATTTTGGTAGTGCACAGAAATATATAAGGTCATTTATAAAATAATTTTACCCTATAAAATTTCTATAATTTTTAAATTTATGATTATTGAACTAAGAATCCAGTTGGAGTCACTCCATTTCTATTATCTCAAATGCCTTTACAAAAAAAAATTATATATTTTTGGATTCCAAGTGTATATATTTGAATAAATTGGGATACTTCTATATTTCTTTGAAATTATTCCAGTATACCTTGAAGGTAAAAAGCTTGTGGAAGACACAGTTGAGTTGCAGACTTCGTTCTTAACCTGCAGGTATAAAATAAATTTGTGTTCGAGTTTTGATATAAGAGAGTGGCTTCAGGTAATGGGTCAGTCATACATCATTATGCAAAACATTCAGCGAAATTCCTAGAGCAGTAGGACACTGACACTCTCTTATTGTCCCAGCTCACAGAGAAGGAAAAATTAAGAAGAAAATCTCCCTTAAAACTGCCTAAGAAATGAGCTTTCTTTACTTTCTCTTACTAACCCTTACTACTAATGTAGGTGTATTTTACTTTGTGATGATGTCATCAACCTCCAGCTCCCCTCCTCACCCTCCAAAAATGCCAAACCTGTTCGGGAACATTTCTGTGATTTTCAAATCCTGGTCTGGCTCAACAGTGTAACAAAACTGTTTCACTTCTAAGGACAAGACTAGCCCTGCATCCCTCATACAAACCACTTGTGAAAATGAGAAAGGCAGAAGATAGCAGGGGGAGAGGTAGGATATTGCTGACTTGCTTGTTTTCATGAAGAGGCCCTGAAGAGGTGCTGGGGTAGTTGGTGTTTTCCTGCAGGATTTGTGTTCTGGGAGCATCTCCTGGCTGCTGGCGTGGCTGTTGGGGGCTGTGCCCGCAGAGGGAGGCCCTGAGAACACAGGGAGGACACCTTGGGCACTGTGAGAGCCTGTGCTTGGGAGAGTGCACTGCTGTGCTTGGGAGAGTGCACTGCTGTGCTTGGGAGAGTGCACTGCTGTGCTTGGGAGGGTGCACTGCTGTGCTTGGGAGAGTGCACTGCTGTGCTTGGGAGAGTGCACTGCTGTGCTTGGGAGGGTGCACTGCTGTGCTTGGGAGGGTGCACTGCTGTGCTTGGGAGGGTGCACTGCTGTGCTTGGTGCAGCCTGGTCATTGCTCTGCTTGTGCAGAGAGAGCTTCACTGGCAATACCTGTGTGACTGCAACAGCAGCTTCTTGGATTTCTGCACCCTGCAGGACATGTGGCCCTGCATCCAGACCTGATACCACCTTGGCTAAGAAGTGCCATGCTTCACTGAGCTTTCTAAACTACAGCTAAAGGGTTTTGATGCAGTGGGGAATTCCTCAAATAGCTTTAGGTTTACTTTTCTTAATAAGCATTATTCATCTAATCCCATGGTGCACCCCTGAACAGCCCCAGCCTTCTAAAAGAATCACGTGGGAAAGTACCTGTGTTGTATGCATGGCAAACAATGATATATATGTATCATATATATATATGTATGTAATATCTATAACAAAATATTATTAAAAATGCAGGGATTTTTTTGGACACAGAAAATCCTTACGATATTCATTCAATAGCATAGATTCAGAAAGGCTTATCTAACTCAGTAAGGCATTAGGAGAAATTATATGAAATCTCTGCAGTGTAGGAATATTTCATGGCTCACAAACCTCTGCATTAGCAACATCTTTTTCAGTGGGGGATGGTACCACTTCTTTCATTCTCAGAGCACAACTAGGTTTTGTCAATGTGATGCAGGATGCAGGCTCTGTTACTCAGTGTATTTATTTTTCCTGGCTGATCAGTGGGAGCTGTTGCACAGTGGAGAGAGACCTATTCTAGTGCTTGCCTTAAAAAAAAAAAAAAAAAAAAGGCAAGACACTGCAGTGTAACCCAAGCAAAGTAAACTGCGGCACATTCTCATCCCTCTGGAGAGGGAAAATTGCATGCTGAAGCACACATGATGACTGCTGCAAGAAAAGCTTTTGATGAAAATAAGGAATGACACTTCATAAACAATTTATAACAATCAAACCATGCAGTTCCAGACATGCTCTGCACTTCCATTTTCTATTGTCTTAAAAGCATGTTACTTTAACAGCAATCTTGATAATAATCTTTGTGGAATCTGACAGCTGATGAAAAACACAATAAAAGCACAATATATTTTTCAAAAAGTGTGTATCTGAAATGGAATGTAATAAACTGTTTTCATTTTCAAAGTAGTATCTGTAACAGTCGTGTTTAAAAATGGTCGGAGAATTACATGCTGTAATTGCTATTTGCAATATTTCTTTATAAAAAAGTCGTGCTTGCAGATACCATGGCAACCCATCATGTGTTATTTCTTGATTGCTAAGCTGTATAGTAGCTCTATGCTCATATTCTGCAGCCATACTTGCATTAATGTCTTTATATATTGTTTAGTAAAAATTGCAGCTGCATCCACAGCATAATGTAAACAGAACTATGCCAGCAGTGGTCTCAAATTCATGGTCTCAGGCAGGCAAAAAGTTAAAATATTTTCTCCAGTAATTAACATTGTGAATACCCTTTCTCTTTTCTTCTTCATGGCCCTGATGGTTGTCAAATGTGATCCTACAATGATTACTGCAGCATGGTTGCAAATACTTGTCAATTTATTTATAGAGATGGAAAGCAGCTGCTCATGTTCTAACTATGTAACATTGGAAATTGAGTGTGATTTATGTGATGCTGAATAGGAAGGCAGATAAATGCAGGCCCCTGATAGCCTCTGTCTGGAACTGCATGTACATCCAAGAAAAAAATTTCAGAGTGATGTTGAAGAGCACCGTGAATTCTGCAGCTTTACCACTTTTGCTTTCCCATTTATTTGAAAAACAGTTATTTGAAATTTCATTTATCTATGTTGCATTGATCTTTTAAAATTCTGTTATTTTTATATAAATGCTAGAAGAACGAGGAAAGGAAGATGCTTTGAAAAGATAGTAACTGATGGCATATAAAGACAACATAATACAATGTTGACATGATTTTTCTATTTGCATTTCAGGATTAAAGCCTTTTTTTCACAGTTGAATTCTACTACGTATAAGGAAAGCATCCAATGGGAAGTTTCAAAAGCTACATAGAAGAAGTGACAGGAAAAAAAATTACAGTGCTGGTATTAGTGAAGGGTTATTAATATAAAGTCTTTTGCAGAAGTTAATTGGAAATTGATGAACTCTGAAAAGAAAAGATTGTGTCAAAGGACATGGAGTAAGGAAAATCTGCAGTAGTGTACAATTAGAAATTATTGTCTTACACACAGAAGTGTTTTACTTTTGTGATCAGAGAATAATTTATTATTATTTTTATATAATTTATAAAAGGAGGATCAAAAAATATACTATGTATCTGTTAATATCCAAAACACATCTATGCCTATGTACCCTACTTATTCACACCTATTACTATATAAATGCCTTTAATAAATTATGCAGTTTAAAAATTCTCAGAATTTTACTAAGAAAAAAAGAGTGCATAATAGGAAGGAATGTGGGTTCAACTATTCTGTATTACTTGGTACCTGTTCACATTCCAGCTTCCCTTTTCCTGTTTCACTATCAATCTCTTTCCATTAAATGAAGGTTTCACATGGCAATTGAGACTGATGTGGTGAAATGCACTTCTTTTAAAAATCCATGATGAAGTAAAATAAAATGCTATTTTTCCTCTGAAGGGCAGAAAAAGGTTGAGTTTGCAAGCCTCCCTAGCATTGTCACTAATACACTGTCCAAAAACCACTTGTGTAATTCTTGGTTTTTTAAAAGTTGTGCATTTTTTAGTCAAGGGAACTGCATTTGAAAGGATTCCTCAGTGTTTCCTCAGTATTTCTTCATACATAGAACATAGAATAAAAGATTGTGTTCTTCAGAGCTGCATTTAGTCTACAAGGTCTTTTGCCTCTGGTTTTACAGCAGTATATTTGTGGAAGTCTAAAGGAAGAAAATGTAAGTAGGTAGGTAAGAGCCTATACCTGTTCCTCTACACATAAGTTCTTTTCTGACTTTAAGGCAGCTTTAGTAGAGTATAATTATCTTTTTTTCCTTCCTGCTCTATTCCCAGTCTGGAAGACAGAAGAGTTGCCTTTCAAGCAGGAAGACCACAAATCAATTTATTGTTGCAGATGATTCAAATGGTGGAGCTGAAAAGTAATTGGATCAGCTGCAGCACGTATGACTGCATCAGTAAATGATGGTAGGTAACCTCATTAACAAATAGACTTCAGCAGCAATTAGAATAAATGTTAACGAGTGAAGAGAGAAGATAATTGGTGTTTAAAAACAAATATTAGAGACAAGACCTTTTAGGTTTTATAGGTAATTTTATTCCACATAAAATTACAAGTTTGTGTATGAATTCTTTAAAAAAAGATGCACAGTACTTAGACCTCCCTTTTGGAGACAAAGGACATTCAGAAGTGATTTTAAATAATGTTAAACATGGCAAAAATACCACCTTAAAATGTCCCATTTATCTGCAGAGGCAGATAAATTTGATATTCAGAGACTGATAAACAACTTACTTCCTCCTTTTACTTATATTTTTCATATAGAGAACTTGGTTCTGTCTCTGTAAGAAGTATCCCATCTGATGAAAGTAATAAGGATTTTTGTAAAGTATCTGGTTTGTGGATAAGCTTGTGAGAGTTTCTTGAGGTGTAACTGCATTTTCTTAACAGATTTAAGTCTACAGTTAAAAGTTGGGACAATTTCACCTCTGAACTTCCCTAGCTGATTAAAATTTTTTTCATGGTGTTTAAAGCTTCTCTGATATTTTGCTAATCTATAACTAATCTGGCAGAATGTAATCTCAACTTCTGCTAAATTTCTAGTCTTTCTGAGCACAACTGAGATGCTGGTGTGAAAAACCTTCCTTGAATATAATTGGCTGCTGGCCATTCTGACAGTGAAAAAACATTAATGCCAAAAAGCCACCAGAGGTATTACCAAACTAATCCAAGGTTTATGTGATTCCCAGAGTGAGAGACTGACTGATCATTGCTTTCTGATTCTTTCCAGCTTGCTGATTTTCACTTGCAATGGATAAGCCATGGTAGTGACCAAGCAGGAAGAAAGTTCTTTCAGCCATAAACAGCTGCTCAGCATCTTAATGCCTCAGTAAGTCTGTAGAGCACAACAGCCAGCAAGTCCCTTCTCTACCCTGAGCACTCGTGAGAGCTTTGAGTGCATAGCCAGAAACCTCTGCTGTAGATGAGGCAGAGTTTCTCCATCCCATTTTTCTGCTCTGTTTACTACGCTGTGAGATGAGCAAAATAAGTAAAGGTATGGAAAGGAAGAGGAAAAAACTTTTCAGTTCAGAAAACTGACAAGGAGCTGAGAAGAGTAAGGATAAAGATAAAGGACCAGAATGAAGTGGGGTGATAACTTCTGTTTCTGTCTGTCAAAGACTGACTTAACTGGTTTAATTTAGTATTAAGAAAACAGTATGTCAAAAAATAATGAGTCCATTGAAAATATGAACTTGATATCAATTGGGATTCTTTAGTGTAAGAGGTATTGAGCAATTGCACAGCTTTCTTTGTATTTTCAAAAAGTGCATGGTTAAGAGTTTCTGCCTGCTTCTGCTCAGTTTATGTGTACAGGGATTGCTGCAGATTTGTCTGAAACCATCTAGATCTACTGCTGTCAGTTACACTGACATGTTATGAGGAATTGCTGCAATCACAAATAGTGTTTTTCAATTAGCATTCCATATCATTACCCTTTCCTAATCTTAGTTGTAGCAGAGAGTTGGTTCAGGTCATTGTTTTTATCAATGCTCTCCCTTGATACTTCTAGAAACTGCAATTATTTGGGACTTTGAAAGAAGCTTTAAAAACATGGGCACATTTATATTCCAGTATAACTGAAGGGTGCTCCAAGTGGCTCAGGAATTTGCTAGTATATATCACAATTTTGCAATTTCTTCACAAAACTCAGATGTGAAAGGCAATGCAGGAAAGCAATGGCAGTGCTTATGAAAAGAATTTGTTATAGTACTGTTAGGTACTTTCAATGTTTATGGTTTCTGTAAGAGACACATTAACACAGCTGCTGGATAGTGAATGGGCACAGGGAAGTCAGGGTCAAATCTTACCAATAAGTGAATTTTCCTGATCTTGAATGATATAGAAAAAAAAAGATTCTTTACTTATTATTAATGCAAAATAATTTTCTTACTATATAGGCTTACATTAAATTATTTTCCAGCATTCCAGTTTCCTTCCCTAAAATACAGTGCATTCATTTTGACTCTCCTGATTCAGTATGAATATAGTAAAAGTAATTCTGACAGCTGTAATATTTATAAACCTAGTTATCATACAATCAAAATTTCATTTAAGTAGGTATATTTTATATCTCTGTGGCTTTCTCTTTTCCTTCTTAGAATTCTTGACATCTCTGGTGAGTAAGTTCTGATGCTGGTGACTCACTGTAATTTTTGTTTCAGTAGCACTTTTGACAGCTGACATCTCTGAAAGTGGCTTATCCTTACTAATTGTCAAGTGGAAGGTCTAAATTAGGCCATAGTTTCACAAACATATTTAACTGCCATAAGGTGGCAATGTAAGTGAAAGAAGTAGTCCTTTCCCCCCAGTTAGGACAACCATTTATACTTTCCTCCAACATACTGGATTGGGGAACTAAAAATTCAGTGAGAACAGAAGAAGTTTTTCCTTAACCTAGATAATTTTTCCATTCAGTTCACACTACTTCAAGGACTGTGGTGTGTTATATTTTTCTGATTCATTTGTCTCTACCATAGTTTCTAAGTTATGAAATAGTGCTTATTTTAAAACAAGCACCCAACAACAAAGAAATAAAGCAAACAAACAAAAAACCAACCCCAAATTCCGGGGTAAAAACACCTCAAAAAAAACCCACAAGTAAAAGTGCAAGAAGATATGTACAGAAACTCTGAACCTCAACACCATTGTATTGAAACTTTCATTCTTTTTGACTAATGGAAAACTCATCTGTGTATACCTAATATTTCAAGTTTCAGTTTATTTATAACTTTTTATTCTGCTAAGAGGATTTTTTAGAAAACACCATTGTCTGGTACGGTATTGCTCTAAGCTGTGTCACCTCATAGAGAGTCTTATGTTCTTCCCTAAATTTAATCATAATAGTTAAAATATACTCAGGACCAATCTTTAATTACATAGCTTTATTTTCCATGCCTCTGCTGCTGGTAGTTTTATAGCCTCAAATGTGTGATGCAAAATTTCCTTGTTTTGTCTTTCAATCACTGAATTTTCAGTTCAAGCATTACTTTCTTCAAAGTTTTGCCCAACAGAAAACTTCTTTCTTGTTCTTTCAACATCTGAGTCACAGTCATCCTTTTACTTGTCACCTCTAAAGTAGGCTATTCCATGTGTAGCTACTGATTTACCAGCCAGTCATTTAATCTGCCCATAAGGGAAGTAAAAGTTGTGTAGCTGATCAGCTTCACTTCTTTGTAACCCTTCCTGGGAGACACCTCTCCCTACCCAATGTTGCCACAAATAATTAGACATAAGTATGGCAGTCCAAATGCAGTCCAAAATTGGTGCATAGTGCCACCTCTTGAGATGTGTTCATTCTGGTTATTCCAGCTTCCAAAAACACTCTCTTCTGCCAGTGAATGCTAAGGGGTGTTGAGGTAGACTAAGTCAGCACCATTTCAGAGGAGGGCTCTGCTGCAGTTCTGCGTAGAGGAATTCCATCTGTTACTCTGCTGTAGTATAATCAAATATATTTTTGTCTTACATGAAAATGTGCCTTGGCAGAGACAAAGTGAGATGGCAGCAGGGTGGGCGTGTTAAAGCAGAAACAGTGACCTGGTGAGGTGGGAGGAGGACCCAGTATTATGGTTTGACAGTTACCATTGACAAGGGATATGATGGGTATGAGGGAATTGTATAAAATCTGGGGTAAGGAATAAGATGACCTCCAGTCAGTGAATTTTCTTCCACTTTAACGCTGACTTGCACTTTTTGGCTGTATGTCCCTGAGTTATTTATTCTGTGAAAATTGGTGAGTTTTTAGACTCATAAAAAAAGTTAAAATTGTTTGGTTGGGTTGCTTTCTGTGCTTTGAGTATGCATAATAAATGATTAGTGAAGAATGCATAGCATCTGGGGATTAATATAATTTCCTCTTGAGGATTTGCATAACTTGAAAGTGCTTTATGCATAACTGCCTTTGCCATAGCCATGTTTTCCAAGGATCAGAAGAGATTTTTTTAAAGGAGTCTTTATTCAATTAAAGATAAATCTTTGAATTCCGGAGATCTTTTTATGAAGCAAGTGACTCCATGACTTTTTTTACAAAATAGGCTCTGTAAGTGTTTATTACCATGCAGCTGATTTTTTCAGTTTCTACACCAATTTTTCTTCAGGTATTCATAGTCAAAATTAGGGATTATTATATTTTTAATCTTATCTTCCTAATGTCTGACAGGACATATAATAATAATATTAAGACACAATTTCCCAGGCAGTTTTTTTCCTTCCAGCATCCTGCCACCCCACCTCTAAGGGCTTTTTATCACTTTTGGCTGCCTCAATTTTTTCCAACTGAGTCATGCCATCAGGAAGCAAACTCTACCTAAGCTGAATGGAAGGATTCCCAGATGGTGATTTTTTTAAGTCATTGTGATACAGTTGTTTCACATTTGTAAATAACCTTGAAAAATTCTCCCTGTCTCAAAAACCTTATCAATCATTAAATTTCAGAAATGCAGCTGGTAGCAGCAATATACCTTTTGATAAAGAATATACATTAATTGGCTTCTTTGAATAACCATTTTTTCTGATGTGAATATGTGAGCCATGCATTTGAAAATAACTTGATTAACCTAATTCATAAATATGTCATGTAATTATACATGCCTCAGTAATTGAAAGAAAGGATATTTTTTTTTGGCTTTAAAGGATTTAATCAGAGCAGAATTCCCCTACAAATAAATAGAATGATCCTTCTTCATCTGTGGGCTCTCTGCCAAGACTCATGAGTATGGCAAAAAATCAGACTGAGGGCTTTAACATTAGATCTCACCTGTCTCTTCACAAATGCTGATGAAATGGAAGAAATTACTGATTTGTATTCCAGGCTCAGTAAATGTTCAAAGATTTTTGGGGGCTAAAATGGGGAGCCTGGGCTGATTCTGCAGTATGCTTGCTGAGCAGGGGGTTAGATTTTGGAAGCAGGCTGCCAGCATGCTCTGCAGCAGTTTGCAGGTGTAAGGACAGCAACCTTTGCAGTTTGTGCTCTCAGAAATCCACAAATATTGCTGATGCCTTTAAGAGAGTATTGAGAAATTCAATAGATTTCTGCTTCCTTAAGAGGCTTTTGGAACAAATTAACACTATGAAGTCCAGAGGGATGAACTAGCTAAAATGTCTTCTTCACTACACAGACTCAGGGAAATGTCTGTGTTACTGTAGTAAATAGTAACAAACCTCCTAGTGCTATTTCTTACATGTGTAGGAACAAATACTGTTAGTGACTCTGGCTTTTGTGGGGTTTGTTCCAAATGCAGAATGTAAACTAATTGAATAATGAACTTCAATAATAAAAAAGAAAAAAAAAAGAAATCGGCATTATTCATGGTCACAATATTTTGGGGATTAAATGGGAGCAAAAAATGGATGAAGAATAGTACGTGTGAATTTATAATTTCAAAGTGAATGGTAGGCATGTGCTTATTATTTGTGTTTTGCTGGTTTATTTGCAGGGCGGAATTGAAAGGTTGATTACATGCTCCATGCAAAGCAATGCTAGTGCATGGTAACTTGGGGAATAGCCAGGAATGGTAGCAGAAAAGCTGCAGGCTGGTGACTCCTAGAGTGGGTAATTGAGCAAAGTGTGAAGTTATTCGCCTGTAAACAAAGCAGACAGACATTACTTTGAGCCATGTTTTATTGGTCATTAAAAACCCACATAGTAAATCTGCTTGGAGAGGTGTACATTTATACCTGCCACGTGGGGAGGTTCAGGGAGCCTGAGACTTCTGTCTATAAAAACAGGCTGGTTTCAGTAGGTTCAGCTGTGGGGAGGGACATGGGGCAGCAGCAAGCAGTGCTACATGTAAAAGCCAAGTGCCATCAGCATTTGGTGACACAGTTAGACCTAGACCTAAATGCATTTGCACCTGAACCTGTCACACTCAGAGTACACAGCCATGTGGGAGCAGGTCTGCAGGATCTCATTTGGGTCAGATTGATGTTATTTACCTGCCTCAGTGCAAAAACAGATGGGTACCTCTTCAGAATGCTACCCTACTATTCTATTTTTTTCCATTATTTGCTTAATGAGACAGACAGTGTTTTGATTTTGGTGGCAGTGATAGAGATATGCCTGATTTGTTGCTGCTTTATTCATTGCAGAATACCTGATGGGAAGGTGAACATGTTCTCTGGAATGATATAGACACAAGGAAGTAATTTTAGGGTTTTTTTGTTTTGTTTTTAACTTCAGCATAAAATTGAAGGAGTTCCTTCTGTCTCCTGACTTTTCCATCCAAAGCATTACTGGTAAGTACAACTTTGAATGAAGCATTCTACTTTGTTCTGGTTTTCTTTTTTTCATTTTATTACAGAAGTATTTTAAAGGAGAAATTCAAAGAGGATGATTAGACATTACCTAAGCATTCTATGTACTGTCAGTTATACCATGCCTAGATTCCTTATAATTAAATGAACTAAAAATTATAGGGCTAAAATGCAAACAAGTTACTTTTAATTCACTTACTAAGGCACTTAAAGAGAGTTCTGGTAAACAGAATTTCTTCTAATACTATTTTTAATATTTCTTGGCATGTCTTATAAGCCTTTTATTTCCTAAATTGATATTAATTCCAATTAAAAATAGAAGTTGCTATATCATTCTGCTGATTGGAAATGAGATACACCCAATGTTAGCTTTAGAACTTGAAGGCAGCAAAGGCAGCAGATTAAATCTCTCTAGGACTTTTGTGATTGTGAGCAGTTACCATCTGATGATTGTTCAGCAGCCTATGTGAAATGAATTAGTAAATTTTTGGAGCAGCATAAACAAGCCTGCAATGCTGTGCTGCCTATTCTCTACATAAATAGACAGGCCAGTTCTCCAGAGATGGCAGTCTGGCACCTCTTGCAAGTTTTGCATTTACTTAAAATTCATTATTAATTGTTAAGTGCTTACTGCACACTTGATATTATAAAAAGGACAAGGATGCAGTCCCTGCCTGGAGGAGCTTACTTTAGAAGATAAGCAGAAGCAACTTGTTCTTTTCCTACACAACAAATACAGTTTTCATTGTGATTTATTCAAATTCTTTTATACTCAGAGAATATGGGCTTCAAGGGAGGTTACACAACATTTCTTTACTGACTTTCCTGTTACCTAGTTCAGAATGAAAGAACTGTCAAAGCATGCCTGGCTATATGCAGTGTGACAGGTTTCACTGTTCAGAACAATTGGTCCCAACTGCTCTTATTTCTTGTTTAAGGTTTCAAACCTTTTGAAAGCTATCAAATTTCATGTTAAGCTCTTGGGAGGAGAGAGAATGAGTTTCTGGATGGCAAGACAAGCCAGAGCTGATGCATAGTGAATAGCATGAGATGCATAATATTACTTAGGATCTCTGTGCCTCGTTTTCCATAAGACAGAAAGTTTTATGATTTTCCTTGGGAGAGGTGGGGAGAACAGGGAAATAGTAGGTCATGCAAATGTAGCATTCTCTTGAGGAAAAAGAAATATACTATCCTGCATCCTATTTATAAAATAGGATGTGTATGATTTTATTCATATGATTTCTCAGGTAAGAATTATTACATGGCATGTTTGGGTTTATGTTCACAGCTATACTTGTTCCAGTCCCTTTCATTCCAGAATCTCAAGCACGGTCACCAATTTTTGGAAGGCTTCATAAATAGTAACAAAGTGTTAAATGTTAAGATTTGGCCAAATGAGGGAGAATTTGTAATTAAAAATAAATGATAAAATGGAAGGAAAAGTAGGCAATAGGAAGTGAATGACCTGAAGCATGTAGAGAAAAGAAAGAGATATAAAAATATTCTGAAAAGATACAGGTAGAAAAGAAATGGGTTCAAATCATGACAAACAAAGCATCTCTGCAACAGTTTTTGGGTAGTGTATGTTTTGCTTCTACTAGTCTGGTCTATGAATGAGTCAGTTGCTTTAATAGGACAGCAGATTATAATGAGAAGAAAATATGATTGGAAACCATCTCTCTGGGGGCTCCTAACTGCAAGGCAGTTGAGGAACCAGGTCACAACAAGTGAGCTGGAAGACTCCTGGCTTGGCTGCCTACAGATCCCACTGAAGCTGACCTGAGTCAGTGCCTGGAGCTTGTCAGGACCATGGAAGTGCTGGCTGCAAGAAAGGGAACTTCTGAGGGGGCCAGTAGGTGTTAAGAGCTGCTCAGCTTCTTCCTGATCAGTGTATAGGAACTTAGAGATCTTGAGATAATATTTTTAGCAAAACAAGTACTCCATGTAGGGGTTCTAAATATTTCTTCTTCTTTTAAATCAAAGCTGTCTAGTAATGATCCTATCATTAAATTCACAAATGGAAGACATACAGATGCCAGGTTCAGAGGTTCAGAGGAAATTGGGTAAGCTCAGCTCAGAAGAATTAACACACTGCCACTCAGCTCACTAAAATTTCACCTTTCACTTCAGGACACCAGAAAATCCTTGTTGACATTTGAGCCTTTTCTGTTGCTTTCAGACTCTTTTACCGACATATTCAAGTCTGTGTATCAATAATCTATTTTAAAGAGTCTGAAAGCACCACCAGTATCAACATATTCTTTGCATTAAGTATGGTCCAAGGGGACCTTGACAAATTTGCATCTGTTTTAAGGAATACCAAGCTGATCCAAGTGTAGCTTCTTTCAAAATGTGTCTAATGGGAGATGATCAACTGAAGAAAAAAAAAAAGATTGAACTCAGAAAGTGCATTAGAATAGGCCACAGAAGCAAAGAAGAGGACTAGGATCGATATTTCAGACACTCCAGCAAATTTAAGCAAAACTAGCTTAGATACTGAATACTCATGACAACTTCAATATAATTATCAAAACACAGATAATTGAAAGTATTCTCCACGTTTGAAGCTCTTGACTGTGTAGTCAGTTCTAAAATTAAGTGTTCTGGACACCCTCTGAGCAACATGAATTGTAAGTGAGGGGAATGAACCCTACTTTAGTTGTAACCATTTACACGGAGTACTGGAAGGCAATCAACATGTACAGAGTGGTGAAAAAAAGTTTTGAATTCTCTAAAAGGTGGTAATTGGTAAATTAGGTCTAGGCTTTGTTCCAACACTAGTATTTTTTTTTTTTTTTAATTCCAACTTAATTTTACATCAAAATGGTTGGGGAAAACTTCAGGCATGGTGGTACATCAACCCAACTACTTCACATTTGCTGATTGAGATTTTTCAGTAACAGGCTAAGATCTTCTGAAATTTGCTTTGGTTTTCAAGTTACTGGAATATGTAATGCATCAATCTTTTTGAAAACAGAAGTGTAGATGCCAAGCATATTTGAAAGATGAAGAGGTTCTTATGGTAAACATAGCATGCATATGTGCTTTCCTCTACAGACCCTCCTAAACATAAGCTCACACATATGCCTTTAAAACAGCTATAAAAAAAATGTCTGTGTTTCTGATCAGTCCTTACATCTCATGATGAAAAGAGTTCCCATTGGCACCATATTTCCTATTCTATGTTATCTGAATTTGGCTTAGACAGGATTTTATCTCCAAATCATTGAGGTACAGGCAAGGAAACACCAAGAGGTGAGGTCATAAAAATAGAAATACTTCCTGTAGTTCCTATACTACAGCATCTGCAGGTAAATCAGACTTTTTAACCATGAACTGCAACATGTAAGTATAGAGTGACAGAGAAATAACTGTCTATATGTGTGTACCTGTCATATAAAGAAAAATAGGTTTTGCAAGAGCTAATTATTTGGTAATTCTCTGTTAAACTGAATAATTTGGAATGTCTGCTCCCAAGCATAGTAGATTCCCAGCTATACTGGTTGTAAGAATTGCTAATATAAGCAGGAAAGCATACTCCCATCACTTTCATTACTGAAAATCATTGTGCTCTTTTCTGAAAAACTGTAGGAAAAAAAAATTAAAATTATGCTTGTAATGGTTTCAGACTTCAGCTGGCAAATGCAATCCAGAAAACTAAATGCAGCAGTAACAGTAGGCAGCTTCCCAGAGGTGCACACTGGGAATACCTCAGGAAGCAGAAAACACTTCAATAGCAAAATCTTCAAGACAAATGAAAAGTGAGACATGCTCCTACAAAAACCCCATACATAGTTTCATGCAATGTTTGAAATTATTTCTTATAATAAAATAAATAGAAAAAAATACAATTCTACACAAAACCCCCCAATCTTTAAATTACAAACTCAGGAATTTTAATCTACCAAAACTAGTACAGTTTTAAGTTAAAGTTATGTAAAAGTTAACGCTTTTTTACTATATGACATATGGCATTTTATTCAGCTACTTAATCTGGTTCCCAAAAAAAAAAAAGATTTATTTGGGGGAATATATTTTTTTGCTACTGGTGTTACTACTGTCCTCATAATATTTTAGACTAAAGGTATTATCATCCTTCTAATAATTATTATTTTACTTTCTTTCAAAAATTTAATATTTTTTTCTGCACTTTACTTGCAGGATTTTGGTTGAAAATTATCTAAAACAACTTTGGTAATTATTTTTATAGTGATTATTATAAGCTTAAGGTCCTTTGGGAGAATGTCACATTATATGTCTATAATTACTTCAACTCCCTCCAGTTTCTGTTCAATATAAAATTATGATCAATAGCTCTTGGCACACAATAACTGTGCAAAGCTCCTTGTCTCTGCAGGCAACAAATTCCAGCCTGTATAAAGGGTGAATTCTCATCCCCACAAAAGCTTGTATTAAGTTGTCTGTTATTCACCATTCATCCACAGATTGTGTGAATCCTCTTTCTCTAATAATTATATATTTAAATCAGATAGACTGCTAAGATATTTGGAAGTAGGAGAAATCTATTCTCAGGAGCATGCTGAAGGAGTATTGGAAATGTTCCATAAGCTTAATACATTCTAATGGCTATTCCCAGCCAATGGACCTGGTGATTGTAAGACTTCAGGCCTCTGTTGAATATGAAGCATGCAAAGCACACCAGATCAGCACTTGAATTAAGGTAAACATTACTGAGGTATTTTAAATCAGCAGAGGAACTGTGGTTCTGACTATGTAAGACCATCTTTTATACTGTCCTGAGTAGCTTCAGTGTGGCTTTGGGCATTTTTGTGGCACAACCTGGTTGTGTGTTGGACTTGAAGGAATTAAAGATACACAACTTACTGTTCTTTTACACCTGCTGGGATGCACCAAAACCCACTTCATTTATAATACAGTTTTATTGCCAAGTTTCACTATCTATTGCTTAAGTTGACAATGTCCAAAACATTAAATTACCATGTGCTTGTAATATATCCAAAACAATACCTTTACATATTTTTTACTCAGATTACAAAAGAACTCTTCTGTACAAAAATTATTGTTAATGCCAATTTTAAAATTTGAAGCATTAACAAAATAGCACCATAAATATAACCAGGAGAGTAGAGAATAATTTAACTGCATTATTGAAGTCATGTCTTAGCCAGATGATGACTTGCACAGACCTTCTGCTGTTACTTGTTTCCTGTTTCAAATCTCAGTTAAAATTACAGAAAATACTTTCTTACCATTCCAATCTTAAGGCGCCACCACATTTCACTGAAGCCTGTTGTATCAAACCTGCTGGGATGGCATGCAGTGAGCACAGGCAGGGATGTGACCCCCAGAAGTTTATCAATAGAGATAAGTGCTCAAATTATAGTCAGAGAGGGTTTGAGAGTCACAAACCATTCTGTGACAATATTCAGTGTGGTCCACAGGTAAATATGCAAATACACACTCAGTGTTCTTGGCACTAACACTAGTGCTTATGACTGATTGCATCCTACTGAAATAGCAGAAAAAAGATAAGCAACATTCATTAGGAGAATAAAAGGAGTGAAGCAATATATTATTTTTAATATTCTGAATGGCTGTCATACCAGGCATGGTCTCCATTTTATTACTGTATGTGAGAAGTTGAAATAAATTAGATGAATCAGTGAAGACTTAATGAACAACAGTAATATCCCCTTATTGTTAGCACAACAATAGCAAGTTTCTGAAAATATGACACTAGGAATACTGGAGGACTTCCAATCTAACTCCAAATTTACAAACACTAGAAATGACATTTTGAAGAACTATTGATTAGTTACATGAATGTCAGTTCCAAATAAAATGCTGAATATTTTTGGATTTGAACAACAAAAAATTAGATGCTAAAGTGATAATTATGATAATGAGCACAAAGATAAATCTTGTCAAATGACTCTCCTTTTTGAAAAGATCCTAAATCTATTTAAAAAAACAAGTGTAAAAGCATCGTTTTTTGGGTTTTTTAAATGTTCTAAATATCATACACTTTAAACACTTACTTTGGATGCAACTGATCAAATTAGGTGGGCTACAGGCTGGGCTAATAGATTTAAAAATATTACTATGAGAGATGGTATCCAAGTGGTGTCACTTCTGGGAAGGACCCTCTATAAATTGGTTCTTTATTTGGTGTAATTAATATTTTTGTCAGTTATGCACACTGTGCTGTAATGTTTTTGGTAGTAAAATTTGCAGATAACATGGAAGAAGGAACAAAGTTTATAAGGTTGATATTTCAAGGCAAGCTGTGCAATCCGGTTTAGATATTGGAGCTGAAAACATCAAATTTGAATGTAGTGAAATGCAAGGTACAAGAGCTGGGATGTAGGATAAGAAAGTTCATTCTCAAATGAAATGAGAGTGAAAGATTTAAAAGCCAAAACTCCCTCCAAGTGTATGGCCTGGGCAAGAGGGCCAGTGTGCTACTGTGATGATGGGAGTGGAAAGCAGCAAGTAGAAGCAGGGACACGAGCATGGTATGAGCTGGAACGTGTGGCACTGGTGGGGTTTCTTTAAAATATTCTGCCTTTTATTCAAGGAGCTTAAAGGTCTATTAACAAATTGTCGGAGATGCAAAAAAAAGTGTTTTGAGGGATTGGCAATGAGATTTAAACCAAGCTTAAATAATTTAGCTTCTGAACTTAATGAAAAGCAAGTAGCTTGTATTACTGTTGGTTGGAGGAGATAATACACTGGGAACTCCCTGCCTTGTCTGACAATGGAATAATATTTTCTAAAAAACAGCAGTTGATACTAGATGAGTTTACCTTGTAAAATGTAGTTTATTTTAAATAAGTGTTGGAACAGCTGATACAAAAGGTAGTGGATATAGAACTGGTCTGGGCCTTTAATTCAGATTCAGAGAAATCAAATTGAAATTCTTCACTTCCATCTTATAATTCGTTAACTTAGCAATTCCTCTTTTCCCTTCATCTTTAAAGAAGTTTTTTCTATGATTAATAGGAACAGTTCTGCTTTAATATTATTATTATAATCAAATTATGTCCTTTAGAGGTCATGAAACAACTTCTCAAAGTTGCAAACAGTCTATATTCTGTTTGGGTTTTTTTTCTCTGAATTGCTTTGAGGAAGTTTAAATTAGCACTGGGAATTAGACAGTTTTTAGAATATACCTGTAGTCTGTAGGACTAATGGGAATGAGCCAGCTGTGTCTTTATCATGAACTTGGCTTTAAAGTGGTTGTTGAGCTTGGAGCTACCGTTCAAGTCAGCAAGAAAGGAAGGGGAAAGCCCTTGAAAACCTTTCTTTCTTCTGCAGCACAGGACATCTTGATACTTTTCATCTAGCAATCACTTATCATAGAGGCACTTGCTGTGATTTTTGTCTTCATTCTATGACCTTTGTCAACCAATTATTTCATTTCCTTCTGATTTCAGTCAAAATAAATAAATTGTGGCTTGATTAGAGGAGTAAATGAGCTAAATCTAGTGGAATGAAGCTAAGACTAAGCATTCTAGCCCATGAGGCCTGAAGTTCTGTGAAGTGATGTTGTTCATATTTTCTAATTATTTTTTTGCCTAAAATCACTGCTTTATCTGAATGTGGTTTGGGTAAACTTATAATGGATTAGCATTCTTTCTATACTGGTGTTGAAAATACTTAACAACAGCTCTTGGCAATGGCAGATTTTATCATGCTGCTCTAATTCTAGACTGACATGGCTATTCCAGCAGACTCAGAGTAACAAAGAGGGGGGCACAGGCTGTAAAAATAAAATATCAATATAGCCTCATAACCAAAATCAGGGTAACCCTGCTGGAGCTCAAGCATCCTCTCAGAAGTGCTATGTTAAAAAGTGAAAAAATAAAAAATTACTGATCATATTATTTAAGTTTTAAAGAGGGAGGTAATAAAAGTTCAGTGGAAAACTCAGTGTTTCCAGGAAGCTGGTGAATCAAAACAGAAATCCTGCAGGAAGGTTTGAGAGCTGATTTTATGAGCAGAGAGTCCTATAAATGTTTCTGTTTCAGTTTCTGTTCTAATGGCACTTGGGGATATGGTTTAGTTGTGAGCACAGTGATGCTGGGTTAATGTTAGAGGTCTTTTCCAGCCTAAATTTTTCTCTGATTCTATTCCGCAGAGATTCTGACTTGTGTTGTGAGAGAGAGCTCCATCTCCTTCCTAGAGTTTTCTGTTTAGACCTGGAGCTTTCAGAAGACTTCAGCCAATTGTTCTTAGGTGAATGAATAGAGAGATTTACATTGCTCAGTTTCCTTTGTAGGTCCACCTTTAAACACCAGGAGACCAAATTTCTAAATTTTGCAAGGCAATAATTCAAAGTTGACATAAATTGAGATACTGGTTCTGGGAGGAGGATGGTCTGTCATGACTGTAATTGGCATCCCAATACTGCACTATAAGCAACTGAAGAAGGAAGAGTAGAAACCTGTTTTTCCAAGGTCATACTGCCACAGCTTCCAGTGAAAAAACTGTTACAGTAAATATGATGAAGGAAAGAATTTTGCTTCATTAAAGTATTTTAAACAATAGAACTTTCTGAATTCACCTGAGGTGACCTGTTAAAATAGGAACAGAAAAGTGTTTTCCCTTATTGACCTCTAAGGACTTAGTGATTTGAGTATATACAGCTGAATCTTAAAGAATTACCCACTAGGAATGATTGAGAAAAGGAGAACTTCTTCAGTAGATTTCTTTGAGATATCATTACTTTACAGTGTAGAATCAGTTTGAAGGAGATTAGCATAAAAAGCTAATATCATTTGATGAAGAGGCATTTTAGGCATTGTTTTCATCTGCTCATGGCTGGTTTTATTTGTTTGATTTACTCTGCCTGAAATCAAGCCGTAGTTGTTTCAAGGACATTCTGTTTACTTTCTCACATAGGGGAAGGAAAAAGAGACAGCTATGTCAGAAAGATGAGCAGGATAAGCAAATATAACAGACTTTCATGTCTCTTTGCCCTGCAAACTTGAAAGCACTATTCTTGGTTATACATTTACTGTGTTAATTGTTTTTATTTCAGAGTTTTCTTAAATGAAAGATCAATTAATAGTAGCAAAAATAATACTTATTCTGACAGATAAAACAAATGTTTTAAAACAAGGCATTCAAGAAGTTACTGACTTTTCTTCAGATGAGATATTATTCATATATTTTTTAACACTTTGGTGCAATGCTGCTAAGCTCAGCATTAGACAAAGGATCACTTAAGTGTAAGTGAAATGTGTATGCAAACCTAAGGTGTTGGCAAGGATGTATCTTGCTATGTAAATAATAAAACATTAGTTATTAGTCAGCAAAGGACTGGAACCTCAGAACGTGGGATTTGCAGAATATCGGACAACCCTGAGTTCTCCTGCTCTACAGGGGACTACCCTCAATGTAGAAAAATTTGTGACATGTGGTGTGTTGGACCACTGTGTCATTCAGCACTGAATGAAGGTTGATGTGTTTAGTGCAGAGGAGTTATCCTAAAAGACTTGTCTCATTCTTACTAAGCTCTATCTTTGAATGAGTGAAGGAGAGATGAAGACAGAAGCACACCCTGACCTAGATGCCTGAGTACCATCCATATTTAACTACATAGTTTGAGGGCTGAACAGTCTTTTCCCTATGAGAGCTTGTAGTGTGCAAGTTCAAAATTTGGATGTACATAACCTGAAGAGCTTTGATTACTGCTCAATAAATTCACTGTGGAAAGCACTGACAGACACTAGAGACTCAAAAATTTACCTGAGACGCAGGTTTCTAATTTAGGTAATTGTGAGCTCTTATATGGCAAACTATGCCCAAGTGACTAGGAATGTCTTGGGAAGAAAAGCAAGAAACCAAAAGGGAATCTGTATTATTTCCTGGAAGCATCCAAATGATGGAAATAAGAGGAACAAGAACACAGGAGCTGGAACAATTTCTTTGGTGGGAACCAATAAGATCTATTGAAAACATTTAACAGGTCAGCCACCCTTTTGTTTTTAGGCATATTACTAAAATTTGTGGTAAAGTAAAATACAAGAAGTATCACTTTTCTACAAAGAGCTACATCTGAATTATTTTTATTTTCTTCCCAAAAATATAGACATTTCAAAGACTTGAAAAATTAAAACTTAACGAAAGTAATATTGTTTGTTTGACTGGTCTGGACCCATGTCAATTAAAGAAAGACAAAGATACTCGGGTCCAGAATGAAATTGAAGTGATGAATTTCTGCCTTTTAGCTAAATGTGGGTACTGATTGCATCTTCATGTGTTGCTAGAGGGGATAACCAGTCCTGCAAACATGTTCGCTGTAGTAGGTCCTTCAGGATTTTGCGTAAGCCAGTTCTGCATCTGTGTTAAATCAATATCACCAATGGTGCATGCTGGGGGCTATTTAGGAGGGATTTGGGGGGAGGGGGGATGAAGAAAAAAAAAAGACACCTTATTGCTTTTAGTGCTAATGGGACATTTATTATGCTGAACCATAAATCTGTTTTGCCTGATACTGTTCTTAGGCATCAATAATGGCTTGGAGTTCAAGGTACTACCACTACAATTTCTAGAAATGTTCTGATGGATGACTGACAACTAAACTTAATCTCCAAAACTAAGTGTGGTTTCTTTCTTGCTCTTAAGCTCATAAAAGCTAATTTAGGGAGATGCTAAAAATAATTGAAATCTAAATTCAATGTCCTGGAATCAGTGACAGTAGAAAATCCAACAGAAAAGCCTGCCAGTAGTAATTATTTTCAGTTGATAAAGATCATTCATTTACTCAGAATAAATAGGCATATTTATTGAATGGTTAATTAACTGCTTTTTCATTTTTCAACTTTTTTCTTTCCTCCTATTTTTGCCATTCTCTTGTATTATTAATATGCAAAACAGCAGATGGGTTTTTTTATGAGATAAGTACAAAAATAGTCGCTTGGGAAATCAGTTTATAGGCACTCTCAGGGGTACAATAGGCAACCCTATAAATCTTACAAAAAATCTTTGAAAGGAATTTAAAAGACTATCATAGCTAGTTTTATTGTAGAGGAAGAGATGTCAAAAAGAAATGAAAGAACATTCCATGAATATTGAGATTACTGTGACCTTGACCTATTTAATGTTCATAGTTTAATTGTAGAAGGCTTTTATTCTAAATTGGATTATAATTTTTCAGCTGTTTTCTGGGATGTTTATCGTTAAATATCAAAAAGTGCATGTGAATACAAAATTGCAAAATAAGTGATACCTATCTGAGGATTACCCACTGAATTAAACAATTTGGTGTTCACCATTCATGACTGGAATACTTAATCATTTGGAAGAAAATCAGGGACCTTCTTAAAAATTTGTCTGATACTAAATATTGTCAAACACTATTGAAAACATTGACATATCTTAACATCTAAGATGTTTGAAAATATGACTGCTTTTTAAAATGCTGTTTAATTCAGTTGCAAGTTTGGTAAGGTATTATTTAAGAACAAAAGGGTATTTAGAGATGCTCTTCTGCCTATTTGAATATTGGCATTGGTCAGATACCAGGAATTTTAGTCAACTGAAGGACAAAACATTCCTCCTTGACTAGTCTTCCAGTGGTCTTCATTATGATATGACCGGGTCAAATAATAATAAAAAAAAATATGTAGAGTAAATTAAGGTCTTGTGCTGCCAGATAATATTGAAGAAAGAAATTAAAAGCTTTTACTACCTGTTGCAATAAGGTGGTATGTGATATGCATTTATAGGGTTTGCTTGCAGAAGTAGCAAATGCAGAGAAATGGCCAAAGTCTTCAGAGAGATTTGGGTGAAGGACTCCTCTAAGGAATCTCCCTCCTCCTCCGTTTATAAGGCTATGTGTTATTGGGTCTAAATACAGGAGTTCATTTTTTGAAGACTTTGAGCCATTGTTTACACATTTCAGCATGACTCACTTATGCAGGTTGATCAGGAACACAAGGGATAAATTATTTTGAGAAAAGAAAGGTCAGAGAAGGACAGAAAAAATGCCAAAAACCTGCACCACAAGATATTGAAGTTGTCTCTCCCGTCACTGATACCAGAGCATTTCAGTGTTTCAGCAGATCCCAAATGGAATCTATATTGGTATGAGCAAACCTCAAGCAATGATTTATTTATATGCAAGGCATCTAAGAGCAAGGTGTCTAAAAAAAAATTGTCCTGTTTACTCAAGGTTGTTGGCAGGAGCAAGGTCTATGAGACACTGCTTCCTTCACTTCAGCATGGAATAGAAAGGATCTTGTGGAAATAAACTCAGCAAGTAAGGGCAATTTAGTGGCAAGCACTGCAAACCTCTATTACCATATTTTCCATAGAAGAAAATTTCCAGAATTTGTTTCATAGATTTACAGTCTTCTGTAATAATGACTACCATTATCTTCATATCATGTGGCAAAAGAGTTTAGATTGTTTTTTACTTCTCACATTAAGCCCCCAAAAATATATATTTTAATCTCCATCCTCATGAGGGGTTTTCTTGTCCATTCTTCTTTTCCAAATAGCAGATTTTTCTTCTGTAATTTTCAAAAGATTACAGTTTTTGAAAGGATTTTTTTCAAACTGCATTTATTTACTTTGACCCTCTATCTACTGAGGCATCAGAATCATTACTTTGCTAGTTGACTATTATATAAACTTGACTTATTTTCTTACCACTGTCAAGCATTAGACATTAATACTCACATTACCAGTGCAGCTGGCTCAGAAAGAGTCTTTCGCTGTAAGTCCTACATGTCAGCAGTTTCTGTATCAATTTGTGCTTAGATAGTCTTGACTTGCCAGCAGATCAAACTGAAGGAAAAATGCTTATAGGAGTTACTGTAAACTGAAAAGTACTGTGGCACAATGGAAGAGCAATTTGGCTACCACCTGAGAGAAGTAAACAGTGATTATACTCCAGACAAAAGCTGTGGCTTTCAGGTGTATGTTGAATGACAAAACTTAATGTTTGCAAACTATTACACTGGATTTACTTGTCCTCATGGGAACAGACTATGATGAGGTTATATATACAGTTATAGGAAATATCATAGAAAATAAGAGTGGAAGACTTTGAAGGAATATCTAATTCATCACTTAGCCCCAAGATGGAATCAGCTGTTTCAAACTGACAAGTTTGCCTGAACTGCAACATCAAGCAAACTATACAGGGTCTTTGCAATGCTGCCTGCCAAATCTGCATTCTGTTCATTTAAATAGCCTTTTGTACTCAATTTCTGTGTATTGGGTTGGGTAACCTCTAGTTTATCAACAAACTTTGTTTATTTTTCTATCTGATGCAGTCAACATTTGGTTATCTCTAGTCAGCCTGTCCTGCCCAGTGCCATGGCTGTGGAGGCACCTGAAGTTGCTTTAGGTGAGTACTTTGTCTGCTTTACTCTTTGGAGTGCCATGACCAACAGAATTGCTGGTTTTGCACCTTAATTAAACTGTTCTTGTATATTTCTAAAGACTAATACAGGTCATGATATTTTCAACTCTTGATTTACCAGGCTAAGTATGTAAACAGATTTTTTCTAAAGCAAGCACTCTTATTTAACACTTGAAACACACCAAAAGTAGAGGTTGGTACATAGGAATTATGTAAAGTTTTAAGAGGGGCTCCTCATTAACAGTCTAAACTAATATATGAAAAAATAAATGCATATTTTTAATGTTATTTTCTGAAGATTGGAAAAACAGTTACTGATTTCAAATGCAGAAATAATTGTTTTTCTAAAACTAATTTTCAAATTGTATTTTTCTTGGTTTTTTTGTTTCCACATTCTTCTTAACTCAGAGTATGCTAGCTGTAGGTCTTACTAGTGATCTGTCTTTTATATCATATGCTTGTGATTTTTTTCTCTTTCTCCTTTTTCTTTTTTTTTTTCTGGTTCTCTAGAAAGGAAAAAGGAAAGCATTCAACAAGAGACTATGAAAAGATATATTTCAAAAAACCAGTGAAAATGAAGCATTTTTTAACCTGGTCAAATTTGATACAAAAGTCATTGTAAGTTTATCTCAAAAGGAGAAATACCAATTAAATAAATTTGGAAGGCAAACATTTAGATTATTTTACTCTTTCACCTTGATTTTCCCTTTTGAGATCAGAGCTCAAGTCATGATTAGTCTAAGGACATAACTAATAGTAATAGAGTCTGCCCCTAGCCTAACTTCTGTCAATGTTCCACATTGAGACTTAGAACTTTTTTTACCTGTCTTTTAATTTTGCTGCAGGATTTTGTGTCCAGTTGCATTTACTCTTGATCATGTCTAATCAAGCAGTTTCAAATATAAGCACAAAACATCTTAGCAAAACTTTTGCCTTCTTTTCTAAAGAGGAACTTTATCAATCAAAATATTAATTCAAGAAAAATGTGTATATGCATTATATGATTTAAGGCTCTTTTGTTACTATTGAAGCATTGAAATTAAATAAATTATGGAATACAAGTTATGTGCAGTAGTTTTAATTTATATAAAGTGCTTTTTTTAAACAAAGTAGTGTAAGTTTTAAGTGGCTGGCTAAGCCTGAATACTTTTTCTCCTGTTGTGCCCTGCAGAGAAGTGCTGATATGACCCAAACAACAATAAACTACAAAATATACCAAGGCTTCTCTTAGGAAAGAAAGAAAGAAACAAACAAACAAAACAAATGCTAAGAAACACCAGAGATGACTGTAAATATCTTACCACAGAGAATGTATCTTACCCATCATTTTCTTGAAAAATCAAACCTCTGTGATTGAAGCAGTTTAACCACTGTAACACCATGTACAACAGGTAAAGAATGATTACTTTCCAGAAACTAATCTGCATGCAGTCAGATCTGTTGGAGGGAAGAGAAATTCCCTTTGGAGACTTTATCTCATACCGATACTGTCCTTCTACTCACCAGAGTCAGCAGTGCCCAGGCAGAGGTGTGCAGAGCCGCCAGCGTGTCTGTGTCTCGCCTTGCTGCTGCTGCTCTCCTGCAGGCTGTGGCAGGAGCTGTGCTGCCCCTGAGCAGGTAGAGCTGCAGCTGAGCAGTGCTGCAGGCTGTGGCAGGAGCTGTGCTGCCCCTGAGCAGGTAGAGCTGCAGCTGAGCAGTGCTGCAGGCTGTGGCAGGAGCTGTGCTGCTCCTGAGCAGGTAGAGCTGCAGCTGAGCAGTGCTGCAGGCTGTGGCAGGAGCTGTGCTGCCCCTGAGCAGGTAGAGCTGCAGCTGAGCAGTGCTGCAGGCTGTGGCAGGAGCTGTGCTGCCCCTGAGCAGGTAGAGCTGCAGCTGAGCAGTGCTGCAGGCTGTGGCAGGAGCTGTGCTGCTCCTGAGCAGGTAGAGCTGCAGCTGAGCAGTGCTGCAGGCTGTGGCAGGAGCTGTGCTGCCCCTGAGCAGGTAGAGCTGCAGCTCCAGCACTGCTGCCTCACATTTTAACACCCTCACTCCTTCCGGTCATTGGTTCCAGGGGAGGAATGACACCAGCATTTCTGAGCTCTCCTTGTGTTTCCTCGCAGAGCAGAGAGGGAAGGCAGACTCCGTGATCTCCATGCTAAGCAGCAGCCTGCCTGCTGCCAGTTCTCCCTACTTCTGCCAGTGATGACATTCAGCTTGCTCCTCCACACAGGATACAGCGCTGCTTCCTCATTATGTAAGGCAGTCTAGGTCAAGTGTAGGAGAGACACTGCTGGCCTGAGCAGGCTGCTGGATTGCTCCCTCAGCTTCATGGGGTCTGGAAGCTGGATCCTGATCTTTGCTACATCATCTTGGGTGAGTGTTTTTGCATGGCTTAAATGGTTATTGTGCTGCTTTTCTATGCAGATAGCTGTCAGCCATGCTGTGAATTGCAGAGATCGTTTCTTAGGTGAAACCAGCTCTGTCAGTGTCAGTGAATTAACATAGTAGTTCTTCTAGGCATCTCAGCTTTTAAGACACTTTGCAAATAAATAAAACATAAATCGGGTTTGTTAAGAAACATCCTTTCTAACCATATGGGGATTAGTGTTAATTTGACTGATTAAGCAGTGAATTAAATCCATTTGCTTGAAGATGGTGTGGGAAAGCATTATTGGATATTGCTATTAACTCTGAGAGGTTTACTGCAGTTCTTGGCTCTTGCATTTTTTAGCCTTGCAAATGACAAATATGCTTCTCCTATTAATTGTAACAAAAGAAACAAAAGTTGTATTTATTATCTTATACTCAGTGGTTATTTTTTGAAGCAGCAATTAAACCCAGGATGCTATTTGCTATGTCCTGCATGAATGTGTGAATTTTTATGCTTCTGAGATATGTAAGGTGAATACTGCAGATAAAATTACATTTAGTGACTCCTCTGCAGAATGCCAGAACAGTACGTGGGAGCTAAATTTATATTAGAGGGTAGCATTTATTCATGAGCCATGACTTCAAAGACTTTTTTGTTGTATTTCAGCCCTGCTGAAAATCAGTCTGTAACAAAGAGTAGAACAGGTTTGTCCTTAATTATACATACTGGGTATTGTCAGGTGCTGGAATGTCTGATCATACTGGAATGCAGTAGAAGAGGCCCTGGAAAGTAACAGCATAACACTGATACTGCAGTATCATATGAGGAATTTTAACAAGCCTAACTTGCTTGCTAAGGACAGCTAATAAATCTGAAAACATTTTTAACACATTTGAGAGATTAATTGGAACACTTGTCTTTATGTACAGTACCTTGGACAGCAACTTTTTTGTTCTGTGGTACAGTGAGTCTCTTTGTGGGACTCAGTAAATTGTAAAAATTAATACAAATTGAAGATACATTATTGAATTAAAGATACTAGGAAATGTATTGTAAAAAAAAAAAAAAAAAAACGAAAAAATAAACCAAAACTGAGAGGAACTTTGATTAGAATTGTATCAATGAACTGTATTTAACATCTTGCTGCCAAGATTTTTTAAACTATAACTTTAACATAATGGTGTTTCTATTGAGTTATATTAATGAGTGTCAAAATAGTAAATTAAGAATGCAAAATTGTTGGCAATTTATGTATGATATTTACAAAATTTTCATGTCTAATAGGTAACTGCTCACTTTAAGTGGAAATGCCAAGGTGCCTTAAATGAAAATAAAATTGGATATTTATATAAGTTTCTGTAATAATATCAGATTAAAACTAGTTTTGGTGGGAAGAATGGAAGCCTGGAAGCCTTTTAAATGTGTTTTTTTCTCCCCATAAAAATACCTAGCAGTTCTTCCCATTGTTCTAGAAATAATAATATACTTTAATTTTAACACTTGTTCCAAATTGAGGTGAATTGTTTTATCATTTTCTTATTTGAAAGCACTTTCTCTGGAAAAGAACTGCCAAGCAGTCGATTGTCTTTTCATCATGGTCTTACCTTTCCAGTTACTGATTTTTTTTTTTTTTTTTTTTTGTAATGACAGTTGCATAGATCTGTGCTGAGATTTATTAGCTATACCAGGCTGCTGCCTTCATTAATTACATTGTGGAAGTTAGACTCATTTTTGGTATCTTGATAACACCTCTGTTGCAATGCAGCATATTACATTGTATAATGTTTTATAGATACCACTTCAGACTTCAAAATACAGGAGTATATCTTTCAAACAAAATAATAGCATAGTATAGGAACTTAGAACAAAACTGCTAGAATTATTGTAATGATGTGCTTCACATTCTTTGTCTCTTGCTGCATGAAGTGTTCTAAAATAGTTACGCTATTATATATGAGTACACTGTGTTCCATCCCATTTCAAGTGTGGGTGCTTGAGGTATTTTCTTACAGGCTCAAGGAGTATTAATAACATATCTATTCAATTAGAAGGAAAAAAATACCCTTATTGTCTTTAAATGTATAGTGATCTTCTGGAAGTCTTATTTTTATTTTTGCATCATGGTTCATAGCAAGGCACACAGTACTCAGCAAGCTGCAGATAGGATAGCTGCAGGATACAAAGTGTTAGAAAATGGTGTTTCCTGTATGTATTCCTATATCCCATATCCTGGCATATCAGTTTAGGTCTGAGAAATTCAACCTGAGCTGTTAAGTAGGTTTTGAACCCACTACAATGCAGGACATTGGTTGGTGGTGGTCAGTACCTTCTCCTGGTATTTTTCTGTTGTTCACTGGAATTGTCCAATCCATGGTTACATCAGTAGCTTGCTTTCAATATTCTTTATTTCCTCAAATCACAGCATGCAGCTGGATTTTCTGACAAACTTTTCCTCAGAGCACTAGAATTTTCGGTACTGCAAAGGAGTTTCTTTGCTCTCTTCATAATTATGGAAATTACACTAAGTTATTCAGATCTCAGGTTTATCTGTCCCTTTCAGTTGAGTAGTTGAGATAGCAGATGTGTGTCATCACAATATGTAAATTAGTACTAAATTGAAAAGGGAAGACTAAAAATACTAGAATTTTCATTTATGTCATGTAACAACTAAATATGACTGTAGTAGTTTAGTTGACAAGCTTTCCATGTAAGTTTGAGCTCACAAATACAGATCATTCACTGTCTGGAACTGCCAACTTTTATTTGCATCTAGTATACAAAAGTACTTCTAGTGTGACAAAAATCTACTGCTGAAGGAATGTGCTTTACCTGTTCTGAAGATGGATGTTTAGAAGCTGGCAGATGTGCTTTATTCCTTGTGAAAAAAGTTACTATGCTTTTTATTCAGAGGTTTTCCTTGCTGTTCCTTGAAACTGGTTGGATGCAGTCTTCTGTGTTGCTATAGTTTGTCTCATTTTTCAGGTCCTGGGTCTCCATTATGATGTTTTCCTATCCTTAACTGCTTGGATAGCACTTCTGTGACTGCAGTAAAATTGGTTCACAAGTTTAGGAAGAGAAAATGTGCCTTGGATCATGATGTTCACCGGTGTGTCCACAGAGGATCTTGGTTGGCTAATCCCTTATCTATTAGATAAATTACTCCATTAGCTGTTCTCCACACCCACTGTAATTCATAGAATTCATTGCTGGAAAGAGATACTGTAAAGAATCAAGGGAGATTTTTTAAAAAATGTTTTGGTAAATAAAATGTACCTCATAAACTTTCATTAAAAAACATACATATATATATATGTATATGTATAGTTCTTAACACTTTATTAATTGAATAAAACATTCTGCATTGTTGCTTATGTGGTTTACTTGCCATGGCTGAACATCTGAGTTTCTAAGGTTAATTTTGAAGGTTAATTTCAGCAAAAAAATGCTGAAACATAGTTGCTTGTTGCAGCAAAAATGATGAAGGATAGAGACAAATAAACTTACATTCCATTTGGAATTCATTTATAGTTATCTATGAGGCCTTTTCAGAAAGGGAACTGTGCTGCAGAGGAACACTAGAGAAGGACTTCCAGATGAATCCTTTCATGAACTGAAGAATAACTGGTGATCACTAAGGCTCTTGAGCCAAAAACTTACTGGGCTGTTCTTCACCAGTGCTCTTAAATATTTACACAGTGTTCCTGAGGTAGGACTGGTCAAAATTTGTAGGAGGAGATGTGAATCACAGGTCCCCCCCCATTAAGGCAGAGTTACCAGGGCTGCAGAATGCGAGGTCTGCAGGATTGCAAGCTCATGGCTCATTGGAAGTTTGCCTGGCAGCTGTGTCCCTGCTGTGAGTGGATGGAGGCTTCTCCTCTTGCTTCAACCCATGCCCATTCTCTCCTTGGGCAGTCAGGGAGAGATTTGTCACCCCACCTGCAGGAAGAACTGCTCAGAGTTTTTCAAACTGAATGCAATGACTATCCTGGACTTGGTTTTGAAATTGTTTTGACTAGCTATTAACAGTTTGCTCTTTGTTTACAGATGGAAAAAAGGCAAATATTAGGTATCGGGAGAGGAAAGGGAGACCATCTTTTGTTTACTGACTTTCCAGCTATCTGAGAATTGGAGCAGCTCTCGTTGATAAATCTATACCTTTTTTTTTTTTTTTTTTCAGTTGTGGTGCAATATATGAAACTTTAAAAAGACAAGAATTCATGAGATGCAGCTCTTTAGCAGTTGGAAAGAAGTTGCTGTTGTGTTGATCAAATCTCTCAAACTCCATAACAGATGACAGTCTGGTTCCAGAAGCCACCAAGAGAAGCTTGTTAAGATAATCAAAAACCCTATCACTTTTCCTGACAATGTAAACTGCTGGAGCTGAATTTGAGCACCTATTTATACTGTGAGCTGTTAAACTGGAGCAATGAGAAATCTGCTTGGAAAAAACAGCTTTCAGCATTCTGTTCATGATACTTGGAGATTTCTCTAAGTCAGTGGTCATGTTAAGCATCCTATGCTGGACCTCTTGTGATGCTTAAAGCAGGATGTCTTAGTTCATTCATTCCTAGTCTAGTGTTTAATTTTGTGCTGTTTATTAATTTCAAAGTGCAACATTTAAAAGGAACTATGCCTGTAACATGTCAAATGTTTTTAGCAAAAACTGGAGGGACTCATACTAAAACTTCAAACTGAGGAGCAAATATTTTACTTTTTATCCTGTGATAAATCTGTGTTTATAAACACCAGACAGTTCATCATTTCCAGAAACATCATCCATGAAAGATTTCTGGGAATGATCAATTGGCATCAGCAATTGTAACTGAACATCTGTTTAATATTTAAAATTTTTAGGCTCCTTAGTCAAGTGTGTTAATAGTGCTACAAAGTCATTTGTCACCTGCAAACTCTCTACATGATTCCAAAGAACTTTGCAAAGATGTGAAAAACACACAAAACTGCCCTTAGAATTGTTCCTATGAAAGAACCAAACAGTTGAACTGTGTGCTTCCAACTGCTAATATTAAGATAATGATTTAAAGCTCTTTCTACCTCAAGATCATAGCTCAAACTGCTTTTGGGTAAAGGGGGCCTGCCTAAGCCACTTAGCAACCTGCCAGTAGTGCTATCAGAAAAGCTAAATTAGAAACTGGTGATCATGACAGCAGTGAAAGATGAAAGCATGTGAGGTCTTTCTAAATCAGAACTCACATGTATTCAAAGTGTCCAGTTTGGTCTTGCCATTTCTTGTCAGCATTTTAGTATTAGTATCTGAATCTATTATAGTGTGTTTTAACTAAATATTTAGTGTCACAAGCTCACTTGCTATGTCCTCCTAATCACTGCAGTGTTTGAAGACAGCATATTTAAACATTTTGCAATTAGATTTCATTATTGGAACAATTGTTCATAGCATTCTGTACTGATAAATGCTTGAAAAGTAGGTGTTATACTGAAAGAATTCCAAGTGCATCTTCTGAAGGGACAGGAACCCCAGGTCACCATTGGGAGGTGGAGAAATTCTGATTCACATAACTTGGATCCAAGCAAACTTTGAGCAATCAAAACATCATGGTGTGAAAATACTAGGAAAAAGAGGTATCAGAATATAGAATTGATACTAAGGCATAAAATTCATTACAGCTGCTTGGGGTCACTGAATCAGACGTTAACATTAAGTGTCTATTATATCATAGATATGCCTCATTGCATACTGGTATTAGTTAGATTCATATTCTTCTGTCTTTACATGCAGAAATGGTATTGAACAATGAAAGAAATGCCATGTTATTTTTAGCCCTCCTTCTCTGCACCGTTCACCTTCGCAGTCACTGCCTCCTCTTTTCCTTTCCTCCCACTGTGCACCCACCTCCCTCGGCATGGCAGCCGCTGGGGCTTTCACAGGAATTTGCTCATGGCCATCCCCACTGCTATTTTTATTGGTCAGTAAAGCAAAATGAGAGATACAGAATGCTGTCTGATTTAGCTCCAGCTGAGGCTGATCCAATGCAGATAGGGTTCATTGTGTTACTTACTGTTACTTAGCAGTCTGAATGTTAAAAAGGAGCCTTTTTTTGTCGAGGTTCCAGATTTGGCTGCGCAGCTGCCATCGGATCCCGGGGAATGTACAGAGCTGACGTGGCAGTCGTGTACCAGGCAGTGATTAGCAATGCGGGCTGTGATAGATGGGCACATCACGGGACTCGGGCACAGGAACCCTTTTTTTATGGTGGCTGAGCCCATGACTGACGAGGTTGAATCTACCAGCACTCCTCGGCGGGCTGGTGTAAAACGAGACCAAGGACAGGTACATTTAGCTAAGACGTGCCAGAGGCTGACCTGGAAAAGTTTCTGGTGCTTTCGTAAGGGCTGACACTAACACAAAGTATTTCCTTCACACGTTTCAGAGACAAGTAATTAACTGAAAAGAAATTAAAATTACTGAAGACTTTAGCTCATTTAACACTGGATAAAAAAATCCTCTCAGCACTATCCCTGCCCTTTGTTCCTCCCTGAAGGAAAACGGGGTTGCAGATTTCCAGTCTCGTTTAGGTCAGGAAATCTCTAAAAAAGCAGTCTTTTACAGCTGGTTCTTTGCTTTTGCCGATAGATGGAGCTGTCCTTTAAGGTGATGTCTTAGCATCTTTATTTTCCCCCTTTTTTTTCTATCTTTACCCTCCTCTGTGTCTCTCTTTACCCTCCTCCCTTCCCCCTCTCTTTTTTTTTTTTTTTTTTTTCTGGTATTTGCTGATTTGTATTAGGTACCATAGAGTGAGCCTCAGAACAGGAAGCTGAGAACAAAGCAGAGAGAATACTGCAGAGGTTTTTATTTTTTTCCCCTTCTCGATGAGAATGCAGCAATTTATATACACTTTTTAATCTTTTGGAACTAAGAATCTAAACAGCTTTATTAGCATTTCAAGCATTTCATCATCACTATTTCGTGGTAGTTTTTTTTTTTTTATTTTGGGTTATTTTCACAATGCATTTGAAATTCCAGTTTTATCAGGTAAGCCAGGAGGATGGTAAATTCTAGACCTCAGTGCATATATGTGAGCAGCCAGCATGGATACCCCAGCCCCAATTCCTTTTTTTTTTTTTTTTTTTTTTTTTTTTTGTTCTTTAATTCTTGCTTTATAGTTGTTAAGCATATAATTAAGGAGAAATTTGGAATTTTTGTTTTTCAAGCTGCAATCAGTTCTTTTTGGCATCTCAGTATTTTGTTACAAGATGCGTTTCAGTGGTCTTATATTTTTGGATGTTTGCCTTTTTGCTGGGAGGTGATTTTGTTTAAATTATTATTACATATTTTCCCCTGAACTTTTTGAAAGATGGCTGTGTTGTTCCTTCTCATGGAAGACATATTAAAGTCTAAGGCAAGCAGTGCAGGATCGTAGAGTTTTGTTTCCCATACAGAAGCTCTGCTTAAAGGCTAAATGCTTCACACAAATGTTTTACTAAAGGAAGAAAAGCAGCCCTCTCTTTTCTCTGTCTCTCCCTCTGTCCTTTCTTATCAGGTGCACTGCTAGCAGCTCTTACTTTGATTTCCTTACTGACCAGGACTGGTTCTAATGCTGTAGATACGGCTCGGTTCATAATCTGAACCATCTTGCTTTTTCAAACAGCACAAGAAATTTGCCAGGTGGACTTCAAGCTCTTTCAGCATCTTTTTTCACATGGATTTCTTCTCTGCTGCCTGTCTGAGGTATGTGCTTAAAAGAATCCCACAGTACTAATTTAGCTGGGATTGGGCTGTTTGTTCAGTCCCCCTTTAAGAAAGCTGTTGGTACTCACTCAGCAGTATTTGAAAATGGCTTATTTTTTTTCTGTCACTATTGAAAACCTCTTCAACTGTATTTTTTTCCAGAAATGCTTGTTTTGTGGTTACAGTGTCAGACTCCTGAGCTATACTGGCTGATGTCAGGGTTGCATTTTGAACTGCACCTACCTTGTTTATTGTCTTTTTCATACCTGACCAATGAATGTATTGATGTCAAGTACAAAAGAAAAAAGGCTGTGCTAAAAATTACTCTGATATCTAATGCAAAACAATAACAAGATTGCTGTCAAGACTGACACCCTGATACTTTATTCTGTTGAGCCTGCTTTGTGTGATCTTGAATATTTGCTGAAGTATTTAGACACAAGGAAGTAAGTTAGAGACAAGCAGCTTTAAACTGGTTGTCCTCAGTTTGTCAGACAGTTTTCATTATTTTGAAGGAAACTATCAAGGGGAGTGAGAGAGGGAATTAGGGGAATTAAGAGCTTGCATAATGCATTGTCTAATCAGAACAATTCTAGTGAAATTCTAGGAACACAGCAATTTGCATACCATCTGGTATCAGAATTAAAGAATTGTAAAAGTCTATGATGCATACAGAAAAATTATATAGATAAATGTATATCAAGAAAATTTACATCCTATCAGCTCTTTAAAACAATGCTTTATATAGGGGCAAGGGTAGCTTTTTATTGATCACTGAAACCTTTGTTGAAATTACAATATAAAAACCTAAACTTGCTTTGAAGTTTTGAAAGTTGTTATTGTCAACAGCTGAGAAGCTAAAATCAATTGCAGATTCTTTTATTCTTAAAATGAAGATGGTCATGAGCTAGGAAACCTTCACAATATTTATGAATCTGCACTGAATGCTCTACCCAGTGCCAAGCAGTTTGAAGGACAACTGGCTGTTGTTGACTTTTAAAGATGGCAGTGCTGCTGCAATCCACATTGCACTGCATCCTTCCAGCATGTGAATTCTAATTCCAGAGTTTTTTACATCCGTGACAGAGCACAGGATATTTAAGGGTCAAACCCACACAGCTTAGCACTGAATTTTGTCCCTTAAATGATATTTTACAAATCCTTCTCATCATTATTGGCTGCCTGAAATTGAAGAACTGAAGTTGAGTGTGAGTGTTCTCCTGCCCTTAGTTATGAGAAATAGTCTGTTAATCATCAGGAGAAGTGGGTACTTTGCAAAACCTGTTGAAAAGAGGTCTTTTGGGCTACATATCATGAAGAGAACTGTGGATTGTTTTCCAGTTTCTGCCTACTTTTTCTCCACTGATAAAGCTTATGTAGGTGGGAGGCAGTGGGATTCCTCAAGAGTCTTGAATTTGACCTATAGACTCTGTTGCCAAAATGACAACAGCAGACATCTACAGCAGAAGAAAACACAAATTAGAAATTGAACAATATTTATTCACACTTCTAAACTGAGACAACCAGTGTTATGGAGACAGTATGACATACTAGGGAAGGAATACCATTAGAGTTTTTTAGCCCAATACTTTAGGCCACTTAACAGATCACATTGCTACAAGAAAAACAGTCCTAAAGATGAAATATTCTAAAACATGGGGAAAAACAACCTTTGAGTAAATTTCAACCATTAAAATCTACAGCTGGTATTTCTGATTGAATATAATATTGTAGGGAGATGGGGAGTATCATGCAAATTGTCTAGATATTTTTTCCCAAAGCTCAATAGTTCAGGCATGTTACTTCCATTTTTCTAGTTGTAGGCTTATTCATTGTAGATTTCTATCCATAAAAACATATAGAAGTTGGATGGAAACAACTGCAAATTGGTATGAGTGAAGCAATTAATTAAATAGCAAATGAGGACATAGAAATCATCATTCTTTCCATTCTGGGGTTAGTCCAAATTCTGTAAAATATGCTGACCTTGTTTTATTTAATTAGTAATATTTATTAGTAATTGTAATATTAGTTAGTAATATTTGTTGAATCACTGGGATGTTTTACTAAATGCATGGATATTAAGTGTTTTTAGGATTACTGCCTTTTACTGGTTATTGAGTCATTATTTCAGTCTTTCTCATTTTTTCCAGTGTGTGGTGATTTCAGGTCCCCTTTGGTGCTCCACTGAAATTCTGTTTAGCTCTGAAAAAAAAAAAAAAAGAATTTTTTTCACTTGTTAAAAAAATCTGGGTAGAAACCTTCAGTGGAATAATAAATATCACTTGAAAAACCGCAATTCTTATTCATCCACCCTGTTATTTATTGTTGTAATTTATCAGCCACAGAAGTTCTCTCCCTCCTTCCTTTCTCCTATGAAATTCTCATTATGTTGCATTTTCAGAACCCAAGTTTCCATTGTTTTCTCTCTCAGCAGTATAGGGAATCTCTACCCATATTTCCAGTGCTCTGTTTTAAAGTGTTTCCATCCCTTTTTTTATTGATTTCCTGTTTGGTTTTTTTTTTCACAAGTCTCTGAGAAAAGGAAAAAATGCTTATATATTTTTAGTCTCAGAACCATGAAGCTCAGTTTGAGCTTCCAAGCTCTATCCCTTCTAATTCCCTCTGTCTTTGTAATTTATATCAGTACCTTGTAAACATGCAGACTGATCTTCATCTTTCTCTTACTCTTTAAGAGACTCTAATTTGCTTCTAAAATTGGCTTTTAAAATTACTTCATAACAGAAATATAAAGACTGATAATCATCCTCCTGGTAAAACAGAGCAAAACCAAACAAAACCTCAAATCCTGTCAAGGTCAGAAATACAAGTTTAGGAGTAAATGCAGAGGCTTTTGTGATTCAATTATTTAATAACTCTATTTAATAGTGGCACTGGTCAAAGAGGACAAATCTAAGTAGAAACTACAGTACTGTTACCAAATGTTGTTTCCTTCAGAGTGAGAGCCTTCATATTTTTTTTATTTAAAGTGTTTAATTTTTTTTAATTACAATTATTGTCAAATTTATTTGTTTGTGATGGAAGTATTTCTGAATGCAGATGATAGGTGCTCCTCTTGAATGTCTCACAGGGCTCTTTAGAAGCTTTGCAGGATCCCTGGAATAAGTCCACACATGAAATCAGAAGTGAAGTGACTGGTGGATCATTAGAAGCTGAATGCTGAAGATTTGTTCTCTATGTCCAGAGTGGGTGGGACAAGAAATGAAGATTGAAGAAATGGGCCCACCCAGATGAGAACAAACATTTTACTAGAACAAATAGTGCAGAGCTGCACTAGAATGTCAGAATATGTGAAATTTGTCCTGAAGGTCTGTAGGAAGAGGTTAGATGAAATATCTGTTGGGAAATAGGTATAGCAATCTTGCCTTGGGCAGCAAGATGAACTAGGTGGCCTCTGATCTCTTTTTTCCAACCCAGTTTTTTTGTGAGTCTACAAAAAGAAGTAGATACCTGAGATCTAACAGATAGTGTGCAATAAATTATATAGGGTCCAATAAAAGCTATCTTCACTAGCACTGCCTAAAAGCATATACAACATGCCCTGAAAATATTTATCCTAAAGTATATACACTCTGCAATGCTTCAAGTATATCAAGAAAGAGCAGAAAATGGGTCCTAAAGAGTGAGTTAATCTCTTAATGTTTCTTCTAGATTATATAGTCTTTACTAGTGAACCATAGCAAGTGTGTGAATACAAGGGTAGGAAAAGGGTATGTGCAAATCTGATCAAATTTCCATACTGTCTGAAGAATTGTACACATTTAATTTAAAAGGTTTTTAAATTGATTGTTTTTCTTCATAGAGATAAATAGGACACTTCAGAATCTGATTTTAAAAATGAGTGTACCAGAGCCATTTCTATTTTAATGTTCATATTCAGTATTTTTCACAACTGAGAAACCCAGTCTGATACATTTATTTTCTAAAATGAAATCTATGCCATATATGCACATATATGCACAATGCTTGCCACATGTTATTTCAAGATATTTCTGTCTGCCTTTTGATGGCAAATATAAAATTGCCTGGAACATTTTATAGAAGCAGAATTTCCACCCACCTGACCTACAAATTTGAGAAAATGTTGCAAAATATCTTTATTCTAAGACAACAGCTGATCTCCAGAGGTGCCTTCCCTCCTCAGCCTCTATGAGCCTGTAATAAAAAACCATCCTAAGAGTGCTGGGTAGAGTCTGTCACCAGCCTGTTCATTTTTAATAAGAAGCAGCTATGCACCAAGGGCAGAAAATGAGAATACAAATATAAATTACAAAATACATGAAATCTATATTAAATATATAAAATTATAAACCTATTTCTTTTAATAGAAATACAAATTAGAAAATTTGGAGATGCTAATGTAGGTGACCTGTTGCACCATGAGGTATGAGGAGTGTACCTGCTCTGAATTGTCATATTTTATGGGTGGGACATAGAGTAAACAGAAGTTTTCAGCTTTGCTGATATAGATTTGCAACGAGACTAGGAAAAAATATCTCAATTACTATGAGTACCTTTTGAGTAGAAATCCAGTTGAGGGTCACTTTTAATTCAAACAATATTTCAAAGTTTCTATTTTGGAATAATTCTGGAATCATTTTGGAAACTGTTTTCTCACAACACTAGTGGCAGTGGTGCTACCACTGTGTTTCTCACTCACCCTTCAGCCCAGCCTGGAGAGAGCCTTTGTCTCCTGAGCTCTGCCAGCATCTGCCATGAGCTGACAGTGCCCACAGTTCAGAGGGCACACACCTCCTGTGGAGAATTTGTAAACAGCTGGTAGATGTTGTAGGGAGTGCCAAGCCCAAGGATTCTTAGTTGCTGGGAGCTGTGTGCCTGCAGCCTGGTGAGTCTGTGCTGCTCTCCAGCCTGTGCAGCTGCTGCTTTTGCTGTGGTTTTTGCTGTCCAGCTGCTGCACAGCCTGGCTGTGAGTCTGTCACTGAGGGCATTGACTTCAGACTTATCCTCTGCTTTCCCCTCAAGCAGCTTTCTGCACATCTGTGAAGTCTAAGTTGAGACTACTACTGAACCAGCACTAAATTATATTTAATGGTTCTGCTGGGAGAATCAGAAATGCTTACTGCCCAAGAGTAGGGAATGATAAATTATGAGACATGCTAGCAAGAGAAAGTAAAGTAGCTGATACAATCCCCCCTCTCTTATGTCTGCATGCCAAATTCCCAGACAATAACAATGAGTTTTGGGGAAAGACTGAGGAAATGCAAATTAATAATTTTTTTTAAATGCAGGGGAGTCGTAAACACCAAATTTTATTTTTAAAAGCTATTTCTTTCCAAAACAATCTGTCTTCAAGACATTAAGCTCTACTTAACTCTTTGAAAGTGTTTTATTCAAAATTTTCTCTCTCTTTTTATTTTTACTGCCTTGCACATGATATTTCTCTGCAGGTCTCAGCAGTGGCATTTCATTCTCAGGGCTATATGCTTTGCAGAATTCTGATATGCAGGAAACTGGTCAGTTTTGGGAATAGGGTTTTTTTTCCTCCTGTGATTAAAATAAGATTGACTATGATATAAGGCTGAAATTTCATACAATACTTCTCAGCTTATATATTTAAGTCTATATTTTAGTGCTGAAGTAAAAAATGCAATGCCTCTCTACAGAGTGACAAGAATTTTATATTGACTTTCGTGTGAATTCTTGATTACTTAGCACATTGGAAAAGGATGGATTTTGCCTTTAGCTGTCTGTTCAGATAAGTTTCAGATAGGAAATATGAGCCATTTTCTCTCTTTCATGTGAGAAAAGATTGTGAAGATGGCTTAATAATGGCTGAGGGCAGTGCAACTGTGATTAGCAGTATTCTAAAGTGAAGTCCTCCAAGTAAGCTGTTTCTCTTTAGAGGTCTGCAGGTCTATGCTGCTCTGTATAATGCTTTTAATTCAAGAGGCTGTGCTAAAGCAGTATTTTTTAACTGCTTTGGAGGATTAAAACAAGACAGATTTTAGGTTTTCTGAGACATCCATGTGTCATCCCTGTTAAAATACCTTATTGCAATGTTGTAGGTTATATTTTACTTCTGGAACTTTCAGGAACATTCTTATTAAAAACCTCCTGCTCTCTGGCTGTGCCAGACTCAATTCTGAACCTATTCCTTCATATTGCTCATCTGAAGTAAACATTCTTGAATTTTAATACTTAACATCCAGATTCTTACCTGCAAATTATTCTATTTCTATTTGTGGCCAGCATTAAGGGTTGCCTTGGAATGGTGTATGGGTGCTTTTGGATGTCTTTAGTAGGCAGGAGCTCAGACATGGAACATAGGACTCCAATCTAAATGTGCTATTCAAACGCAGAGAGGGAGGGAATTGCTGCTCCAACCATGATACAACCCAAGTATGAGGAAAAATGCTCGGATTTCACAGAGGAAAAGAAGACTCTTACCATAATGAAATAGTTTTGGGAGATGAGCAGCCTAACTGCTGGAAAGTTTTGGAAGGTGTCTTGAAAAAGAAGAGGTTAAAAGGAGCATAAGTAAAGTCAGGGATCTTTGCAAATATTTGTATCTCCTAAATGTGACTGGAAATCTTCAAAATTGCAGTGTTGATGGAAATTAAAAATTTAAACAACAGAGTTAACATGTAAAAAAATTAATTTGAGGTCATGAAGAAAGGCTGCAAAGGGCCTCTGAGAGGCAATCAGTCATTTGCTTTCTGAGAATTTATACAGCAGGATGATGGACCCCAAGCAACTAGCTAGAAAATCATTCTGAATAAGGGTAGAGTTTTAGATAAGGGCAAAGAAACTTTCTTGTTTCTTTGAAAGAATAATGGAAAACAGACTTTAGATATGTATGGAAGTGGGAGAGTACAGTATGATTTAAAGTTTGGCTCCAAAACTTAGACAAGGACATTTGCCACATGTAAGAATCAGATTCATTGTGACTGCAAGTAGCACAAGCTCCTCTAACCTCAGCAGCCCTTAGGCTTTGTTGCCTTTTCTGTGCTGAGCTGCTGTGTTAAGCACTCTTATAGTTTGGGATGAATCACTCCATCTAGAAATTGAAGACATTTATACCAGCAATGGCAGCGGAAGGAAGTCTGAAATAATTAAGACTTGGGTCAATTGGACTACATATAGGATAAATAGGATGATTCTGAAAGAAGTTTGGAGACTAAAATAGCTACAGCCATCCATTCTCCTGCTTTCAGCAGGGTTCTTGTGGTTTAGACAGCTTTGATGCTGTTCTGAAAAGGTAAACTTCACAGGTGTATAAACCCATTTGCCTGCAGTGTGAACATGGCTGTCTGCTGCTCAGGGCACAAAACCAAAAGTAACTCAAGATGGACTTTGCAGATTTGGAGATTTGAAAGCATACTGTCTCCCAAGTCCAGGAGAACTGCCTGTAAAGGGCAGTACAGGCAGGTTGATGTTGCCTCAAGAGCAGCCTGTGACAGAATAGAGTTTTCGCTGCATTCTGTCAAATATAGTACAGATGTAGCCCGAGAAAAATAGGTAGTAAAACAGAATCTTAACATTTCATATTGCTGCTGATAAAATCTATGTGCTCATGTTTCAAAACAAACATCTTAAGATTTGATAACATAATATATTGCACTTTTTCACTGAGGCCCTTTCTTTTTAGGGGACACAGTCACTAAGGGGACAGTCTTTTATAGGTGTCTAATGAAATCTTGTGCTTTGGCCACCTGTTATGCATCACATCATGGGCTTCTACTGAATAAATGCCTTTTGCTTTGCACTCTTACCTGGCTTTAACTATCTTTTCCAGTGTAACAATTTTTATCTTGACCTTAGTGGGGTTTGGAATATTTTAGCTACATGCACCTCTTCCCACTTGCTGGGAAACTTCAAGCTTCTGTGGTCAATATATAATTCACCCAAGAATTCCCTCCTCACTGAGCCACAGCAAGCCTAACTTCACAACCACATTACCTGAAACCCAGCCTCCATGCCCTCAAGCCCAAAACATTCCCAAAGCACTCAGCTGCCAGCAGACAGCCTGGGAAGGCTCCAACAGGCATCTAACTCTCTAGGATCCACTGAAGGACCATGTTAAGATCATATCCACCATGGATTTGCCAGAAAGAAAAAAAGATTTAATGGAGGAAAACAAAAGTCTGAGCAAGAAAACTAAGAGGGGAAGGGAAAACAAAAAATTGTCATGACGTTTTCATACCTCCGGGTGAAATTTTTAATACAGAGAAAACAAGGAATTTTAAGAGTAATAAATATGGAAGACTGCATAAATGAGAGTAACAAACAACTCCCTCTCAAAATTGCTATGTACTGAAAATTATTCTGTGTTTATACTTTTCATAGGGTTTTCCCTCAAAGTCAAATTAAAATCTATTTGTCATTTCCACCTATGATATGAAATCCCCAAATTGTCCTTGACTCACAATGAATGAAACACAACTATTTTTAAGCTTCTTAACTGTGCATTCCCTCAGACTTAAATGTCTTTCAATTCCTTAGAGCCATGACCCTACAAATTGCATTGATCTCTTCTCTGACAGTGTTCACTGTTGACATACTAAAGACAAGTTTTTCATAACTGGATATTCTTATCTCTATGTAGTGCTCTTCCATTGTTGTACTCAGGTACATTGAGATGTTTTTTAGAAGGAAGTTTCCTACTTTGTTTCTCACTGTGAGCTTATTTGTACAAATGCTTCTAGACCATACTCACAATACCTGCAGAAACACTGTTCAGCTCTCAGTGTGGCAGGAAATGCTGCCCTGTCTTCAGATGCATCGATCAGACAAGGAACATGATGTGCTGAGGAATGCCTCTCTTCATTTTTCTCAGCTGGGTATATTGTAAATCCATACCTGACTCTGGGAGGTTGAGTGGCTCAAATTTTCTCTCATCTGGTAAGGCTAGAACTAACTTTTTTCACACTGGTCTGCTGTTAGTGGAGTAAAGAGTTATGGGACAGCTATTAATAATTTATAATTTATCTTTAAACTACTCAAGATGTTGCTCCGGACACCCAATGCCAAAATACCAGAAGGTATTACAACTCACTATTATAAACTAAAATGTATTAATTAGAAAAAACATTCCAAAACACTTGAATCTCTAATGCAAATTTAAAAGGCAAGTTAGAACAGCAATAAACAGTTTCAGTCACAAATGCAAGAGTATTTTCAATTAATGAAAATATAAGAATGTGGGTTTGAGTGAGAATAGCTGAAAGTGCTTTAATCACCAATCACAAATCTGACAAAATAGGAAATCTGGTATTTTTTAACCAGAAAAGTCGAGACTGAAGGAGACTTTATTTGCTATGGTCTTCAGTTTACCATGTTGATTCTTCTATTAGAGTTCTCATCTTACTGGTGGAGCCACACGAACAGACTCACACAGTACAGACCTTGTAATCTATCCATTTGAATTCAAGGTGGAATGCAAGATAGAAAACTTTATTAAATACTATATTGCTTCATTAGCTTCATTAATGTAGTTTGTGTACATTTGATGTGTACCAAGTGGTATTTGTAAAAATTACAGATCTCAAACCTCTTTTCTTTTTTTATATTTCTGTACTTATATTTGAGAATAGCTTCTTTGAAAAATAATCACTAAATGTGCACTAAAATTCCATGTTTAATCACATAGCCTAATACTATATTTGCTAAAGTCAATGTTGTTTACTTTTAGCAGATCATCTGATCTTCAGAAAACTACCAGGCTCAGAATTTGAATGACTGGATGTTTTGCTTCAAAATTTGTTATCATTTATGTTCTTTAGAAGTATATATCAATATTTCAGATATTTCTAATTAATAGTTTTCCATTTTTGAATAACAGATGGTATCTTGTGATATTACCTAAGTTTTACATCTTGTCTGTTTTCTCAGTACACTTTATAGCATTAAGTTCATTCTTTTTCAAGTATTCTGGGCTGCTAAACATTTGAAGTCCCTGTACATATTGTACCTTATGTATTTTAAAGAAGGATATTTCTTTGTTTCTCTTGATCAATAATAGGATTTTTAAAAATTTCAAAGTTCCAATGGAAGATCTCCTAGTCTATAATTTTATTGCTCTTGGCTTTTGGTTGAATTATTTATTATATCTTTACACTTCCATCAAAAATCAACTTAACATCCAGAGCATTTATTGTACTGTTAGACCATAAAATATTAAATAACTGGGAAATTACCAGCACCTCAAAATACAAAAAAGCCTTGAAATCTTTGCTTTTAAGTGAAAGTCAGTGTGGCTAACAGTCTTCACTCAGTGGCTTTCAAACTGCTGCCTCTGCAGAAATACTAATTCCCAGGCCCTGCCTTTCTTTGCAAATCCAAAGCTTTTTCCAATAATGCATTGCTCAAATGATGGGGCAGAGGCAGCAGATGCTGCTGCTGCTTGTAGTTAACCATTTCATAGCAAGAAGCATTTTGTTTTCCCTAGGAATTTTCAGAATTGTTTTCCCTTTTATGCAACTGAAAATACTGAGTGCCATGTAGGAGCTTTTTAGATCTTAAAACAAGCTGAATATCTAATATACAATAGAGTAAATGAACTCTGTGACTATGCTACCTCTAGGGCACAAGGTGCCAAGGCTTGAGCACTGTCATGTCCCTAGACCACATCATGTATAGACATGCCTGGACACAAGATTGGGACATCATGGCCTCATGAGTGTCCACTGAATAAAAACTTTCCAAAATTACACTGAATTATCATTATTAATTCAAAGTTCATTAAAAAACAGCTCAAACCTAATCAGGACAAAGGTGAGAGTTATTTACTTGTTTATTTTTTACCAGGTCTGTGTTTTGGAAGAAGTTTCTTTACAACAGTGATATGACTTTTTAAAATTTTATTTTTATTTTGAGAACTATATGAAAAATATATAGAATAGTTTTTGAAGTTAACTAAAATTGTATGTTTAAGAGCAGATAATAATTATGCTACTGTAAAGTGAAATTGCCAATCTAGTAATAAGCCATTTCTTACACATTATTAGGTAATTGCTATGTTCAAGGAAGCTTACTAAGAAACACCAGAATCCACTTATTGTTAGTAAAAGTAATTTGTGTGTTCAGAACCACGAAATGCAGAGGGACATGAAGGGAGAACTGCAGAGGAGTTGCCTTAGCAGGGTCAGAAGATGCCAGTGACCAAGGTGCAGTGCCTTGCCCACATAAACAGAAATGCAAATGTCATGTGTTTACAGACTTGTGTTGCCTGCTGCATGGCATTAGCATATAGCATACCAATTAATTTGGAAAACACTTGATTCACATGTAGCCCGTGTATTTGTTGCATCTTGTAAAACCTGAGACAGGCTGAGGGCTGCAGGAGGGGATTGAGGCCACAGACCCATCCCAAAGTCATGGCAGTTCTTCCTGGGCTGCAGAGTTTGTGCTGTAAGCATCTCCCATTCCTGAGCACTCTTGTTTCACAGACAGTGTAGATGGACCCCTCCCTTTGGGTGCTGCACTGCAGTAACTCAGCAGCTGATACCCAGCTCCATCACAGGCTGCTGGGGCTGCTGCTGCCTCCTCTCTGCACCATGCACAGCCACCTCCCAGGGCATGTCTTGAGTGCACAGTGTCTAAAAGCAAGGGGATAAAATTTCAAAAGTTGCTTTCATATGGTGTCTGGACTTCAGTGCACTATAAAAAGTACAAATTCCCTTCAATTTGGGGAGTTTATTACTGCACAACAGCCCCATCACTGTGCATGAAAAGCAGAAATTCTTTTAATTTCCTTAATTATGATTGATTTTTCCCCCCTGTTGTCTTGTGTGGTAAATATGTTCTTGTTCTTCCTGCATGTGCTTCCTTGACCCAGAAAAAGTTCAAGAATGAAATCTGTACTTGCTAAATTTGTTAGAAAGTAAATAATTTTATCATTGTCTTTTGGGCTTCTGGCCTTTCTACTGACCATATGAGATAGCAAGTACCTGAATGCTGTTGATGGGTCAGGCAACCCACTAATTTGAGTATGGCAGTGCCTTTGGGTTTGTTAGGTCTGCAAATATATCATTCCAGGGTATGGAGCAATCTGTTTTCCATCAACTTTTATTTGTTTCCCAATTGTGGCAGTATGCCAAGACCAGAACTTAAATCTTATTTAAATTCAATTTAACCTTAATGTTAAATGAATCAGTAGCATTATGTAATATACACTGCATAGCCTTCATGGCTTTGTTTGTTTTTTTAACTGAAGATAGGTGCTACTGTGTTTACTAAGGTAAATATAAACAGATGTTTAAGAAACAGATTATTAAGAAAATTAAACTTGAGTTAGTAATGTAGATTGCCAGTAAAAGGGGTCAATGCTCTGATCAAATGAAAGAAAGCAGAAAGATTGCTTCTCTGTACTGCAGTCATTTGCTGCACAAGATATGCTGCAGGAGCAGAGTAAGCAGAGAAGCCATTCAGCTTGGTAGCAGTCCAGTAGTTCTAAGCTATTAAATGCATTTGCTCATATGGAGTACTAATGCAGCTACATTGTGACTGTCTCATTAAAATATTTTCTTTCTTTATGAAACTGCATGACTAATTTTTTTTTCAGTTTTCTAAAATAGAAAAGACTTGTTTGCAGTTAATTAGACTTGGAATTAGACTAGCGAAGCAGTAAGCCAAAGCAAGCTACTTCTTTTTAATCTAAAGCAAAACCTAGTAGCTGTATTTTGGTTTAGAGATACATTAGTTGAATTTAAAAATATATTGAGAATAGCAGCTTCAACAATGCATACATATATGTAGCTAATAGAGATGGATAATATACTGTGTCTACATTATATGATTTTCTAATTTCCTCTGAACAAGACACAAGGACAGGACTGAAAATGTAGGTGTTAGTGGGAGAAAAGGTTGCAGGAAACAGCTGACAGGGAGCATCCTGCTTTTACCAGCATGGGGGTTTTGCTGGCTAGTTATCTTGTTGGGGAAGGCTGCCTTGTTTTACTTTGCTTTATTTTTCAAAACTTATGCTTGTATTTTCTTCCTGAGTTAAAGAAATTAGCTGTGAGTGAACACTAGAACTAAACCCTCTTTGCCCACAGTTAGTGCTACATGTTTTCTACTCAGCTAATATACCTCTGGTGATTTTCAACTGAATTTTCTCAAATGAATTTACTAGGTATAATAGAGAAATAGCTCCAGGAGAGGAATCAGAAGCCACGACTGCCTTCCCAAATGAAATCTTACCTTTAAGATGCCAAGTTTGTGTTTTCTTACACGCTTTTTCTATCCCATTAATCTTGATGTCATTCCTGCCCAGTGATGGTGGAGCACTGCAAAGAGAGATCAGGTGGTCTGTTGGCTGGGGTCATGGTAGAATTTTGCTGACTGATGGAAAATTTGGCTTTGAAGTCCCTGGAGCTGATGAGGGAATTTAGCATAAATACTTATGCAATGTAAGCCAAGCAATTGTACAACAGTGTGGATATCAGAGACAGGAGCTGCATTTCCTGTCTGTTCTGCTTTCTGGCTGATGACAGAGTGCCCAGAGAGTACTGAACTGCCTTCCTGTATCACACAGCTACCCATGGCTGTTTGCAGCTCTGTGGCAAATTAAACAGTCATCCTCTCCCCTCATCACCCCCTTCAGCCACCCTGTCTGTGTGTCAGGGTTAGTAATGGAAATACCCAGCTGCAAAGCATAAGCTTTCACTTAAACTGCTATATACTGTTTGATTGCTTCCAATATTTCATATAATTTATTTATAGCTCAGTGCATATCTATGTACCCTATTCTGACATCTGTAGTATTACTGTACCTACCCTTTATTTAAAATTAATATGCATTAAATAAATGCAGTTATCCAAGTCTAAGTAATGTAATGCAAGCAAGCCCTTGTGCCAGATCTGCATTATCCATGCTGAGAGGGAACATCAAGAAGATGGTAAAAAAAGATATGGGAGAATCCTATTATCAGTCTAGTAATATGCATGTTTCCCTTATAAAGCTGTCCATGAGAATTAAATTGAATTTTATATGTGAGCTACAGGGAGTCATAAAAAGTTGTATAGTTCCAATATTCCAGCCTGATTCCTGCCCTTCTGCCAAGCGTGTTGCTTTGGATATCCTAGCTACCTTTGCTACCTGCAGTAAAGCTGTAATTGAGACAACAGCACAGACTCAGGCTTGATTCTGAAGCCACACATACAAAGCTGTAGTGGCTTCCCATTGATAAATCAAGAGTAATGAGAAACTGTGCCGATAAATTATGAAAATTGTTATAGAAGAGATGTAGGCTCTGTGAGTTTATATGTAGATTCATAAATTTGTCTTTATTTTGCAGCAGTTAAATTTTAATTCATGGCTGTTATACCAGAAGGTCAAACATCAAAGCATGTTTCAGTTTTAAGAGTATGGATAATATAAAAAAAAAATCACTTGCTAAAGTTTAAGTATGTTCAGTACTGTAGTTCTACATCTACACAAAGGTCCTCCTGACCAAACTCTCCAGAAACTCTTGTTCTGAAGGTATAAAGGATATTCAAACTGACTAGTACTAGATGTTATCAGATTAGGAAATAATCTTGTTCAAGTTTGTCTCTATTTCAGAGAGTTATGTATTGTCTAAATGACTTTTTCAAGGAGCAGTGTGTAACTGATTTGAAATCATTGTTTGACAAGGTGCCATCTCTTCATCTATTTCCAATATATCCCTTTACTTACCTGGAAAAATTATTTAGATGAAATTTGAAGACTGTAAAGATACCCAGATGCCCTGTGGGTATTTGATAGTTTAGTTACTCTCAAAGAATGCATAATCTGGAATTGCACAATGTGTACAGCAGCTCACATGCAGGAGGGCAGTGATTATTTGGGTATCACCCAGATGGTCTGTGTGTGCACTGCTAATCCTGTGTAGTTCTGGCTGCCTCTGACTTGATCCACGTGGGCAGATCAGCTGTGCTTGGTGCAGTTACACACATGCAGCTGAACAACTTCTGACTTATTCTGCCTGTGCTCTGCAGATGGTCTGATCCCTGCATGCTGAGTGTGCTCTGCAGTTAGCTGGTTTACAACAATGTATACTGCAAAGTATACATATATAACTACATATATATATTATATAAGTATTTTTCTGCCTGAGAAATATCAGAAAAAACAATGATTCTACTCACAAATATTCTGAATACTTTACTTTCCAAAATTTGAAATGTTTTCCACTGCTCATAAGAAGAGCACTCAAACAGAAAAATGTAGAAGGAAAAAACTCATTCCGTGTAGGACAGTAGGAAAGAACTTAGTGAGAAATTAATATTTTGAGTATTCTTATATTCTTTCCTATGTTGAATTGCTAATGCTTTGCTAAAGGAAAAAAACAACATTTGGATCATGTAAACAATCTGTAGTTATTCAATTAATATTTAATAAATCACTTGGAAATCAAAATGATATCAGCTGATTAATTGGTCAGGTATCAATTTTTATCCATCCCCATCACAGATAAGTGAGAATAGATCCATTAGCTATAGTAAAGGAAATACAAACCTTGTGAATTGGGATTACTACTGTAGTAAATTCTGTATGTATGTAGTATTGACTTTTAAATTTATAGAAGATTTCTGTTTGCAATTCTGAGGATTTATAATAATTAAAATGTATGAAAAAGGGGAAAATGTATCTGGAATATCATCCTCTAATCTGTTAAGTAGAGGATAAAAAGTAGGTAATCTTCATAAAGCCTCCTGAAAGGCTTTATTAAGTACAGCCTACTTAGATTTAAAGGTGTAACTAACTAGCTCCATGTACATTGGACAGCCCAGAGAATTAGGCTTGATTATAGATTCTAGGGTTGATTATAGAAAAATAACGTGGAGTTCCTTCTAGATAAAGAAATGCACATATTATTAGAAAAGCCCACAGCATCTGTTGGCTTCAAACTTGATATATAGTCACAGTAGCTGAACCAAACGTTTTTGCAAGGTAACTAATGGCTGTGAAACATTTTGTTTCTGTGCACCTGCAGGCAAATCCCGCGGTGATCCTTGTCCTGCATGCCAGGTGTGGACATTGATTGAGCTAAAGTGTGATCCTGACACAGCACCCTGTGGTTTCAGATCTCGTATTTGCTGACTGCTCTCTGGCTGCCCATTCTCTTCCAGCACATGAGACCAGCCTTGCTGCTGCCCAGCACTCCCACTGTGGCAGGGACACCAAGGGCTGTTTGCAGTGGTGCTTGTGGACAATGAATGAAGGTTTCAAAGGGAAAAGGACCCTCATGGGGGAGAGGAGGGGGGGGAGGAGAGGAGAGGGGAGAGGAGTGGAGAGGGGAGGAGAGGAGAGGAGAGGAGAGGAGAGGAGAGGAGAGGAGAGGAGAGGAGGAGGAGAGGAGAGGAGAGGAGAGGAGAGGAGAGGAGAGGAGAGGAGAGGAGAGGAGAGGAGAGGAGAGGAGAGGAGAGGAGAGGAGAGGAGAGGAGAGGAGAGGAGAGGAGAGGAGAGGAGAGGAGAGGAGAGGAGAGGAGAGGAGAGGAGAGGAGAGGAGAGGAGAGGTCTAAGTCTCTCCTTTTGCCAAATTAGTTGAGCAGAGAAGAGGGCTTGATTGTGTCTCTTGAGTCTCTGTATCTACCTGAAGCCCAAGGAGCAAGTTGTATTAACATTTGGGTAACAGCTTAGTACAAGACCCATCTTCCAAATTGGGGTGGCACTCATGGGGATCAAAAAATTCTGTGATGTGGCTGATAGTTCTTTTTATCCTCCTTTCCCAGTACCCACAAGGTGTGGTTGAACATTAAGGAACAGTGTCAGAGTATACAAATAGTGAGTTTATAATTTCAGTAGTTAAGTGACTGAAGTGGCTATTCACAGAAGTAAACATAACCATGACATAGGAAGCTGAGGACTAGAGGATGCTGTCTGTGTGGAGAAAGGCAAGATTTAAATCATTTTTGACTGTGATTCATTTTCTTAGATCCTCCCACCTCCCACCAATGGAGACAGAGCAGTATTATTCCTTTTCTCTTGGAAAGAAGGGAAGCTGTAAAGAATTGGTTTTGGCACGAGTGTCTATGTGGCTGAAAACTTTGTGTTTGGTTTGAAATCAGCTCACTTTAATTTTTTTACAGTGAGAAACTTGCACCTTGACTGTTTGAAAGTAATTCCTCCAATTGTGGGTGATGATCTTACATACCTGTGTGAAATATGGGGAGCTTTAATTTGTTTTAGAAATCAGGAAATTTGAGTTTGTGGAGACTATATGTGATTAAGATGTGTTCACCCTTGCACTACTGATCAAGAGAATTTAAGGTTTATTACTTAATTATAATTTAGTGACCTTCTTCTTTAGTTCCCAGCTTTATTTTTTCTTTCTTCTCCCTTTATTTGTCATCTAATTTCTTATTCTTCATATTGACTTTTAATCAGTAGAAAGTTAGCCCTATGTGTATTTGCTTACCTTTCAGCTCCTTTCCCAGTAATCTGTTCTTCCACCTGTTTTATTTTTCTTTGTTCTCATGTCATTTTTATATTGTTAATCCTCCAGAGTTCCTATTTTTTATATTTTTGCATTCTTCATTTTCTCCCTTAATTCTTCAATCAATTGCAAGCTCCTCTTGAGCCACTGTTTTTTCTCTACTTCCTTCCTAATTTCCAGCATCTTTCTACAGATCTTGGGGTTGTTTGTCACTTTTTAATTTGTTTTCATGTGTTTTCCCCCAGCCATCTCTTGTATTCTCACTTCTCTTTCATTCCATAACTCTAACTTATTTCAGTGGCTACTGACCTGCTTTGACACTTGAGTCTCTTGAAAGGCTGACTGATCATTTCATAAGGATGTCTGCAATGGGTGGAGACTGCATTTATCTCTTTACATTCAGGCATGCAGGATAAATGCACCATTGTGAGCCCAAATATACATTTCATCTGTATGTCTGGTGTCATCAGACATTTATTCAGCAGCATGGAAGATGCCAAATCCGTAGTCTTAATAGGACATATTTTTTTTCTTCTTTTTTTTTTTTCTTCCTAATAGGTTTCTTTCTGCAATAGCAATATATAAATAAATATGTGTACTAGAATACTTCCAGAATTTTCCAGTAACAGCTATTTTGTAAAGAACCAGACACACGGTAACAGCTAAATTGAAATAATACTAGGCAGTTGTTCTTCTTATCTAAAATAAGAAGAACATACAAAAAATTTTCTCATACAAAAAATTTACTTTTAATAATTACTTTCATACTTCATAATATACAGACTTGATTTTGTAAAAATGGAAAATCTGATTTTACAGTGCTTGTTTTCTGACACTTTTGCTGACCTCAGTGGAATTTTCTGTGTTAGCTCTGTTGAACTGTTCTATTTATAGTTACCAGTGTAATCCTGATTGATTCTAGAAGAGTGTGATCATATTATAACTAGAGTTATAAGGAAAGAATGTATTTGATTATTCTTAACTATCATGCCTTTCCTTATTTGGAGTAAAAGACTATTATAGTCCTGAAGCTAAGAAATTCTTACAGTTTCAATAGTGTAAGACCAACACAAATGCTTCTTACAAATGCCAAATCACTGACTAAACTGCTTGCTTTGTCTTTTTCTACATGATTTTCAAATTGTGTATTTGAAAAACGTAGCAAAAACAGTTGCAACTTCAAAATAACTGTTACATTTTTTCTTACTGGATGATTTCAACATGTTTATTTGAATTTTATTTTCTGCTTTCTTTTAGTATTTTCCTATGCAGAAGAATAAATGGTAATTAAAATGTGCAGGATGAAAAGATGGAGCAGTCAGTGCTTGTACCACCAGGACCAGACAGCTTCCAATACTTCACTAGAGAGTCTCTTGCAGCTATTGAACAGCGTATTGCTGCAGAAAAAGCCAAGAATCCCAAACAAGAGCGTAAAGACGATGATGAAAATGGGCCAAAACCAAACAGTGATTTGGAGGCAGGAAAAACACTCCCCTTCATATATGGTGACATACCTCCAGGAATGGTGTCTGAGCCCTTGGAAGACATGGACCCATATTACATCAATAAAAAAGTGAGTCTGATATCAATCCTGTTCATGTGCCAGTGTTTGGAGTGTGCATTGTGCTTGTTTCATTTTCTCAGAGTGGATCTCATGGCTTGTTACTTCAGTACCTTAGTTTGCAGTCAGAACTCATTTGCCTTAATGGTTACTAGCTTTTCACTCTTTTTTTTAAATTTATCTCAAAATATCTTTCTTTTATACAACTGACTTTATATCAAAGGAACATTTATATCAAAGTTGAAGCATAATGTGTGATTTTTGATTTTAAGCAGTATGTAATACCTATACAAATATGTGGATATATAATATGTATATACTGTGTGAACTTCTTACAAATGAACATATATGCATACTGAGTGCACCAAAATTCTCTAAGGTTATTCAGATTTAAAACTGACAGCATGAACAGATGCATAAAGCATTTAATTCACAGAAATCTATGATAGCAAATGCTTAGGAAATTTATGGAATCGATAGGGAAACAAACAGATAAGTAGTAAATGTAACAAAAACAGTGTAAAAGTGATTTAAAAGTTTCACTAAAACTGCTCTTGGACAGGCCTGAAGTCCTTTCAGAATGATCCTGCTGCTTGGCCTATTAGCAGCAGAAAAAGTGCATTCTTTATAGCTATAACTAGAATGGGTGATAGTTTAATTACTGGATTCTATGATTGTAAAAAAATTGTCAATATTAAGGCAGGAGTTATTTTCAATTTCACAAAATACTGAATTCTGAGTGTCTCAGTTTGCTACATTTCCTGTGATTTATGAGCCCTATTTTGACAAGGCAGAAAATACTGTGTGAAAAAACAATATTTTTATCTCTATTATCTGGTGCCTCTGAAAGAGCCTTTATCTGCCATTCACAGCATATGAAGATGTATCTTTAAATCACAGTTCTACTTTTACAAAGATAAAAGATGTGTTTCTAAAAAAGCAGGCCTTGTAGAGTTCTGTACTAATTGTGTCTGTTTATGATACGGTATTCCATATAATTTTATCCCTACCTACCCACAGCTCATCCTGGATCTTTATAGTCAAGACAGTCTGTCTGGCAGTGCAATCAGATACATGATAGATATGACCTATGATAGATAAGCCTCTCAAGCCCTTGGGAATAGAAGACTCTTTCAGTCCCTTCACAAATGTAGCTGAAAACTTAACTAAATCAACCAGGTCTGGTGATAGAGTTGCAAGAAATGGAGAGAAAGCAGATGAACATATTCAGTCAAGTTTCTGCACTACTTGAAAGGAAGAATCTTTTTATTTGCACACTAAATATGTATGGTCCAAGCACATACCCTCTGGGATTCTCTTCTTTTTGCTGAAGTCTGCATATTCTGTGCACGTGCTTTAATCTTCTACAGGATGGAAATAGAAACAGCCCTTTCAGTCTAAGACAAGGCAAAAAATTTCTTAAATGCTTCGATTCTCTCTGTTTTTCTTCCTTCGCTAAAAGGAAAATAGATTTTTCCTAACAGAAAATCAACACCTGTTTCAGTTTTTCACCTGTAATTTTACTTTAAAATATCTAATTTGTAGATTTTATTTTCTAGCTATGTGTGAAATCTGGAAATACTTTTGTCTTGTTTCATTTATATTTTGAAAATATTGGCAGCAGTTGATGCTCCTGCAGGTCCCAGAAGGAGAAATAATTTGAGAAAAGCGTGAAGCAGAAGTGAACATCTCTAGGAAGACACATAGAAATCCTCCATTTTTCTCAGTAATGTTTAACATTTCAGCTTCTTCTTCACCCCTCTCTGAATTCCACCTTGTAAAGCAAAGACATCCATCAGCACACCCTGCCCAATGTGACAGTGTGACAACTGCTGCACAATCATTAAAGATGTTATGTTCCTCCCTGGTGAAGCTTTGATCTGAAATGTCATGGATCTAATGAAAAACACCAGAAAGATGGAAAATACTTGCAAGAAAGGGTTAGGGCAACTGTACAGGATTACCAGATGCCACAGTTTCTTCAGAGCTCTATTAAGATCTCTGCATATGCTATAGCTAATTTCTGGACAGAAACTATCAGAAAGTTTGGCTTCCAAACTTCCAAATAGGGATTAGAAATGGTTGCTCACAGCACTGGTCACTGTGTTTATTTGTAAAAGCTGTACAGGAATTTTAGGAATTTTTTTATTTTTATGAGTTTGGGTCATGAATGAAGTCATCCATCATTTGCCTTATATGCAAATATTGCATCTCTCTTACTTTTTTTTTTTCTATTCTTTGTACCAAGATTGATCAAGTTCACTGTATTTTTCATGCGGTGAATGTTTAGATGACATCTAGAGTGTTTTGTGTTCCATCCTTGGGTCTGCTCTTTCTAAGCAAAAGGTTTGTGCATGCCATGATTTGATGCAGTTTAATAGAGAATAAGACAGAAATAAATACATATTTTGAGCTGGTTTGAGAGCCCTATTTTTGCCTAAGGTAGGTGTGAGATGAAAAGTTAAAATAAAAAAATCCTTTTAGATAAACAAAACCAAATAGATATAATACTTTTATGGTTTTGTAAGTGTGCTTCAATGCAAGACTTACCACAATAGAGGACATCTTTGTACTTAATACTAATCTGAAGTTGAAAAGAAAATGAAAATATTGACAACTGCTGTTTGACAGTAGGACAGCCCTTTATAGCAGGTTTACACACTTGATAGTATGTTTGATTTACACTGTTTCACAGCCTGAAAGTCAGCAACTCTGTCCTTGAAACATAATTATTTTATTGTAAAAGAATAGATTAATGTTCTCCTATACTTATGATTTCTTCATACTGAAATGCTGCTGACTGTGGGGGCCAATAAATGCTGGTCTTTAGAACTGTGAAGTTTAGTATCCTGAAGGGTCGCAATTCTCTTTTACTTTTACTTTTTTTAATCCAAAATTGATTAAAAGTGAATGGGAATTTCACTCATGTTTTGTGTTCTGCTTCTGTAAGTGCAAATCTGTGTGCTCTCAGTATCACAGTGGCTGCCTGTGCATGCTCCAGCTGCCATCAAAAGGATAACCATGTTCACTTCATTGTCTGTGGAGAAAAGATCAGCTGGAATCCCTAAGATCCTGACCTGGGGCATGAATCAAAATCTGGTCCACTTGGTTTCATTCTTGAAGGGCTGGCTCTTTTCCTCTGAACCCTCTGAACATTAAAGAGGAGAGAGAGAATAGATGGAACCAAGTGGGTAAAACTTCACTTTCCTCCTGCTGTGATAGAGATACAACATTGTTTATTGCCAGTCCATGCCCTGCCTCTTGCCAGAAGGATCTGAATGATGTCTGTCAGCAAAAATGCCTCCTTTTCTCCTGGCATTCAACGATATCAGTCCCTAATCTGATCAAATCACAAACTCCTGGGTTTCCCAGATGTGCCTTGGGTTGCAAAAACCCAAAAAGATTCTGTAAAGTTGTGTCAATTTATTACACCAGCAAAGGTGAATGCACTAGTGATTTTGGATATTTTTATAGCTGTGAAATAATTTTTAAGTGAAAAGTTCCAGCAAAGCAAAAAAGTTAAGGACTTGCTAGAAAAACATGTTTCACAAGACAACCACAAGCCCAAGAAGTGGAAACGTGTGGTATGCTGTGGGTCTCTTGTTCTAGCTGCTGCTGGAGCTTTTCCAGGGAAGCTGAGGACCCAGCTCAACCCTGGTCCTGAGTTTTAGAAGGTGGAAATGCAATGGAGTACCTCATAATGCACTAAATCTTGCCTTCCAGAAATTACATTTAAAGCTAACTAGGAGGAAGGAGAGGAGAAATAAGGTTTTGGGAACTCTTTATCCCAAGAGATTCTCAGGGACTTATCTTTATTCAGTGTTGACTCTTCTCTCTTAGCTACATCTTTTCAAAACACTCCTCCTCCTTTGGCCTCCTAAGAATTTAGTTTCTGGCTTTATTTCAAGTATGGCAGAAGATGGGTTGGATTTTAGGTTCCCTGTTCAAAAGCAGAAAATCAGGAACTTCCTTTCAGGGAACTCTGAATTTATATTCACACTCTTAATATTTTGAGGGTGAGTCAGTTTTGTGCCTTTATAAAAATGAGTAATACATAAGGCCTGAAATTTGTACATAATCCTTCCTATACAAGCATTAATCTTACAATTTTTTTTAGAATTTATCTAGCTTTTCTTAGTGTATGTCTACTTTTTCCTGACAGCTTTGGGTACAATACTTCATGTTCATCCACACTGCCTACACATTGGCTTGCATCTGGGTTAAGAGTGGAGTGAGATATAACAGGCATAGCAGGGAGCTTATGCAGACAGGGCTTACATATCAGATCCTATCTGTACTTTTAAATGAAAATTCTCCTTTAGAAATAAGGTTTAATTCATGTTTAAGGCTGGAAGTTAGAGGACCAACAAAGTCATTCTGAAAGCTCGAGTCACAAAAATGCTTTGAGTGAAAAATTAAAACTGAGGTAGAGAATTTATGTCTTGTTGGTTCTGCTTATGCAGGGCAGCAGAAAGTAGAACAGCTAAAATAGCAGCAGCTTCCAAATGAAACTGGAGCTGTGCCAGCATGCTGTTATTTTCCATAAGGCATGTTAGAAAATAGATGTATGTTTAATATGCTTGTGTTCAAAGATTTTTTTTTTTTCTTAATGTAGGTTGACTAAATGAAGGTGCAATAGTCTTAGATACAGAGTTAGTAGGAAGTGAGATTTTTAATGCATTTTGTCAATCACCTCATAACTACAAAAAAGAGCATGAGTTGGAGGTGTCTGAGATGTGAGTCCTGGGGGCTGGGGACAGACCTGGTAGAGGAAACTCACTTTCCCCCTTGGGGTGTGAGACTTTAAAAACTATGCCAAAAAGTAATTCATCTGGTTGGTTGCTTTAGCAGTTGAAATGAAAGCTTCATGTAAGGTCAGGTCATCTGCAGGCTGTTACCTGTAAGCCCAAATTGAATGTGTAATTTGGAAATTTTAGCTCAGACTGTCCTCAGCTTCACATGCAGTTTCTCCATTTCTGTGCAGAAGTGGGAAATCAAATACATATCTTATACACTCCTACACATCTTGAGTTTGTACTCAAGACAGTGTAAAGTCTGCCTGGGAGTGTCCCTTACTCCCAAGGGTTTGCTTTGGAGGAGGTGGTGTTCTGTGTGGAGATGTGACAGAGGGACAGCTCAGGGAAGAAGCTACTGGGACTGGAGCAGCTTTTCCTCACAGTTTAACCCTTGCTTCTCCTCTGCCTTCAGTAAACCCCCATCTCTACATCTCTCTCCACTTTCTGTGTGCTTCTAGAATTTGTATATGTACTCCATGGTCCATACATCCTAACTTTCCAAATCTCAGCAGACTGAAGCATTGTCCTTCTTGAAGCTCCTTGCCATATTTTCCCTGTCTACCATCTTTCCTGGAAATAGTCATGTAGTTCACTGCTTACAGTCTTGAAGCAATACTTGATGTCATGGACACCAGATGAAACCAACATATCCTTTCCCACACTTCCACTGGAATTCTGGTTTATACCTCATTTCATCAGCAGCTTAACTAAAGTCAGGGAGGCTTTCAATTTTAGACATTTCCCTTTAATTTCATTTGAATTTAGGTTATGATTATTATATCGTCCCTTTCACTGGATGCAGATTTCTTCTGAGTTACTGAACCTTCCTTCCTTCTGCACTGTTTTTCATTCTTTTCTGATTGATCTAGCAGTTGGTGAACACCTTAGTGACACAAAAGAACCTAACAGCCCACATTTTGCGTGTTGTAGTGTTAGAGCAGATGCAGCCACGATGTCCTGCAGTGGAAACAAAGCAGGGTTTGCATGTTTATCTTTGCATGTTGTTTATCTTTGGCTCACGGATTTATTTGAGATATTTAACCTACGGTGTCTTCTACAATTCTCTGAAGTAAGGTTTGCACACCTGCAAGTTTCTCTAAACTTGATTAGCTCCATAGATATTAAAAGTTCAATGTTAAATGTATGTATTTTCTGGGAAAGTTTCACATCTGGAAACTACAATTGTGCAGAATAATCTGAGATTGTCTCTTGCTCTCCTCCAGTAAGGTATATTCAGATTCAAGTCCTCAGAGACCTACCTAGATATGGCTGTATATGTTATTGCTATTTCCCTCACTTCTTAGCACAAGAACCCAAAAATTAAACTTGTGGATAGTCTATTAAATCAGTTTCCAGAAGGATTTCTAGCTATTAAGACTAATGTATTAATAAAGTCCTCAGGTAGGGTGGATAGGAGTGGGGGGGAATGCACCACCACACCCTGCTTGTGCTATTTCAAACATAAGTAAAATTATCATTTCAGTTAACAATTTATGCATCTTTATTTACAAGAAACACATTAAAAGGAATGTGACTTTGCTGACTTTGTTTAATGAAGAAGTAAAATAAAACCATTAATGAAATGAATTGATTGCATTTTTGTATGTCAGACTCATCAGGTAAGTACTGAAAATAATTTTTACTTGAAAATAGTTCATGCTTTTTGTGTATTAACTGTTCAAGAAGTCCCAATTTTGGTGATTGCTTACTCATAGCAGTTTTTAAATGAGAATCTATAATGAATAAACATTGATAAAATGTCTTTTCTTTCTCTTTTTCAGACCTTTATAGTATTGAATAAAGGGAAGGCCATCTTCCGATTCAGTGCCACCTCTGCCCTGTACATTTTAACACCCTTCAACCCTCTTAGAAAAATAGCTATTAAAATTTTGGTACATTCATATCCTTTTTTAGTGGTTGCTCAAAATGAAATCAAGAAAATATATAATGATTTAATTATAAAGAAAAGTTCAGGATCCTTTTGGGGTCATGCTCAAGGTCAGCTTTCCAGCCTGCTGCAGCAGTGTCCCTGGAAGCCTGGCTCATGCACACTGGTTCTCCCAAACCCTTCCAGCTGCACCACAAGCCTCTGCCAAATCTAAAACATTGCCAAAGAGCACAGGACCATTCCTGCAGACACTTTACAAAGCATCTGTACATGCACACAGTGCATGGACTGGGGGACCATGACTGATGGGATGTGCACAAGGTAAAGTTTTAGACTGACATGGGGCTTTGCTGCCTGATGGTCATAACAGGTTGCTGGGAAATTCTAGTGGTTGAGTTTTTGGTGCAGTTGGATTTTTTTGCTGGACCTTAGAGCTGGAAAGTGTAGTTATCAAATGAAAATTTCAGTGTGGCAGTAAGAATTTTAACATTGAGCAAGTAGTGAAAGGAAGAATCCTTATTAATAGAGACTGCTGGCAGAATTTTCTAGGTCTTCAGAAGAGATAACAAACAAGGCTGGTGGTTGCTGGCTCAGAATACCTTTTACTCTGAGCTCCTGGGACACTAAAGCAGTGTGAGAGAAGGGGTAGGTGTCAGGCTGGAGAGGAGTTAGGGAGCATTTGGGGACAGTAGCTCGGGGAGCTGACAGACACAGTGGTGGTGATGGTGAGGAAACACAGCCAAATACTGTCAGATTGCAGCCTCCAATGAGTGCTCATCTATTCACATGGCACTGGTTTACAACACCTTCCAACATTGCATCTGGCTGAGCTGTGGGTAATGCTTTTCACTGGCATATTGGTTACTGAGTTTGGTCTTGGTTTTAAGTTTCTCCTAATTGTCTTCAATGAGTATCCAGCTGGTCTTGACGACAGTAAGAACAAAAGATATTCCAGGAGACAATATGTAATTTCAGCATTTTCCCTTCCATCTATGAACTGATTGTGTAATTTATTATAGGAAGAGGTTTTCTTCCAGTATATGGACTGATTTATTTTTACAACCAGCTAACTATTGCAGGAGCTATTTTTATCTTAGAAATAGGCATAGAACTGGGTTTTTTTTTTTTATCCAAAGCATAAGAATAGATGTGCATATTCTGTAATTTTTTTATTTATTATACATTATAGTATAAACACTGCAAATATTAGTGTTTTAACTAGGAGCCATTAAATATGTTCCCTTTGCAGCTCAAATGTCAGCTGCTTATACCTTAGCTGCTTATAATAGAAAGAAGGGTAAAATTGATTATTATTTTTAATAATCCTCTGACTTTTTTAGATAAACTCTATTTCCTCCACATTTTGTGGCAGGTGTTTGGCATTTTGGCCTTTGTAATAGAAATGTGCCTTTCACTTTCAGTGTGAAATAGAAGTGTTGAGCACAATGAAACTGGCACATTGATTGGAAAACCTTCATCTGTCTGCCCCCCATATTCTCTGAACCTCTGTGTGGGGTGCTCTGATCACATGTGCCCAGACAGGTGAGCAGGTGTTGCTGCCCTGCAGAGAAACAGAGTGTGTCTTTCCAGACACACAGACTGCAATTATTCTCACTGCCATTACCTCCTGTAATACTGGATACAGAAACTGTTAACAGCATGAGTTTCTCTCTGCTGACTCATCTCCTGGTAGTCTGCTTTTTTTCTTTCTTTTTTTTTTTTTTTTTTCCCTTTTGCCTGCCTGACTCGACTTAAGGTAGAACATGGAACTGAGGAGGCAGCACAAGAGTGATGGGAGATGGCCAGGCTTTGGCAGTTAATAGGAAAGAATGAAAAGGTGACAATAAGTAGAGTATTGAGCAGTCAAATAAAGGGAGGTGGCAGTGGCTGGAGCTGCAGAGTATTAGAGATTTCTGTTAGAACTGGGGAGGTGCACTAGAGAAAATGTGTAAGTGCTCCTGTGCTAGGCTTTGGAAGCTAAAATTACAGTATTCCTCAGTGTGGCCTGACTGCCAGAGAGTATCTGTGAAACTAGTTGGCAGGTTTTGGCTTTTCCCCAGTTGTTTCATCTTCCACCAATCCACACAGGCGATGAGACTTCAGCTGCTCCTGTAATTGATTAGCTTGAGGCTGTGTGGTGTCTCTGCATGCCTATGTGGGCAGAGCATGAAAAAGGCAGAACATTTCCGTGAAGAAGTCATCATAGATCAGATTTTTTTTTTTGCCTATGTTTTAGAATTGTTATAGAACATAAAATAGTAAATTAAGGGAATATTGAGCTTGTAAATCAGTCGTTCAGAATGTGGGAGAGGACAGAAGTGATGCACAGACATTGTGTCAGTTATGCTTAAGGTTCCCATGAGAAATGGTTAGAGTCTCTATTTCTATGTATTTTAGCCCTTAATGAGCATCTTCTCCCTTTCAGAGTGAACAACACTTTGGTGACTTTTGGCTCCCAGATGGGCCAACTTTTCTAAAGAGTGAGCAAGGACCTACCTGTGGCCATCATTATGAATGGTACTGTGATACTGAGCTGAAAGCACACAGCACACTGCAGAGGGGTGAAACCTCAGCTCTCCTAAGAGCACACTGCACTGCTCTAACTCATGAGATGACTGCAACTGCAACCAGGCATCTCCAACTTGGATTCCAAAATGGATTCTCTATATTTAAAGGAATTTCATAATTAAATTAAAACAGGTTCTTTAGACCTGTTGTAGACTGTGATGGGAAATACTGTAAGGGATTCTAAGAATTTATTTTAAGGAGCAGAATGACTTTTACTCTACTGAGCTTATATGGCAACATAATCTTCCAAACTAATTAAATAATTTTCTGAAATATACCAACATATCCACTGCTGGATCAGGCATTTAGGCAAAGGGCAAATACTTGTCTGTGGGAATCACACAGCTTATTCCTTCCCTGTGATTTGAGCGTTTATTGAAAAGATACACTAAAGTTTGAATTTTTCAACTGCTGTTAGCAAAGGTCTTAATGATTGAAGCAATTTTCTGAGAAGTTTAGATCGTGGTGCTATTTCTCTTATTCCTCCTTCACCTAGAGTGAAAGGTTGAGTTCATGGTTTGCATTTCATGGTGGTGGTTGCATTTGGTTGTTCTGGGTATATTTTTATGCCATCGACAAAAACAAAATGAAACAAAAACAAACCAAACCAATCAATCTACTATATTTTTTTTTAAAATTAAATCCTGGACTTTCAGGTACAAGTTTAGCTGCAAACATCTTTCCTTAGTTTAAACTATTTTCTTTGCCAGTTATGGTGATGCAAGTACTTTTAAGGAATACATAATTTAGAGAGATGACTAGAAGAAAATCAAACCATTTGGTATAGATGTCTAGCAGCACTTATTTTTTGCTGCCATCATGTGGCCATTTTGAGTCAGGTTTTCATCTAGTTTGGTTACTTCAGTATTTCCAAATGTTTGAATTGAGGTTATTGCCACAAAAGGGAAGAACTGCACTGTGTGAAGAGGCAATGATCTGGTGGACAAAGAACATTGCATTGGATGTCATGGAGCCCCAGTGGGCCCCAGTCCCACCTCCCTAGAACCAGCCCCTGTGAGCTGTTAGTCTGGATTACATAGTCTCAGAGTACCTAAGCATTTTCAAATTATTACATTAATAGAAACAGATAAGAAACTGCTTTTGTTGGGTTTTGAGAGAGATCAGAAATAGTACTGGAAAACTATTCATGTTAATCTGTGAGCTCTCTGTGGATTTCTGTTTCACTGATAGAAGCATGTCCTATTAAACTGGTGTTAGGAAAACATGTAATGCACTCACTTCAGCAAATAAAAACAGTTTTATTTTAAAACTGTTATTCATATTTATAAAACTATGTTTTATTCTGTGTTTTTATCAGCCTGACTGTGCTGGGTACTGGAGTGGCACTGACTCAGCTCAGCTCTGACTGGGTAAATAGCAGAAACTTTTTTCCCTGGCATATGCCAGCTCTTGATTTTAGTACCAAGCCTGTAGAAGTGAAAGACTAACACTTATTCAGTCATGCCAGGTACTTAAGGCAAACTGTGTACTCCTGCAAGTTATTTTGGTTTTGGCTGTTGCTCAACTCGTGTTACCTCCCAGGGTGTGAGAGCCATCTCCTTTCAGTGCCAGCTGAAAAGAAAATATGAGGACACCAGCAAAGCAACATGACAGGGTCAACAAATTGAGACCAGTATTAAAGTCTGATGTACTCAAGTGAAAAATACAAGGTTAAGCAATGTGTATGTCAATGTTTACCAACGTCTAAAAGTTTTGTGTATATTTTTGCTATACTTAAGCCATGACTGATGTGATATTGTGTGAATAACTACTGTGTTTTCCTTAACTGTACCTACATTATTCAGCATGCTTATCATGTGCACTATTTTGACCAACTGCGTATTTATGACCATGAGTAACCCTCCAGACTGGACAAAGAATGTAGAGTAAGTTAAACATTATTTCAATATATCTTTGTCTGTTCCTGCAGGAGTTACCATGCCAGTAACTGCAGTGCAAGATGTGCTAGCAGGAGCTACCAGAGGCACTATGACTATTTCCTCTCTGAACCATGTAGAGATGTGGAATAATTATCTGAATCTCATTCTAGTGAACAGCTGGCTAGAAAAAAACATGAAAATAGTTTACAGATAGTATTCTACTGAGATTCCATTTCTCCATCATTTAGCACCTGCCCAATGTTTTCACCCTTACACCATTGCATTAGTAGCAGAATCGTGGGCACCTAAATGCTCATAACAGTTAAGAGCAGCATACAAGCTGAAGTGAGAATGAGAATTCAGTGCATGCTTGCATCCTTCCCTCTTTAAAGCCAATACCAGGTATTTTACCTGTTAGTGACTCAGACAATATCCAGTAACTTATGCTCACAGCTTTCTCTCTTAACAGTAAAGGACCTAGTACTTCTTACTTTTAAACTGAATGTTACCTATAAATTTTAATGTTATCTATTTGATGGATTTATTTATTTTTATTTATGTACAAGATCAGGACTGCTGTACTTCAACTGCACAATGAATGCATGTAAATACACAAGTATCTCTGATTAATAGAATATATTTTAGAAGAAATTGCTTATTTACTGTATTCCTTCTCCAGCTGTGAAATAAATTCCTTTTTATTTTATCCTCACATTTCTGTCAGAATACCAAAGTAAAAAATTGCTACTTGTTTTGATTAAATTTTCCTGTGTTTTTCAGATATACGTTCACTGGCATTTACACATTTGAGTCATTAATAAAAATCATTGCAAGGGGCTTTTGTTTAGAAGATTTTACTTTTCTTCGAGATCCATGGAACTGGCTTGATTTCACTGTCATTACCTTTGCGTAAGTTCTTGTTTTTTGCTTTTTCTTGGAAAGAGAAGGGCAAAAAGGGCATGAAATTAGTATCGATACATACCAATTTTGTTAAATGGAAATTCTTTTATGGACTTACTTTTCTCTAAAACAATTTTCACTTTCAAAAATGCGTATTTTGATGTAAACATAAGTACTGCAGAAGCCATTAGTACAGCTAGCATTAGAGAGGCTAATTTCATGTCCTGCTTTTTTTTTTTTTTTTTTTTTTTTTTTTTTCCCGAGCAGAAATGGAGCTTCCCTTTGACCTCATTCTCCAAACTTACCAATCTAGTCTAGATACATTTTAGGCTTTCAAAAGTAAAATCAGTGCGATTCAATTCAGAGACATTTAATTTAGCTGAAGGCTCTGAAAGTATATTAATGCAAGGCAAACTGCAGTGAAAGGTAAACCTCTGACTGTTGCTATTTAAGTTTTTTGCTAAAAACGCCAAAATGGTCTTGATGAAAGACCCAAGTAAGTAGTATAAGCTCTGCCTCAATTCTGAATAACTGTGATTTAATCCTACAGGTATGTAACAGAATTTGTAAACCTAGGCAATCTTTCAGCTCTTCGAACTTTCAGAGTATTGAGAGCTTTGAAAACTATTTCTGTAATTCCAGGTAAGAAGTAGTTGGTGTAAGGTGTTAGGCCCCTTTTACCTCCCAACTGTTCCTTTTTATCCTGTCATTGTGTTTGTGTGTGAACTCCCCTATTACAGATATGTGACAGAGTTTGTGGACCTGGGCAATGTCTCAGCGTTGAGAACATTCAGAGTTCTCCGAGCTTTGAAAACAATATCAGTCATTCCAGGTGAGAGCGAGGTTAAACACTGAGGCTGACTTTAACTTACTGAAACAGAATTCATGTTTTTTAAATATAAGTCTTATTTCTTTCCACAAAAAAGCAGGAATCAGAAGATATCAGAATTCCCTGAAATCTCTGATTCATTGCTTTTGAAATGAGCACTTTCCTTTTGAAATCAGCCTCTGAGTTTAACAGATTTTTGCATGAGACATTGCAGTACACAGTGTGTGTGGTTTGCATTGTATGACGTCAAGCTTTGTTCTCCACCTTCAATGAATATTAGTAACCCTGAAGTTTTCTTACCCATGTGTATCCTACCTACATGATGTTATGTGGTATTTGTTGTGAATATTTCTGTCTAAAAAATAAAATTGTTTGAAATGTTGACTTACTAAGAAGATGAAGAAATAAGATAATAAAGAATAGCATGGGTGTTGCATGGGGGATTTATTATCTTAAAAAGTTACAATTTTTCCAAACCATTTCCAGTTTTATAGCATTTAATTTGAATCCTATTTATTGTTGAACAGGCTTTTTACTTCTGTCTTCTAAATCTAGTATGTTATAAAACTGATAGTAGTAAAGGTTTGGAGCAAGATGTATTGACAAATGAAAAGAAAGAAGATGTTTATGTGAGATCAATGTACAGCATGAATAAAAAATAGTTGCTTGTTTTATTATTAAAACAAGTTGTTTTGAAATATATGCAACTCATTCCATTCACAGTTTCAAGTGGACATAAATTTATTCATTTTCACAAGTGAAAAAGCTCTTCACAAAAATGTTCTTTCACAGACATTACAATCATGTATTTGGGCTTCTGCATGAAATCTGTAACTTTACTGGGAGATACTGTCATTTTTGTGCTCTGAAAAAGTTTCCAACATCAGAATAAAAACTCCTTTTCCATTTGCAGGCCTGAAGACTATTGTAGGAGCCCTGATCCAGTCTGTGAAGAAGCTCTCAGATGTGATGATCCTGACTGTGTTCTGTCTGAGTGTATTTGCACTGATAGGGCTGCAGCTGTTCATGGGCAACCTGAGGAATAAATGCCTGCAGTGGCCTCCAGAAAATTTTACTTTGGAAACAAATATTACCTCCCAGCTAAACAGCAGCATAGGTGAAAATGGTACATTGCTTAATTCAACAGTGACTCCGTTTGACTGGAAGGGGTACATTGAAGATGAAAGTAAGTATTGTCTGCAGAATTCTCACTGAAGTGGTTTGTGGCTGACCCAGTTCTTAGAAGGAAGGAGGGAAAGGACAATAAATTTCATTAAGACAGAACAGGAGAAGTATTTTCTCTCTCCTATGTCTGCTCTAAAGGCCTGTGTGGAAGAGGGAACAAGGAACGTGGTCTTGCTATTTGTTATAGCTCTTTTTCTCAGCTCCATCTGCCAAATTCACATCTCCCCTGAGACAGAAAGGAGTCTTAAAATTACTTACTAGCCTTAAACATTTTCCATTCTGTTATCCAAAGCAAGATGAGCAGCAGCATGTTATGCCCTTTCTGGTGGAAATCAGAGACTTCTGCTATGCAATGAGAAGTCTAGTGGTGAAGTCCTCAGTATTTTCACCTTCCATTCATTCTTGTGCTTTATAATAATAATTATTATTATTATTGCTATGGAGAAGGGTTGAGGTCTAACAGATTTTTCTGCTAAAATTAATGCTTGTTCTTATAAATTGCAGTCATACAAAACAATTACATCCCTATCATTAATCACAGTTTCTTAGACTATTATTGTGTTTTCGTGCCCTGTTCTCTCCTCTTTTAGTCTTCTTGTATGCTGAACAGCAGTTTGTTAACCATTTTCTCTTACAATGTATTTTCTAGATCTCTCATCTGAATCCTTTCTTTTTCATGAGTATGCTTCCTAAAGTGCTTCTTAAATGCCATGTATAGGCATTTCTACTCCACATAAGGCTAAGTAGGAAAGGAATGGTAGCATAGTGACTTCTATTTTATAAATCTTATATACATTACTGTTGTTTGCAATTATAAGTTTTGTTCAGCCTTTATCTACCTGCTCCTGAATCTTTTACAGACTTCTACCTCATTGACTTTCACTTTGCATTTGCACAGTTTATTGTTCCAGCCTGAGCAGCACCCTATTTATTTCAAACCATCTCTTCAGCTGGCCTGGACCTTTGAAAATGTAACTGTTTCCTCAAACTCACCACCATCCTTATCAGACCAGTGTAATTTCCAAATCTGAAAAGTGTTCTTCCATCATCCAGATTATTTAAAACCTTGAGTAGCAGCAATCTCAGACAAACTCCTTCAGGCAGTGTTTTAATGCATCTTTCCACTTTGCTAATTCCCCAAAGTATGATTTTTCAACCAGTTTTGCTGATACAGAGCAGTCTGGCAAACTGAGAGTGGATAAAGAAATGCATTCCAGGTAAATGTGAGGGGACAAACCTAACCTACAAATGCTCACAGTTCATGTTGAGACAGGTTTGCATAGAGACTGTAGATGATGCCATACATCATCTCTAACAGTGAATGGTACTTTTGGGGTAAATTAAGAATAAAGGGGAGAGAGATATAGAAAAGAGATCACAGTGGCCAGCTGCAAAGAGAAGTCGTGGGGTCTCCAGGTGAGTCTCCTCACTTGGGTATCCTTTCCAGTGCAGCAGTGATCACAGCACTTTTCCCATAGCATCTCTGTGATTTTCATTAGCATCTCCTCAAATTCCCTACAGCTTGCTTCTTCTTGCAGTGCTATTAGCACTAATTGGAGTGCCCTTTGATCAGAGTGGGTGCTGCATGGACGACTGGTTTTTAAGCTTTACATGCATGTTATTAGGTCACTTAATATAAACCAAAAGCCACAAGCAAAGAATAGGATAAAGGAGGAGAAAGAGAGATGAATCTCACACCAGTGATAATTGCTTCATCTGAGCACCTGCTGTGGCAATAGTGTGTTTGCAAGTATAATGTCATGAGAATAAAAGTGACATGAAGAACAATATGAGGACACAGGAAAAATAATGCCACAGAGGCACTGGAAGACACTGCCACAGCAGTTTGTGTGTAAGGCTGCAGGGAAAATGAAAGGCAGGAGTGCAATTGGAAAGCTCTTAACAATACAGAGTCTGAGGCACCTAAGGCAGTCTGGTGCAGCCAGGGCTGACTAATTAAGGCTACAAGTCTGCAGCCAAAGAGCAAAATAATATCCTGTTCACATAAATAAATTATTGGCCAGGAAAACAGAATTTCCCCTGTATTTAGAATTAGAATTACTTCAGTTGCTACTGGAATACTATATAAAGTTCAATTTAGATGGAAAGTTGAAAAAATGGAGGAAGCTCAAAAAAGAGCAGAATGATTAAAGGGTTGGAAAACATGCTTTGTACCAAGATAGACCAGGAGCTCAGCCTACTTAGCATATCAAAGAGAAGGTTTAAGGGGTTATTTGATCACAGCTAAAAAAAAAATCCATGGGGAACAGAATTTTCATAATAGACATATCTTTGATCTTGCAGGCAGAGATATAACAGGTTCAGTAGCTGAAGTCAAAGCCAAATTTTGAATAGAAGTGAGACTGCTTCTAACTGTGATCACACAGCTAATCAATGACTATGATGGATTTCCATCTGAATTTCTTAAACCAATCATTTTGTGAAACTCAGTTTATTTGAGCATGTGAATTCATGGAGATCCCATGCCATGGAGTATGGCAGTCTAAGCAGTCTCTTAATGAAGACATAGACTTCAAGGCCAAACTTAATTTCCCTACTTTTTAAGAAAGAATTTGTAAACTTAAGTTCTGATTTCATTTGATTTAAAAAAGACCTGAAGCCCCCTGAAAATAAAGCTCAATTGAATTGGTTCCAGGAAGTGCTTTATTGAATGGCTACATGAACCTTTGTTATATTTACAGAACTTCATATGTATTATGAAATTTATAATGAAATTACAAGTCTTATTATGACGTTAATAAGGTTGTCCTTGCTTACCAGCAGTTTCAAAGAGAAAAATTATCTTCTTACAGCTTCCTGCTCTCTTTTTGCTTGTGGGTGGGCAGACAAGATAAAAAAGCCAGCTGCTTCACAGGGCAATAAGCAGTTCTTTACCTGCAGCACAGAGCAGTGCAATGGCAGTGTTTTCTGTAGGAATTATGGAAATTATTATGCCATTAGTTGTATATACTATGCAGAAAAAGGCATGTGAGACTAAACTTACCACTGAGCTCATTTTTGGAGACACCATTTAGAGGGTCTTCATGTAAGCATTTCTGGCATTAATGAGTCAAGCATTCTTTTATTCTCTGTGCTTCTCATACCCTATGCTTACTCAAACAGCTTTAATCTTGCTTGAAGTTAGGTGTTCACCAACCAGGGAGCTTTTCCCATTTCTCAATCAATTAAAGAGGAGCCAAACTTACACCATTGGTGTAATGAGGAATTTTTCACTTTACTTTGGTAAAACACAATTCCAAGTTTTGCTCAGCCCGTGTGTTATAAAAATTTTCCTGTCATAGTAATATTTTGAGCAGCTGCCCAAGTGTGTCAGTGCACTCAGAGAAAGCCTGTGGGGCTCTGGTTTCTGTGGAGCTGGCAAGTACAGCACCCTTGCAGGGCACATCTTGTCTGCAGCACAGAACCTGAATGCAGACCTGGCGTAGCAGTTCAGCTCAGCTGGTGCAGAGCTGATCAGGAGTGACTGCTCCATGTAAACCACAGCAAGGCAGCTTTGAATTCTTCCCAACAAGTGTTTTGTTCCAGCATGTTTAAATCATGATTAGCTGACATAAGGCAGAGTAAGATTTGCTTCCTAAGGGTCAGCTGTGGCCAGCATCCTGTCAGCTTTCTGTTTACAGCTGTGTTTCAGCACAGAGCAGCTCTGCAATGCACACCAGCCCAGAGTGGCTGCAGCCACACACAGGGCTGTGCAACTGGCACAGCACAGGAGATTGTTCCCTGTGGGATACAGATACACCATTAGACACTGAAAATGAGCCCTTTGCAACGTGTGAGAACAAGGTCTGCATACAGCTTAAAGACTCATTTTTCCAAATGGTGAATTTTGCTAATGGGATGGAGTGATGCAGCTAGCCCAGGTGCTGTGTCCCTTCTTGCAGCAAATCAATACATGCTGAGCCAGCAGCTTGTGACACCTGCTCAGACTCAGAGTTCATTAGTGTCTGTAGCAGCCTGGTTGGGCAGCACAGGCAGAGTCAAGTTTAAACTCACCATTTTTAAATGAGATCATTTTAAGGGAATCTAACAGGACAGTTAAATGGAAAAGAAATGCAACATGGGGTTCAAATTTCAGGAAGCAGAAAAAAGTACCACCTTAATTCTGAAGCTGCTATGAATCAGCTGCTATGATTGGAGCTAGGGAGGTGCTCAGAGGAGCATTACCTTTTCCCCTGTCCTGTCCTTACAGACAGCCTGAGGCAATACTTTTGGATTCCATCAGAAATGTGACACATGGTCTACCCTGTATAAAAAACATCTGTGATCAAATGGGAGATTGTCATTACAGGAGAAGCTTCTCCTGCAATAATTCTTCCAAAAACCAAGACTTTAGCAATCAAGACTCTAGGTATCTGCTTTGAGGGAGAAAAGAAAAACAGGTCTCAAGGATACAATCAAGATATAAGCACAATTTTTTACTCATCTCTTAGTTCTTGTAAGAGATAGATCAATGTATTGGTTATTTAAACCATCTAAAATATCCTTTAACTATAGCCTTACAGTACAGACTATGGGATGTTTGGTTACAGGATGATTTGGTGGAACACACCCAATTTATTTTACTAAGGTGTTCAATAATTTTGTCATGTACTCTTAAAATCTTACTTAAGTAAGTTGTGACTGCTGCAGTAATTATGTCTGAGTTAAATGTAGGTGTATGCCAGGGCCTTCATGCAGTCAGTGGGCTACAGCTGCAGTGTGCACACCCGTGACCATCAGAGCCACTGACAGCTGGGTGGGTTTTTGCAGGGTTTCCATATTAGATAACTGTCACAAGTGCTTGTGAGCAGCAAACTGAAACTGCTGGCAATACTGATCAGAATGTTTTGAAGAAATTATGAGAATATTTTTTCAGATAGCTTGTAATTATTTTAATAAACAGCTGTACATTATTTCACAAAGTATGATTTAGTTCAGTGATCAGACAGAAGGGAGAATCCACATCCAGAAGCATTTGACAGAGTCTTTAGTAAATTTTGGCAGTTTACTAGTGAGTGGTGTGAGTGATAGCGCTTAATGATATTCATAATGTCATTTACTCTAAAGTTGTTGTCCTGCTAAGAAAATAACACTCCTTGATTAAAATTGGATCAGAAAATACCTTAAAGTTTTTTGAGATAATGGCTGTATTTTTAATTTTATAATTTTTAAAATTCTTTCTGAAACAGGTCATTTTTATTTTCTGGAAGGGCAAAATGATGCTCTGCTTTGTGGAAATAGCTCTGATGCTGGGTAAGACCAAATTTCATCATATTATTGCACTGTGTAGAGATTAGATCTGCATTCCATAGATGTGCAGTTCGAGTGGGGCTTGTTTTGAGTGACCACTTCTTTTCACATAAGAAAGGCTTTTACACTGGGCTTAGTATCTATGTTGCTGATCAGAGCCCAGTAGATTGGTCAGATAAACTGGGTGCTTGCTTATTGAATGAGTAATTTAGTATTAGTATAGTTCCTGCCTGGTTGATAAGTAACAGGAAGAGGAATACCTGATGAGGAAACCTGGCAACACATGTTATTTTGTGGTTCTGGCTGCATGTATGGGTACACTAACATCCAGTTGATAATATTAAAATTACTAAACAGGTAATGTCCAGTTTGTCTTTGTAGGCAGTGCCCAGAAGGATATACTTGTGTGAAAGCTGGCAGAAACCCCAACTATGGCTACACAAGTTTTGACACCTTCAGCTGGGCTTTCTTGTCACTGTTTCGGCTAATGACTCAGGACTTCTGGGAAAACCTCTATCAGCTGGTAAGAAATTTTTAATGAAGAATAGACTAACTATGCTTGCATCAGTGGTGCAAAAGGATTAGAGTTAATTTTCTTACCTGAGTTTTAACATATGAAAAACAGAATTTCTGTTAACATATTCTTACTTATAAATGTACTATTTCCAGACTCTTCGTGCTGCTGGGAAGACATACATGATATTTTTTGTTCTGGTGATTTTTCTGGGCTCTTTCTATCTGATCAACCTGATCCTGGCTGTGGTTGCCATGGCCTATGAAGAACAGAATCAAGCAACCCTGGAAGAAGCAGAGCAGAAAGAGGCAGAATTTCAGCAAATGCTGGAACAACTGAAGAAGCAACAAGAAGCAGCACAGGTATCATTTATGGTGTAGTAATGCTGGACTCTAAGGAAGTAAGTTTACTAGAGATATTCAACTTTTAATTTCTGAAATTGGAAATATAAAGCACCCTGTTGGTCTTTCAGTGACAGAGCTAGCTCAGAGGTTTTCTATTCTGCAGTGAAGAAGGGTATTGTGAATAATTCAGCCACCAAGAAGGAATATTCAAAACTAGGTATAGGTTATTCACTGTTTTCTAGTCTAGTGTCATTAACACTCTCTGGTAGACTTCTGCATTTAAAATTTACTCATTAAGGATAAGAGAAATCTATGACCAACACATATCTTGAGTCAACTCATTAATAATAATTAGAAGAAAAACCTAGGGAGAGGGTAGTCTCTAGAAAGTGTTACGATCTGGGACTTTTGGCATAGGAATTACATATTAGTAAATTAAAGAAAGGAAAAGATTTTGTTGTGGTTTGTTCAGTGACATAAATTCCTTCTGCATCATGGCAGGCAGCAGCAGTGGCAGCAGCAGCAGTAACAGCATCTGCAGAGTCCAGGGAGCCCAGTGCTGGAGGAGAAGCAGGAGGGCTCTCAGAAAGTTCCTCAGATGCATCAAAATTGAGCTCAAAGAGTGCAAAAGAGAGGAGAAATAGGAGGAAAAAAAGGAAACAGAAAGAGCAGTCTGGAGGAGAGGAAAAAGATGAAGATGAATTTCACAAGTCTGAATCAGAAGACAGCATCAGAAGGAAAGGTTTTCGATTGTCTATTGAGGGTAATAGACTGACATATGAAAAGAAGTATTCTTCTCCACATCAGGTACTGCCTATAGTTTCTTTTTAGTAAAAGCTTATATTTAAAGCATGATAGTCTGTTGCCAAACTACCTTAGTCTTCCTAAAGTACAGTAATATGATGCTACTGCATAAACAAAGGAAATGCTGATACTTTTATTACCTTAATTAGTGTTGCTAGTCCTTGAGAGGAAGTGCTCTAGCTGCTAGATTGCCTTGTAAAAAAAGCCCTCAGAATTAAATGTAACCTCTTATCTCTGTTCTTCTAATAGGATTATTTTAAAATAATATTAAAATATTCTCTGATTGATTATGTAGCTTTCCTTTTAGCATGATTCTATCTACTTAGACTTGTTAAAATGCTACAGTATTTTTCTGTTATAATAGCCTCGTATTTTCTTCGTTTCAATGATGTTTGAACCAATGTTTGTTCACTATGGGCAAGATGCTTTATACATAAAACAAGGTGCATGTATGAACTTCTTTTTTTTTCTTGGTGGGAATTTTGCAACTAATCTATTTGGCAACTTTAGCTGAAAAAGGAGTGTTCAGCACTGGTTTTGCCTTAAGAATCCATGAAGAGTGATACTTCTATCTGCAAAATATATCTGTAGTGAAATACATGCAAAAATTTCACAGCAGCATGTAGCTTCCTGGTAATATGGTTACTCTCATTTAAGAAAAAAAGAAAACCGGTGCTTATCTAACAGGAGTGTTATGTTTGAGGATTTCAGCTAATAATCACATATTTTGTTTACCTGCAGTCCTTGCTGAGCATTCGTGGCTCCCTGTTTTCCCCAAGGCGCAACAGCAGAACAAGCCTGTTCAGCTTCAGAGGTCGAGCAAAGGATGTGGGATCTGAAAATGACTTTGCTGATGATGAGCACAGCACTTTTGAAGACAATGACAGCAGGAGGGATTCTCTGTTTGTGCCACGCAGACACGGCGAACGGCGCAACAGTAACATCAGCCAGGCCAGTAGGTCATCCAGGATGCTGGCAGTGTTTCCAGTGAATGGGAAGATGCACAGCACTGTGGATTGCAATGGGGTGGTTTCCCTGGTTGGTGGACCATCTGTTCCCACATCGCCTGTTGGACAGCTTCTGCCAGAGGTGATAATAGATAAACCAGCTACTGATGACAATGTAAGAAAGTTTTAAATAGCTTAGGCATGGTGGCCTTCTCTTACTGCACCAGCCAGTGTTTTCTACAGAATGGAACCCTTGGCAATGCTTCCTGGTTGGTCAAGCTGTGAATGCTCCTGCATCTTGTAAAATCTTTAGTATATAAAACAGCTAAGATAGGTTTGCAACCTAAGCATTTACTTACAAAGATTCTCATGACTAACAAATGCAAGTCACAGTTTGCAAGTAATAAAATAATAACATACACATTCATAAAAATGCTATGCTTCACTCTACTACTGTGCCATACTTTCCTTTAGCTGATCTAAAGGTCCATCTAGCTATTGAAGTTGACATACAATGGAAAATATTATACAAAAATGTTATAGAACTACAATCAATATGATGCTGTATTATCACTATCAAAATTAGCATTATTAGTTAATTTTGATATTATTCTTCCTTATCAGCCTGGTTGAAAATGTAAGGAAGTTGTCAATTCCTTATTTCCATTTATTTCTCATTCCTATATATTTTCCATCCATTTCTGGTGGAGTATTGTAGTATAGACAACAAACAGTTCATTGGAAGATAACAGTTCAATACGTATTTCTGAAAATGCAAATGTCTGTGTGAACATACGTGCAGCACATATTGCTGCCATTCTCTTACCATACACAAGGTAAGAGAAAACGTCTCCAAAAAATTTCTTGCTTAGTCCAAATTTGTCTACTCAGACTGCTAACAAGTACTAGCATGAGGAAGCATGAGGAAGTCAGACTTTTCTTACTTGCTTCAGTTTGATCAGGGGAAATGACTATTGTGTTACAAACCCCAGAATATTCTGTCAGTGGGAGCAAGGAAAAAAACTACAGCTTGCAAAATTTTGAACTCCTTTTCCATTTGTTTCAATTTGTTTAAATGTTTAAAGACTTTTCATATCTTAAAGGGGAAAAAAAGTGAAAATTAAGTAAACTCTTTCTCAGTCTTCAACTGTAGGCACCTATGATCTAATGCCTTCCTAAAATTATTTAAAAGGCACTAAAAAGTAATAAAAGTCCGACATGATAAAATATGAAGTGCACGGAGCACGTGTCCAAGCTAAGACATTACTAACAGGCTTTTTTAATATTGTAGTATGGTTGTTTCTTCAACGTGGCCTCACCTGCTATCATTCTCTATATAGGGCACCACAACAGAACCAGAAATGAGGAAGAGGGTATCAGGTTCTTTTCATGTTTCCATGGACTTCCTGGAAGATCCAGCTTTAAGGGAAAGAGCCATGAGTATTGCTAGCATCCTCACAAACACTGTGGAAGGTGTGTGCTATGCATAGCTTAATATTTAATCCTGTTTTTCCCATGGATTTCTGAAAATTTGAGTTGAAACTTGAAAAGAAATTTAAAGTAACTTAAGTACAGATAACATCCAACAAACTGACATATATTTATCTGTAAACTCAAAGCTCTTTATTTATTAAGTTTATTGCATAATTAAACATTAAAATTATTACATAAGGAAGCATTTCTATCTCATTGTTTTGTCACCATCTAACTCATGTGCATGGTCATAACTGAGTGGATGTTTCTGCACAGTAATTAAAATGTATTATTGGACACAAAAAAGCCACTGAACATTTTTCAAACATATGCAACTATTCGCAAAATATATATGCATTTTTATAGTTATATTTATTCAGTTATTCTGTAAAGCTATTCTTGATGATCAAAATGGGGTTTTTTCTTGAATTAGGAAGGAAATTTTTACCTTAAATGCTACAAATTTCAAAATAGAAATATTTACGTACTAGAACAGTAGGTGGGATAAACAAGCTGAAGTGTAATCAAGGAGAAATAAAATACATAATACAAACTGATGCATAAATTGATGCTGATTGGCATAGTGATTGAAATACAAACAAGTTGTGCTTGACTGGTAAGCTTTGAACATAGCAAATATATTTGACAGCAATTTTTAAAGACTTTCCTTAAAAGCCCTGTGGAATGGGGGCTTAAGGAATGTTAATCACTACCACTACAGACTGAAAACTTTCCTGGTACAATTCATATTGCAGGGAGGAATGTTAGAGAAGTCACACAGTTACATATGTAAACTTTCTTTTCCCCACAGAACTTGAAGAATCGAGACAGAAATGTCCACCATGTTGGTATAAATTCGCAAATATTTTCTTGATCTGGGACTGCAGTCCACATTGGTTAAAAGTTAAGCACATTGTCAACTTAGTGGTGATGGACCCATTTGTTGACCTGGCTATTACAATTTGCATTGTTTTAAATACACTCTTCATGGCTATGGAACATTATCCGATGACTGATGAGTTCAATAATGTACTTTCAGTTGGAAATCTGGTAAGTTTGTTGAGGCTTTACGTTCACAATTTGGAAGGAAATATGTCTGTAATAACTAAAAGAAAAAGTTTTCACAGTTATTTGAATATTTATTGGCCTTCAGATATATGTATCAGAACATTTCTGGAAATTTGACTCATGTAGCTTAGGATACTGTAAAATCAATATACTGCTGTGTTCTGCAGAATCAAATTAAATATTTAAAAATTGGTTCTAATGCTGCATTAAGTAAAGTCCATCTTAAGCAGAGTTTGATTTGAGTAACTACTAAACCAGGAAATGCATTGCTTCCATGGAAGAGACACTATGCAAATAAATGTGGTGTTAATTTCTTAATCAATACAATACAAATCTTTAAATTATTAATGTGTTTTTAATTGCTGTTTCCTAAGCAGAAACTTACAATAGCTAAAAGATCCCTTTAAAAGCATTTCTAGAATTTTCTCCTGCAAGTCTTTTTATATGGATAAGTGAATTTTTTTCTTTCTATGCTTTATGAAAAAAACATCCCGCAGTACTTTTTCCTCTCCTACTTTTTATTGTTTTATCCTCTGATAATTAGTAAGAGATATTTTCCTCATGTTGTCAGCTGTATTTTCTCTCTTTCTCTCTGCTTCAAAAAGATAAATTATTAAAGATTTCATGAGTTAACTTTTTGTAGCTCTCCTGCTTTTGAACTGACAGGTTTGATCACGTAGAAGTATCTGCAGCTACAGTCCTACTTTATCTCTTATTTTAAGAATTGATTTCTTATAATGTGATTTTTAATAATCCTTGTTTTGTAATGAGGGATAAATAGATAATTTACATAGCTATAGAGTTTAGGAGGGAGAATGAATAGAAAATTGTATAGTTGATTTTCATATGCATAAAATAAGGGAAATTTGAACCTTTGTTTCCTGATAAAATGTAAAATCTTGTATTGTAGCATTTTATATGTTTGTTTTCCAACGAAGAAAATTCCGTATAAATCTTGGTGTATCTCTGACTGCAAAGGGAGTGTGAGAGAACCTGTCTATAAGCCCCACATTCTTCCAGTTTTAGGCTCCCTGACATAAACCCCTTTTGCAATAGAGAGGATCTTGGAGGTTGGCTGCTCCAGTAGTTCCACTTCAAAGCTCCCTGTGCCGTTCTGATTGTTAGGAGCCTATGTCAGCATTTCAAACTGTATCACTCCTATGTCTTTCTCATGGGTTCCAATCCTGTATCTTAAAAATTGGTAACTTTCCCTCTCTGGTGTGTTTATCTTGCATACATTTAAAGACTGTAAAAATCTATCCTGAGTATTGGTGTTCCTAGGCAGAGCAAGTCAGACTACTCTTTCCCATCTCCTATTTATCCCACTTAGATTATTCTCTTTAGCTGTCCTATTTTGTTTTCAGCTTGCTGGAAAATGGGTTATCAATACAAAAACAAACACAAACCCCAAAAACATATCAGAGCAGGGCTCAAGCAGTTTTTAACTGTGACTTTGGTACATTCTTATCATATGAGGAATTCTCCCAAAACTTCCCTCAAAGCTACTCAGGGTTATTACTTTGGTGGGTCTTAATTATAATTCCTACTTCATTCAGCATAGAAATTCATGATGAGAAACCACTACCAGCAGTACTTTGTTAAAAAAGCCTTCTTAAATACTCTTTTATTCCTGACATCAAAGTGTTTGAGCCAACCAACTTTGCTGAACTTACTGGGGACACCCAGGTAGAAGTTACTCAGCTTCAGGAAATTGTTGTACCTCAGTACATTATAATATATCTCAGTTGCTGTATCAACTGAGACACATTATAATATACCATTTTTTCACCCGGTATAAATAATCACAGCTCTGTTGAACTGAATCCCAGGCCATAACAGACAAGAAGCTGTCCCCCTCTAATCTTAGATTTGGCTTCATTTGCAATTTGTATACCAGGGAAGAGCTACACCATATAATTTATTGGAAAGCATTCTGGTTTAAGTTCTGAAAATCAAATTTCTATATTGTTTGTACAGTGCTTGAGAAAGCCCATACCCTTAGAAAGTTGAAATGGTATTTTAAATGTTATACAAAAGTTTATGTAATTTGTTTACTATAAAATTTAATTAATATAAGAATCATCTGGTTTTCTGACACTTGTTTTGGGAAGGTGGGCATAATAAATCACTACAATAAGTGTAATTATTTTAAAGTCTTGCCTTTTGATAAGACATGCTTGAATTAAAAAACCTAGACAACAGCTAGATATGGAGTGTTATGTTTCACCATGAAATAACAAACTGCCCTTTGAACTCAGGTCTTCACTGGAATCTTCACAGCAGAAATGTTTCTCAAGATAATTGCAATGGATCCTTACTATTATTTCCAGGAAGGTTGGAATATTTTTGATGGTTTTATTGTAACACTTAGTTTGGTTGAACTTGGTCTTGCAGATGTGGAAGGACTATCAGTTCTTCGATCATTCAGATTGGTAAATATACTTTAATTGTACTGCTCTTTCAATGTGGCTTCATTAAAACACTTTTATTTTTGTCTTACAAATGTCCTTGATGTTTGCTACAATACTGATCCTGAGGACAGTTTCATTAGAACAAATCCTTACTGATTTGGGTATCTTAGAGTCTTCAGTGGGAATTGATAGAGATCCAAACAGATAGCAGGGTGCCCTGGGCCTATTTCCATTGTATCCATTATACATACACACTTTAAACACCCCATTATGCAGAAATAAATTGACTCACTAGACCTATTATGCTTTCATTGGCATCACAGGAATAGTTCTCCACAAATACCAGTTGAAACGTTGTCCAGATGATTTTAACAGGTGAACCCTAGACTTTAATTTCAAATGAGTAGCTTCTTTGGCCTTCAGTGAAAGCTATGCTTTGAGAATATCAAATTACAATTTTGCAAATCTTTCTTGAGGGACATTTCCATCTTCATGCTTTTAGACAAGATGATACCCTCTGAACAGTCCAGCTAAAGGCAGCAACATCCTTCCACAAATTAACTTTAACATATCCTAGTGTCTTTCTGGTTCTCCTAACAATATTTTTCTTTCTTTCCAGTTGCGAGTTTTCAAATTGGCAAAATCTTGGCCAACACTAAATATGTTGATAAAAATCATTGGTAATTCCGTGGGGGCTCTGGGGAACCTGACCCTGGTGCTGGCCATCATTGTGTTCATTTTCGCTGTGGTTGGGATGCAGCTGTTTGGGAAAAGCTACAAGGAATGTGTCTGCAAGATCTCCAGTGACTGTGAACTTCCTCGCTGGCACATGCAAGATTTTTTCCACTCTTTCCTGATTGTATTCAGAGTGCTGTGTGGAGAATGGATAGAAACAATGTGGGACTGCATGGAGGTTGCAGGCCAAGCCATGTGCCTTACAGTCTTCATGATGGTCATGGTGATTGGAAACTTAGTGGTATGTAATCAAAGTGTTAACAAAAAGTGATTTGTCAAGAGACTGGTCTCAGTCCTGAAGTGAGCTAAGTGCTCTGGCTCTTCTTCAACAAAGCACTTAAGCAGGTAGTTTCAAGAAATGCTTAAAATTAAGCTTAAGAGCTTTTTTGGATAGAGAACAAGATATTCTGCCATGTCAAAATCCTAAGAATATCAGAGTGGGCATTAAGAATGTGACTAATTTCTCTTGGCCCTTTGAAAATATTTTGTGCTCCAAATAATTTAAGTTTATGGGCTCTTTACAAACCATTTGCTGTGAAATTTTTTTTTATTATTTATACCATATGATTAGTCACCTGAATAATATAATTTTTGTCATGTGATGGGATAAATTAAACTTTTTAATGATGCCGAACAGCAAATCTGATAGCTCCATTTTTAGTTTATTGGCTTTGACACCAAAATATTTCTATATTGTGGGGAATTAAAGACACATTTACAGATATTAGTCAGTTGTACCAATATTTTTGAATAGTGAGCAGGACCTAAGCTAAGCGAAATAAGCTTGGTTTTTATAGAGAAGAGAAAAAATTTTGAGGGTACTTTTTTGGTTATGGTGAATTTTTGGGATTTCAGCCTTTGATGTCACTAGTAGGACATTTTTTAATAAAAGAAATGTTATTTTTTAATAAAGTCTAGAACATGGTTTTTTTTAATCTTTCTGCAGGTACTGAATCTATTTTTGGCCTTGCTCTTGAGCTCATTCAGTGCTGACAACCTGGCTGTGACAGATGATGATAATGAAATGAACAATCTCCAGATTGCTGTGGCAAGAATGCAGAAAGGCATAGATTATGTGAAAAGAAAAGCACGTGAATTCATCCAAAAAGCCTTTGTTAAAAAACAGAAAGCTTTAGATGAAATCAAGCCGCTTGAAGATTTAAACAATAAAAATAGCTGCATTTCTAACCATACAACTGTGGAGCTAAGCAAGGACCATGACTATATTAAAGATGTAAATGGAACCACCAGTGGTATAGGCACAGGCAGCAGTGTGGAAAAATACATAATTGATGAGAGTGATTACATGTCATTCATAAACAACCCAAGTCTCACTGTGACAGTGCCCATTGCTGTGGGTGAATCTGACTTTGAAAATCTAAACACAGAAGAATTTAGTAGTGAATCAGACCTGGAAGAAAGCAAAGAGGTATTTAGATATTTTTTGCATTTCTCTGGTCTTTTAAGGATCTTTGTTATGTGGGATTTTGTTTCATTCTTTAGGGGTTTTTTTGTTTTATTTCTCATACCGCAGTGTATTCAATTCTTAATAGTTTATTTTGACACTTCTTTGTAGATGGCAATAAATGAGTGTATAATGGAGGACTTAATTTCTTGGTGAACAAAATTGTGAGAAAGAGTTAAAAATTTAAGCCTCCAAGAGGGAGTAAGAGGCCAGGTAATGGGAGACTCAGCTAATCCATAAAAACTATCTATGGTCCACATGGTAGCTGTTACAACTTGTAGGGAGTGCCTAAGCTGCAGGGTTATACCATCAGAAATTTTTGTTTGCCTTCTGTGACAAGGGTCCCATGAGGAGTGTGTTACATCTTCTCTCTGCTCTTGAAAAAGCAGAAAACATATATATAAACCAGAAAACATAGATTATGTAACTCCTTTAGACATAGGAATTCTTTTAGAGTTTAAAATTGTTGGCTCTTCTAGACCTAGATTCCCATAAAAAGAAGTCTTAACCACAGACTCTCCCATATACTTGAAATTCACTTGGTTGTTAAAATTGGAAAGCAGCAGTGTAGATGTTACACTCCCTAACCCTAAAAACAGCTACACAGCAGCAAATGAAAATATCTACTATTGTTAAAAGAATGCTAAATCAGACTATTGATAAAAAGCCGTTTTGAGAACTGTAATTTAGAAAAGCATATTAAAGCTGCAACTGTTCCATTATGTAACTTTTTGGATGTGGCTATTGTAGCAAAATAATTTAAATTAATTTGATGACAAATTTTGCAAAACAACTCCACCCTCAATGACATATTTTGTTGCCATTTTAGACCAATTAGAAAATTGCCTTTCCAGACACTTAACAGTGTTAATTTTCTCACTTGAGAAACCTCTGCCTTAACCAGCTAGCTCACATTTTTGTATTAAAGTAGTATCTTTACAGGATAGCTCACCTTCTCCTTTCTGTCCAACTGTTTTATTGCTAACAGTGCTTCAGACACTAAATCTTAGAGTAGCTGGATTCTTTACCACTGTCCTTTCAGTGTAAGATAAGAGCCCTCTAGTGCTCTTAGCAAAAACCCGGTGTTAAGCTAAGTGCAATTTTTGGATCCTTCTCCAAGAAAGGAGATCTGTACAAAGCAGTCTCTCTCCATAGCAACATTTCAGATACAGTGTTGTTCCCATTTCCTAATTAATATCTGAAGCATTAATAATTCTTTCGAATAAATTAGCTAAAATCTCTATAATTAATTTGACTTATGCTTATGGACCACTGCTATAATAAAGGTTCTTAAAATTTCTTTCAGCACATCATGAAACACCCCCAGCATGAAGAATTTCAAAATAAAATGTTTAAGCAAAGATCCTTTAGAGGAAAATAATGGCTTATTTTCTACTCTTCATCACTTCCTTCATGCTGTCCAGCCCATCATCCAACTCATCACAGAGCAGACAGTAAAATAGAGAGACAGCACCTGGTTTATGACTGACCAATGGAGAAATGATCCTGTTTAGACAGTCTCAGTTTAGGAAAGCTTAGGAAACTGTCTGCTGATGTGCTGCTGCCTGTAGGAGCAGGGTTACCTTTTATCCCATTGAAAGAGTACTATGACACTTCTGACTCATTGCTACTACTGCTTTAATAAGAGTTTTTTTGTTAGTGTTTGGGTTTTTTTTCCTCAATACCAAAAGGCCTGCTGCCACCTAGCACTGATGCACACAGGAGGAGGTTGTGCTGAGGTGGGAATCAGGCTCTTTTCCCAAGTGAGAAGAGACAGGATGAAGAAATGGCCTCAAGTTGCACTGGAGGAGGTTTAGGTTGGATATTGGGGAAAATTTCTCCACTGACAGGGTTGTCAAGCACTGGAATAGGCTACCCAAGGAAGTGGTTGAATTCTCATACCTGCAGGTATTTAAAAGATGTGGCACCTGGGGACATGGTTTAGTGGTGGTCTTGGCAGTGCTGAGTTTATAGTTAGACTCAGTGATCTATATTGCAGTGTTTCATTATTTTGTTTAGCCATACATATTAAATATATTTCCTTCACAATTTTGCTCATTTTAGCCACAATACCAAAGAGATAGTTTGCAACCAGGCTTCAGCTGCATGCTTCATGTTATAACAGTTTTTGGATTTTTAGGATGAGAATTAGCTTAAGTGCATTCTTTTTTTCTTTTTTCTTTTTTTTTTTTTTTTTTTTTTTTAATTTAGTTTCCAGCTTAAGTCTCTCCTTCTTTATGCTCATCATGTTGGTGAAAATTTGTTGATAAAATACAATCTGATTATTTTAAGGGTTTAAACTACCTCAGCCTTATTGTATGCAGATTCTGCTTCACTCTGAGCTAGACTTTCAGCTAAAACTTTCAGTTTTAATCTGGATTTGCTAACCTCTGAAGTATGGCCTTCCCTGCTTTTTTTCCCTCATTCCTCAGAGCTCCCAAATGAGCTCCCAGAGCCCATTTATGTAGTTATTTCTAGACTGTTACCTGATTTTCAGTAGACACTACAAAATCCTGTGTATTTGTTTAAGCTTCATTACTTCTATGTAGGTTAAGAGGTCATTACAACTTATGGCTTGTGGTCATAAATCTTAGGTTTGGCATCATTACCCACATTTTTCAGTTTAAAACACAATTTTATTTGAAATCTGATCTGTTACTGATACACCACCTATTTAATAGACTCATACAGTGCAGGAGGAAAACCAGACTGTAGAAACTTCTCAGATGTTTAACAATAATTTACTTATGTCGAATTCTAGAGCATTCAAAAACATTGTCTAATTTACTTATTCCAGAATCAAATAAAATTTGCCTTAAAATTATTTACTGTGCATTTGTGATGCTTCTTTCCTTTACAGAAGTTAAATTCATCCAGTTCATCTGAAGGCAGCACAGTTGATATTGGACTTCCTGCAGAAGAACAACCAGAAGCTGAACCTGAAGAAGCCCAGGAGCCAGAGGCCTGCTTCACAGAAGGTATTTGGAAGAAAAACACTACTAATAATTATTAATAGAATTACAGAATTGTTTTCTCTGTAAGTTAAGTATTGAGATATAGGAATCCATATAAATGAAATGTTTAGATTTAGGAATCCTATTAACCTTTCATTAGTATTTAAGCTCTGATAATTAGCAGCAGTGCTTTTAGTCCATAATATATTATATGGACACTGATACCACAATTATACTATGTATTGGATAAACAGCTAAGAAAACATTTTATTGGAAATGTATCTCTATTTTTAAATGTGGTATTGAAAGTTTTATTTTAGTATATTACTGTACTTTCAGACTTTAGTTACAGATAATAAACACACTATTTAAAAATATTCTTCACAGATATCTAAGTGCTCTATAAAGTATACATTACTAAAACAGCTGTTTAGTGATAAATGAAAACTGCATCTATATGATCTTGTGCAAAATGCTACATGAATCTTCTACAAATTAGCAAAAGGAGAAGGAAGAGCCTTGTTTGCCACCCGGGGCAAGAACAGTCACACATGGTGGACTCCTTCATCTTTCATTCTTCTTTCAACTGGCCCTCAATTCAATAAAATCACAATCTGGTCATAAATGTTTTTCCAATGGCACTTTTTTGGAAAAAGCTTATGGATGTGTGCATGTGAGGGAGGTGGGAAAAGAAATTTTGTTTTTTAAACAGTAATATAAGGAAAAAAATGTCATTTTTGGTATGTGTAAGGAAAAGATAGATTTAGGCATTGGACAATAAATGCTATTGTCAGTTTGAATTACTTCTGGACATGATAACAGATCATTCTTTAGAAATTTACATTGAACTTGTAAGAGGGAGTACTGTAACAGTCTAGGATTTGTCACAAAAAAATTATTTATTGCTAGTATTTTTCTACATAAAAATCAGTAGCTAAATCATAAAAGTGTAAATAAATTAGAGGCACAAGTTAGAGAAATTACCTGGTACTGAAAAGCCCAGAACTCAGATAAGAGGCTTAGATTTTTTCATGCAATGAATGCAACTGAATTGGGTATACTGAACAAAAGAAGGTATAGTTTAATATCATTTGCCCATATCTTACTACATAAACCTACTTGACATCTGGATGAGTTTATATATTTTAACTCTTACTTTGTATTCTGTAATTTGGCTTCATCTTTGATGGACTTTTATCTTTTTGTGTGCATTGTATTGAGCATTTACTTCTTGGTAAATGAGAAATACATTCTTCTCTCTTGTTCATTTAACTGTAAATTCCAACTGTCTCAATGCTAGTTCTTTTTTTTTTTTTTTTTTCTTTGAAGAAAAATGTTATCTAGGTGAAAATCTATTGGGTTTTTACTAAATAGCACAGTAAAGATAACATTGTATCATTAACAATGCATAACCAAAATTAATGCAACTCAACAAAATCTCTTTGTTTTTTCCTCCTCTCAATACATACACTGTTCTAAAGGCTGTGTGAGAAGGTTCAAGTGCTGTCAAGTAAGTATAGAAGAAGGGAGAGGAAAGCAGTGGTGGAACCTTAGAAAAACCTGCTTCAGAATTGTTGAACACAACTGGTTTGAGACTTTCATTGTCTTTATGATTCTCCTCAGTAGTGGAGCTCTGGTAAGTAAAACATGAACACAGTGTTGTCAGAAAACTCCTTAAAATTGTATCTTCTAACTGTTTTAACTTAACACAATTCCATTCTTCAAATGATAGGACTAAATTTTATTCAGCAAAACCAGTCTCTTCTCAAGAATATGTATTAAAAAGAACAGATATAAGTGATTAGAGAGAGCCTAACTCCATTGCTGGAAGTGGCAGTGATATGCCTCAGGCAGAGAGGAGCAACATGTGAAGAACAGAACATACTCAACTTTCTTATTTGAGTGTGCTCTCTCCTTCCACTGCTGCTTACTGATGTAGCTGAGGGAAAAGGACTGTCACTGTTGAAGTGTTTGGAACTATAATGGCATTAACAGTTCAAAACACCTTGCAAGGGCCAGGGCTGGCTTATGTAGTTCCTATAAATGCTGTGTGCTGGAGCAGCAAAAAAAAGCTGAGACTGTGTGGGTTTTTGAATTCCTTTCAAAGAATAAGAATTTATTATTTAGACTTACAATTCAGCTTTTACTGAATATAAACTCATAGACATGTAGACTGAAGGGACATCTGCAAAAGCATGAATTTGCTCTAACAAGCATGCAGGGGCAGAATAAAGGGAAGTCAACCATAATATAAACCCTAACAATAATATTTTTTCAAAAATACAAATAAGGATGAAGAATAAAGAAATTGTAGATTAATTATAAAATTTAAGTGAGCCTATATATATATATATATATATATATATATACACTGAGGTAAAGTTTCTTAGGCAAACTATTTGGTGTAAGATAATGCAGAGTATATCTAGCATCTACCCTGACAGATTTAATTACTCTTTGGCAAATTACTTAACTTTCTACATAATAAAAAAATTGTGTTTCAAAATTGTATTATAGGCTCAATTTTGCAGCTATGGCCCTGGATTTTGAAGTTAGGTCTGCCTACATACAAGCCAAATGATCTCAGTAGAATTCAGTTCAGGCACAACACTAGGCAGAATCAATTCTATTTGTCATTATGGAATATGATCTCACACGAATAATTCACTATCAGCAATAAATAAATGCATTTTAAAAAATCTCTGGCCAGTGGAGGGTTGCTGTGTAATATCTGCTTATTCCTCTGAGGTGGAAAATGTATTTCCATAGGGAAAAGATAGGTATATACTGAGTTTTCAGAAAAAAAAGCATTATATAGAAATTACATACCCTTGCCTTTTCTTGAAGATTACTTTTTTTTTTTATGCCTTTTTTGGTTTGTTGTGGTACAACCTGAAGTATGTGCAGTAACAAAAAATAATACATCTTGAATGTTTATACCCACAGGCTTTTGAAGACATATATATTGAACAACGTAAAACTATCAAGACCATGCTGGAATATGCTGACAAAGTCTTCACTTACATCTTCATTCTGGAAATGCTGCTGAAATGGGTGGCCTATGGCTACCAAACATATTTTACTAATGCCTGGTGCTGGCTGGACTTCCTGATTGTTGATGTATGTAGTGCATTTCCTAAGAGACACTTTTATGTTTATCTGATAATTTTTAAACTTACTTTCTCTGCAGCCATAATATCTATTAATGCCAATTAGTTTACTTTTTAATTTGAAAAGTAAGGTAGCTGGGAAAATTGCATTTCTGTCTTTCATTTTATGCCTTGCTATGTTAAGAGAGGCTGGAAGCTGTCCTCCTGAGCAGGAAGACCTCACACAGTGGCCCCCAAGCCATTTCTTGATGCATTGATATAATTATGGAGCATTTAAGAACATCCTACATATATCCCCTGGGAAAAAGTTTCCAGTGTGCTGGAAAGTACACTGTTTCTGCAGTTCATGAATTTCTGTGGGTGAACCTCAAATACTATGTTCTACAGTTTTACAGAACCAGAACCAGACACTACTTATTTTCAAAACAGTAATTTCTGGTAAAACATATGCAAAAATGAAGTATTGAACAAGCTCAGTTTTAAAATTAAGTTTCTTTTTGTCCTGGTTTCAATAACTTAGAAATGTACACTGAATAGACAAAAAGAGAACTTTATAAGAAATTCTTGTCCCAAAGTATTGCCAAAAATCCAACACTTTCTCAATATGTTCCTATATACAAGGGCTAATCAGAGCATCAGAGTAATTATTTTTCTTCAGGTTTTTTTGGGGTTTATGTTGTTGTTTTTTGGGGGAGGGGGTGATTGTGGGTATTTACACATTTTTTATTTGGGTACATTATGGTTTAAATACATCTATGATTCAACTCCACATATACAGGTAAAGGTAACTATATTTCATACAAAGAAAGTACCTTCTCTGATATTTGTATTGAAATTCTCAAAATGGGTACCTAAGTGACACCTACAACAAAAAAGTTCAAACAACCAGGCAAGCAGAAGCAGCTGTTAGTTTTCTAAATTAAATTTCTCTAATGTTTGACCTTGTTTAAATCATAATAACCCAAACAGCCACCTTGTGAATGTGAAAATGTGAATACATCATTATGTGAAGGTATAGTACATATTCAAGTGTCTGAATTAGTTCATGATAAATGCTGATTTTGCGCATGTGGATATTTTCTTTAATTTTCCTTTAGATTATGGCAGCTTGAAAGTTTTCAGTGATAATATGAATGTGCTGGGAAAAGAAATTTAGATTTCAAAAGAATCACATTTTGTGGTTGCTAGAGCTACTGAAAAGTTCGGAAAAGCTATTAACTTTTAAAAGCTAAAAATTTCACATATAATCCTTGTTTTAAAATATGAGCATAGTCCTACAGTTCTCTTTACCTCATATATTGTTCTTTATAATGAAAGACTACATGAGAACATTATGCTATTTTTGGCCCAGTAAGTAGTTAAGGAATTAGAACAGCATAATGAGGGAACATTTAGGGGAAATGGGAAACAAACAGAAGGTAATATTTTGGACAGGAGCCATAGCAAATGTGGAGAATATGGTATTTTGCACTGAGGTAATATAGGGATGTGGAATGTTTAAAGACCTGTCAAATTCTTCCACCTGTGGAACTGTTTCTAAGGTCTTAGAAACAGTATAGTTGAGGTTAATGTCAATTTGTAAAGCACATAATTTCAGGAGTCAGGCAAAAGGATTAGTCAGTATAACTGCCTATAGCAAAAATAATCCTTTTTACCGAATTTCAGAGGAGCAATGTTGTTCTGTGACCCACATCTAGTTCAATACAAACCTCAATCACCTCCCTTTCAGTTGTGAGCAATCAAATGACATTATCAACCTCAATAATTGATCCCAAGAGTATTGTAAAACAAAGAAAAAATAAGACCAATACCTAAATTGGTAAAAATGAAAGATTAATTTAATTCAATTTTTGTGGTTTTAAATGCCCTCAGATTGGTAGCAAAGGGTGATATCCAGAAGTACTAATGTTTCCAGACATTAGTTATCTTATGCTATCTTTGTTTGTTTACCTTTTCTTCTTTCATATTGCTTCTTTCTTCTTTTTTCCTTCACTTGAAAGACTCCCTATTCCTGAAGAAAGTGATCCAAAATTAGAATCTTCTAACGAAGTGTATAACTCACGTCTATGGTATGTAAAGTAGAATGTACAGTATAATAATTTTCACTTTCCTGTTTTCATATAGGTCTCTTTGGTTAGCTTAACAGCAAATGCATTGGGTTACTCAGAACTTGGTGCCATTAAGTCCCTTAGGACACTAAGAGCTTTGAGACCTCTAAGAGCTTTGTCACGATTTGAAGGCATGAGGGTAAGACAACGTGAAAGAATCCGAAATAATGCATGCATAGAAGGAATACATGCATGCACAACAAGGAATGACAAGTCCATGCAGAAAGGCTGCACTATCTTTTATTGCATATCTTTTACTAACAGATCAGCAAAATGCTTTATCCATTCACCTGAATCCATATGCAGTATCACATAGAACTTACATTCATTAAGGTTACTTTACTTTCTAGCCAATCTCAGGAGTTTTTCATATGAGTCTCTGAAATTACCAACTATGAACTCTCTTAACAGAGTCTTTTATTAAGACTCTGTAATAAAATGTAACAAAATTGTAATGATTTCTTTACTGATAAACATATCACAATATTTATACAGGAATCTAATTTAGCATTAGTTAACAAAGATATTTGCTCCTAGAAATTGAACTCCTTCATTTTTCCTTATATTTTATAAACCTCCTTTAATCTAACCCCACTGAATTTCATTAGATGATACTACAGACATATTCACATTTGTTAGTGGTTTAAATCTATTTCTGAGTTTGGCTGACTTAAAAAGCAAATCAGGTTCAATTCCTCTATGAAGTTATTATTTTTTAAGGTAAATGCTTCTTTTATTTCAACTAATCCATTCAATATTCAGTACAATGTATATGAGGTTATTTCTTGCTACCCTGAGTAATTTAGAGGCCCTGCTTACTATTCATCTCACTCAAGAAGCCATTTTGACTTATTTTTTCATTTGTTTACACGTTCTGTTTCTTAAAGCCACTGAATACAAACTAACTCTATATGCATGTCAGTGAAATATGCTTCAAGAGAATGCTTTTTCCTGTGTCATGAGACATAAGAGGAAACAATGCAAAATCTTTAGAAATCTGAGATTAATGAAATCAATCTGAGGCTTTGAATTCTTTTCCTGAAATTGTATTCAGCAGACTACCTATCTCCACTTCAGAATGCAGCAGAAAATGCCTTGCTAACCAATGATTACTAAATTAATAAATTTCAGCTTCATGCAGCAAATTGACTTTTAACAGTTTTCTCCTTGAATGAAACTCACGAAGTGATATTCAGCAGGGTAAGAGCTGGTCAAGTTCTACAGAATATGCAACTATTTGATTTAGCTATTTTCTCTTTTTCTTTCTTTGTACATACTGTTCATGAACATTCAGATAAATGTATGTGGTTTTGTGCAGAGAAATGTTGGGAAACTGCTGTCAGCTTTACATTTTTAATGATTTCTGGTCAGCTGCAGAAGGGCTGGGAGACCAGTACAGATGTTATGCATGAAGGAAAAAAATGCAGCTCTTAAAATGATATTGGAAGAAATGGCCATTTCTAGAAAGATGTCAGAATTGATTGCCAAATGATTTATTCAAATTTTCTGTACATTTACATGATTGCCTTAGCAAATTTCCACTTACAAGATTTAGGATATTCATGCATAAAAAAAGCTGTTATTAAGATACCTGTTATTTGAAATCTACTTACTGCTTTCCCCTATTGCTTGCTGAATGACTATGAAACTCTGCCAGAAGCCCAATCATATTATAGAATTTCAGCTACACTATGTGAATAATTCATGAGCAATTTACTGGTTAGGAATCACAGACAAGCTTGGAAAAGCAAATAGGCTTCAGCTCTATCCTCCAATATTAATGACAGTCAATGAAATACCTGATTCCAGTCACTTAGCAGATTTGACTGGCCAAATATATATAGGTTTTCTAGTTACTGCTGGCACTTCTGAAACAGTGTTTTTTTCCAAAGCACTTGGCAAGTACTCAAAACAGCTCACTGACAGTTGTTGGCATTACTTTGTGAATGACTCACGAACAGTAAAAAGATTCAAATAATAAATAATTGACCAGCTCATAAGACTATAGTCAAATCAAAGTCTTCTCAGAAATGGAGTTAATTTCATAAGAATTCATAAAAAGAGATTCATTTTTCTGTCTGCAGAAAGTAAAACTAAAGCAGCCCTCTTGGCTTTCTTATATTGCCCATACCTACTCTGAGCTGTGATAAAATGTTTTTATTCAGCACGTATTTAAATTTTAATGTTTACCCCTGTTCAAAACCGTGCAAATTTTGCACTGAAAATGTAAAATATCTTAAGTATTCCGCAAGAGGCTGTGTTTATAAAAAGCTCTGCATGATTTTTTAAAACAATTGGCCAAGTACTCAACCACTGTAATTCAATCAATGTTTTTCTTAAATAAGTTTTTCATTCTGGTAAATAGGAAGAATGCAGCATTTTACACAGTCAGTACATACTACTGACTATTCTCTTATGCCTAAATATGAAACACACTTCAGATTTGAAGTTACATTCTTAGAAGTCTTCAGCTGTACTCTTTACTTACAATTTAATTTTATAATTATGCTGTTTCATAACTCCCTTTCCAAAGTGAGTATAAGATACATGAATCACTTGCACCAAAATAGGGTGCAAGCGATCCATTGCCTGTGCTTGCCTTAAGCACAGAAGGGAATTTTGCCATATTAAAGGCATTTAGAATATCTGCTAGTATACTGAATTCTGAGAAGTTTTAATATTTTCCATATTGAATCTCAAAACTAACTCCACCCAGATGCTGGAAGGCAAAGTAAAGGATTGCTTTAATTTAACTTAAATTTCTGTCGTAGGGTTTATATTCTCATCTCAATTACTGTATGTACCAAGCAGAAGTAGCTGCAAACTGAGATTTGAATATACCCATTGCTTTTTGTTTAGCTTGTTAGTACTGGCAGTATAATGCTTTTGCGCTAGTTTGAATTGGTATGCTACTTGAAAATGTAGAATACTGAGTACATTTGCTTTGCTGAGTTAGAGAATTAAGTGACAATAAAGCATGCATTTGTGTCTAACTTCACAAAATAAAGCATGTCATGCCGTGCTTGATTTATTAGAGAAATAGTAGAAGGCAGCAAACAATCTGAAATCCACTTGCACTTTCAGTTTTGCATGCCTTATGCATATTTCTGGCTGATGGCTTTAAACATTTACTGTATTTCAAATTTCCAGTCCAATTTCATAACTTTTAAAACTAAATTAGAGTATTTGATGTCTAAAATCTCCTCTAAAATTCTATGGCTATTGCTTAGATTCCCTTACCAGGAAAGTGGAAATGAGGCATTTTCAAGAGTACTCAAAACTTGATTAATATGAAAGAAACACTTCTCACATAACTGTGTTACAGAACACAGCATCAAGTGTCTGTCATTATAGATTCACAACTAATAACAGGCTATGCATTTATATTTCATATCAGGTATATTTCAGCTTGGATGGGGTAGACCTCTGGTTCCTCCCCTTATTTGTGTTGTGGGTAGAGTGTTTCCCCCTTTTCTACCCTTAATGAGTGCAGTCTGACTAATCACTACATTGTATATTAAGGGTTAGGAGGAGAGACAACCTGCAAGTCCCAGTACCAGTAAAAGTAGATTCTATATATTCATCCTCCACTGCTTCTCAATTGCTTTAACTCTTTGGAAATAATTATTTGAAATTTTGATGTTAAAAAAAAAAAAAAAAAACAAAAAAACAAAAAACCACACATGAAAATGAGAAAATTAATATTTTTATTTAGAGTTTCTGGAATTATTTTTGCAGGAGCAAGGTACCTCAGCTATTTTAAGATTTTTAGTTGCTATTTTAACTGAGAAAAATGGCTTTCTGTAAAAAATTGTATCTGGCTTTTATATTGTTTTGGAGAGAACTTTACCCTGTTACTCCATTTATAACTAATATATTCAAAATAACCTGAAGAAAGATTTGACCATTACTCTTAATACATATAACACATTCCAAAATACTGTGATTTGAATAGTCACAACTACAGATACTTATATAATTGCAGTTTAATTTTTTTACATAATTTAAAATGCCCTATATGTTACATTAAGTAAATCACTCCAATTGTATACACACAATATATAAGATATAAAATCCATTTTTGGAGTCTAAATTCAGTCTTCTTTGGCCTGTCTTGGAAACTAGTTTTCATAATTTTTTAACAAAGTGCCAGTAAGAGTATTATCTTTCTTGTGGTTTAAAAATGTCCTGCAGGAGACATGTCAGTGATAGAAAAATTTTCCATTCTCTAGCAAAATCCACTTTGTAGAACTGCAACACTTGCAAACACAAACTGCAGGAGGGTATCATTAGTGCAAGAGTTTTTATAGGTTTAGTGTAAATAATGTATCAGTATTAACTATGTTCAATGTAAATTTAGCATTTTTTCTCATAATTAAGAATTATGTATTCACTCTCAAGAAAGTGAGTCAATATTTTCTGCAAATTTCTCTTTAAAATAGGAAAATATTTTGTTGATCTAAACACCATGCACTCAGAAGGACTTTTGAGGACTGTGATCTTGTTCATTACCTTTGAGTTTTATGGAAAGTCTATTAGGAGTTTGTGTCTCCTGAAAATCAATTTAAAAATTCATAAACTTTGAAGTCTCTCTATATAGATGTTCATAAATCATACAGGAAGCATCTTAGTATTTTTTTAGACAGTAATTCTACAATAGAAAAAGAACTTTGGAAGAGTTACTTTATATAATTGCAACTGATACAATTTTTTTCCAGTTTTGTATTTGTTGTATCTTTCAGAAAACCCTTATTGTTAGCAACAAAATTTGAAGAAATTTGAATGGGATGCATAATATAGTTTGCATTTTAATTGAAAATGTTACAGAGCATATAGAAGTTAATAACATTTCATTAATGCAACAAGGAGGGCAAGAAGTTGGGTTTTTTTTACTGCATCCAGTGAAATATGAAGATACTATTCCCACATCAAGTAACTGCTCTGTTTTCATGCTTATGTCTCTTTACAAAATTTACCAGGTCTTCTCAAACATCTACAGTAGTGCTGTGGCACTGTACTTTATCCTTTCAATATAAAGAACTTTTATCCTTAGATAGCCACTGTGTGAATTGGCAGGTAACCAGGGTGACCAGCAAAACACTGCTAAATGCAAAGAGTCAATTTATTTCATTACCTTGCCAGAGTGCTGGGAGGCAAAGACACATGGGGACACAGGCTCCCTTAGGGCAACTTCATCCTCCTGGGGACAGCAGGGCCTGCAGCCTGCCCCAGTTCATGAAAGGGCTTTGTCCATGCACAGCTTATCACAAGGCTGTGCTTTATGAGCTCTCTCTCCCAGCAGGAGGCTCAGGCATTCTGTGAGAGTGTATTATGTCTAAACAGGAATTCTACTTCTCAAAACAGGCAGAGAAAAAACAACACTAGGCATAATAAATGGAATTTTCCCACAATGACATGCCTAGTATTCCCAGTTGCACATTCACTTTGAGAGCAGCTATTCCCTCCTCACCAAATCTTCCAGTTTTAACCTTTCCCTCCCAACAGCCATCTTCAATCCAACTCCATGTATGTGCTCAGAGAAGACAGGGTATCTTATGTGGGAATATTTTTCCGGTAGTGCATCACAGTTATCTTCCTTCCTGGGCATCTCCAAACCTCACACTAAGCAACTGTGCCAGAGATCCCAGAGCCTCTGCTGAGGGTAGCTCTTAATCCTCAGCCCTGGGCCATGTTTTTATTCTTTCTGCTGGCCCTCAGGTCCATTGCCTCCATTGCTTTTGTGACAAACATTTCCAACTGACTTAGCTGCTCCTAAATTAAGCCTCATAACTATTTCCTCCAATCCCACTGACTTTCTGCTGTGTTATGACTTGTAGAAGAGGCTCCTCTAACTTCATAGAAAGGCAGTTTTCATCATCAATTTTACAGTACCAGGGAGAACAGAAAGCCATTATTATAGCATCAGGTAGTTAATCTTTTTGATTTATGGGGTGGGCTTTCTTCATGGTCTGCCTCAGGTGCTCTTTTGATCCCCTGCCTGGGATTGTTACTGTATGTTTACATACAGTTAATATGTCCTTTCCTCCCTTGCCTCAACTCTTCCACAGTTTGGGGGAGAATACACTTTTCTGTTGCTTGATACCCACTTGGTCAAATCAGTATGGTTTCAGTCTTCTAGACTTCCTTGTGTGCTGTCCTCCAGGCCCTTCAGTATGAGCACATGGTAAATGCAGATCCCACTGTCCCTTACATGCCCTGCTCTGTTTCCATTCATGGCATACCTCCTGCCCTTCCAGCAATCCTGCACTGAGACTCTAAACCATTGTCTACTTGCTCACTTCTCCATCTTTCAATGCAAATGTTCTCTCTGACACCTCTTTGGGAACTTTTCCTATTTAAGCATAAAATTATCAAGTTGATACATTCCAAGTGAAGGCAGATAAAGTATTTTTAATTTTGAGTAGAAAGAATGTCCCACGCACAATCCTATAATCTCCTTTTCCATCCCAAAGATGGTAATTTCTTCCTCAATTGCACCAGGAACAGAGTATGGAACTTTTTCACAGAATCTGCAAAAGCTGTGGAAAAAGTGGATAAGCACTACTAAAGATTTTTCCTTGTTTATTTATAGATTGCTGATAAATCCATTACTCAGCTCCAATGTAGGAATTCCTGGAAAGCCTGTGGCAGCTGAGGTGCCAGGATCTATAGGAAATACTTACCCCTGGCAACTAAAATACATTTATATCTCACTGTGTTCAGCCATGTCTCCCACAGAAGGGCTCAATCTAGTAAAGCTTCCTTATATTCTATTCACACAGCAGGGATAAGCTGGTGTTTTGTACAGTCCTCATTCTACACATATGAGCAGTTCTCATGGCAAAGCTGATTTTTGTCCTGTTATTGCTGTTTTCTTTGAAGAGTTTTTCAAAAGAAGATACAAACAGCAACAATGAAAAACATCTGGATTACTAATTTGTCTTCACATAAAGTCATACTGGGCATAAGATAAGACATACAATTAGTATTGCAGTAATTCTTTTATCTTATATATAAATCTGATATTGGAAGATAAATGTTATGGAAATTTAAACATGAAAATTTGGGTATATATATGAAATACTGCTTTATTCTAGAGACATGGTTTCCCACAATGATTATTTTTTTTCCCTGGATGAATGTTGACTGAAATGTAAAATAGTCCAGAGCTCCGTTGTCTTTTTAGGCATCAGGTGTTGCTTCTCACTTGTTCTTATTGCTGTTCCACCTACCTGAAGCTATAGGAAGGTGAACAAGCAGAATCAACTTGGGCTTTTGCAGCTTTGCTCACTGGAGTCAGCCTGACCAGCAACATCCCAGCCTTGAGGAAATGCATAGGTAATTTATAAAACCAAACAAACAACTATGCAAACATCTTTTTCCAATTTACTGCCATTATATTCTGTATCAAGAAATAACACAAAATAGGCCCAAAAGAAAAGCCCCTTTTAAAATAAAAAATGCAATTTGAGTCATGTACATCTGATGTAGATTTAAAGAGCAAGCAAAAATAAGAGCTGTAGTTGCCAACATTCTTTTAACCTTCTGCAGACTTTTTCCAACAAGATGGGAATAACAATTATTATTTGCTAAATTAACTCATTAAGAAATGCTGATTGACCTCTTTTCTGCATTCAATTCACTTTTCAATTGGTTCTCCCTTTCTTCTGTCCACTTGCTGTAACTTATGTGTGTAGGTGTTGTCTGTGTATGTGTGGGTGCAATCTTGGATATATATTAAGTTAATGTCCTGGTTATCCTGAGATACCTCATCTAATTCCCAAGGCAAATAAAATAATTTTAAAAAAAGGTAAAACAGAAAGAGCAATTAAGGCAATTACCTCCAACTGTATGTGTTGAAGAAATGAAAGACCTCTTGCTAAGGAGGACTTCAGAGCCAGCTGAGCATCTGAACAATGTGTAACAATACATTACAAATACAATAGGGGCAAGGCTCAACATTGTTGGAGAAAAAATTCAAACAGAAAAAAAAATTGCAAACAGAAAACAGCTTCTAAAAGTTTTAATTTTCTTTTCTTCTTTTCTTAAAAAACCTTCCAGGGGGACTGGATAGCTCAAGGGGTTGGTAATAGGATACAGAGCCTTTCATCTCTAGGTCACCAGTTCGCATCCAGGCCAGGTCAGTAGTGACCAAAAATTATTACCATTTGATGAGTTTACAGTGACCTCTATGAAATAAGTTGTTGGAAGCATTGTTGGAACAGTTGCTGGAAGCTGTTCTCTTTTTATCCAAGAAGATATGGCTGATTTTTTCATAGTCTCAGCGGTGAGACTGCATTACCTGTTCATCTAAAGATGCAAGACACACTGATGCATTTTGTAGAAATCTTTTTTTTCTACAACTAATATCAATTTATGATTGTTGTAACAGTTGTTGTTGCTGTTAGTATTCTGCTGCCTGTTCTGGATCTGTGCTGTGGTTCAATGGATGTCAGGGTTGTTATAAAGGTAACTGCTACAGGCACTCCATGCAAAATCATTCTTTGTGTGAGCAGAGGTAACCTTAATTCATTTGAGTTGCAGAACTAAATCCCCATCTTTCTTTCTTGACATCTTTATTTTCAGGTTTTTCATCGAGACTAAACAGAGGAATTCAATCAGTGTAACACATCTGGAACATTTTTATGTGTGGGGAGAAAAAAAAGATAAGACAAACACTAGCTGGCCTAGAATTTCAAAACAGCAATAGCATAATGCAGTGTCATAGATCAGGTCAGATTTTGAACAAATTTCAGAATTTCTAATTCCCTTTCTAATTTGTATGTTTTTCTCAGTTCCATGAAGCTAAGTAGCAACAGATTGATCACTGGGATCTTTTAATCACCAAAAATACAAGTGATATTTAAAAAGAAAAAAGGGCTAAATGTCAAAAATAGAATTGTGGTTTTATAAAAGATAAGGATTATTCTGCTACAGAAAGGTCCATTTCTACTGTCTGGTAATGGAGGAGACCCTTTATAATGAAAAGAAAATATATCCTGAAAATAATGTTTCTACTTAAGATCTCTAAACAGGTCCTAATTCCTGGCCATAAAATGTGGGAGGAGGAGGGTGTTGAGTGACAAATAACACAACCACAACATTCCTCTTCCAAAGGCCCTCCAGAGGCTGTGAAATACAGGTAGTAAAATTGAGCAGTTCTGAGCTTGCTCACAACTGTGTTGGTAGTGGGGGAGAGTGCATCTATATTGCAGGGAACAGAGAAGGACTAAGACAACTTAATACACTCCAAAATCCATGCCAATCCTCTCCTGCCTCACTGTAGACCTAGATTACTGAGAGTCAGAGCCCTACTTCATATTTTATTTTACCTTCCTACCAGGTCCCAAAAGTTTTCAGAAGAAAAAATATAAAATTTAAAATAAAATATAACTTTTAATGAGAACCTGAAATTGGATACATAAGGAAAAATATTTGCTCATCACAAAAGTTTTAATAGGTCTGACAGACACATGTGATTAATTGCTGTATATATCAGAAAAATACACATTTTAGATACATAAGATTTATTGACATCTTGCCTGCAAATGTCTGAGAAGGCAACCCCCTCAAAAATCAATCAAAATGCAAAATCAAAAGTCCTAAATGTATCCTTTTTTAGATAAATGAAGGGTATTGCTAACTTAATACATGAAACAACAAGACTGGAGCTTGAAATAAATTATGTTAATTCAAGTAGACACATACTGCAAACTTGTCTTGCTTTCGTATACAAAGAAATTAATCTTTGTTATAATCTTGCATGGAACAATAAGGCAATAAAGTTATGTATTTAATTCGCGCCTAATTCTTTTATGTAGAGCTTAGTTTCTAGATTCATGGCATTTGTATTTTCAGCTTAAATTTCAAAACTATGTTGATCAAATCTACAGGTTTCCATTTTGCTTTAAACATTTTTTAAGCTATAATTTCATGAATTTTTAGAATTTTATTATGTCTACATTTTTCATTTAGCACATTTTTCCTTTTTATCTAGTACAAGTCAGTGTCAGGCATCATCTTACGACTACCAGGTCTTCTCTTTTGTTTTTCTATTAATTATTTTCATTATCTCACTTCTTTTCTTTTCGTTACATGTACTAATGCTAATAATTTGAAGGAATGGTGCAATGCTGCAGTTATAAATGTACTGCTTTAAATTTTATAGTATTAGTTTCTGAATAAGCATTTATTAAGGAATGGTGAAACAGTATACAAAAATGTATTGTAAATATGCTTATACTCTTTTCTCTTTCCCCCTGTATTTGTGTATTAGGTGGTTGTGAATGCCCTTTTAGGAGCAATTCCATCCATCATGAACGTGCTTCTCGTTTGTCTTATATTCTGGCTAATTTTCAGCATCATGGGAGTAAATCTATTTGCTGGGAAGTTCTACTACTGTGTTAACACCACAACTGATGAAAGGTTTGAAGTCGACCAGATCAACAATTTTAGTCAGTGCGAGGAACTCATAAAAAACAATCAAAGTGCCCGGTGGAAAAACGTGAAAGTAAACTTTGATAATGTAGGATTTGGGTATCTTTCTTTACTGCAAGTAGTAAGTGATCACTCTTTATATAACTTTTCCTGTTTATATGCAGTAGTGAAAAGCAATTCTAGCAACAAATGGACAAAACATTTACCTGATGATTTTTATCTTTGACATAGTAGTGCTGCTACAGTGATAACTGATTACTCTTTTCATCATAAGCAGCAAGTAGAGTCTACTATGATGAATAAAGAATTTTTAGGACATGTAATGGACACATCTTCCTATTTATGGTTCCCTTATTCCTTCAGCCCCTTCTAACTTTTAAAGTTTCTAGAATTACCTAGGAATGGTACTCAGGTCTCTAAATATTTTAAGTTTTACAGTTGCTGAAAATAAAATCTCCATTGGTGTGATTAAGTCACAAAGAATTCAGGAAATAAATCTCATTTCAGGTTTGTGGCTACCACCAGTGCAGATCTAATCTAAAAAGCAATTTCTCATTCAGAAGAGAAGTAAGAAAAGGAAAATAGCACTTGATACTCTGATCTATGAACAATTTTCCTGATATTTCTGTGCATAAGGAATTAAGGAGTTTATTTAGCAAAATCTAAAGGGAAGAAGAAATAAAATATATGCAGAGAGATACTGTACGATTATGCCTTCACTATCAAAAATTGTGTCCTCACAACACTGTCTATCTTTGTATTTTGAAGCAGCAAACAATTAGACACAGCTTTAATCAAGAAAATGCTGGACTTTTCCCTATGTTGTGTACCTTCAGGAACTTCTGTGTATTTTTTTGTTTTTAGGTTACTATCTGAATCAGCATTACCTTAGGTTTCATTTTTATTGCTTTTAAATAAACTTCCAGATTTTATATTGTTTATACAGAATCTCAGTAAAACAAATCATTAACATGATGCAGTGGTATGGACACTGTCCTGCACAAGGTCCAAAACAATAGTTCTGAGCAATTTGACTTTCCTCTCCCAGCAAATACAGCATCTTACCTCTGTGACTGATAATTCTGTACATTTAAATTTCATTAGGTTTACTTACTTTACTGTCACTTTGGGAAAGAGTGAAGAGGGACCAATAGTATAAAAGAAATAAAATACTGAACTCAATACTATTTGATTTTGATAACTAAAGACTTTAGGAACTTATTTCTTTGCCTTATTTATGAAATCTACTCACCCAGGGAGGCAGAATGCTTCATTACAGGTGTTCAGGAGAAACAGGACCTCAAAAAATACTCATTTCAAGTAGTCTGCAACTCTGTTTCTAGTAGTAACCTATTCTACTCTGGGACGTAAATAATTATTCGAGGTTCATTTCTTCCCTGGCTTCGTGGCTGCATTCTCCACCCCTCAGCTACTTGCAGTTGTGTTTATTTCAGTGTCTATTCATCTATTTCTATGCATAGATTATTTCATTTTCTATTCATTGAAAACACACAAATATTTCCTTACATGAAGACTTAAATTCTTACATTATTGGATTTTTTGGGAGGCAAATTAGGGGAAATTTGACAGTTGTTCCCACAATTCCAAAGGAAAAATTAATCTAGCTCTCATGGAGGACAAGCCTGTTTGTTTGTGCAGTATCTACAATGTAGAGTAGAGATCTTGCAAGAACATGAGACCCTCACTTAAGGATGGAGGATGTTTTGTGTGAGTAGAATGTCCATGGCAATAGCACCTAATTTTTCTGTATTGCTAAAATGCTTGTGAAAGGTCTTTTTGTTTGACATAGCAGAAAAAACGGGCATTGAACAAAACAGAAACTTGGCCATACCTCTTTTAGGGTTTGGTAAGTAAGCCAATAGTAGTGATTTTGCAGTTATGGAATTATAAAAGTCCTAGGAATAAGAAAGAATAATACCAGACTAATTTTCAGTTAATGCATTAAATTAAGAATCTGGTTTTTTTCACCTTCAAGAAAAAAAGGCCAAAATTAATAAATTAGAGATTCATAATTCACAATTCAGAACTGTTTGAGATTCTTACATTGCTTTTTCTATCAAAAAAGACTGATAAGGTGATTTTCTATTTGATACATAAAGTACTTTGGATCAAACTCTAGAACAAGACTCCAAAACCATCAAGTCAAAACAAATATGAGACTATGAAAATATGAACAGGTATGTCACAGCCCTAGATTTTCCTACCCTTCCTAAACAGTTTGCAGCAATACAAAGAAGGCTTAATGCTAAGGTATGACTCGGTTAAAGGTACACATTACTGTGTCAGAAGCTAAGATAAAGCTATTGAAAGTTTAGCATTTGGCCAAAATTATATATTGAGCCTGAAAAATCTCATTATAAAACCATGGTTGCAAGTGGATATGCTTTCTGTTTGCCTCAAGTAAACATTAATGGCCTTTCTGCTGAAGTCATTTGGTTCTCCACCTTAACAATCTCAGGCATACACATTTACTAGTGCTGGACCTGAGAGAATAACCTCAGGGAAGTCAATGCCATTTTTCTAATCACAATTTCTGTGAAGATTATCAATACATGAATTACTGATACAAGGCCAGGAAGCTAGAAAATAAATACAGAAAGCTTCCTCTTATTTCCCTTCATTTCCATTCTGCCCTCTGGCTCATGCACTTTGAGTCAGCCAACGTAATTCCCTTCACTTTTCTGGGTTACAGGAACCATAAGGTAGGTCCTTACTATCTGTATCACTAATAGGATGGAATACTAGTAGAAGTTAGAACCATTTTTATGACGAAATATCAAAATTAAGACAAGACAAAAGAACTTCAAACCAAGGCACTGAGGGCCTTATTATTCTGGGAAAGATGTAAATATTTGAGCAACTTTTTTTTTTAAAGTCACTGGCAGTATATAGGTCTGTTCATCATAGAGGACTCTTCTAAGAGTGATATGGAAAAGAAACGTATATTTCACACAGAAACACTCAAAAGCAGAGGGATAATTTCAGAAAGAAGTATTCTGGGTTCAATAAATGCAAATGTGTGATAGTAACCATAAGCAAAAGAAACTCTCTAACAATCTTTTGAGTTTACTTGGCAGTGCTGGTCAATGACTTTTCTGAATGAGAGGCCTAGGAAAAGAACATTATCTAATTTTTTGTTGACTTTTTTTTTTTTTTTTCCTTTCATGGGAGGTGCTTGTGAAAATCTTTAGTATTATAGCATTGTTTTATTTTTTTCTGCCCAAAAATACAGCCTAACAATACATGTTATTGATAAAACCAAATTTTATGAACTTTGTTGATCAGACTGCTTTTCAGAATTCTTACATAATTTGAAGTTGGAGTATAATTATTCATGCCATCAGTCATATAAATACACATTTCTTCTATAATAATTTTTTTCTTCCATAATACAGCATAGATCATGTTGTTTTATGTGGATCTTCAAGCTTTTTTTTTTTCATTTTTGGTCTGAACTTGCTTGAGTATTTTTCTGTCCCTAAAGAGAAGCATCAAAGCAGAGAGAGATCTGCTGGAGAAATTCCTTTCACAATTGTCATGCACCAATGAGGGAAGAGGAAGAGGTTGGTGCACACAAAGAGATGTGGCATCTGCCCTGATAATTTTATGGCCTTATGCCTTTTAACTTGAACCTAGTATTTGGATTCCTTGGTAAGTAAATCTCCCAGAGGGCTGCTTTTATCCTGCTAGTAAGGGTATACCCTGTTTACCAGGATAAAATGTGGCAAACCAGTGGGTCTCAAAGCACAGTATTATACTCTACTGTTCTAACTAATAGCAGTAAGAAAACACATCTCTTGAAGTGTATGGTAAAAAAATCAGAAGCTGAATTCTAAGGCTAAAACTTTAGGATGCTTTCAAACTTCCAGCAGGTTAGTATTTTAAAAGCAAGATGCTATAATATCTCCAGAAGGGAATGTGAATCTTCATGGTGATTATTCCTGGTAAAGAAATTGAGTGGTAAAACTCCAGCATGACTTACAACTTCATTAGAAATTATTTATCAGGGGAAAAAAAACCCTATGATTTTTATTAATAGTAAAGGAGATGGGGGATTTTTGTTCCGTTGTTTTTCTAACTACATTTGAATCTGCATTTGAATGTTTGTCACTGATACCTCCTTGGAGGGAAAAAAAAACATTTGGAACTGATGCTGACTTCAGTTATACTGCTGTAATATTTGAAATCAATTAACTACTCCTGATTTAGTGTCACTGAGAATATTCAATATATTTTATATGGTAATATGCAAAATGGAAATGGATCATTTGATCCCTTGGTCATTTTCTGTGCTATTTTCTTTCAGGATACAAAAATACACAAATGATACCTTATTTCTCTTAAAGAGATCACACTGCAGATAAATATAAGCAGGTCTATGCATCTAAAATAGAAATAATGCTTTCACTGAATAGGATTCCCTGTCTATCTTTCTTAATTTCTTCAAAAATTTTAATATCTTAATTTTATGAATTTCATTGTGGAAATCAAAAGATAACAATATGTTATATTTCTAATTTTCCACCCCACAGTCTTTTCAAGTTTCCTTTTTAACAATGACGACAACAACAACAACAACAACAATAATAATAATAATAATAATAATAATGCTCAATTCTTCAGCTCTATTTTCTATCATTAGTGAAAGGTAGTGTCTGTTTATACTGCAGTACTTTAATGATGATGGTGAAGCTTAATATTTTAAAATTGGTCTATTTTTTTCATTGAATCAGTCTTGGCTACACAAATAAATTTGAAAAAAAACCAGTAATTATTCTGTTTTGCCTGAAGGATGATATGCAAAGATCATCATGTGTTTGAATCTGAGGCAGCAGCACACACTTTGCACAAGTGCCACTCCATCATTTGCATCATCTTTCTGAAGTAAAAGCGTGCCCATTATTTTCACATGGTGTTTCAGACTGAAGTCCTAATTTCAAGTCATGACAATGAAAAAATGCAAATAGTGTACCAAGACAGGAACAAAAGTAGCACTGTAAGACATTAAGTGATCATCTTCCCCTATTTAGACCTTGTTAGATGAAATACTGAGCCCTGTTTTGGTTGCCATTTCGGCAGTTGAACTAATATAGAACTCAGAGAAAAATAAGGAGATGATCAGAGTTCTGGAAAACAAGGGTTGCATGGGAAGATTGAAGGAACAGTGATGACTACCTAAAAAAGAAAGACAGCAACAATCAATCTGGAAAAAGTAAAAGATGCTGCATGAAAAGATGCTGCAGTTCCCCAAATATGTAATGGCAATGACAAGTGAGTCTTAAATAGCAACAGAAGGATGTAAGTATTAGGAAATAATGAAAGGAAGTGCCAGAATACTTATTTTTATAAGGCTGTGGAGTATTCACCATTAAAAGCCTTTGAGAACAAAATGTAATTACATAAATAGACCTTATCTACCTTTCCTAATCCCTTGCAGTTCAAGTATTCCACAAGGACTTTGAATTCTTCAGCTGACTTGTACTTGTTTCAGATTTATTCTTGATTTATTGGTTCTCTGATACTACATTTTGATTTCACCTTCATAATGTTAGTTTCCTGAACTTCATATTTTCTGTGTTGACTCCAAGATGTGAAAGTTGCTGCACATTGGATTTGGTTCTAAGGATAATCATGCTCTTTTCAGTATTCCACTGTTTCAAAAGTGTAAGGACCTGCCCTTTCAGAAAATTAATTTCTTCTCATTTTAAGTTCACTTCAGATTGATGCTAAACTGCTCCAGGTCCTGCATGAAAAAAAGTTTTTTGAAATTTCCACTAGAAATGAAACCTCAAGATGATGGTGATACAGCAAAAAACATGAAGAGTGTTCCATTCCTGAGTCTATCCTGCAAGTGGTCTCTGTGGCAAGGAAAATGAAGGAACTGATGATCTGCAGCCTTGCTTTGCAAAATTCTAATGAAGATTAAACAATATATAACTATTTCCCTTTTTTGCTGTATTTTTGGGCATGACTGAATTAAAAGCCAAGTGATTTCAACTTGGAGATCTTGCCTAGTTAAAAGAGAACTAATTGCCACAACAGAGAAAATTATTTTCTGTTTCAAACATTCTGATGACGCAATTGACACTTTACTGTCAAATGTAAAAATTTACAGATTTTGGGCAGAGGAAAAAGCCCCAAAATTTCAGTAAATGCTGTCATTTATGAAGCATATTAAGTATTCAATGCACATTAAACACTTCCTACTATTTTATCTCAGAACATATGAGACATCTAGGCTCTATAAAACACATTACATTATATTTAAAATGAACATAGAAAAATCTCTCAATGTAGATTCGGATTATAGGAAAATACCTTTTTTGAGATGATCAGATTTTTGGTTCCCTTTTTTCCCCATCTTTCTGGTTTGGGATGGAGAAACTACATATTAGTCTCAATTGGTGGTAGCTCAGTTGCATGAGGCTATACACCCAGTTCATAGCTTTTGCAGTTGACATGATTTGATGAACTAAAATGTCATCTATAATTTTGGTAATTAGAAATCAGAAATAAGTTAATCATACTCACTGCTTAAAATGTTCATATGAACACAAAGTAATGGGATACACAGCAGTATATCTGATGAGCAGCTGAATAGAAAGCCAAAAGGCAAAATTCTTTAGAAATCTAATGCTACTAATTATTCCTGGTGCTGCATTGCTGGAAATTATCAAATGAATTGTCTTTAGTATGCTTAAACAGATGTGTACTGTTTACAGGCTACATTTAAAGGCTGGATGGATATTATGTATGCAGCTATTGACTCAAGAGATGTAAGTAATGCAAATATTTTAAACTATATTTTTTTTCCCTGATGTCTGTCTATCTACAAGTGTGTATTTACATACATAAACAATTAATATCCATGCAATGCAATTAAAAATCTATATTATATAGTATGAGATTCTGTGGTAACAAAATGTAGGCAACTGAACGCAATCTGCTAGGTGCTATCAGCAAGAGATGGAACAAACAAAATATATTGATATAAGTTATAGGAATATTGTCCAAATACAAAATATTGGAGATCCTTTGTGCATTTGGGGCACTTGTGTGATTGAAATTTTCAGATGAAGTCTTAGGAATCATATTTCACTTTTTATTTTTTCCTTAGGTGTTACAGCAACCGAAGTATGAAGACAACTTGTATATGTACTTGTATTTTGTCATCTTTATAATTTTCGGGTCTTTTTTCACCCTGAATTTGTTCATTGGTGTCATTATTGACAACTTCAATCAGCAAAAAAAGAAGATAAGTATTGTTTCATTTCCCTTTTAAAGATGTTCTAAAATAATGAATTTTTGCAGGTGCCTGATATAAGGAAAGTACACCCATAGCTTGTTCAAAACTGAAAAAGCTGCACTATGTTATGACAAAATCATACCAGCAGTATTCATTGAATTTGAAAAATTTTTCATTTAGTGAATGGGACAGGTCCTTTTTTTCAATGCCCAGTTTTGTCTTCCTCAAGTCATCTGCTCTTTCACGAGTAAACTTCATGAAATCTTCCTGCTTGATCCAGCTGTAGATAATCTCACTGATATATGTGGTCTGAGTAAGAGATGCTTGCCTTTAAAATTATTTTCTGTAAATAGATAAAGCAATGAAAGCTCAAGGACCAAAGCAGCTATGAATTACTACTTTACTTTTACTTTACCTGACTGCATCACTTTCTTTGGTTTTATGTTAATAATGAACAAGATTTTTGGATGCTCTATGTGTAGAAACATAGAGGTATAAGGCCAGGGAGCCCACCCAGCTTATGGTCCATGCATTCCCACATCTTCAACCTTCCCACACACTCATCCACAAAGGGCTGTATCCAGTCCTATGTGTGCATTGGCATTCCTGGAATTAGATGCCTGCAAGTATCTCTTATCAAAGAAAAATTCTTAAGAGGTATAGGAAGTCTCATAGGTTTTCATTCAAGCTGTCTCTAAAAAAGGATTAGAAATTTGAAAGACCCATAATTCCTTCTTTATTTTCATTGTCACACTACAAAGGCAGGTTCATGCTTTTGCTAAACAGAACTTCACTGAACACAGAACTAATAAAAATTATTTAAAAGAGAGAATTTTGCTGTTAATGGTACCAGGAGTGCTTCAATCTTCAACTAAGTTTCTCCAAAGTCTGATAATCATTTTCTCATGATGAGAACATTGAAGATTTTGGGTCCCAATGCTAATGTGATTGCTAAGCTAGAGATACCTAAAGCACATTCCTGTACTGAAAACCTAACTTTGTCTTTTTCCTTTGTTTCACTAAAATCACAGTTCAGAAGTGACAGTATTGAGCAGTCCATACTATCTGAGTTTATCTTAAATACTATTTACTGTATCTCTTCCTATAAAAGATGAGGGGTACTGGAAATTATTTCTGGAGTTCCAGGAAAATAACTGTAAAAAAATGTTGCTGGCTTTTTTTTTCTTTTTTTTTTTTTTTGAGATACAGTACTGGATGTCCAGACTTCTACACTCAATGTTTAGATTGTTGACAGCTGCATTTGATATCTAAGAGATTTCTTCCCAATTTAGTCTTCTTGATTTTTGCATCACTCAATCATATTTCTCTAAGAGATTTTTCAGCACTGCATATAAATGTGATTATAACCAGTTCTGATTTCATGTTTTTACTTTGGAGGTCAAGACATATTTATGACAGAAGAGCAGAAGAAATACTACAATGCAATGAAAAAGCTGGGATCCAAAAAACCACAAAAACCTATACCAAGACCAGGGGTAAAATTATTTATACACATCAGACAAGTAGTTATTTACAAGGAGTTTTTATTGATACAGGGAGAGCAGAAATATGCCAATTGAAAATTATCAGTAACCAAGGCATTAGTCAGCAGAAATGGAAAGTAAAAATAAAACAAAAAATTATTTTTCAGTTAAAACTATTGTATATATCAATATGCAACAGAGGAGGCTGAACTAAGTAGTTATATTTGAGTACTCAAGACCACTAGTTACAATTTTATTGAAGTCTCATAAGCCTTACTGCATGTGTTTTTCTACTTTCTTCTAACAGGAAAAGAAAATAAATTACAGTTTGTATTGGATGTTTCTTTTTTTCTTTCTTCCTCAGAATAAATTCCAAGGCATGGTCTTTGATTTTGTGACACAGCAAGTATTTGACATCAGCATCATGATTCTTATTTGTCTTAACATGGTTACCATGATGGTAGAAACAGATGACCAGAGTGAAGAAATGGAAAATATTTTATACTGGATAAACCTTGTGTTCATTGTCCTTTTCACTGGAGAATGTGTCCTGAAATTAATTTCACTTCGCCACTACTACTTCACTATAGGCTGGAACATTTTTGATTTTGTGGTTGTCATTCTCTCTATAGTAGGTAAGTCTTGTCAATTAAACTGAAAAGAAGGTAAAATGAATAGGAGATGAACTTTTACTTGAATACAGCTATATGATGAGCTTTTGCCATTGCAAGATTTACAGCCAAGTCATTTAACTTTACATTTTAACTTGTAATTTAGCTAAACCAACCATCAAAACTGTTATAATCATCCAACCTTTATTGCACCTGCAAATATTACCTATAACTGCTAAAACTGAAATTATGCAAGTGTAATCTACAAAATATATTTAATTGCTACATAAAACTGCCAATTTTAGAACTATGTTTCTAAATTTCTATTGTGATATGGAGATTGAGCAGTGATGAACTTTGGTTTTCTTTACTTTTTTTTCTATTTTAGGTATGTTTTTGGCTGAGATGATTGAGAAGTACTTTGTATCTCCCACACTGTTCAGAGTCATCCGACTTGCCAGGATCGGTCGGATCCTGCGCCTCATTAAAGGCGCTAAGGGAATCCGCACTCTGCTTTTTGCTTTGATGATGTCTCTTCCTGCTTTGTTCAACATTGGGCTGCTGCTCTTCCTGGTCATGTTCATCTACGCAATATTTGGCATGTCCAACTTTGCCTATGTCAAAAGGGAAGCTGGGATTGATGACATGTTCAACTTTGAAACGTTTGGCAACAGCATGATCTGCCTGTTCCAGATCACCACGTCCGCTGGCTGGGACGGTTTGCTCGCCCCAATTCTGAACAGTGGAGAGCCAGACTGTGACCCTAACAAGGCTCATCCAGGGAGCTCTGTGAAAGGTGACTGTGGCAACCCTTCTGTTGGAATTTTCTTCTTTGTCAGCTACATTATCATATCCTTTCTGGTAGTGGTGAACATGTACATTGCTGTGATTTTGGAGAACTTTGGTGTTGCTACTGAAGAAAGTGCTGAACCCTTGAGCGAGGATGACTTTGAGATGTTCTATGAAGTCTGGGAGAAGTTTGATCCTGATGCAACCCAATTCATGGAATTTGAGAAATTGTCTGATTTTGCAGCAGCACTTGACCCTCCTCTTCATCTACCCAAACCAAACAAAGTCCAGCTTATTGCAATGGACCTGCCCATGGTGAGCGGTGACAGAATTCACTGCCTTGACATCTTGTTTGCTTTCACAAAGCGTGTATTGGGGGAAAGTGGGGAGATGGATGCCCTCAGAATACAGATGGAAGATCGATTTATGGCATCCAATCCTTCCAAAGCTTCCTATGAACCAATTACAACTACATTGAAACGAAAGCAGGAGGAGGTGTCTGCTGTCATCATTCAGCGTGCTTACAGACGTCACCTTTTAAAACGAACAGTAAAACAAGCTTCCTTTATCTATAACAAAAATAAAACTGAAGGTGGGGCTGGTCAGGGTATGAAAGATGAAATCCTTATTGACAAATTAAATGAAAACTCATTTACAGAGAAAACAGACATAACAGCATCAACAGCAGTTTGTCCACCCTCTTATGATCGTGTAATGAGGCCAGTGAAAGAAAAGCATGAAAAGGAAGATAAAGATGGTCAGAAATAGGAGCAAATAGCAAACAAAATAATATATGTGCAAAGTAGTTCATAGCCTGTGTTTGTGTCAACAGGACTCCTGAAGGAGGTCTATGCCAAACTGACAATTTTTACAAATATACTGTACATTAAAGGTCAGTGCCTATTAAAAGACAGTGACCCCTTGTCAGTGACTGTGACTGTGATAAGAAGAAACAACCTTGACAGGAGGTTACTGTTCTCACTACCAGCTGACACTGCTGAAGAGGAGAGAAAAAATGGCTACACAGACTGTAGGGACCAGTTAAAGGGGTGTGAAACCAAGTATTTGTGTGTTTAGCATAAAACAATATGGTAACTGTACCCACTGTTTGCATTTCAACTGCCACATACTTCATATTTTTACAAAATCTGTGTTGGTGGATTCATCTTGTTTTTATTCATATGTTGTTTATTATATGTGACTATTTTTGTAAATGGGGCTTCTGTTGGGGCAGGGAATTAAGTACACCTTTACAGGTACAAGGGCCAGGTGTTCTATTATACAACTAATATACACACAGAAATTATTTGCATGAAGGCATGCTGCACTTATAGATCATGCATGAAAATAACATTAAGTCATAAAGAACAACAGGGTTTTTTTTAGCACAGTGTTTCTGGAAAGGAATAACAGATTTTGAGGTGCTTAATTAAGGTATTCATGTTGTATCATGTTCAAACAAGTCTTAGTATGCCTGTAAAGTCCTCTACAACTCACAAGAATAGTAAATATGATTTACTTTTTGCACAGACCATTAAGTTTCAGAAGGTGCAAACTTCTTCCTAGGTCTGGAGTCACAGATTTTGTCTTTGTCAAATGTCTTTCTGCATACGAATCCTAAATGAATCTGCCTCAGCCCACCAAATTGATCAAAAGGAGCCCTCTATAAAGTTGTTCTGCTTTATCCTGCAGTATTGTTTAGCCATCTTCAGCTCTCAGTAAGGTTGATGTTGTACACGTTAATGAAAAGCCCTCTGCTATGTAAATAATTTTTAACCTGTGGTGCATGTTTGAGCAAACAGATAATGACTTTAGCACATTTATTGCATCAAATATGTACCACAATAAGTGTAGTGTGCAAGCATTCGACAGGTAAAATTACGTATTATCTACCATTATAGATAGTTTGGATGCAATCAATGCATGTTTATATTGCCAATGCTGCTATTCCTTTAACTGGCCAGGATTCTTAAACATGGGAAGCCATACATCAGAGCTAAATGAAATAAACTATTCAAAAAGACCTCATTCCTCCATATCATTAAGCAATATTTTGCAGCTATTTAGGAGCTTATTTGTTTTACATTTCTTAATTTTCAGTGAAAAGCATATAGTGTATATCCAAACTGTACAGATGTTGAAAACTACTAAACCTGTTGAAAATAATGTTAGGATTTTATAAGCAAATATAAATACTGTAAAAATCATTTTATTTTATTTTTCAGCATTATGTACATAAAACAAGAACTGAATTTTATCTTCAGGTTGATGTCACAACATTTTTGTTACTTTCAGTCCATAGCACTTTTTCACAGAAGAACTCCAGAGAACAAGATATAACTAAGTGAATGGATAACTGTAGGATCTTATTTTTTACAGTATTTGCCAACATATAAATAATTTCTGCGAAATAAGTTCATAATTTGCTTCTAAAAAGCTATGTTTTTGGGGATTTTTTTTGCAGCTGGGAAATGGTCTAAAGTTCAAACTGAATGTCTAAGCAGTGCCTGCATCATAAGTTTTCAGATATTATCTTTCTTTCAGAGAATCCTGAACCTTTTCTCATATTTACTCACAGATTTTTTTTTTTCCATTCATGCTGCACTAGAACAGTTCTAAACGTTATCTAGGGTCCACGATATTTTTTCACAGAGAAAGTAGCAAAATTGTATAATCCAATCCATCAGGACATTTTTTGTTTCTTACACAGAAAAATTAAATATAGATTACTTTTATTAAAATTATTGACTAAATCTGTATTAGTGAACTGCATGCAGGAAAATGCTATTACCCTAACCGATGCTAAAGAACATTATTAATGCGTCAAAATAATAAAGATAACATTTTTTTATTGTACATTCCTTTTGTGTTTATTATCTGACATTAATACAAAAAGAGTATGCTTTTAAACCACAGAATGAGAGGATACTGAAAACCTTTACAGCAGCTATACTGTTCTTTCATGTAAGAAAATCCTTGTTAGTCACTACTTAGGGATTTCTTATTCAATGTGGGTTAGACGTGATGCTTCTGCACGCATCAGCAGTTCTGCCCTGAGCGCATTCTCACAGCAGCCACAGCAGCCAGAACTGAGCATTCAGGGGCTCAAAAACACAAAATGAGGACACAAAATACTGCCAGACCCATGACATTCCCCAATCCCTTTATTCTTGCTGGGTGCTGTTCACAAACAGGCTACAGAGCATCTCACGTTTGAGCGCGTTGCTGAAAAAGGGGAAATGGTGTTGGAATGAATAAATCATTGGTCTTTCCCTCAGGAATTTTAGAAAGCACCCCATTCCTAGAAGCAACCATTTGTGGGTACCGATAGGGGGAAAACAAATGCATCTGGAAAGTGGGTCTGTTCCTTAATATTTATCCATTGCTTCAGTGAATTTCTGAAAATACTAATTTTACATGTTTACATAATTTTATATTCCATTCCCCTACAACTTACAATGAAAACATTTGTAGGTGAATACTGAACTTAATATTAAACCAGTTGATGAGTTGTAGTCTCTATGCTTGCTTAGTGGCTAATGCAGAAATAAAACTTCATAGCATTATCCCTGAAATTAATCATAAATTTGTCAAAGGAGAGACATTTTTCTCTGCAAAATTGTTGTGAAATACATTATGAAAAACGACGTCTACAACTGATTACAAATGCCTAAGTATCAGAATGAAAAGATAAGTACTTTCTTATTAATATGTGGACAAAATATGTCTTAAAGGGTTACCAGGAAAAGTATGTAAAAAGCCCCAACGTGTTTGTCATGCCTCAATCAGGTTTTAAATGAAGTTTCTCTCCAGCAAAGCAAGGCAATAGCACATTCCCGAGGCTCCGCTGCGGCCCGCCGGCAGGGGGCGCCACGGCGCCGGCAGCCGCCACCCGCTGCCTCGGGCTCGCCCCGCGGGCGCCGCCCCGCCGCCTTCCTGGAGGATTCCTTCCCGTGTCTCTCCCGCCTCCTTCCCGGCCGGGCCAATGGCACGGCGCTATCCTCACCCTTCCGGAGCCCCCCCGCAGTGGCGTTGGGTAGCGACGATGGACGCTGAGGTGCAGCAGGTGGGCGCCACCGGCGTCCCGCCCCGTTGGAGTGAGGGCCGGGGGCGGCCGGGGCGGTGGGCGCGGTGTCCCCGGGGCCGTCCCGGGGCGAAGCGTTGGCACCGCTGACCCGCGGCCGCTTCCCCGCAGGCGCTGCTCAATTACTACTGCCAGGAGGGGCTCTTCCAGCACGCCCGGGCCGCGGCGGACGAGGCGCTGGCGCGGCTGGGCGCGGACCCCGTGCTGCTGTTCTACCGGGCCTACGGCGCGCTGAGGGCAGGTAACGGGGCGGGGCCGCTCCTCCCCGATCGCTGCGCTTCCCTGCCTCGCCCCCGAAACTCTGCCCTGAGTCCGCCGCGCAGGGAAAGGCGGTGTTACCGGGTGTGAATGTATTCCGCGTTGAGTACATTACCGGTGTGTTACCATCTGCCACCGCTCCTCCCCAGTTTGAATGAGAGTGATCTAGACAGCATGGTACCAAAGTGAGAAAAACAACTATTTTTCTTTTTCATGGTTTCATGAACATGAGTCAGGTAAATGGGTTCCTTGGAGGGAATTTGAGCCCTGCCCAAACCCATATTGCATTGATCAGACAGTCACTGGTGTCTCCCGGCTAACTGCTCTTCCCTCCAAAGCAGCTGTGTTAATTTTGCTGTATCCTCTGTCTCAGGGAAACTGACAGCTAATACCTAGTGGGGAGATCTTTGTATAAATTATACTGTTCTGGGAAGTTTATTTAGCAACATGTATAGTCCAAGGATGTCAGAGATATTTACAAGTAACTCAACATGAGGGAAAGCTGAGGCAGGTCTAGCTGTGCTGGATTTGAGGGAGTGTGTCTGTTCCCAAACTCCCAGATATTTTTAATGTAAGAATCCTGTCATTTTTCAAGATATTGTCTATTTTGCTAATACTCAAAATATTCACACAAATAAGGCAAAAATCCTGGCTATATAAAGAAACAGGAGCAAAAAGAGCTGCTCAATGCCCTGTATAAAACAATAAATGTGATTTTAATCTTTTTGACAGTTGGCAGAATTAGTACATAATTCAAGTTCTTTGCATTGAAATGTTGTTTTCTTTCTGGTTGAAAGACTTGCACAAACAAGTGAAATTGCATATATGCATAATGAACAAAAGCATGGAAGGAAAAATAGAAGGGAAAATTTAAGTCATATCGATGTTTGATGATTATATTCTTTGTCTTGAAAAGTGTGATAGCTTATTCTGTTCTTTTTTTTACTAGGTGATGTTCAAGAAAGTATTCGACAGTTAGAGTCTATTAAAAACAAACAGGAGGTGTCACTTTGTACAATGATGGCTCTCATTTATGCCCATAAAAAGAGCCCTAATCCAGGTATGCCTATTAAGACAAGCTGTTTCATGTTTTAAGCAGCTCTGTGTGAAGGCCTGAGAGTGCATTTGACATAGGATCTATTACTGAATTGAATGATGCTTGCTAAGATTGTAAATAAAAATACCAAACCACAAAACTCTGAAGCGTAAGAGTGAATGTTGAAATAAATGTAAATAAATGTAAAATAAAACACACACACCCACACACAAAATCTGACTTATTGACCATGATAAAAAATCTTTGAAGGAAAAAAATTGAATGAACCTTCTTGTGCTTGTTGTTCACTCATGTCTGCTATTGGTACTTTTGAGCAGAATTGCAGCTTGAAATGTATTTAAAGCCATGCCAATAAGTGCTGCTCTTGTGTACTTTTTTGAGAGGCTGTCAATGATAACTCTGAACAAAACCTTTTCAGATAGAGATGCCATTCTGGAGTTGGATGCAAGGCTGAAGGAGCAGCGTAAAGCAGCAGGACAGCAGGCTCTCTACTATGCTGGCTTGTTTTTGTGGCATCTTGGTCGTGAGGACAAAGCCCGTGAATATGTTGATAGAATGATCAAAGTTTCTGGTGGTGGTAAAGAGGTAACTGCTTTTTACCTTTCTTTAATGTAAAGATTAATAGGACAATGCATACTGTGAAGCTAGACTTATGGCATTAATGGTGTTTGGAGGTTATCATGAACTATTTTGTGTTTTAGTGCTTTCCTTCTTAATTGTCATGAATTCGTTTGACGCAGCTGAGTAAATTCCCATAATGATTTTTTGGTTAACTAATGTTAATTTTCACTTAGTAAACAATAAATAATGGTTTAATAAATGAAAATAAATCAATAAATGGATTTTAAAGCCAGTGTTGCTACTTGATACCAAGTCTCATAATTCCTAGCAAAAACATGAACATGATAGCCTCACTAAAGGGAGACATCTGGATCTGAAGGCTCACACATACCTGGAGGATTTGGGATATAAATTTTCACCTGTTGTAAAGGCAAAATTTGCCTGATGTTTTACTTAAGTAAGTGTTGTATATGGCATTGTCTTTGACACTTATATACAGACATCACAGTTCATTAAAATCTTGAATCTCTAAAGAGGTTTCTGAAAACTTACTATGTTATATTTTTAAAGGAAAAAAAGGTATTTTAAAGGAGGTATCACCTTGAATTCAAGGAGAGAAGCATAAAAAATTTGGCTTAGTTTTTGTAGTTAAATATCTTTGAAGCAGAGCTGTTAATGTTGTGTGCATAATTGTACAGTAATACCAAACAAAAGTGTTCCACTGTGTGGTTCAGTACATTGTTCAATTTGTAATTTATAATTCTATGTTTGATCTATTACTTGAGTTAGAAATCTGCAACTGTTCTAAATGTTAGTTTCTGAAAGTATAATTTAAGTAATGGCTTAGCTTTCAGACTAACAATGATTATTAATTTAAACTGGTAGTTATTTTAAATAAGAACTAATTTACTGGCTAATTTATGCTAATGTACCAGTAACTTACATTAATGAAGAAATAATTAAGGACATCACAAAGCAATAATATGGTTGTTCTTAAAAAGACTGAGGATAGGTAATTTTGGTGAAATAGCAGTATTTATGACTTTGCTTATTCAAACAGTAGTAGTTTGGTTTTGTTTGTTTGTTTTTATTCTTAGGATATATTGTCTGGGTACATTGCTTAGTGTGAAATATTTCCAGCTGAAGTACTTAAAAATATTTGAAGTAATTAATTTATTTTTTTCAAACATATGCATAGAAAAGAAAAAGTACATTAGTATTTAAATACTTTTTTTTTAAGTTCACTTATGGTTAGCTCTTTTTCTAGTTTGGTAATATGAAATTATATTTAGTTGTTTACATCAGATTTTTTGTGAGGTGATTCAAAGTGTTTAAACTTGATGAAGTAGGATTTGTTTAATATGCACTTACTTTGATAAGATAGTTTATGTATTCCTTGTATAGAAGTACAGCACCTGCCTTTCTTTAAAAAAATGCTTGAGTCTATAAAGTTCAGCCAATTTCTATTGCATAACAAAATCATGACTCTGTTAGCAATTACAAAATATGGCTCTTCTACTAACCACTGAGTTTTAAATACAGGACTCATTTCTGTATGTTCTAAGAGAGTTAATGATATTTTATTTTTTTAATTTTTGTTTTGATGGCAGTTATAATTTGATTAAATAATTCAGCACTTCAAAATATATTTTATTTACTTAAGCTATAATTAATGTTTGGAACACATAAGAGAAATAAATTTCATTCATTACAAGTAGTAAGTTCTTCAAGGAAAAGACACATTTCATCTTTTAAAAGTTTGAGTGTTCTTTTAATAACACATTTGAGAAATATAATAATTTTTGCCTTTCACATACAAGAAAAAAAACCTCAAGTTTCTCACTCTTTTTCAGCACCAGTATGTTTCTTGGTGTCTCCTATAAACAAAATCTTAAGAAAATGTTGTTCTGAAATGTTTGAAAAAAATGTTCTGTCTAATGTGATTGTATCAGTGAGATTTTATTCTAACTGATGAGCATGTTAGACTTGTTTGGTGCCATCTTAATTCTGTAAGTAAATGTACTATTTGATTAATTTAACTCTGGAATAAATTGCTAAAGTGTTAGGTTATGTTATAGACTGGTTATGTCTCTAAAGTAGTTAAAATAGATACACAAAATCCTTTATTTAGGTTATTTCTACTTATTGTATCTGGTATAATTTTCTATTACCTAGTTACCAAAGAATTTCAATTTGTATTTTGTTAACAGGGCTTAATTTTGAAAGCATGGCTTGATCTCACCTGTGGGAAAGAAACTCACATTAAAAAAGCTCTGAAGTACTTTGATGAAGCACTGCAGGAAGGCAATGATGTTTTTGCACTGCTTGGTAAAGTAAGTTCACTTCATTATTTCACCTCTTCCTAAATTTTATTTTAGTCTTGTGAAGTAATCAGAGAGATGCAGGGAAGAGTAGTGCATAGTGAGCTTGTCCAAGGAACAATACAGCTCAGACCCTGCAAGTACTTTAGGGTTGTTTAGACACCAATGTGAAAAGAAAGGTATAGATTCAGTCAATCTCAACGTGTACTGTGGTTATGGTTTTTGTTATGCACACAAGAAAACCTTTCTATTCATATATTTATATGTGCAAAATGAGTTTCAAGTCACTTGAAAAGATAATAATGTGTGGTCTCTTCCTTTTCACATGGGACACCTATGCACTTTACAGAGTTGCTGTTGGCCAAGATGTAATAGCTAAACACTGTAGTGTGATTTTTAAAAAATATTGTTAACATTCTGTTGAAGTCGTCATTCGTCTGTTTTGTGAGTTCATTCGTGTTCATGCAATCATCAATGATTATTTTTCATTGAAGGAGTGGCATGTGTTGTTTTCTTTCCACATTTTTTGTTTCGGAGCATATTACTTATAATATGACAGATGTTACTCGTTAACATAACATGATTTTTTAAAATATTCTAAAGCTGAATGTAGAAAAAATTGTTCAATGAATATTAAAAGACTGCAGTTCAGGAGAGTGTGCACAATGGTATTTGGTTAGGTACATACTTGGCTGCACGTGGACCACTGAATTAGATTAAGAGTATATGTCAAATGTAGTTACTGTAATTGGGGTTTAGACAGACGTGAATCTCGGGCTTAAGAAAGTAACTCAGAGTCTTCTGTGTTTGCATCATTTCTGTCTTAAAAAGATGAAATTAAACATCACACATACAGTCACCTGGAGTATGGTAAGTAAATTCAACACATCAAAACAAAACAAGTTTTAAGTCTTAAATTTATTTCTACTTAAATTAATTTAAACCTGTGATTCCTGACTTCTGAAAGTTTGGTATTCCAAATACTGTAAATCTCATTACAGTTAGAAAATTGTTAATTCTGACGATAACAATAGTTACCTGCTGAATGTGGGTTTTTACATGGTAGGTACCTCAGAGCTTGAATAAATGTTTAATCAGTGGCTTGTGTTAAATACCACAAAATTGCAGGATACTTATTTGAAACTTAATACAACAATTTTACTCTTTAGCTATGTCTGTTTTTTTCTTGGTTGCAACTGACTAGTGAGTTGTAAATTCTGCAGTTGCCATTGTTGTAGAGCACTTACCACACACACCAGGCTTTACACATCATCCTTTGCTGTTTGGTTGTTGCAAATATGTCTAATTGTGGTTGATACTCAGGTAAAACTTACTTCAGGAAAGAGTTTTTTCTTTCTAGCTCTCTTTCCTGGTTTCCGTGTGAAAGAACTTCTGAATCTTCTCACCTGTGTGAGTGTACAAGTTGTTGATATGGCTTCTCTTCCTTCCATTAGGCACAGTATTTTGAGGTCCGACAGAATTATTCAGGAGCTCTAGAAATTGTGAACCAGATAATTGCAATCTTCCCAAACTTCATTCCTGCTTTCATAAAGAAAATGAAGCTACAACTTGCCTTGCAGGACTGGGAGCAGACAATTGAAACGGCACATAGGTTGAGTATGAAGTAGCACACCACTGAGTTATTTTCTTGCTGGATTTACACCCTAAGAACATTTTGAAACAAAAATAGATAGGTTCCCATTCATTGTTAATAAATCTGAATTAGTTGCATCAATTTTTTAAAAATAAATTTCAAGTAAATTAAGTTTTATTAGAACCCAGCCTTGCAATTCTGTGAGGATGCTACATTGATACATGAATATGTTTTGGATGGAAGAGGAGATAGGCATCAAATTCCTAGCTTTCTTGAGATAGGCATGAAATAAGAGCTGTGCTTTCAGTTGAGATCCATGATGTAAAATGGCTGTGAAAAACAAGTTATTCTTTTCCTGTTTTAGGATAAAATAGATGATTGACCAAGTGTTTGGTTTGGTTTCTTTACATTCACCTTTTGTTTGGCTTTAGACTATTGCAGAAAGATCCCCTCAATTTAGAAGCCATGAGAATGGAGGCCCTGCATCATCTCTGCAGGGAAGGAAATATATCTGAGGTGAGTCTTTTTATTAGCAGAATGTTGAGCACAACATCGTGCATGTGGCATCTAGTCCCTACCAAGGCTGTCTTCTTTATGTATTCTCTTCATATAGTTTGGTTGCTTCTGTGCTGCAGTAATCTGCAGGAGCTATATTCACCTATTCTGATTTGAGTGGCTACTCTGGCTTGTTGCTGAGGTATTTTCTGGATGCCAAGGAAAAAAAATAACCTCCATCTTTCCAGAGAATAGGTGTCAAACCAAACAGAAATCTGATTTGGACAGTTAACTGAATAATGATGATTTGAATCATCAAAGGGATCATTTTTGTTTAAATGCTCTTTTGATAAATTAATAAATTATTGTAAGCCTTCTATTGTTTTAAATATTTTATTAATTGAAATAAAGGAGATTATGAGGTCTTGTAGTGATAGATTTTTGGAAGCAGGCCATCGTTTCTATACCTGTGATTTGTTCACAATTTTTTGACAATTACTGTGGGGTTTTTTCAGCTCTAAGCATTCTGTGCTACTTTTCCTTCTACTCCCAAGATCCATTTTCTTGCACAGGGCTATATGCATGTATTTTGTATGTAAAACACTTGGCCATTTTTCAGGAAGTTCTAAAATAGTTAATTTAATTTGTTACCAAAAACTCTTTCTGTATTTTATCTTATCATGCAAAAATACTATGATAATTTAAGAGGAAAGATAGCAAAATAAAAAGTGTTTTCATTGTGTTGTAGGTGTTTCCAGGTTCTAGAAGAAAAGGTACTTATGTTGTTTAACACATTTTCAGTTATTGGAAAGAACTCAGTCATTAGCCTCCTTACAATCTAATTTAAATCTTATGCATAATCATGGGAAATATGGAGAAGTAAGAATTGCTGACTCCAGTGAAGCCATCCAGGAAGGAACCTTGCTGGACATGTAGAGTGTTAACTAAAGATTCAGGACTAAAATGTCTCATGTAACTAAGAGCCTTGTCTAGGGAAAAATTTCAAGGCCTGTTAGATTTACACATTTCATGTGCATCTAAAACCATATTAAAAAAACATTATTGTATGCCCAGAAAATCACCTTAGGTGTTTTGAGAAACTAATGTTAAAAGCATTTGGAAGTGCTTTGCTTTTGAGCATGCTTGTCTTACATCAGACTTAGGTCAAGCCTTTCACCTTTTTGAGCATGGATAAGGGACACATGGTCTGCTTTATTGTCACTTTACTATTCCAAAATATTGTCTAACTACTCACCCTGAAAACATCTGAATTTACATTTCAAAGTATTAGTGCATAGTAAAAATGTGAGTAGTTTATGGTGAAAACTGTTTGATTGTCCTATTTTTTAAATTCCTTTTTAATTCCTTTTTTCTCCAAGGCTTCAGCAAGACTGGGAGACCTGATTAAAGCACTGGATAGATTAGAACCACGTAATTCTGAGCTATTCTGTAAAATGGCTTTAGCTTTCAGTAGAACAGTGAGTATGCTTTTTTTTTTTTTTTTTTTCTTAAGCAGCATACAGCAATGTATATATTCTGGTTTAGGTCTGGTTTTTGGTACACAGATGTTAAATGTGTACTAAAAAGTATAAAATTGTGGACAATCAAAAAAGATTAACTCACGTAGCTTTGGTAACCACATTTTCCTAGTCTTACATTCAGCATGAATTATAATGTTTAAGCCATCTCATTCCAAAAATGCTTTTAAGTGAGAAGCAGTGAAAATACAGAAATGTTCACCAACCATCTCCTTACTGTATGAAACTGACAGGGTTAATCACATAACATTGAAAGTGAGGGTTTCTTTAATCTGTGTTTATGAAAAATTGCTGTAAGGAAGCACTCAAAGTGACTATTCATTATCATATGGTATTGTATGTTTATGTTTGAATCCATCCCACATAAATGTCAATGTTTTTATAGAATTACTACAGACTAATTTATTCTTACCTGAGGTATTGTTGTCTCTACTGATCTGGCTATATTCAGTGTGTTTGTCTGATTGAATCTGAAAACTGCAAAAAAGCTTAAGGCTTAAAAATTGTTCTCACCATTAGTGTGGCCGGAACCAGCTCATCCTTCAGCATACACAAACCTTAGTACAAAGAGCTTTTGATTTGGCACCTGATAATGCAGAATTTGCTACTGAACTTGGCTACCAAATGATTTTACAAGGGAAAGCGAAAGAAGCTCTAAAATGGTACAAGACTGCTATGACACTTGATGAAACAAGTGTTTCTGCACTAACTGGTAAGGTCTCACACTTCCTTTTGATTTTTACTAGACAATGTTTTTTGGTCAAATTTTTCTATTACTGGTGCTAAGAGAATCTTGAACTATTTAGAGCAGGAGCACTGAGTTGTTTTTCCAGATTCATTGTGTGCTTTCTTCTTGTGGCAACAGTACCTATTACTAAATATGTATTTTATGTCTTAAATATGTCTTCCTTATTGAAAAGCTACTCTTCCCTGTTCTAAATTAGAGCTCTCAAAGTAGTAGTAGACAAAGACATTTTGCAGTATTTTACTTACTTGATTATTTAATTTCTGTAGTGCCAAAGAAATAGAGAATTCTTAGGCACTATAAAAACAAGAAAATCAAGGGCATGATAGAACAAGCTATCCATGTTCCGATTTTGATTTTGTCCAAATTATATTGAAAACCATAGTCAAGTCAAAGCATCCTACTTTGGATGTAGATGTCACATCCAAAAGAACCCCACTTTTTAATAAGTCCCATTTGTGTCAAGAAAATGGAGTGTAAATTTTTAAAAGACATATTTGCCTGCCAGATTTTTCTCTTATTTTTTTCCTCCTTGACTGTGCCATGGCCTTAAACAGTATTAAAACTATAGATGACAAGAGTAGTTTGTGTGTGTGCTAGAGTTTGTTTTCCTTCTTGTACTTTTTCTGAATTTAGAAGCCAGACTTTATGGTGATTCTTCTTAGTCTATAACCAGTTGAAGATTTACCATTTCAAACTGCTTTATAGTATATTAATGTGTCAATCATGTATCATTTACCCTGGGTTTTTCTGAGTGTGTAAACTTTGCATTACCCTAAGTATTGGTCCATTCTTTCTTTTCTTGTACTGCTTTATGGAGAGGTTGAGGAGAGGAAAAGTTGTGGAAAAGAAAGCATGAAAAAGAAAGCTTGACCAGGAAGATGAATTGGCAATAAAGTATTTCCATGTGTTACAGGAATTATCCGTTGTCAGCTAATACAAGGGCAATTAGAAGATGCAGAGCAGCAGTTGGAGTTTCTTAATGAAATTCAGCAGTCCATTGGGAAATCTGGGGTAGGAGGATCTTTCTTTACTGAGATACTTTGATTACAATCTGAACTGCCTTCTAACTGTTACATGTTCTATATTTCAGTCACTTGAGTAGAGCATTCTTAATGGAGGACTGTTAAGTCTCAGTTTTTCTTTTTGTTGAAGTTAATGTTTTGCTTAACTTTGCAAACAGGCTGTTTGTTTGCAGAGGAAAAATATCACTTTCTAGTTATGTTTCTTCTCTGAAGGTAAGTTTGAAATGTCAGGGAGGGACAAACATTAATTATTTTCAGGATTTTGTGATCGCACAAATGTAAAAGTTCTTGCACAAATTGAAGGAATGAATTGGTAGAATAACTAGGTGTCCTTTACAACAAACTAAATGTCTTAGAGTATCCCTAAATATTAATAAGAAGCTGCTAACATTAATAGTTATGTAGTATTGTATGAGCAACTGATGAATGCATCTGGAATATGCAGAATCCTTGAGGTTTTGTGTTTATTTTTTCTTTTCTGTAGGAATTATCTTTCCTGCGTGCATTCCTAGCTATGAAAAAACATAAGAGTCAAGAAGAAGTTTTTGCTTTATTGAATGATGTTCTGGATACTCACTTTTCATCTTTGCATGGATTTCCTCTTGGTGTGGAATATTTTGAAAAACTAAACCCTGATTTTTTGCTAGAAATTATTAGAGAATATCTTAATTTTTGTCCAGCACAGGTAAGCACCTGTAGATTGCATCTGTCTGAGAATGGGAATTTTTCATTTTGAGAACAGTTAATCATGAAGTGAAAAAATAGAAAATTTTCCCTTTTAAAATGTGAATTTATGTGACATAAGAATATGTTTTGGGATATTACACCATTGTTTAGTCAAAGTAATGAAAAAAATAAGTACTTTGTGATGTGAGCAAGTGCCAGTAATGACATCTGAGCAAACTTTGGATATTTATTCAGTGCATTTTGTGTGTGCAGTTGCACTGTCTTAGGATCTCTTGGGAAGCTGTAATGATACTGTGAATAGAGCTATCTCATTATGAAACTAGAATATTCACACTGGCCACCTATTCATGAAACATTTTAATTGGCTTAGGACATCTTTTCAATATATATAAATTCTTTATTTTGGTTGGTAATAATCAGTGGAATGCTGCCTTTTTATATTATTGTTTATTCCAGTGAAACATCTCACTTGCTTACTTTTCTGAGTCTGAATTTGTGCACTCTAGTTTTGGCAACAAAGGAATGGCGAGATTAATAAATTGAATGGGGACCTGACATCTGTAAAGCAGAAGAAACAGTTAAAGTGTCTTTAAATAGTGTCTTCCTTAAATAGATTACTCTTCTGAAATAACTGGGAGCTGACTTTTGTTATCCTGTCATTATTTCTATTCTAATTATAGAACCTTCCATAAATATGTGTATGTAGAGTTTTAAAATCTTAACAGGAAAACAAGTAGCTTTCCATTGTTATGAACAGCTTCACTATCTATCAGAAAGTCTAAAATATCAGTAGCAGTGACATTTTCATATCATAGATTATAGGAAGTGTCATTCTGTGAGGTTATGCTCTTACCTGAAGATTTCCCTGGGATATGTTCCAGAAATACTGAACAGCAATGATGGTTTTTAATTTGCAATTAAAACTGCTTTTCTGAATTATTGTCCATAGGAAGATTTTTAGAAGAAAAGGTAGGCCTTTGCTGAAGTTTCCTGTATCTCTTCATTGCAAGAAGGACTGCAAAGGTGTTTGAAAGTGAGGAGTTAGCTCGGTGGTGGAGGCTTCCATTTTGGTTTTGGGTCCTGTAGAAATACTGTTTGTGAACAGCATGATGTTTAGGTTGCCTTTACCTTTTTTAGCGTATAAACCAGTTAGCAACTAGCTAAGATAGTAGAGGGAAATGAGTAATATTTCTGATAAAGAGCAGCTAAAATATGATGTATTGTACTAGCAGTTTGCATGAAAGCAGCTATTTTTCAGCTTCTGTTTTTAATTTGTCGCTCGCAGTATGGATATTTTCTTTGACATGGGATGAAGGTAGGCATGACAGCACTGGAGCCTTTTCTTCCAACCTTCTCATCATCCATTCCAACTTCGGCCTTCTTGAAATTTAATTAATGGTACTCCTGTGTTGGATGAGTTGGCCTGATAATTCAGAATGTGTAACCCCTGACTCTTCTGTGTATGTCAGGTCTGAAGTGTTTTGTCATCCTTCAAGTCTGAGGTTGTCTTGTGTTCCTGCATATGTTAAGAAGTTGGTCCATTAAATTTCAAACTTATTTTTACAGTTCTTCACAACAAGAGCTGCTTTGATTGAAGGAAATAACATGGCTTTGCTAAGGCTCGTTTGAGTTTAAAGTGAAACTCAGACTTAAAATGAAATCTAAATCTAAAACCTTTTGACTCAAATGCTGGGTTTTGTTAGGTTTTTGGGGTTCTTTTTGTACTACTTACTTGTTTGTTTGCTTCTAGCCTGCAAGTACTGGGCAGTCTCTTTCACCACTTCTCAAGCACTGTGCTTCAGTTCTTGAAACAGTTGTAAAAACTGTGCCTGGTCTTCAACAAGCTGTCTTTTTAATTGCAAAAGTGAAGTACTTGTCAGGTAATAGCTGTATGAATGGGTAGTTAGATGCTTTCTTGTTTTATTTAATATGAAAAATTGATTTCACACTTGTAAATAAATATTTTTTTGTTCATTGCAGAACACTGTGTTACAGTTAAGTGAAGAACATTTGCTCTTCCCTTTTTTGTCCTTTATATGAGAGTATCTTAATTGTACAGACATATAAATAGAGTATTTTTTATCTGTTTTTTTCCAAAGTGAATTTATTGAATGATTTACAGATGGAGCAATGGGAAAATAGCGTATCTTTGATCTGCTTTTGATTTTATGTCATAACGTTATAGTACTTTATATATGAGTTTATTCACTAGATGCTGACAATTGACAAATAAAAATGATATGTATATATTAACATCTGTATTTCATATCAACTGCTTTTTCACTTTCCCTTCCTTTCCCCACTATAGGGGATATTGAAGCAGCCCATAGTAATCTACATTACTGTCTAGAAAGGAACCCTTCTTATGCAGATGCACACTTACTGATGGCCCAGGTGTATTTGGCTCAGAACAATACCAAGCTATGTTCTCAGTCCTTGGAAACTTGTCTAAGCTATAATTTTGAGGTGAGTTGAATGAAAGAATGAAATAATTTTATTCAGTCAGTCATCTGAAGTTGTAAGGTTTTGTATATCATAATTTTCAACTGAACTTTTTGTAACTCTTCCACTTCAAATTGAATATTTAAATTTTTATATGAATATGGTATCTGAATATTTAACAAAGAAATGACCATTAGACAAAACTAGCACCTCACAAGTTGCATTTCATGGGTCTTATACATTACAGTATGGGATTTTTAACTTGTTGACATTAGTTGAATGTAGGATTAGCAGAAAGTTGGGAACACAATACACACAAATCACTCATTAGGTCTGAGTTCTGCCCAAGTGTCTTGAGACGGCTTAGCTGAAAACTATCATTTCTTTGTAAGTGTGTCTCATCTTGCTTTCTTCCCTCAAGTGATACAAGAAAGCTGAAGATTAATATCTACTTAGCTACTAATTAAGGTCCTTGCCATTTCAGAGAGGTATATTTCTCTTACAGACTTTTTGTTTCATGTGAAGTATGTTTTAGGATGGTGAAGATTGGCGTGCAGGACTTGTACCAAGTTATGGTTGTATTATGATTCTGTTAATTAAAATTCTGGTAAAATGTGCAGTGTGGGAGACACTCAGAATACCTTAAAATTCAGTTTAGTTTAAAATAAAGCAGCAATTATGTTGTTCTGTCCCGAAGTCTTGTCCCTTATAATAGTTTTTCTTTGTAATTAAAAACTTACTAAATTACTAATTTGCATACTCTGATAATTCTTATATTTTTGTAAGTAAATTTCTGAAATTGAATTTGTGTTTATTTGGAGGGAAAAAGAAACCAAAGTCAAAATCTGAAAAAGTCTTGCAAGGGATTTGAATACTTTACATCAAGTAAAATTTGGAAACTCTTTATCTTACATATTTTTTAGGTGAGAGAACATCCTGTGTATCACTTAATTAAGGCGCAAGCACAGAAGAAGCTGGGCGAAATACCAGAGGCTATTAAAACCTTACAGATGGCAAGAAATTTGCCTGGAATGAGAAAACCTATATCTTCCTCAAAAACAAAAGGAAAAAGTATTGAAATTGATACAAGTGATCGTGTGTCTGTGTTTCTGGAGTTGGTAGAAGCTCATCGTTTGAATGGAGAACTGGTAAGATGGCAAACCTGCTAAAATACAAACACACCTGAAAACAGTTCCCTCTTCCCAGTCCCATTTCTATTAGTTCAGAACAGAAAACCATCACTTCTTTTACCAAGAGGATTTGCAGGGCTGTAGATCTCTGTTTGTTGTCAGAATGCTATGAGCAGTAGTTTTGGATCATCATCCCAACTATTAGCTGTGTCTGGATAAGCAATACAACACTACATAAGTGTAAGAATATAACAAAAGCCATACAGTCTTGTGGTTTGGAGGCCAGCCCAAAGCAGCTCAAAAAGGACCTGTTGGAGCTAGGTGCTAAAGACATTCTCTAGTTGAAGTTTGAGCATGTACTTGGATATATGCAATGCAAATGTAATTTTCTGTACTAAAATTTTCTATAGTAGTCGAAATCACAGGAGTTTTTTTAAAAATCAAAAACACTATAGCAAAACAAGTGGATACTATGGTTTGTGGTTTTTGTGGGTTTTTTGCTTGGTTTGCATAATGCCCATAAATGCTTATGATGTCTATTTTTTGCTGTTCAATGACAGGAACTAAATTAATTGTATCATTTTTATTATTTGCAGCATGAAGCTGCTGTAGTCATCCAAGATGCCATTAGTGAATTTTCTGGAACACCTGAGGAACTAAGAGTTGTGATTGCAAATGCAGATCTGGCAATTGCTCAAGGAGATGTGAAACATGCCTTGACTATGCTCCACAATATTACACCTGAACAGCCTTACTTTGTCCAAGCTAAAGTCAAAATGGCCGATATTTATCTTCACTATAAGAAAGATAAGAAATTATATGCTGCCTGCTATAGGTAAAAGTTAGTGGTGTGCATAGACAGTTTTCTAGATGTTTACTGATAGGATGGTGAACTATTTTTTCTTTTTCTTGCAGTAAATGAGCAATATTTAGTGACATTAATTCATTTGAGTAAATGTGGTAATTTTTAAAGCTATAATTGAGAGTCTTATTTTGAAAAGATATTTTAGGGTTTTTTTGGTTTATTTTCAGAAATAGAAACTAAAATCTGCACAGGATAAAATTATTGTGCCCTTCTGTTGTTTAGATACCACTATTGACATATTAAATACTAAGCAAAGTTTTATCTTCTGTTTCCAGTGACCTAGTAGAAAAACTGCCAAGTGCTCATACTTTTCTTCTTCTTGGTGATGCATACATGAATATTCAAGAGGTGAGTGCTTGCTGGAGAAGAATAGAATATTTGAGTAGTTTATTTGCCTAGTTGAAACATTGTGGCATACTGACTCTTATTGATTGATGTTTGTCAAATATAAAGTGCTTTAGGATATAAAACAATAAATACTGACTGTTGAAAATGCATTTCTTCTAAAAGCTTACTTGGTGAAAGTCAAGGAGGAAATGTTTTCTAAAAGAACACTGCTTTGTAAGATTAACAGGCATCTAGAGTGTGAGCTAAATAGAAATCACAAAGAACCTGGAAATGTTAAGTATAATCTTCTGAAACTTAGAATAATTGTAGGTAACTTAGTTCTCATGCTGATGGCTTTACTTAAAGTTTTTAGTTGTATAGTTCGTATAAATTCTTTGCATCCTTTGCTTGCTTGATGATCTGGAAATGCTATTTAGTATTGGCAGAAGACAATATAGTCAAGTGAACATGGGAATTTGTAGGCTATACGTTTAAATTAATATATTAAAAAAATAGATTGAGTTAGGACATGCAACTGATAGTTCAGATTACTAGTTTGGACATCTGTAAATGATTCATGATTGTTTTCATATTAATATTTGTGTGTAATTTTCTCCTCAATGAAGAATTATCACACTAATACATGTGCCTCTTTGTTAACTAGTGAAGATAGTAGTAGAGAAATTGCAGTGAAACAAGAATGAAGTTTATTCAAACTCATTTGTTTGCCTAGTCTCTCCATTATTTGTTTTAGCATGAAAATGTTAATTTACATGGGCTTTACATTTCCTGCAGTTTTATAGTAACCATTCTTTTCTCTCAAGTATTGTAGCTTATGAATCAGTAGTGCTTAGTAGTCATTCCTGGAGTTGTTACCAGATTTTGTTTTCTTCATACATCTTTTATCATAATCTTTGACTTATATGTGTTTATATTTTACTGTTGCAGCCTGATGAAGCCATAGAAGTCTACGAGCAGGCCTTGAAGAAAAATCCAAAAGATCCATCTTTAGCAAGTAAAATTGGAAAAGCCCTAATCAAAACACATAACTACTCAAAGGTATTCTATAAGTACTGCATTAGGTCAGTTGAGTACTGTGTCAACATGTGGACTTTTCTTGGGTAAAAGTATAATATTTCAGAGTGCTAAAATAGGCATTTTATCCTGAAAGTAACTTTGTAGATTCCCTTCAGATCGTCTGGCCAAAGGCACAGTTGGTAGATTCACACATTGGTAGATTCAGATCTGTTGAACTGTAGTTCTGGTGACTTGCAGTGGGTTTGGGCCTGCACTCAAACCCATGTTTTATTAATTCTCCATTGAAAAAAGTAAAGAAAATTGTAAGCAACGTGTCATTAAATACCTAAGTAACAAGGTTGTTGTCTTTAAGATTTGTCTTTAAATTATTCACGAACGTTTCCTTCTTTCTTCAAGGCAATCAGTTACTATGAGGCTGCAGTGAGAAATGGTCAGCAGAACTTCCTTTGCTATGATTTGGCTGAGCTTTTAATGAAACTGAAGCAGTATGAACAGGCAGAAAAAGTACTTCAGCAAGCTTTAGATCATGAGCCTGGTAGGACTGTTACTAATTCACAGGAAAACATACAATTTCTACTGTTACTTGTGTTTTCTGCATGACTAGGGAGTAAATGAGTACATGGGCACTTTTTTGCAGTGGTTTAATTACATTTGTTAACCTTTGTGGATGTCTGAATAGAGAAGCAGTATTATTAGTAGTCCATTCTGTAAGGTTTTCTTGTGTCACTGTATCACTTTCGTGCTTTGCAGGGGCGTGTTGGTTTTCCATCCTGTTTACTTCTTATTGAAAAAGTCCTCTGGTTTAACATTGTGTTCCTGTCCTAGTTAAGCCTTTGAGGATCTGGCTAATTTAATAGTCATGCTCAAGACAGCTTGAAATAATTAGCAATAAATACAGTTTGTCCCATGTACTTCAAAATTTTATCTTCTGTTTTAAAATGAAGCAAAAAGTCTTTTAATGTCTTTTTAAAATGTTTTGAGACATACACATTCTCTAAGAGAAAAATATTTTATTTTGACTAATTGGGAAAATTATTGAACACCTTAATAATTTTTTATGTAAATGCTTGAATATCCTTTGTTGGGGAGAAGAAGAGAATTATAACAAATATACTGAGGGGAATTGTCTTACATGGTCTAAGGTACACAGTCTAATCTCTGATTTAGAAGAACATGTCACAGTTAGAGCACCTTGAAGACCAGTTTTCTGATAGAATACAACTCCTTAATTTTAATAAAGATACAAAATTTTTGGTGGCATCTGTATTTTAATGTGGAACTGTGATCAGGATACCACTTTGTCAGTAGAGTAAAATTTAAGCCAGGGAAGGCTTGAATTCTTCAACTATTAATTTATGCATCTTTATTTTAACTATTCAAAAGCCGCCTGCTGCTTTTAAGTAGATACTGAAATATTTAGTTAAAATAACTGTATTCGTGTCTGTTCCAGACTCTAGAAAAAGAAGCATAGTCTGGCTAGAAATTTCCTCCAACAGTCTTATGCTTTTTGCATGTAGAATAGCACATTTTATCAATTTGGACATTTTTCATTGACTTTGAGCAGGATTTAGAGAAGAAATGTCAGGAATGGCTTTATTTCTTGTCTGCTAACATCAAAATATTTTCTCTCATGTCTGAAAATGCAAATAGACCAGACAGTCAGTTTTTTATTCTGTTTGCATCTTTCAGTATTTTTGGCCTTAAATCTTATTCTGTTTATAGTCTGTAATGTTTACTCTCCTTACTACTATACTCTGCCCACTAGCAATGCACCAAGTCAGATCACAATTCTAAATAAATAAGATGGATCTGTGAATTTTTCATGTAAGCACTTGCCTGGAGGATGTGATGAGTTTCTTCTTCCTTTGACTTTACTGGAATCAGTTCCTGCAAGAATAATGTTTATTTAATCTCATTCTTACAGTTAATGAGTTGTCTTCTCTGATGGAAGATGTACGTTACCAGGTACTTCTGGCAAAAATTTACAGCAAAATGGAGAAGATTGACAAAGCTATTGTTTCATTACAACAGGTAAAGAGGAAAACCAAAAATACCTGTGAAAACTTGCAATGTCCTCATGTTTACACCTCTGGTTTCACTTTCATCCCATATTCTAACCATATGATCCGTGTGAATGTGGAAAATGAGTGTATGCTAGGGATACAGCATCAGTGACTGCTGTGAAATGTAAAGTACGTAAGATGTTACACAGTCTGAGCTTTTTGCAGTCAGTGTTATCTGAATTTTAGATCAGAATGCAGGCTTTTACTGCAAGCATGCAGTCTTACTTTGCCTTCATTTGTGTTCATACTTCATAGTTTTAGCATATCAGGTGAAAATGAAATTGGCCATGAGGGCAGCTAGATTACATATCTTTAGCTCAGCATTGAAAATTATTCACAGAGCAAAATGGAACAGCTTTCAAGGGCTACCTGTTGTTTTGTTGTACTGCTAAACAACAGTATTAGTATTAAATAGCAATAATAAAATCTGTTCATTCTGCAGTTCAATACTATCTCTCGGACTGAGGCTTGAAAGAAAAACGTTAGAAGCTAGAGGTTTAATCCCTTAGAAAATGCTTTCTCAATAAAAAGTTTTAGCAAGAAGTGTGGTCAGTACTTTCTGTTCCATTATATTTTTACTCTGTGAAAGTGATGGTAACAGAAATGCCTTGGTAGCATCTTCTGACCAGCAAGAAAAGTCTGCAGATTGGTTAGAAAGGTAATTGTATGTAAGGGTTTAAATACCAATATTGGTAAGGTTAACTTTGTTAAATTCTTAATTATTTTTTCCTTATAATCTACTTTTTTCTTTCTCAAAGTTGACTTTTTCTCTCCAATTTTCCTTCAGTAAAAATGCCCCATAAGCAGATTTTAAAGAGATGTTAGAAGTTCTCCCCAGATGTTATTTTGTGTTTTAGTTCTAATTCTCTGCTAGGCAAAATGGTAGGAGAGTAAGAAGCAGAATAGTATTAGTGCTTCCTTCTTTTTAAAAAAACCAAGTACACTACTTTATAGTAGATAAATGAAATGAATTCCTTTGAGAATTTTTGACTGCTCACTGCTTTCCCCACACCAGGCTCGGGAATTACAAGGCAGAGTGCTTAAACGGGCTCAAGTAGAACAGCTGGATGCAGTTCCTGCGCAGAAACAGTTAGCGGCTGAGATTTGTGCTGAGATTGCAAAACATTCGACAGCCCAGCGAAACTATGAAAAAGCAATTAAATTTTACAAAGAAGCCCTTGTTCACTGTGAAACCAATAACAAGGTCAGTTCTCCCTCTGACTATTCTGCATTGTTTTTCCATTCAGTTTTCAGATGCAGCAGAACATTTTTCCAGTTTTCCACAGAAAAGAGTAACTTGTAATTACTTCTGCTTCATGATATACATAGAACCTTGAACTTTCTCCCCTTCGTTGGTTATCATGATAGAATAGTTGCATGCTCTGCTGACTTCTGTCTCTTACAAGAACTCTTGACTCAACTGGTGGCTGCATGCACTCACAGTGAGCCTGTCTTCAGGTACCAGTACTGATGGAGATTATTTCAATCTTGCTTGTTGCTTGTCCTCTGTAATGAACTCCCAGTGAGTTTGGTCAGTGGAGATAATTTCTATCTTTTCTGTGTCTACTTTATCAGTTTTAAACTTTTATCTGGACCTAGTAGGATTATGATTTTAGTCACAAAATGTTGCTGTTCTTGAGCAGGATTATTGTACTGCTTCTCTCTTTTCTGCACAGTTTCTTTCTCACAGGTTGATAAATACAGGTAAATTTGGATTTAGTTTATCCTCCTATTCCTTCATAGGAAGTTTATCCTCCTCCTTCCTTTCATAACCCTGGGCTTTGGAGATAAGAGAGAGAGAGAAGCAAAAGTCTAAGAAATTTATAATGAGCACAAAAATTAAGTGCCATCTTTAGTGACGTTTTTCTAGATTAAAAATAAATAAATACAATTTTTATTCATTTGCCATGATTTTGTATCATGATTTTATATACTTAGGTGTTATGTGAAGACTTCTTATTTTGATGCTTGTTACTGAAGAGCTGTCACATGCATGAGTTGCTAACTACATCACTTAGTTTTAATATTTGAACTCGTGGTTTCAAGAATCTAGGTCCTTCCTAAAGCTACAATTTCAGCCTATTTGAGACAGGCTTTTCTCAAGGCATATTCTAAGAATGATATGGAGAAAAAAGATAAATTGGGAAGGGAATAAAAACATCCTTAAAATGGTGATTTCCCCATTCTCCCGTTAAGAGGAAGGAGACTGCCTGTCATGGTACAGGTACAGCTGTGGCTTTTTTATCAGTAGCAAAGCCTTACTTTGTCTTTCATACCAGTACTGAAATACCAGCGTGGCATTTCCCTTCAGTTCTTGCTAAAATCATACTTTTGAGAGATTCCCATTGTTACAAGATGTCTACATTTGTACTAAATATCTGTAAGATATTACTGAAGATTTTTGCTTTAATCCTACTTTGCTAGCAACACAGAATACAGTGATATCTTAGAAAATAAGTCTGAGTTTCTGATGAAGAACTTGCTTCCTACTTGTTGAGTAATGAAAACAAAATATTTTGTTAGCCGACAAATATTGGGGGATATATTCATAGTATTCATCTCAGTATGTTTTTACAGTTTCAATGGATTTGAACTTTTCTTCTCTACATTTTGAAAGCATTGCTAGTACAAGATTAGAATTGAATTCTTATAGATTATAAAATATTACTTTGAGCTGTTAAAAGTCCATCTGTTTCTCTGCACCTTCAGGGTTTACTTTTCTTAAAATTTTATATGGAAATAATGGAAATTGCTTTGAAGTTATATGTACCTTGTTTCATCAGAATAAATCTCCTGTATTTTAGCTAAAGTAACCCAAAATGGATTGAAATACTGCATTTATTTAGGTAAATGTGAAGAGATTGCTGTCCATGTCTTAGGGGTGTTTTGTTTTGTTTTACTTGGTGGAATCTGGTAGGTAGTACCCTCCCGTTGTTTCCTTGATCAGGTAAGAGGCAGTGCAGTTCCTGATGGAGACTTGAAGGGGATTGCGGATTGCATCATGCACGCCATTTCATAGCATCATTGTTATTTGTGTTGGAATTGACAATTTTGAGACCACTTCCACTCACTAGAATCCATTGTAGAACTCCAATTTAGCTGGCTTTTTTTGCTTCCTGCAGTGTTCCTGCCTTTTGGTATTCTATTGATTCATGCACATAAGAGAAGCAGCTAAATAAAACTTTCATAGTTAAAAGTTCTGGCATGCACTCATTCTATCATTTCAGTGCTTGCCCACCTGCCTTCCTGTTTCACATGGTATATGTTTGAGTATGAACAGAACAGGAAGTAGGAAGAAAACAGTTGTTAAAACTGTGCTAGAAGCCTGCATGTTCTGAACAGGATGTTCAAAACACTGTTTTGATTCAGGAGTGCCTGTCACAAGTGTAACTAGCGAAATAATTATGGTGCAATTATAAATGCCTCTCTTTGGAAGCAAAATCAAAACATTATTTAAAATTAAGCAGGAGAGAGTTTATCTACAGCTAATTTTGCTTTGTGATCAGTTCACCTTCTGTTTGCTTTAATAGAAGCTTGATTAAATCTGTGGTAACTCATGTTTGTAAACTTTTCTGTGGTATTTTCTTTAGAGTAGTCTATGATGGGACTTTAGCTTTAAGAATGTATGCTGGTGTACATTTCAGTTTGTCAATATTTACTCTGGTGGCTTTTCAGCAATGGATTCACACAGAATCTTAACGTGGCAGGTTGGAAATGCAAATAAGAAAATAGTTTCTTCTGAAACTTTCTTGTACACCAGAATTAGTTGGTGAATGTTACTGAGGTATTTGCTTTTTTTTCAATACATTTAAAACTACGTTCTCTTATATTTTTCAAAGAACATTATTCATACCAAAATACTGGTGTCTTCAGAGCAATACTATCTGAGCAGCCCTGTTTTCAATGTACCTTTAGAATATCCCTCAGAAGAAGGAAAGTTTTATCTGTTTTAAAAGGTGAGGGAATGCAAATAGATTACATTAATTGACAGAGAGCCCACAGGAAACAACAGAAAAGACTCTCTCTTTAGTGGAGACACAACTTTTCCATGGAGCCCTATAGTATCAGGTACTCAGATACTCAGAACTGAACCAACTTTCTTCATCTTCAAATTAATACAGTTCAATATTTTAATATATAGGCAATGTTGGAACTTGCACGTTTATATCTTGCACAAGATGATACTGATGCCTGTCAACATCAATGTTCCTTACTGCTGAAGATGGACCAAGATAATGAAGCAGCAACAGTGGTATGTGCTATTACACTAATCCTGCATCAATGCTTTCTGAAGTTTGTGTGCCTGAAATATGATATCTTCATAAAGCACTACTTTTAATAAAGCCTACAGCTTTGTGATTTAAAAAAAAAAAAGGTGAAAAATTCATGGCAACAAAATGTTTTCCTGTTTATGCCACTTGATGTTTCAATATGTAGTTTCTAGCAATCATAGCTGTTGTTCTATCTCAATATAAAAGGAGTCTTCAGAAGTAAAGGAAAAAGTAGTTGTAGTAAGATTGGATAATGTATGGCTCAATGCATGCTCTATTGATAATTGGCTAATTTTAATGAAGAAGCTATTTTTCCAGCACAGTAATATTAAAACAAATACTTTTATAAAAGTGCTAGAAGAAAAGAGCTATGTATTTAAGGTAATTTTATAGCCTCGTTCAACTGTAGTTAATCATATTCCTACTTAACAAGTTTTAATTACAGCTGCATATTCTTGTCCAGGGCTTGTATACTTCTTGACCTAAAAGACAACTCAATGAGCTCAGCAACTTTTGATGTAACACACTAGGAGCAAAATTATTTTGTGATGGGAATAATTTATTTTCTCATAGCAATCTAACATCTAAAATTCATTCTAGTATTGTGCACGAACAGAAGTAATGGCACTCTTGAAATATGTTATTAAATTTACTGTATATTAGCTAGCTGTCAGTGGAGAGAAACTGAAATTAAATAACTTGTTTTACTTTCCCTGCTGAAGGTAAAGAGCTATCGTCTATCTTTTTCCCTAGCTTTAAACTAACTTTGCTTTTCCATGTGCATAATCTGCAGTTATTGGAAAGAAAAGTAGAAATGAAACTATGCAAAAAAGATATGGCAGACTACTTAATTACCTTTTAATTTTAACCTCATGTGAAAAGGTGTTCATTATTACCCGTGTTGTATATCATGTTTGTTTTCCTGAGTGTAATAAAAAGTCCAAGTGATTTTTCTTCTTGTGCAGCTCCTGCTGCACTTTAAAGCTATAGTTTTGTCTCTGCGCATAACCAGAATTCATTATTTGTAATTTTTATTTTACATTTTCACAATTTATAATATATTGCTCTGTTTTCTCTAAATTGTTCAATACTGTAGATGATGGCTGATCTCATGTTCAGGAAGCAAGATTACGAACAAGCTGTTTTTCATTTCCAGCAGCTCCTGGAACGCAAGCCGGGTGAATATTTAGCAGTCATACTTCTAATTTGTTCTGATATATAGTTCTAATAAATAGCTGAATAAAAACTCTGTGCTTAATTAAAAAGAAATATTTTATATATAATGTAATAGATACTGAAGCCAAAGACCATTACCATATATAAAAACACAGAGATATTTTAGGGGAATATGATAAAAATTATTTGCTGTAGATACAGTAATTTACTTTACTGCAATATAATGTGCATAGTTTACCTTCAGCCAAATACAAATAGTGTGTTATTTACTTGTTCGCTGTAAAGCACTTTCTTTTGTACAAAAAAGGTCAAGCACATGAACACAAAGGTAGTATTTTATTTGAAGACTAATAAAGGAAACTTGTCTTGGACAGCAGTAAGTTTTTTTAGCAATTTTCAAGTTGGGACCAGAGAGAAATCTATTAAAATATATTAAAATTTTTCTATAATGAATGTAAAGTTTTCAAATGGACTTGGAAAGAAATTATGAGAGTGCAGCAAATGGTTTTGAGTGCTTTTGAAAGTGAAGTGCAATTATACTTCTATAAAAACCTGTATAAAGATATTGCAAGTATCACTTGACATCTTCAGTCTTGTATCTGAGGTTACTGTGTAGTATTCCATATATATTAAATCATATCTCATTTTTATATGTGAAAAATTATGCCAGGCTCTTTGTTTCTAAACTTATTCATACAGCAAATAAATAGAATTACAATCTTCTAATTATTTGTATTTTTAGATAACTATGCAACCCTCTCTCGATTAATTGATCTATTAAGAAGAGCCGGGAAATTAGAAGAAGTCCCAAGATTTCTTTCAATGGCTGAAAAACATTCTTCCCGAACAAAGCTTGAACCAGGATTTCACTACTGCAAAGGACTGTATCTTTGGTACTTGCAATTATAATTAAGATAAGCTTCATTTGATGATGTATAGATTTAAATTCATTTTCTTGTCATCTATTATCATTTAAAGGTGCTATGTTGATTTAATTAAGGTATCGGGATTTCAGGAAATTCTCAGTTTCTCTGAATATCTCAGGATGTTCTTCCAGGTTCAATAATGTAATACTATTTATCCTCACATTTTATAACTTGTTAGATTATTTTTAGTTTGCAAAAACAAGTTCCTTGCATGCTTGCTGTCCAAACCTTGCAGTATCAGTGTGTGCAAATGGGCCATCTGTTTTTAAATATTTAGGTTTCTTTGGATTTGGGGGAAGAATTTGGAACAGACAATTTTTGCCCAGCTTTAAATATTTTAATTGTCCATGTAGGTACACAGGTGAACCAAATGATGCACTGCGGCATTTTAATAAAGCTCGGAAGGACAGTGACTGGGGACAGAATGCAGTCTACAACATGATTGAAATTTGTTTGAATCCGGATAATGAAACTGTGGGAGGAGAAGTCTTTGAAAATCTTGATGCTGACATAGGGTAAGTGAATTAAATAAATTTTACTTGGTTTGTTCTGTCATCTCTTTCTTCTGCTGCCCTTTGACAATGTACCTTAGTTTAAATTGCTAGAACTTTGAGATCATCTACTGCTTTGAATATTCTGTGTTATTGTGAGAGACCAGTCTATGCTGTAATAAGTCAGTCTCAAGCAGAAAGTTCAGAACATTTTCTCTGGAATGCTGGTCACTTGCAATGTTACAATCAGAATTGTTGTTGTTGAAGAGAATCAATAATAGAATGCTTATTAGCAGAGCCATTTTTCTACAAAATGGCATGTCTTTAGCACAGAAGCAGTTCTAACTTGTAATTAATTTGGTGTGTATTAAAAAAATAAGCTTCCATTAACATTTTTTTTCTGATAATAGCAATTCAACAGAGAAGCAGGAGTCTGTGCAGTTGGCTGTAAGAACAGCAGGAAACCTGCTGAAGGAGCTCAAGCCTCAGACCATTCAGGGTCACATTCAACTGCGAATCATGGAGAATTATTGTCTCATGGCAACCAAACAAAAATCAAGCGTAGAACAAGCACTGAACACTTTCACGGAAATAGTTGTGGCTGAGGTTAGTAACCTGTCTCATTTCCTCACACTTCCCTTTCATACTTACTTCATTTTTTTAAACTAGTCTTGCAGTTTACATTCAGCAACAGTGACACATGTTAGTGCTATTTGCTCTAAAGATTATTTTCTTATCAAAGAATATTTTAGGTAAAAATTTAGGAAGCCATTTGCACTAGGTGCAAAACATGTATCTGTAAGATTAGACACTCTATTTCCTGAGACTGAGTTTTGTTTTTAAATACCTGGTGAAAGTCGTACTTAAAAACATATATGTTAAAATCAAAATAAAAATGCACTAAATTGTACTTTTCACTGCAGAAGGATCATATACCAGCACTTCTGGGAATGGCTACAGCCTACATGATCTTGAAACAGACTCCACGAGCCAGAAATCAGTTAAAACGGATTTCAAAAATGAGCTGGAATCCCATTGATGCAGAGGAGTTTGAAAAGAGTTGGCTTCTGCTTGCAGATATATATATTCAATCTGCAAAATATGATATGGCAGGTGAACTTCTGAAACGATGCCTTCGTCATAACAGGGTAAGTCAAGTCACATGGAAAGTAACCTTAGTCCCTTTTTATTTTAATTCATCAAAATGTTCACTTTTCCTCTGAAACGGAATTTTGAAATGTATTTATCTGTTCATTTGCCTGGCATTTCACTTACTAAGGAGAAGTAGACCAAAACAAGACAGGTAACCAGCAACTTCACACTGGAGGGTAATAAACAAACCTGTGAATGCTTCTTAGTCATTTTTGTTCATGTTCTGTAGCAGTTTATGCAAGCTTCACCTGAGGGGACTCTAAAAGCTTGGAGTGTTTATGAAATGTCAGAGATGCATTTTGCTGAGTCTCACAAAATTGATGAAGAAAGATGTTGCTGTATAAATTTTGGAGACTTGCTCCATTTACTGAGATGGTATCTTCATATCTTACGTTTTTAAACATTTACGTTCATAAGCCTGCTACAGTGCAGGATTATTTTTTTTTCATGCTTGTATTAATCCTTTTCTGTGGCAGTACTGTCTGGCAGATTGTCAGGGGACAAGGTCTAATGTGTTGTTTACCTCAGGGTTCCTGAGCAGGCAAACTACACAATACCTTGCTTTTACATGGGATAAAGCACAGATCTTAGCTTGTGCTTATTTTTCATTTTGATCAGCAAAAAGTTGATCATGTTTTTCTGTCTTGACTTTCCTTCACCCATGCTGTAGGTTCGGGGTACTGCTTATAGAGCACAGATTTGGTTTAGAAAAGGACAGCTTTTCTTGGTATAGTGCTTTTTACATACCAAAGAGGCCTCTTCAAAATAGGATGTGTTCAGTTTCAAAATCCATACGGCTGGAGGATAAACAGGAGTCCTCTCCCAAAACAAGACTTACCTTGAAATAGATGGTCTGTTGAGCAGGTGTACACCATGAATGGTGCTTTGTTGCAGAAATTACCAAGTGTGAAAACATAGCCTACCAAGTAATTTTTTTTCTTCTAAAAAATTTGAGACCCATGAGGGACTTAGATAAACAGGTTCTGCTTATAGCAAGGAGGATGGCAGATTAGAAGTGTGTATATCTGGCTCCTTTCAAAGCAGAACTGGAGAGAGAGAGAGAGAGTTCTCTCCAACTTGCATGCAAAGCTCTGGTAAGCAGGAATTGTGCTATACATATAGATGTTGAATAGTTTACATCTTAACATACCTTGTCAATTCACAAGAGGATATTTTATGTGGTATTCTCCAATTTGGAAGACTTGATTGGATTGAGAAAACATGTTACTGTGATTCATTAGTTTTTAGGATTTTTTTAACAGAATTGAATTACTTAAATTGTGTATATATATGTAAGCATGTTGAGTGAAAATTTCATAAAAGTCTAGTGTAACTTAATAAAGGTTCTTTTGGGTTTTAAAAGACTTAGGATTGGGTATCCCAATGAGCAGACTGTTTCTATGAAATTGAGGCTTCTAACTGATTACTCCTCAATATTGAACTTTTTGTTTTGTTTATCACAGATGAGAAGGGAAGTGTATTTTTATCCTCAACTTTCAGGCATTCCCATATTGATCCCACTGTGCTGTGATTTGAAAGCTTTTTATTGGTAGATTCTGAAAGCCTAATTGGAAATAGTAAATTTAAAGATGGAAGGTCATTTATATATGAATATTGCTTTGTAAAAAATATGTTTTTCTCTTGAAAATGTTTGACATGCAGGCAGCACGTTAATATAAACTGTCCATGGTAAGGGCATAGAGTAGTTAGGTTTTTTATAAATATCTTTCCTGCTTTATGTGCTTAATGTAAGATTTCTGCATGAGTTATTGTATCTTTCATATGAAATTTTATTTTAGAATTAGATGGATTTACATGTATGTATAATATAAGCAAGGCTGGTATTTTCAACTAGTGCTTAATAGTTTTTTGGAACCTGCTTTTCAGATGCTTGCAACTTGCCATTTGAATTCATAAAAAATGAATATTTAATGATTGATTTTCCTCTTTAGGTTACTTGCGACTGTCTTTAAGCTTTAATTGGAAAATTATAATGTTTAAGCCATTTCCAAAAAACAAAGCTATGATCATACTTTCTTAAGAAAAAAATCCAGACAATATTTGTGGAAGGTACAACACTAGACTGGAAATGCAGTTGTGTGGGGTTATTATTTAACTGAAGAGGTATCTATTTTTGTGGGAGTCATTGCAGTGGCCTCTGTGATGAACTCTGTACTTGACCTGGAGTACATAATTCCACATAACTCATTTGTAACACAGATACTTTAAATCAAGACTATTGTGTCATCAAAGGACAAGTATCACTTGTGCTTTCCACTTGTAAGGACTTGAAGTATTGTAGCAATTAAGTTGTCAGTATTACTATATGCAAGCTTACCTTAATTTGGAATGAATATTTATATTTTGCAGTCGTGCTGCAAGGCTTATGAATACATGGGATACATAATGGAAAAGGAACAGGCATATAAGGATGCAGCAATAAATTATGAGATGGCCTGGAAATATGGAAACCAGACAAATCCAACAGTAGGTATGTATATATAACCTATAAAGTATGATTTTGGGCACTGTGGTAGGAATGAAACAGCTATCTTTAACTGGAAAGACTGCTTTCAACTTTCCATAGAAATAAAGTATCACTGGTTTTCCTCACATAAAAGCTAAAAATGTTTAAAGGTCTACTGAACAGTCACTTGGAAATCCTGCATGGCAAGAGGTAGCAGCTTTATGATACTTCAGAAGTTCCTGCTTACTGTTTTAGTACAAGGTTTGATCTGAAACAGTCTTAGATGGCTGTTTGTAAACAACTTTGTATGTACAGCATTAACTTCAATAATGTATTTATAGTAATCTACTATATACTGTTCGTAGTAGAGTCTTTTATAATAATTATATATATATAATTATATATTATATATATTATATATATAATTATATATATGTATGAATTATGGTGGCAGGTCATTAATTGATTTGTTTCATTTTTGATTCAAAATTCAAATTATCTATATGGATCAAGTTTTCTGTACATGAGTGAGCATTTTAAAAATTCATTCTTTTGAATGTCTTTAAATATATCTAGTTTTAAAAAGATGGCCAACTGAAAACTTGAGGCACTAGTCAAGTTCCAGTTTGGATAACAAATTGAAATTTGCACTAAGTTGTCACATATTAGGACAGTTTAAATGTAGGGAACCCTTTGTGAATTGGATACATAGGATAAAATGCCATTTTTTTACTCAACACCTAGAATCTGTCCATAGGTCCCAGGGATGGTGGATGACACAAATTCTGTTCAAGGTTTTGGGGTGTGTTTATTACCCCTTATAAATACATACAACTTCTGGTCTTTCATCTGTGTTCTTTTTTTTTCTCTGTGGACTTTTTTTGGTGTTAGGATGAGATAGTCTTTGGCATCAGCTGAAAAAACAGTGTTTTTTAAAAAAGGTTTTAACTCCTATGCAGATGAACTGCTAAACACTTTGTGTTTTTAACTGTAACTGCTGGATGCTGCAGTGATCTGGTTCATGGCTTTATCTAATATGATCTGTTAATTAAAGTAACATTTTATTAATGGGACTAAATGTTTGTGGATTAGCTCCTGCTAACATTCTGAAAATGCACATAAATAGATGGATTATCAAAACTGAAGGTGCTGTGAGTCCTATGTACTGTGAGTCAAAAAGTTAGGAGAGTCAGACCAGAGGAAAGCTTGTGTCAAAACAGAAATAAAAGTGACTGATAGAAATCTAACTTAGGTTAAATAGAAAAACCTCTTTATATCTGAGTTTGGGTGTGGCAATTTTTATTAGATGTTCCTGTAGACTGAGCAAGCCATGGTGGTTGTTGCTAAAATATTGCAGTTGTTGATCAAGTAAAATGTATTAGAAAGAAGGTTTAATAGTAAAGAGTTATGATTTCTTGAGTTTGTATGGACATAGATCAAGACTTTTCATTTTTTATTTTTAAATCCACTAGAGAGTGTAATTCAACAACTGCAAAACCTTTTGATGTCTAGATAGGAGAGTTCCTTAGTGAAATTAAGCTGTGAAGTAATTCTGCATACAAAAGAGAGTGTGATACTGGAGGTACTTTGTGCACTTGTTTCTAGTTTTGCATTGTGAGGATTATCATGCATTAGAACAAGAATGGTTTAAGCAGCACTAATTTCCATCTGGCAAGTAAAGCCATACAAACTGGTACCAGATCCTGTCTTTGCCAGTAAGGATAAATTTAGAAATGAAAGATCTAAAATTACAAATTTTGGAAATTGTATGCTTATAATGGTTTTTTCTCAGGCCTAGTCTCTGTCCAGACTGATATACTTGAGCTTTACCTCTTTGGTTGAAAGTATCAGCCTGGCGTGTTGCTATTCGACTTGGCTATTCCATGTGACTTTTTATATCAGTGGTTTGCTGTCAGTGGTACTGAATAGCATTTTAATTCCTTAGTTCATTATCTGGTTTGGGTTTTTTACTTTTCTCCTTTTATAATGGAATTACCTTTACAGAGGGACAGTGTATTGCAGGCCACAGTGAGAAACTCTGTGGGATACCATGGTAATTGAAAGAAGGCAACCATTATGTATTCTCTCTAGTAGCACATGCTTTCCAGAATAATGTCTCCTTTTGATTCAGACATAGCTATCAGTGTGTAAAGGACTTTTATTTACTATTTGAAGTGACTTTCAGGAAAAATTTTGATGATTACCAGGCTTATATGAGACAACAGTAAAAAAAGCCATACTACAGAAACACACAGCAACCCAAAATAAATTCAAATGTGGTATTTTTTTAATTCAATACAGAAACTGAAATTGTTGTTTTTCCTCTCCCCCTCTTCCCTCACCCCTTTAATTACAGGCTACAAGCTGGCTTTCAATTACCTGAAAGGAAAGAGATACGTTGATGCAATTGATGTTTGCCATAAGGTAGAATTTGTATGTGTTTAACACTCTGTCTCCTGTAGCAACGTTCTTTTACATAATGACCTTTTTTTTGGTTGAGTTTACATTTCTAAAATACATAGCTTAATATCAGAAAAGTGCTCTATCTAAAAAGTTCAATTGAATTAAATATCCTCTTCATAATCTGCTCCATCTTGAGCTCCATGGAACCAGATAAATAAAAGTGGCTGGCTATTGTATGTGAAGAGATATTCAAATAGTACCACCTTCTTTTGGCCATGTGAAACCATACAGAAGTATAGCTGAAAAAAATTATCAAGTCAAATATTAGTATCAGAAGACACTGTTAGAAAGTAACTTGAGATATAATCTTTGTATGGTCCAAACATAAGCAGAGCAAATGCAGAGTAAGAGGAAGGGCTACTATTAAAGAAGTGCAGGCAACATTATGAATTAATAATTGATAAGATTAATTTGCTCTTTGTGGGATGAATAAAGATAATTAAGAAGGACAAAATGAATGGAAGGGTAAGAGAGAAGAGGGAATTGGAGGGAAGGAGATGAAGTAGGTAGAATATGCTAAGAAAGAGGCAAGGGAATGAGAACATAAAGGCAGTTAATCATTTCAGAGAACGTATGCTTAAAACCTCAGAAATCACTCTACAGGTCCCTTCTGATTGATGCATTTCAAGCCACCCAGAGGCTTTAGCCCTTTACCCTCATGTCTTTTGAACCAAGGTGAAAGGACAGTGGAAATGAAGCAAAGTGTCTTTGATACAGCTGGTTTTGACTTGCATATGTGGTGGTCTCTATCCACAATTCAATATTTGTGCATTCTTAAAACAAACTCATGTTTTTATTTTAGTTGTAGAATGTGTAAGTTCAGTAATGAGGCAGATTACCAATTCAGATCTTTTAGGATGTATTGTCTTTTGACAGGTCCTTAAAGCTCACCCAGACTATCCGAAGATCAGGAAGGAAATACTGGACAAGGCTCGTGCATCTCTAAGAAACTGAATTTGTTTTTTGTATGACTCATGGAGTTTTGTTAATCAGACTTTGGAAACTATGAATGAAATACTGCAGTGAGAGAGATCACGTCAGCAAAAAAAACTGTGGATGTGATGAATTTAATATTAGAGATCTGGATTATTTTTATGAAAAATCTGCAACCCTGAAAGAAGTTGTATTTTTCTCATCCCACGTGTGTTAAGTGCCATCATAACAGTGTGTTACAGCATTATAAAAACGTTTTAAACATATAACTCAGTATTTTGTTGTGTTTATTTGAAATAGCACTAAAACAACAACCTGCCTTATCTAGTGCATGTGCATTGTTAAGATTTTAAATGTATTTTAGTTCATGTAACCCATTACTTCATAATTACAGTGTAATCTTTATTAGTAGAGGTGAACTTACAAATTATGAGAGGATTTTATTTCTACATATACTAAAGGCATCCTTTATTTTTTTTTAACTCTTGAAAGAAAACAGCTGTATGCATTGTTCTCAATTAAATTTACATTTTTAATGAAAATGTAGCAGTTAAAATTTATGTCCTGTGTAAATACTCAGTAAAGACTTTCTTAGATCCTGCAGGTCTTACACAGAATTTACTTTCTACTCGTGCTATTATCCACCTGTCAGATTTCCATAAAGAGAACAGTTCTTAATTTGTAGTGGATAGTTTTTCAACACTTTATGTGTAGACAATATAGTCATATATGCAGAAATTGACACTGATTTTGTTTCATCTGTATAAAAGATGTTTTTAGGGAAGTAACTTTTATTTTAGGGGATTATGATCTTGTCTCACATACAGAATATACCTGTGGATCTTTAGGGGCAGAGTTGCATCATGAATGAGTGCAAGGAAGAACAAAGATCGGGTTACTTTTCACTGATGCAGAATTTTTGAAAAATGCTGTTGCACTGCTGTATTCTGTTTTCAAACAGCAATTTATGTATATCTTAATAGAAAAGTAATGTTTTGGCATGAAAAGGGAATTCTAAATGGTAGTGATTAAGTTTTTATATTTTATAAGCAATTTCAGTTTTTAGTTTTTCCTGTTGACTGTCTAAAGTCACTTTCAGTTTGATTATTATTGACAACTCAATGTTAAGGCTACCAAAGGGAGCCTGTTTACTGTTTTATCTAATTTTACCTATCAATAAGTGGGTGCTGTATGTTGGGGAATTTTTAGCCTTGTTTCCTGAATACAATGAGGTGCATCACTTAGACAATGATGCTGCCTGCTGGTGGTTGCTAGTCCTGCATTCCAGTAACTCTGGAGCTGTTGGTCAGCTAAACTAAAATGAATAGATGTGTCTCAGGACTATAACACTTCTGCAAGATTTGTGTGAATATTAGAATGTCATTGGAATGACTCATTTAAATAAATGGCCTCTGCTTCCCTAGGGGTCCTTAAAACTTACTTTATGGATTTGTCCTTCTCTTTGAACACAGTCAGTGTGTACATGACTGTACCAGGCACAGTACAAGCCTCCTGTTTTTTGCATGTAAGTTTTGCAGCATGACAGAACTCAGAGGAGGAAGATTTAGTACATTAGGGAAAAACTGATGCTATGGGAGTGGAATGAGGAACATGGAAAGATCTGAAAAATACTGAGGATGGGGAGAACTCTGACAGGTGTGCTGTAGGGGTCAGTAAGCTATAAATTAAACAACACTTGTTGGTGGGGTTTGTTCACTATTAAAAAAAATAAGTACTTATTGAGGCAGCTTCTTGTAAAGCAACATTTCTTAGCATTTAGCTGAAGTTCAGAATAAAAATAGGTGCAAGGTGTTTTCAAAAATGTCAAGACATCTGCATCTGGTTGGCTTTTCTCCTAAGATGGACATTAGCCTTTCATAAGGTGGGTGTGGCAGATTGTCATGACAATGGTAAGTTACAGAAATTAGTTGATATAAATTGAACTGAGATTTTAGGCTTTCTGTGGCTATGTATACACCATGCAGGTAAGATTTCTGAATTCCCATTAGCCATTTAGGCACTGGTGTCTTTTTATAGATGAGGTCTTTAAAATGGGAGTACAAATGAGACATGTCTTTGGATTTTAGCTTTAAAAAGAAAGGCTCTAAGTAGTCTTTCTGAAAAAACTTTGCTTTAATATAATATTCTCAGAAGAAATAAATGTCCTTTCTATATCCCCTTTGGTTTATATAAACAAATTTGAGTTTTCCTGTGCTGCTTTTCTCCCTTTTTTTTTTTAACTTTTTCTCTGCAGAAGAAATGGTTTAATGTCACACCTCTCTGCTTTTACTGTTTCTTACTTTAAAAATGCATGTTTGGTGGGGGGTTTTAGCTCCTTAATAAGTGGGTTTGAATGGAACAGACTTCTGGGATGGAGGGGAGTCAGTAATGCCGATTTCAAAGCCCTGCACTCTTCAGTGTGATGTTGCTTAGCAACCCATCTTCCAGTTTTGCCTTTGATGAATAAAAGAGGAGAGTGAAGCTGTGGTTTCTATTGATTCATTCAGTGGAACTGAAAATCTAAGCATCTTATAGCTATAGCAACATAAGCCATAGGTGTCTCTTTCTCTACTCTCTTGTAGTACTCCCTTTCATCTGCAAGTACAGAATGCCTAGAATATATTCTAGAGAAAATTAAATTATTTTTGGTAACACTATGCTAAATAAAACTTTCTGTTTTAATTTGCAGCCTTGTTTTTAGATTTGTACCAATGCTAGAAAGATGGTCTAGGGAGTACTATTAAGCAAAAACAATTAGTATAAATAGCTAAAAATAACTGAAGTAGTAAGATTCTTGACAAAAATAAGTAATTTTAGGGGGTTTTTTTACTGGTTTCTGGACTAGGTTTGACTATTGCAAATAATTTCTCAAATATGGCTGCACCAGTTTTTAGAAAGGCTGTAGACTTTCTAAAATCAGGCAGCTCTGGCTTAGTAGCATAACATTTAATCTTGTTATTCATTCAATGAGTGAGCAGTTTTATAAACATACTTTAAACAGAGCTTATATTGTTAGACAATTTGCTGAAGATTTTCTTTGAAAGGTGACATTTCAGAGGAGTCTCAGTGGCAGTGGATTTTGGCTCTTCAGAAATTGCTGATAAAGAACTCATTAATATTATAAATAACCATTATACATATACATTCCATATTTAGTGCTGAACAGGGGAAAAATAGAAAAAGAACTTAAGGAAATACATCACTAGCAGTTACTTCTCCATCAGCTTATGACTATGCCACTTTTCAAAGATCTTAGTGATTTTGCTATCTAGCTTTATTTGCTCTGTGGTTTTACCTCTTGCTTCATCTTGCAATGAAAATAGAACTTTTTGGGTTTTGCAACAACATTGCCCTGCCATTAAGTGTTGAGAATTGGGTGATTACTGCAAAATTCTCATGCTTTTGTCTCTGCTAAAAGTTGTTGCTAATTATGTGACATGGTGCTTGGTAGAAGAGAAGCTATGTGAATGGTCTGTCGTGTTCTGAAGTGAGGTTTTCGTTTGTACTGTTCTTGATGTTTGGGTTTTTTAAGGAGTCAGTATGCTGTTAATGCAGGCTTTATTTTGGGAAACAGCATATTTTTAAAAGTTCACTCTAGAAATTTGCCTTACTTGAATTTTGTGCTATAAAAGTTGAACACTGGTTATGCCTGTCTCCGGTGATAGATTGCTTAGCACAGTATAGGCATCAGCTGTCAAAGTAATAAAGGAAGGATTTTAATATCCTAGAAATAAAAGAACCTATGAATTGTGAGAGACTCTGATCTAAATCTTGTTCCTGGGCAGTATTAATCTCCAAAAGAATTGACATCATTTTTGGCACTGCTGTAACACAAATCAGTACAACTACTGCCAGCTCCCCTTGTACTTGCTGAGCAGCTTTAGAGACCTGCGGTTCAGCAGCTCACGGGGAGCTCCGAAGGGCTGCGCTGACACGGTGATTGTGCTGCTCTTACGAGAGAGGAGGAAGAAGGGGAGACTCTACACTCTCAAGGAGTGCAAATACTACTTTGGGTTTTTTCTCCGCACATTAAACCATCCTTCTGTAGAAATGTAATTTTGTACCTATCTCTCTGGGAAACTACATTGTGAAGAGAAAGAGCTGTGTGAAATCCCTTCTCCCAGTCCGTGATCTCAGCTCAGAGGGATTTTGTGTCCTGTTTCCAGCACTGGGAGTGCTTGATCAACCCCTTCTGGCACAGCCTAAGGCTTGGGTGGTTGCAGCAAGCCCCGCAGCCGTGCAGGGGGCCCTGGCTGGGTGCGCGCTCAGTGGCTGTGCCCGAGCCGTGTCTCCCGCGGGTCGGGTCGGAGCGGGAGCGGGATGGGCGCAGCGGCTCCCGGGCGCGTCCCCGGCGCCGCCTCGCGCACCTGGGCGCCAGGTGAGGGCGGGGCGCGGGCACGCGGGCGCAGGCGCGGGGCGGCCGCGCGCACCTGGCGGGCGCGGGGCGGAAGCCGCAGAGCCCGCCCGGCTCCGGCCTCCCGGGGCTCCGGTGCCGCTCGCTCGGCAGCGCCTTCGCCGTCCTCCCGCCGGACGAGGTGAGTGGGCGAGCCGCGGGAGCACCGCGCGGCTGCGCTCCTCCTTGGCTCCTCCAAGGGCTGTGGCCGGCGGCGGGGCAGCGTCCGGTGCCGCTTCTCCTGCGCTCGCCGCAGCCCGTGCGGGCGCGCCCGGCGGGGCTCGGCGGGCGGGCGGGCGGGAGCCGTGAGGTGCGGGAACGGTGCGGGCGCGGTGCGGGGGCGCGGCGCCGGCGCTGCCCTGGGGTCCCCTCAGCCGCCCCTCGGCGCGCACGCTCCACGCGCGGTGCCTCAGCCCCCCCGGGCCGCCGGCCCCACGGGCCTTGCCGGGCCGGGACAGCCCGGCCCTGCGAGCTCCGCTCCGAGAGCGGGCGGGGAGGCCAGGCTGCCGCCTGAGCGGACACGGGGCTCCGGGAAGTGCCGGCCGGATGCACTGTCCAAACTGAAGGTATTGACCGAGGGAGGTGTCTCTGCCACGTACGGATCCCGCCCAAGGGTTTGCCCACAGTGCCGCATTGATTCGGGCGGCAGGGTGGTACCAGCTGTGTACATTGCCAGCTGACTCTGGTGTATTTCATCCTACTCGAAGGGCTTTGAAAGAGTTGTCGCGTTGTCTGTTCCCTCCGGCAGTTTGTTAGCCTTCTGCACTGCAGGTGACAACGCTTAGGCAATGTTTGCTGAGTTTGAAACTGACAGAAGAAGTATCCTTTAAATTTAATAACCTCTGTGTAATGGATTTTTTAATTCCTTTTTAACACTGTGTAAAATACCCTTTTACAAAGAAGAATTTATTAATAAAATTTTTTGTTGGTTAAATAAAAAATCTTACTGGAAGTACATATATGTATACATCCCAGTAGTGTTATACATGTTAGTCTTCTGTAACAAGAAGACCTCCTTTGTTTAAAATATTATAAATTATATTGATCAATTCAGTCTCGACTAAAAGCAGTGCTACACTGCTGAACTGCCAGACTTAGAGCCTGAGACAAAGCAGCCATCTTCCAGGGTTTGGTTTCCTTTTTTAGCCAGGTTTGCTCAATGTCCTGGTCAGCTTGGCATCTGCTACTGTCATCTCGAGGCTTCTCAATAACAGAGCAAAGTAAAAATTAAGTTCATTACAGAGAGCCTGAATTGCTATTTTTGTTGCACTGTGGGAAGGAGCAGAACACCAGTTTTCCTCCTCCTCGTAACTGCTATTGCCACTTGTCCCTTTTTTGGGGTGGGGTAATACGAGAAGCAGCCCAGATATCTTAAGCCCTGTCAAAATAGGAGCAAGATATGATTGCCCTCTCTGTGATATCTCCCCAGTGTCTGTGGTTCTAGGTGAACACACACTCTGTTGCTTTGAGATTATTTTTTTTTTCCCAAGTTTGCTACCTGGGCTGCCTGTTCAAGAGCCGTTACCTGTTCCAAGGTTTTCCCTCTTTTGGAATCAATGTAGAGAATCATGTTCATGATATGAAATGCTGATCAGCTGCCTGCCACCACTTAGAAGTTTCTCATCCTAATCTGCTCATTGTTGTGCCTGTCTTCTATGAGATCTGAAAGTGTCTCAGGTTTCTAAACTATAAAGTGCTAGAATTTTTTCAGTCATGTAAAGCATGGATTTATTCACTTGCTGTCTGTCTTATAATTGTCTGATTTTCCCTAAGACTTAGAAACAGAGAATCATATCACAAAACCACTGACAGTAATTTAGCAATTAAATTCTAGCTTCAAGTGACTAACTACAGTGGACTAACATTATTCAGCAGTGAAATGTATCTGGAAAAGAGACATTGGAGTGGGGAGAGGAGGAAAGTGAAGACAACTATGGGAGCTTCCAACAGTCTCTATGGCAGTTACTAACCCAGTAAATCTCCCATGAGGAGACTTTCTTTGCTCTACACTTATCATTTAAACAAAAGTTTAAGGCCACTTAGAAAACTGTGATTTAAAGACCTGCATTTGATACTTGGATGTTTTTGTTATCTTAGAAATGTTCCTACAATCAGAAAAACAAACAAAAGTCCTCTGTTTATGGTCCAGACATTATCTTCTGGTGCTTAAATGAAAATGAGACACTAATCCTTCTAAGTTCAAACAGCACTTTACAGCTGCTATCATGCTCACTTTTCATCATGGCATTTTTAGGGGAAGTCTAAAATAATTTTAACGGAGGCCCAAAACAATCTGACCAAGGAAAAAAAGGAAAATACAGAGTTAAGTGAAATTTACATTTGAGATAAGTGCATGTCATTTACATGTCTCAGATCTGTAAAAAATTTTTATTATGCTATCAATTGTCAAAGGGAACTGTCTATCTCTGCCTGTCACATATAGTGCTTGGCTGTAGAAAAATGCTAGTAGTGCTAATTTTGAAAGAGCATGTGGAAGTTTGAGTTTGAATCACCTCCATTAGAATACATAGAAGAAGATTTGGTGATGGCTTGCTGGAGGTTTTTCCTCTTTTTTATTCTTTTTTTTATCTAAATGAAACCACTGAAGGGGGTGCTTGACCAAGTTTGTTTCAGCAAGCTGTTCTGTACTGTTGCTGCTCAGAACTTCTTCAGCTTCTTCAGTGTGCTCCTCCAGAAGGAACTGCTTCTCATTGCTCTGTAACAATCAGTGAGGCAAGTTACATCCAGTACTTGCTGGAATAACCTGTGCTCTTAATGTTCCTAAAATGAAGGCTCAGGAACTGAACACATTCAGTATTCCTCTAGCAACTTTTTTCAGGAATAGAACCACATTTCTACTGGCTGAGATTCAAAGAATGTACCTGGATGAACAGCACCTGGGGTTTGTGAATTTCTGTTTCTTTTAGATATGTGTACCCTGTTTAGGAGTGCATTCACTAGGAACTCTAAGTGAAACAGATAAGCAAGTGTGGAGACAAAAACTAAACAGCTGATTCTGTTTCTTATTTTCATGTCTTTTGTTTTTTTTTAACTTCTGTGCATTTCATCATTTGTTCCTTTATTTAAATCAAGAGCTAATATTCTTGTAAACAGTAGCATAATTTGCTAAACTTCAGCAACTTGTTTAATTATCCCAGATTTGTGAAGTGCTTTTGAATGGTTTTGAGTCTGTGAAGAATCTTCATATTCCATGTAAAGCTAGACCTTTATGAAGGGTTCACTCTGAGTTGGATCCTTAGTTTGTCAACAAAGGTGATTATGTGAATGGATGTTCCTCTGGGATGAAGTTCTAGGAAGTGCAAACAGTTTTGTTCAGTGATGTATTTTTTTATTTATTTTCTATTAGAAATAGAACCATCAATTTCCATGGCAGTAGAAGATGAAAATATCATTTACCAAATTGATTATTTCAGTAACTAATTTTTTATTAGCACCTACATTGATACTCATGCAAAGAAAACAAAAAGCCCTGTCTAGAATTTTAGATTCAGAAATACCAGTAGTGGAAATAGTACTTCTTACAGTTAAAGTATCCTGAAATATCTTTGTCAGACTTTTGCTAATTTTTTGAGAACAGTTCATCATCAGTGTCCAGTTTCTTTGTTTTTTTTCCTCAAGTTTTTGCTCAGTGTTTTTATTTACACACCCACCGTCAATTAAGGGATCTCTAAAGTTTGAGGAAGTGATGGTATGCTTTGATAACTAGGAGAAACAGACAAACTTTTAATGAGACTGTGCTTCTGGAATTATAGAAGAGTTAGATTAAGTTGAAGCCAAGTTATGTAGTTAAATAGTTTTGGTTAGAATAATTCTGAACTATTTTCCCCCTATTTTTCCCATTTTTAGGATTTTTGGTTTGTTCTGGTTTTAGTATTTTTACTTATTCTTTTAGGTTTTAGTGTTCTATAAGCAATATTGTCAGGAAACATTTGAAACCTATTTAACATTTAGATAGAAGAAAAGTAGATTTTAAATTAAAAAAAAAAAACAAAACCTGATGTCAAGTATATGGTGTATATATATAAATTTTGTCTCGCATGATTGGAAAGAATTTTTGCTGATTTGGGTTAATGATACTTCCACTTTTTTATAAAAGATTATTCTGTATAGTGTTGTTCAGATCAAGCTGACCAAAAAAAAAAAAATCAGATTTTTCTGCTTGTTGGCTACATTAGCAAGGCATTCTTGTAAGAGTTTTTGCAGACAGTCTGACATCAGAACCAGTGGGTGGCATAATGTAACATAGACTGCATTGAATTCTCACACGGCCCATGTGATATGGTTTGAAGTAGTGTGGCAGCTGTTTTATGGCACTTTAGAAGAATTCAGTAGTACATTTTTGTTTTCTGGTTATTTTCTTCCTAAAAAAAAAAAAAAAATCCAGTTATCTAGTTATTTCAAATTGCTGTAAGAATCCAGACTGCTATTAGAAAATAACACCAACGAATAGAAGATTAAATGCTTTGCTAAACAGTCACCCCAGGGAGTTTAATCATGCCACATATTTCTTCAGCATGTCCTGGAGAACTGAATAGTAGCTTGGTCTGTGTTTGCTGACACATTACTCTGCCATGAAAATGTGAGAGGCATTTGTGGGGAATAAAGATTGTATTTCTGACTACAAAAATATCCTGGTAAAAACACTAAATAAGATACAGCTTTCATGGCAAAAGTTCTTTGGACAATGCAGCTTCTGTTCTGGAAACTGCTACTGTTTTATGTGACAAAGAACTCTTCTCTTATTGTAAGCAATATCCCTAACAGATATTTTGTCAACAAAGCTACACTCAGCATTTGTCTGTATCAAAAGGTTTTGCTGTATGCTTGTGGCAATCAAGCCTCTGTCCACCTGGCATTTGCTGCACATAATATTCCAAGGCTGTCACTTGATCCTTTCTTAAAGAAAAATCAATGACACTCGTTTCTGTGGCATGCTAGTAGAGTGGACTAATCCACACTGAAAAGGTTGTGTTGCTGTCTTCCACAACCCACCTAACTCCAGAGAAGGTTCTTTTCTAGGGACAGACACATTTCATATGTGTGTTGTGGCAGCATCACTTGTTTCTAGTGCCTCTTATGACATAATGAATTTCAAATATACGTATAGATTGATATAGGTATATATATATAAAGATGTGGGGCTTTTTTTTCATTTGAGGAAGATATATTTATATTGTTAATTGATTTCTAAGCTTTAAGATTTACTGGTATCTGATGTGCTTGTGCATGGTGCACTGCGAAACAGTAATGTGATTTTCTTTTTGATGTTGTTAGGAAAGCATTCCTGGTTAGCAACCTGCAGGGACTGTAGCCCCTGCAGTGCTGAGTGCTGATCTACACATATAGTTTGTGTTTTACACAAATGCAGTTGTGTATTGCATTTTCATGGATAGGTTAGGTGGTGAGGATGACTGGGGCTGCCTCCCCACCACCACTCTTATTTAGGGCTGAACACAGCTGGTTCCAGCCAGCTGTAAAATAGACCCACTGTTGGCCAAAGCTGAGCCACCCAGTATAGCAGGTGGTGCCTCTCTGATGAGGTATTTAAGAAAGGGTAAAAGATACTGCACAGCAGCTGCAACAAAGAGGAGTGAGAAAAATGACGTTGCAGAACCCAAGGTCAGGAAGAAGGAGGGGAGTAGGTATTCCAGGCCCTGGAGCAGATATTCTCCTTGCAGCTCATGGAGAAGACTGCAGTGAAGAAGAATTTCTTTGCTGCTCCTGAAGGACCACCCCAAAGGAGGTATCCACTCTGTAGCCTGTGCAGGACCCCAGGCCAGAGCAGGTGGATGTACCCTGAAGAAAGCTGCAGCCTGTGGAGAGCCCGTGCAGGAGCAAGATACTGGCAGGAGCTGTGACCCGTGGATGTCCTATGCTGGAGCAGTTTATGCTGAAGTACTGTACTGGATGGAGAGAACCTGTGCTGGAGCAGGGCAAAAGTGTGCAGAGGAATGAGTGCTAGAGATGAAGTCTTACAAGCTAACCACAGCCCTTATTATTCATTCCTTCTGCACCACTAGACAGAAAGGGGAGAGAAGAACTGGGAATGAAAGAGTGAAGCTGAGACAGGGGAGGTAGTTTGAACCTTTGTTTCTCACCATCCTACTCTACTTTTAATTGGTAATAAATTTAAATTCATCATTACAAGTCTGTTTTCCCTGTGACAGTAATGGGTAAGTGATCACACTGTCCTTAGCTCAACCCATGTAATTTTCCATCTTATTTTGTCCCCACTGTCATGCTGAGGATGGAAAGCAAGAGGGTGGTTGGGTTGGTGGCTGGCAGCCAGTCAAGATCAGCCCACCAGAAACTGTGAAAAAAAAAAAAAGACATTTTTCAATCTGGCAGTTTGGTAATTTGCTTGCAATCCTTTCATGGGGAAGAAAGTTTTTATTTGGAGTCTTCCACTGTAAAGGTATCAGTATTGTAGTCCAAATGTTTCAGCAGTAAGAAAAAATGGGAGAATAATATGTGACACAGAGATGGACTGGTTTGTTTGGTTTGGGGGTTTTTTTGAAATTTTGTGTGTTGAAAAGCATATTTTTGGTACTTTTTGCATGATCTAATATGCTTCCTCTCTGCATTGTTTTAACAATAACTAAAAGTTATTGTAAAAGTAAGTGTAAAAACACTTAGTAGTAGTTTGAATGTATGGGTTTATTAAGCTGACATAAGCTTTGAAAAACAGTGTAATGTGAAGAAATCCAGATGCTTAGTTTCTCCTGCAGATTCTTGAAGAAAAGCAAATAAGGGTGGGAGGTGTTTTCTCAGACTTGTATCTCTTCCTGAGTATATATTACTCCAGTTAAGACCTAGTTGTATTTCAGAGGAATAAATAGAAAAGTAGTAGGTTTTTGTGTTTTTGTGGTCAGTAGTGGGAACTAACTGTGACTTTAAGCTAGATGCTATTTATTTCTCTTCTTGACTCACATACATGCAATTTAGACAAAAATTATGCTATTCCCTGAACAGCTATTCCAGCTATTCAGGCTGGTGGCAGAATGTGTCCCCTTCTTGTAAACTGCCAGTTTGGCAGAGAGAATTTAATTCAGACCACTTTGATTTTGGTAGTCCTCAAATTCTTTCATAGTTTCATCTTTGAAAGCAAGGGAATAATTATTTGTCTGTGAAAAAGATAGTGGTGGAAACTTGAAAATTGTTGAAATATGTTTATTGAAAAGTCTTTCCTATATTTTAGTTCACTTCCCCCATGACTCTTTCTGATATGCAGCTTGAACTAATGGATTGATGTTACCTGTTTTTATTCTGTCCCATCATTGGACTAAAATTCCCTGCTTTCACAAGACTATTCTAATTTTAAACAATCTACTTGGAAGAAAATAAACTTGAAGTAGCTGTACTGTGCAGAAATAATGTTTTATTCTTGATGGTATGCCTGATTTCTGGGTCTTCTATATAAAGTGTATTTAACAAATAAAACCCAAAACAAAAGGCAGGGAAAGGACATTTTGGGTATCTTATAGATAGGTTTGGTGTATCTTTAAGAGATGTAGTATGCATAATAGTTGACTTTTGGGAGCTGTGAATTAATTCATTCCCATTAATTTTTTATGGCTTTACATAGTTGAATATACTAGATGTCTAAATGAATACTATTTGTTTTAATTTTCAGGTGTTGCAATTTCAAGAAATGCTGTGACATTTTTGAAGAAAAATATTCAGAAAAACTTTTGTTGTGTGAAAATTTTTACAACTAGAATGGCCTTGAAAAAGACACCTAAACTATTTAAGACATTTTTTCACTGGAAACTTTGGAAGTTTAGCATTATTGTGTTTGTCTTTCTGGTATTTTTATTTTTATTACAAAGAGAAGTGGGTGTTCAAGATTTTAAGGATGAAGCAGGCATTGAGCCAGTTGTTGGAAAAAAAAGTCATGTATTAGGTCTTGTGTTAAATGCTGTGAACAATATGAAAGGTGCAAAGCCAAAAATGCAGATAAAAGCACCCATTAGACAAACTAAGAGTCCTGGAGAGAGACACTGTTTGCCAGGGCACTATACTCCAGTAGAACTGAAACCCTTTCTAGATCGACCAGTTCAAGATCCTAATGCTCCTGGAGCTTCTGGTAAAGCATTTAAAACCACCAACTTAAATTCAGAAGAACAGAAGGAAAAACAGCTTGGAGAAGAGAAACACTGTTTTAATGCATTTGCAAGTGATAGGATTTCTTTACACCGAGATCTTGGACCAGACACTCGACCTCCTGAGTAAGTTGAAATGTGTATGTCCTAATATTTGTAAAACTTCTCAGAAATTCAGACTGCAAAGTGGCTTGAGTTCAGCAGTAGGTGATAGTTTAGGAAACTCTCCTAGCTATACATAATGATTGGCTGTACATAATGATCCATAGTGCCAAAGCCAAGAATGTTTAGAAAAGCTCAGTTCTTTCATGGTTTTGAATTCAAAGCAACCATATTTAAATAAGGTGTTCTGCTTTTGCCTTTAAGGCTAAAATTTCTGAGTAACTTTCAGGAAGCCTGCCTAGTTTTACTTAGAAGGAAACAAAAAATGTGGTTTCAACACTTTTCCAATTAAAACACCACCCTCCATTTTTTTCAGTATTCCGCATTAATAAAACCGCTGGCATAATTTAATAAATTAGGGATTGTAAACTGTTGAACAAGGTAATGGAAGATCTCAGCAACGATCTTGTGATATTGAAGAATTTTTAAAATGTAGACTGTAGGACTTGGGGGGGGGGTGAGTTAGTTATGGGCAGTCTCTGTCAGTGTCAGATGGAATGTTGTCAGCCATCTGTGCCAGAAGTGGGTGAACTTACTGAGCTGCTGCTGCTGATACATGTGGTGCAGCTCACCATAACCTCTCCTAGAGCAAAACTGGGGAGATTTTGCTTGTGTATCTTGTGAGGCAATGACTGTGGTTATTGCCTTGGGGTGTCCTCCAGGCCCTAAAGCTGACAGGTGATAAATAAGTGTGTGACTTAGGAATATAGCATTGTCATCTTACTTGTCATTGAGTCAAAAGTTATGTTTAAGATATTTCAATCTTGAAAAACTTGTGGGTTTAAAATTGTATCCCTAGAATGGGACATGCTGCCCTAAGGCTTACATTCTACAGAGCTTTGAAATTTGAATTAGATAGTTTATATTTTTCCTTGCAAACACTGAATTTTTCTAATAAATATTCTTCTTTGTATTCTTGGGTTTCAGCAGTAATGGTGACTTTTGAGTTAGCTCAGTCAGTACCTGCTGTTCTCAATAAAATAACATTTTCTCCAGCAGAAGGCCTGGGTATTTTATGAAATGTACTCAAATGTGTGTCAGACAGAAGCAAAACTAAGTTGTTCAGTTCTTGGTCATGATATTTTGAAAAATACTCTGAACAGCTGCTCCAGCTGAAGTACTTATCTTTGCACTCCAAAGCTGGGATAGAAAGCAGAGAAGCAGAACTATTTAATGTCCATAGTTAGAAAGTTTTGTGCTAGAAAGAAAAGTTTAAGAGTTTGAATAAAAATTCTTGTCCATTTTGTAACCCCTGACACTTTCCAATTTGTAGATGTATTGAACAAAAGTTTAAGCGTTGCCCGCCACTGCCAACCACAAGCGTTATCATCGTTTTCCATAATGAAGCCTGGTCAACTCTGCTCAGAACCGTGCACAGCGTGATGTACACATCTCCTGCCATACTGCTGAAGGAGATTATTTTGGTGGATGATGCCAGTGTAGATGGTAAGAATTTCTGCTTTCGCTTCTGTTTTTGATTCCTTAATTGAAGATATTAGGATTGCAGATAAATTGACTGAGGATGTCTGCTTACCACTATTCACATGTATAATAGAATCCTAAGTGGTTTTGTTTCTTTCTTTCTTCTTTTTTTTTTTTAATGTAAAATAGCCCTCCCCATCTTATTTTTCCCTAAGGTAGTCAAATATGAAATTCCTGTGCTCTAAAAGGTTTTTAAACCCCATTTCTATTTTTTCCAATGCTGATTTACCTGCATAGCTGCTTGCATGATAAGTAGCTTTGTAATTGGTATTTCAAACCAATTCCAATTTGTAGAACAAAGTATCCAAGTATAAATCAGCCTAGACTTGCAGAAATTTGCATTTTATCATAGTGGTTGATTTTGTGCATATAAGTTTTATAATGATGAAGGGCAGTGTCTTTATTAGACAGTAAAATTATTTAGTGGCAAAATAATCTTCAACAGTCAAGCTGAGTATCAAAAATAATTATAGATATACTTAGTGTGAACACAAATGCAAGTTCAAAAAACTTTGTATGCTTAGCTTTAGATGAATATGTTTATACATACTTCTATTAATGTATTTGCACTTTTTTGCAAGTCTGTATGGAGTATATTGAAACACTTGGATGTGAAATGTTTTCATTACTAAGTCTAATACTAAGGATGGGCAGAATAAAGAAGATGATGTGGGATATATCATGAGAGATGTGGTTTCTTTCTCAAAATCTGAACATTTAAATAGTTTTTTGTATGGCTTCTGTTACTGTTGTAAATACTGTGGCTTTTGTCTATATGTGCCATAATTAAGAAAAGAATTTGCATGTTCTGCAGATAATGTAAGTACGAGATCCATTTGCTATGAAAATGGAATTGGTATTCCCATGGTTAACACTGCAGCAGAGATGTACTAGCACATCCTTTCTTGCTCAGAATTATTTTAATGTTCCATCTCCTATTCTCTGCTGGTCACCTCTTCCTACACCCCTATGCCCAAAATACTCAGACCCTAAAATTACCTTCAGCAGATAGGAATTTTTATGGCTTTGATGTTGAGATAATTTTTGGGGTTAGTGTGAGTTGTTTATCTTGTTTGCAGAGAGTAACATTTTGGGCAGTGGCATGTGTATGCACTGTGAATATCCTAACGCTGATTTTTCTTTCTAGAATACCTACATGATAAACTAGATGAATATGTGAAACAGTTTCAAATAGTTAAAGTAGTCCGTCAGAAGGAAAGAAAAGGTCTGATCACTGCACGGTTGTTGGGAGCTTCAGTAGCAACAGGAGAGACCCTTACTTTCCTGGATGCTCATTGTAAGTGTAACCTGTAACTATGTCAGGTCTGGCTCATAATGCTGTTGTGTTTGATTGAATGTTTCAGATTTTTTATGAATTATAAATGTTAGAAATATATAATCTTTCCTATTGCCATTTCATATTATTGAAAGTATAATTAGCAATGTTACTTTAAAATAGTCTGTATTGGCTTGCTGGACATGTTAAAATATGCCCTTGTACTACTTTATAGCCAAGCAAAAATTCAGTGTTCTCATTTTCTCCACAGGTGAATGCTTTTATGGCTGGTTGGAGCCATTATTGGCAAGAATAGCTGAGAATCCCGTTGCTGTTGTAAGCCCTGACATTGCTTCTATAGATCTCAATACCTTTGAATTCATTAAACCATCTCCTTATGTGCATAGCCACAACAGAGGAAATTTTGATTGGAGTTTGTCATTTGGATGGGAGTCTCTTCCAAAACATGAGAATAAAAGAAGAAAAGATGAAACCTATCCAATTAGGTAAACATAATTTGAATACTATTTAAATGCTTCTGTTTTCATGGAGTTTATCTTATGAACAGCAGTTTGTAAATAATTTAGTTCTTTTGTAAGTAATTTAGTTCCTCAGATCAGTATAATCAGACATCTTAGATGTTTTTCTTTAAGAACCATATTTTAAAGCATTCATAAAAATATAGCCTCCTCAAGATAGTAATTTCTCTGCATTGCATCTTCTACATATGGTGGAAATTGCCTATGTTCCTAGGGGAAGGGGCAAAGGAGGATTATAGACAGTTATTTTCAGAGACAGTACAATGATTCTGTCTCCTCATTCACTTTACTTGGAAGAATGACAAAAATGTCAGAGCACCCAAATACTAGGCTGATACAGCAGTGCATTTAATGATAATTGTGCCTGCTTTGTCCACAGACAGGTTACTGGTCTGTAGGAGTTATGCTTTTGCTTGATATCCTCCATACAGAGGAAATATGTTGGTTTTTGTGATGCTTTCTTTTATGCCACTAGTCGTTAGTCTGAATGAATTCTTAATAAATGGCAGTAAGCTGTAAAATGAGACTGTGTGAACATATTTAAGTGCTAAAAGTACTATCTATGTCAGGAATATGCATCACTGTAGTGAAATACTAACAAGTGCATGGAAAATTCATAGAACAGTTGCACCATGATTTTGCATCTACATTTAAAAAAACCTACTGTCTTTCTTGTTAAAATTTGTTTTTGCAGAACACCTACTTTTGCTGGAGGTCTCTTTTCAATATCAAAAGACTACTTTGAACACATTGGAAGCTATGATGAAGAAATGGAAATATGGGGAGGTGAAAATATAGAAATGTCTTTCAGAGTAAGTTAGCTCTCTAATTAGCAATTGTCTCTATGCTGACAGTGTACAGGGAGTTTGAGAATAAATTAGTATTAGATATTGATTCCCCTGCTCAATTAGCCAACTAGGACAAGAAAATTTAATTACTAATTACCTATGAAATAGAATGCAAACGTGCTCACTAAACTGCTTTTAATTTTTTTTAAATGTTTTGAGGGTTGCTATCTGAAATGTGTGTTTCCAGGGTTTATCTGATTAGGAGATTCACTTGTATATGGTGTGTATATATATATAAATATATATATATATATATATATATATATATATAGGCATGCCTGATCTAGATAGTCTTGCTAGTGTTTTGATGTGTTCTGGCAAGCAATAGTATTACTGACTTTTTTTCCACCCCCTGAATTGTAACTGCAGTGTACTTACACACTAAATGTTATTATTAGGTATGGCAATGTGGTGGACAGTTGGAGATCATGCCTTGCTCTGTTGTTGGCCATGTCTTTCGCAGCAAGAGTCCCCATACTTTCCCAAAAGGTACTCAGGTGATCACACGTAATCAAGTTCGCCTTGCAGAAGTGTGGATGGATGAATATAAAGAAATATTTTACCGAAGGAACACAGAGGCAGCAAAAATTGTGAAACAAGTAGGTGGTGGTGGTGGTATTAGAAATCACACTTGCTGCGGTGAAAGTTTTGGTGAGCAAAAGTTATTTATTGACAAAGTATGTAAGGATTCTAGATTTTTAAATGAAAAGATTGTTCAGTTTGCTTAATGCTGAAGCCCCAACAAACATGGAAAAACGGAAGTGTTTGGTTGATAAATGTTTATTTTGAATGGTGAGGTTTTTTTTATTGGTGGTTTTCTTCATACTTTCCCCTGGGTTGTTTGCATTGTGCAGGTACAGGAACTACCAGAAGAACATGAGAGAAACTACTGAGTGTAGACAGTGTAAACCAGCTTATTTTCTGGAGTGAGAAAAATGTCTTGTTAGTTTCAAGTTGTTTACTATTCTTACTGAAAAATCAGGCTTTGTTGTTCTTTAGTGGCAGCATAAAACTTAATTGATGGTGGATAACCATCTTATCTCTATCTCCTTAAAAAGTCAGTTACTTTCAAGTAAATAAATATTTGGGGTTGAGGTTGGCTTATTTATTTTGTAAGTTTTCTGCCCAGCTGGAATCTAGAGTTTTCTTTTAGAAGCTATTTTTCCCCCCTTCATGTGATAAATTCTTATGACTGTTGTATCACTGAAAGCATTACATTTCCAAGAAATGTTCAGCAGCTAAACAACTGAATTTTGTTTGAGAGATTCTACATTGTACTGAATATCATGCTAATTATTTCATTAATCCAGTTTGTTATTTCAGCTTATGCTTTTAGTGAGATCAGGTGACTTTATGGTTGTCATCAGTATGGTCTTATTTGTACTCTTCCACTTCATGGCACTGTGTTAAAACTTTATTAGGACTAAAGATACTTCTATGCTATCCATCTTGCAATGTATTTTTCTAGTAAGTGCTTAGAAATGTTGCAGGCAGGATGTCATTTGGTAGTATGACACTGAAAGAGCAGTAACTGTAGTAGTACAGCATTAACAAGAAAAAAGTCAACAAAGGAAGCTTAAAGCTTGTCTAGTACTACACAGGATATCATAGCTTTACATGTGCAAAATGAATGTTAACATATTGTCTTCCATGCTTTTTTTACCTCCTTTCCTTTAACAGAAAACGTTTGGAGATATATCAAAAAGACTTGATTTAAGGCAGCGCCTGCAGTGTAAAAATTTTACCTGGTACCTCAGTAATGTTTATCCAGAAGCATATGTGCCAGACCTGAATCCTTTGTTTTCTGGATATGTAAGTTTAATTTTAATTGCTTTCTATATTCTTTGTAGTTCAGGAAGTTTGCTAAACTCTTTTACTACATTAGCTGTAACTTTTAGACTTCAGGTATCTTTAACTGCTCTAGGGTTATCTGTCACTACTCTGGAGAAAGAATCTCTTCTGCATACCTTTTATAGCTTTATCAATAGCTATGTCATTTTCATTTTTGATTTATGTCAAGTCATTTTCCCTGCCAAATAACTTTAGATACTGCATTGCTAAAACAAACAAACAAAAAAAGTAATCATTCTTAGCTTGAGGTGAACATGAATTTTTAGCATGTATTTACAAGTAAAACTTCCTCCCGTTTTAAATACTTTATGTGTATCTGTTCAAATTGTGATTTGAATAGCAGTAACATTGTACAGAGGGGGCTGGTAGCTCCAAATGTGACTGTAGTTATTAGGCTTTTAGTTAGAAAAGATTAACTGAGAAAACAGGAATTTTAGATGTGAGCATAGCAGAAAGTAAAAATGAACAGCTGTAATTGTTGTTAAACTCAATGTGACTTTTGTCTATGACTGAGACAGTTTAAGTTTCTATCATTCCACTAAGCTTTTTTTATCCTGATAACACCCTTTCTTTAGTTAAAAAATGTAGGTAACCACCTGTGTCTGGATGTTGGTGAAAATAACCATGGTGGCAAACCATTGATTATGTATTCTTGTCATGGACTTGGAGGAAATCAGGTAAAATATATGACACCTGATTTTTGTTCTCTCTCCCACTGTATAAAAGCTTTTAATTAATTTTAGCAAAATTGACTGATTTTTAACATGCAATTTCTCTCCTTTATATCTTTTTTCCATTATTTTCTTTAACAGTTAATTCCTATATATATATTTAAAGAAATACTCCATACTACTCTTCATGTCATGTCCTGTTTCTGATATTTTAACTTCAGTATACAAATTCAGATTTCAAACATATTTGCCCTCTCTTTCCTATGCAAAACCTTTTCATGCTACCCTTATGCCTGTCTTATATGTGTTGTCTTCTTAATTCTTCTTTTCCTTATGCTTCCTCCTATTGCTTCTTTCTCTGTCACCAGGACTCGCCCTGTCAAGGAAGATGTTGGTTGGAATCCAGCCCATGGGAGACCAAGTGTCCAGGCCTGAGCCACCTTCCCTATCATGCTTGCAGCCTCACAGTGTGAGGTCAAAGTGGCCTAACCTGTACTGGCTAATGTGTGAATAACACGATTCCATTTGTTCAAGAGGAGCTCTCTTTGGTCCATAGCTCCTGGAGGCAGCCATGGTGCTCTGTTCCTTCTACAACATGACTTGCAATAGATGTCAGATACTGACTTGTCATTTCTCTAACACTAACAATGCAACATCTCCTTCCCTGCCCAGAAATACACACTTCTCTGTTGCCTTTAAAAGTGATCCTTAATAATTAAAGGTCAGCAAAGGTCTAAAAATTTTATTAGAATATAATTGTTGTCTTATGGGGGGGAGAGTGTTTTTTTCCAATTTTAAGAGACATCCATTGATGGCACTGTGAAAATTGAGGCACATAATTCTAGTCAGGTGATACTTTCCTAATCATTTTTTGTGAGACACAGCATGCTGTCTATCTTAAGAACTACCCTACTACCCTATTATGCTGACTTCTTACAGGATTGAATTTGGGATTTTATTCAATTGTGGATTAATACTATTAGCCTTTTCACATTGTCACAGTCATTAATTTGGGAACACTGTAAAAAGACTTACTAAGAGATCTGCTATATGCTTCTATTGTTCTCCAAGTTACCTTGTGCAATACTAAAACTCTGTTCTTTTAAGTGTTAAGTTTTTCTGTTTCCTTCCTGCTACAAAATGACAGTCTGAATCCCTTTAAATGCCAGCCTTCAGACTGATTTTGCTGATAATGCTTAAGAGATGCATATTTGTTTACTTAACCCTTCTCATGTCAATGCTCTATTTTCAGTTGTCCTCTATTCTTTACCAGGCTTTTAGCAATGTAGGCTGGTATTTCCCATACTGGCATCTTTGTCCATGTATTTAAAATGAGAGTAGAAAAGAGAACCTAGTTTTCAGAGTTATACATCAGTTGTTTATCATTCTTTGTTTTCAGAGTATTGGAGGCTGGGAACATGCCCAGCTCAATATCCAAATAATAAAGTTCTAAGCATAGGTTTCAAGTCATTATTTTCAGGGCTTGCAGAGATTTTGAAGTTCCAAAAATAAATCAGGACAGATTAAGTCAGATTACCAGATTAAAAGTAAATTACTATGTCTGAGAGCTAAATGACTAAGCAGGTCACTCCTTCAGTACCTGTTTTGAGGATTAATGCTGGTCATACAGTCTTAAGAGAGATGCCTGTCTGTTCCTCAGTGCTGTTCCCATTGTTTCCAAATGAGGAGGTGATTGCTGACCACTGGAAAATGGAAGGCCAAGGGGGGGGTAACTTAATATTCAAAATAAAGATATGATGAAGGTGGCTGACATGCAGAGGCCAGAAACAGTAGCAGTGAGATGTCATGTTAGGGACCCTGAGACCAGGATGTTAGGTTAGGGCTGGAGGGGTAAAAGAACAGCTGTGACTCTTCTTTTAGAAGTAAATCCCTGTTAGGATCAGAAGTATAGCTGAGCCTTAGGAGTACTCTGCTGTCAGGAAATACTGGTAGAATTAGCTCAAAAATACATATTTTAGTTACTTTTCTAATGGTTACTTCACAAGAGGATATAACAGCATCGTATCGTTCACACTTATTGTTTACATCAAGCAGAAAAAGTTGGCATAGAGCAATCAATACTGTTTTGTGTAATAACATTTTTTTTTGGTTGCTCTAAGAAAAACCAAAATCTAGCAACAGAACTGAATACAGATTTTTAAATTTCAGAAATGCAGGAATGTACTCTACTCTTCAGTTTGTCTCCTTGAATTATATATGGTCTGTATGGGAGTAAGATTTTGCATCATAGCACACATGCAGCAAATGTTATTTCCAATTTATACATACAAGTATAAATTATTATTGCATTTAACTATTGAAAACTGTTTTTAGTTCCATTAACACTTTTGAAGTGTTACGCTAAAAATCAGAGGAATTATTCTGTAGTCTCAAATTTTTGAATCAGAAATTTATTACTTTGTGTATGGGAATTGGAAAGGCTTAATTTAGTTTAGTGCTTTTCTTTGTGTTTGACTACCAATTTTCTTTTTTTTTTTTAAATTTAAATAGTACTTTGAATATTCTGCACACCATGAAATTCGCCATAACATCCAGAAGGAGCTTTGTCTGCATGCTGCCAAAGGACCTGTGCAGCTTTTGGAGTGCACCTACAAAGGCCAGAAAACCTTTGCTGTTGGAGAGGAGCAGTGGCTGCACCAGAAGGTACATGTCCTGTGCAGTGAAATGGCATTTTTATTAGTGATCTTTGATATTAGTTAATTTTGGATTTCCAATAAATGCAAAAATGCTGGCAAAACAAAATCTCTGAAGCCAAAGAAGAGTCAGTTTTGTTTTTGTAGGAAAATGGAGATAATCTCAGCTTTTCAGTTACAGATAAAAACTTAATGTCACTAGTAGGAATGTCACTTAAAAGAGCAGTTGATATCCTTTAGTGTGTTTCTCTAGACATCTACCTGGAGGTCAATTCAGATGTTTTGTATTTTTAAAATACTTCACAAAACTTCCCTGACAAAGCAAGTTGGCACTTGCATACTGCTTATGTAATTTCTAGCCCCCTCTACACCACCTGTCTGAGCTTACTCTTTAGCACCCAGCTTGGGAGAAGAACTGTGGCAGAAAATAACATGTTCATTGTTTGTTCACTTTTTTTTTTTCCTCCTTTTTTTTCTCACTTTAGGATCAAACTCTGTACAATGAAGCACTACATATGTGCCTTACAGGAAATGGAGAACATCCAAGCTTAGCATCCTGTAATCCATCTGACCCTTTCCAGAAGTGGATCTTTGGCCAGAACAATTAAGATTTGGTATTACAGGCCAGAAGCATTTTATTAAAAGAACCATTCTGAACTGTGATCATATACATATACTGGATTTTTATGTGATAGTTTAAATGCAAAATGTTTAAACAGTTTCTTTTTCCTCTTAAGTTGGATATAATATGAGTCATCAGAGATTCCCTGGGAGTCTGTCATACCAAAGATAATTGAGATCCTGGTTATATTTTGTTTACAATATTTCTTTGATGAGATTTTATATGTTGACCACTGATTTATGGATCCTATTAGTTCTCTTTTATTTTAGGGGCCATAAGTGGAGTTTTTTTGACATACTGTAAGTACTTCTGAAGAAAACTAATTTTCTCTGTAGTGTCATGAGAAATTACTGTCTATGGTCTAAAACTCAATACACTTTATATGAATGTTTATATGCTCAAATGGCTGATTTTTTTAAAAAAATTTGCTTTACTCAGTGAAACTTCCTCGAAATTTTGTAAATCTTTTCACTTGGAAAATTAAATATTTAACTGACAGGTCAAAGCTAAATAGGATACCACATTATGCTCAGCTTCTAGAAAGTCAGTTTTGTAGAAGAAAAAAGTAATTCTCACTAAAATATGTATTTATAATTATTTTAATGGAAAATCTGCTTATTTTGATACTAATCTTTTGTTTAGCCAAAACTACTTGTATAGTTTTTTTTATATTTCATGGACTTAAAATGTATCATAAAATTGTATTGTAGTAGGCTCCCAAGCTGCTTAACATTCACACATTTTTCAGCATTCTGTTCATTATTGCTTTTAAATGTTATCTACTAAATTTATGCCCCTTTTAGTGATCTATGCAATATTTATCTCACAGGTTTCTAATGTTGTCCATAAGTAATTTCTCGTGCCAACACCTGCATATTAATATTTTTTTCTTGTTTATTTCCCCTTTTAAAAAGGACTGATATTAGTTTTAGCAGTCTGAGTGAGACTTTAGCCTTTCTAACTATTCTTCTAATTACAGAAAACAATACAGCATAATCAAATATATAATCAATTTTTAAAAATTTGTAAAGTGAAGACAAAAATATTTGGCTGCATGATCAAATATAAAGCTGAGAATAAATTTGAAGGGATGGGTACTAAAGGGTGAATAGGACAAAAATACACTAATAATAAATCTGTTCTTTTGTCCTAGTAATTAAGTAATATCATTACAGATAAATGCTAACTTAGGTATGGTGAGTGAATGGATGATGATGTGTGGGGTTTTTTTACTTCTATGCTGGGGAGGGAGCCTGTCTGTTCATAATTTAATGGTACCTGACTAATACGTTTTGTTTCTGAATAAAAGCAAGAAAAATTGCTTTCAATACTTGTAAGTCATCTAAAAGACAAGACAATGTATAAGCAAGGAACAGTGATAATTTGCCAGAAGCTTAATCTGTAGTTTATTTTTCGGGCTTGATAATGCCTTTGAGCTGTGTCTCAGCTTTTGTAAGGCTTTTGGAGACACCTGTGAGAGTATCCCATGAAGTTAAAGCTGTATGACTTAAAATAACTTGATACAGAGTGACCAGAATTTGTAGAAAAGACTGTACCAGGAAGGGGTATTTGAACCACTGAAACTGGAGGGTTGTGTAGAACAAAACTGCACAAAGATCTGCCTGTGTCCTCTGATAAATGTTTTAATTTGGGAATGGAATACAAAGTAGTATTACTTTTCCAGATCAAACCAATATTGGAAGGCTAATACATGCACTTGATAAAATGGGGAATTGAAGAAAAACAGAATGCAGGTAATGTGAAAATTGTTGAGCAATATGAATAGAGGATGGGCGATTACACAACGTGTTGTGTTGAACCTTGGGTGTGGAATGCAAAAGTGTCCAAGGAACCTGTTCTAGAAGACAAGGCATTTGGCATACCAGTTTAAAAGGACTTGTTCTTTTAGTTCTCAGTTCATGTTATATAGAAAATGTATTATTTTTAATATCACTGAAGAATAATTTCTTCATGAAACCTGTTTCTCTTTCAAGCTTGTCAGACTGGGATATATGCACATATAAAACATTTGTCTATCCATTGTCAGTTGGGCTTTTGCCATTAGTTTGACGATTTTTTTTAAGAGCTCACATTTCAAACAAGGGTAGAATTTAAATTGCCAGAAAATGAGTGTTCTGTTGCATTTGGAGGTAGGAACCTTTCCTAAACAATGCCAGAGAAGCTCCACTTGGTTGTTTTTTTTTTAAGATGTAGCAGTATATGTAGCTGTTTCTTTGACAAGATTAGGTATAGCAATTTACCTAGTTATATTTTGTTTTTAGTTCTAGGTATAGAAAGGGAAATTAATTTTGTGATTTTAAAATGGTCTTTTAAGATTTTCCTTTCATATTTTGAGACTTTTTTTCTGGTCTAACGTAGGTCACTAATACAAAATACATAGTATTTTTTTAAGGTATGTTAACTATCATAGCTCCTTAAACTGTGGCATTTTACTCTGTATTTTGCAGTCCCTAGTATAGCAGTTCAGACTTACTTGGACTCCCTACTACCTGCCAGAAAAGAGGGAAGCAGATCTCTAAATAGAGGAAAATTTTAAGAGACTTTTTTATTCTATTCTGTTGGAAGATTCTAAACTAACTTTCAGGTCACACTGACTATTTCACTTCCAGATATTAACGTGTGTCTCTGTGTGTGTGTGTGTGTGTACACACATATATAGGCATCATACAATACTACGAGAGCAATAAAGAGATCTGTAAATATGACTAGAAGTTTGGGAAGTTGGATTTTGGGTTTTATTAAAGCTAATAAAAGATCATCTTCTGGCCATTGATACTGTTCTCTTGAAAGTGGCTGGCTGATAGTTTCTAATAGTTAGAAAGGCTTGCTGGAAATCAGTTTCTTGCAAAGAGTTCTCTAGCACTTTTACGTCTTTTTTTTTCCCCCTTTAATACAAATCTCTTTCAATAAAATTACAATGTCCCCTATGAAGGGGACAGAGGTAAATAGCATCTCACACACAGCATGTAAAAATTGGTACCTCAATCAGAAGGGTGTATAAACTACTGAAGGTTACTGGAACAGCTGGCATCAGTGTTAGCTCCATCTCACTGTGCTCTCTTACACATCCAGGCAGTCATTACAAGTGCTGAAGAAGTCTTGACTTCAGCCCAGGCCAGTTCTGCCCTGCTCCCAGCAGGACCAGGCAGGTCATAAATCTTTTGGGACTTCAGGGCCTGTGGCTCTGGGTATTACTGCCTGTGAACAAGAGGTCCCTACTGGTTGCTTGTGGTTCCACCTGATTATGACACCATTCACTGTAGTGGGAATTTGTCAGGCCACCATACCTGAGGATTTTGTTTATCACCCTTGAGAGTAGTTGCTGCTTTCCTCTAGGGTGAGTCTAGAATAACAGGAGTATTATTAACAGATCAACTTACAAGTGAACCTTGAGAGTTAAGTCTTCCTATTTATGAATGGGCATCCTGAGATCTTGAATTAGAACCAGTGTTGAAAGTTTTTTACGTTCTGTTGTATCAGTAGGGCTTTGCAAGCCCTGGAGGAGCCCTTTTAGCCACAGTCCACAGCAATGCCAAAAGCAGTCTAATAGCAAATACGGGACTCCCAACAGACTACAAACAATAGCATAATTCCTGTGAGAACTTTTTTATAATCTAGGGAACAGCTCACCTTTTATCACTTTTTAAAAATACAAACAATTTAGCTATATGTAGTTTACCATATAAGCAAGATTAAGGACAACTTACTTTTTTATAAATGTGCATCTCAGTTTAATAAGTATTTCAATAAAAAGAGGTTGTGCTGTGATTGTTAATTATTTTCTTAATGAAGCTATGTTGATCATCAGTTTTCAAAATAAGCAGTTGTGCTGGAATTTAGCAGTATTTGAATATTGTCATTGAAATGATCTGATATATAGAATTACTGCAAATTGTCCACCAGAGAGAGCTGTTGCAAAATGTTTCAACAGCTGTTGAAAACAATTGTTCCATTACCTTATTAAAATTACAGGCACAGATTAATCAGGTACACTATCTCCCTGGCCAAAGAAAATTGTAGACAGTAGTGTCATTAAAGGGCAAATGGATATTGCCTAAGAAGGCATTTCTGTTTATTTAATTGGCATACAAATATTTTGAAACAAAAACACACAAACTGCTTCTCCTTATGCTATTAGACTATCAGAAATGGGAGAAATGCTGGAAATTTCAGTGCCTCTGGAGGCTCTGCAGGTGTCAGGGAGGAGGTGCAGTACTAATTCTGGCTCTCTTGGCTGAGAGAGGCTTTATAGTGACTGTGTAGCAGAAATGAGACACACAATGCACTGGCAGCCAGGATGTAACGTAGAAACCTGGTTTACTTCATTGCAAACAAATGGACAATATATATATTGTACAATATATAATAAAAATACAGCTGATACAAGTGCCACTAATTAACAAAAAAACTAATGTTAAGACTTAAAAATGCTCATTTTTGTAATATATACACTGCAGTAATAAGCCACAATAAATACATCAAATTTCATATCATTCATAATAAATACCGAAAATATAAATACAGAAGAATACAGTTAATTTGAATAAATTATTACAACATAAGATCTATGTTAAGTTCTGTTGAATATTATTGTAGCTTATATTACCCTTTGGCATCTTTGATGTTACAATTTGCTTAAAAAAAAGAAATTAAGGAAATGTGTAGTTCATGAAGCTTAAAATTATTTCCATATACAGATCTTAAGATGAACTTTCCCTTTGCTTCTTCAAACAGTTTAAAAGCAGCAGTCCAATTAAATATCTTGCTTAACTGTTGAGACCTCCATAATTTTAGTATGCAAGATCATCTGTAATGGAAAATATTAAGTATGTAATGTAATTATTTTTCTCAGAGATTAGTAACATTAGAAGTAATGTACAAATTTTAAACTAATGGCTGCAATTACACATTCTTACTAGTCCCATTTGAATGGATTACCTGTCTGAAATACCATCAACTTAAGTGCTTCTGAGTTTATGCCACAGTATACAATTTACCACTTGCCAACACAAATTTCAAAAGCAATTTTATAGTCTTGTGGGGATATATATATATATATATGTATAAATATGTATACAGAGAGAGATGAACCTGCTAAAAGACAGGGTTGGACTAGACAGTGTGAATGTTAATACAGTCTGTTAAAACCCTTTAAATGTATAAAAGGTAATGTGTTGTTTCTGTTTGTGTATTTTTTACAAAATTTCTGTAAGTTGTAGATTGAAACAAATCAAAATAACCAACTGCCATGTTTTATGTTTACAGGTATTAACCAGTACATTTGTATTAATAATTTTATTTGTAGGAGGTTATTACACCAGAATGCAATTTAACTTAAAAGATCAACTTTACTAAGACAATATTACAGGCTGAGGATCTTAGGAACATTTTGTAATCTACAGATTTTGACTATTTTTGCACTGTTAAATGTCTAGCGCTTATTTTACATCAAACACTTTTTAAACATGTCACAAACTACACTTCAGACATATTTCCATAGAAGTGCCTACAATCAGTCAACTAAAGAAGTGCCCAGTTCCTAAGCCTCGTTCACATGGGCATTTGAGACCTGAAGTTGGTATTTGTGTGAAATGGCTTGAAAAAAACCAGCATGCTTGCTTCTGGTTTTAAGATTAAGCAGCTGCCAGTGCACATGATCATCTTTTCAAGAAGCTGAAAATTGGTGCTGAATCTATATCTGAGACTCACAAATGGTTCTTTATAGTGATTCCCCCATTACCCCAGCAAGGTTAACCTTCATCCACAATACAACCCAATTAAGATTTCATTCTTAAGAACATATTTTAGAAGTTTAAGATGGAGAAACCTAAAATAATTACCTGCTATAATGTACTAAGCCTCATTTGAAAATGCCAAGATAAAATGCTGATAAAAGGATATTTTGTCTTTGCTTTTAGCATCTCCTGCTAGCTGAGAAACTGGGTATATGAGAAAAGTGCCTGGGAGCAGAGTTAACTGAAAGGATTTTGAACTTGTCTTTAAAATTACCATCAACAAAGACTGATATGGCAGCAATGCTTCTAGGGTGTTGCTTTATAGTTTTTTTTTACCCTATGCATTTGGATAAGTCTTTTATTTAATGGCCACCTGTATAATTGTGGTCTGGAAAAAATGTCACTTTCTGTTTCCACTGAGTTCATGCTGATTACAATATATTAAACAACAGAAACAACAGTATGATCTCTCACATGGGCAAGCTTGTAGTGAATGTCCATATACTTTTCCATCCTTGCTCTGAAGTGATCTTATTTGTCTTTTTCCTTCTGTTGTGGTTTTTTTTTTTTTAATGTGCTTTATTTTAGAAGAAAAAGAATCGTCATCATTCTGCCTCCTGCCTTCATCTTTCTTTTTCTCTAAATTGTTCTTTCTATCCTCCCTGCACTCACTCAAGTGTTTGAAGACAAAGAATTATCTTGATCCTTGTATTAGAACAATAATGTGCATTTGTATCTTTCACCGTTTTCCCTATGAAGAAAATCTTCATGATTTGTTGGAAAAGTGAACAGTTAGAGAAGAAAGTACATGAGAGACAAACTTTTGACTTGGGTTTACTGGACATTCATGAAACAGAAGTGCCATTGCTAAGCTCCAAATTAAAATAATTGTGTTAATAAAGTACAAAATCTACCTTTTGCCTTTTTTTATTGTTCCACCCCCAGCCTTGGATGAAGGACTATAATCTCAATTGAGAAAATGCAACACAGAGCACCAGCAATATGGTTCTCCAGTGAGTGGGACCTTCTGAGGGGTGGGTGTCTGTCTTAAAGACAGCAACAGGGCAATACAAATTTCACCTCTTATAATCACGGAATGGCCTGGTTTGGAAGGGACCTTAAAGACCATCTAGTTCCAAACTCTCTTGTCCCTGGCACCCACAAGATCATGTTGTTCAAAACCTCACCCAGCCTGGCTTTTCAAGAACTCATTCTCGGGCAAAAGAACAGTAGGTGCCCTTGTGCTCAATTTTAATGGGAAGTGTTAATGTACAACAGACCTCCAAAACACCAACAGGAAAGGAAGGAAGGGATTAAAAAGAAAATACTAAGGCTGCAAAGAGGTGTTGCATAAAGTGGATGTTCATATAAAGTAGAATTCTTGGTATCAGCTATCAGGGTAGCAGAAAAGTCCTCAAAGATGATGTACCTTTCTTCCTTAAGTGGAAACAATACTCTGGTACATTTATTAGCCATAAAATTAAAAGCTGCCTTGGATTTAGGGGAGGGAAGAGACAGTGAAAAGGAAGAACTTGTGAAGAACTCAAGCGTGTGTTCACTCAGACATCTTTACAATGCACTTCATTACTTCACAGCATTTGTACTTTGGATTTGACACTTCTTGGAGAAAATGGACAAAAATTTGCACATGGACAAAGAATACAGAGAATAGCAAAATTAAGAATATTAAAAAAACCTTGAAACACTGAAAAGGCAAATGCTGAAATTTCTCATACCAAGGAACACGTAAGTGAACTAGACTCTGTTTTGAAAATAACGGCTTTCTACCATTTTAAAAAAATAGCAATCGGATTTAATATTTTAGAAATAAATTCTATAGAATATATTCTCTGAGTTAATTCTTGCTTTTCAAAGTATTTTACATCAACTGTCCTGCAACCATAATAAAGCAGATGATAGAATTACTCTTTAGTCTCAGTGGGAAAGTGTAACTAGCGCCAATGCGTAAGGATTTCCTGTATAATCCTCTTCTGTTCCTGACTGTTTCAGGAAACAAAACCGTCACAATGAACATTGGTTTATAAAACTCATGAACTGTAACAGTGTGATCCATATTTAGCAAATGCCTTTTAAAAGGATGTAATATGTCTGTCTTATGTTTGAGTAAGGACACCTGCATTGCTACAGGGGCAGCCTAGACAAGGAGTTTCAACTGAGAGAATTCAGCTGGAAAAAGAAGACAATATGCAGAGGAGTAAGACTGTCTGCTGCTGCCAAGTATGGTGTTGCAGGAAAACTACAATCTTGCTGCTCAAATGTTAAGCACTAGACAGGTAAATGTTGTATATTCAACACAGCTTCTATTCTAATTTTTCATTGTGAAATTTACTTTTTAACTTCTGCTCATTAATCCAGTCCAGGAAAGGAGAGCTCATTTCAGCTGTGTTTCATGTTAGTGAAAAATTTCTGGTCACTTCTGAGTTGGGTTTCATTTGGAAAATGGCATAGTCTGCAGTAGAAAAATTCAGTCACAGTGCCACAACATGAGAATAAAATGGTATTTTACCTGTTCTATAGAATTATGTTTTATCACAGTATCTCCAAGTACATTAAAAACCAGAGTGCAGAGAACACCATGACACAACAGGACAAAGTCTCCTCTGTCTGAGCCAAGTAGTCTCTATCCAGTGTATCACATTTCTATCAGGAACACCTGAACTAATAATAACCTTTATACATGCTCAGTTTTGCATACAAATACATGTATGCCATCTTTAACAAAGCATCTGTGTTTGTGAAGGTACTGTCTAAGAGGCAGGAAAAGCAGTATGATAATTTTTATTAGTTTATTATTACTAAAATAAAACAGCCAGATCAGGTGAGAAACTGCATCTGGACTGGGACCAATCTAGTGAGTAACAGCACCACCAATACCACACAAGAATCCTGCAGCACTTGGACCAAAGGCAGGATCCCATTGTTAACAGAGCAGGGGAGCAGCTGAACTTTATCTATAGCAAGTGATAGTTACTATGGAGTGGAACCAAGAGCCTTAAAATAAACAAATGTCAACTCCAATGATGATTCACTAGCAGGAACTTATGTAAATGAAAAATTGTAAAGCTTTACAAATCTAGAATTTTCTCATCTTAGTGGCTTAACAAAGGATAATAGAAACTTCTACTGACCAGCTTTTAATTTTAAGGATGTTTCAATGGACATGAGTTATAGCTATTAAGTAACAATTGCAATTGCTGTAATCGTGTCAACAAAATTCTAATTTAATGTCTAACAGCAATTAAAGCTTTATATATATTTAACAATGCACCTTTTTCCAAGAGAGGTGAAGCTCATCTTATAAGCAAAAAGGCATCTGCTTTTAGGTGCTGTTCCAGTAATGGTCTGTGTGAAAATTCCAGTTTATTTCAATAAAGGGAAATGCTGTCATCATGACTAATTTTTGTGAATAATGCAATATAATCACAAATTTATACTAGGCTTCTTAGGAGTGTTTATCAGTAGCCAGTTATCTTGTAAATAAAGCTGATAAAGACTATCAATAAAGTAGACATTTTCACAAATAACACACTGTGTTGATACAGAAGCAGATACTGCTGGTTATCATTTAGTAACATAATACTTTTATCACACAGAAACAGCCTACCCAAAAATGAAAGGACTGATTATCAACATGAATATTAACCAGCTGGGAAATGGGACACAGCATATATTATTATATACTAGCCCAGAAAATAACTAAAATAGTTTTCATCCCATGACTGAAGCTTGCTTTTCCTTAAATAAAGAGTATAGATTTTTGTTCTAAAAAAAAAAATCAAAGTTTAATCATGTTATGGGAAACTTGAGTCTCACCTGATCTCTATATCCTACTCTAGGTTTCAGCTGAATTAACCTAACTCTTTTGGTCAGGGTTTCAACTACGTTTTTTTTTCACTCTAGTCAACTTACACATGCTAGAAAAGGCTTTATCTTTGTTATTTGCTAGCATGGATTTGGCTGGGCAACAGGTTTAACCCATATTGAAAAAAAATGAGGTTACTGGGTTTTTGCCTCAGTATGAGTTTACCTCTGTTAGAAGGCTTGGTGGCATTATCAATAATAGCTACCAGGAACTCTCCATGAATTATAAACAGACTTGACTTTACTTGATTTACTTGCTGTAAGAACTGAAGATTTCTTTTCTTTGTATCTTCAGATCAAATCTTGATCACATAATACCACATTGCATCAAAAGTATTATTAACTACATTATCACCACCTAGTCAATTAGAAATATTTTTTAAACTTAAATATTTCTTCTGAACATTTTACTTTTAGACTCCCAGGAATGAGCTACTTCAAACATGGGAAAACAGTGTATCACTAATGCTTTATATATAGTCCCTGCTCCTTCTACCTCTCTCTTACAAGGTACTGCTTGTTATCCTACTCTGCAGGCTTTAGAGAATGTTGCTGTATTCACCCTTGATACCCCAACAGCATGGAATACACACATCCAAATACTCAGAAGTTTTTACAGATGCTAATATTACAGATGACTGGGATGAGAAATCCGTGTCAATGGAAATTGTAAATAACCATCACCTCAATATTTAAAGTTAGCTGAAAAGTATTTTATAAAGTTAATCACTTACTGTGCTTGCTGATATTATTAAATGTATTTTTTCACATGAAAGTGTAGGGGCCAAGAAAATAATTTCTTATTGCTCAGTAAGGGCATGAATAACAAAGCAAAAGATTTCATTTAACTTTCCCCTGAGAGAAATACCCCAGTAAAGTGTGTGTGGTTGTCCCACACACTCTGAAGTTAAAGAGCTGCTACTGATGCTCATCTACTGTCCCAGCTCAAGCAGAAGAGATTTGTGCTTTTGGTGCTGGTGTTAAGGAGAGTGCCTAATTTAAGCCTGCTGTTAAAGCAAGCCCCTATATACACAGAGACTTGTTACATTTGCCCTTAGAATATCTTGAACAGAGTAATTTATTCCTAAGTGCAGAACTTTAAGGACTAGCACGTTTCTCTTTAACAATCATAGGCATTTGCTGTATGGCATTGGAGAATACAGGCACTTACCTGGCTACTCAGGCTTAGAGAAAGAGACTAGAGTGGTCTGTGACTGCGAGGAACAGAGGCTGTGGAATTGCTGAGCCAGATAACCAACACGAGTGCACTTTCCCAGGAGATGGAATACGTTCAAGTTTGGAATCCAGTCCCTAGAGAACTAGACTTTTCAATGCAGGTCATATAAAACATGTAGGACTTCTTGTGGAAACAAGTAAATAAAAAACCTTTCCAGCTACTACATGGAGTAAAAATATTTTGCTAATTTAGCATAAATATGAGAAATCACTTTGCCCAGATTTCATATAAAAACAATTAAGTTAGCTCTTTTTCTTGAAAAGCGTATTTTACATCGGCAGTTTTTCTACTGGAGTACTGTACATGATGTTTTAAAGAGCTTCTAACCAGAAGAGTCACTGTTACAGAGATAAAATTTACACTGTGTTTACATGCACACTGTTAACCATCTAGATTTGACACAGATAAAAACTAAGATGCTGATCCTTATTTTGACAAACAAGACAGGCCTACATTTCAACCACTTGATGTATAATAAATGAAATTTCAGTATTAAAAGATTAGATTTTGAAACAAAAATAAGGCAGTGCAGAATTACCAGTGCAGAGAAAAGCTGGTTCCTATGCCTCCTTTTCTAGACAAAAGCAAGGCTGTTTAATAAATTAAAGGTACTTTCATTCCCATTTCATTTAAAAACAAGTGGATCACAAGGTAATGGATATCCATATGATGCACATGTTCTTTTGCTTGCAGACTTTTGCAGATACAAAATTTCTGAAGCTATTTTTCCTCAGTGAATGGACTGTTTCTGAATATGACCAGATGGTACTAAATTTGAGATACAATCAGAAGTCCACATAAGCCAGTCTTGTATTTAATAAAAATTTAGGCAATCTAGACCCTTCCACATTTTTCCATGCTTTATTTAAACTATGATCAGTAAGGCTCTGCTTTGATAAACTGCATACTGACATATTCATAAACTGGCTTAGGAAAAATGTACAGGTTTTGTTAGAGTGGATTTTAAGACGTTACGTTGCCTCAGGGTGTGGAGCTATGGCATTTCTCCAAGAGGTTCACAGGTCCCGCAGTTGGTGCAGTACTGCAGAGTGGCACTAAAGTGCGAAATATCTGAACGGTGGCTGGGCTGAAGGTGCTGTGTGAGCTTAAGCTACTGCTTTGCCATTATATACAAGATTGTTTTTCTTTGGGGAGGGGGTACTAGTTCTGGAATGACACTGATTTTAGTTTTAAATGGAGGATTGTCTACCTTTCTCTTTCTAAAAGATGCAAATGCCCGTTTGACTCTTCTGTTTGTGAAAAACAGTAAAAGAGAAAATAGTACACTCTAAAAATGTTTTTCAAGATGATTTATCAGAAATGGTATTAAGAAAAAATAAGGAAGAATACAGGGTACTCCAGATGAAAAGTGGACATGCTCTTCATAAGTAGTTACGGATCTTCTGCTCAAATGAACATGCTGTTCATTTTTATCAAAACATGAATCTTAAACTACCATAAATAAAATACATACAGTACGGAACAATTAAAACTTTTTCTTTGTACAGCAGTTACTTTTATATTAAACTTACCATCTTTTCAGATATGTTGAAAATTAGTACTCTAAACATGATTATTTCAAAGTATCATTTTTAACAATCTTGCACAGGCCCGACAGTCAAGAACATGAAGCTTTGATTCAGATAGCTTGGCAGGTTTCACATACGTTCACAGGTAGGCTACTTTGAAATAATGTTGGGTGTGTTTTTTACTTATCTGTTTAATTTTTATCAAAAAAAGGGCTTGATTATTTTCATTCAAATCTTTACATGAACTGGTTTTGTGCAATACCACTGCCAGTGTAGCTTGAGAAAACAAAATGTGTCTGGAACATTGACTATAGTCCAAGTGTTTTCTACCTCTTAAAAAAGTAAGTTTCTAGGAAAATCCAATGGGAGTGAATTTTAACACATAAAGTCAGTCCTAAACTGATGTTAATGTTAAACAGGCACCGTCTCTACCACTGGTGATTTGATGCACTCTTCGTGCAGTCTGCTTTTTTCTGGGAGGTTTAGTGAATTCTCTGCAGGGTGTTCTTGCACATGACTGTCACCATTCAAAGCTGAAACAAAGCCATCGTGAGAAGGACCTTTCAAGTATGAGTGAAATTCCACTGGCGGGTGACTCGGCCTGTGCTCAGTGTATAAACTGTTACAGGGAGCACTGCCATCCCCTTCAGAGGATGAGCAGCAAACAATCACTGAGGGGTTCGCAGAAGGGTAATGAGGGCTGCTGAAAGTTTCCTCTGATTGCCGTGTGTAGTCAACAAACTGTTCTGAAGTCATGTTGTAAGGCACCAGAGAAAGACTACCATTCTTGACAGCATCCCTTTCTGAGTAAGTCTCACCAATCTGGTTAGCAGTGCCAGCAACGTGGTTCTCTATTTGGTAATACAGAGTTGAAGAGTTAGTATAGTATGAGGCATTTTTAGAGTGGTTTTCATGCACAGCAGTTCCATCAGAGTAGCAAAGGACAGAAGGAAGAGACACCATATCAGCATGGGAGCTCATACTTTCTACAAAATCATCTGCTTTTTCTTCCTCCTCATCTTCCTCCTCATCTTCCTCCTCCTCTTCATCATCATCTGATTCACTAGGGGCTAAACTCTGTGTACTAGAATCTGTAACTCCACTACAAAAGCTACTCCCATCTTCCTCTTCCTCCTCTTCCCCTGGGCAGTCCAAGTCCTCGGCTGACTGGGAATGCATAACTGTAGCTGGGGGTTCAGTTTCAATCTCAAAATTTTCTGCAATCGAATATTCAACTGGATGGGGTCCTGGACTCATGGAACTACTGTGTGCACTCATCTCAGAGTGACAGCCATTGAGTGCTGGAACTTGCTGCTCTCTATTTTTCTCCAATTCAAGTTTCATTATCGTGTGCAAAAAGTGAGTCCGTACACGGATGGGGTTAAATTCGATTCTACCTGCTGTATTGCTACACCCTTCTTTAGTGCAACCGCATGGAAAAGACATACGATCCACCTTTTGAAAAAGAGAATACAGTTAACAAGGAAGCAAAAGCCTGGTGACATGACAGAGCCGAGACAGCCTAGAGAAATACAAAGGTGAAGTGGGATTCACCCTGAGAAATGCTGGTAGAATTAGTCAAAGCTAACAATCATTAAGGGAGTCAGCCCCGGAGTACTGAGCAGTATTTTAGCAGTACTGAGTACTGGAGTACTTCAGCAGTACTGCGAGAACAGTAAGGGGCCTGGACATGCTCCATGACTGCAGAGAAGGGAAAAATTACTCTGTTCCATAAGTGAAAGTATTACACAGTGGAACAAAAAATAGGTAGTTTTTCAATTTCTAGATGTGCTACAGATTTACTTCATTTTGTGCTCAAATCCAGGCAAAAGCATTACCAGAAACACCTTAAAATTTGCTAAAAATCATGGAAACTAGACACTCATGGAAACAAAATGAATGATGTGCACAAACCCTTATAAAATTACCAGTTGGGACATCTCAGAAAACAGGAACAAAAACTCAAGTGCATTTTCAAAGATAATCCAGTCAATTCTAGATGCAATATTGTAAGCTTAACGGATTGGACACAGAACTTCTAATATCTTAAATTTTTGAAAATGTGACCGAATCCATGTGTTGGCAAGTTTGATTAGATAGCCTAAGGTCTGTGACTTTCATCTGCACTGTAACACCAAAACATCAAATAAGTGCAGGAGAACCACGCAACACAATTCAGTACATCTTCTCCACATGTGGAGATGAAAACAGGAACAGCAAAGAAAATATATTCTTGAAAATAGCAGAGAAAGTTTAGCTTGGATTTATGAGATGATGAAAAATGCATTCAGAAAGAAAACTCAGCTGCACAACAGCAATTCAGCAGAACTAGCAGAAATATCTTTCAGGGAACATTCTGGGACACATACAGCTGTAAATGTACAACATGAAATACCTCTTCAATTTGCAGAGGAAAAACTTCCCTGCTATATTAGCAGATACCTTTTTACTGCCTACATGCAAATTAATCATGCACAGATTTTAATTATCATGCATGTTACATAAAGGATAGTATCGCAGAACGTCATTTATTGTTTCCCATGGAGTTTGGACTATAATTCACATTTGGAGTGTCTGCTAATGATTTCTAAAATAAAAGGTAATATCCCTTCTCAAATCTGTAAGCTATTTTTTTTTCTGTTGTCTGCATCTGCCTATTTAGATAAAGGCCTAAAAGGAGTACAAGGAGCAGAATGATTGTGTAAGAACAAAAAAACACCCAAAGGCATGTATGTGCCTAAAATAATACTAAAGATATTTTAGGAGATTGTATTGATTGCCCTCTATATATCCTTAAAACAGGGCCTTAAAAAATAGTTGGACATCCACAAGTATTATTGCCTAATACCTAATTTCCAATAATTGTAACTTCAAGAACAGAAAGTACACGTGTGCATGGACACATCCCCTTCCCCCTCCCCAGACCATTAAATAATGACACAAATGTAGACATTTACCTGACATTTTATGCCTGCAAGACTGCAGGTGCAAGTTTCTGGGTCACAGAACACACGGCAGTCGCAGCCACAGTCCTCCCTGGACAGGCGGATGGCTCGCAGCTCGTGCTTTTCTTCCACGTCGATCTTCTTCACTCCCGAAGCTCGCAGCAATGCCCGCCGCTTTTTTGTAGGCAAGGGCTGGAGAAAGAAGTACTCATCTACTTCAGTGTTGTCTAGATCAATGTCATCATCAGAAATGTCATCCAGAGTCAGTGTATTGGCTTCCTCAGATTCCACCGTACCGTTCTTTGTCATCTGTTGCACAGAACAATTAACAAAGTCCTTCAACGACACTCACACACACGTCATGTCATAGATGTCAATATGTGATGTACAAAGCCGTATGTAAAAATGCTGCATGACTGCAGAAAGTTCCAGAAAATTATCACAGATAGGGTGACCAGGCATTTATTTCACATGTAGCATATCAATTAAGCACGCTTTTTTAATAGCGAGTTTGTAATGAAGGTAAGAAATGATATGTTCTTTATTTACCTAAATTTAAATTTCCCATTAGCTGCTAGATCTCATGCCTTTCTGAAATTCTAGTCTTGTCTATATTGTTTCACAAGATAATTTTTGAGACCTTAATAGATTCCTGTCTCTGAGCTCTCTGAAATTCTTAAATATCCCTTCTGGCATGGCTTCAGATTATGATGCATCACAGGTTTGTAAAATGGTACATTTTATGTACTACCCCATTTTCTGCTATGCATTTCACATTAAACAGGTAAAAGAGGGGTAATGGCTACCTAAACATTTCTGCCTGGCCCTGGGACAATGAGGAGATTATTTACACCAGGTATTTCAATGTATTAGTCCAGTTAGGTAGGAAAAGCATCATTAGAACTCATTCTTTTTCCTGTACATTCTACAGAGAGAGAGACGTAAATCCACACAGGGATTAAATGCATCTTAAATTAGCTGCCTGAAGCTAATACCTCACCATACACACAATTCAGCCTGAATGTTTCAATCCAGAATACCACTCTTGGTTATATCTTTTCATTTTACATCGGCAAGGTAAAACTAAGTAGAATGCATTCATATTTTTTTTATTTCTTTGTTTGTTTAATATGTAATAGGGGAATGACCTACCTAAGAAATCTGATTTCTTACAAGGCTCAAACCACTCCTTAAGCAGATCACTGTTCTTTAATCTAAGTTTGAAACTGTGGAAGGAGAAAAATTCTAATCCCTGCTTCTTTAATTAGTTTACTATAGTATTCAATTACTATTTAATAAAAAACAACTTTTAGGATTCTTACCCATGAGGAGAATGCTGTAACTGGTCAGCACACAAAGGCACCTACAGAACCATACCAATCCTGTCACATATTTCCCCCCCTCCTCCTCCTGCACATCTTAACCACTTTGCTCCACAGCAGTAGAGCATTAAGGACTGGCCTCCAGAGATGTGCTGAATGCCACATGCATCCATCAGGCTGGAACATCAAACACGTGGCATCAGCCAGCAGTCTGCCATTTAAAAGCACTGCAGCTCCTGACTCCTTTGCAGGGTGATTTCCTTGTTGTCTCTTCTAATTTTTTTTTCTTCTTCTATTTTGCAACATGAAGAACAAATGATTTAATAAAAGGAAATAGTTTAACATTTCCCAAAAAACTAACTGGGTAGCTAAAGAGGGAGGAAGATTATAAAAATAAAAAAAAAATCCAGAACTTCAGGGGAACATTAAGCTCTCTTGATTATCATAATATTGCTCCCCTGAAATAAACTTGAAATCTAGATGGGTAAATTTCCTAATAAATCTAAAGGTTAATGCCATAACCACAGAACAGAGGCCAATGAATATGTGAAGCCTTTGGGTGAAATTCAGTCCCGCCCAGTAAAACAGGAAAAACGCAGGATGGACATCTCTGTTTGCCCTACTTGGAAGTCATTCCTTGCAACTTCCCACAAAGGGAACATACTGTGTCCATTGACCAGAGAGCCTTAACATCACTACACTCATGCTAATAATGTTAATTTCAGAAGACATTATGAGTAAGCAATAAGGACTCTTAAGTAAGTTTTTGTGCTTACTCATATTTTCTAAAATGTACCTTGTACCTTTCATTTGATAAGATGGCTTTTACATCCAGAATTTTCACACTCTGCTGCTAACAAGTGTTTATGCTCCTGTCAGCAGTGTTTACATCAAAGCAGCTTGAAGATTTCAGTCTTCATCTGCTTTTAAATGACCTTTTCCTTTAAGGAACTAAAACAATAAATAATATGTAATATTATGGAAACTCAGTTTCAATATATTACTGTATTTTTATCTTTTCAAAACAGGTTCTACAGGAGCAAATACTTTCTACACAGCAATTTGAATATTTTACTGCAATGCACAAAAAAAAATCCCAAGGAAACTGAAATTAAAAACCACACTGAAAATGTTACTTTCTATTTACATAATGGTTTTCAAATAGAAAAACTTCTTAGTATACTTCATTTTACTCAATTTTCTCATTTTCTTAATTTTTCTGTGATGTACTGTAGTTTTCTATGTAAATCCTGATTAGCACATTTTCATTAAATGAATAATAATTTTGCTGACATAACTGCTGACACTGTCGCCTTAGAATGTCACATTTCCTTTTTTATTCATTTAGAAATTATGTGAATGACCAAGCAGCTCTTCCATTTCTGTAATTAAAAATCAGCAAGGGCTGTTTTCTTTAGCAAACAAAACATGCTCAGTGCTTTACAGTGACTCTTCACTAATTCAGTGAGTCCTAGATTTTCTTTTCATGTTTGAAATTTCCTTTTTTTTTTTTTTTTAACCCAAGCACATGAACAGAGATGCAACTAAACTGAGGTTAATGGACTAGTTAAAACAGGAAGCTTTCTGTTGCCTATGATTTTATACATGCTCCAGATGAACAGGAGTATTTCACTCTAGTAAAAAATTTTAAGATGCAAATAAGGAATGCAAATAAAGCTCTCCTTATTCACTGAATTCTTATGAAGAGATTTTGAAGAAACTTAATAATCTTAATAATCATCCACTCAAACAAGTGACTGGAAAGATATAAAAAACATGTATTTGGAAAATGAGCAGAAAGAATGGTCTGTGTCCCCAAAACAGACTAGACTGAATGAAGTAAGCTAATGAAGAAAGGAGATCCATGCCAGCCAAGAGGAGGGTTAGGAAAGGATGAAGAGCCAAGCTCCAGTGCAGAGGCTAAAACTCTTTCAAGCTAAATAAGATCTGTGATTTTTCTAGATTTACTTTCTAGCTAAGAAAAGAAAAGTGAAATATTTGTGTACTTGACTACTCTTTACTCACTGCACTGGGGATTCCCCTCTTTGAGCTGATTCCTGGAAGTCAGCCAAGGGATCTACAGCTAGTCATTAGTGACACAGCACAATTCACACTTGATGCTCTGAAAATCCTGTGATGTGAGATGTTACAAGTATAACCTCCATCAAGTGGTAAGTCACTAACACTCTACTAGCATTTGCTTTTCCAACCTGTCCAAATAGCTGTCTTTGATTTGCCTTTGTCCTGAGTGGTTTTATGTTTGTTCCATGACAGTTCAAATATTATAACCTTATGAATTTATTTAAGAATCTATTTAGCTATGAAAAAACCCCAAACCAGGCTTATGCTGGACACCCTGTTCAAGGGTAACTCCCACCACTCCCTGCTTTTATTTTTCTCTCTGTAGAAAGCAGGGAGTAAACAACAACCCCCCTGTAAAGCTCAGCAATGACAACTACAGGAGCACTTGGTATAATCAAACAAAAATGGATCTTCAGTAAAATTAGAAAACCCCAGGAAAACATCTTTTTCATCTGAAAATGGAGCTCACAGAAGGTGACAGTGCATTAACGCACACACCTTGGGCCCGTTTAGCTCTGACACTGTTCATTTAAATTAGGGCAGAAATCAAAGTCTTAGACAAGCTTTACCTTTAATTTTAGGGAGTTGAGTTTTTCCTCCCTTAGGTGCTCCCTGAGCATCTCCCTGTGCAGCCTCTCCTGTTCCATGGCGAACTCCCCCAGCGTATACTGGCGCACGCTGTTGTGGCGCGTGGACATTCCCAGGGTGCTGCCCCCTTGGCTGGGAACACTGGTGAAGCCTTGCCTTCTCGTGAAGTAATACACAGTGACACAGTTAAAATGGACATTCTTCGTTCTCTTCCGCTTCTCCCTCTTCAGGATTGAAGATGCTGGAACAGAGGCAGATCTCAGTGGGAATGGTGACTTGCAGTCAGGCAGATGTGTTAAGGTAAAGGGAACTGCACAAGTGACAATACCTGACACCATATCCCAAGGTGAGAATAACGAGAGGATAACTTAGAAATATTTACCACACATGCAAACCTAGAAGCCACTACAAGCTATTACAGCCATGAACACCATTGTCTACTCCAGAACAGAAATACTTGGACAGGAAAGCTTTTCTTTCCCATCACATCATAAAAATGTTTTGTTCTTTTAATGAGAAAGCAACCAAATCCCAACAAAAGAAACCTCTTAGGGTGTCACCACACAAATGGTGATCCACTGACTTGCACCTCTTCTTGCCAACAAAGGTGCACAAGGCAGCAGATATCCACATAGCTACAGCACTGGGTCACACTGACAGAGATCAGTATATTCTATAATCTAATTTGTGATAAATTGATATTGGAAAAGCTATAAAAGCAGAAAGCTTAGTGTTTCCTACTGTCTCAAAAATTCATACCATCATCATCACCACTGAATGGTATAGAAATAATTCTGACTAGCAGTCAGACCCACTTTGTTTTTATTTACCTTCATCCTTCCTTCTGCTCCCATCCACTGAATATATGTGTGTGTAGTCTGATGTGTAGAATTTTGACAAAAAATTAAACCTAGTATTTTCTAACTCTTCTGATTCCACTCATACCTGTGCTCAGGTTTTTTAATAAGCATATAGAGTAACATATTAAACTTGTTTAAAAAAAAAAGCCAAATTTTAACTGTTTAATATTCTTCATTTGGTTCTACAGACACTTAGCAACTCATTCCCATGATACTGATCTATTGTTTCTCACTGATAATAGCTGCATGCCTTTAGAGGACATAAAAAAGACACACAAACCTCAGAGAAAGGTAAGGGACACTCCTTGACTCTTAAGATGAGCAGTCCAATTTATTTGATTTGTTGCAAAATAGCAACAGGTTGTTCAGAATGCAGCTTATAAATCATTGCTTTGCAGTTTACAGGCAACAACTGCAGGTGTATGCAGGTATGAATGAGAGACTTCATTGACAGAATTCAGGCAGTAAAATGAATTAAAGGGTGCCTGACCACTTTTGAAGGGCTTGGAATCATTCCATAAAAGCAGTAAGAGCAACAAGATGTACACTGATAATCTAGAATTCCACCATTTCTAGAGATGGGATGCACTTGGCCTGGTTTTGTAACAGGCCTGGTTTATAGTCACAGGTAAAGCATATTGCAGTCTCTGTTACTGATATGATGTTGTGAAATGGTAATCACCACAAATGTAAATCCACAAACTTCTACATGAAGTACAAATGTCAAAGGCCCCAACACCCTCTACCAAGCTGTGTGAAAACCAAGTATATTAGAAAATAAAGCCCTGTATCCAAATTACAGTGCATCCTACAGACCACAAAATTCTTTGTGGCCCACTGAAACAGGACTACTTCTCCTAAGTACTAATAAGCTGCTAAAAATGTGGTTTGCTATATAAATAACATGCACTTGAGACTTCCTGCAGGTATGCTGGATTTAAATATAAAACAGATAAATAAAATGTGCTGTTGCTCACATGCTCCCAGTAAAGTGTGTTACAAAAAAATGTGTAGGATGTACAAAGGGAAATCAAAAGACAAATTCTATTTCATTAGGCATGTTTAACTTACATCCAAGTTCAAGCAAACCTCCTATCAATAGAGCTTATAAAAAATGTTTACAGGAAGCTTCAGTGAGGGAAGAGGGTACTTCATTAGCAGACTAGTTGATAGGGATGTGTCAATTTTTTCATGATATTTAATACAGTTTTAATGTACTGTTCTTTTTCATATATACCACAATTCCAAAATAAAACTACCTTTAATGAAACCTATTTTTCAGCATTTGTAAGATGGGGTGATTTTCATACTGAGACCTTCTCTTTCAATGTAACATAAAAGCAAATACTCTAAATCAGAACCTGCACTGCCAATGTGATCTAATACATAAGAAAGTGCATATTAAAAAATCCCTTTTTCTGCTGAAGGAGGTATCTAAACAATTCTGGGTTGTATCCAATTTCTGATATAACAGTATCCATGTTACTTGGATCTCAGCTGGATGATGCCTCTATTTCAGAATAAGTACTGACAGCTAGTGAAAGGCAGGCAGCTTTTCCACCAAATAAATGAACCAGTGACAAATGAAATGAGAAATAAAACTATTGTAAAAGACTCAAGGAAAGAAAAGGAAATCTGCTCTTGAAAAAACACACACACATGTTTCATGAAGAAATCAAAGGTAATTGCACTTGTAAATCTCAAAAGTTAGAGAATCACACAAACCTTTGAATCCTCATCTGTAAACCTGAGTATCTATGACACAGGGTCTGTGTTGACAGTTATCTGGTTTAGATCTTAGCTCTGGAACTCCTGACAGGGCTGCTTTACTGTCAGGAATGAAAAATGCTGCAATAAAAGCATTTCTGTTTTTCATGCCCATCAATCTCTTTACGGTAGAGATACTACTTTCATACTACTGGTTAAACATAAATAAATGACCCTTAAGTTTTATTCACACACTACACACTAACATTAATAGCTAAATTAAGCCAAGCAGAAGTGTCTGTGATCTAATTACTCCCAGATGAAAAAAAAAAAAAAAAAAAAAAGTCATCTGATATAAACAACTAGATACCATGAATGAGCTTTTACAGTATGTGCATTTTTGCTGTGTGTGCATCAAAGAATATGATTTTCATGCATTGCCACACATTTTTGCCTAAAATTTCAGTCAGCAGTCTCTCAGTTAAGACTGCAGATGTCATGGGCTGTTTTAAAGAACACACTAATACATGTCTTCAAATTTATAGTTCTTATCAATTTCAGTAATTGAATTGTCAGTGCCATATCAAAGTTGTTTGTTTGTGGGGTTTTTTTGATATATCACTGATTAAAACTGTGTCAAAATAGAATTAAGCTGAACTTCATGAAAATGTTGACATATGCTAACTGCACCGACAGCAGCACTGTAAATTCAGATTGAAGACAATATGAGAGCTGACATGCATTTGTTGTAAATTTCATTAAAGTTTGTGTTGTCATTTATTAACATTATAGTTCTGAGTCAGACAAATTATATGACTATGTGATTAAATGTGTATAAACATTCAGAACCCTCAGAATGTTTTTCTGGAATACATCCTTTCCTTTGGTAGAGCTCATTAAAAGGCAGAGTTAAGGCCTGTGAACTCCATGGTCATCTTCTGAATGCTGCTGTCAGGAGGAGTTAGAATATATTCATATTTATGTGAATGTTGTTTACAAGAACAGCTCTGTCAGGAGCTGCAGGAGTTTACAGGATTGCATTTGATTACTCAGAAGCACAGATTAGAATGTCAGCGAGGAGATGTGAGAACTGTGACCACCTCAGCTACCAAGGACACAGAAAGAAGCACAGTCAGCACTGCAAAGCACTGTGCTCTTGCCCTATTACACTTCCTAAAAATCTCTGAGCAGAGGGCTGCCTTGATGGGAGCTCAAAAATATTGTTAGATATTGAATGGAAATGTTGAACACTTTCCAATGTCAGGGACAAAGTGCCTTAATACCTGATTCAAACCCTTTGCTTCAAGCCAACAAAAATAAAACTACCACCTTATCAAGAGTCAGAGGCATTTGCTATTTCCCATGCACTGTACCTTACACAGTATGTTAAATCTGCTGGAATCATTGATAAGGACCCTGCCCAAGCCAAGACAGAGCAGAACAACACACAAAATACACATGTTCTGATCTATTAGAAAGCATGAATATGCATACACCCACAAAATTTACTGAAAATTTGAAAAATTCAGGTTTTTTCATATTTAGTCATCATTTATTTCTTGTATCTTGGTAACAGATGTCATACTTGGCCCATCCAACTCCCAAATCCCATAAAAGTCATTTTCTAAAGGGGGAAAAAAAAAAAAAATCTGTATTTCCACTAGCTGTCCAAAAGAATCACCCAAGTTTCATTTCTATATGAATATATTATAACTGATGCAATAGGTGAGCAAGAGCAGTAATGCTGGCAGACTGAAACAAATTGCTCTCTCATATGTACGAGGCACTAAGCAGCAGCACTGCCCATTTGCCTTTCTACATCCTCACATTCCAAGCTGGGCAGGGGGGCTACAGCAGTGAAACCTGTGGCAGAAACCTCCACCTAAGAAAAGCCCTTGCTGAAGCTGTATTCATCCACCAAATGCAAAATCTGGTTCCTAATTTATACAATCCTGATAGGAATGACATTTTAAGCTCATCATGTTTTCCTAACATTTTTTACCCAGAAAACTGGTAGTTCTTTGATTATGAAACTTAAATGATCTCAGTTCTGGCTGAACTCCAAGACATAAGCACTTTCTTCTGCTGTCTCAGCTATTCTCTGATGTCAAAGACACATTAAAATAAATGTGAACCATATGGCTCCCCAGCAGATTACTCACGCTCCTGCATCAATGAGGGCAAAGCAATTCATTGTCACAAGTGCAGAAATATCTTAGGCACGTGAAAATTTCAAAAGGCTGGAAAAAACATGTGTGAATCAGCCTTTTGGATTAAAGCTCTCTCTTAGACCAGTGGAAATGCTGCATTTCTTACACTCTACTACCCATTTGTCTGCCTTTTACATGCTCAGTGTCATATAAACCATTATGGCAAGAAGGATTAGCACCATTCTCCACCTGCACCATGACTTCCCATACAGTTTCATCAAGTCTAACACCACAGAGCAGCAAAACCTAATCCCTCCAGATCAGAACACTGCTTATAAAAGCGAGCTGGCTTCCCAAACCTCACAGAAAGCAAAATTTAGCAAAAGGTTGTTTCCAGGAATTGCTTCTACCTCTTTCTCTTACCTCTCCTTCTCTCCCATTGTATTCCAAAAGGTATTTTTTAAGTCTCCATACACTTCTATGTACTACTACATACTAACTTACAAGTTTTCAACATTGAAAGATAAAACACTTTTCTTATGTGCTTGAAATCTACATTAAGAGGAAATCCCGTGACATAAAATACACCCTACACGTGTAATCATGAGGACAAGGGAGATATTTTCTAGAAGAAATTTTAATCTGGAAGCCTTGAGGGGAACTGCATACTCAATTGTAAGTTAGTGGAAAATTGAGAGAAAAGGGACAATGCTGTGGAACACCATCACCTACCTAGAGCCCTTCACTGCTCTATCCTTCCATAGCTTCCCTTAGGGTAAAGCCAAAGCTAAACTTGCCTCACAGGAGGAGCTGGATTAGAATGCTTGCCTAATGCCAGATTTATTTAAATGACATTTGAAAAGGTTTTTTAAGACAAGTCTGACATGAATAGAGAGGATTTAATTTGTATTTTAAGCATTTTACCTCACTGTCAAGAGTTTTGTCTGAAATTTTGCAGAAATGTTTAACTGTTAGGATGCATACTCAAAGCTGTAACTTGACCACTGAATTTTCAGTGAAAGCTGTAAGTTTACTTCCTCAGCACCCTCCACCTCCAGAGTGCTTTCCTGTGACATTCATCACACTAGTTCAGTTTCTCCATTCTGCAAATATCATCTGCCTGTGGGGAGGAGTGGAGATGGTTAAATGCTCTCTGTCTCACCATTTCCTCTAAATGCCAGCTGCTGTTCCACAGATGATTATTCCTGACCTTGGCCCCAGCTTTGTGAGGAGGAAAGTCCTACCAGGAATCCCTGTAGGACACCCATACATAACAATTGCATTTGCTGAGCTCTCCTATGACACTACAGGCAGCCCTTTGTCCCATCCTATGTGTACTTCTGTGAATGGCCATTTCTTACAAACACAGCCACCCATTCAGCTGAATAACACTTTGTGTTTACCAACATATTTTATGTATCTATCATGAACATCTTCTGACAAAACAAATTTGATGTTTTCTAAGCCAACAAAAACATCATATAAAGCAAAAACTGTCTCTCTGGTTGTACTGTCTGCAAAGTGTGCCAATTTATAACAAATTTAAAAATATAGAACCATAATTATTTGCACAAATAATTCGAAAAACTAGTGAGAGTCTGCCTTATAACTCCTCTTTTCAATTTTTAACAATTGTCACCACAGTATTCCTTATTCCAGATGAAAAGTTGCTGTCATGATATACCCTGTCTTGTCATTCAGTGTGAGTTTGACAAAGACATTGCACTGAATTTATTTGCATTTCTTGCTTTTTAATGCTCAGATGAGCTGACTAATTTTAAAATCAAATACAAGAACCTCTCAACCTGTTAGCATTTCATAACATGAGTCAACAAATAGCAATAAGAACATATTCCTCATTAACAAGGAAATTCCAAGCCTGATTGCTGGCAACAAATAACTGCAAAATGCCATGAAAAAAGGAATGCCTACATTTGTTACACCTGTTATCCCACAGTAAACCAGCATCACCACTTCTAGCTCATTTAAATTTCTATCATTAACCAGCAATTAAACACGCAGTTTAAGTTCATAGTTCTGGTAGTGTCTTGTGCTATTGACCTTACACCAATTAAAACTTTATCCCTCTATAACAATAATTCAGAAGCTGCACCTTCCTAAAGACTGCATATTTTCTTTCATGTTATGCATGGCCACATAGATGAGGCAATCTCAGTAAGCCAGCAACTCTACAAACTTCAAACAGTGCTTTACAGGGCACACTGAAGGAACTGCAACAGGGATGGATTTATGTTTTCAGATTCCTTGTTACTTTTAACAGCCTAATCAAAAGATGGCAAGAGCACTTAGAGACCAAAGGGTTTTCTCAGAGCCCTCAGTGACCTGCCCCATTTCTAATGAACCAAAATACATCCAAAAGTACTCAAAGACAGCACCCTAATTAGCAGAATGACAGGCCCTATGATTATGGCCACAGGATAACCCTGCTCATGACAGTGATAATGTTAATGGCAATAGAGAGATAACTGATGGAGGGTGTCAACCAGACTGTGTGATGGCACCACCTCCTGTTGGTGATAATCACCTTACCAGCCAGGCTGCTGCTGGCTGCCTCAAGTGAATCTGCAGGCAAGGAAGAGAAATAAAGTTTCAGTTCCACGACACTGAAGTTGAAATAGCAGAGGAAAGCAGCAGCTCCTTATGTTTCTTAAGAGCTGGATCTGTGATTAATGCTCTATGGGGAGTTATTACCACCAAAGTGCAAAAGACAGACATTCACAAGGTCCCCACAGGTCTTTCAATTGCATGCGAATCTCTAAGTTAAATTTGGGTATTGCTCTGTATCAGAAAAAAAAACAACCACCAAGCATTTAGAGGCAGGAACCTCACCAAAGCAGGGAGAATCACAGAATCAGCAAATTATTAATGTTGGAAAAGACCTCCAAGATCATCAAATACAATTTTTGACTGAATACGACTATGCCCTTTAAACCCTATCATGAAGTGCCATGTCTACTAGTTTTCTGATGACTTCTCCACTTCTGGGGAGCCTGTTCCAATGCTGAACTATTCTTTCAGTGAAGTAATGTTTCCTAATACCCAGCCTAAACATCTCCTGGCACACTTTGAGGTTATTTCCCTTTGTCTGCAAGAAGAGACTGACCCCCACCTTGCCACAACCTTTCATGGAGTTGTAGAGAGCAGTAAAGTCTCCTCTGAGCTTTCTTTTCTCCACTGAACACCTACAGCTCCCTCAGCTGCTCCTCACAGGATTCATGTTCCAGACCCTTCACAAGCTTCATTACCCTTCCCTGTGAGGGCACATATTCCCCCAAAGCTGAGTTGGGATGTGGAACTCAGTGTTCCTCAGTACACACAATATGGGAATGGTCAGGGCGTTGTACTGACATCCTCAACAGCAATTCCAGGCTTTTCAGCTTGCTGTGGAGCAGACAAAACATAGCAGTGGGTGCCAGAACTGAGCTCAAAAGGAGCTCAAATGGCATTGTGAGTGTTCTACCCCTCTGTTCTGCGTATGCCTAAGTCCTGACTAATACTGTACATGCATGCTTGCAATGGTATTTGAAGATGAACATCCTTCTTTCTGATATGAAGGCAGGGCTGTGAAATGGGACAGGCATGTGGACTAACTAGTAATATGCTCTGGCATCCATTAAAGCAAATCTTCAATGACTAATGACCTGCTGAATCAAACTGAAATTGCTTCAATACACTGAGAAAGGTAAGTAAAATACACAACAGGGATATATCTGCCAGCAGTAATGAAGGTGCTCCATCACCATTTGCTAAGACATTTTAAAATGTGCACATCTGTAAAAATACACACATCTAATCAAGAAAATGCTAATGGTAAAAGTTGCCTATTCTTTATAAACTGTAATTTTTATTTACTGACCCAGATGCCTGCAACTTAGACTAGGGTTTTATTAATTTCTTCCTGTTGCTGTCTTTATTTGTTTAAATGGATATATAGTTAAAGAAACTCTGTACTTATCCCTGTGTAATAGTCACAAGCAATAGCACTTAGGGCCATCTCAGTCATGCTTTCTGCCATCACACTACAGGGTTAATTGCTGAGAACAACGTTATCTTCTGGTAGTTCTGCCTACCTGAATGATCCACTGCAGCTGTGTGCCTCATTTAGCTGGCAGGTTAAACTGACTTTAAGACTAATGGAGCAGAATTCTTGCCAAGCTCCTGTTTATCCGACCCAATACATATAATTTCAAGGGTTGTGTAAATACAGGGATGCATCAGCTGTGCTAGATGCATTCATATATAAACTGCCTGCTTGCTAAAGTGCTGAAGAGGTTGTAGTTACAAGCAATTTAGAATTATCTATTTGTCAGGTAAATTAGAAAGAAAAAATAAGACTTAGAGGACCATGTTAGCATTTTTTTAAATTCTCAATTAAGAATTAATATATAGATCTTGTTGTTGACTACAAATCACACAACCCTCTCCCCCTTTTCTGTCAGTATAAGAGAGTTTATAGTAAACTTCATATTCGCCTATATGAAAACAGACTAGAAAAAAGACAGTACACAGGATCTGACAGAGTCTCACTAAATAGAACAGAAATTGATATAACATGTCAGGAAATAGCTTAGGAAGATTACCTCCATCAAGGACATATTTGCTCTATTTCTGTATCACCAATGGATATATACAGATGTTTTATACATATATATATATATATATAAAATCTGTATGTGTGTGAGTACACACACAGATAAACATTTATTACTCTGGCTACAAATATCTCAGTCAGATAAATCATTAATTTTAACACTGAAATACTGTAGTTTCTCTTACAGAATGGGAAGTTCCTTTAAACTAAATTAATTGTTATGTCAACTACAATTAAAGCTTATTGTTACATGCACATATTCACAATAAAATTGTGGTCATCTGTGTGGGTGGGGATGACTGTTTGATGTAAAAAGCCTGTCTTCAGTCTATGATGAATAATCAACTAATTTCTTCAACGGATGTAAATGTTAAAAGTAGCAGCATGCAGATAATATTGTCAACAAGATATTTCTAAATACTACCAAGGAGGTTTACTGGGTCACTTATTCCTTTGTGGCCTATTCAATAAAATGAGTCCCAGACTAGCACTGCATCTTAAATGTCATACAGCACCTCAACAGGATTCCATGTGAACTCATTTCAAAAGTCCTGCCTGTCTCTCCTGTGCACAGGAACATTCCCTACCAGAGAAAAGAGGATTCAGACCCCACATCTAAACACCCATTCAAACTGAACAGTGGCAGCTGGTAGATATGTCAGCTATAAGAACATTTACATCACACACTACAAACATGATTTCTAGGCACATCCAAACCACTCAGTTAAATGGATCACATTCTGTACAGGCAGCAATGAGGAGCTTCACCTATTCCTTTGCTCACAGTTTTAAGGAATGACTCCATAGAGGAGATCTAAATGCAACAGAGTTGAAGGAGGAAAACCCCTGCTTTTTAGAAGATGGAGTTCACTATTAATAAATAATGTAACCACCTAAAACAAATATCATAAACTATGAACCTAAACTGCAATTTATCATTCCCAGAAATGCAAATGTAGCTTTGCTAACTAAAGACCAAATTCTCATTTGTACACAAAACCATTGTGAAGTACAGAGATATCCTCTGGTATCTGAAAAACAGAAACTATTAAAATAATGTGCACCATACACAACATTCACCAGTCCCAAATAAAAAAAGCTTATATTGTTTTTAGAGAAGTCTCACCAATACTGCACTGCAGAGAGCTGACAGCTGCAATACATTTAGCTAAGGAAAATAAACAAACTGAGCTAGGAAAATAAACAAACTACACTTCCCCTACAGTACCTGTTAGAAATATTTTGAACATAACTCCTAACATTAACTACAAACAGCTACATAATTCAAAATAGCAAATAAGTAGGAACTTTCAAGAGACTTTAAACTTTTATAACAACATACAAAAAGTCAAAAGAATGTAAGAGTATTTTACTAAGTCATTTTGAGCTAGTCACAAACTGAACATCATAGAGAGACTCTTTCATGATTTGTTCAATTAAAAATCATCATGCGTATCTAACCACAAAATTTATTTTATTTTAAGAAACAGGAATAATTCTTTGGGTACACAGTTAATACTTACGGGTAAAATGATTAGAAGTGGAGGGATTGACACTATCACCACTGTCAGCACTTTCACTGCTGGAAATGTCATCATCTGATTCTCTCACAGAGGAACAAGGTGAGGAGCCATCAACTTCTTCAAACTTCCTCTTTAAAATTCCACTCATTGCTGCAATGCTGTCACATGTACCTGTAACAGGAACAGAGGCAATGAGGCACTGCAACATCCAGCTGCAGAATATGCAATCATAAACTCCAAGGTAATTTTTATTTCAAAATAGCAGTAAATTGCCACTTCTAGTCTTGAATAAACCTTTAATATGAAATTACACATGACTAATTAGGAGAGTGAAGCCATAGAGAAGAAAAAAAATATCTTTAAGTCCTACTCTAACTTGGCATGTATGGAGATGATTATTTCACTAGAATAATCTGTAACAGATTGCACTCAGGGAGTACTTTTCCCACGATGTCAACAGCATCCCTGTCTTCTTCTAGGTTATGTTGTGAAATTTCAAACACTTGGTCCCTCCCTTGGCTGCCACAGGAGGAAGGAATGTTCACGATCAGGGATGAAATTAAGAAGTTATCCTGAACACTACTGTTCCCAATGCTAAATATATGTGATGTAACCAGTGTTCACATCACCCTTTAAGAATTCCATCTGATAATTCCAATATTACAGACTGATAAACGACAGTGAAAGCACAAAGACCATATATGAATTTGTGCTTAATAAACACCTGGATTTCAGGTGTTACCCACACCAGTCAAAGGTATTTCCAAACATTCTCCTCTCCCAGCCACCATGGGTTTATGCAAGGCAGGCTGATCTCCTCCTATGACCAGGTGACCTGCCTAGTGTGTGAGGCAAAGGCTGTGGATGTTGTCTACCTGCACTTTTAGTAAAGCCTTTGACATTGTTTCCCACAGCATCCTCATGGAGAAACTGACTGCTTATTCCTTGGATGGGTGTAAAAACTGACTGGCTGGATGGCCCAGAGAGTGGTGGGGAATGAATTTAAATCCAACTGGTGGCTGGTCACTAGTGGTGTTTCCCAAGGCTCAGCTGAGGCCAGTCTTGTTTAAGTATCTTTATCAGTGGTCTGGACAAGGGGACCAAGTGTCTGTCCCCTCAGTCAGTTTGCAGATGACAGTAGGCTGGGCATGAGTCCAAAGGGCAATGAAACTGGTGAAGGTCTAGAAAATGACTCATGTGAGGAGCAGCTGAGAGAGCTGGGTCTGTTCAGTCTGGAGACAAGGAGACTTGAGGAGGACCTCATCACTCTAAAACTCCCTGAAAGAAGTTTTTAGCCAGGTGGGGGCTAGCCTCTTCTTCCAGGTAACAAGTGACAGGACAAGAGGAAATGGCCTCAGGCTATGCCAGGGAGGTTTAGATTGGATATTAGGAAAGATTCCTTCAAGGAAAGTGGTCAAGCATAAAAATGGGCTGCCCTGGGAAGTCACTCCAGAGTCATCATTCCTGGAGGTATTTAAAAGAAACGTAGATGGGCACTTTGGTTTAGTGGCACACTGTCAGGTTAGGTTAATGGTTGGACTCAATGATCTCTGATGTATTTTCCAAACTAAATTGTTCTGTGATACCAAAATTAAGAAATGAAATGCCTAATATATTCCTGAGATTGAACAGAATATTATAAAGGTAAGTATTCAAGCAGAAGTTTAGCAGCATGTGTTGGTTCTAGCCAGGAGAGGAGAAGTTCCTTATGGCTCCAATTCCAAGCCAGAGGGAGCAGTGTTGTCTGTTGTGGGTTTCCACAGTGAGCAATAACATTGCTTTTCTTGTACTCTGTCGTGAATATTGTTGCCCTTACTGTTCCTTTTCTTATCTCATTTCCATTTCCAGTAAGTTGTTCTTATCTCAACCCATGATCTTCACCTTTTATGCCTCCAATTCTCCTCTCCAGCCCAGAGGGGAAGGAGTCTGGGAGTGAGGAACCATGGTTTGGAGAGTTTCTGTGGGAGCAATACATTGGGGAGCACCCCTCCTAAACCGTGACACAGCAGAGGTGGAAATACTGCATGTAATTAACCAGCTGGGGAGAGATGAAGAACAGCTGGAAGCTGCCCAGAGGATGCATAGCTGCCACCCCCCCTGCCTGCAGCACTCCAAAGACAAATGTTCCTAACACTTATCTAGGCAAAAATTTGTCTGGGACTAATGACACACTGTACTTGTCAAGGACACACAACCCAGCATTATGGACTTGACAAAGGGTTATGCTAAATACCCCTGAGAGCAAGAAAAGAAAAAATTTACATTCCTCATGAAACAAAACTAATAAAATCTCTGCAGCTACCTTTAGGATCCCTTAATTCTGGATCAGACACATTCTGTTCCTTCCAGGAAGTTGAACCAGATACCCTCCAGAACTCCATTCCAACCAACATTTTTATAGCTTTGTGTTTAAAACCCCAACATATCTGTGAGGAAGCTTGCAATAAGCTGGGCTAAATGGCTACTAAAGCAGACAAGGCTAAGGCAGAGATTCCAGTACCAGCCAAAACGTTTAACAATTAGCACATTTCAGGGTTTTGGCTCAGGCCACTTGGCGCTCTCCTGGATAATACAGGATGAAGCAGGTGCCAGAACCATTCCCAGCAGGCAGGCTGGATGAGGGCACCTGGGTTTGGCAGAGGCCTGACAGCTCATCCACTGTGGAACAGAGCTGTACCCTGGCACTTGGCAGCAGGAGCCAGAGAATGCTGCTCCTAGCCTGCATTGTTCTTAACTTTTCAATTAGCACAGAGGGATGCAGCCCCCGTGTTGTGTAAGCACAGCTCTTCAGCAGGTTCTCTGCTATCTCTGCTCACACCTGGCTTCGTACTAAGTAGTTTCAATGTCTCCTACATATTCTATATCTTCCTTAAAGTCCCAACACCAGTTTCTTTCCTGGAAAAAACAAAGTGACCCTGTGAAGAGAGCTGCAAACTTTCAGCATGGTATGAAGTCATAAAAAGATAAAGGTAGGTATATGAGAATGAGAATTACCAAAATAAAATAAAATAAAATTAAAAAAAAAAAAAAAAAGAAAAAGGAATAAGAAAGAAGTAGGACTCACCAGTTTACAGTCTGTAAGACTAATTCAAAATCATAATTCCACAAACACTGAAGCCTGTCTATATGAAATTCACAATTCGAGGCAGCAAGAACATAGTGGTTTCTTCCCAGTGCAACAGAAATTTAGTTCTAATTACTTGTTTTGCTTTGCTGACAAAGCATTTACCTTGCCTGCCAGCTCCTAAGCACAGCAGGAGGGACTTACAAGCAGGTTTGAACTTGCCTTTGTAAGTCAAAACTAGAAACTGCATATACATTATAAAAGATTTTTATGATTATTATTAAATTGCAAGGATTAGAATAAAAGTTTTATAATAAGGGAGTTCATTCACTTCTTGAGAATCAAAAGCTCTAAAAAGCACACATGCGATTGTACCAGGTTTAATATCCTGTCTCCAACAGTAGTCACTATTTAATGCTTCAATGGGATGCAAAAGCCAGCCAAAACCACTGCAGATACACAGCTCTGCTTCCTCATCCTTGCAGCCAATTTCCCCTAAGCACGAGACTGAAGTGTTGCTATATGACAGTGCCCAGTTTCTTTGAAATTCACTTGACTTGGTCTCCTGAGGCAACAGGTTTCTTATTAGTTTTCTGTGAGAAGAAACAAAACACAACAAAACACATCTGAAAGTACAGCCACACCTCTTTCAAAATCACTGCCATTTCAATCTCTACAATATTTTGGACAGTAAGCAGCAGAAAGGCAGCAGTGTCCAGCAGCATGCTGTACTTAGACAGATCTACACAGGTACCCCCCTAAGCAGAGATGAAGAGAAGTCACTGACACCTTGCTGCTGTGTTACAGTGGTATTTTCATTTCAGTAGTGATTACATTACACAGCAGAGTGCATCTGCTGATCCTGTACAGAATTAGGAAATACCTTTACATTCAGGGGGTATGCAGGGAGGGAATGGTGACAGAGGCACAAATGGAACTGCACATTAAATTCCACATCCCAAAGCTGGGCCATCTGCCCAATGACTGCAGTTTCTGGAAAGCACCTGGCATGCTCCTGCCTACACTCTCAATCTCACAGCTGGGCAACCCTCAGCAGCCTGCCCCTGGGGAGCTCCCCAAAGCCACACGGCCTCTTGCTGACACTACTCCACTTTTAATGTGCAAGCTAAAGCGTTCACCAGCAAGGACAAGGAAGAGAAAATGAGCAAGAAACTGTGCAGGTCTGAAAACACTTGAGCACTTGTTTACTATTCAGATTCTTCCCAATTCTGAGTTAATAATCTCCAGAACAAGATGCAGATTCCCATGGGTTGCATCTCATGAGAACAATGTAGAGGGAGCACTGGTCCCCAGTACAGCCAATACATGTCTGCTCATAGATGTGGTGCCATATTTCCTAGGGCTAGAAAACAAGATCAGAAGAGTGATGTGCCATCTCAACAGGTACATTTTGGCACCTCAGCTACACCTGCTCAGTCTCCCCCTGCAAGGGCACAAGGACACACAAATGGCTCATTACTGCCTGCTGACTGAGCAACAGCTGCTTCCACTGCAGTAACCAGAAAACTTGAAATTACTCCAACATCCTTGTTGTTGGTCATCCTCACACCAAAAACTCTTTATTAGAAGGCTCTGCCAATTTGTCACCAAATTTTCTTCTTCAAAGTCATGTGAGCTTTACCAGGGTCTCACTTTTACGTTCCCCTAGCATAAAGGCACTACTGCACATACCCAAAGTTACAGAGATTTGAGATGTTTGAATAAGTTCCTGTTGAGGTCTCCCTGGGTGCCTAAAACTTTGTGCTCTTCCAAGTAAGGTGTCCAAGAACAAAAGAAAAACCTATTAGAAGTGCAAAGCATGTTGAGAAGCAAAAGGGACAGAAAGGCTGGGCCAGGCCCAAACCCATGAGCAATTGTTTATGTACCCAAAGGCTGGTAAATACAGTACAGCACTTGGCTGCTACCTGTGCCCATCCTTTTTGGACTATGAATCCTGGCAATATTTTCTATACAGCAAAATGGTCTCCACCTAAACAAAGGACTAGGATGCTCTCCATTAAGCTATAGCTTAGAGGCAGCACATATTGAACTACAGACTCAGCTCTCCAGCATCTGGGTGGGTTTCTTAGCTGTTCTGCTGTGTGCAGCAGAACAAGAGACCCATTAACAAGAGACCCATTCAGCAGTAGATCTTTACAAGAAAGATGTTTTGAGAGAAGAGTGACCTATGCTCTGCTCTTGAAAGGGAAAGTCTGACTGCCTCCCCTCAGGAGTGGGCACTGGGCTGTGACTGTGGAGAACAGGGAGCTCCAGCAGCACAAGCTATGGTTCCATGCTGAAGGGCAACCACGCAGACACTGGGGACTAAAACATTTCTCTGTCAAGCTCCAACTGCCTTGCTTCTTACTTCAGTAAGGGGATGCCACTTAGAGACTACTCCTGAAACCTTACTCAGAAGCAAAGACCTGCAGTCCTCAGTAACCACAGCCAAACCTCAGTACAAGAGAAAAGCTATTCCTGCTCAAAGAGCCATTGGAAGTACAGGGAATTTTACAGCCATCTTGACACTGCTAGGAAACATGCACTCCTCCCCACACTCTGCACCTCTGCATCAGTAAAACTAGCTTTGCTGGCTCTGTAATTCTGCCTTGTCTTCAAATACAATGGGATTCTGATCAATTCCAAACACTCCAAAATGAAATGTTTGATTCACTAAGCAGATGTATTAAATAATAGGATCTCTGGGGAAATGATAGTTTGGCTTATTAATTTTCAAATTTCTTTTTCTGAACATGAATTCCCCCCTCCTCCTCCCTACAATAAAAGGCAAGTGAATTCCTTTAATTTATCATCTGGACATCTTAAAATCAACTTTTCTCTTTAAACAGCCCTAATTACATCTTTAAAGCATTATGTTTGCATATCCCAGCTAACACAACATCAAAATTACAATTTTTAATATCTAGTCAGAACTTCCCTGTGAGGAAATACACCTTATATTACTCAATGATTGCATTAATTGGGAAAGCATTAACTCTTGGGATTAGGGTTACGTAGTATTTAGTTGTAACCAAACATGCTTTCTTTCAAAAATACTTCCAGGTATTATGACTTCAAATGCAGAGGAAGTGTTGTGAAAATGTCAACAATGAGACTGCCAGGGGCATGGTCCAAAGAAACAGCTACAACCATTTAAATGGCTAAACAAATATAGGCTAAAAGTCAAGGCAAGGGTAAAGATATAAATTCATACTGCCTCTGGCAGGAATCAATTATGTTGGCTATTCTGACCTCTAAATGGTTTCTTCTGGAGAGGGAACATTAAAAGCTTGCTCTCACTCTTGCTTTTTACCTACTTTCTCTCATCTACATTACAAGTTACATATGTATGTTCTCCATGATTAAATTGGGCAAAAATATTTAAAAAGGAGAAAGAGATAAACTTTTTTATCTGCATTAAAAAAACGATAGTTAAAAATTTTGCAAATGCAGTAGTTGAAAAGCATTCTCACTCCAATGAACATTACTGAAAAGACTTGAAATTCTTAGTAGAGACATTTTGAGAAATGCTGAAGATGAGTCTAAAAACATGAAAAATTGCCTAAATTAGGCGGTTTTTGAAAACAGTAATACAGAGTAACACCACAATGAAAGAGGCTGAAAACTGAACGAAGAAAAAAGAACATGAGAAGGGATTGCAACAAATGGTTATTAAAATACTCCTTTCCTACAGAAATGTGACTCAGACAAAAATACTGAGTTTCAAATTTCCTTCACTATTTAGAAGAAATACAAAAGAATTAGCAAAGCCATGTTACTGTCATGATCACTAGAGGCCAGTTATAAAGGAGAAGCTATAAAAAGCAGATACAAAAAATTACAGGTGTCCCTAAAGTTGAGTGTTACCATTCAGAGGTGCTCATCTATGTATCTGAACATACAGCTAAGGTTTTGCATTAGCTCAGCTCACTTTGAACAAGCAGCACAATCAGCAAGAGCAGATCAGCTGCACTAATAGACACAGCTTTTGAGCAGAACTAATCTGTGGAGCAGAACACTGCCCTCACACAGACCATTTGCAGCACCCCTGTGAAATGCATCTTTAGATTCAACAGGCACCCAGAAGTGTAAACATGCATTGCTTTGGATATCACAATAAACACACAGTAGAAGGTCATACAATGGAAAAATATGCTATTTAGTAATTATTCTTTACTTAACTGCAGATTTCATTGCTCTTCTAATATAGGCGTTCTTTTGTCAGACACTGGTAAAATTTAATTATGTATATAGATTTAATGGACACGTTTACTACACCTTAACAAATATTGGTATTAATATTCACCACAGAGGTGGCATGAAAAAGGGTCTGAGCTTATTATGCACCAAATCCTGTGCTATTAAAGACCTGCCAGTGCACAGCCAGCAGCCATTTGCGTTTCAGCACTGCTGCAGCGTTATACAATAGACATGCTCAGCACGTTCCCTAATGGACACTGTTTCAACTTTCCTCACTTCAGCCTTCACAGTCCAGCCTGGCAGATGATTCTGTCCAACCTCATGCCTTTGCCTTGTCACATCCACTCAGAAAAAGGCACAGCTACAGGAATACCTTCTCCTATTCCTGTGCAAGCACTGACAGATCTGGGTGCTCCAGGAGTCTCCAGGTTCAGTGAGGAAACACACAAAAAACATTGTGGAGCCCTGATATTTCAATAGTTGCATTATATTCTTTCGACTTCAGTAACAAGGTATTAAAAATTTATGGTATGATCTTGGTTCTTTGCATCCAACGACTTAGAAGCAACCAATCAAAAGATTTTTGGCTGATGGACTTTTATTTTTTCCTTTTTTTCCTTCTCTCTTTTTTTTAAAACACCAAAAGAATAAAAATCTTCCGTAACAGCTTGTTTTTAACTTTTTAATAAATGTTGACATTAGAAAGAACATAATTAACCCAATTCTCTAATAAAATCACAGTGCTGTGAACATTTTTAAGACACCAAGTAAATATTTAGCACAGCTATTAGTAGTCATGTAAAGTTACAGACTGGATCCTCTGGTAGCCAAAACTCTGTTGCTATTTTGTACTATAAAGCTGAAAGAAAATGGTAGAAACTAAATAGCTGAGAAAATACCAGAAAACGTATTATTTTCATCAGCAGAAATATGTGAGGAAGACTAAAACAGGATCCTAAAAACAAAAATAATTTCGGTCAGCAGGAGCCAACATTCAATTAACACCAATGAAATGAACATAGCTCCATGGCATGACAGTAATGTCGTGACTTCATTCAAGGCTTGGCCTCTAGTAAAGCCAAAATTAGTAAAAATATGTTTAAGTGCATCTTTCTCCCTAGAGAATAAAGTCAATAAAACTATTTGTACTGGAAAACATAAATTATTAATATCTACTGGAAGGCTGTGATGTTTTGAAATTACTATCTTCAAAAATAGCTTTATGGCTATAATAATTCAAGCTTTCTATACAGATCAAGGACAATGCACAACCAAAATATAATGCTACAATCTGCCTCTTTCATGCACACCCAAGACAGTCCTAAGTAGGCATTCAGGCCCACAAAAAAAGACACAAAAATAAAATATATTAAATTGTAATTTGTTTCTAGGATTTGCTTTCTGACTTTGCACCATACACGGTATATCTATTCAACTCTGAAAAACAACGAGCTTATTTTTTAAAAACCTGGAGATTTTTAGAAGTAGTACTATTTCACAATTAAACACTGATGAGGGAAATTCACCAAAAAAAATCCCCATAACATATATAACAAATTATTGAATGCAGGAAACAGTGAATTCATACAACATAACTGTGAATTTTTTTTCTGCCACTGACATATATGCAAGAAATTAACAATTCACTTTCTCTTCTAAGAAGGGCACAAGGTAAAAATAAGCTACTCAGCTATCAACTAAAAATGAGTAGAATTTAATTTCAAGTAAATCCGAGAAAACAACAGAACGTGATTATTTACATATTTGTCTCTTCTGGATGGATTACCCAAGACACAGTATGAGGGCTGCTTCACTGATGCTCTTCCCCAGGGTCATGATGTTTAAGCTTTCCTCTATGTGGTTACTTTGATAATCAGGGTCTTAGTCACAGTGCAAATTGTTTTTTACTGGTGTGAACTAGCAATCTCTCCCTTCTCACCATCCATTTGCACAATACTTGTTTGACTTGACTGACTGCTTCTGCTTCAAGCTCAGCTGATATGAACTAACAGGTTAAAAAAACTAATTAGGAAATATGATAGACATATTGAACAATATGACAGGCACAGAGAAAGCACAAGTGCATAAATTTAATTTCCTTAAGAAATGAGTCAAAAAGATCACCAATACTAAGATTTTGAAGTCTCAGACTTAGTAACCATGGTATCACAGAATGAGATTTTTTTTTTAATTAAGGCAGACAAAATATGTCTAATCAATAAACTGAAACATTTCTCTGTAAGCTAGCAGTCTTCGCCATAATTTCAATAACTGAAAACCTCAAAAAGGATCTTAAAAGCACATATTAAATTACAGGCAAAATTTCCAATGGCAACTCTGTATTTGTGGCCAGCAAAAATTACCCATAGGTCCTCACTCACCTGTACATGTGTACCTGTGTATAATCAACATAAAGGCACTCAAAGGAAGGACCTACGGTGCCAAGACAACACTGCAGACCACAGTAAGACTAACCAAAAATTACATTCTCAGTTGTGTTAAAATTGAATGTTGACTCTCTTCACCTCTTTTTCATACTAAAGAAAACTGTGAGTTTATGTCTGTAGTGATTTGTATACTAATTAATGTGTTTAAGAATTCAGTTCACTTTATAACTGAAAGCTGAAAACTTCCCTAGAAAGCTGACAGAAGAGCTGCAGGTCTGACAATAAGTATGCACCCATCCAATTCCCAAGGCACTCTTGTCACTGAGACAGTGATGAATAGAAGCTGATCAGCGAGCCCACTGCCACCTCATTGCCTGACTTGTAAGCACCTTTTGACCATTCAGCACCACTTCAGCCAGGGGAGTCTGCTGGGACAAAATTAATTATCTGCCCTACACTCTCCTGGAAAGTACTGAAGGTATGTGGCTTACACTTCCAATCTGAGGTGATTTATTTTTTGATATATTTTACTTTATTAAATCTCTGATCACTCTGCATGGTCCAAAAGAGCTGATAAGGTTAATACTGTGCAATTTCCACTTTTCCATTTTACTGTTGACAGATGTTTGTTTAGAAGTAACAGCGGGTGAGAAGGGCATAATTGTAAACAACTGAGCAACTTAATTGAAAGCTACAAAGTTAAACCTCTGGCTACTCTGAAAGTGAATGCTTCAATAAAGACTCTGGTACAACAAGAGAGCAGAACAATGGCAACTCCGCGAGTCAATTCCCCCGAGTGGTGAGGTTTCCCTCCCCACCCCTAAAATAAAATATTTATAAAACAAAAATGTTTACTTGAGAATAGCCTGCTCAGCTGTCACAGTTCACATTGGAAGTAAGCAGTGGTACCATTTGCTGTCCACAATAAAAACAATTAACAAAAATGTTTTGTGGCTTTCAACATTTTTTTGTTTACCCTATCACCCCCACACAAACGGCATTTACTAGAGATGGCTACCGCTTAGGAAGTGCAACCAAAAACATTTGCAATCCAGCTACTGTTTTAACATATTCATGATACATGGAAAGCAGACCTTGTTCAGTAGTGACAGAGAACAGACTTTAAACCACTGAGCACTTCATCATCAAATTCATATCCCTATTGGCAAAACCCAAGCTGCTCCCGAAGCACCGCCAAGCCAGCGTGTTTCACACTGGCAGGGAGCGGCCCGGTGCGCCCAGGGGCACAGGCAGCCCGCGAGATGCTCGAGACTGCGGCAGCATCCCCCGACAGCACAGACCACAAACACCGCTCACAGGCATGCACGGAGAGGGCTGAACTCAATAAATAAACGCCATGAAGGGGCTGCATGCTAATGAGAGCTACAAATGCCACAGAGGCTTATTTACTCCGCAGCCTTCCACTGCACAACGCTATCACTGCTTGCATTTCATCATCGAAATCCAACAACTACGTGAGATGGTGAAGCTGCAGTCGGTAAATGATGCTGTAGCTCCTGCCCGTATCCATCAGAACGACTGATGAGGGTCAGGCTCCATACCATGCAGCCCACATTTCCTACTTCACATTAGACAATGGCATAAATATGCAAATCCCTACTGCTTATGAAAGAGCAGGATACAAACCAGCCCCAAATCAATCTGGACTTCAAGTTATATATTCCATGAAATTATTTATGAAGTACTAAACAAGAGCCATTTATCTTTTCATCCAAAAGCCTGAATGAAAATTTTCCAATGCATTTGGATGCTAGTTTTTAAGAACTATTCTTGCTTATGTTTATGGCTTAAGCATAGAAAAACCTTTAAAAACTCAAGCACCTCCTCTTCCTTTTATCCTTAACTTCACAGTATGTAAGTTGTCCAGTTACACATATTAAGTGAATTTTCTATCAAATTGTTATGGCAATACAAGCTTTTACTCCTTTTCCCATTTTCCCTATTTCTTTTTAGAAAAATTATATGAAGTGATGGAAAATTGAGGGAGAGGTGCTAAAAACGCAAACTTCTTTTGTAGGGTGGGGAATAAGGCTAGAGATGGGGGCTGTAGGAGAGAATTATATGCAAATGTGAGGGAATAAAAAGGCCACAATTTTCTAGTTTGGTTTTTACTGGTTTTATATCAATTACTTGCATCTCCCACTTTTCACAAGTTTCATTAGAATATTGTATCCATATCTGCGGAGAGATGGAAAAAATTAAATACATGCTATTTATCTCAGAGCTGTTTTAACCTAGTAAGTATTTTTGGCTTCTGTACATTTGTAGATGAGTTGTATCTGTCTTCATTTACACTCAATCCCTTTTCCAGGGTCAAAAAAACCTACAAAAGAGCAGGGAGGCAGCAGTGATCAAAAGCCATTGGTAGGACTCCAAATGGTATCAGCATTTTAAAGATGTGATGTGTTTGGGGATATTTTATTGAGGAAAGGGCACATCTATAATCCAGTTTTCCTCAGCATCATATCTGGCTCAGAGCAAGGGCAGAAAGAGATACTGACAGACTGCATGTAAATTTATCTTTAAGATATCTTTACCAATGCTGCAATACATTACAGCTGCCTTGTTTCAGCCTGACTTTCTACTTGCTTGTTCAAAGGGAAAACAATGCTGAACTGCAAGGTTCAGTTACTAGAAGTACATTTTAAAAGGATGTAAAAGTTTTAGATAACACAATAATTTATTGCTATCTCAGGGAAAATATTTAAGCATTGGAATTAATTTCCAAGCATTTGCTACCGTGTACTCTAAACCATGACTTACATGTCTACAATTTATATTAAACTTAGACTTCATTTAGTCAACTATTGCATTTATCCAAAGCAAGATGTTTTACTATAAATCCAAAATTTTCTGTCTAATAAAACAAGGAGACCAAAACACTAAGATACAAAATAAACACTTAACCCAAAACATCCCACAGCAGATTTGGGCTTCTCAGATCCAAAAGTAAATTAAGGAAGTATAATTAACACAAAACTTCAGCAACATGAGAGATCAAAATCATGTCTCTGTCTCCAAAACGCCAGATACATACATAAAGATCTGGCTCTATTGATGATTCTTAAAGAGACTCAACAGCCACCATTCAAATTGCAGCATAAAATGTTTACATAAACCACATTTTCGATAGAGTTCAGGTAGGGTAAAGAAGAGTGTGTCTTAACATTACCATAACTTGGTAGCAACACAACACCTTTTTGCTTCAGGAATTTTTTCTCTAAGCTTTCTTTAAAAACTTGATACCAAAAGCTTTTTAGAATACAAAGAGCCTGATCCACAGGAAAAACGCTTGGTTTTTTTGTTTCCTTCCTATATGAATAGACAAGACAGGTGTATTTCAAAGTTGTGATTCCACTGTAGCAGTGGGAATGCTGTTCTGTAGGGATGCTCCTATTGTTATTTTACTGCACACTGTTCATTTTATCTCCATATGCACTTACTGTAAGTACCTAACTGCCTCATAAATTTAAATTTAAAATCCACTGTACTCGTTTTAGACAAATATAGTAATTATATGATAATTGTATGACTGTATACTGCTATATTTTCTCCATTTAAATTAGCATAGAGCAACATGTTCAGTGTTATCTCATCCAATCTTATGGTACATACTGCAGGTGTTACTGTGATATTACCGGGGTTCTCTGTTAAATTAATTAATAGCTGCACGTGAGTACGGTGAAAAAGTATTTTTACATATCCTTTCTGATCTATTGTCTGAAACATGAACAGGCCTGCGTTCTGAGATGCCAAGCTGCACCAGGACTGCGATATAAAACTACCTTTTACAGGAGAACCGTTTTAAAGCACGGTCTGCAGAGCGCCTTCGCTTAGGCATCAGCAACACTCGCAACTGGGAAATGATGCCCTTAAGGCCCAAGCACATTTCCGACGGCCCCGCCCGGGACCGTGTCCGGAGGGCACATTGCAGAGGGACACAGGGCACGGGGGCACAGGGCACGGGAGGCACAGGACACGGGGGGCACAGGGCACGGGGGGCACAGGGCACGGGGGGCACAGCGCGGCGGGGGCAGCCCGCCCGCACCTGCCCGCGCCCCGCCCCGCCCCCGCATTTGCATGGCCCGGCCCCGCCCCGCCGCGGGGCACGCTGGGCACGGCCCCCGCCCCGCGGCCCCCGCCCCGAGCCGGCGAGCGCCGCCCGCCGCGGCTCCGTGCCGCCCGCCGCGGCTCCGTGCCGCCCGCCGCGGCTCCGTGCCGCGGCTCTGTGCCGCCCGCCGCGGCCCCGCCGCCGAGCCCGGGCTGCCGCTGCCCTTCGCTCGCTCTCCGATGGCGGGCGCGGCAGCGCGGCCCCGCGTAAAGCGAGCCTGCGGGCGGAGCGCGGCACTCCGCTCCGGCCCTGCGCCGCCCGCACGGCCGCAGCCACTGAATAAACGTGCTAAATACAAAGCGCATTTCTGCCTTGAAATCATCACTACACGTGAAAAGAGATACTGTTCTCTACCTTCCGAGTTTCATTTCTTTATTTCCCAATATCGCTTTTCAAGAGCTCTATCTCCTTCCTGCGGAAATACTCCCCAAAATTCAGCATATTTAATTTACGATCTTCAGCACTCAGAAAAGAAAGGAAAAAACCCCAAACCCAATACCGTAAAGAGATTTAAAGATTAAAACTTTCACAAGGTTAATTTCTACATGATGTGAAAACACCGAGATTTTGCACGTCTGTCCTCTGTAATACACAGGCCACAGAAATCTACGGGAGCAGTTTTCTAAAAATAAAATAATTACGTATAATTAACTAAGAATTAATATGAGAAATAATTACTTATTCGAAAAAGAATAACATATTTTAAATGAATATTAGAGTGAAATGCATGCAAAGGGTTATAATGTATCACTCCCATGTGCATACAATTGCATTAAAAATAACAAAACATCATTTCCAAAATTTTCTAAGAAAAATGTGGAGGAAAAAAACCTATGTAAGTGCACTGTTAGATATGCTGTAATGTTACATTATTTTTAACCAAACACAAACACTACAGATCTCCTACTGAGAAAGAATTAGTCTCAAATACATAGCAGAGTAATAGATTGTTGTTACTAAATATTTTATGATATTGGTAAATGATCCATCTAGCATAAATTTAATTTTGCTTGCTATCCCATTTTTCATGCACAATTGAAGTTTGAATTGCATAGGAATAATGGTAAAAAACATTTTTACAATGAAATTGATCACAGAACTTACACAATTTATTTAGCTTGGTATCACGCTAATGTGCATCCTTCCAATCCCACCTTACAAAATGAAAAAAGCTGGCTTTATTAACAATAAAGAAATAGCAAAAAAACCCATTTATATTTAAAACACTGAAGTGTGTGAAGAATCTATAAAACAACTGACCTGTTCAAATTGTTGTTTTTCCAATCCATGCACTGTTTTTATTAATTAGGACCCAAACCAGATTGATCGTCATTTTATAACGTTTGACATATTCACTGTCTTCCCACTTCCAGCAGAATCTTCTTAAATTTCCCAGCACTGTGTTTTATTGCTGGTACCATATGCTTTATTGTTCAGCTACAAGAGCTTCACTCTGCACAAAGACTCATTACCTACTGCTTGCTGAGCAGCTTCGGGCTCACTGAGGCTGCCTGTGTGATCACATGGGAGTTTTGTCTGAGAAAGCCAGGCATGCCACTGATTTCACCGGCTACGGATATTTTTATCAGCTGAGGTCTACTATGAGGAAGGAATAACAAATGCTAAGGATTTTATAGTTCATTAAGACAGCAGTTGTTATGGAAATCCCCTCAACTTTTTTTTTTTTTTTTTTTTTAATAATTATCATTCTCACCGTAACACTGGTCTAAGAAGAAATTCAAGAGATCTGTTAAAAGTAATTTTTTCTTGTGGGGAGTGGCACAAGTCATGCATTGTCTGCATCGCTCTGCACACAGTACACACTGAAATTAATATTCCAAAGAGGTAATATTTTGCCAACACTTAATCTGCCAGTGTTTATCCTTTATGTGGAGGACGAGCTTCCAAATGAAAAACTGTACCTAAAAAAAACCCCTTAATTTCAATTTATTTCATCAGTCAAGGGCATTATCCTGTATCTTTGGTTGTAAAATGAGTTTTGCTGGCTTCAGTGAGGCTACTCAGGTGAATAAGAATTGGCCATTTGAGGAGGGATTACTCTCAAATCCAAATGACAAATTATGTAATACAATGAAGTTGAATCTCTTCTTGGTAATAGTTGCTGATGCTCTGGGGTTTGTTTTCACGTGTGTGTGCATGAATGCATTTGGTTGGTTGGCTTGGGTTTTCTTATTTATTTTAAACAAAAAATTATAAATTTAAATAACATTCTATAATGGTTAAAAACTTGCTATTTACCTGAGCATTTTATATTAGAATAAGTGAATATCTAAATTCAAATTACAAAAGCCTTTACAGAAAAAGGTAAATACAAATTAATGTTTTCACTGATCCATTATCAGTATCAGGGTTCCATACTAGAATATTTGGAGATTAAAGCTATCTTTCTACAAACAGCTAGCGATGATAAATGAACATCTCTCCTCCACCCTGAAAATTCATACCAAACACACAATTATCCATAATATTAACACTGTAAAGATGCAGCTATTCTATAAAACAGTCAATTATCTCTAGAATAATTCAGAGCATTTTGATAACATGAGATAGCAAAAGAAACTGTTTTCTCATTAACATTCCACAGATGAAATACCTCCTTATTCTATTTAAGATCTCTCTCATTAGAATAAATGACAGCTTGTAGCTCATGTTGGCATTATTCTGGTCCTATCAAAGTCAGTGGAAGTTTTGCTGCTGATTTACATGGAAGAAGGGACAAGCATGACAAACAGATTCATTCGCCTTACCGTGTCGTCATGCAGATCAATGACAAAACTCATTTCTTTATTGTTCTTGGCATCTCGCTCGGTTGGTATTATTAAGGTTTTGTAACAGTTGATATGCAGTCTCTATGATTACACTGAATTATACAAGACACTTAGTAAAGGATTCAGAATTACCCACAGTAATGACTATCCAGTAATGAGTATCTTCTACGCTCTGACATTCATTTCAGTTTTTAAAAATGCCATTATCAAGAATGAGTGTGTTTTCAAGTGCCACCATTTTCATCCACCCAAAGACACGAACCGAGCAGATGTTTTGTGGCTGAGAACCTTCCATGTCTCTTAGGCAGGAAACACTGCTGTGTGAACACTAATGAGAAGAAATGCAAGCAGACTAGAAGGATTGCTAACGAACAGCTGGTTTAGCTACAGCTATGCATATTTTTTTCCCCTGGCGATACCACTGATGATGTCACGATGCTCATGTGGGAAGACATAAACAAAAGGCAGGCATTTTTGCTGCAGTAGCACTAGGGGGAAAAAGAAAACCCAAACGTCTGACAGACGGAAAGAACAAAAACTGGCCAGGAAAAGAGTACCATTGTCAATTTTCCTGTGTGTTGTTATATACACTTTGGAACACTCCTCAAATCCTGAAAGGTGGTTACAGGGAAATGTGTTCAAGGACGTGACACAGTTAAACCAGTTAGCTGCAAAGAGATGTTTCTGCAGGAGACAATAGCAGCAAGCAGTCTCCATGTTGAGAGGCACCCTCGGTTAATCGCTTCTTCAAGGTTGCTGGGGGGAGGGAAGGAAGCTTCAACCCTCCATAGTGGAATTTTGAATTTCCTAAATATAACTTGACATTTTTAGATAGCTAAATTATATTCCATCCCATCCTCTCTTCTCACAGGGTTACTAAATAGAAGGAAGTATTTGTTAGAGCCACATTGCTTAATTTCTGCCCAAACATACTATTGAGAAAGGGCATTCTTGCCACCAAAAAAGGATTATAGATCACCCAAGAGATTCACAAGAGCCAAAATCTAGGCCTCCCTTGTTGATCCACAGAAGGAAGAGGTTCAAATGAGACAATACTTCCTGATACACTTCCTGTAACAGCCAGGATTTCCTCAAGAGAATCCAAATTCACCTCTCCTTGAAACAGAGAGAGAATACAAAATGCTTAACGGTCTCTTCCACTCAGGGTCTCCCATGGGAGTCAAAGTAAGCAAGGGCTCTCTTTTCTCAAATAAAAGGTTCTTTGTGAATCCAAACGGACACAGAACCAAGAACCTGCTGACCATCTGTAAATAAGGGTAAACTGTCAGATCCCACATCTACTTTGTAAGAAAAACAATTATTAGGAACATTCTTATGCTTTCCCATTTCACGGAAGCTACAGCAAAAGTGAACTGGCTAAGGAAATTTGGATTCTGAGTAATCACCATCATTAGTAAGCAATAATTTCATAAATCCTGGTTTATTCTACTCTATATGCATTTAGACTTGAGTACTCTTATAAAGGTTATATGCACTGAAATACGTATCTTGGACAGAATTTAAAAACAGAGAAAAAAAACAAAGACCCTCAATAACCCAAAACCAGCCATATATCACAAACCAGACTAAGCCCATTATTTGAGCTTCAAATAATTTCCACCTAATACAACTACATTATTTCACTGGGTATCAAACTTAATCTGCTGTTCAGTATCCTGTATCATAGTTGGAAGAATCATGTAAGAATCAAAACAATTATGGGAAGAGCACTGTTCAGTTTCATGAAACAAAAAAGGGACAACTTGCACTCAATGCCTTGTTATTCTAAAGGTTGGAATCCCATACCTGGCAGTAAAATATAAGAGGTCTGATTTCTTCAAGTACACAAATGTAGTAACTTCCATACCAGTTAGGTAAACAGAGGGTTTTGCTGAAATTTTTACAGTCTTCTAGTGACAAAAAAGATCTGAAGTTCAGGATTTATAAAATGTATTCATTGGACCATGCATGCTCTACTCCTGCTCAAACAGCATGGTTTGTTTGCCATGGCTTGCAATTTATGAGCTACAGCAGCAGCAGCTCTAAATGCCTCAGCATTCAGGCTTGGAAATAGATGATTTGTGGTCACTTCTTTGTAAGATCTATAAACCTTGCCCATGCAAACTCCTCTAAATTGAATTCGAGATGAGGCATAGCTGCAAACTTCTCATGGAACTGTGCCATTACAGAAGTTCTGTAGAGTTAAAAATGCTCACCTAAGAGAAAATAGTGTAGTATTAATCAATCTAAAGTTATGATCAGTAACACTGGATAGGTAGGATAATCTTAAATATAAATTCTACATATTTCTTTCTAGACCAAGTATAATTTAATCAAATAAATTTCTTCCCTCTGCCCCCAAATTTTTAGCTTTCTCTAGATCAGTCACAGCTAAACAATCTTCAAGCAGTGTCATGTTAACTATTCCATTCGAAATACTGGGGCTTGATAGATTCCCACAGCCTGCCATGACAGGAGGAATTACATTCTTTGGGTTCCTGAACTGCACAAATATGAAAGTATTACTCATTCAAAAATGGCATTCTTAACAAAAAACACAACCATGTTTTGTAAAAAGAGTCTAGTCAGCAAAATGAATGGAAATAAACAAAATCTATTTGAAAGGTGATATCCTCAGATCAACAGATGGATGGAGAAAGCAGTTTACACATAAGGGGCAGGCCTGTGAGCAGCTGTTCTGATTTCTGGCACTCCAGCAATCCCATCACCAACTTCACACAGGGACTCCTGGCACGTCAGTGAAAGGCTGCCAGTGCTGTCCTTCAATCCTGCTTCCAACACCCTTACCCTGCCATGCCAGTTTGAAGGACACCATCTACAGTTCGATTTTTTCCTGACTCATTAGTGTCTGCTTGACCAGAGACAAATTTTTAAATCATGGGGTAAAAAAGTGGCATGGAGTAAGAATGAATTCTCTTTACAAATACTGTGAGATATAGCACAGCATATCCCTTCCTGATGATTTTTATTTAGCAAAAGTCTTGGAAAAACCCTAATTTTTAATGATACATTCTTGCTACATCTTACATAAACTACATTTTTCCCAAGATAAAATTAACCTGTTCCAGGCTGATATCCCAGAGGAGAGCACACTTCCTTTCAGAAAATAGTGCTGAGAAATACTATGCTTTAGAAGAGCTACTGTATACAAACAAAAGTATTCCTCTGTAGTAAACACAGAGTTTCTTTCTCCTTTCACAACCTTTCTCAAAACTCATAGTTAACTACCAAAATCAAAGAAATACTAACTTTGGCAGGCAAACTAGTATACTAAGAGGTGTATAGCCAAGTAGCATAATAATCTCTTGATTGCTGTTGCTTCAGGTGACGTGAATAAACAAAGCAACTAATTAATAATGTAATGCTTGATACAGCCATCATTCAAAATGCCAGAAGAGCATGGATTCTTTCAAACAAAACAAAGTCAGTTCTATTTGAAAGGGCAAAATGATCATTCTCAAAAAAAAAAATAAAAAAAAGGACTTACAAGACAGAAGAATACTTGAAGTACTTGAAGAGAAATTGCCTGTCTGGTATGGCTTCATAAGCCAGCTTTTCTCCATCCAGTTTCCATGACACCTCATTCCAACATGATCCATGCCAAGGAGTAATTCAGAACTACACAGAGCTATGCTTGGTGTGGTTAGAAGTTGTAAGACAAACAGAAGAACAGAAGAAACAAACGTGCCTTTTGGCCTAAAATTAACTGAAATAGTTCTTACTCCATCCCTTTTCCTTGCTTGGTCACTAAGCACACCTTTTGTCATAGTATCATTTTCCAACTTAGAAATTTCACTCGGCTGTTGACCAGAACACGTTTCAAATTAAATAATATTTGAAGCAAGCATGATAGCTAATATTTTCTCTCTCAACTATCTGGTTCTTCTAGTTCCCTTTCATGTACCATAGTAAACCAAAAAGAAGTTTACTGAGTCAATGCAGTTGGAAGAGGAAAAAGATCCAGATGGAAGCAGACTGTCTTTCCTTACTGGACTTGTCATCAAAAGACCTTCCTAAAGCACCACTGTTGCTAAACCAACAACATTACCTCCTTCCTTGTTTTCTCAACTTCCACCATGAAGCATACAAGCTCTTTAGTTTTCATCTTCCACAGAAAGATACATTTTTATTTTTACAATCTTCAAATTTGCTCCCAACTACCATAAAAACAAGTATTTTGAGCAGAGACAGATGTTAAAATATATCAGACACACAGACATATCTAAGCAGCAATGTCAATATGTTTTTACATTTTACAGCAGTTAGTTTATGAAACATTCCAACTTAAGGCACAAGACATTTTCAACACACTACTAAGAACAAAATACATAATGCTACATAGTGGACTTTCAATCTAATATACAAGAAGATACCTAAATTCTAAAATAAAAGGTGCCTGCCCAGAATTGCTGAACATCAGCTTAGGATCTCATTCCACAGGAAGTGAATCTGCTACAACACTTCTTCCCACCACATACAATACAATCATTTAAAGCTTGAAAAAACACTTCTAGGTTGTAAGGTAGCTTTTCACTGCTTCAAATAACCTTTAAAGAATAGAAATTGATTCTTCTTTAATAATTCTGTCCATTTCCATTTGGCCAGCATTGATTTTTTGTGTATCCAGGAGAGCTTGAAAATAATTTTTATTTACTTCTTTGTTTGTCTACTAAGCATCAGTGATAACATCAGCACAGCAATGAGAATTCTATTGCTTATGCAGAGTTTCCTCTACCAGCACAACACAACACAATTCTTCCCTAGACCCCACCACCCCCCAAAATGTTCCATGGCAGCAGCTACATTAATAAATAAAAAGTCTTTTGCCAGTAATTTCCCTTCTCCTACCGTAAAAATACAATAATGATTTCACTTGCCCTAATATCAATGTTAAATTAAAAAACTTTTCGTATATTTTAGCCTACAAAATTATTTTCTTAGCATATATATCCTGTTTCCATCAAGGTAAAAGCTGAAGTGCTGTACTTTTACAGCAAACTTTTTACTATGTCATTGCAGCATTCTAAGGTTTCAGAAAGTACATGAGCCAGCAGTGTGCACTCACAGCCCAGAAATCCAAGGGCACCAAAAGAGGAGCAGCCAGCAGGTCAAAGGAACTGATTCTGCCCCTCTACTGTCAGCAGAATCCATCTGTGGAACTAAGGCCAGCTCTGGGGTCCTCAGCACAAGAAAGACACAGAGCTGTTACAGCAGGTCCTGAGGAGAGCCACAGAGATCACCACAGGGCTGGAGAGCATCTCCTGTGAGAAAGGCTGAGAGGGTTGGGGCTGTTCAGCCTGGAGAAGAGATGGCTTCAGGAAGATCTCATTGTGGCTGTCCAGTACTTAAAAGGGGTTTATGAAAAAGAGAGGGGGTCATTTTTTTACATGGACAGAGAGTGATAGGACAAGGGGAACTGTTTTAAATTAGAACAGGGGAGATTTAGGTTAGACATTAGGAAGAAATTCTTTAGTCAGAGGGTAGTGAGGTACAGGAACAGGCTGCCCAGAGAAGTTGTGGATGTCCCCTCCTTGGAAGTGTTCAAGGTCAGGTTGGATAGGGCTTTGAGCAATGTGTTCTAAGTGGGTAACATCCCTGTCCATGGCAGAGGGCTTTGAATTAGATAATCTTTAGGGTCCCTTCCAATCCCAGTCTATGATTCTATTCTATGAAAGTAAGCCAGTCCAATTCAGAAATAAGGAACTTATTTCTAAGGAACACTGACTGTCATTTCTTTCATATAGGAAGAAGATGGATAGCAATGTTTAAAACACCACATACATATTAACAAATCACTGGACATGGATGCTCTGGTATAACTGCAGAGATCAAAATGGACTGATTTATAATTTGATTACACTGCTTTCTGCTGGTGTTCAAAGCTCAAAACACTGTGGTTTTGGTCTGACTTTCCAAGAGCATAAAGGGTTAAGTGTAGTAGCTGCATGCCTGAGACTATGCAAGGATCAACATTTCTGCAACATGATCAAGTTTGGAAGTTCTTCTGTAGAAGTAGTTATTGAGTGACTGTTTTATCTAAGACTTCTACCTAAAAGGAATCACAATTAAATAAAGACTTTAATTTGACTATTTTTATAGCTTAAATATCTTTCAAGATTTCAGCATTTCAGAAACTGTCATGATTTTTTTTAAATTTAACTGCTTGAAAACTACCAGCTGCAGAACTTAAAGTTTCAGTTAGATTTTTTTGTTCACAATATTAAGTAGACACACTTATCACCCTGACAGCAGTACAATAGCCAAGGGTTGAGGATGTCAGACTACAGTCCCTAAAGACTGCAGCCTCTTATGTTGGTGCACTTGCAGAGGAGGAATTTTTTTCCCTTTTGAAATCATTATTCAACGTATTTTCCAGTGAACATCTTTAAAAATTAATTAGACTTTCAACCAGGATTACACTAAAATACTTTGTATTAGGATCACCAATTACAGACAAAACCATAAGGACAGCTGATATCACCTGACACAAAGTTGCATCATCTGGCAGTTTCCTGTGTTGCAGAAAAAAGCAATTACCAACTCAGTGTGGTTTTTGGCATCCCTGCAATGATTGTGACTTCTCAAAGGGATTACTTCTTTTGGCCTAACATCTTTAGGCACTGAGGATAATATTGTTTTCATCAAAATATTTACCCTTTTAGGAACATGAAGACCATGTTTATTTCTGCTATATTGAGATAATACTAGGCTTGTCAGATATTTAGAAATAGTGTAGTCATTGTGTCTGTTCTGACCTTCCAGGTCACAGCAAAGGTGCAAGCTGGCAGCACCAGCTGTCATTTGCTGTCAACAGACTTTTACCACATCAACAGCTCCAAGCTCATAGGGGAACTCACCAGTTTTGTGACTGAAGAACAGGAAGTCAAGATCCTTGGCTCTCTCCTTCCATCTTCTGGGGTGGGCAGATTTCAGTGACACCAGCACTGTTCTAGCTGCCAGCCTGGAATTGCTCTCCTGCCTATATGTCCACTTACAGAGGCTCTAGGATACACGATTGCAAATACAGACTTCAGCCATTTAAGATTTCAAGAAATACAAAGATTTGCCAGTGCCAAATGTTCTACTTTTTCAGAGCAAAAGACATTTTCACTGCCCTGGATGTCTTGGATTGAGAGTCAGGAGTGGCCCATTTACATTCAGAAAACATATTCTGTGTCATTTACAATGGCAATGAGTTCATAACTGTGCATCATGTATCCTGCAGTTTTTCTTATTATCTCCAGCACAGTGAGAATTCCTGAAAAGCTGTCACATTTAGCTTGCTACATACTTACAACAGCAAATTGGTACATGCTCTATGCTGATCTTCATATTCTGTTCTGTAGTTGCAAAATTGAAAACAACTCAGAAATTGCTTTATGATCATAATCACACAGGAACAGACCCAGAGCAACAACTGCCAGCCTTGTCATGACATTCAGTGTGTCAAGCAGTGACAGGCAGTTGGGAGAGAACAGCAGCATCTTGCAGTAGACAAACTGAGATGAGTAGGAAAACCAAACCCTTTGAGGACATGAGAAAGGGGTCAGAGACACAAAAGCCTGCCTACTTTTCTAGCTGTAGAAGCTAATCTAATTAAAAAATGCTAATTTCCCAGCAAACCTTGCCTGATGCCTTAAATTAGTGTACCACAACAATGACAGCATTTACAGCCTTAAAAGCTATATATAACCTGACACATAATCTTAGAAGCTTAAATATCTTAAATGTCAAACAGGAAGCAACGATGGATTCAAAGACCTAGCATTGCAGAGAAAAAAAAAAAAAAGAGCTACCACTTGTCATCTTGTAACAGTTATTTCTGCACAACTGACAATTTCATACACGTAATGACAAAGGCAGGTTTTAAAAGATATTTTAAAAACAAATATATTTGCAGGAACTGCTCCAAAACATTTGAAACAGCATGGGATTTAAGTTACCAATATTAATCAGTGAATCCTGACTGGTAAGTGGACAGAAAAAGACCAAAAACTTGCCTCTGTTTCAAGAGGCAAAGAATGCACATTTATGACAGTAAAAAGTGATGCTAATGGGGATACAAAGAGATTCATCAGCAGGTCAAAGTAACATAAGATATGAGATATATGAGAGAACACAGCAATAATGCATTTTTAAGGCCAGGATTTTGTGATAGTGAGATGGAAATTGCTAAAAAGTTTGCATATGATTTTTCTTTTGCTTCACAGCTGAATTCAGTCAACTGTCTTGGAGAAGAGACAAAACGGCTTACTGGATAACAGTCTTACAGTAAAAATCTGAGAAGAATGCATATGTTGTTAGCACAGACATTATATATAAGCTTTTCTTTTTTTTTTTTTTTCTTTTTTTTTTTTTGATTAACCAGAAAAAGTACAGATGGAAATGAAAAGGCCACTAAAAATATAACTTTATAGAAAATTGTAAGATATGGAAGGAATGAAGTAACTTTTCAAAAATAAACTGAGTAGCAATAGAAGAATAAAAGAACCAAGAGTGGAAAAAAGCACAGGCAAGACAACATTTCAGAAGATAAAATACAGTAAATTATGAAGATGAATTGCAAAATATGAGGCCAAAATGTTTATTTTGAGATCTAGGAAATATATTTTTTCTAATATATATGTGTTGAAAATATGGCTTTTTGGTCCTAAAGCAAATGAATGACAGAGAAAAATTAATTGAATGGTAATACCAGAAATACCATACTGTGGCACTGATGGCCAGTTTATGCTAGGAACATAACTATCCATTAAAAAAGAAAAAGAAATTCCCTCCAGCAAATGCAGCAGCAAAATTCACAAAGTGCAAAGTGCACTGAGCAAGAAGTGCAAGTGAAGGGTTTCACTCTGCTATAATAAACCAGAGAATTTGGTGAAAATATACCAGTGGCCTCAGACTGCTATCAATGGGTGTGGGAAATGCCAAAACCCAAACACTAGACAAGCTGACAGCTGAGTTAAATACAGCCTGAACCAGAAATGAAAATTCCTGCCTGTCTGCACATCCAGTGTTTTGTTCCATGCATACAAATAAGTGAATCCACCAGTGATATCCAACACTAAGGACTCTATCCAGCACCCAGTCAAAACTTCAGAAAACAAACCCAAAAGTTCAGACACCCACATAATAAATGTCAAAATTCAGAGGAATTTTTAACCAGACAATGGGTAACCAATGAGGACTCTTAAGTCACAGCCAGACTGCATTAAATTCAGCAGTAGGAACAAAATCTGGTAACAAATAGGATGCCAGGCACTTATTAAATGCTATACTACTCCTATTTTCAATATACAGTTGTTATTAATACTTTAACTAATGGTTGAATTCCAAACCTTTTCTCTGGATTGCACAAAGAAGAACCTACTGAACTTCTAGCACTGGACTTAGGAGTAGAGTTGTGAAATCAGTTTGCATGACCAGTTGCATCCTGAAATCCATTTGTAATGAGGACTTCTGTGGGATTTTGAGCAGTTTAACTACTCCATACCTAGCATCTCCATTTGCAAAAATAAAATTTTAAAAAACCCTAATCAAATGTCTTATTTTCACCCATCCCTCAGTTGTGCTTTTAAGTGGTTACAAGAAAGATTTTCTTCACCATCACCAGTTAGAGAGAACCTATTTCATTGAACAAGTCAAAATAATTAGAGGAAGAAAATATTTTCTACTTTCAGCAATAGGTGGGAGGGGAAGGAAAATTTTAGTGTCAAATCTGGAAATTTAAGTCTGATATGAACTTCGGGATTCTATTTCCAAGTTAGATCAATAAGTGGATGGGAAAATACTGTTTCTTCTGTCATAGGGTGATACCCTGACACTTGAATTTAAAAGAGAAAAATCCTCCAGATGGGAAAAATTTAAAGCATCTAGCAGTATTTTAGTACATATGAAGCAGTTAAAAGCCATTTATTTCTCCTCTCAAAGATAATCCCTACTAATTGCTCTAGTTGTGGAAATACATTTTGTGGGAAAGGATAATGAAGCCTACTTGTCAAATTGCTCATGTCATTATTTCACTGCAAAATGCAAATACTATAGCCAGGCCCATTCCCAGCATGCTGAATATCAGCCTACAGAAAAGGACCCTTGCATAAGCCACTCTGACCCTTCTTGCTAGTTTCTTCTGACCTTTCTGACCTCATTAGACTGGTATAAAGAAAATAAAGGAGCTGTTGGGTACTCTTGATGGATTAGAAATAACAAGAATGTGTCTAGGACTTACTTAAGTACTAAACCAGACCACTGAATTATAATGCTTTTCAAACAATCAAAAGGATAATAGGGATAGTGATGAAGAAATAGACGTAGAAAGAAATAGATTCTTAAAATATTGAGAATAGTATGCTTTTTGGAAATTGTTTATCAGCATCCTTAATTACTTATTCTGCTGCCATTTTAGATGGTCCATTTTTTAAGGTCCCATTTGAATGGGAATAAATACTAGAAACCAATGGTCCCAGCACAATTATTTTGATTAACCATGAATCCAACTTAAGCACCTTTCTGAAAGAGGGCTTTAATCCCCTCTGGTCAGATTTATTTAATGAATTCTTCAAATTCCCAAAGGAAGGAAACTCTAGAGTACAGAATGCCAGTCTCTGAATTCCCTGTGTCACATTTCAAACACTACATCATACTATCAACAAAATCTGTGTCTTACCAGACAAAAGGGTAGAGGCACTATCAAAGTGCTTATTCTTCACATAATACATACCTTTTCCAGTGGAATTACTCTGTGTTTTTAAACTGTCTCCCAGCCCTGAAATGGGCAAGTCATACATTTTATAGCTTACATCATAAGAAGTACAAAACCTACATATTAATTTTACCTCTCTGGATAGTAGATTTTGATCCTCACTAAATAGTTATTTATTTTTAGCCAATACTGGCAAAGAGCAAAACTTTCAGAAAGGGAACCACAGGCCACAACTTGTAACACAAACCCCAAGCACTACAACATAAATTTTACAGCAATTACAACATGGGACACATTTTTTAAAAATCTTTTTATTCTGTATTTCTAACTTCTTGGGAAAAAAGTGCTATGATGGAATTTATAGTCACAGAAATCTTCCAAGTTCTCCTATATTGCAATTTTTAATTAAAAGCTCTTGAATTTAACCACTGGAAAGTATTTATGGGAAGTGAAGAATTTTTTTCTTTACATGCTTAACTACTCCTAAAAGAAGACACTAGTAGATAGGCTGACCTCAGCCAAAGGGTTCAGGCTTTATTATGTTATGCATTAAAATGCAGGCACCATCACATAAAATTAAATTATGTCCTTCTTAAAAATAAGACTACGCCATCATTTGTTCCTGAAATATCCTCTGTTCAGCCATCCTGCAGTTTTATAGATCCTGACATGGGAAAACTGTTGCATTTGTGATAGTGGTGATTGTCCCCTTCAGAAATTTACAGCCTTTGGTAAATCTCAGTATGTCTCACATCTCTCCTGCGCCAAGTGCACAATCCAGCCCTGAGCCAGCACCACTGGAGAGGCTGCAAACACTGCATTTATGCAGAAACTCTCATCAGGCTTCATCCCCCTAAGCTAAACTGTCTTAAAGCAGCCACTGAATCCAGATATTGTCACACTGCACACAGCAGAGCTAAGGTAGATGACACAGTGCTTAAAAAACAACTTAATCAGGTTGCTAGCACAGATTTCACGGTTGCTGTATCTGGGCAGCTGTTCTAGCACAATTGGATTAGTGATTTATGCTGTCTCTCCACTCTCCCCATTTTAAGACAATGGATTGAGATTTGAACATGTAAATTTTTCATCCTCGTGACTCTTCAGACCTTGTGAATGTAGAGTCATTTCAAGACCTGTAGAAGAGTTTTGATTTGTTTTTTTTTAGGGGGGGAGTTCCTTGTTTTGTTGTGGTGGTAGTCTTTTTCCCCCTTTGTTGTTAGCCAGAGATTGTGGTATAAAGATAAATGTTGGAAAAGGACCTTGTGTTTGGGTATTTAAAATAAACAAAAAGAAAATCCCAACAAAAACCCAAACCAGCCAAACAAAAAAAATCAAGCAGAATTGCAGTCACCTAGCAATTCCTTTGTCTTACATATGATATGGGTAAAACCTGTTTCTTCAAAATTGTCTTCTTACCTTTGTTTGCCCTATAACTGAAATTCAAAAATCCCACCTGAGGTTAAACTATTAATTTTCCCACCTTGACCTTGTTTTGGAATATGCTTATTCCAAAGCTACAGCAGTTTACCTGTCATTTGAAGAGCACATAGAGCAAAATTGCTCTTCACAAAGCAAAGGGCAAAGTGAGCAAACAACAAAAAACCCACGTTCCTGTTCTTTTATAATTTCATTTATCCTACTATCGCATGTATTAGATCGGTTACTTATGTTCTTTACTAAATAAAGCCCAGAAAAAGAAGCCCTCTTCTCAACTCATCTCCTACATAGACCAGAAACCAAACTCTGAGTACCAGAGGTGGAGTGGGGAAGATGTGGGAACTCTACATATCAAATCAGAACAATATGACAAATTGTCACACTTAGACCCACAAAAACCAGACAGGTTAAATGTCTGCATTCATATCATGGTTAACTCCTAAATCAGACCCTTCAGAGGAAGGGTTACCTACAGTCTGATTTTTCATTCATCAGCACGCATAACATTTAAAAATAGCATTCTACTAACAACAAACAAATAAAAGACAAATAGCCATTTTCCAGTATCCCAGTAAAGGTTAGATGAAATTATGAATTAGCTAACCAAGAGAAGACGCTATCATTGTTTTCTTGCTATTTTTCAAGCATTTTAAGATCCTTTGGACATTATTAAAATATTTTACTTTCACAGAGTTCTCTGAACACATTTACTACTTGAGATGTGTTGGCCAGCACTTTTTGGCCGAATAAATCATATACCTTACTTCCAGTCTCTGGAAAAAAAATAAATCACATCATGATGTGACAAAATAAAAGCCTTACAAGTACCTCTTCAGATAACTTGGTGTTTCCCTTTCCAAAATATTAAACAGCCAAAGATACTTTTGCAAGTGACAAAGAATGCAAATATGCAAGAATAATTTATTTACAAACACAGACAGTAAATGAGAAACATTTTACCTGTATAAATCTAATTTCATTGGAAGTTGCTGATGTATGCTAATCCAGTAGGTTTCAGCATGAATTTTAAGCATTTTTAAACATAAAGGTGCAGCTGGAAAACAGGGGTTTTTTTAAACTATGTTCTTCCAAAAGTGCTAATCAAAATCCCTGCAGAGATGTAAAATATAGCATCATTTTTTGTACCATCAAATGGTACAAAATGAAATTGTACTTGTATAACTGTAGAGATAAATGCACGTGAATAACTGCTACTGTACTACTGACCTTGTGATCTCAACACCAGTTTCTCTCAGGAGATTTTTAGACCTCTGAAGTCATGTTTTCAGTCTGTAGACATTTTCTTAATCTGTCCTTTAGAAATGAAATTCATGTCTCATTACTGTTAAAATGATACCAACAAGATCTTAGAATTTCTATCAAAAACGATGCAATGCTATATGCAAGTTCACAAAATAAACAGAATATTATGTTTATTTGCAATAAAGCAAATTTACCATATTAGGGTGAAAAAATTCAGAAGAGCACACTGATACATAGCAAATAAATGATCACACAACGTTTGAGCACACAGCCAGTATGCACACTTGATTTCTGGTACACATGAGGTACTTCTGCTCTAACACAACAGGGAGTTTGAATACCTTCCTGTATTTCACTGAGCAGGGCAAAATTCAGTAATTGCAAGGACAATTAAACATTAATCCTGCTTACCATGGCAGGTGACAGACTTGCCATCTGTTGAAGTCCTTAAACTGAGGTGGAATATCTTTCTAAAATACATTTTTGGATATAGTTTTTGGAAAAGCAAAACTAAAAACAAACTAACATTTAATCCATACTGAAAGCCTGTGGTGATCATATAGAGAGAAAGGGTTGGTGGCACAAGGTAGGGACAGCAGCAGCTTTGCCATTAGAGATGCCTGTTTGTGTCATGGTTTAACCTGAGCCAACAGCCAAGCCCTGAGCAGCCACTCTCTCACTGCCCCACCAGCAGGACTGCACAGAGAATCCAAAGACAAAAGCTGGAAAACTCAGGGGTTGAATAGGGAAAGGCCACACATGCAAGCATAGCAAAACAAGGAATTAATTCACTGCTTCCCACAGATGGGCAGGCTCAGCCATCTCCAGGACAGCAAGACCCCATCAAGGGCAAGGTTACTTGGGCAGACAAACACTGGAACACCTGATGTCCTCCCTTCTTCCTTCTCCCTGCCCACTTCATACACTGAGCATGATGCCATGTGGTCTGGAATGTCCCTTTGGCCAGCTGGGGTCACCTGTCCCAGCTGTGTCTCCCAGGCACCCCCAGCCCCCTCTCCAGTGTGGCTGTACAAGCAGCAGAAAGGGCCTTGGCTCAGTGTGAGCCCTGCTCAGCAATAACAAAACATCTCTGTATGATCAGCCCTGTGTTCAGCACAAATCCAAACACAGCCCCCAACCAGCCACTGTGCAGAAAATTAACTCTACCCCAGCCAAAACCAGCACAGTGTCCCTTTCCATTCTGCCCCAAAGACTCGTGATCTGGCTTTAAAATAATGTAGGAATCCTAGCTTAGTTGGTCCTAGCTTTGGTACAGACTCCAATTAGACCTCTGATGATTTTCACATCCTCCTTCAGCACAGGCCATAATTCCTTGGGCATATAGTTTGTACACACTGTCTTAGCTGTGATCTTGAGATTCAGGGCTGCAATGCTTGCTCTTGTGACATTCTGCTTAAGGGATACGTAAGAACTTTTAGGATCAAAATGATCTGAGGAAAAATGTTTTTGATCATGATACAGGAATTGTAGGTGATAATTAAATTCGGCATCATAAAGGCAAACTACAACAACTCCCAAAAGTATTTAGTACTGACTGTTTCACACAAGTAATTAATATTTCTTGCCAAACTACTGCTGCTGTTTGCACGTATCAGAGTGTACAGAGATGGACACAGAGCATACAACTCCAGCTTTCTGAAGCAGCAAAGAAGGTAACAAACAAAAAACATTTTCTTTTTTGAGGTATGCAAACAAATGAGTCTATAGCTAATCTAATAACACATGACTGAAGTGATGGTGCAAAGCATGCTCCGCAGTATGGATGAAACTGAGTGGGCTGTACAAACTTCAAAGCAATAAACAGGCTACAAAAGACATGTGGGCAGAGAGGAGAAAATGAAAATATAGGAGACAGAGGGAGGTGGTTCCATTATGAGCTGCAGATGCATATGATGATGTACATAGGAACAGTAAGGAAGGACTGCAAAATATGGACTTGGATAAATTCATCCCAGCCCTTAGTAGTCCGACGAAATGCCATGATAGACTCTAACATGTATGACAGGGTTCTAGTAATTAGCAGGCAATCCATTAAGCTATGAAAAATAAAATTTGATCCCAAAAGCCTCTATTGTAGATTTCTCTGTCCTTCCTTTATGTGAAACTAAAGATTCCTTCACACTACAAAGCACAATAAACAGTTCAAAGTAGAACACCATATTTATCTGAAGACTACCAAAGTCATCCCAATATAAAAAAAAATAAAAGTAAATTCTTTCTTGAAGAACCTATTTTAAGAAAATTTTATGAAAATCCAGACCTTGCTCATCTGCAAGCCAAAATTCTAGACAAATCCAACATTTAATGACTTCTTTGGACACATACTCTGACCCAGCACATCCTCTCCTGTGTTAACCTCACTGTGAGAAAAGTATATTTAAAATGCTAATTCAATTTTTATCTGAAATGTCACATTTTGTCATCTCTCCTAGCTGCTCTTCTGTCTGCAATGAGACTGAGAATAGTCTCAATTTTTGAGAAAATTCTCACTTCCTTAAAGGCAATGACAAGATGAATTACTACAGCCAAGAGCATTTTTGATACTTATTCAAAGTCTAAAGTTTGGGTAGCTTTATTCATACTATAGTCTACCTACTTGTAATATTAGTGAAATAGATAAATTCACAACAATTAGTCTTGCCACTGCAAACCATTATAAACCACACACTGGTAGACATACAAATAATACATTATTTTAATGCAACTGTAATTAATTAAATCATGTTGCCTTCTTCCTAAGAACATACAATTGGGCATGACAGCAAGGGTTTAAAAAAAAAAAAAAAAAAAAAAAAGACACATGATCACTTTTTGGTAAAATGTAGGTCACCTATAGTTGCCATAGTAACCACTGCTGAACTATTGCTCTACAGATGACCACTGCCTATGGCTGCTTTCTTTGCTAGCAATCATACCTCAATTAAAATAAGAGTTTGAAATTGACATTAGTTCAGTTGTAAACAACTTCTGCTTAAACATTTTTAAAAGCATCTCTTAATATCATTGCCTAAATAAAATACTCAGATAACCAGTTCACAACACACAAAACCTACTTTTCATTATTAAAAAAATCTGGTCTTTGTCTATATCTAAAGTCTGGAATTTCCAAAATGGAGAGAAACAACTTTACAAGTCGTAAATACAAAAAATATTTATACAGAACAATTAAATAAACATCAGTAACTCAGAAATTCAAGAAGCACTACCATTAGGTTAAGCTGTCTCTGACAATTTCACAGCAAGTCCTGTGACAGTGCATTCAGTACCTTCACTGCAAGTGAGAGTTACTGGCTTGGCACTTTATTATTATTTTGCACACAAGCACCCACTGAAAACGTGCCATGTAACAAGGCTGGAGCCATGGACAGTAACAGCTGAAGCCTCACTTGGGATGAAGTCATTGAGTCTTCAATCAGTCTGATGGTGAAACTCCCTTTCTCACCACTGTTACTCTGGGGCATACACAGTTGATGATGAATTCATTAAAATACAAAAGACTCCACATTACAAAAAGAGTCTTAATTGGCTTTGATAGTGAACTTGGAAATAAAAGGACGACAAGCCAATGTCCTTGATAACTGCTAACTGGTTTTGCCCTTCAGAACAAACATAACACCATTATGTAAGTTCATACTACATGTGCTTCTTATCTTCTCTCCTTTTTGTGTTTGGGTTTTTTTTGTTTGTTTTTTGCAGTTTGTTTGTTTGCTTTTTTCTTTTTGGTGGTTGGGGCTTTTAGGGATTTTTTTGTTTTGTTTTGTTATCAGTTTCTTTTGGCTACAGGTATTATAAAAACTCTGAAATATAAACTTGGAAGTCTGGATGCTTCCCACATGCCTTAATGCTATTAGTACTACAAATACATTGTGGCAGGGTAGCATCAGTAGTCACACAATCAGAACACCAAAAATGCTGCATATTTAGTGAACAAAAGAATGATGATCAATATTGCTGAACACCATCTATGAAGAATCACATCCCTTCACTTGCTTTAAATTTTTGAAAGCTCAAAACAGACAGATGAACAGGTAGATGAACATAAGACACCACAGCAAGATTGCTGGAAAGCCAAACAGACAAACCCACATGGAGTAGACACAGCTCGTGAAAGCTTTAGAATCAATTAGTGTAACTGGTTTTAATTCACTGAATTGGCAAATTCCAAAGAAATGATAGCTTGTTTATATTCTCCTAACTGCACCTGCTGAAAACATCACCAGTTTATTTTGTAGGAGGGAGAGGATTGATACTCAATTTCTCTATATTCCTGTAAGGATCAGGACCTTTAATACACCTTCACACTCAGTGCACACCAGGGGACTGCCCTGAGCACCAGGACATCTCAGCAAGATTAACAGACACATGGGAGATGGGGCTGGTCTGCAGGGGAAGAAAAAAGGAAGAAGTCAATACAGCCTCCAGCAAGCAGAATACTTTACTTTTCTCCTAATGTTTCAAAGTTCTTGAAATTTTTGTCCATGGGTCAGTAATTTCCATGGATTCATTCCTCCCTGCAGTATGTAAGACAGCAGCCACTTGCATTTACTGTGTGTGGTTGCTGTCCTAAATTGGGAATTTTCTGCAGGCTTTCATCTTAAGTGGCTCTAGGTCCCCAGTAGAGCCAAAAAGTCGTAGTACAATACAAATTATGTGAAAAATCAGAATATAAAATGACCATTGAAGGCTGGTAAGACAGCAAGCACAGATAAAATACAGTTGCATCTTTCTTGTAAGCATTAGAATGGTTTTATTATGAAGCATGAAGATAAAACTATTAAGTTCATCTGCTTGTTAACTCTGCTTTGCAAGCAGAACTGCTAGTCTATTTAAAAAAAAACACAAAAAGACCAACCAAGCCAAACCCCACAAAAGGCTCTTCCCAGCTCACTGCCAGAGACTTAAGATCAGCATGTTCATACAAACAACAGCTGTAGCAACTGACAGAGAAAAAACCTTTGAGCAGGAACAAGCCCCTGGAAGGAACTTCTTTTAGAAGATCCACTACCAGTAGAGTCTGTGCCTTTATGTTGAGTTAACTCCTCTCAGTCATCCCCCATTGCTATATTAGTGCAATGTCCCCATGGCTAAATCAGAGCAAAGAACAGCAGAGCAACATTCAGTAAGGAGAAAACACTGCACAATGGTGCCTGTATTGAGGGTGCTACAGTCTGAAATTAGTTACAAAGGTCACTGTAATAGACCAATCACAGAATGGTTTGGTTTGGAAGGGGCCTTAAAGACCATCTAGTTCCAACCTCCCATCCCTGCAAAGGGATGCCACCCATGAGGATGAGGTTGTTCAGAGTCCCATCCAACCTGGTCAATAAGATAACACTGTCAAAGCACTGAATCTATCTTGGCTTTAAATTTCAACACATCTTTAAGACTGGTAGGAAACATTGTAAATTAGTGTAAAATGAAGAATATGTACTAATCATGGCACTAGATGAGGAGAGAGGATACCACAATCTTTCTGAAGCTTCATTTGTTTTGTAAGAGCACATAAAGCAATTCAAAGAAAGCTGCTGAAGGCCACTAGAACTCTCACTAGGAAAAAAAGTGAGCATTAGGATACAACAGTCAGGAAAAAGCATGACACATTTTTCAGTCAAAAATGAATCTATTGATAGTTATACACGGGTAACAGAAAAATCCATTTTCCCCTTCTTTGTGATTTGATTCACCAATTATTTCCCTATGTAGCTAATGTAATGGTATCAGGCCACCCACAGCTTTCACTGGTATCCAAATGTTGTCATAATGCTTCTTTGTACCTGAAAAAAGGGACAGCTAATTTTAATACTCAAGACATCTTAAGGCTTTTTTACCCTTAGAAACACATTTAAAAATTCTGATCTTTTTGGGACAAAGACCATGGAGCAAGTCTTCACAAAAACAAAAGTCACCTACTTCCCAATCTTATCATTTCTCCAGAGAAGGATGTTGGCTGAAACTAATTCAAATCCAAGCTAGAAGTTAGCTGAAAAGAAAAACTTCTGAAAGAATTTGAAAATCTGTAAGCTTAGGCATGTTCATCCCTCTTTGTCAAAAAAGCCATGGTCATAATGATCTTGCATTTCTAAAATTACATGCATAACTGATGAGAGAAAAAAAGAAACTTCATATTCTTTGACTTTATACATGAGACTATAAAGTTATTAAAATTATTTTGCATATTGTAATAGCATCTAGAGACAGCAACTGCTACAAAAAGTCTAAAACCAGTGGCTAAGATACGATCTAATTTTAATTCTGTAGAGCAAGTCAAGGACAATATCAAACCATCGGGCTTAATTTTTATCCAATCTCATAGACAACATTTGATCAGCAAATAGAATCCCATATTGTGTTAGCATCATTCTGAAATTAGAATTGCCAGAAAAAGATGGTTCCAGACCCGCTGACAGTGCACACTCCTGAATTCAGACCAGGTCTTATATGCATGTTCTGAGTGCAAGGTGCTTTTCTCTAATAAATTCAGCAGATACAGATCTGCTGTAGAATCAAAATTTGCCAGTAATTTTCTAATTTGTTTTTGAAATATGTTCCATATACATCAATGTAGTGAAAGAGGATGGATGAGTCACTTTCAATGACTAAGAATTTGCAAACTCCTGGAGCATTAAATTCCTTTGATCTTGATAAGCTGGCTCGTTCTCATTCTGTTCATTAGCTCCCCCTTTTCCCAGTTTTGAGCCATCCAATCTGTAGCCCTTTCTGCAAGCTGACATATTTACAAAGTAAAATCTGTTACCACTGCTTTCCTGCTCTTACTGAAAAACACACTGTTGCTTGTCAAGCTTCTCATCTTGGGGAGTCTCCTTCTCTCTTTTTCCTTCATACATGACATAGTCCACAAGCTTCTTCCCACCTTCTTCCCACCTGATGAGCTCTTTATTAGCTCCTCTCTGTATTACCCCAGAAACCACAAACTGTTCACCTGTGCATTCTGTTCATCTCTTTTTTTTTTTACCTGCTCCCAAAGGTAATTTCATCATTACTTCCCAAGTACCATTTTGCTGATGACTTGCAAAAATTGCCCAAGAATCTCAGAAAACAATCCAGTTGTGTTGCTTTGAACCATATCTTGATAAGTTCCTTCCTTTAAGGGTTAACCTGGGAATGTCAATACCTACATGATTTGAAAAATAAGAATGTCTTAAATTGTAAGCATAAATTATCATTAATTTTCCAGAAAATTATTTGGCAACTGTAATAGAGCTATTTTCTCATCTGTTCTATCTGAAAAATTAGTGTATGCAGAGTCTGCCACAAACAAGTATCCACATTTAGACAGCAATTCAATTTCAATACTGATTAGTGAAAAGCATCTTGATATTTTCACTCTACTCCTTTGATGGAAAAATACTTTACAGCTCAAAAAAAATCCTTTAGTGCTTGATTCTTTACCAATCAAAAAACCACAGTTGTCATAGAAACTGTAAAAACTGAAGTCAGTCATGACATAACAACAGAGCAATGGAAAATGTCTGCAGGCTCAGGTTTTTATGCTGGAGGTATTTCTATGAATCTAACCAAGAATACTACAAGAATCTAACAAAGAATACTATAACAACAGGGATTATTATTGTTTTTAATAATCTGTTCAGAGTCTGGAAAGCAATAGTATTTATCACTCCTGCTCTACACACTGGCTGCATTAACAGCAAACAGACTCCTCTCAAAACGTTCAGTGCAAGCTTATGCTGTAATGGGACTGAATTTCTCTGATTACACAGATAGCCTGGAAGGGCCTTTGCTCAGTGCTCTCAGCATTCCTAAGATCCTGCTTTTGGCATTTTTAAATTGACACAAACCACTTTAAAAATCTCTATTGCCATTAGTCTCTGTCTCTTACAAATGCTATTCAGAAAAAGATTTCTATCTGCAGGCCCCTGCCCCACACAGGATGTTCAGCTCCATTCCAAACATCTTGGGCTTTCTCCCCATGACATGAAACTGCAAAATATAATATATACTCCTGACTAAGACAGGCTACAAAAGTCTTCCCTTCTCTATCTCCCAGAGCTAAATCATAAACCAACTTCAATTCCAGAGTTCTTCCTGCCTTTTACTGGAGCCACTTGCCACTTCATAACTACTAAATGACAGGGCTGCCTTACTGCAAACACTTGCCCTTTAAGCAGAGATCACCCTGCTGAAAAGAAAATAGTCATAACACACAGGAGTATTACTGCAGGTGAGCAAATTGATTAGCATAAGTACAAGTAACACTAAAAGCAGCAGTGTGGATATGGAAGTACTCAGATCTTAATATAACCATCTCAGAAGCCTTGAATTAAATTTTATGGAGAAATTTAAGGGACTTCTTGTTTTAGCTGGTTTCCTCTGACATATTGTCCCTCTGTACCTTTAAATCATTCTTTCAAAATAACTAGGCACACATATTTTGAATAGAGAGCAAACAGGTACTTGGATTCCCTATGCTTTCCTAGAATTGCCTTAAATAAACTGTTTTATGATGATAGCATTTAGGACCTTCCAGATCTGCTAAACAACTTCAGATGTTCACACCACACCCCCACTCCCCCCCCGCTTAAGGATTACATTTAATGGTAGGGTGAGCATATTTGGTGTGTAATATGTTTCAGCAGCCCACTGAAGTTCAACTGACATGCACAGAGAAACTTCCCAGCTGCATCTAAGATAAAGTTTGAGACAGCAAAATTTGCCTGTTAACTTCCCTAACCATGAGTTTAGGAATTACAACCAAAGTGAAATCCTGATTCCAGTAAAATAACCAGCAAAAAACCCACGAGAGAAATAATAAACTTTTTTTACAAGGAACAAAGGAAGAAAACCACAAATCAAATCTCCTTAAAAAGAACAGCATGATATATTTGTTTACTGCATGTGCGGAATTCTTACTAGAAGAGTACCCAATTCACACAACTTAATAAACCTCAGTGGAAGAGAGATAAACATATTTTTTCTGTTACCATAGTTGGGAACCTAGTCAAAAATATGTATAAAACCCTGTAGCTTCTCACTCTTCATTTCTATGGCATTCTGTCAGAAATTTTACATTTAAAATATCATTCAAGGCTTCTGTATGTCATTGCACAATTACTGCACATGTCCATGCTTATGTACACAAGAACATGTACATATATGTCACTGGAAAAAGAACATACACATATATAGTTATGCTTTTCTCCCACTATAAATACATATCTACATATTTGTATACATGCATGCAGTTCTTAAAAAGGTACATTCATTTCCATAGATACCACCAAGGAAAAGAAAATCAAGATAAGGCTGCTATAATAATTTAATTGATTTGAATATGCACAACATTTATTTTTGCATATGACAGGCTACCACAGGAAAATAAATATAATTGTATAATATTGAGTATTAATTATTAAGAACAGCCTTAATCTACATGTGGCTGGACTGACATGGTTTACTGGATCTCAAGACATAATAGAGGATTTTTTAGATTGCTGTTGTGTGCCTCAGCAGTCCCTTAGATAAGAAATCAATCTGCACATGTACTGATAAATAAGAGTGGGAAGAATCTGTATGAATATTTGAGCTTTTTTCTGAACAACAGAATGGCTTTGGGCATATAGTATGAGACCAGACTTCATAGTGTATGTGCACAGAATAAACATGTTACTTCATAACGTGGAGTAAGAATTTTACACTGAACTCAGATGAGGCAAGAGTAAACCTCTTACATACTCTAAAAGCCTGCTGGTTTGTGTCTAGCATATACTAGTGAGAATAGTCATCTGCAACAGAAAGGTGTTTTCTTGTTTTGCTCCATAATGAAGTATTATGCAACCCAATCCTGCAACTTTCTCACAGAAGAAATCTTCATCTGCAAATATTCTTACTGGTTTCCATTTTACATCTAGAGATTTTTGATTGTTAAAAAATGTGGCATTTGGGTTTTACAGAAGCTGATGACTAATAGAAAATAAAGAGGACAAGAATCTAATCTTGTTGTAAAGAGGTGTGTTCTAATAGAACATGAAAAATTCCAGACCCTCTGAAAAATCTTAAGTAAGTAGCAATCTTTTACAGTGCTCACTCCAATAAAGCCATTCTTCCTAAATAAAACTGTACTGTAACTATACTATAAATACCCTCTCAGGCAAGATTACAAATTTGTTCCTCTGTTTACTCCTGTAATGAGTGAAAGAAAATGACTGAAAACTGTATAGTTGCACTGGTTTAGGTGGCAGGATGACTGATCAGATCCTGTCACAGACTGTGCACTACTCTCAACTCTGAACACACAAGGCCAAGCAGAGGCACTGGCCTCCAGATTAGTTACTGTCAATATTTCCCTTCCCCTAAATCGTCACCCAAAATGGAAGACATTCTCCTATATACTTAAAAAATGTCATACTATCTAGATGTGAATGATAGGGCACAAATGCAGAATTTCCTCTGAAATTCGGACAAAAATGCACACAGAAACAATTACCAGAGAAAATACTTATTTTTTCAAAAGTACTTCCTCACAGTGAAATTGCAATTGTAATAAATTGTAATTGCATTTCAATGCAATAAAACAGAAAATATACATCAAAAAAAAGCAGATAGCTTTCACTGTACTTTTAACAAGTAAAATTAACCTTTCTTGTATAAGCACTATCATGCCTTACACATCCCTTTAGTACTTACGAGTAAAATGATTAGAAGCAGATGGATGGACATTACTTCCACTGTCAGCACTTTCACTGCTAGAAACATCATCATCTGATTCCCACACACATGAACAGGGTGAGGTTCCACCAACTTCTTCAAACTTCCTCTTTAAAATTCCACTCATTGCTGCAATGCTGTCACCATGCACCTGTAACAGGAACAGAGGCAATGAGGCACCAAAACACCCACCTACTGTGCAGGTCTCCCAGTTCATTTATAATGAAGCAGTTCTAGTAGTATCAATCAGATACTACTACCTGTAGCTAAATGGCTTTTTAACCAAGAGTTTCAAACAACTTTTCCACAAAGGAATCAGAAAGTCCCACAACCTATCATCAGTATACTTATCATCTCACTAAGACAGGAGGTAAATGCTACCTGCATTCTACCAATGAAGACAATTCTATAGCCAATCTCATACATAAATATATATATATATTCAGTTATGCAGCAAATTTAGGTCAAGCATAATACGCCAATGTAATTAATCAAAAATGGACCTTTATATAACACTTAAAAACTTATTTGGCACCAAGAAACATTACATGACAAAAACTGTTCGTAATAAATATAGTTCAGAAAAAAAAAAACCATTCTCTATTTTGATTTACTTTAAAGGTATGATTTATGTGATTCTCAGTACTAACAAATGTCTGCAATTGACATCAGATTTGAGAGTTGTATGAGACACTTTGGATCTTTCCAGGGCAGGCCCTGTGTAAATAGTTCTCGCTCATTTTGTCATTTTGATTTACTTAGAAGTTTCTTGCCTAGAATTTTTGAAATTCAGATATGAGTACTGGCACATAAGTAGACTATTTCCATTCACACAAGCATGAAAGGACCAGGTCTATCCTTATGAACCTGACTTCCTAATCACATTGCCCAACACAGCCAGAGTCATGTTGAACATTTCTTATTGTTTCCCTTTCATGTATAACAGCTGATCTTTGTATCTGCATTTATGGAATATCAAGCAGAAAAAGATCAAAATATTTTTAAAGCAATTTTTAGATAATTTTAACACATCTGTTAGGTTGAAACAATTTTTCTCCATCTTTAATTAAAAAATAGTTTACTATCACCCACATTACTGATTAATTCCTACTGCAGACTGAAAATTAATTCCAAAATCTTAAGTTACAGATAATATCTCCTCTCTGACTATGCTAATCAGTGAAATGCTGCCATAAATAGCTGGGGGAAAAAGGCTTCTGTGTGATGCTTTTAACTTTTAGTATCAAAAATTCTCATCTGATGCCTCTTGCCTTCAGCTTGTTAAGCTGCCAATTCAATTCATTTTATAACACAGTTATTTCTTCCAGTAATCTTCACTCTACCTTTATGGATGTGTCTAATTTAGAGGAAAGATTCCAGTATAGATGTGGAATCCTGACATAATGCTAAGAACAGATGCTGCATAAGATGATCTTCAGCACGAAACTTATTTAATTTTTAGTGTACTCTGCATGCAAACAACAAATATATTAGGGTTTCATACAGTCAGTCACACAGACTACTTTAAATACATATGTTCACCATTATGTTCTCAGCTTTACTATTTATGAAAAAAAATATTTTCCTGAAAGGGATTTCTTCAGGCTACATTTATGACTCAAACAGAACTTGCTTAGATCTCAACCTCTGCCCTTTTGTTCACAAATGCATTACTATAAACTGCAAAGAAAGCACTGTATTTTTATTCTGAGGACATGGAAATGAGAATTTAACATCACTTTGTAATAACCTTTGCAAAAACATAAGAATGCATTTTTATGAACCAACCTCTAATAAAAAACACGTGTACAAAAAAGAAAAAGAGATAAAAGAACTGAATACTTACACACACTGAAACCCCACAATTATAAACAGTCACCCCCCAAGCACAGGTTCAGAAACAACTCCTCTGAATTGTCCCCCATATCCTCACTATGCCTCTTGCCAACCACCTTTTCCATTGTCTCCTGCAGTGCTTACAGCACTGAAATTGTGAAATCACCATTATTTCCATGGCAACAGCCTGCAATATCAAATCCACAGGATTATAGCTTGACTGTAGAAGAGGGTAAAGAAGCAGCTGGAGTGTGAGAAAGAAAATGCTTACACTTAAACATCTCAGTGAAGAGAGTGAGAAATGAGCTGACAAAGACTTTATTGTACGACTGAGACCTAAGTCAAATTCATGTGTGCACCCATTGAGACTGTGGCTACAGGAGTCATGAAGTTCCAGGTCCAAAGAACATAAGTCATAACTTCACTGCGAGGCAAACCTAATATCTGTGATCATCATGAGTGCACAACCAGTCAGAGAGCAAGAACTCATTTCATACCCTGAGATGACTTCCAGACAAAAGCCCTTTTGTCAGACACTGTCTCCCACCAGTAAAAGCACACAGTGACTGGATGACTAAACAGTGTCTTGCACATCAGTAAAGTTTCTGCATATAGTGAGAGTGTCAACAGCCAGAACTGCTCCCAGCAAGTAGCAGAAAAAAATATTTTTACACTAAAGGGTTTTAAATTTGCCTGTTTTTAGTATAGCTTACATTTGTAACAAGTGCCACAACACGGCAGCAGCAAAGACATTTCATTAAGAAAACTTGTATAAAGAACCATAGCAAATGGGTCTCAGGATCCTTGGAAATGACATAGGTTAGCTCTGCATCACTAGCTGATCAAGAAAAGGTACAGGAGGTACAGGGTTAATGTACAACCTGAGTTCACCACAACACAAAGAAGGCATAGCTAACCATTACATTTCTTTTGTGTGACTGTTGTCTGATTTTTGTTCTGAATCTCTTCCAGGAAGATTGTTCAGAAGGTTGTTTGACAAAGTAGTTGTGATCAAATATAGGTGTTGCCACTTTGCTGAGATCTGTTTATTCTAATCTCTCTGTAATCAAGTCTCCTGGGGAATATGTTACATGGGGGAAAGGAGACACTTCCATTACTCAAGAGCTTGGCTATCACAGAGAGAGATTAAAGAGTATCTAAAGCTGTTTGTACACACTATGTACCAGCAGGAGATCCCTTTAGAATAACATCTGTATAAACAGATGCTGTTCCATAAGCCAATATTCCTCAGAAAGAAGCACATCTGCACAGTAGTGCACAAGGCATGTTCTAGCTGATAGCCTTATGTACACAGGCATCCTGCAGTACCTCAGCAACATCCACATCTCCAGGAACTAGGACATAATCAGCAAGTGACACACAACCCAATGCTGTTTGTGAAAGCATTATTCTGCTCTTTGCTCACTGTGTGATATATCCCAGTGGAAGGCACAGATATGCCAGAGACCAACAGGAATTAGCAACAGTCAAACTTTTAACAACAGTGAGGCCACAAAGTTAGTGATATCACTAAGAGTTCCCTAATTGCACAGTCAGGGAACCAGGACAGAGAACCCAACTGAATTGTTCTTTGTCCTGCACTGTAACTACAACTGAATAGGTAAATTCAGATTTTGGGAATCAACTGAAGCAACTGCAGACACAAAGAAATCCAAATCCAACCTTATTTGAACAGAAGACCCTAGAGGTAGGTCTAATAATACAAGGCACCAAAGACTTACACAAGTCAAATTTTCAATACATTAATGGAAAGCAAAACTACAAATAAATCCCATAACTGATTGGAGGAATCATAAAGGCAATGTAACAATGCAGAAATATAATTTTGCTAACAAGTCACTCAGGGTATGTGACACTACCATTATATAGGATGGGAATACTCATAAATACACGTAAGTACTTCAGCAATACATATATTCTTAAAAGAAGTGAGGAAATAGATATAGGTATAGAATGCAGTACACAGAAGCCCATGTCTGACTATAGGAACCAAACAACAGCACATCACTAAGAAAAACAAATGGATGGTCAATCAATATTCTTGGACTTCCACTAAGGCACCAGTGAGGTTCAGTCTTCAGCAGCTGAAAAATAACGGCCAGCTAAAGAGATCTGCTTTATCATACGTACCCATTTGGTTAAAAAGGGTGAAAGTTGGCTTGAAAGGTTCAATTAGACCTTTGCAGACAATTACTAAACAATAGTCTAGTAGCTACAATTGATTTGGAGCAGCATCCTTCCAATTCACACAACTGAGTAACAAGCAGACACTGGAATCTTTCCTGTTCATATACAGATCCTTCACAACAAAAAAAATCCTTGCACAGCGATGTGATGCATCATCCTCTGCCATCCTTCTCACCATGCTTGTGTGGCATTAGTCCATAGCAAGGCAAAACAAAGTTGAAACAGAAGGAACAGTACTAAAGCAAGGGAAATAAGCTAACACACTGCTATAAGCTCTAGGTCAGACACCAATTGCCTAACACAGTTAAGGACTCTTCAAGAAAGTGGACAAAGCAGAAGCATATGATGGCTATGGGCTGTGAGAAGGATGTATCTCTTTCTCAAACACCTGCCATCCATTTTTTCCTCCTTCACTTCCTAGTTTTCCTCCACCCTGATGAAACTACTCCTACAATGAAATCATTTAGCCAGCTCTCTAGCTGAAGTATGTGGGAGCACCGACACTGTCAGAGGTATGCTGACTGGCAAAGCAAGTCCTCAAAGCTCCATGGAAACAGGCTTTGCCTTCCTACAGCGCCAGATAACTGGCAGGCACCCGATACCTAAAAATTTCAGAGGCAATATATAATTACTAGAAGATAAAAATCCCATGTAAATGTGGGAGATATATTTCACACTGTCACAGTACTATCTGGAACCTACAAGGTAAAATAATATAAAATCCTGGCTGGTTTGACTTTCTCTGGTACTTAAAAAGACTAGAAATTTTAGAGAATCTTGGTAACAATCTCATTGCAGCAGACCTTTAGATATCTTATTTAGACAGCAGGTATCTCCAAATCCCAGTTAAAGGCCTAAAAAGAGTGATGTTAGAATTACTGAATGGACGGATGACAGTGCATTCATTACCTGTGCTCCCAGGAGAAAATTTTTAATTTTATACTGTGGTAACATATACTGCCAAACTTGTTCTACAAAACCTAAGCTGCCATATCCTCAGTGTCCCACTGACACCCATGGACAGTTTATACACTGGGCATGACATTCTACACTGCAGAATACCCCTCTGGCCAGTCTGGGTCAGCTGCCCTGGCTGTGTCCCCCAGGCTCCTTGTGCAGCTCCTCACTGGCAGAGGGTAAGACACTGAAAAGTCCCTGACTTAAAGCAAGCACCACTTAGCAACAACCAAATCATCAGTGTGTTGTCAGTATCATTTTCAAAGTGAATCTGAAAAACACAGCACTGACCCAGCTACTAAGAAGAAAATTAACTCTGTCCCAGGCAAAACCACGACAAGACACAAAGACAAATCCAACAATTTTTTCATCCTAGGGAAAATTTTCAAATAAATGTTTTGCAAAATTCAGCACTATAGTACACAGCTCATACAACATCATCTGGTACACTGAACAAATATGGAGAATACCTGAGAAGAAATAAACATCAAGAATGCACCATATGCAGTAAACATTAAAAAAAATATGAAATAATAAAACAGAACTCTATTCATATTGCATATCCTCACAACTTAGAGAAAAGCTTCACTATAGAAACCAGCTATTGATTAAAGCTATGGAAAAACCAAGAGGAAAAAGTGCTCAAGAACACACTGGCATTTGGAGTGGAGGGGGCTGGGGGACAGGGTATAAGAAATCCAGCTACTCATTTATTTTGTTTATTTATGAAACCATATTTTGTACTAATTTCCTCTTCAGACTTGATCACATTTCATTATAAAATATACCTGAGCAAAAATTCTTATCTGAAAATAAAACCAAAAATAAATACCAAAGGTGGGAATGAAATAATAACTGACCTGTGTGTCAGACTGCATTTTCCTTGTCTCAAATGTATCAACAAAGTACAGAAAAATTTAAAGTTTGTACCAGCAATACAGATACACTTTTGAACATAAAACAATTCCATGCAAATGACTGCAAACTGAACTGGAGGATGCAGAAAACAGATGTTACCCATAAAACATTACTGCAAAGTACTCATCACAAACAACTCCCACCCACTGGCCAGTCAGCATGTACTATAACATTCTAGGGAGATTTGGCAAATAATTCCAGCCAAATCACGAATATTGATGCTCACAAGCCAAGATGTTTAGGTTATTTGTCGTGATTAATACTCGTTTTGAATTTAAGTCCTTTTCTTAACCTGCGAACAAAGCTTTGCTTTTTGAAAGACATTTTTCTTACCTGCTAAATAAATGTCAGCAGCAGAGATGACTGTGAACTAAGGTGGCTGCTTGGCTCCATATAATACACTAAATTATTCCACTCTTTGTGTAACTGACAGTTTTAAATTTGGGAGGGGAGGGGTAGTCAAAGCCAAAAGCACCTACAGTGACATCATCACACACAAAGAATATTACTTGCTTGTGAAAATGACTATTCACGTAAGGAACTGCATTAATGCAGAGAAAAAAAACCCATCTGCATGAAAGCTTGCAAACAGTGAACAACAGAGGTACATGAACATGAATCAAACAGCTGTTCAGAATTCAAATTAATGTTTGCAATACATGTTTTGCTGTATTTGGCAGCTCTAATCATAAGCAGTTGCCAGAGGTAGGCTCTGGTAGTAATCTGTAAAATTTACAAACACATAGCAACCTAATTCCACTTAGGAGACTACACTGTATAGGTACAGGGAGTATCATTAGTATAATCTTACTCATATATTTTTGCTTATAGCAGTGGCCAACTTACACAAACATAATATAAGTAAAGTCTTTTCTCTCCTCGTTTGCTTCAGTCTAGCTAAATCCACAGCACCAAGTAAATCCTGCAGGATAAGACTGCACAATTCCACCTGGGGAATCTGTTCTGGCATTGCAAGCCAAATCCTGCCAAGTCTGCTCTTTGCAGGGTTTCTATACCACCACTTTACAGTACTCCCGATTTCACACTTGAGTACTAATCCACTAATCTTCTAGACTGCCTACACATTGTTGTATACTCTAAGACATGCCACCTAGCTCCACTGGCAATGAATTTAAAATGCAGAAATGACGCTGGCATATGCTCACCCCGCACATCCACAAGCGGTACAGACGCTGATAGATCTGCCTCCTTTAGTCTTCCAAAAGCATCTCACATGGTCCTACTTGAACCAAGCATGCAAATATCCCCCTCTCCACCACCCAACACAAGACTTCTGCACACAACAGCAGTGAAATGGCCTTCTAATTCTTAGCTACATGAATTGATGTCAACAGTTGAATTAAATGCTTGTATAATTCAGCCAACAGAAGAAAATTCTATGCTAGTTTTCTTAAATTTTCTCTCCGTATGCTCCCCAGAGAACAAAGTAAAATGAGTAAGAGGCAGTATTAATTCATCCAGGAAGTCAGGACCTTAGCATTCAGGTCTCTAGCAATGAAGGTGCAACCTGGGAGAAAGGGATTCAGAGGAATTCAGCAAGAGAGACTTCCTGCCAAGATGAGATTTGTCCACAAAAGCTATTTGAGCTTGTGTTTCATCCATAACAATTTTCTAAGCTTGCTACGGCAAGTCCTAGAGGAAAAGAGGAGATTAAGGAGAAGGATATCCTGAAGCTGGGTCACAAACTCAGGTTCATAATTCCTAACCTCCATAAAAGTTATATAGGACTTAGCTGCACCTGTCCAAGTCCCTTCCATAGTCTTCAGGTAACACTGCTGAAGACCTGGTATTGAGCACTACTCTTCTAGGCTTTGAGTCTTCATGATGAAATTTCATCAAATAAAATCCTTTCACCCAAAATCTCTGCAGAAGATTTTCTTTTACCCTTTCTAAAGAAAAAAAGAAATCACTACCTATATCCCAGAAGAAATTTTGAAGTTTGTATGGATGCTCTCAGAAAAGGATTTCTACCATTAGCATTGACTGTACTGCCAGACTGCTTGCAGCAAAGGTCTGGCCAGAAGAAGTCACAATTCTTTCTAAAATTGAAATGTGAAAACAGAAAAACACTGCTACAACATTAGTCAGTCCTACTGACTTCTACAGATATGCAGAGTTTTAGAGCAGAGTGAGCATACAGGTGATGGAGAGAAGCAACCTGTCTGTTATCTGGAAGACAGTATATTACCAACACATCTTTATTGCACCTCTTTGCAGAAGGACATACAACATTTGGCTTGCTTAGCACCTTCCCAGCAAATGGAACAAGGTTCTGACACTGGCAGGAGTATATTTGGCACAGCAACTTTGCATCATGCCCCTTCCAGCTGCAAGAACAGCAGTAGGCTCCAGCCCCATAATGAAGATTGGAATGCTATCAACTTCCTGAGTGCTGAATATAAATGGCCTTTAATATAGATTTTGTCCAGATTAGCCCATGTAGTGATACTAATTGGCTCACTGCAACACCTTTTCATACTATTTCAGTGCTGATTTTCCACACTCTTCTTTCATTAACATCAATCTTCCATCCTGCCTGCAGAGGAACTGCACAACATGGCAGGGAATCTTGCATATCTCCTGCCAAATTACAGCATGGCCATGACTGGTACCTGCCAAAGGGGCCTTCCCACCTCTCCAGCCCCAGTACACATCACTCAGCTCTCTGCTACATGCTGCATTAGCCCACAGCCTGGCTGCCCCTTCACCCCTGCCATCAAAGCCACTAGAGACAGGGCGTGAATTCAACAGCTCTCTTCTGCTCCGTGTTATCTGCATCTTGACAGCCATTCTCTACTCTGAAATACATAGTGTTTAATAGATTTTCAAAAATCAAAACAAACAAACTCACAAAAACACTCAACGTGTCCAAATTCAGAAGATCTGAACTCCAAGAGCAGCATGAACTCATTACAAAAACCATACTGGAGCATATTTGCAGAACTCACTCTGAACTAGGTTTTCTTCCTTTTTCCTTTTTTCTCTTCTAAAAATACAGGAATTGACTCTTCCAGTTTAACTCTTTAAGTACTGAGGGATGTCTGCACATGTCCAAGCAATGACAGGGAAGTGTAGATGCAAACTTTAGGTAAAAATGACAAAATATTTAATACTTTGTTTTGGCCATAAAAAAAAGGACTAACTTTAGGAGATCACTGTTTACAAACAAGACAAGTAGGTATTTTGGAGATTTTCTGCAGAGTGGCAAATGTGGTAAGATTGTCTGCACCTTGTGGTGTGATATTAACTGTACAGCACAGAATTCTCTTCACACATGAACAAGCAATGCTGAAAATTGCTGGAAAAATCTAGCCCGGCAGAATCCTCAGTTCATCTGTTTGCAACTTGCTATAAAAAAAGCCAAGTGAAATCAGAAAAAAAAAAAAAAGGTGCAGTACTTCCTCCATGCTATCATCACTATATTTCACAACCTAGACATCACAGGCAATATGCAACAAACATTACTATTTTTAACCAGATGAGAACTTCTGGTTCTATACCCAAAACCCAAAGGATGCATGACAAATTGGCACAACTTGGTTATCACTACAAAAAGCAAAGATGTACTTCCAGAAATGTATCACACCTTTACTTCCTCACATAATGTTTAGATTGTTTATTATCTCCACATAATCTTAAATTATATACACAGGAAAAGGAAATTTAAAATTAAAGTACTCAAGTTTGTTCACTTCAGTTGAAAACAAATCATTCTCAAGAAGACTTATAAAACAGTTTCTATAAACCATTTAATGATCTGCTTTCTAATACGATGACAGTCTCCTATAGAATGAAAGACACCATATCCTTTCCTCTCACTTGTTTTGCTGGGTTAAGAACTGTCTGGATGGATGGGCCCAGAGAGCGATGGTGAATGCTGCTGCATCCAGTGGGTGTCACTAGAGGTGTCCCCCAGGCATCACTGTTGGGCCCAGCCTTGTTTAATACCTTTACTGATGATCTGAACCTACCATTAGCACATTTCCAAAGTTTAGTCAGAGTGTCAATCTGCTGGAGGGTAGGAAAGCCCTGCAGAGGGGCCTGGGCAGGCTGGATCAATGGGCCAGACCAAGAGCCATGAGGTTCAACATGACCAAGTGCTGGGTCCTGCACCTTGGCCACAGCAGCCCCATGCAGTGCCGCAGGCTGGGGCAGAGGGGCTGGAAACAGCACAGTGGGAAAGGAGCTGGGGGTGCTGTGAACAGGGGCTGAGGGAGCTGGGGGTGTTGAGCCTGGAGGAGGCTCAGAGGGAACCTTTCACTGCCTGCACCTCACTGGAAGGAAGGTGCAGCCAGGTGAGGGTCAGCCTCTTCCCCCAGGCACCAGCAACAAAACAAGAGGTTACAGTGTCAACCTGTGCCACAGGAGATTTAAGCTGGACATGAGGAAGAATTTCTTCACAGAAAAGGTGATTAGATATTGGAAGGGACTGCCCAGGGAGGTGTTTAAGGAAAGACTAGACTTGACACTTAATGCTATGGTCTATTTAACACAGTGATGTTTGGTTATAGCTTGGATTCAATGATCTCGGAGATCTTCTCCAACCTAATTGATTCTGTGATTTCAAGTAATCAAAAGCAAGTATTCAACTTCCACTTCAATTGACCTTTGGTACTTGTAATGTCAGTTAAAAATGGATTTTAGTATTAATTTGAAGAAGATTATTTATTTGTATGTGTCACAACACCTTGTAATATTTCAATGCTATTTTTAAGATACTTCGTAACAGGAAAAATGCCCTTTTCAACGATGGAAAATGAATCAGCATACTGATTAACATATGCTATCAGAAATCATATATATACACCAACAAAATAAAAGAATAATAGGGGTATATTTAGCCCACTAAGAATATGTTTCTAATTTGTTCTGTTTTCTATGCACAAGCAGAAAGTCATCCAATGGGAAAGAAGCAGAAACATAAAAAAAATTTTTCATTTATATTGAACATCAGCTAACAACAAAACAAGTTATGATATGTGGAAAGAATAAATAATGAAGAACTGTATTAAAAAATGGCAGTATGATAGAATATCCCACGTTGGAAGGGACCCACAAGTATCACTGAGTCCAGCTGCTGCAGGTAGTGGTTAGTTAATATTCTTAATGGAAAATAACTAATTCTTTTAAGGAAGAAATTGTTTAGCAATGCTAAGTAATTGAATGCTATTTCTTGCTTGCAAAAAGTTTTTTAGTGATACAGGTTTTGGGTTTTGCTTACAGTAATTTAATATTTTACTTAAAATGGTTTGCATGATATTTCAGTCACCTGCACATACAATTGACAAGAAAACATTCACTAATGCAATAAATAAAAGAAAAAAAAATTCTTTCATTTGCAGATTGTTTACTTACAAAGTCAGTGCTTAAGCACACATTTTCTATCATAGACTTCCCTGGGAATAAGCCTGTATCTTCAAATATTATACAACATCTTACCTGCATCACCACCATGAATTTTTTTAACCAACTTTCTACCTGCTTTCCAACTCTTCATCTAGTCTACCTCCCACTCACATGTTCCCCTCTCAGCAGGGTCTCCAACCAAGACTAATGAGCTTATCTCATTTCCACCAAGCCAGTGACTGCTGGCAGCAGCTGACAGTGAATGCTGGACAGAAAATGCAAATCTGTAGTTCACGTAGAATACCTGAATCATTAGAGAACTTTAAAACTAGTGACAGCACAGTAGTTTTATTCAGTATCTTTCATGCTGTCATTATTAAGAGGTAGATATTTTTAGCCACCAAAAGCCAAATCCATCTGCAGCAGCAGCGTTTCCAAGGAGACAGAATAATTTAAACACATGTGGAACTACATCTCTGTTTTCATCAACTACTCTCTGTTACTGGAGCACTTCTGAGTCAGATTTCTCATTTGATGGGGGAAAGTGATTTGAATACATGGATTTGAGATTGTAATTTAACAGCTGAGCTTTTGCTTTCAGATACATATCCAGTACCTACAAATAACAAATAGGATACAACTCCACTATTTTTCAGTGTTATTTACCTATGTTTATATTCCAGCATAAACAAAAGAAACCAGCCAAACAAAAGACACAGCTCACAAGCCTTTCAGAATAATTTTCTGTATCCCTGACATTTGATGCAAATTACTGATTTTTCAAAATTTTTTTAGCCAACATACCAGACTCCATTTTCTGAAGAAACAGAAAGCTCGGGGGAAAAGACACCACTCCCGATGGCAAGGTACATAAGTAAGTGGACAGTGGACAAAGCTTCTTCCAGTCCTTTTTAGCACTCATAAGAGTTCTGTTGACTTGTTCCAGTTTTTTCTTTATGGCACAAATTTTTTGTTATTGTAGGACTGCTTTAAGGGCATTCTTCAGTGAATACAACAAAAATGGCCTCGTGCGTTTATTGATTTTAATCTTTGAAATCTATTAAAACTAAATTCCATCCTTTTTGCTTTATAAATATGTTTCATAAATATATATATATACACTCAAATAAATTATAATCACAATATATTTACATAAATTAATATTTTTGCTTCAAACCAGCAAAATAGGATTCTGTATAACAATTATTTCCTACATGTAAAATATAGAGGTAAGTCAATAGAGAGCTGACTCCTTGAAATCCTTGCCCTAGTGAGGCAAAAATCAAAATATCCTATTATTTCAGTGGGGCCAAGACTTCTGCCTGTAGTCCTATATTCTCATATCATGTGACTTGATAAACAAATCTACTTTCTGTACAAAGCAATTCACTGCTTGCCATCTCCAGACTGTGTGAACTAACAGCTGCTACTAACACAAACTCTGCAGAAGCAAGCTATTTCAACAATTTATTAAAAAAAAAAAAATGTAAATGCTGCAGGTGTTACAAAATTTCTGTCTTATGCACATAATTATGTGCATATTTTTTCCTTCATGATATATTTAATACCTGAGTTATCAACAACATTCATTCCAAACCTAAAAACAATGCAAAAAAAATCTACAAAATCCCTTTCAGTAGTTCTGAGGAGGCATTCTTACTGTTTGTTCACCACTAAATGAGACAGTTTCAGAAGCAGTCAATTTTCCTATCTAAAACCAAAGAATGCATTTTTAGATCTTCCAGCACTCTCTTCCTGTTGGTAGCACACACTGCATTTTCAACAGTGACTATTTCCATCACACAAAATGACCTCTCTTCCCACAGCTTACTGAGCAACTTGGGCATCAATGAGATGCAATGCGTATCCTGTCACATGAGAAAGCTGCCAGCATCAGGCATGCCTATGATTTCACTGTTTATGGATCTCACATCCGCTGAAACCTCCAAGGCAGGAGAAATAATAACGGGAAAAGCTGCTTCAGAGTCATTCGTCAGGAACAAGCAAGATGCTTGCACATGCATTTTTATATCTAAGAAATGTTGTGGCAAGGATCAAGAATAACTATTCGTAACAGGAATTTTTTCCACCCTTACCTGTAAATCGGGTTTCTGTGTTTCAGCTCTGTCAGTGCAGAATGAAAGGTTTACTCCCCCTTTTTCCATCCATCAGACAGCAGCCATCCAATAACTGAAGTCATCCTGGCATCCTCTGGAACATGCTCTCTCCCTTATTTCCCACTCCCCACCCCCATCTGCATGCTAGCAAAATGGGAAAACAGCAAGAAGGAAATAGAACAAAAAAGCACATCTAAAACCAGCTTTAATAAGCTACTTAGTAGTCAGTGAGGACACCCAGTACTAAAAGGTAATGACAAAATTTAAAGACAAGGAAAAAAAAAAGTCTATTAATAAACCTTCAGCTTCACTACTGAATAGGAATTCTCCCTTTCAGCTCCTTTTTGTATGGAAAAAACAAGCAAACAGCTGTAGGAACACAGTTACTGCCTGTATACATTCTTTGAGACTGACTCAGCTACCCAGATCCTCAGTGAAGAGTGCTGCTGTGTATTTAGGAAAGCTTGTGATTATCAAAATAACAGTGGTGCTTTTATGCAAACCAGGAACTGAAATCTCAATGCAAATTAGAATAATTCAGAGATAGATGCCAAGAATTTCCTACAAAATATGTTTTCTTTCAGTTTGAGGCAGGATTTATAAAATACCTCAAAATTAATAATTAGTAGACACTGCTACTTGTATGCTAGCTGTGTAAAATTCTACCTGTATAACTCATGTGTGTGCATTTTACTATATTTATAACACACAGCCAAAGTTCAGTGCGTGAACTTCACACAAAACTTTCTACCTAAATAAGAATTAAAATGCAGATAATGACTAGGTGAAAAATATTCAATTAATATACTCCTAGTTTCTTTGTAGTCTCTTAAATCTAGTTTTAAAAAAAAATTTTCCAAGATCAGAGAATTTTTATTTTCTACCTCTCTATATAAATCAGGTATCAGCTCAGTCGAAGACAAAAGCATCAGAATTAGTTTATGACAGTTTAATTACATTTAAAATCAAAATCAAACATGAGTCTTCTTAGCTAAGTTATCATTTACTGCCATATCAAAGCATTTGTACTCCAGGATTTCCCCTTTAAAGAAAAACATTAAGCAGCAGAAGCTGACAAATACCTTTGTGTTTACTAATTTTAATCTTCAGCTATAGCTTTCCAATAAAATTAACTGTGAATTCCTTTAAATACGAGCATCTGTTCTCTTCAATGAATTATTGATCTTTAACCACAGCAAGACTATACCAATTAGCATACTTTCACTACAAAGTAATAGCTGATTTAGCTTCTGAAAAAATTAGCTGTCAGTCTTATCACAACAAACTGCCAGCAGATCCTGTGCATAACATTCAGACTCTGTCTTTACAAGTAAAGTAGGTGTCTTTTTAACCAAATTACCTCATTTTAACATAAAACCTCTTCTTAAATGCCTAGAAAAATGGAAATCCCTTCCTGCAAACATTAAAAAACTATTAGGTTTCAAATAAAAAAAATAAATATAATTTTCTTTAGTGGGAAAAAAAGGAATATTGAGAAACACCTGAACAGACATTTTGCCCTTATAAGCAATTGGCTGGAAGACTTCCAATTCATTTTCTTTTTGATCTGCAGTAAAAAATTTGGAGTTGAGCACCAACACTTCACCTTTCAACCAGCCCGATTGCCGAGATAAATGAACAGACATTCAGAACTGCAGGGCCACAACTAGACTCCATAAATATTTTTTAAATATAGATGCAAGGGGCAGCATTGTTCCATCCCCAAAATACCATCAGAATAGCTAGTCAGAAAAATGAGCAGTATAAACAAATAAATCAGAATGCCTTGCAAAACCTACTATGAAAATAGGCAAGTATTAGCAACAAAAAGCTCTAGAACAGTCACAGAATTAAGTCACAACTCTTAAGACAGACAAACAGCGTTTCTAAATTAAAACACAAAAACTGACTAGCATTAAGTAGGTGCTGCTTCCCCCACACTCCACAAGGGCTGCACACACCAGCCTCCCCAGCAGTGGGGTGGGTGCAGCCTCCAGAGCCCAACCTTGCACGGATATCCGTGTAACATCACACAGACCTCGTGAAACTCGCCCCAATCTGCACATCAAGAATTGATGCAAAGTCGTTTACATGACACATGCATTTCAAACACATGAAATTCATTTCTGCAGGGTGCTGAGGACACTCTCCTGTGCCCCACAGAGCCGGCCCGGGCCGAGCCGCTCCGCCCGCCGAGCCGCCTGGGCTCCCGCCTCACCTGCCCCTTCCAAGCCGCCTGCCGCACTGGCTGTCCCTGCCAGAGCACCTGGACACCACCGGCCCTCCCCAGAGCCAGCACCTGCCAAATCCCAGCCATGCCTTCCAGCTCCAAAGTGCCACTATTGGACTCATTAACCACGTACACACAGAGATGGAGAGAGGGAAACTGAATCCAGGTTTGTACCCAGTCCCTGTTGTGACTCAAGCAATTACTTTTTGTACTTGTATTTGTTTGGCTATTTCTCCTTTTTTTTTTAAGTTACGTACACTTGATACTTCAGACAAAACACATTTATATTTTTTTCTCCAGAGCTATTACACTGGAAAAAAGGAAAGCTTCACCAGAAAGCAGATTCCTGCAACATCTTCCTTCGCTTTTCCTTTCCTTGATTATGTCTATTGCTACCAAAATATTTGCTTCCATTTTCTTTGACTCTACAAAGAATGAAGTTTCTTTTGTTAATCCTTGTATGAAATAGTTGGACAGGATCACCTCCTTCCTAAACAAACCTTCAGGTTGGGGTACTGGACAGCACCTTCTTCACCATCCTAGTTCCTCCTGAAATGCACATCTTTCCAAGTAGGAGAGTAGGTAACCAATGGCTGAGGGCAAAATGGTCTTGCAGATGTACAAATATCAAAGAACTCTGATTATGTAATTTTATGAGAGCTTATCACACAGTCCTTCACTAAAACCAGTTACTGTAGATCTCTCCTGCCAAGTGCAAGAGCAGCTCTAACATCCTTCACGAAGGCACGTGGGGCTCCATGTCTAGAGAACAGGCAGGTGTTTGAGACAGTCACCAGTCTGTTCACCAGCTACTGACTGCAGGCTCAGGCTTTGCTTAAGGCAAGCCCTGGCTACTGGCCAGCTCAGGAGCAGAAGAGCCATCACCTGACCTTTTGTAAGAGGTCAGGTCTCCCACAGCAAAATCACTCTTCTGAAAGATTGGTCCTTGGATATCGAAACAAATTCCTCACACAGGTGTAGAGATAAGACCCTTATTCATGGTTCTGCCAGCAGGATCCCAGCAAGGCATGCCATGTTCCACATGTCCAATCTACCAGATCTCCTGAATGCAGACAGGTATTGTAACACCTCATTTCTCAGCATCCTATGTCTGTTCAAAGATACTGGAAGTGGGAGGAACCTGACTTGTAAGGTAGCAACAAGACTATGTGACTAAAAAACAATACAAAAGCCTAAAACATCAGACTTCAAAAACAAACTTCCCTTGAACCTAACCTACACTTCATAACTGAAATGCAAAATTAAACAAACCTGGAAAAGTTTATTCACCCAGGTTTTTTTGGTGGTAAATAGAAATTCTTGGCTTTCAGCTTTATCTGCTCCAGTGATGGTGGCATAGCACGGTAAGGGAAAAGAGGAGGTACCACCCCCTTTTGAAAGGAACACAGACAAACTGACAGTCAGGTCAGGGAGGAACCTCACTTTTCACTGCTATGACACAGGCATCTTACAAGATTTTACTTAGTCAACACACCCAAGTACCTGAAAGATTAATAAACATTCTTTTCCTGTCAGTTCAAGACTACCAGAGAGGTCACAAGGCTACACTGACATCTCAAAGTCACCTATGTTAAATTTTGGATTTTGTGCCATATACTACATGTAACCATGTGCCAACCAGTGATCAAAAGTTATCAAATGGTGAATCAGCTCCTCAAGCATGTTATGCAGACAAAACTTCTTTTTCATAACATATTAACATTGCTGTACATTTCTACCAATAAAAGTATTAAATTTTTAAATACACTTGAGCAAAATTTAATTCCAGAAGTCACTGAAGGAGCTCCTCCTTTACCCCATGCATTCTTTTTAGAAAGGCCATGCACTGTTGCTTTGGCTACTACTCACTGTTTTTCCCCAGTGCCACTGATGCACAGCTCACTAAAACAGACAAGGAAAGAGCATCCAAGGAAATCACATCCAGTTCATAAGGCCATGTGACTAACAAGTACTACCAGCCTTTCAATACAACCACTTCCTTGGAGCCATTCTCATGCCTGTTCCATGCATGGTTTTGTCCTAGTGTGTTTTGGTTTTAATAACATAATTGGCTCTTTAAAGAAAAATCACCATTGCACATGAAACAAACATTAAGTTATGCATCACATAAAGATTAAAGATCTTTAACCACAAAAGATGAGTAGGGCATTAAGTTAAGGTACTGAATTAATAGTTAGCAAATTTAAAGCTTATAAGTGGCAGAGCTGTTAAAAAGAAAAGGAGGGGAAAATCATATGAAAGATCACTTGCTTTTTCAGAAATTCAGACAGCCTGATTTTTCTCCTTGTAAAATGAAACATCATTATTTACCTTTTTACTCTATCATAGCTAAGATGGAATTCAAAACGTACATAATTTTGCTGATAAATTGAAATGTCCTCATTTCCCAAATGAGAGGAACTTCAGCTGCATGAAAGAAGTGTTCTGCAAAATCGACCTGTGTCTTGACATACAGATCTGCAAAGCATTCTAAAAGAGAACACTCACTTGGCAGGGAACAAGAGTCAAGTCCCTATTTCCAAATCAATCACGTGAACAAGAAAGCCCAGCTATGCCTACACACAAGTGAGGTGCCCAATAGTAGAGTGTTATGCCCCATTTCATCCAATATCAACCAGGAGAAATGGCAGGCTCTCCCAATATTGTTTTATAGCTTGTTCATTACGTTATATCTCTAAAAGATGCAAGTGTCAATTTCAACATTTTCAGATCAAGAAAAAACAGGATCCAAGTCTCTCATTTTCTTAGGAACTGCTCCTAACTACAATAAACAAGTACATGTCTGTCACTGGTAGAAGATAAAATCCTATTACATTAAGAGTTCACCCATAAAAAAGAGATCAGTGCTTTGGATTTCCAGTGCACAGAGCTGACTGTACTCTAAAGCTCATCAATTCAAATATCCCACAGTGCTAGAATGCCCATTTCAGCAAGGTGGAAGCCTCAGTAAAATGCAGGATGACTGAATTTCTCTTTACATGTTTTGCAGACACAAGTTCTACTGGCTACTGGTTCTACTGTTAAAAACACCGTAAGCATTACTTCAAAAGTTGTAGCTGCAGAGAGACATCAAATGGATTTCCCGACTTGCAAATGCCTTTTTAATCACCTTCAGTGCAGCAGCAGGCCTGCAAGAAAATGCTTAGCAGAATCATAAACTTTGAAGGAGCCATACCAACTGAACGTCAGGGTTGGCAGTAAAAAGCAGGGTAGTGAAAAGCAACAACCAGGAACTAATTTAAAACAGCTTTCTCAAGACATGCCAAACAAGGAAAGACAAAAAAAAAATTGTCACTGGGCAGAGAGAGCTCTTTTCAGACAGATCAGCTTCTGAAGAGAGATTCTGGAAGAATCCCAAAGTTGTCATTAAAACCAAAAAGCTTCACTTCTTATACAAACTGTTAAGCCTTAGGCTAGGAGCGATTTTCAAAGCAGTGACACAGTCTGCTTTATTTTGCATCATTGTGAATAGATAATAATTTTTGGTGAAGTTAATGAGCAATATAAGCTGGAGAACAGGCTTTCCTTCAGTGTTCAGACTCACAAAATCAGAAAGTCATATGCAACAAGAAGTCATTCAAGCTCTCCTTTATTTAGAACAAGTGTTTATATTCATTGTAAGGGAGAGGTGCAGACAATGGTCTCCACAGTTTTCCTACTGTATCCCTTACAGATCTTATACAAACTCAATAAAAAATTGTCTGAAAAGTCTGTCCAGTCAGGTAACTGTGTCCCATGATAAGAGACACAGTGCTTAAATGTAACTGAGGGACTCTGGGCAGAAGAAATCAACCTTTGAGATGGTTCCTATCTCACAGGTAGGTGGTATGATGAAACTCAGGTGGCACCAAAGATGGTGCCCTTATACATCTACATCAAACAGGGAAAATACTGCAGGTTGGCCTTCAGATAATCTCTTCAGTATCTCTGCTACACATTGAATGTGTAGAAATACAGCACAAGTCAAAAACCTGTCTTTGTAACCAAGCTAACTTATGTATTAGCATAACCATTGGCACTTCCCCGAGGGTAACCTGGAGCAGTTCTAAAAAAGGCCTCACTTGTAAATAGATTAAGTATAAAAGGGCAAAGGGTATTATCCACTCAATGTTATGGATTCAAATATAACAGGAAAAGTTCAATATAAACTGGAAGATACAGGAAAGCCATTTCAAATATTTTCAAATATCACAGGAAGGACTCTTTTTGCTATTTTAACCTACTAATGTACAGTTCTCACCAAACACTTCCACAAGCACTAGAAAAAATATCAATTTTGGAACAAATTAAATTTCTAGATGAATGCTGGACAGTCTATACAGATTGAAGAGATGAGTTCCTTAATCATTTATTACTAAAACTAGACTAAATATTAATTTAAATCTGGTATAAAAACTGATTTTTAAATCATTCTTTTAGTCCATCTTTTTAAAAACATCTAATAGTGAGATACAAGCAATACAAGATATTCTAATAAATGTATTTCATTCTAGGGATACAATATGATAAGAGAACAGAAAACCAGGCAATTTTAGCTATATTCATGGGGTTTTCCTCCTCTCTGACTGACATTTACAAACTTGATCTTTAACATCTCTTGATTAAAACAATAGTTTTGATAATAATTAAGTGAATGTATTCGTTTTACGGATAATATATGACTATAAAAACTACAATTTTTCCACATCTTAGTAGGAATCTTAGCCATACCCAGGATCAGCTGCAGTATGAATAGAGTGTTTCATCAGTAATAGAACAGATGTTGACAAGAAAGCCCAATAGTGATCAATTCAGGAGCTACTCTAAGTCTTTAAATTATCTTTATTAAGCACAAAACATGTGCATTAATATCAGTGTTTTTATCAGACTGTTCCTTAAAAAATAAGGCTAGTTATTCTTAAATGTAATCCGCATTGCATTCTGGAAACAAAAGCGGGAATTTTCCTTAAAATCCCTCTTCATAAGGGAGGTACCACAATCGAGGAGCTCAGCAAGAGCATCAGCCCGGTGCAATCCCGCACTGACACCTAGTGAATGCTCGCAGTTAAGAAATCCTGTTGCTGTCTCCTCCCAGCCGTGCACAAGTTACCAACACACTCACACTGACAAGATGCTTCAAACACAAGGTTTCCCTTCTTCCAGTGAGGGAAACATCAGGATGTGCGGAACTCCCTGTACACGAGCATGAGAAGACACGCAGTACCTGACCAGCTCAAAAACGCGGTATGTCCCTGTAAATGAGCTCCTACTTTGTCTTATTTTTCATAAAGCACAGTGACTAGTGCTCAGTGTGGCAGTGAGAACAAGCAGACAGACAAGTTCTGAGACGAGATGGATTTTGCAAACCCCCAACTCCACTCAGGGAGTCAGCTGGCTCCACACACAGCACAATTGTTTTCTTTCCATTATGCAGCAGATGGTGCTGGAGATGATCTGAAAAGCCCTTAAACGTGAACGGCACATGCAGAGAAACAGTGGAGACTGCGACCAGAGGATTTATAGCCGAGAACAATCTGGGGTCAGCGATTATGTCATCACATTGTCACTCCTAATGTGTCTCAACAGAGATGCAGAAGCGAGCTGTTCGACCCATTCATCGAGCTTCATGCAGAATCGCCAGCCTCACATCCTCACCAGAAACAACAGAGAATTCCTGGCATTGTTACTCGACTCCTCTTATTCTTTAACTGCATTTCAGGGATCCCTTTTCCCAAACTTTTTGCATTTCTTCAGCCTAAAACCCAAGGTAGCAATTATATGTCCTCTTGAATTCTCAGGGAGCACTGGACAAATTATTCAATGAAGAACAGCACTGCCAAGTATTACAAGTAAAGCCAGAAAAACAAATGCCAAAATAAGCCTTCAAGCTCTTACAAGTGAGTTGAGGTTGTGTTGGAAGGCAGGGGAGGAGGGGCAATGTAATACACTGCCAGATGCTGTCCATCGCCATAAATCTTTTCCGACTCATGTTCAAAATTCCAGTTTTCACAGCCTGAGTATCGTGAATTTCCAAACAGAATGTTCCAGAATCACATACAGCATTATGAATTACAAACCTCTGCAGCCTGTAAGCATTTTTCCAATATTAGCTCTGAATTGATTTGGTGGAAGTTAGTTGGAAAAAAAAGTTAAAATTAGTCATTCCAGAAATTCTAGCTTCATTTGAAAATAAATTATGTGTATCTAGGGTATTCATGCTTGGCTCAGGGTGCTAGGCTCAATTTCTCTCTCATGTATATATGCAAGTTATTTTGTTACAGCTATAACCTACATGGGTGATAGCAGTAGTGAAAAGTCTTTAACAAATGTATATTTGGATTAAATGATTACTAAATACCAGGTTGCTCTTTCCTGTACAGTCCTTCTCCAGCAGAACTGCTTGTCCTTGGATGAGTTGCTCCACTTGTAGAGGTCAAAGTGGTATTTTTTCCTTTTCATTATTCCATAATAATCCCACATCTGTGTGTGGTGATAGTGGCAGGGGGAAACAGAGGTCTCCCAGCCCAAACCATGAAGACCTGCAGGCCACTAGCAACTGCCTTTACCTTCCAGATTTGCTTTTAATACATTTCTAAACTACCTATCACATGCCATGAGGATAAATTTCTTAGATTCAGAGGCTTTTACAGCATTAAATTATCTACTTGACCTGTGCTGTTTGTTTCAGCAAAGAGCATAATTCCCATTTTCTTTTTTACCAGTTACAAAGCAAAACAACTCAAACTAAACTGTGGGGTTATGGCATGAACTTGACACATCGGAATACTGGCTTCTGATTTTGGAATGAGTGCTCAGAAGGAAAAACAACAACACAGAAAACCTATCTAACTTAGAAAAAATTACCCAAGCAGAGGTACTCTATCAAGGCTTAAATTACAGTATTTGGTATTTGTGTTTGGTTCAGGATACACTCCCACACATCCCATACCACCTATGCTCATCTGAGATGGTGAAGGACAGACACTGAAAAGAACACAAAATTACTGCCACTGTTAATAAATTTTAGTTTGTGAATTGGGTGCAGTATTTCGAGATCCTTCAGTTAAAAAATCTAATGTAAGACTGTTAAAGAAGTAAGTATTTCATGAATGCATCTTGGAAACAAGTTCAAGCCCAAGTAAACATTAGCAGAAGCATGGCAAATCCTGAATAACTAAACTCTCATTGCTTTCAATAAGCATATACAATGTTCACAAATACACAAATATAGAAATTTCTAGGTATATACAGTGCTCTCCTGCTTGTTGAGACTGTATTTGGAGGACAACGTATTTTTCTATGCTATCAACACTAAGGCTTAACAATTTTTTGTAATTTCTTATACTATGTTAAAAATTAGAACAGGTAACTGTATTCTTGTCAAATAGGAATTCACATTTAGGTGTAAAAATATGGGCAAAACACAGATGTTTAAGGGGAGGAACCTGTGGGGGAAGAGCAGAGTGCCCAATGAGCTTTCAATGATCAAAATTTCTTCTGTAATAAAGAATATTTATACCCCCTCAAACCACTATCCTGCTTTGCAGCTCCAAAATCCTTGTTGCCATGGGAACTGCAAAAGAAGCCAGTTGTGACATAGCAAGGCTGTAGCAGAAACAAGTCTGCTGTGAAATGACCAACAGTCCAGGGTTTTGTATAAAAAATGCTTGACTATTTTCAACCTGAAAATCTTACTTTCAAAGGTTCCTTCCACAAATATCTTGCAAATTTTCACTAAAACCTGATCATATATATGACTTTGTTTATACCAAATGAGGAAAATCTGTATTTCATATCTAAAACATTCAGTGTAAAATACCTACTTCCATATGTGTCTTTTTCAGGTATATTTGGTACAAAGTATACATTAGTGATTTACATTACTACACTTTGTGCAGAGGGACTGAGCAAGCAGATCTCAGAAAAAACAGAAGATACAAAAGACTAAAGCACACACACACAAAATACTGCATAAGGCAAACCATATAAAGGAAGACTTCTAATGCAATTATACAAAACAATATTTCAAAGGTATACATGCAATTTGCCCTTTGTATCTGTTCTCACCAGGTAACAAAAACCAGTTCTTGATTACTGAAATAAAACCTCATGCCTTTTGAGAAGGCTGTTGGCAGTTCAAAGCAAAGTGAAAAAGCAGTGTCAAACCCAGAGTCATGCAGCTCCCCCTTGAACACAAACAGCTTGCAGAAGTGTGAATAAAAAACCCCAACAGGCTGATCAAAGGATCCATGTAATAACATGGAATTCATACTTTCAAACATAACCCTTTCAGCACCCCATTATATCTTATCGAGACACTAGATTTATTTCCCTGTCAAATATGTGTATGATACAGAATGTCTTGAGAACACCTTATGATAAGTACAGCACTGAAATGATGTGACCTTTAGGTCACATATGCTGACTTGTGACACAACAATGAAGGTGGGGAGAACCCCAAAGAAAACAGTTTTGTAAAACAGTTACCTGCAAAAGCAACCTCATACATTTAAAATACCTTCAAACTTGTAGCTACTTAAGTATCAGACTATGATTAACTTAAAAAGAATCCTAGGAAACTAGGTACCAGTCTTATCTGCAGACTGGCTCATGGTTCCAGATTGCTTTGCAGAACCATTCATTAGGAAATACATTCTTTTTTATCTGTTCTAACAACACTCACTTATCAGACAGCACATTATACAGAATGTATTATCACTGAAACTAATTAATTTTGATTACCTTCATTTCATCCCCCTCCCTGGAGGGCAGATAAGAGCAGCTATCTCCATTTTGGCCATGCCCACTCTCCTTTTTGACCTAGCCTGCACACTCTGGCACAGAACTGTACAGGTCTTGCAAAATGCTTGAACTAATCATTAAGTAACTGAGGATATTGAGAGTAATGGAAGGCATCCCCAACAGAGAGGGGAAAGGGAAATGCAACAGGTTTTTCTTTTTTGCCTGTCAAAGCCATAGAGCAAACAGGATGAGAGAGAGAGCAGCAATACCTGCATCTTTATTAAGGTCTGTAAAGGTATTTAAGGTATTTAAACTGGACTGAAGAGGTCAAGCAATTTACAACAAAGTGAACCAGTTTTACCTTTAAAAGGTAAAATTTTACTTTCAGAATAAGCTTCCTTAAATGGTTTGTGGGATAAGAAAGTAACTAATACAGTACAATGATGCATACTAGAAACAGCAAAAAACAAAGGAAAATAGTAAATCTTCTAGATAGTTTCACATGCATGTATCAGTCCTTCACTTAACACTTCATCTATTTGATGAATCTTTTTTCCAGCATGCTCTGTTTTTCTCAGATTCATACACACATTAGGAAGATGTCCTCACTACCAGAGACATCTGTGAGACTGAAAAGACTGATGTCTAGAGACACTGTGGAGTGCATGTGAGAGAGGGCAGGGGCAGGTGAGGCTGTGTATCCCAGCACTGCCAATTCCTGGCATGGGGAGGCAATGCTCCACCTCTGGAGCCCTAACACAGTTCCTAAGTGCCAAATGACCAAAGTCCCATCCAGGAAGGCCATGGGGTATTTAAGGTCCAACACAAAGAAATGAGATGTCTTGACCCTACATCCTTTTGGAATTTTTATCTGAATACCACTGGAATCCAGGAGCTGGTACTGATACACATCCTTTTCTGTATCTTTTCTGTCTTTTTTTCTTCTTCTAATTCCCTCTTCTTGGATTCTTTGAGAAGTTAAAACTGAACTGGCTTAGAGTTTGCTAAATAGGATGGGCCAAGTTAATGCTTTGAGAAGTATTTTATGTTGATTCAATGCTTCATTAAACCATTTTCAAAGTTTCTTTGATCTTCTAAAGTTGCCAATAAATTTTTTTTGTTGTTTTGAACTCTTGAGAATGCTTGTGGGTTTAACTTGGAGTACGTGAACAACTCTAAGCTCTTTTCAATGGCTCATCAAGTGAGTTGTTTGGGGTCTTCACAGCACTCAAACCTTCTTATTCTCTGGCTCAGTATTTCTCTAAATTAGTGTGCTGGTTTTAGCTGGGAGAGAGTTAAATTTCTTCACAGCAGCTTTGTAGCACAGGTATGGTGCTGTGTTTTGGATTTGTGCTGGACACAGTGCTGGTAATTCCAGGATGTTTCTGTGGCTGCTGAGCAGTGCTCACACACAGTCAAGTCCTTCCCTGCACCTCTCACAGCTCAGGCAGCGAGGAGAACAGGGGTGGGTGCACAGGGAGCTGGGAGGGGACACAGCCAGGACAGCTGCCCCCAGCTGAGCACAGGGATATCCCACACCACATGGTGTCATGCTCAGCATACAAACCGGGGGGAGAAAGGGGAAGGGAGGATGTCTGGAGTGACAGCTTTGTCCTCCCAAGTCATCATTCTGTGTGGTGGAGCCCTGGCTGCTCTGGAGAGGCTGAACAGCCTGCCATGGGAACTGCTGGATGAGTGCCTTGCTTGGCTTTGTTTGTCTGCACAGCTTTTCCTTTACCTACTGAACTGTCATTACCTCAACCCATAAGTTTTCTCACTTTTACCCTCTGATTGTCTCCCCCACCCTGCTACTGGAGTGAGTGAACAGCTGTGCAGCGTTTAATTGCCAGCTCAGGTTAAACCAAAACCATCAGTCACCATCAACCACCTGTGGAAGATTCCCCTGTAGAAAGTAAACCACAGATCAGCCCCATTCACCCCCCTTCACTTTGAAGAAACAGACTGATGTAGCACATCCATGCAGTAACATCTGTCTGTGGTTAAAGCAAGCTGTGCTACCAGTGTGACAAGTGCCAAACAAGGCTGTCTGCTGATCTGCAGCATCTCTACAAGGTCGTTTGTTTCCAAAATACAACAATTTACAATAGCAAATGTGTGCTGTAATACACATTACAACCTCCTGCAGTTGCTTATTGCATATTCCCTCCACAGTCATTGGGATGCAATCATAGAGGCAGGAAATAATTGTAAATTGTCATTAGAGCAACCTCACAGAAACAAAAATCTAAACACTAAGACACAAGACCTATCATAAAGATCAATTCACAGCAAGGTGACAGTGCATGCTGCACTCTTTTCACACTATTACACAAGTAATGGTCCCTATAGAGTGAAGAAATCAGTCTACATTCAATTCATTTACATTCCATATATGCTACTTATCTCAAAATACAAACAGATTTCCCAAGCTTCAACCAAACTTCTACAACATATTGCAGAAAGTTCTATTTATTTCATAGTAAAAGCTAAATAGACTAAAAAGCTTTATGATGTGTAAGAACACTTTAAATGAAACATGCTTAGTCACAAACTATCCACATTTCCTCCTTTTGCTGCACTTAACTGCAGTCGCTAAAACAAATTGTGATGAGATTTTTAGTGACTAGCTAACCCGAACTACTGTTCAAACAATAAACACAAAAATAACATATTGAAATAATAGCCACAAATAAGAACAGGCATACAAAAAGGGTAGACTTTTCCTTATAGTCAATTTTTTAAATCTGTATTTTAGAGTTTACTTTAGCCTGCTTTCCTCGGTAAGACTAAAAAGCACATAAGTTGTTCTGGAATCACCCTAGGGTATGTCATTTCAGCACCTTCGCCCTTGGGTATTTATTTATGTTGCCAATTTTCAGAGTAAACATACTGAAATTTACGAATCCCTTAGAGCTTTGTTTTTTTCACACACACCACACAAAAATCCAGCCTCCAGCTTGCACACTGATAAAGTAAGGGTGACAAACGTGGATACGAAATCTTTTATGGCAGATTTTTGTTAGCAGTCTTTCCTCAGTAAAACATACCCTCATTCAGAGCACTGCAATATACGGTGGGTGCGATTACCCATGAAGTGTGAAAGAACATGGGAAACTGATCATGTTTTGCAGCCTGGGGCAATCTGTTCGATATTTAGCTCTAGTAGCCCGGGTCAGCCGCTGCCTCTCACAGCTGGTTATCTTCCTGTCTACTTGGACCAGGAGATGTCTCAGACAAAGAATGAACTGGAGGGATGTCGTTTGAGAGTTTGCTGCGCTGGGTGGATATAGAACACAGTTTCCCACACAGAGTAGTACAGTCTTGCAGCCCCACCGGATCTATCCAGAACCACAGACCACACAGAACCCCCGGGACGTTCCCGTTTGCTCCGCGGTGCGGGGACAGCTGCGGCAGCGGCTCGGTCCGTGCCCAGCAGGAGCCAGGCCCGGCCAGCCAGGCCCGGCGGGCGGACCCTCGCACACCGCGGGGCTGCGAGCGAGGCCGCGGCTGGAATCAGCGTGCTGCGCCCGGGCAGCGCCGAGGGACAGCCAAAACCCAGGGAGCCCTAAGGGGCACCGCAGGCCACCTCACCTCGCATCCCTTGGCGCCTCTGGAGTCAAACCGGGAGAGACAGGCGAGGATCCAGCGCGGCGGGGGACAGCCGCTCTCGGGGTGACTCAAACGCACACGGCGGCGGGGTTCGTTCTCCTCCCCAGACCTCCCGGGCTGGCAGCGGGGCCGCCGGGCTCCACCGCCGCCCTGCGCTGGCAAACGCGCACTGCGCTTGCGGCTCCTCACCTGAGGCACCGGTATTCCAGCGCTTCCTGGCGCCTCCCAGGTTCGCCAGCCGGCCCCGCGCCGGCAGCCGCCGCCAGCAGGGACGCCGAGCCCCCGCCCTCCATCGCCGGCAGAGAGCGCGGCAGCGGCGCGTTCCCGGCTCCGGGGCGGGGTGACCCCGAGCGGCTCCCGCGGGCCGCTCCGCCTCCCCGGCCGCCCTGCGGAGCTGCTCGGCCCCCGCCTCCCGCCCGGCTCCCGGTGCCCGGGCAGCGCTGCCAGCCGGGCCGGGCCGGGCCGGGCAGCGGCGAGCGCTCCGGGCCGCGCACCCGCGGGGGAGCCCGGGCTGCCACAAGTGTTCCCAGTACAGCTACAGACTTGTTTACGAAACAAACAAAGGGAGGGGTACCCAAGCACAAGCATAGCTGCTTGTTGTTTGAGGCTTGTAATAATTCCTTCCGTTGTGCTAGTCTTCTGGTAAGCACAACCCCCTCTCGGACACATACTGATTATTTTCAGTCAGACAAACATCTTACTTATGAACCTGCAACTTTTTCAAGACCTTTCCCTTCACAAAACCAACCAAACCAATATGAAACTTGTCCCTTCATTACACTTTTTGGATTTTGTAATTTTTTTTTTTTTTTGGTTTATCTCATCTCTCCCTATTACACCCCGCCCTGCAATTGTTTTTTTACAGCTAAGGTAAAAAAATCTAACTGAAACACTGCAGCCTAAGAGCTCACTGCACTACTCATTTTTAGAGTCAACAACGTCAATAGACCATCAGTGGTTGAAAATCGTGCAGAGGATGGACAGAAGCACCATCCTGCTGCTCCCTTTGCAGGTGTTTCTGCTGGGGAGCACACCCAAAGCTCGGAGTTCCACATCACACATCTGGATACATCTGGTTTTCCCAATACTCTTCAGAGGATCTTATGTAGAGTGCATACCTGCACATCTATGATAAATATTAGAGTTTGTGCTTTTGATTTGTTCAGTGTAACCTTCAATGCAGTACTTTAAATTTACAACAGGGAGAAGTTCTTTTTAGAAATAGCACTCAAATATGACCGCTACCTTAAAGTTTCACTCTAATGTCACCACAAAATCATAAATTGTTCATATAAAATAATGAGATAAGTATTTTTTCTTTATAACACAAAGATAATTCTTCACTTCAAAAGAAAAATATAATTGAAGTGCTACATACATTCATGCAGCCTTGGTAGCTAGAGTCTTTCTTTAATATCTGTTTTTCTAGTTGTCTCAGAATACCTGATATGAAAAAGGGATTGAAGCATCATGAGCTCTTAGAGATTATCCTACTGAGATCCTGAATAGGATTAATAACCTCAAGAGTGTAAGTGCAAATCATGTTTAAGATCTTTCAGAAAGCATACAGCTTCAGGTTTGGGGTTTTTTTTCACTTTTCACAAATCCATTTCTAACACTTTATATATTAATATTTTATTTTCATAGCACCTCTTGATATGCAATTGTTTTGAGTAGGAAAAAAATGAAGACAAAACCATTAAATACAATAAAAAATGAAGTCTTTATTCTTTTGGCTCAACTGTAATGTGGTTTACTGTTCTTTATGGTAATAGCATTTTCCTGCATGCAGTTCACCGACACACAAGTCAATATTTTTGTAAAAGGAGGAGTCAACATCGAATTTTTGCTTGTGTAAGAAACACAAAATGTCCTGATGTGATCAATTATACAAGTTTGCTATTTAATTCCTGTGGAAAAAAAAAAAACATTGTGGATCCCATATTATATTTAGAACAGTTCTAGTGCAGCATGAATCAACAAGAATAAGAATAGTCTATGTAAACAAACACTGGTGAAGATTTCATGAATAAAAAGACTACCTTGAAACTTCTGATGCAGGCAGTGCTAGAATTTTAAACAAATCCTCCCCACCACATTTCAATTACAAGTTATATCTATTTGGAAGCAAGTGCATTTTGGACTCAGTTTGAAACTTATTTCACATTAAAATGTGTGCAAAAATACAGTACTAATAAAAAAGCAGAAACCTAAAGCTACCCCATTCTTTCCTTTGTTTCTTATTTTGTGAAGTTCTTGAATTAAAAAGTGCTATGGATAGAAAGTAATAAAAGTGACAGTAACATCAACCTGAAGATAATTCTCATTTCTTATTTTATGTACAAAACGCTGAAAAATAAAATAAAATGGTATTTTTTACAGTATTTATATTTTCTTAGAAAATTCTATCCATGTAGTTTTCAACAGATTAGGCAGTTTGCAACATATCCTGTACAGTCAGACTATGCACCGTACAGTAATCACTTAAAATTTTAGAATGCAAAGCAAGAAGCTCTTAAATAACTGCAAACTATTGCTTGATGTCGTGAAAGAATGATGACCAATTGAACAATTTATTTCACTTAACCACTGAGCTATGGCTTCCCATATTAGACTCTTAACAGTGGAAGGAGTAAAATTACAGCAGCAAAGGCAAGATAAACATGCATCAGTGATAGCTTCCAAACTATCTATAATGGTACAGAATACTTCATATTACCTGTTGAGAGCTTGCAAATTACACTTACTGTGGTACATATTTGATGCAATAAATATTGTGCACATGTCATTATTTGTTTGCTCAAACATGCACCACGGGATAAATTAACTATTTACATAGAGGGTACTTTTTTTAATCAACACATACAATGTCAACCTTGCTGAGAGCAGAAGATGGCTAAATGATACTGCAGGGTGAAGCAGAACAACTTCATAATCCTTATGTTTTGCAGGTTTTTGGTAAACTCAATTTCCCAAGGTCAGGTAAACTGTTTTCCACAGAAGAATACTTAGAAGTGGACTCTATGTCCCTTGGTAGAATTTTTATGCAGAGATTGTTCAACTATTGTTAAATGACTCATGAAAAAATAAAACATCTGTTCTATTATTGTAGACTCTATGGGACTTTACAGGCACATTAAGATTTGTCTGGATGAGATACTAGATGGATACTGTTATTAAGCACCTCAACATACAGAGCCACCCTGAAACATGGAAGTAGTCAGACTGCTGCTTTGTGCGAAGTCATGTTTTCCCATGCATGAACTACAAGTGCAGCATGCCTTCATGCAAATCACTCCTGTCTGTACATTATAGAGAATCCGAGAGTAGAACACCTGGTCCTCATACCCCCTTCCCCAACATAAAACCCATTTACAAAAATAGTCACATATAATAGTAAACAACCTGTGAATTAAAAAATGATAAGTTCACCAACACTGATTTTTGTAAAAATATGGCAAATGTGACTGTTGAAATGCTAACAGTGGATACAATTTTTGTACTGTGTGTTTCATGTTAAACACAGAGATTCATAGGTTTGCACCTTTTTTTTTTTAAACTGGTCCCTACAGTCTGGTTGGCCATTTTATCATCTCTTCAGCAGTGTCAGCTGGTACTAAAAACAACAACCTCCTGTCAAGATGTTACCCTGTTTTACAGAGTTGCAGTTTGATGACGAGGGGTCACTGTCTTGCTATAGGCACTGACCTTATATATATATAATTATATATATATCTATATATGTAAAAACTGACAGTTTGGCATGTACCTCCTACAGGAGTCCTGTTGACACAAATACATACTTTTTCAGGCTGTAAACAGTTTATTACAAACAGCGTTCTATGTTACTTTTTACTTTCCCTGCTGTCTTTACCTTTATCTTCTTTTTCTGATTTGTCTTTTTCATATTTATCCTTGTCTGGCTTTGTTACACTGTCATAAGAGGGTGGGGAGGTTGTGGATGGCGTCATATCTGTTTTTTCTGGAGTGGAGTTCTCATTTAGTTTATCCATAATCATATCTTCTTTCATGGGTAGATCATCTTCCTCTTTACCTTTATCCTGACTAAATATACATGATACTTTTTTGACTTTTACCCTTAAAAGGTGACGTCTGTAAGCACGCTGAATGATGACAGCAGACACCTCCTCCTGCTTTCGTTTCAGTGTGGTTGTAATTGGTTCATAGGAGACTTTAGAAGGATTGGCTGCCATAAACCGATCTTCCATCTGTATTCTGAGGGCGTCCATCTCCCCACTTTCCCCCAACACACGCTTTGTGAAAGCAAACAAGATGTCAAGGCAGTGAATTCTGTCACCGCTCACCATGGGCAGGTCCATTGCAATAAGCTGGACTTTGTTTGGTTTTGCTATGAGAAGAGGTGGGTCTAATGAAGCTGCAAAATCTGATAATTTACTGAACTCTATGAATTGTGTTGCATCGGGATCAAACTTCTCCCAGACTTCATAGAACATCTCAAAGTCATCCTCACTCAAGGGTTCAGCGCTTTCTTCAGTAGCAACACTGAAGTTCTCCAAAATCACAGCAATGTACATGTTCACCACTACCAGAAAGGATATGATAATGTAGCTGACAAAGAAGAAAATCCCAACAGAAGGGTTGCCACAGTCACCTTTCACAGAGCTCCCTGGATGATCTTTATGGGGGTCACAGTCTGGCTCCCCACTGTTCAGAATTGGGGCGAGCAAACCGTCCCAGCCAGCGGACGTGGTGATCTGGAACAGGCAGATCATGCTGTTGCCAAACGTTTCAAAGTTGAACATGTCATCAATCCCAACTTCCCTCTTGACATAGGCAAAGTTGGACATGCCAAATATTGCGTAGATGAACATAACCAGGAAGAGCAGCAGCCCAATGTTGAACAAAGCAGGAAGAGACATCATCAAAGCAAAAAGCAGAGTGCGGATTCCCTTAGCGCCTTTAATGAGGCGCAGGATCCGACCGATCCTGGCAAGTCGGATGACTCTGAACAGTGTGGGAGATACAAAGTACTTCTCAATCATCTCAGCCAAAAACATACCTAGGAAAAAACAAGTTAAATCAGTAAAGAGTATCATTACATTTAAAAACCACTGCTAAAGATATATTCTACAAGGATTGTAGAACTTTAAGAAGAGTAGGATACTTAAACAGATTTTTAGGAATTAGCCATTCAGGTTTCTTTACAAAACCTTTGTGTTTAGTATACTGTTTTAGGACAAACTGATAACTAGTGTATGTATCTTAGCAAAGTCTGAGTTCAGATCTCTTTTGCTTAATTGTAACAAAAATAATCTCAGTTAATCTGAAGAAAGATCATATGCACAGTATTATTAAAAATCCATGTAATCAAGTTAGGTTATTAAAAAAAATGTATATTTGAAGAGAACTGCATCTTCTTAATCATACATAAAATAACTTAAACACAGGTTTATTAGTAATGACACAGAAATTCCGAACATAAAAAAACTGATAAAAAGGTTTGTTATAATTCACAGAAAAATTTAAAAAATTCAACATTGTATTGTGTGCCTCAAAGCAGAAAAATTACTTTTTTGATACAAAAATACCAAAACTGATTTGCACATTAAGGAGTACTTAAAAGTTAAAAAACCCACAATTTTTACTCAAGTTCTTTCAAGTTTGCTGCTCCAGATAAAACAAAGATTAGTGGAGCCGTTATTTGTTACCACATCAACTTCAGCTCTGCTTACCCAGTGTTCACTCCAGCTCAGGCACAAAGCCCTCAGGATCCAATAAAACTGAAGTAAGCAAATGGTTTTACTCTGCTCTCTGGGGTGCATGCATCCTACCCTCATAGTAGTCCCACACAGGTTTTGCTCTTGGATTTTGGATGGCTGGAGTATTTCACCTGCAACTGCCACTATACGTTTATATCAAAATTGCCTTTCATAGGCAATAGGAATCTCTGCTGATTTCGAAATAAAAATCTAATTTCAACCAATATATGAGTAGGAGTGTGTGAAACCTCTTGCTGAAAAACTTCTTATTTTTCAGATATCCTGTAGATAAGACTTTCTAATGACAAAGTTGAACCAAAATATAAATAGATTTTGCACACCAAAATATTTCCATTTTCACAGAATTAGACATTTCATAAAAATTAGTTGCTCTTACCTACTATGGAGAGAATGACAACCACAAAATCAAAAATATTCCAACCTATAGTGAAGTAGTAATGACGAAGTGAAATCAATTTCAGGACAAATTCTCCAGTGAAAAGGACAATGAACACCAGGTTAATCCAATATAAAATGTTTTCCATGTCTTCACTCTGATCATCTGTTTCTACCATCATTGTGACCATGTTAAGGCAGATGAGTATCATGATACTGATATCAAATGCTTGTTTTGTTACAAAATCAAAGACCATGCCTTGGAATTTGTTCTGTTGTAGCAGAAGAAAGAGAAAAAAAAGGTGTTTGAGATTAACAAGGCTTTTCTTATATCACATATGTTTTTTAGCTTACAACTTATTTCAGCCAAAGGCATAATAGAAAATAATTCAATTTTTAAATAGATGCAAAAATAACAGAAAATATTTTTATTCTTACTGCTGGTCGTGGTATAGGCTTTTGTGGTTTCTTTGAGCCCAATTTTTTCATTGCATTGTAGTATTTCTTCTGTTCTTCTGTCATAAAAATGTCTTGACCTCCAAAGTAAACCCAAGAGACAAAAACTGGTTACAATCATGTACCTTTATTGACTACTTATAAATAATAATCATTCTTATTCACATTCTCATCTGTGGGAAAATTTAGGACAGACATAAAAATCCTATTTTATGGTTTTTATATCAAGTATTAAGCTACAGAAAATGTTGAGTTTAGCAGCTGGAATACTGATGCCTTTTCAGGAAGTATTAACAAAGCACAAAGACTAAAGAGGGTAGGATTAAAGAGGATAAATTGTTTATTGTCAAAGTTCAGAAATCTATACTGCTGAGCTGTGTGGCATGAAGGTAGTATAGCAAAGAGTTTTTATAGCTACATTTAGCTATTTCAATAGTTAACCTTTTTATGAGTCAATTAAGGCTCCAGTCTCAAGTCCATATCTTTACAAAGATATTTCATTAACCATGGAGAGTCATAGATTGCCACTTTTCTATCAAACCCTCATCAAGTCAAATTATAAGCTTTAATAATTTAATGTATTTACTATGTAATGCTCTTAACTAACTTGTCATTAAAAAAGTTATGAAGAAAGTTGTCATCAGTGAACCAAATACAAGAATTTTTTAATGTTCTTTTCAGAATAACAATGAAGTACTTATCTTCTTTTTCTGCTGGTTGAAATTGTCTATGATGACACCAATAAAAAGGTTCAAGGTAAAAAATGATCCAAAGATGATAAAGATGACAAAGTAAAGATACATGTACAAGTTGTCTTCATACTTCGGCTGATCCAAAACCTGCAAAAAAGGCATAGAAAGTCCACATTAGTTTAACAGTGAACACAAAATACCTGCTGGATAGAATTTAGGGCTCTATCACTGTGACCTTTGGTTCTTATGGTCAAATCCTGACATATCTTTTAGTGACCTTCAATCTGCAAGAGGTTACATTCTTGAAAAAGGACTTTTCTATCAAACCTGATATTTCATTTAAAAAAATGTGACTGGCATGTACGAATGAAGAATAAATACTGAAAATGCAATTGGTTTAAACTAGCAAAGTTCCACCTGTCTGAGTGTACAGACAACCAGAAACAACAAGTTTTACACCTGCAGAATTTTCTGTAAATATTGTGGGAGGCCGGTGTTGTGGGCTTGTGGAGATTTCACTGCTACAGGCACTTAGGAAACTGCACAGGATTATGGAAGAGAGGTATCCAAGCCATGTTTAGACACAGCATATTTTCTTGGTATAGCTATTCACTTTCACACTTTACCAGTATAGCTTATTCAATTGTCTATTTAGAACTAGAGGCAAACTTAACACCAAAGGAACAAAGGGCAGGCCAAAGGGTAAGAAAATGCCCAGGTCTAATCAAAAGTAAGCACTGTGCCCTAAAGAAAGGAGTCAGGCAGCTTGCAGACCACAATGAAAGTCTTAACTTTCGTAACTTGATAAATAAGATGAGTATTACAAAAAAAAAAAAAAAACCCAAACCCCCCGTGTACCGGTGTCTGTTTCCAAATATAAAGAACAGCTCAATGCATAATGAGACGAAGAAAAGGTATTTCAGGGCAATGGTAAATGTGTTGTAAACTGAGGAATTTTGACTCAAGTGTACCACAGAGAACATGGAATCCTTTAGGACTGCACATCTGCTTTCCTCATTTCTTATATTTTCCCCATGGTTTCCATTTTCTTTAACAAGAAAATTATAGTAACTCTTTGTTCTTTCATTTTTACTGTAATTTCTGAAAGATGCTAAAATTATATTCTCAGATCTTGGAACTCATACAATCAAAACAAATGGAGTCAAGGGACTATACTTACATTACGAGAATCCACAGCTGCATACATGATATCCATCCATCCTTTAAATGTAGCCTATAAAAGGAACACAGGTGTTTAGGTCACACTTTTCCTGGAAAATGGCTTGTCAGAAGCATATTTTCGGAGCTGAAGACTAAGTGTCTTTAGTACTCATCACAGAAACCAGCATTATCTTCTATTGAATGTTTTATTCATGTACAAGAATTGGAGGCCAATTCTAATATCTGACTATAGAGGACACAGCATCCATTAAGAACTTTTGTCTATTATGAATTATATCTGATGCAATTTTTTTCTTTCTGTGCATGAGCATTAGAGGTTTACTTGATACAGATTCAATGCAGCTAAGGTGGTTTTAATTCTATTTCATAGAAAGAGAAATAGAAATTAAGGACTGGTGACTTACCACCTGGAGCAGAGAAAGGTAACCAAGGCCTACGTTGTCAAAGTTAACCTTCACGTTCTTCCACCGGGCAGTTTCATTGTTTTGGATGAGCTCCTCACATTGACTAAAGTTGTTAATTTGGCTGATATCAAATCTCTCATCGGTTGTAGTGTTAACACAATAGTAAAACTTTCCGGCAAATAGATTTACTCCCATGATACTAAATATCAGCCAGAATATAAGGCAAACAAGAAGCACATTCATAATAGATGGAATTGCTCCTAACAGGGCATTCACTACAACCTGGAGTACAAATGAAACCAAAGAGAGACACTGTAAGAACACAGGTACCAGGATCTGAAGCTACAAATGCTACAAATCAGCCTCTCTCAAATGTAACATGCTATTATAATTCTAATATCTGTGTTACACTTCAATTGTTGAGAGTAACAAGTCAGAAAAGCAGTATAGAGAAAGATCAAAGATTAAATGCCAAACTTAATACAAATAGTAGGAAATGGCAGATTTAAAAGAATGGGTAAAATAAGAACCAGAAAAACAAACTGGGAAAAAAAGAGAGAAAAATAGTATTTATCAGTACTTTTTAGAATATTTACTTAATGTATGTCTGCAAAACTATAGTCATTATAATCATTGACTGAACAAAAAAACCCCAAATTTTTAATACTACATGTTTCCTGGATAAACAAATCCAAGTACAAATCTATCACTGAGCAAATTTCTAATTGAAATTAACTCTGAGTCTTTTTAAAATCAAAACCCAGTGATGTATGCATATTGCTTTGAATGCTTACATACAGAATCAGAAAAGTAGAAATGTTCAAACCAGGAAAGCTGTGGAGTATCTGAACACACCAGAGCTTTTAGTTTTCAGGCAACTGGCAGATAAAACTTGAAAAAGAGACTTGATTTAATTACCAACTGAATTTTGGGAAAAATCAGGCTTTGGGAAAGAAAAATGCGAACATGAGTTCATGTGTGATGATGACCAATGATTAAAATCATGCCAGAATGAAAACAAAACACTAAGGAAAATAAATTTTTGGAGAAAGTAGGTCCGTTATGAATGAGAATTATTAATTTAATGATGGAGTTGATGATGCTAAATTAGTTAATTCACATTTTAAATCTCTCTGTAAATAACTCCAAGAATATAAATTGAATTTTCTTAGGTATAGAGCACTGTCACCAACTTTGCCAAAACAACTGAATAGATCCTTAAAACTTAGTGAAGTTTGCTTTTTTGTTTTTTTAATGCAAAAAACTAGCTATTACTTTGATGGGTTTTTTATAATACATTTTGTTTATATTATGTAAGTACAAAGACAGATCCTCCAGCATAATAAACTTATTGTTTCTGTTTGAAATACAAATGTAGTGAAGGTCTATGAAGTATTTTGCCATTAAAGTTGTATCTGCAACTAATATCATCCATAGAATCAATTAATTATAAAATTAGTCATCCAGGTAGATGGGCTTTCATTTCTTGCCCTTTTACAGAAGAGAAAACAAACCTTTGAATATTAAGATAAGTGATGAATCACCATCATGTGTACTATAAAGTAGAATTGGGCTGAAGGAAAGGAGAAATCACTGTTTTACTTTCAGGGCCCCATTCCTGCCAAAACACTACCTCTTTTAGGTGATACATAATTTGGACAACATTTGGGAGTCTGTAGGACTTCAGTGAAATTGTTATACTTAAATTTAGGAACTAGATCAAATGAAGTTGCTTTCAATACAAACTACTCCATGCCTTTATAAAAGCACAGAATGGTGCATGAAATCCAAATCTTTCATGCTTTTTTGTTTGTTTGTACCTTTTTACCCCACATATTGTAAATCAAATGTTTTAATAAATGGTTATTTCTAGTACTAAAATGTAAAACAAATCAGAATAGTTTCTTAATCATACTAAAAATCTCCTTAGCAATGCCTGTTACAAATTAATAATGAAAAGTAATATAGAATTTTATAAGTCAGCAGCTGGTAGAGAGGATTCCCTAACTGATGGATAAATCTCTTCTGACTATTTCAACAGTGCTTATGCCTTATGTTGACAAGCTTGTACTCAGCTCTGTGAACTACATAACTGTAGAAGGCCATAAGACTTTGTTCAACCTAAGCAAATGAATAGTCTAATAACAATGCTGAATTAGTTTAAATTGGAAAATCATGAACTCACTTATGTTTACAGCAATTTGACTATAATAATAAATGGCAAGATCATTTTTCCCCAGTTTGGGAATATTTTCCAAATATATTATTATTTTTAAATTGAAAGTTATCTCAATTCTTGTACTCAAAAAATATAAGTAGATTTCTTAAATGTAATAATATCATCCATCAGGAATGGCTCTTGATTTGTAAAGGGATAGTTAATGAAGTGAAAATATTTGTCCTCGAGCTTTCAGTCTCAGTACACCCAATAATTCTGTTCCTGATTCTGCTGCAGCTGCAGGTCCAGTCATGTTCTTTCTTTAATTGCTCAATTTCTACAGCTGACCTACTTTCTCTGGTATTAGTCTGAGTCCTAAAGCTATAAAGAACCAGCTTGTGATACAAATCATTTGAAGACACTCAAAACACATGGTTGAGCATCACTGGAAACACTGATCCCAGCACCTTCCAGCCTCCACTGGTAGTAAGGGTGTGAAAAAGGGGGCTAGGCCTGACAGCAAATGAAAGCAAGGGAAGTGCAACAAAGACATCAAACCCCTTGGTTTTTAGTTGAGAGGGAAAGGTATTAATGCCTAGCACCTGTAGTGGAGAGCATGGACATATTAATTATATTCTCATAGGCTATTAAAGTATAACTTTCCTAACAATAACAGTGGTGGGAAGATGCGGGGGGGGAAAAAAATCATGTTTTTCATGGGGCAATTTCTTTCTATTGATTACTAGTTCAAGCAGGTACAACTCTAAATCCTAGAGAATAGTATATATATAAAAAATTCATATGTATTTAACAGAATTTCCTGCTTGTATATGGGAAGTATAATGCTCAATGGAAGTAAATTTAAATGTCTTTGAAAATATATGCATTGTACTGTATTGCCATATTTTCAGTTCATACATGATAAACACCAATGGAACGATTGTGCTATGAACAGACATCTTGAATTTCCAAGTATCAGACCTTAAAATGTTCTCATACTAATCCCTTTGTCATCTTGAGCTACTGTATTTATTTTTAAAGACACTAAACTTGGAATTAATTATTTTATGTAAGGCAAAATTCATTACATTCATTGGAATATTTCAATGATTAATTGCCTAACTAATGAAATTATAGGTCACATTTCTAATCTTAAATAATCTACTACCTTTTTTTGTATTTTTTGCTAAACTCATAAATCTTTTCCTCATCTGGGTATTGTACAAAGAGAAACAATTGGCAGATCAGGATCCAATCCATAGGTAAAGTTTACACCAACACAGAAGTAATGGAATTGACAATTACTCATAAACCTTCATGACAAGGTTATTGGTCTTTTCCTTGCAACAGTAAATTGCCACTTAGGCAATTTTATACAAACTTTGAAATATTTTTATTTTGGGTTTTTTGCTTTGCTAATCATTGTAATTTTTAAAAAACCCCAAGAGTTAATGCGGTTTTAGTGAGAGAATACTGATGCTTTATACAGGCCTTACCTCTGATATAAACATCCCAAATTTTCAAATTTGCTTTAGTAAAGGTCCAGAAATTTTTTGGAGGGAAAGAAATGCTATTTCCTGTTTGAATTTATAACATTTCATCAAAACCCATTTCCTTTCTGGTTGAAGTGTCTTCTCTTTCCACACACACAGAGGATGACATTTTCTTCAGAAGCTCACTAATTTGTAGTTGACTTACAAATTAGTTAATCAGCTTATCACCTGGGGTGCCAAAGAACACTGATCACAGAAGGGAGCTCACACAAGGATCCCTTTTAATTAAGGCAGTAGGGTTCCAGATGAGGTGCATCTGCTGATGCCCACTATGGCAGTATGTCCAAGAGAGACAGATGGACCCTGAAGGTGTAAGCCAGACATCTTCCTATGGCTGGAGCTAGAAATATCTACCATATCTGGTTGTTCACTATTACCCTGAGAGAAATATTTCTAGAGCTTTCAAGTCATAGCAGAGTGCATGAGGTCTTTGTCCATTTCAGTGCACTAAAGAAATTATTTTAACTAATTGTGACTTTGCACTGAGACAGACTGAATGTGCCCTCTTGGGCAGCTGAGGGTCTCAGCTCTGGTAACTGACAGTGATAACAAACAGCTGGGGACAGTAACTTCTCAAACATACCAGAAAAAGTCTAATATGTTTTCAGGCTGCCTAGTGCTCTATAGATTATAATCGACAGTTTATAATCAATGCAGAAAACAGTAAGCAACCAGAAATCATAAAAACAGCTCGATCTCTGATATGCTAGAAAAGTTTTCTTAAATAGAATGCAATGGTTTCAATATGAAAGACAGAAGGTATTTTAATAGTGCCAATTTACTTCTTAACATACAAATTAATTGCAAAACTTTTACTTCTAAAAGGCATTCCCAATGTATATACAGAGAATAGCATGTTAAAAGATATAGACTATATATAATTGTCTAAACTGGTACAAAATACACATGTGCACGCATACATGGTGTATGTGCACACACTGTTAAGAGGAAGTGTTGGAGTTTTTTTTAAACTGTTCTGACTATAGCAGGATGTGTTTGTATAGATTAAATCAGTAATATTGAATACATCCATGCAGTTGATAAAACCTTGGGCCTTCCATGAAAATATGAAAAATGGTGAAAGGCCAAGGAGCCTCATTAAGTGTAACAATATGTGCAAGTACACATGAAGTCATATAAGCAGATGAAGCCTTTTGCTTATATGTTAGTGATAAATGTGAAATATATAGGATGGTAGTGTAGCATTTCTGCATGGATTGGTTGTTGATTGTTCTGCATGCATTGTTTCCGTGGATGCATGCATTATTTCGGATTCTTTCACGTTGTCTTACCCTCATCCCTTCAAATCGCGACAAGGCTCTTAGAGGTCTCAAAGCTCTTAGTGTCCTAAGGGATTTAATCGCACCAAGTTCTGAGTAGCCCAAGGCATTGGCTGTTAAGCTAACCAAAGAGACCTACACAAAAACAGAAAGGCAATATTGCTCATTCATCTTTATATCCTCCCGATACATATGGTGGGAATGATGTGTGCCCTGAACTTCTCAAGAAGATTCAAGGCTGGACCTCTTTCTCCAGGAAACCATCTATAACGCAGAAAAATCTTTATGTCAGACAAAGTAGAATATAAGTATATTCTAGGTACCTGTTGCTGAAATCATGTTGGTAGAATGGTATAAAAGTGCCTTCGATATTCACATAAACCAGTCAACATTTGGTGGGATTTAAAGAAAAATGAAGCCACATGCAAAAACAAAACACCCAAAAGCTGGGTGAATTGGAATGGACAATTTAGGTCAGGACTTCCCATGGTATCTTCAGAACTCGATGAGAATGTAAACGCTCTCAGAAACCACATCCAGACCTCTTTTTTGTTCAAATGTAACTTTCTAGTGTCCAAAAAATCTTATTCAACAGTCATAGCTACCAGTGCTGCTCGGATTTAACCACACTAATCAAGACTGAGAACCAACTGTTTGTTAGACAATGGTAGAAGCTTCACTGTTAGGCATATCCACACTTCATTACATTCCCTGTGACTCCTTTAACCACTTCATCAATTCTGGCTTGCATAACGCTGGTCTGGTCTGCAGGCAGATGAGTAAATAAACTAGAATAGCTGTAAAATAAATAATACAATTATCTTTCATCAATAATCCTTGGCAATGTTTTTCTAATAGCCATTGGGAAGCAGTGGCCCTAGTAAATAAAAAATTTAACAAATCACCTTCTATTTCCATCCATTCCATCCTTCCCTTCCATCCTTCCTGTTCTCTCAATTCCTTCATTTTCAGATTGTTCTTTTTACTTTTTTATTTCAACCCCCTAACTATATATTAAAAAGAATGCTTCAGATATTATTTTTTTTATTTAAAAAATTGCACCAAGGTAAGGTTGCCATAGAAAATGAATAAAATTGACATGGAAAACTAATAAAGCTATTTATAAGGGTCACAAAAATAATTTAATTACAGATTATCAAATAAGAATTAAATATTTGCTGATAAATACAAGCTCTATTGATCATGGCAATTTACATATTGGATGATTGAGCCAATATATGTTTTACAAAGGTAATGAATGACTCGATCATAAAATGCTATATAGTTATGCCTTATCATAGCATTTGCAATTCTGGTCTGGATTTACAAGGTATAATGTTTTCCAAGCTCTGGGTAGTAAAGATGCCATGATCTATCATTGTGGTTTTAGGGAGATATTTAGCAGTTTTTATAAAATTCTGGTGCTCTTTGTAATGCTCAAATAGGTGGTTTGAGACATACTCTTAACTTGCATTCTATGGGAATTACATCTGTGGAACTGAGAGATGCCTATTAACACATAGAGAGGTAAGTCAGGCTATTGGGGATGGAAGGGAAGTGAGTATCAGCTATATGGCCAAAGATCTTTTGCTACCTAGTACTTTATATATGCACTTCTCACTAGGTCTCCTTCAGACAATATGCATCTCCTCCTTGGCAGGGCAGCCTTTGGAAAATCATGTGGAAACCCACTCTAAGAGGGCTTATCTTTGGTCCTCTGAAGTGCCTCATTGAGGTCACCCCCATAATACAGTGAAAAGTGCAAGGGTACTGAACAGTTCAGTGGAACTGATAATTCCTTTCATATTGCACAGAGTAAGTGACAGGACACTTACAGTAATTGATTAGAATATTAGAAGCAGTTTAAGAAATTGCTTCCATATACAAAAAAAACTGAAGAGGATGAACAGCATCTTCTCTATACCACCAAAAAAAAGATAGTAAAAAGCATCATTTCAAGAAAGAATTACAACTAGAATTAAAACTAGAGAATTTCAACAAAGTACCCCTCGACAAATAAGTATATTCAAATATTTTTTTTTCTATTTGGAACAGAATTATAAACCATAGCATCACAGCAGTTAAAATAGAAGTTTTGTTGAATAGAACAGAAATCTTATCCTGAAAATACACTATTCGGATTTTTCAAGCCTGTCATACAGGACATGAAAAAGAATACATACATCAACAATCAGGAAGTCCAGCCAGCACCATGCATTAGTGAAATAGGTTTGAAAGCCATAAGCAACCCATTTTAAAAGCATTTCCAGAATGAAGATATAGGTGAAAACTTTGTCAGCATATTCCAGCATGGTCTTGATAGTTTTACGTTGCTCTATGTAGATATCTTCAAATGCCTGTGAAAAAGATTTTTGAAGATTAATTAGAGGTCTTCACAATTTGCAGTGTTGTACAGGAATGGCCAGGAAAAAAATCTGAATTTAAAAAATATACATGATGATAAGGCATGTATCTTTCCCTGAAGTATAACTTTGGTTTTCACTTAATACTTTTCATAAAGCTGGGTCCAAACTGAGTTTACAGCTGAGTTGAAAAGTGATATACAAAACTTACTGTAAGACCATTCTTCTAACTTCATTTTAATTTGTTTCCATGGATAATGTTTGTGTGGCCAGGTTTTGGTACTGGGAGGAGCTAGAGGGATGGCTTCTGTGGGAAGCTCCTAGAAGCCTCCCCAGCCTCCAGGATAGCCAAGGGCAGCTGGCTCCAGGACAGACCCACTGCTGGCCAAGGCCAAGCCAATCAGTAATGCCCCTGTGACAATATATTCAAGAAGGAAAAAAAAAATATTATTGCACAGATAGAATTGCAGGCAGAGAAGAGTGGAGTGAGAATATGTGAGAGGGACAGCTCTCCAGATATCAAGGTCAGTGGAGAAGGAGGGTCAGGAGGTGCTCCAAGCACTGGAGCTGAGACGCACTGCAGCCCGTGGTGAAGATCATGGTGAAGCAGCTGTGCCCCTGCAGCCCATGGAGATCCACAGGGATGCAGAGATCCATCTGCAGCCTCTGGAAGAGTCCCAGGCCAGAGCAGGGGAATGCCTGAGAACAGGCTGTGAATTTGTGGGAAAACTGTGCTGGAGTGGGCTCCTGGCAAGGACCTGCAGAGCATGGAGAGAGGAGCCCGTGCTGGAGCAGGTGGCTCAGTAGGACTTGTAGGACCAGGAGGACTGGATCAGGCTGTGCCTGAAGGACTGTACCCCATGGAATAGGGACCAACATTGCAGCAATTTTTGGAGAACCGTTGCTTGTGGGATGGACTCACACAGGAGAAGTTCATAGAGAACTGTCTCTTGTGGAAGGGACCCCACCCTGGAGCAGGGGAAGGACTCCTTTCCCTGAGCAGTGGCAGAAACAATGTGTGATGAACTGGCCACAACTCCCATTCCTTGTCTACTTGCACTGCTGGGGGAGGATGCAGAGCTGGGAAGGAGGGAGAGATGGGACGAAGGTGTTTTTAAGATTTATTTTACTTCTCATTATCCTGCTTTGATTTTGTTAACAATAAATTTAGTTATTAGCCCTAGGCTGAGTCAGTTTTGCCCATCAGAGTATTTGGTGGATGATGTCTCCTTGGCCTTATGCTAACCCATAAACCCTTCATTATATTTTCTCCCCACTATCCAGATGTGGAGTTAGAGAGCATCCTTGATGGTACCTGGCATTCAGTCAGAGTCAACTCACTACAGATAGCAAGAGCCTATTAACACAAGTATTTCCCTTGTGAGAGTTACAAATTTATATTAAAATTATATGAGAGATTTAAAAATGACTCTGTGATACAGCATTTTTATGTAATAATTGAAACCAAACTATGCACACTAACCCACAAAGCAATCCCAAACAGAGAGAACTGTCTTATCAAAAGAAAATGTAAACATTGACAGAGAACCATTGTGCATTGAGCCAAGTGTAGAAAGAACATTATATTCTGCTCTTGCTATGAGAAACTAATTACTTCAATACATACTCAGTGCACCTGATTTAACACCAATCTGTAAAATATCTGATGGAACTATGTTGGCACCTACCTCTTCAGTTTGACAATTTGAGTTGCTGCTGATAGCTCAATTGTGTTTTTATTTAAATGTGTATTAAAAAAAAAAGCTATTACCATCAATATTAACACATGAGAACACCCGTCTGATAAAACTAACTTCTTATTTCCATTAACACTGCATTTTGTACTTGCCAAACAATTTTTTTCACAGCCCTCAAGAAAATTCTTACATGTCCTACAATGTATGCCAAATAATTGCAGATACAGATTTATATTAGAACATTCATTAATTGTATATCAAATTCTAATTTGTCACTTGCAGCTATGTGATTAACTGCAATTTTAAATGCTTGCTGTTTAAAATCATAATAGTCACAATTGTTCCACACTTAATTTACCAGAGCACCGCTGCTGAGAAGAATCATGAAGACTATGAAGGTCTCAAACCAGTTGTGTTCAACAATCTTGTAGCAGGTTTTCCTAAGATTCCACCAGATTTTCCCCTTTCCTTCTTCTACACTGACTTGACAGCATTTGAATCTCCGTACACACCCTAAATGTGATAATAAATTTTGAGATGTTAGAATAAAATAAATATTTATTAGGAATCCAATGGGTGATAATAATCTGACTTATTTCAGTGCTACTGCATTAGATCCTTATAATTCCTCTTTGAGCATTTCTGTTCAGCACTTGAATTTAAAGCTATTTACAGTATCTTTCACAATACCTTCCAAAGAGAAAGAGAACACTCAAGAACACAGGAAATTTTTGGCAGCAACTCTGAAAGAGTTACTAACACAAACAGATATTACAACTACAATCACTAAACTTCTTTGGATTTTGAATAAAAAGAGAATCCTGCCCAAGTCAACACAATTAGGTCCGTTTATCTTGCCTTTATTTTGCTTTGCCTACCTTCTGTAAAACAAGCTTCTGGCTCTAGAACTTCTTCAGGTTCTGCTTCTGGCTGTTCACCTTCTGGAGGCAGTCCAATATCAACTGTGCTGCCTTCTGATGAACTGGATGCATTCAATTTCTGTGAACGAAACCCCATATAATTATTTTTTCTAGTTTTATTATTTTGAATAGAAATCAATGTTGGAAATGTATATCAAAATATTTTGAATTTATTCAGTGCTGTGATTCTAAATTAACTTCTTATCTACAATCTATAATGCCAAATTGCTCTACTACAGGTGAGGTCACAAGATTAGAAACTACATAATGTGCATTTTCCCTATTGAAAATACTTTGATATTTTTATAGAAGGAATTGCTGAAATTACTAGAGTATTATTTTGAGCCACACATAACAATTTTGACGTGAAAGTTCAGTAAGCTAACAATGGGTGCTTTCCAGATTTTGTACTGTTTAATTATTCCAATCATGTGGCTGCATTTTACATTGCACTTCAGATAGCATGTGTTAATACAAAATAAATTTCCAACATCATGACCAAACCAACAGCAAGCTGCACAGATGTATTTTCATGTCTCAAGTAAATATTATTCTAGCAAGTCTGTAAAAACCTAAACCTAAAAAGTTTGAATTTAATTTTTCATTATTATTGACATGAAAACACATGTTATGAGTTTTATAGGATAATTTAATTATCTTTATTTCTGAAAGAGCAGCACATTACTTTAGGAGCAGTAGCTGATATTTTGCATACTCACTTGCCAATGCATTTTTTGAATTTATTGTGCAGATTGAAACTACTTATTACTTTGGTACAGTACACATAGATGTCCAATTACTATAAAAGGCCAAAAAAAAATTTTGAATGACTAAAGTGAAAATAAGTGCTTTTAAAACAATACTGTAATAAAATAATACTGCACCAAAAAATCATACCAAAATTGTAATCCAAACCTTAAAAAATTTTCTTTCACATCATCCTATGATGTTGGCAACAGACAAATATGAGTACTATAATAAGTAAAAGTAGTTTGATTACAGCATTCTATGACTTTTCTAATGTTATCACTATGTGGAGTATAACATCAGTAAAATGGCTGCATTGATAAGTAGCTAATCTTATAAAGGGAATGATGTAAGCAGATTTAGAATAGAGTCTATTGGGAATTAATATTAGACAGAGATGTTCTGTGGTAACAATTAAGATATCTATTTTGCTGACACTTAAATCTGAAGTTAGAGGCATTATTCCTTTAAAACATTTCTGAGTAGCTTCAAATTCTATACAGTTTTTTGTAAAGGAAATGTAAACAGTATTAGTCTATGGATACAGAAAGTAACTTGAGACATTAATGGAGATTTACATAGCAACAAATATTCAGTAGGTTCTTCAAACAAAACCAAGATTCATTCCTTTCTCCCCCATTCTGATTCTATTGAATCACACTGACAATATATTGTGTTGTGATTCTGACATGAGCTTAACTTTGATTTTTTTGTACCACAGTTCACTATAGAGCACATTTCAGAGTAAGGCCAAACAAATGGATGTTTGAATACATGAATACATGTACTGGAAGGTGTATTATGTTTCAGTGATATCACCCATTTCATCTCTGCTTTTTAGAAAATCCCAGCTTAGACATTCATGTCTCATCTTTTGGCATGAGTTTTAACTAACTGTTGGGGTCAGATCCAATGTACAAAGAGATGGATGCACACTTTTCTGCAGATTGTTATTGACAACTTTCATATTGCAGTATGTTTGAACTATACATAATCCATGGCAGTGTGATCATTGTGGAATACTGCCTCTAAAATGGAGAAATTGGAAAGTATGGGATAAATACTGTAGTCCTCAAGTAAGGACCACAGCATTTAAATATCAGTGGAAGTCAATCATCAGTTTGAGGAAAGGCTGGAAATACTATAAACGCAAGGTACATTAAAAAAAAATTATATATGATGTTAAAAATTACCATTTAGTAATACAATACAGTAAATAAGAAGTGGCTGTTTCTATCACATAGTGTTTTCTTAAAATGTTGCTTGCATCATTCCAATCTGGAGAGCATTTCTAGCAGAATGCTGTAGTAGTAGCAGAGCAAACAAAAATTATGAACTGGCTGAACCGTAAGATTGAAAGTCCTACTGTCCATTCTTTTACAGGAAAATGAAGAGTTCAGTGACTGAGATATTATGCAGTTAGTTTAAATGCACAAAAGAATGATGAATTCTATTACTGCAAGTGCTTAAGACTAACAGTTAACTCAACATGGAAGATTAGATATAGGTACTATAAGGACAGATCACAAATATCAGATAGGTAAAAAAATTATCAATAGAACTATCAATTATCAGGAGCATCAAAGACAACTTTATGTGGGGCACTATGTATGGTGAGATGTATGTTTCAAGTCTCTTCTCATTAAAAATCTGGTATGCTTCATTTACAGAGCTGTAACAATAATCACAGGAGTTAAACTGAACAGAAAAATCTTAAACTGAATCAACAGCAGCTGATACTTGGAACAATGCAACAATTGAATGCCTCATTCCACTCTTCTGAGAACTCACTCTTTTATTGATGTAACTATTTCCTTAGCATGCTTCTGTATCATACCTTAATTTAGTCCCAGCCAGACCATTATATAAAGAAAAATGTTATAAAAATTATTCAATAAATTCAGTCTATAAGAATTCAGCATAATTTGGGAAAGAACAGAAAATAGAAATTTTCAACTGTATAATTTCTTTTTTAATTTTTGTTATTTTTAACATTGAATTTATTGTATGGCATTATTACAAAATTTATAAAATTTAGTATGCATCAGAAACAGCTAGGAAGATTTCATAGTACATCTCAAGATTTCATTCAATCAATTAAGTTCAATATGATAGGAAAACTTTTCAGTAACATTCAGTAACATTTATACATTCTCACAGCAAACTTATGCTCTGGTATAAAGCAACTGACTTTGTAATGATTTCTATGTATTCAACAAAACATGACCTGGGAATGGACCATGTTATTGCTATTATGTTTGCCCATGCCTTAATATATAGGAAGACTTTTTTTAGCACTTACTGTGACTTGCTAGTGTTCACACATATGGAGTCCATCTGGCTAGCAAGACTACCCCTAAATGATATGTTAGGTATGGAGTACATATCCCAGTTCTTTACCTGAACACATTTGAAAGTCATCTTTGTACCTGGTAAATAGCTCTCTGTTGATCAGCATTACAAAAACTGATTTTGGCTATTTACTTAACATCTATATAGCTTTTTTTAAAAATGAGCCTATAGGAACAAGATAACCATCAAACCCAAGCATTAGTTTGATCTAATAGTAAGTACATTTTAAGCTTTTTGTTATACCATGTTTCTAGATTTCAAAAGGATTCAGTTGTGCAGATTATAAGAGATTTATCAGGATCAAGCATTAGACACTCTTTGAGAGTTATGAGGACATAAATTTTCTGAATAGTATGCTAAGAAAATTATTCTCAGAAAAATCTGTATTTCAAAACCTTGGAATGTACATACTCCACCTCCTTTTCGAAGAAAACAGTAAGGAGACAAAAGTAGTTACATGTTTCTAAAGCAGCAGTATACTGATTATCATAGAAATTTAAACATCTTTAACATCACATGTACCAACAGCCTTGCCAGTCATGCTTTAGTCAGCAACACAGACCAGTATGAGATACAGATTTTAGTTTAGCTTTCAAGATAGGAAAGCAGCTTGCCTATCAGAGAAGCATTGCAAAAAGCAGCAGCCAAGATTAGGTCAGGAAGTTTTTGACATAATTACTTTCTGAACCTTGATAACATCGCATAGATTCATACAATTCTGCTTCACTTACAGCCAGGCCACTTTTAACTTCCAACACTTCTTTGTTTGTTCCAAAGATGATTATCTGACAGCTGGACAACTCTTAGATTAACATTTTTAACAAAGCCTGAAATTTCATGATTGGCCAGGATGCCACTAATGGATGTTGAAATCATAATTTAAGGGACTGAAGGAGCAAAGAGCAGGACAGACATAAGCAGAAAGATAGTGCCAAGAGAAACCACTATTTTGATTTTGCTTTCAATTTCCTTTCCTCCCAAATGCCTGTGAAAATGCTAGATAATGGAAATTAAATTGGTTTTATTTTCTCAGTGCTGTGTGGATATCAGTATGAAAATGAAATGGTCTGTAATATAAATGGCAATATTATATCCAAATTATCTAGTCTTTTTCAGTAAGGCTATATCATCCATAAAATCTTCAAAGTGATAAATATTATTGTGATTCCTCTGGTGTAAGTAAGTGGATTCTGGATGTCACTGTTTCTAATACTTACACAGTTAGGCAGAATAACTCTATGAGTAAGAAAAATCCAGAACACTGTAAATCAAAGCAAAACCATTTTATGATGATTATTGGTTGCAGATACTGCTAAAACCCAGTATCCCTAAATTATAGTTTACTCTGGACTTCATTGATATTCATAATTCCTTTTATCTACTTATTAATGAGAATTTATTAAATAAAAATATTTGCGAAAAAAAAGTTATATGAAAGCAAAAACATTTTAAGTAGCAGTGGAAATATGCTCCAGTGGGAAAAAGATCTCCCACCAGAACCTACTTAAAAAGGATCTTTAATTCATACAAGTAATAGTGAAATGATATTTCTGAAACAGAGTAAGGGACTGCTGTTTGCAAATATTAATTAAGCAAACATCAGTTAACTCCAACATGAACAACTTAATATTATCCACAGCAAATCACAATATGCCAACACCATGTTACTCATTCACAATACAAAGCCTAAATTCTTCAGGGTATAAAAGGATTTTAAATAATGAATATTTTTAAATCAATATACATCTTATCAGAATAATTATTCTTTACAAAGTGTAAGAGGAAAATCTCTGGAGCAAGTATAATTTTTTTCACTGATTTACAAAACTGAAAGCAGCAGCTGTGGTGCTATAAACATTATGGCATTGTTTAATGGGTGAGATGTAAATCACACTGAAGCTGGGGAAATTCCGGACATTTTGATCCACACTTAGTAGCTTATTTACTTGAATGCTGAACTTTGTTTATTACTGATGAGATGAGAATAACTAAGTTTCTCAAGGCAGACAATTTTAGATGTTTGGGGAAGCAATAATTTTTTGACCATAAATTAAAGTGCTATGGGCAGATTGAATTGGGCCACATCAGCGCATTTGCACCTCTACACCTAAGTGTGAGCGTAAGTAAGAGCAGAACTGATCTCTGAATGTTTAACCAGCCAAATAACAGTTTTGTATGAATTCTTTCAACCAAATTATGGTCACATGCTTTGACTGCAGAAATTGAATTAATTTCATGCTTAATGGTGCTCCAATTACTACATAGTGATCTCCAAAATAACTAAATACAAGTACTAAAGAAAAGCACTTCTAAAGAAAAGTAAAAAATAAAAACATTACTATGATGAGTTTGCTGGTTACCTCCATTATAAGTTAAAATACAATAGTACAAAAGTTCTCTAAAAGAGCTAAGCAGCTTTTCTTTATCAATACAATTTACAGATGGACTTATATATAAATATAAGCTTCTAATGAGAAACGTGGCATATGTGTTACATATACTGCCTTCCCTTGAAACAAAAGAAAACCCTTCAAAAACAGAATCCTGAATTCTATATCATCAGGATTGGGAAAGGTACATAGCATGCACTGCAAAATACTATTAAAATATTATGGAGACTATCAGAACCACAGAAATCTCGGGGCTGCCGCTGTTGCCTGACCATGCTGTGATGCAAGTCCCGTGGCTCAGCAGAGAGCAGCTGTGCATGTTGGTACTTATTGCAATGAATGGGACAGGATCATAGCTGAAGAGCATGCAGGCCAGTCAATATCCGCTAAAAGGTGATTAAATAGGATAGAGAGAGATGTATAACTTGCTTAGGTAACCTGTGTAAAACTGGTGACACGATGCTCTGCCTCGCTAAAAGGCACCAGAGCTGCCCGCTTGACTGATCCAGCTTGGTTCTACTCCTGTGAGAAGTAAGAACGGTAGGAAATGAAGTTCAGGACACAGCACCTCTAGTTTTTTGCACTGAATATTGCTTAAAGTAAAATATACATTATTAATGTGTCTGCAACAGCATTAGGACATCCCATTTGTTTCAAAGCATTGAAAAATATTTTGTCATTGGTATATCTTGGTGTTATTATTGTCCTGTAAGTTACATTTAACTTTAATTATTACCAGCTATTATGATTATTTTAACTAATTAATATACAGTCGTACACGTACTGCAACATTTTCCATATAAACAATCCTTGTAGTACTTAAGAACCTAAAATGGAAAAAATATATTTATAGTTTCTACACTAAATAGCAGTACTGCAGCTCAGATCCACAGACCCTTATTTATAGGACAATGGACTGGACTCAGCACAGTGGTCCCACAATTATTAATGGGCTTCCATGATAAAGTTTTATTTAGTAGTTTTTCTCTAATATCCGTATAATACTGTAAGTGTTCACCCACTGGCATTCTTAGGGACAGTGTTTTTATAATTAAATTTATTTGAGGATTCAGTAACTTTCTAGAAAACTCCTTGTTAATTCACAACTATTAAGCATGTACAACATTATATGTATTGTTTCTACAAAGGCATGTACAACATTATATGTATTGTTTCTACAAAGGCATAATCTAGTTAACATTTCTATGAAACAACTGGAAGATACATGTGCTATAATAAATAATTCACCAAATATTAACATGCTTCATTAAAACTTACTGATAAATAATTATTTTGTTAGAATTCAGCTTATTGCCCCATACAACATTGAATATATGTACTTGGTTGTAGACAGAGAAGCAAGCAGAAGCACACAGACATACACTCATCTGCATCTGGCTATCTTGTGCAGGGTCCTCACAGCACCTGGATGCCTCAACTGCCTTCCATCTGCAAATCTGCTAATTGAACACAGAGTTTGACAGCAGCTCCTGACTTAGATTTTTTCATTTGTGGTGTAAGCAATGCAGTGACTGGCAGGTCAACTTGTCAACAGCAGTGCCATGTAAATAAGAAAATATGAGAGGCCAGAAATGCAAGGCCCATTATGGCACAGCAATTAAAGAGAAGCCTTGTAAAAAAGTAATTTGTAGTCAATTTTTTAATTTAAAAAATGCCTTCTTTTCAAATGGATCATTTTCATTACAAGAGTGTTGATCATTTGACTAATAAATCAACACTCAAAAAACCATGGTGGTTTTTTTACTCCTAGTAGGAACTAGGAGTAAGATTTTAATGTTTTTGTGTCACGCTTCTGAGACTCAAATCTACCTAAAATTTAGTCACTTTGATAAGAAATATTCTCACAATTTTTGCTTACTGCTGTTTCTCTTGAAAATCCCTGAAACTGATAAACATTCCCTTCAATTTTTCACCTTCAGCATCTGCATTAGTACAAAATTTTGGCCCCAAATATGCTCAGCAGAGTTTCAGTCTTGGCCAGTCAAAACTTTTTGACACTGGCTCATCCTGACTTAATATCCATTTCACTGTCTTATCACCTGATTGGTTTGCAGTTCCTGAAGCACAACAGCATTAAGTGCCTCCAAGAATGCAATGAAGACACTGTTTTCTTTTAAATATGGTAGGTGGAGTAGAAAGACTTTATTTTATAGTGGAAGCTTAATGACTGGAGTTCATGTCTCAAATGTGGGATAATCCACTTTAAAACTTTTCCTATAGCAAGTCAGTGTTTTTGTCATCTTGTAGAATAACCCATGGGAAGAAAAGAAAGATTTGGCTAATGAAAACAGTCAGGAGTCACATCATCCAGTTATACAGTGAAGTAAGATGCACCATTGTCATACTCAGCTCTGCTAACCACCAGCACAGAGCTTTGTATAAAGTTCATCCTGCACCTCTCCTGCTGGCATAGTGCTCTTATGCAGTGAAGAGCACAATAACTTAAGGTTAAACTACAGCTGATTTGTTCTACACCCAAGTACTGGCTTTGAAGAGTAAGATAAATATTAATACAGTCAATCTGAAAAAAGATAAATATTTTTATAATAATAATAAAGACATTTGTGATAAGAAACAAGAAAATATGACTAAATGTGTAATGCAGTTGGTAAAAAAAAAGGATCCCAGGTGGAAAATTACTAGACTCTTACCCATATTTATACCCCCAGATTCAAGTAAGAGAAAATCACTAATGAAAGCCTTTATGTTAGTTTATGTCTACCCCACAGCATGCAATACTGTTCAAAAATAACCATGCTAATGCTGAATGAACTAGCATCAGTACTAAGCATTGCACAGACTTACTCCACTTGAGCTGATGTGCCTCCACCACTTTCAGTTGTGCAGGACAAAGCAGTGGGTTAATAATACACACACAATAATAATGCTTTGGCATCCACTATAACTCCCAGTGCTAGCTTGGATTTATCCACTTGGCACCACATTGTGACAGAAAGAGGTACATTTTTTTAGTCACAGTGGGTAACAGATTCAATATCTTAAAGCTTTGAAAATAACAATGAGTTGTCAAATGAAAATATCTTATATTGGGATAGTAAGCTTTGTAACTTTTTTACCATAAGGCCATTACTTCACTTCAGTGGTTCTGCCACCATCAGATGGGTTATTAGGGATTTATATGACATTGTTTAGTGATGCTAGTCCAGTATTCAAATGTGTCTATCTATGATGTATATGGATGCATTTTCACTGTATACAAAGGGTTAAAAACATCAGACTGAACTATTAAAAAAGCAGATTAAAAAATAAACTGCTCTAATGAAATAAGCATGGAGAAATTTGCATTAGCCATACACACTTTGTATGACTTCTGGTATCCAGGACTATTACAGTGGTTCCTTTCCTAGTTAAGAATTTAACTAAATAAAATAGAAAAAACCATTAATTTTCTAAACATTTTCTTAGAGGTCTTGGTTATTACTGTAAATGCAATATTATATAACCAGCTTTCAAGGCTCACATCAATCAAACCTTACATCTATTTACCTTAAATAACATTACGAGTTTGTATATGCTATTGTAAAGGAATTAAAGAATTATTTTAATTCAACACTAGTAAACTCAGCAAAAAAACCCCATCAGAGTATTTAAAAATTAGAAATAGGCTTACCTCTTTGCTTTCTTCCAGGTCTGATTCACTGCTGAACTCCTCTGTGTTTAAATTTTCAAAATCTGATTCTCCAACAGCAATGGGCACTGTCACGGTGAGACTTGGGTTGTTTATGAATGACATGTAATCACTTTCATCAACAACATATTTTTCCACACTGCTGCCTATGCCACTGGTAGTTCCATTCCCATCTTTGAGATAAGCAAGGTTTTTACCTATGTCTACTATTGTATGGTTGGAAATACAACTGTCTTTTTTATTGTTTAGGTCTTCAAGAGGTTTGATTTCATCTAAAACTTTCTGTTTTCTAACAAAGGCTTTTTGGATGAATTCACGCACTTTTCTCTTCACATAATCTATGCCTTTCTGAATCCTTGCCACAGCAATCTGGAGATTGTTCATTTCATTATCATCATCTGTAGCAGCAAGGTTGTCTGAACTAAATGAGCTCAGCAGCAAGGCCAGAAATAGGTTGAGTACCTAAAAGAAAATAAGGAAAAAATTACTCTTATTTTTAAGTCATGAAAGCAGTATCCTTATGAGTTTTCAATGAGATAATTTTTATTTCACGTTACACACCTTCCTGCTATTCTTGCAGTTCATAATCCCTCTCCCTGACACTTTATTATCTTGTCAAAAGCACTTTTAGCTGGTATAACTTCACTATACAGGTGAAAATCTGAACTGCTCCTTGACTGTCTCCTCCACAACCTGCAGTAGTGCAGATCTGCTCCTCAAAATGCAGAATGACATAACGAGGCAGAGTACAACTTAATGTAGTGATTTATGCAAGCTACATCCACTGTAGTGTTAATAAGCCAGGGGAATGTAGGCAAATGCCTGTCTTCTACAGTTCAACAGACCATAGTTCTGGTATCTCTAATTCAGAATATAAATGAAAAGTATATGTAAGAAGGTGTGAAAATTGGCAAGGTGGAAGCACTGAAAAAAGGGGCATAGAGGCTGCATCAGGAAAGCAATGCTGGCACAGAAATTTCTTGTGTCTTTTGGGGATGTACTACAAGGAAAGCTGAGTGTAAGAAAGGAAAGTATGATTATTCCACATTATTCAGTACTTTTGTCTTTATTTAAAATGTTGCCTGGGAGGAATTCAGAGGCCAGTAGCAAAAGGAATAAGCCATTTACAAATCATCATTTATGAGAAAAAATTGAGACTTAGGTTTGTTTTGTTTCACAAAGAAAGACTGAAAGTGGAAACAGTAAGTTTTTAATTATTATAAGCATTGTCATAAAGACCAATAGTTTTCCATCAATATTGAGACAATTTAGTTTACTTGGCTGTAAAAGGTGATCTAAATTAGATTTAAAAAAAAAAAAAACAAAAACACTCTAAACACTCTTAACTGTAAGCATAATTCAGCACTGACATTACTAAAGAGGTTATAAACTTACCAAGACTTAAAAGAAAAAGTAGACATTTTTCACAGATAATCAAGGTATATTTGAACCTGATGTACAGAAAAGGCAAGTGAACTGCATGATTTCCTGAAGTTCTTCTCTAGTCTCCATTTCAAATTTCCAAATCATGAAAAACAGGAGATATTTTTTAAAAATCCCTACAGATTACATACCACTAGGTTTCCAATCACCATGACCATCATGAAGACTGTAAGGCACATGGTTTGGCCTGCAACCTCCATGCAGTCCCACATTGTTTCTATCCATTCTCCACACAGCACTCGGAATACAATCAGGAAAGAGTGGAAAAAGTCGTGCATGTGCCAGCGAGGAAGTTCACAGTCACTGGAGATCTTGCAGACACATTCCTTGTAGCTTTTCCCAAATAGCTGCATCCCAACCACAGCAAAAATGAACACAATGATGGCCAGCACCAGGGTCAGGTTCCCCAGAGCCCCCACTGAGTTGCCAATAATCTTAATCAGCATATTTAGGGTTGGCCAAGATTTTGCCAATTTGAAAACTCGAAGCTGCAAAACAGAAGAATGGTATATGGTTCTTTGTTATATAATTGTAATTAAATTACTGCTACACATTTCATATTTCAGTTACCCTATGTCTTCAAAATTTCTCTTGTAATCTTTAGAAGTTTTAGTTACAAAATTTCTGTTTCCAGTTCTTTGTACAATACTACACATCAGCAGTGTTAATTCCTGATTCAAGTGATAAGAAATCAAAAATAATATCTCTATGCTCATTTCAGTTACATTGAAACTATCACTCCAATTCAGACTTTGACTCTTTTGGTGACTTTCAGTATTTATGAAGAAGTTGTACTTGTTGAAGAAGTTGGGCAAAACAGTCTTTCTCTTGTAAACTCTGAGATAATATTACTAAAAATAAATGAGCACATATGAAATGTGATCAGTTAACAGGACCATAAGTGCATAGTCACTTCCAGGTTTTTTCATCTTAACAGGCAGTGAGATAGAGGAAATTATTTTCCTAAAAAGAGAAACATGCTAGAGTTGTTAATGACAGACATACAAGTGACTTGCAACTATCTTTAACAGTATATTGTCTGCCATTTAAAATAAATGTAATGTGTCTTACAAAGCTTGTCATACAACATTGGGGAAAAAAAAGGAAGTACTGTATTAAGTACATCTTGAAACAGACAAAAATCAAATTATTGGAAAGATACAGCAATTTTTCAGACACCTGAAAGAGGGGAATACTAAAATGAATATTTAGTATGTTTCGTGTGATGATTTTATGTTTTATAAAGAAAACAAGTATCAAATTAAAACCAGAATCTACTACTGAGAGATAAGTCAATCCAGCCAGATTCTAGACTTTAGGCAAAGTACAATATAATGCTATGCACAGAACCAGAAAACACATATTTATAACTCTTCTTTTTTTAAAGGGAATATATTTAACTTTCATTTCAAGTTAAATATCTCTTTTTTATTAAGGCAGGAGTTGAGCTGGATGACCAGGAGCTCTAGCTTCATGTCTCTCACTGCATAGGTCTTTTCAAAAGAGGGTTTGGACACTGAATTGCATGCCAGCCTAGTCTGCAGCAAGACCAAGTTCCTGTTCATAAAAGAGGTATCTAATAACAGACAGAGACACTGTAGTGACTTCTGAACAGAAAAGCTGTTAGACAGCAGACAGACCCTTGCCCAGGATGGTATGGAGAAGGCTGGTAGGGATGAAAAGCCCCTGGACAATGGAAAATCTAAACACTAATCTCTTTTAAAACTAACCAATAAAGGCAATTGGTAATGGAAGTATATAAGCTAAAATTGTCAACAAACTTTTATTAATTAAGCCATTATTTACCAAACAATTTACTAATCTTCAGTCACAGGTAGTAAGGGCCCTGTGGTTCTTGCTTTTTTTTATTCCCTCATTCAGGAAGAAGACTCTACTAAATACTTCTATTATAAAAATTAATCCTTTAAACATACTTTTAGCAAGAATAGGTGTTGACAATATCTTGAAGGAGAAATAGACATTACTAAGATAATACACAAAACAAACTTGACATAATATATACATGCCATCTAGTGATCATACAATTTAGCATTTTGTAAGTTCTGAAAAGATCTTCTGTCTCAGCCAAATATTTAATTCACAAATGAGAAATTCACAAAATATATATTTACAAATACAAAAATGTAATATAGAAGCATATTTTAAATAGTATATTTACCAATCGGAACGATCGAAGGACAGATAATCCTTCTACATTCGCAAGGCCGAGTTCCATTAAACTAAGACTCACAATAAAACCATCAAAAATATTCCAGCCCTCTTGGAAATAATAATAAGGATCCATGGCAATTATCTTGAGAAACATTTCTGCTGTGAAAATTCCAGTAAACACCTGCAAGGGAAATACAGTTCCTTACTCCAGTTTAGGATGAAAATATTTAAAAAGCAAAACTAATTTATCTTCAGCAAGAAATTAATGATAAATCTGAATATCTTCTTTATATTTCCATACACTGGGATTAGGAATAAAGTTAATATTTGAAGCTTACATATACATCAGTATGTTTGGGCTCCAAAGAGAAAGAGATAAATGGGAAAACACAGTTCTTAGCTAGCCTGCTAATATGTATGTACACCAATACACAGAACGCAATCTGATTTTAATGCTCATTTTTATATCCTTAGAGCTCATCTTTGCCCTCAGACCACCTTGTTACTTCTAGGGATCCATGCTTACTGGGCCTTTCCCTCCAAAATTCCTTGAACACCCAGCTCTTTAGGAGCTGCTAGTGAGCAGCAGAACCGCTGGGGGAATGGAAATGAAAGTTCTTCTGATTTGTAACTATCCATCAAGAAAAAAAAATCCTTTAATGATCTTTAAGACAGAAGATGAAGATTTTAAAAATCCAAACACATATTGACTCAGTAGATCTTTACTTTGTAAAGAAAGAGTGGTGAAATTTACAAATGTCAACAACTTAAGTTCAACAATCCCAAACCTCTTTTCTATTACGTGAATGTGCATAAGTCACAAAAGAATTGAAGAGAAATGCATTTTACATATATGGCACATCATGAAAGACTTACAAGGTTTCCTACTGAAAGCACACCACTGAACTGCTCTGTCATTGGGTAGTGCTCCATGGCCATGAACAGGGTGTTTAGGACGATGCAGATGGTAATGGCCAGATCAACAAACGGGTCCATCACAATCAAATTTACAATATGTTTGACTTTCAGCCAGGGAGTACAGCAGTCCCAAATCAAGCAAGTGTTAGCAAATTTATACCAGCATGGTGGACATTTCTGCCTGGATTCTTCCAGTTCTAGAGAGAAAAATGAAAATAACATTTGAAACATATTTCTCTATTCCAGAATTGCCTGGATATTTCCTTGAAGCTTAGATACTGTTTTCCAAGGTACTGCTGATAAACTATGTTGATATTTTGGAACTAAGACAACTTACAGTTAAAAGAAATTACAATTTAAAATAATCTATGAAAAAAAAAAAAAAAAAAAGGAAAAAACAACCAAAAAAACCAAACCACACATCAAAAAAAACCCACCCCAAAATACCCCAAAAACAACTATACTAAAGATTGGGTAGATGAAAGAACCATTCACAAGCTATTGCTATATAAAATGCAAAAAAGAAATTTTTCTTAGAAACTTGTCATAAGGCTGGGTGATGAGGGGACTGAAAGCAGCCCAGCAGACAAAGACTTGGGCTTATTGGTGGCTGAAAAATTGAGTGTGAGCCAACAGTGTCAGTCAGAGCCCAGAGAGCCAGTATCCTCCTGGGCAGCATCAAAAGCAGCATGGCCAGCAGGCTGAGGGAAGGAGTTCTCCTCCTCTTCTCCAGCTGGAGTGCTGTGTTCAGCTCTAGGGTTCCCAGCACAGTAGCAGATTTAGAGGAAGCCACAAAGATATGCAGGGGCCAGAACACATGGCCTATGAAGACAGGCTGAGAGATCTGAGGTTGCTTATATCTAGAGCCTGAAGTCAGACAAGTATTTAGACAGCATTACGGTCCACATTTGCACAACTGCTCATTATTACCTTCCAGTTTTCTATTTTGGGCATAGTAATTTAAGCCTCAACATAATGTTTCACCCTTTCTTACAAATAGTTGCTTAATTATATGATCCAAAGTAATTGTATTTAGCCTTACAGAAAGAAGAAAATGATCCCTCCTTTGTGAAACAGCAGTCTATTTTATTGGTAGGAGGGGACTGTTCTACTCAACAAGCATAGCCAATACAGTAACCTAAAAAGAGTTTGCCCCAAAACATAACTTCACTGGAGAAGACTACATGGAGTAATAGAAAACTACATGGAGTTTTGCTTGCATTTAAATTGGAAACTTGCTACTCCTACCTCCAACCCATTAGCATGTTGCAAGCTTGACTCTTCCCAAATTTATCAGTCCCAAAATTTAAAAACAAAACAAACCACAAAAAGTTCCACCCCTAACTTCATATAGGAATCTCTTCTTGTCTGTACCCTCTAGGCTGAAATAGTTGCCTTAAAAGATCTTACTGCTTAATGCATGCCACATTTAATAGCACTTTTAAGGCATTGTCATACAAAAAAAACTGTGTTACATACCTTCCATTGTGTTTGTAAGCATGCTGGCTATACTCATTGCTCTTTGCCTTGCACTAGGGTCTGTTAGGTAGTCCATAGGCACATGATAAGAACTAGAATGTCTCTTTCTTAAGTCAGTTTCTGTAGTAGTGCCCTGAAAATAAAACACTGATGAAATAGCTAATTGATTGTACATTTAATAACACTGCAAGTTACTGTACAGCTCTATTAGTTTAAAGCACTGCTGTCCCACACCATGCTCCTGTTATATTGAGGCTTCACAACAGACTAAAGTATGCCTGACTCTGTATGGAGCAAATAGTCAAACACTGCAGTACATTGCTCTTGTGCCTGAAGAATATGTTTTAAAGTATTTTGCTGAAACAGGCTGAGATATTAAAGGAGATTTCAGACTAAAAAATGTTCTACAGTGCTTGTCAATGAGCTTTGCTGCAATATCTTTCTATTTAAGCAGTAAAGTCCTTTTCTAAACATGAAAATGCACAGCCCACATAGCTAGCAGTAAAGGAACTAAGCCTAAGTGCATTTTCTTAAGATAACTCTTAATGTAGAATAAATTATGGATTTCCTAGCACATTTTTCAAACAAATGAAAAAATATTTTGTAACATTGACATTAAAAAAAACAAACCCATAGAAAAATTAGCTATAATGCAGAAACACAATCACAACCCTTGTAAGTTGTACTACCAGGGTAACATTTCATGTATGGACAGCAGAAACTTTATATATTCCATTAAGTAAACTTCTTTTTTTTCATTTTGATATCCTTTCTGATATACAAGTACAGAACCATTCAGTTAAGTCTAAGCATAAAGAATCAAAGGGTGCAAAACTACACAAACTAAATTTATTCAAAGGTTTACTATGCTATTTGTTAATTCCCAGTCAATTTGGATGCATTTTCACATATTTAATTAACGAGAGCTGGACAATTTCAGCTTATCCTTTAGCTTACAGCTGGAATACATGAAAGGAGCATTCACAGCTTAGCCAGAAAGGTCATCATTGCCAAGTGACTACAGTTTGTGGAAACAGTGACTGATCATACAGGGAGAGAACATCATGCCTGAGCTATTGCAGACTTTCTTACATTGCTAGCAGTGGCTGCTTTATCAATCATCACCTCTGGCAGAAGTTGTCCTGTAGGTGATGTCAAAGCTGGAGGCCCACCAACTAAAGAAACCACTCCATTGCAATCCACGGTGCTGTGCATCTTCCCATTTGCTGGAAGTGCAGGTACTGTCCTGGATGACCTACTGGCCTGGCTAATGTTACTGTTGCGCCGTTCACCGTGTCTATGAGGAACAAAGAGAGAATCTCTTCTGCTCTCATTGTCTTCAAAAGTGCTGTGCTCATCATCAGCAAAGTCATTTTCAGATCCCACATCCTTTGCTCGACCTCTGAAGCTGAACAGGCTTGTTCTGCTGTTGCGCCTTGGGGAAAACAGGGAGCCACGAATGCTCAGCAAGGACTGCAGGTAAATAAAAACAATTGTTATCAGATGAAAATCCTTTAAAATACAACATTTTCATACAGAGGAAAAATCCACAATGTCTTAAAGGGTAAGGTCATCTACAAAGAAATGAACTGGTACAGTCCCCCCTCTAACACACTCCCTTTTGGGTAGTAAACAAAGAGCACATAAGTGACAGACAAAGACTAGTTAATTTACTGCTTTGGATATATGAAATCAGTTTGTTTATTAGAGTAAAAGAAACTGCTTGACAGAATTGTTTCCTCTGCTATTCTGCCTATGTTACTATCAACTGTTCATAAACTGAATAAGTATATCTAGACACTCTTTATCCTAGGCTGGCATTAGTATGACAGGCTGAGAAAAATTTTTAGGCAAATTTTCTGTTACCCAGTCTGCACACAAAAGTAGCTCCCAAATACTGCCTAGTTTAAAAACATATGTATCTTTTCAGTTATTACTCAAGTAGGCTGTAATAGGTTTCTTATTTCTTTTTTAAAGACTTAGCTATCCTGAATATGCAACAATTTGCCTGTAATTTTGTATGAACAGGTTTGCTAATCTTCATCAGTTTACTCATACGAGTAAATGTTCTGCTGTTGGAGGATCTTTAGTATTAGAGTCAAAATAATGCTCTAATCTTACAATTAATTATAGACATTTTTAATTTTAATTTATATCAGTAATTGCCTTGAATTGTTAGGTAAGTATTAGCATCTGATTTCACCCAAGACTTCCATGAACAGCAGAGATGATAACAAAGCAGTATCTTTGTTTCTTCTTCAATTTATCTTTGTGGGCCTGAGCCCCATTGTACTAGGGACTGCAAAATGCAGAACAAAAAGGCACTCTGCAAAGAACTTATCATGTAAATGTAACACAAGAGATGGATACAAAAAGAGAGGGAATACACAATGGCAAAATTGATGAGTATGAAAAACAGTCATCTTAGCTCACCTGAAGTCACTTCCCTGTCAAGCTTTCTGTAGGCAGCATGGTAAAAGAGAGTTTTAAAGAGGGATTTGAGGAAAGCAATGAAGTGTTCTGTGAAAACTCATGGGAGCTTCTTCCAAGCATGAAGGGCAGCATACCAGACAGAGCTCAAAGAAACTAGTTTGCAAATTTAATAGGAGATTATGAATGCTGCTTTGGGTCAGTCAAAGCCAGGACTTGTTTACTGTAAGTAGACATGGTGGGTTGGGAGGAACTTAGGTACAGTATGCTTTATGATATTTAAAAAAAATTCTTTAGGTAAATATGTTCACTAGCAGATTAGAGAAAAGCAATGGGATAGGTTAGTGTTCTTTGCAACAACATTTTTGATGAATACAGCAGTAAAGAGGTCCAAGTTAAAAATGAGTCACAGTTGTGGGTCCACAATAGCGTTTAAAAAAAAAAAAAGAAAAGAAAAAGAGAGAGAAAAGGGATCTAGCAAAAGGCCTTGTCGAAATACCTTGGAAAACTGTCAGAGAGGTAAAAGGATCTCCTAAAGCACAACTAAACTGGGAGAATTAAGAGGATACAAAGTTATGAATGTTAGGAAGAATAAGATTTCAAGAGGAATAAAATGGTCATTTACATTGAAAGAAAAAGAAATGCCAAGGAAAAAGTCAAAAATTATGTATAAGCCTGAGTTTTCTCTAGGAAAATGATATTAAAAACTGGTGAGTGGAACTTCAGTTTAGTGGTTAGAATCCAGAGTGAAAAGGAACTAGGGTCAGAAAACCAGAGGGGAGTTGATTTCTAGACTGTCATAGTCAAACAACTGTAAACGAACTTGGAAATGAAAATGTTAGAAGAACAAGTTGAATGAAGAATGCTTAATTGCTTACAAGATGGATGAATTCAGCTGCAGTTGAATAAGGCTGCAGTTGGAATGAAGAGATAGGCAAGAAAATGCACCTAGGGGATCAGATGGATCTTCAACATGAAGTTGAAGTCAATTGACATGTGTGAAAATTTGTATAAGGAACAGAATGAATCATGAACTAAATTCAGCAATGAAGCCTCACAGAGATTAGTTAGACAGTTAACAACATAAAACAGTGTCAGACAAAGGAGGTGGGGTGGGGGGGAAGGATGCATTACTATTGGTAAAGGAAATACATTAGGAAGTGAGTGGAAGGAGTGGCAGAAATAGAAAGCCAGAAACATTATATTCCCACCACAGTCTGGTCTAAGGAGGACAGTCCTTAGTAAGAAAATATTGGATGAAGAGGTCTGAGCTTCTTTGAGAATGGGAGGCCAGAGGAAACAATACATGAAGAGAGTATGAGCACTCATGATCTATTAAGGGATGAAACAGGCTTTCCAGAGACAGAAATAGAAGAAGATTAAAAAGGCAGGAATGAGTTTAGTAATAATGGCTAAAAAGAGGGAGAAAGCAAGTCATAAAGACCAGGGAAAATCGAGAAGGTGGAGATAAAAGGAAGAAGCATATTGAGGCAAAAAAAGGGGCAGAAAAAGGAGAGAATGTATGTGAGATCTGGTTTTGCAGTGCTAAGAGGAGAGTGAGAAGTGGGCAAATGAAGAGGAGCTTTGAAAACTGCAGGAGATAACATTACAAAACTATCAAATGAAATGAACGTCTGGATGGGAGATGCAGATGGTACTCTGAGTCACTGGTGTTTCAATGTAAGAGAATACATGCAAAGACACATTGTCACACACATTTCCACCTTCTTTAAGATAACATAATTAATGGTCTCACATCAATTAAATTCTGAAATTTCACATGAGCATTAATGTAATTTCTATTGAGCTTTTTGCACCCCAAATTTTAATACTCTTCTCATTTGAAACACTACATTTTGTATGTATGCACCATGTTTTGAAGCTACTCATCATGCTGAATATATCCAACTTGGTGGGAAGATAGGTCAATTTTAATTAAGAAGCTTGAAATACAGCTCATATTAATTAATATATGTAATTTTGATTTTTCACACATGAATTCGGAATAAAATCAAAATCTCTCACATTCTTACAGTTTCATATTTGGCTGCAAGTTTTTGTTTGATTAATCTTTGATTTAGGATATTAATGAAAATGTGGTATTTTGCAAGAATAAAGCAAACTACTATACAGAGCTTTCTTTGTATGATGAGTAGACAAAAAAGGTGTTTAAGAGGTAATAATACTTTGGTACCTGGTGTGGGGAAGAGAATCTCTTTTCGTATGTCAGTCTATTCCCCTCAATGGAAAATCGGAAACCTTTCTTTTTGATGCTGTCCTCTGATTCAGATTTGTGAAATTCTTCCCCATCCTTCTCCTCGCCTTCAGACTGTTCTTTTTGCTTTTTTTTCTTTCTTCTATTTCTTCTCTCTTTAGCACTCTTTGAGCTCAGTTTTGATGCCTCAGAAGAACTTTCGGAGAATCCACCTATTCCACCTACTCCACTATAATCTCTTGAGTCAGCTGCTGCAGCTGCTGCCGCCGCCTATACATACAAGCACATGTGCAATTTACAGCATTTATACAAATACATACGCTACTCACTATTTCAAATTTATTGCCACTCTCAAAGAAATTATTATTTTGAAAGAAAAGCAATGTTTCCAATTCACCAAACTCAGCATATCATAAGGAGTATAATTTGTGAAATACCACGTGAACCGTAATTTGCCAGTGCTCCATAAACCAGGAGCAAGAGTAACCCAAGGGATTTGTGCTGTCAAAAAACCAAGTAAAAAAGCATCTGTTTCAGATTGAAGCAATATGTTGCAATAATTTTTTCATCTGAAGTACTATGCAAAAATAAAGAATCAAAGCTCAAACAAGTTGTAAAATCCCTGTTAACAGAAAGCAACACTTTCTTACACCATTTTGATAGTTTGAATACTCTCTAGTCTATTAAAGATCTTGTGTCATGTTGATATCACAGTTTTGCAAATAATAATCAGAGATTTGTGTTAAACTACACATTATTACATACTTGTTGCTGCTTGATTTTCAAAACATGTGGAGCATTTTATTAACATTTATTTACAATTTACAATCTGTGGTAAAAAAACAACAAAAAAATTCCCACAATTTCCCTCCAACAGATAGCAATTGACCAATGAAACAAAAAAGGAAGACATGGTTCAACTTCTGCTTTATGTGGCTACATGCCAAGCAGATACTACAAATTTTTCTATTAAAGATTTGAGAGCCTTTAAAAAAGGAAAACAAATTTCAAAGCAGTATGTAATCATTAGATTTGTACCACAGAAGTGTTTTCTTTGGTTTCTCCACTTTTCCCAATATTTTTTAAAACTGGAAATCTATGGCTTTCTGCTGTGAGAGATGGGGAGGGAGTACAAAAAGCCAAATATTGCTGAAGCACTGTCACCTACAATAACTTATATATATATATAAAACTTCTATTACTTATATAAGCACAATTATTTTTTAGATTTTTTTTTCCACATCTCCACCTCTGTTTCAGAGAATCACAAAATAGTTGAGATTGGAAGGGAATCTCTGGAGGTGTCCACCTCTCCAGCAGACAGAATCACCTAAAGCAGGTTGCCCAAGCACCATATCCAGACAGCTTTTGATTATCTCCACAAGCACTCGGGGCAACTTGTTCAAGTCTCTGGTAAAAATCTGATTTCCATCTCCAATTTTAAATTGGAGATGCTTTAGCTTGTTGGTTTTTATTTTTGTCACAAAATTAACAGGTTTACTCAAACCAGCAAAAACAGTGCAATAGAAAACATTAGAAATTATTTACAATATGAAGGAATTTATGAGAATATCAATATATTGTTAGGAGTAGCAGAGTAAAAGTATTCTCATGTGTGGATTAAAGCATCTATTCAGAGTCATGAATGGAAGAAGAAATTTTATTTTACAGGGATACCTGAGCTTCTTCTTGTTGCTTTTTCAGTTGTTCCAGCATTTGCTGAAATTCTGCCTCTTTCTGCTCTGCTTCTTCCATTGTTGCTTGATTCTGTTCTTCATAGGCCATGGCGACCACAGCCAGGATCAGGTTGATCAGGTAGAAAGAACCCAGGAAAATGACCAAAACAAAAAAGATCATGTATGTCTTCCCAGCAGCACGCAGAGTCTGGAGAAAAAGAGATAATACACTTCTTTAATAGACTTTAACTACTATTGCATAATAAGTTGGCCTCTGTGTTAAAATTTAGAAATATAAGATTGATTTATGTTAGTACAAGATTAGTTTTTATATCCTAAATATATATGAAAAAGTTTTATGTCTGCTATTATCAAGATAAATCTAATTCTGAATAGTTCAGAACTTATACCAATAAGAATCTATACATCTACATTACAGCCTTTAAATTTAACAGTAGGTGGGGCCACTGATCAGCATCTTACCTTCCTGTCTCATCAGTCCCAAACTACACTGCCACAAAAATAGTGCATTACACAAAATGTTACAGTGGAGAAAATTACAATTCTTCAGGTAAGGATATGTGTAGTTCAGGGACAAGATGTAGCCTTTTCAAATGAAACATATTTTTACTGGACTGCAAATCAATTTCACATAGCATTTATTTACAGCATGTTTGGGTAAGAAACTTTAACAACTTAAATTATTCATTTAGGCATACAAACAATAATGCTTAACCATCTTCACAAAATAACAGCTATTCCTTATAATGTATTTAAGAAGCATAAGGGAACCTAAATCATTAAAAAGGGCCTTATTGCTTTAGACAACAGTTTACATATATGAAATTAAAGATGATTTCTGTTTCAAAGACCTTAGGGACAAGTGAATGAAAATAACTATGCAAGTACTATGTAGTAATGGTATTGGTGATGGTTTTAATAAGTCCTCACCAGCTGGTAAAGATTCTCCCAAAAGTCCTGAGTCATCAATCGAAACAGAGACAAGAATGCCCAACTGAATGTATCAAAACTTGTGTAGCCATAGTTGGGGTTTCTACCAGCTTTCACACATATATATCCTTCTGGGCATTGACTACAAAAGAAGAGGAAATGCTATTTTTAACAACTACTCTACATTACGATATGCTGCAGTAAAACAAAATTGTTCAGGAATACCAGTCGCTAACGAAATTATGAACAAGTAAAATGTTATGCTACATACCTAAGATAAAAATATAGAGCTTGTTATTATTCACTTTTAAATTCCACTTCCTAATAATATTTCAGTGCTTTAATAATATAACTAGTAGTATTCTAGCCTTCCCCACAATTTGCCATAACACAACTTCATCAGGACAAGAGAACATCAACTAGCATGGCTGATAAACAGTTGTTAGCAAGCTAGCAGCAACATTTATGCACAGATCATTCATGTGATTATCTTCCCAAAAGTAGCCTAAGAGGCTGATAGAAGTGCCTGTATAAATTCAAATCACAGAGATGGTTGTATTTAGGTATAACTTCAAATGCAAAACATTGGTAATTTGCAACTCTACAGTACACTTGATATTAAAGTTGACTACCTGAGCTATTCTAAATAGCTAATTATTTTTCTTTGATACATAACGAAAAGTGATAATTTTCTTACCCTGCATCTGAGCTGTTGCCACACAGCAGTGCATCATTTTGCCCTTCCAAGAAGTAGAAATGACCTGTTTAAAAAAAATAGTCAAAGAGGTGATGAGAAAGATAATATTTATACCTAATGAAAATTGAGCAATTATATAGATTTTTACCCTTGAAGGAAATTAGCAGAGCTAACAAACTGTTCAACTGCAATATATAGTGGTCAGGAATGCAAAAAACATGGAAAGCATTGTTTCAACAGGAAAATTACTTTCTAAAGAATCTTCAAATTAGCCTTTCTTTAGAAAATAAAAAGTTAGTTATACACTTAATTTTTAGCAACCTAAGCAATTTATAAGATACACGGGGCAGAATACCAAATTCTCTATGTTAACAAATAAAAAAAAAAACAAGGAAAATGAGGCAAAGGATGAGGGCAATTCTGTACCTTTGTTTGTGGATTTTGATACATAACATTTAGTACTATTCATTTATAATTATCAATTACCTATTATTTTATCCAAGTATTCTTTGAAAAAAAAAACCTGAAATATTAGGGATGAGATTTTTTTCCCCTGTACTCAGCACCAGTGAGGCCACACCTCGAGTGCTGTGTCCAGTTCTAGGCCCCTCAATTCAGAAAAGACATTGAGGTGCTGGAATAGGTCCAGAGAAGGGCAATGAAGGTGGTGAAGGGTGTGGAGCACAAATCCTGTGAGGAGCAGCTGAGGGAGCTGGGGGTGTTTAGCCTGGAGAGCAAAAGGATCAGGGGAGGCCTTGTCACTCTACAACTCATAGAAAGGAGGGTGTAGCCAGGTGGGGTCAGCCTCTTCTCCCAAGCACCCAGTGACAGCCTTAAGCTGTGCCAGGGGAGATCTAGGTTGGACACAATGAACAATTTCTTCACAAAAAGGGTGACTGGGAATTGGCATGGGCCCAGGGAGGTGGTGGAGTCACCATCCCTGGGGTGTTAAAGGAAAGACTGGATGTGGCACTCAGTGCCATGGTCTACTTGCCAAAGTTGTGTTAGGTCACAGATGGGGCTAGATGATCTCAAAGGTCTTTTCCAACCCCAGTGATTTTGTGCTAATATAACGTGCTCAAGAAATTTATAATTGGATCTTGATTTGAGCAGCTGGGGGAGAAACCAAGCCTTTATTGTACCTTACACAAAACTAATATAAAAAATTCTGTAGCAAGGGAATGTACTTGAACGTTTAGGCTAAATACTAAGATGAGGTAAAATATAATTTAAAGAGACAGAAGGCCTAAAAGCCCCTAACACTCCTCTATTTTACTTTGTATTTCCTTCTCTGCAGCAGAAAGGGAAACACATTTTGCCATCAATTACTAGTTTGCAATTCTTAGGGTAAAATGGGAATCTCCAATGGAGATTTTTGGTCAGGTGGCACATTAAGCTGAAGTTGCCAGAACTAGGTATGTTCTGGCTGTTCTCAGGAAGCAGATGGTTCTGTGAGATTCACTGCCAGCTGGCATGGACTAGCATAGCTGGCATGAACTAACTGAGGGCTAATGCTAAACAGACAAGCAGGGAATTGCAACCAGTTCCTACTGACTGCTTCTACTCTCTCACCACCAGTATACTTTAGAGGCAGCATAAAATCTGCTTATTTTAAAGAGAGAGAGAAATTATGTCCATAATTTATATATCTGCGATTCTAGTCTTAGGTATCATATAAGACATTCTAGTGATCACAGAGTCAGACCCTGTGAAACATGTGACCCCCTACTGAAAAAGAAGGTTAAAGATGCAGACATGCTCCAAGCAGAACTGGCAAAACTGTCTGTGGGCCTAACTCACATTCTTATGTGTCTCCACTTTCAGTTCTTTACTTTGGAAAACAAATAAGATAAAAAAAAAAAAAAAAAAAAAAAAAAAAAAAAAAAAAAACCAAAAAAAAAAAGAAAGATGATAAAATGATAAAAATAGTCAATATGAGTTTGTACACAATATGCCATAAACAAAACTATTCCTGTCTCCTGACAACTTAGTAATAGAAGAGTCATGGGTACAAGTCCTATGTGACACTTCCAGATACAAATAAAAATATATGTTCTGGCTGGAAATCACAAAATACATGAAACATGTTCTTAGAGAGCAATTGCCAGTGAGGCAATGCAAATTTATAAGGGCATCTCTCTGAAGATCTCCCAAGTATCTGTTGGACATGTTTTTCAAACAAGTTTCCTTACCAACTCAAGAGATGAAACAACGGGCAAAAAAGGAATCAAGTATTCTGAAGACATAAGGCTAGGAGAAAAGGTATTTGAAATTTAGAATGACCTTTACAAATGGACAAGTTTGTCCAAAAGCAAATGGATTTATTCCAGTAGAGACAAGTGGAAAATGCTACACTTGATAAGGCAAAATCAAATATGTAAACACAAAATATCAGGGTGTGGCTGCAGCCACCACTATACAAAAAGATGCAATAAATGCTGCAAAATACAAATTGACTGTGAATCAACAATACAGTGCTGACATAAAAAGGAGGCAATTCTGAAATATGGTAATAGGAATGTTGCATATATGTCATGAGGCAAAGATATAAATTAGAATTAATTGCTAGAGGAGTTAGCACCCAATTTGCATGGGTGAAAAACCCATGCAAACAAAAACTGGAACAAAAAAAAAAAAAAGGCAAAATAAAACCAACAAGACTAATAGGCTAAAAGACTAATAGGAAAAAAAAAAAAAACCCAAAAAAAACCCCCCAAAAATAGGTATAGAAAATGTAAAACAGAAAATAGGATTGCTTGGCTTAGGAAAGACCAGAAATGCAGAGGATAAGAGTTTTTAAACTGCATAAAGACTAGTATATAAAGTAGTCTGTGATTATCTTATTTCTAAGTCCACAGCAGATGTAGTAATATATGCAATTGGAAATTTGAAAAATGTAGGTCAGATATTTAGACAAAAACCCTTTCTATTTCTGTGGCATAGTACCAGAAACAACTAAAGGGGAATGGAATCTGTTCTTCAGATGCCTTTAAGAATAGGTTATCATCCAAAATTTCTGCATGACATTTGTGTATTTCAAGCATGCTGAGATAAGTATATTAAAAGATTATAAGGCAATGAGACTTGGATCCAAAAGCATTTAGTTCTTAAACTGAGGTTTCCTGACTTTCATTGATACAGTCAACAGTTAAAATACATATACAGACATTATTAAAAACCTATTATGCCTAATTACTAATACATTAAATATGCTAAATACACTAAAATAAAGGGTCAGAACAGATAGATGGGAGAGAGTAACAATACTGTTATGAAAGACAGAATAGCAATCTACTATAGATATGTTCAGAGAAAAATGAGTGCTTTTATGTTTCTTGGCCATATTGCACACTTTTAAAGGCAAGGGAAAGATACTGATGCTCTCAAATCTGTTTAAATCAATACCAAAAAATCAATGCAGTAGATTAATTAACTCTTACTTTTGTCTTCGATGTATTCATCCCAGTTGAATGTTGTCACTGTTGCATTAATAAATGTACCATTTTCACCTAAAGAGCTATTAAAGATGGAAATAACTGTTGTTTCAAAAGTAGAATTGTCTGGAGGCCACTGTAGGCATTTATTCCTCAGGTTGCCCATGAACAGCTGCAGCCCTATCAGTGCAAATACACTCAGACAGAACACAGTCAGGATCATCACATCTGAGAGCTTCTTCACAGACTGGATCAGGGCTCCTACAATAGTCTTCAGGCCTGCAAAGAGAAAAGATTTTTATTATAATGTTAAATAGGTACTAAACACACACAAAAATCATGTGAATTTTTTTCCTGATAAAGATTTCATGCAAAAAGAGTAGTAATTTGTGACACAATAATTTTAAAGAAAAGCCTTATTATTTAGAAAGATGAATAATAATATGTAAATTTATACTTATTTTACAGTGTACAAAAATAAAAAGTAGATAATATCAAACACATTGTTTATGCCAAAACAAGTGATTTTCTTACTCATGCTATATCTCAAACCTACATAGAACAGCACTTTTTGCTTTGCTGATGCTTCTTTCCCAAACCTTTCTTTTATGAACTTTTGAAATGTATTCTATATTAATGTAACCCCATTATACATGCACATTGAAATGATATCATAATAATCTTGTTACAATACGTGAGGGGTGATGGTTTGGAGAAGAAAGACATCTTTAGAACGATACCCCATGCATGGCCCATGCTATCCTTTAGAGTTTAATTGTTTGGACATAACTTAAAACTGAATAAAGTTGCTGTATAAAGTGCCTTTAGTAAATGAGAAAATTTGCATCAGTATGAAAGCTTAAAATTAACTTATATTTAAAACATGTAAAGAAAAGCTTGATGTCATAAGATGCAAATCACATAGGCTGTTTACTGCAAATATCTCATGCAAGAATTTGTTAAACTCAAAGGCTGATTTTTTTTAGAGAAGAAAATACAATACAAGCATGAATCAATTTTAAAAAAATTACATTCTTGATTCCTGCTTTTTTGATTTGCTGACAACGTGTAGCAAACAAGGCTTATTCTTTGAAAATATGAGTACAGCCTTTGCAGAACAAAAGTCAGCCTCGGTGTTTAACCTCGCTCTCACCTGGAATGACTGATATTGTTTTCAAAGCTCGGAGAACTCTGAATGTTCTCAACGCTGAGACATTGCCCAGGTCCACAAACTCTGTCACATATCTGTAATAGGGGAGTTCACACACAAACACAATGACAGCACACAAATAACAGTTGGAGATATGAGGGGCCTAACACCTTACACCAACTACTTCTTACCTGGAATTACAGAAATAGTTTTCAAAGCTCTCAATACTCTGAAAGTTCGAAGAGCTGAAACATTGCCTAGGTTTACAAATTCTGTTACATACCTGTAGAATTAAATCACAATTACTCAGAATTGAGGCAGATTTTTTTATTCTATTTGCTTGGGTCTTTGAGCAAGACCTTTTCACCGTTCACTGTATTTTGCCTGTGTTATAAATGTGCTTCTGGCCATAAAATTAAATTAAGTTTTATCAAACCACATTGACTTGATGTTTGAGAACTAATCTGGTCAGCTATTAGGAGGAAGTCAAAAATATTCCTTTAATTCTGGTATGCAGAAAGGAGACAGGATATGAACAGTTCAGGGTGATGGCATTCACAATCCTAATGGGCTGGCACACCATGCTGGCCTCCGCAGCACATACTTGGCTAGAAATACTAAAATGTGTAAAAGAGGTAGAAGAAACATATTGAAACTGCAGGAAGTCCAGGCTCCAAATATTCTGGCTGACAAGATATGAGGCAATTTTTAGTCACTAATCTCATGCTACCAGAAAGAATTTTTATTAAAAAAAATAAGTAGAAGACTTACGCAAATGTAATGACAGTGAAATCTAGCCAATTCCATGGGTCTCGGAGAAACGTAAAATCTTCTAAACAGAAGCCCCTTGCAAGAATTTTAATAAGTGATTCAAAGGTATAAATTCCAGTGAATGTGTATCTGAGGAAAATATGCAAGACAGAGTTTATAGATAACGTTATTTTTTGCAGTTTAGGCTCTCTATTTGTTTTATTCTCATTTTCTTCTCTTTAAATGGCACAAGAAATAATGGCAGTTACAACCAACTTTAACACCTGCATAATTTATATCATAAGGAAAAGGAATGAAATTAGGATTAAAAGACTGATAACCCACATCTTAAATTCGATTTCTATAAGACAATAAGACAGATGCAAATTCCAGTTATTTCATTGGTGCATGCATATGACCAGTCTGAATCCACATTATAACAAAATACACTGATGGACTATGATAGAATTTTAGAAGTTATTTTCAGGATAAAAATTCCTTTCTTCAATGTTATTTTTATATAAATGAAATGTTGCTTAGTCCCAATAGTCGGCAAGTGTCAACCCGTATCAGTTCTTAATTCCTTTTTAATGTGTTACAGAGTAGGTATATCCAGCACTTCACCTTCAGCAAGGCAGATGTCGTACTGGAATCAAACAAGTGCAAGAGCCACCAAAATTACTTACTAATGCCAATAAAATTCAGGTGCTCATTTTGACTACAAAATGCAGTTGAAATGTAAATTGAAAAATGTTTAATTCTGGAATTTTGAGTAATTTAAATCCTCTTTGTCCAAGTGATGCCATCCTGAAATTTAGTTTAATCTATATCTTTAATGAAAAGGAATTCAAATTCAACTGCTTAAGAAGCTTACTCTAACTGCGCTAACCTGACAACAGTTTTCCGATATGGAAGTTTTCCACTCAATTACTAAAAATTTTTTTTCCTGCAGAAATTTACTCCACAGATGAGGACATGAATTTGAACTCTAAATGGCACAATATATACACATGAAGAAATATTCAAGCAATGAATCTTTATCATAAATATTTACTATATGCCGAATACATAGATGCTCTCACTGAACTCAAAATGAGAATGTCTTTGTTGATCTTAATAGCCCTATGATTTCACTTTTGATTTCTGAAGATTATACAGGTATGTACCAGCCCAAGCAGTAAGGTGTGAAGAGGCATCAGGAAGGAAGCACCAAGAACAGTGTTTCACACTGTGGCTTGCAGCTTTGGAACTGTCATTGTGCATCAACACCTCGCAGCTGACATCATACTGGACCAATTTGCCAAGCAGACATCATATTGCAGCAAAGATTAGCTAACCAATTCAATAATTTTTAATAGCTTATTTGCATACAAGTTTTCCATTGTTAGATTGGTTTTGGTAAGAGAAAGCTGCACTGTGATCAACACAGCCATCCATAAGATGATTCCTTTATCTATACAATTATTGCAAGAGATGAAAAACTGCATTTCCCCGCATTCTTACACAGATGTGACAAAGATCTCAGTCAAAAATATGAATAATCCACTTTTTCTGTATGATTTTAAGAACAGCTTTTCTTATGTTTTCCATCTAGTACTGCAAACAGAGAAAGGACATTAAATAACTTGTCATGAGACAATTATATGTATTTAATGTTACAGCAAAGGAAATAGCAGAATAGCTGTTAATAGGATGTGCCAACAAGGTAGCTGCTGCCAGTAGAAACCATCCTAATATAATTTACAATACTTTATTTCTGATTACTGGATATCATTCAGAGAAAATCCATTTAACTTACTCTACATTCTTTGTCCAGTCAGGAGGGTTACTCATGGTCATAAATACGCAGTTGGTCAAAATAGTGCACATGATAAGCATGCTGAATAATGTAGGCCAGGAGTTAAGGAATGTAAGCCAGAAAATCTCATAAAAAGAGTATCAAATAACACACTGCTTTGGTAGATCTTCACTATCAGGGGCTATCTATCCCTTCACTGCTCTTTTAATAGCCAGGGAAAAGCCCTGAATATGTTACAGCTTTCATTCACTGCTTTATAGCTAAAAGAGAACAATCATACACTAAAAATTAGAAAATCTGAAATGCATTTTTAAAAACGCCCCAACTCTAAATTATTTTTTCGTATTCAACAAAAATATCAACATTTGAATTATTAGCTTCTAATTTCCTGGAATAACACAAAAACTATTTCTTTTAGATGATCTGGGTCTGCTCCATGCATGTAAAGCAATGAAAGATACATTTTCTTCACTTTAATGGTTTATCCTCAAATTAGGCATGTATCAACATTTTTCCTTATCACTAGGATACACTGAGAGATAGCTGTGAGACAACATAGGGAAATCCTAGCAAGAAAAATTATTTTATTGCTGTTTGTTTTATATATGACTTTTGTAATATAAATGCTGTTGGGAGGGGAAGGCACATGTGATTCACAAAAATCCAAATAGAATTCCAGAACAGGTCCAAGTCATACATAATTTCATATATTTGAACAGAACCACTCTAAATCTAGAACTTTAAAAACTGCTGACATTCTTCTGAAAAATAGAACCACCAAAATGAAAACCCTGCAGGTGAACCACAAAACGCCCACATGATGGCACCAACACCTAAAGCTAGAGAGAGGACAAAGCTTGAGTTTTAGAACAGCTGCAGGTTTGTGTGGTGCTCCTAAATAGAAATCTGAATATAATGAGGTGAGAAGTACTGTGAGGTTCCCCTCAAAAACTCTTCTTTGCATGTCTACGTTAATAAAACAGCCTTCAAGTGATAATGATACCTCTATATCTTCTGAGCTGTCGAAAAACTGTGGCATTACATTCAACAGTTCTTTGGGTTTTCTGTGCAATGAATATGTTTTAAATCCTTTACTTAGAACCTAGCTTTTCTTTATGTAATTCACAGATGAACAGAGCAAAAGAGAAATAAATATTTTTTAAAACATTAAAATGCATGCTACAATTGTTTCACCAGCCTGTACTTTACCTAGGCTTTCAAGATCCTCTTTGATGAAATGTGCACTTTGAGTTGCAAATCCTCACTACACTTTTGTTAGCCTAAAAATAACTATAACATACATTACAATAAATTTAAACAATGTGTTTTAGCATTCTGAGTTTGGTGACTAGCTCTTCACCACCAACTCAGTCCCACAATCTTCAATTATTCCCCATAACTCAATAATGCTCCAGAATATGGTAATGAGTGTCATATAATTGAAAACCAATTATTTGTAGGGGCACCTGTAGCAAGAAAATGAAAACAGGCTATGTAGTATCATGATAACTTTGGAAGTCATTTGTAGGCCATTGATAACATCTCACACATAGCAACCACTGTAATTATCAGTCTTCCAGTATACCAAGACTCAAAAAAGTCTTTCAAGTTTTATTCTACATAATCTTAGCATCCCTATATGCAATACTAACACTAAACTACTTTCAGTGTGCTTCTGTTAGACTTCTGTAAATGTAAAGTGTATAAACATTTGTATCAGACTCTATTAAGTAAGCTAGCTTTCTGAAGTCAATGCCCCCATTGTGCATATTGGTATTTGGGATCAGACCAGTGGGATGCATACTATAATCAGCTATTAAAAGACTGAAAAAGACAAAATAATAGTTAAGTAATTATAATAGTTTAGCTTTTCAAATCTCTACCTGCAATGTGGAAATCTCATTACCTTCTTGAAGACTGAAATTAAAACATCAATAGGCTTACAAGTGCATAATGCAATAATGATCAAGAAATAGACAGGTGGGATACATGCAGGACTGGGAATGTATAACAGAACAAGAAACAAGAATGCTGTTACATCAATTTATCTTTCTGTAAGCATTATCAAATCAGAAATGAAAAGGAATAATGAAACTATATTTTCACTAAATATTCATGCAAGGACAGGCCTGGGATCAAAGATTTGTTTTTAATACACAGTGTTAGGGGAGAACTTATAGTATTCTGAGCAATATATCTACAGTTTATTAAAAATGTGTAAGAGGGGAAAAGATGATAAAAAAGATGTGATGATCACAGAAAAAATAAGAAGGAAAGAAAAATTATGTGGGGGAAGAAAGAAGACATGGAGACTGTAAGAGACGATGACTGGTTGTCTGTCTCCTGGTATAACTATATTAGGATCCAGCAATGAACAGAAATGTAAAAGGAGAATGAGAAAAAGAACAGAAAACAGAAATAGTAGAGAGAAGAGGGACAAAGTGCTACACATCATATTGATCCTGGGACATGTGCCAGAGAATGATTTAAATACTAAGTAACATCTCACTCATTACAGATTTAGACTAACCACTTGAAAAGGATATGAATGTACCAAAATCTTAATAGCTATTTTTCTAAGAGGATTGAAAGGAGTTAACATGTACAGGGCAGAGGTGGCACTGAATCGGAATATTGCCTTTCCTTTATTCAATACTATAAAGGTCTGGAAAAAGAAAAAGAGAATGAAAAATAACATTTAGAAGATACCAAGTTACAAATCCTGAATCATTTTCATTTCATCATTAATCATATTTGGTCAATATGCTCTTTTTTCATTGACACAATCCCCTTGTTCAATTCACACATTGTAGCATCCAGCCAGATAAATACAATTAAATGAACACTTGAATGCATCTATTTAGAAATCATAAGTAATCCTGATGATTCTAGCTAGTAAACAGAGACAAGTATAAAATTAGTGTAGGTAATACTTGAAGAATTAGTATATACTTTTTGTACAGTATAATATATACACTGAGTATAATATATACACATAATATATGCAACCAAAATGAGAGCCACTAAAACTTCAACTTCACTCCCTAAATCAAGCCAGCATAAATTATCAAATCAAACTACTAAGACAAAAGTAACTCAAAGTGATCTAAGTTTCAAGTGATCATGAAAATAAGGAAATCAAGAGTGTCCAATAACCATTTTTGAACATAACACTAATGTACTCAATTTTTGCTGTACTCTGAGAATAATGTATTACTCCCCTTTTCAACTATTGCTTGTGATACTTCTGTACCTTCAAATCTATTTTCCTTGTCATACTTTACTTTCACCTAATACAGAATTCACTCTATTCATTGTATCCATGTACATTACCAACATTTAAAAAAGCATTTCTAAATGCAACATTGATTTTAAAATTCAAGAAATAAAGAATAAAACCTGTAAAGTTTTTGTAAAAATTATGTTCCCACATATCTAAGGAAAGTCCTGTCTATTGTCATCATCTCTTCTTTCTACACATGGATGAAAGTTCATGCTTTTTGAAAGGAAGTGGATCTAGACAGCATTGTGGCAGTCCTGGGAAGCCCACAGGGCACATAAGCCATGCAGACCTGGAACACAGCCAGCAGCCATGATCTGCCTCAACTGCTATCAGAGGGCAGCATTTGTCAGGATTATGCTCTACTTTCTGAGCAGGTGTGGCAAATAGAGCAGCTGAAACCACAATGCCTCTCCCTGCCTGAAGTAATAAATTATAAATGATAAAAATCGGTGCTTTCAAACTTAACATGCTTGCATTCTTTCATACTTAGTGATTCTCAAGATGCACTTTGATCTTTTATTGTACAGAAGTCTGTCACATGCTCATTACTACGAAGATTTTTCAACTCTCTTACTATTAGTCCTGGAGTTAATGAAAACAGGACTTCTAATAATATTCTAAGTTTTATGTTTTCTGTTCCCTCTACTCTGACAAAACTGAAGTAGCATTTGTGTTCTGCTGACTCACCAAGTTACATTAAAAAATGAAAATGAAGCCTGACCCAAAAAATTATGTACAAAAATATGCAAAGAACACTAAGAAAAATAATAGGAGAAATTATGATTGCAACATCCAGCTTGAAGTCTTGCTTCTCCTGCTGGAAACCACAATGCTTTTGGAAAAGATCATGACAAGTGCTTTGCATTTCTCAATCAGGAACAAGCAATTCAGCAGGATTTTATTTCACATCCACACTTAATTGCACAATTACTCTTCTAGTTTCCAAAGCGTGATGATACATGCTCTAACTTTAGGATTTCTGGCATTGAGTTTAGATTTTTACTACTACAAAATGAGGAAAGAATTAAGGAGAGGAATCAGTACTTTGACCCAAATTCTATTTGCCTTCCAGACTTCAACAGGAAAAATCACTTGAGTAAAGGGAGCAAAACACAAATTAATTGAAAACCTCATTTTCAAATTTAACTCATTCTCCATATATGAAATCAGTTTTAGAAATTCTGCAATGAACACTTAAGGCACAAGTGATTTTTTTGAGCTGTTCTGCTTAGTTCTTCATGGTATGCCTATATTGCTATTGTTTCAACATATTGCTGATAAGGCATACCCCTATTCCTGCTGGAATTATCTTCATTTGCATTTTTCTCTTAGTCTGAGTATGAATCATAACAATTCTTGGAGTTTTTCTTCATTTTTCTTTGAAGCAGTTTCTTCACTTTCATGGGTTTTGGTTTTTAATTCACTTGTTTTTGTTAGCTAGCTAGTTTCCACAGGAAAGAAAAGAAAGCAGGAGAAAAAAATTATGAAAACAGAAAAAAAAAATTTCTTTTTTACTAGTAGAATAATGAGACTGCAATACATATGATGCCAAAATCAAAGGGACTCAAAATCTGGAGGAAACCCAAGGCCATCTGGACATTAGTCTAAAGTTCAACACTTTTGTGCTGGCTACAGTAGTTTTTGTTACTTTAAAAAAAAACAAATATGTGGATTTATTTTTTTTAAATTAACATCTCCCTGAAAATATTTTTTAAATTATGTAACATTCTGTCAACACTCCAAGTGCAATTTCTACTTCCTCGTTATTTGTGTCCCTCTTTGAAAGACCTCCTCTTTGAAAACAACCATAGAACAAAATAGAACAGGATAAGAATTTTTTTTCTCACCCAGACTAAATTGGAGATACGATGTCTCTGCAGAGTAAATATGAATCAGGATGATCATTATATCCTGAGAAATTATCTTTACATACTTCCCTATCCTTGCCAGCAACAAGAGAATGCAACCTAAACTTTTCACAGCAATGAAGAAATCTAGAAAGATGTGTAGCTATCTTTGAAATGGATTTCCTATTGAAGACCTGCTCCTTTCACAACTATAATACAGCAATTAGTCATTATTCTGAAGATAACCCCTGTGCTGCTACTTCAATTCTCCTGTGTGCAAAACACTAAAAGTTACAGGTTTTAATAAAATGCCAGTTTTATAACAAAAAAAAATTAAGTGCATCTCTACTGATCTACAAGGTCCCATAAACTTGCATTACTAATTTCTGTTCTTAGAGTGGAGATTTCTGCCAATCCCATCAGCTGTTGGGGGAATTACTGTATGGAAGCTCTAGGTCAAAAATAATAGAAATACTATGTCTTTCAAGGGTTCTTTGTTATTTATTCTTCTTAAAGTCTGACAGAAATATACAATTCACTCACTTTTTTATTGATATAATATGGGTCCAGGTCTTCCAAGGGCTCGGACACCATTCCTGGAGGTATGTCACCGTAAATAAATGGCAGAGTCTTTCCTGCCTCCAAGTCACTGTTTGGCTTTGGGCCATCTTCATCATCATCATCTTTGCGTTCTTGTTTGGATTTTTGAGCTTTCTCTTCGTTGATACGCTGTTCAATAGCTGCAAGTGATTCTCTTGTGAAATAGCGGAAGCTGTCGGGTCCTGGTGGTACCAGCACTGATTGTGCCATCTTTTCATCCTGCACCTCTTAATTACTGCTTAGCCTCTCTCATAAAAAAAGTGCTAAAAATATAAAAATAAAAAACACAGAAAAAAATTAAGCAACGCAGCTACAAACAATATAAAGTAATATACCATCACAGAATTTTGTGTGGGGCACCTTGTTAAATTCAATAATTATCATCCAAGAGGAGGCTGCAGTGAAATGAATTTTTAAATTTGTTTTTATTTCAAGACAAACCATTTTCCTCGGCAGCTTGCCTCTTAGAGTTGTCTCAGAGGTATCAACTCTTAAAACATTTAGTTTAAAATTCACTTAGTGCTTGCAATCAATAGATTGTCAATTCTACAGACTGATAAAAATGTCACATACAATATAATAGCATATTTTGCCTTTATAAAGGATAATGTTATCCATTCCCATGAATAAAGTGGGAGATATTTTTCCACTACATTCACTGTGAGGAATCAACAGTTCTGAAGTGTTTGGTTCAGTGTTGAGGAGGGAGACTTCATAAAATGTAGCTCCTTATAATCCTGAAAGCTGCATCTTGAACCAGTCCTTCCTCTAGCTATATGGACAGAAATTACTGTTAGAATCCTCTATTGCCACATAAGGCCAGAAGGATCAGTTAAAATCTACACAAGATGCTCCTTCTCTTTGAGTACAAATATGCTGCCTTTGCCAAACTGCCAGCTCAGGAAACAAGGTTCAGGCATAAGCACCTGTATTCAGATCCCCTGCCTGGCAACACACTGTGCACTGGAAAAACTGCTGAATTAAACCAAAACGATTTTTAATCATTACATACAGCACTTAGATCTTTTATGTCTGATATCATACCAATTTTATATATATTTCACAAATTTCATTAGCAAGAGCAGGACCTTCTCTTCTTAATGTCTCCAGGCAGTTCAGTTAAAAAGAACTAGTGGAATATATTCCCAATGCAAATACTTTGATCTGAAATCACAAACAGCGTATCTGCTGTAGCCTACAAAAATTTTTCTCAAGCATCCTTCTGAGAAAGCACATTAAAAATACAGCAAATGCAATAAAGTAACAAATTCTGAGTAAGACAATATACCCAGGAATAATTATCAGATTAAAATGATACAACAGTTTGAACATAATCAGCCTGCTCCTATTTAACTGTCTTGCCTAGCACACATACTCCAGCACAGCCGCAACAAATTAATATTTTTGAAGGCTGTTAAATAAGCTGCAACATGATGCTTTTTCCTCCTTTTCAACCATATGCACACAGCCACTTACACCTACACAATCCACACATCCCAACTCCTGCAGGTCTCCCTATGAGCATGCTCTTCCACTGCAGGCAAATGCACCTGGTGCATTCTGTCATGGATGGTCTGTACCAAAGCTGCACTACCAGCAGTGGAAGGGTTCATTCGGAAAATGAAAGTGGTCCTGCAGCAGAATCCTGTTAGATTTTATTTCCAGTTACAGAAGAAAAAGAAAAAGAAAACACATAATTCTGTTTTAATACTGCAGGAAACAATTAAAAATTCATTACCAGTGAAGAATCTTGCAGTTATGTGGGTTTGGAATAGCACCAGGGAAGACTGCAGTTAAAATTCCATCATGCCTTTTCTTTTTTTTTTTTCTTTTTTTTTTTTTTTTTCTTTTTTTTTAAAATTCTCCTTTTACAGACCACACCTAACTTCCTGCTGAAGGATCCTGGTTATTGAAGTAAAGTCTGGCATTTCCTGTGTGAGCCTACTAAGTGCTGTAATTCTTATTGCCAGTAGATGGTACTGATATACACTCATAAACTCTTCAAAGAAATGGTATAGAATTTTTGCATGCTTGAACACTTGCTTAAACTGAGACTCTTCGACTAAAATACATGATTTTATATAACCAGTCAAATCTCAAGATTCTCAAAAATTCTTCTAAATACATAGCAGCTACTGCTGATGTGACCATAGCTGTTAAAACTGTGAAGGTGAGATAGAAAGTAGTAGGCATAGCAAAGAAAGAAAAATCAAAAAATGGAGGTTACACAGGCAGAGTACAATCTAAGCGATTGCTGAAACTGTATTATCAGCAGTCTGGATTATTTTAAACTATAGGTTGTGTAAATATTCTAAAATAAAGGTATACAATATGTTCACTGTGCGTTCTCTCTACATGCAGATTGGCCAGCAATGGGAGGGAAGGAGGGCACTCCTGAGTGTTCACTGCAGCAGTGAGTTCCTGAACAGAAGTCATCTATTCTTGCTCCCTGCTGCAGCAGGTGGTTGGGAGCACTGTAAGCCACTCTCTGTGGCAAATCAGTGAAACACCCCCTTCGGGCACCACTCCACCAAAACACCATCCTACTTCTTTCTACTCTTCTGCTTGCTCTGTATTTTCCATGCTTACCAATTTTCATACTTTTTCCTCCTGCTGCACCAATAAAACTTTTTTATCTCCCTCCTACCTCACCATCAACCTTCTGCCCTTCCCTCCTTCTTTCACACATATACAAATCTCTTTCCAGCTTTTCAAGCAAGACACATTGCTACATCTATATGTTCAGATCTTCTGGCAGTCGTTTGCTCCCTGCTGTCTCCTTTCCCTCAGCCATGAAGAGGACAAAAATAAAAGTGTGGAAAATAATAAAAAGCAAAAGGTCAGTCTAAAGTGAGAGGTTTGGAGAAGGAATTAATTGAGTGGCTGAAGAAACATCACTGGCTTTGAAAAACAGTGGGCAAAGAGAGGGGAAAATATTGCTATTTTTTTCCTTTTGTAATTCTGGTGAGAGAATGATGAGTTTGACTTAGTCAAAAGAATGTTTTTTAAATTTTCAGCAACAAAGAAAAAATGTGCCAAATGAGAGCTATAATTGAACCACATCAAAAGTATTGATTTTGTTTTAATTAATTTAAAAACTACACATTATTATAAAATAATGTTTAAAGCCTTTTTAGAAAAGGGTCTCATTCAGTATGAGAATTTCTATTTTCACAGATGATTCAAAGAAATCAACAAAAAGCCTACATATATACAGTTTCATGTAACTTTTTTTTTCGGTTAAGAAGCTTTGAATGAAAATTTCTGGTTGGCTCTAATTAGGACTACGGTTTACTTGGGGCTGTTCTGAAGTCTCAGAATAAGAGGATTGTGAGACAGCACAGATCCACAGGAGGAATAAAGAAGCTTCTAACTACAAAAGCACTTTGATTATTTATTTGTATGGATAGGCAACTGCTTATGTATAAATGTTTCAGTAAAGCATGTACCTGAAAAGCTGGGCTAATTCACACAATGTGGAAAAGAAGCTTCATTCTTCCATTAATAGTATACTAAGTTAAAGCATCTGATTATTTGTTTCTTATTGTAAGGGTCTGAAATACCAGAGATCTCATTTTGATTCCTACCAGTGCTATACAATCTACGTGCACAGTGTTAGGAAGGACAGTGAAAAGAAAAGACAAAAAGGAAATAGCCAGGGGACATTGCATCCCCTGGCCCTAGAGGATTTGGTCTACAGACTTACTAGGCTTTAAGGAAAATGGACAAGTATTTTAGAGAGACAGACTAGTCAGGAAATGAAGTATCAGCTTTGCAGTCTAAAAGACAAATATATATACTTCTAGAAAGGAGACAACAGCAATACATCTAGAGAAGCTTGTAACAATCCTTAAAATATATTAGGTAGTACAGATGTAATACAGATAGTAAATGCAACAGATAAAATTATTAGAGTTAGAAAGTTAAAATTATTGAATCAAATAGCAAATATCAATGAAAACCCAATCCAACATAGCCTATGTTTAAGAACTATCATGTGAACATGGTAGAAACTTCCCTAAAACATAAACATGAAATAAGAATGGCAATTCTGGTAATAAGTCATTCCAACTGCTGTCTAGCTTCCCACCTACAGCCATGGGAACATTTTATGAACAATTTTATCACTGATAGTATCCATCTTCTCTCTACTGTGGCATGTGTAAAAGCTTGAAGTGGACCCTATTATTTAATCATCTGGTAAAACACAAGGCCCACAGAGGGGGTAGAGATGAAGTAGTGTTTAGTGTCATATGTAAAGAAACTCCACATGAGGATGAATGATTTCTGACAGAACAGAGCCAAGAGAAACCTCCAAATCTTTTCCCGACATCCTAGGAGCCCTCACTGACAGGCAATCCTGATTAATAAAATTGGAATTAAAATAGATAACCAGTTTTTCCTCAGAAATGTGTAAAACTGTCTCTGTTCAATGGCAAAGCAAAGCATTACAATGCACAACTGGCAACTTGCCATCATTCTCTGTGGTTCTGTGATCATTTTACTCTCCAGCTGTGTGTCCCTGTACTATATTAGATTGTCCTTAATTGCATGACTTTTCATTTATAGTTCTGAATTTCATCTGGTTCCAGTAACACCAGTCATCAAGCTCATCTAGTCCTTTCTGTATAATAGCTTGCTCAGTCTTTGACAATGCCTTATGACTTTGTGATAGGAGCAAATTACATTGGCACATTTACATTTCTTTGCTGAAACAATAAATTAAAACTTAAATAAAATCTGTCCCAAAACTAAAACAGTGGCAAGCAACTTCAACCAAAGTGTAGGTTACTGTGATATTTGCTGCAGTTCACAAAATATGTTAGTATTACTCTAAGACCCTTAATCTTAAAACCAAAACAACCACTAAGTTTATGCTCTAAAATGAAATAGTATTTTAATTAAAAGAGCAAAATAGACCTAATAAGAGGGTGTTTTTTTCTTGTAAATATTATCCATTTAATAAAATACATCAAATTTTAAAAATTCATGTCATCTCTTCCCCCTATGATTCTTACAATATTTACTATATTACTAAATTAATCACGGTGATCTAGGTGACTGAAAAACATGTTTGCTAGCTTTGAGATGACATGAAACTGGGAGGGCTAGAAGTAAACAGGAAGATAGTATTAGATTTAAAAATGTCCTAACAAACAATAAAAATGGGCTCAAAAAGTGATGCAATTCAAGATACATAAGTTCTACATTTTATACTTACACAATATGGAAAGAATTCAGACCACAGAAATAAAACATCCAAGGAAATGTAGGATCCAAGAGATCCTACATTTGAAAGCTTCCAAGGAGATGGATGATTTCAGCTCTTTCTGTCTTAATTTTACATTGAAAAGATCAATTGAAGACATGATTGTCTTTATATATCCAAAAAGCTCTACTAAGGAAGCAAAGATTTATTTTTATCTAGCAAACAGATAAACAGGTTGTGGCATTAAATTGCAGCAGGAGGGTTTGTTAGGAAAACTTTTTACCAGTGAAAAATGCAGTATTTCAAGGACTTTAAGAAAAGCTAGACCTTGGAAGAAAAAAGACAGTGTAAGTGTGATTTTCGTAGTAAAACTGATCAGGATGAGAATCAAGAAACTTGTAACAGGCCTTCACTGTTTTAGGGTCTTACTAAGTGTAGTTTTCTCATTGTTTTGTGGTGCTTTATCTGTTATGTTTCTCCCCAGGCCTCAAGGAAGCTGTCAGCACTCCACAGAGCTGCATGAAAGATTGCATAACATGGAATTGCCTGTTGGAAGGTAGAAGGTTTAGAGCTGGTACAGTATCTCTGATAAGATTTATGTTTTTAGTGCTCCACTGTGGAAATTAGACAGCAAATAAACATCAGTTTTCCTGTGCTTGAGGTTTGTGTGTTTCATACCATGCTACACTGTCTGTTCAGTAGCCACAGCTGAGACAGAGGTCCCTTCATATAATATTGATGCACCAAATTTTGCACTTTGAACAGTAGGTGTTCCTGCAAAACAAATCTTTCCAAATGGCTCTTAGAAGAGCTATATAAAAATACAGCTTCCTACTCATTTTCCAGCATTTTAGATGGATGTGTAACTAGCAAGTCACCTTTGAAAAATGCAGTTACTTGAAACCTTAAGCCAATATGAGATAGTTCTGTCAGAAAGGACAGCTGCATGTTCCACCCACTCTTACCCTGCTCATTTCCCACTGTGTTGGTCTGAGCATTTCTGCACCTCTGCATTTTAACCAGATCAGCTCACTAGTCTGGCTGAAAACTGTAAATAACTGGGCAGATTTCAGAAAGATCAAACAGCTGATCCATCACACTTGAGAAAAGAAATTACGAGTCTTAATGTCTCAAGATGTCCTCTACTTTGGAGTGAAGAGGACTATAGCTGACTACATTTAGTGTCTTTCAAATTGTAGTGCTTCACTTAAGAGCAAGCTCAAAAGGCTTAAGGCATCAGAGTATGAAGGAATGGATCTCCAGGGCTTCAACAATGGAGCAGAACAGGGCTCTAACAGCTGTAGTCAACAAATATTGGCACACATCCCGTACCTGGTGCAGAACCCAGCATAAGTAGAATAAAAAGGCAAAAAGTTATTAAAATGCCTAAGTGCTAACAAATCTGAGGATCAAATTAGACTACCATTCACTTACAGCAGCCTCTTCCAAGATCAGAAGGTGAACAGGATCACCTGTTTCCTTTAAACATGACATCAGGACAGTGTTTTAAGAAAAATGTGCTGCAAAGATCATATAATGTGAAAACAGATATACAAAGATCCATATTGGGAAAGTTTGGGGGTGTCCTTTAAATCAATTTTCTTACTAACTTTAAAACTTATTTCAGGAAACTACCCATAGGTCTCTGGCAAGATATACTCCAAAGAAGTATGAAAAATACATTAATAAAAATCAGTTGTTATCTTTACTTACAGTTAACCAATAATTGGCAATGACTTATATTTGTTAAACCTAATCAATTTTCCTCTTTTATCAGAAATGGCCTTTGAACAATTGCTGATTTTCCATCAAATGTCAGTGCACAAACAAAAAAGCTACTTGTCTTTTCAGAGAAGAGAACCTTAAATCCTTCCTTCTAGTATTACACAATTTGGATTTTTCCCCTGATGAAAATATAATTCTTAACTTTTTGATTTAATACAGTGAGATAAACTTTCTGCCAGATTGTAATGATCTCCAGTGCTCCTTAACTAGAGGGTAAAACCAAGGCTGATTTAAAAACAAGAAAGGTTCAAAACAGCAGTTCAAGTTTCACTTGAAAAAAGAGAAATACTGTCTCCAAATCAAACAGCAATGTGGGAAAATGCTGCAAGAGTATTCACCAAATCCCCAATGAAGTTGATTAAGGGATTATGGCCTTTCAGCCATCTAGCTGCAGTGGGCTCTTCTTCAAACCAATCTCTGCCCCGATACACATCATGAGAAACTGTCCCCACAAGTGGAGTCTTGTGTAAGTGTCAGGCTATTTTTAGTGTGTTTGTGTGGGGAGAGTGAATATACAATTCAAAGATGTAATGATAACAGAAGTGCCATATGTATGGGATGAGCTAGATATTTCCAGATGCCTGAATAGGAGAATGTGCTGACTACTTATGCTGTTAATAAAACACGCTGTGATTTCTTTCCTGACAAACCAGAACTCAGAATTTAGAATGGGCATTATGCAAAGATGTTTAGAATGAAACCTCCAATTAATCTTAACTACAGCATGGCTACAGAAAATTCATATATAATTTATATCCTTCTGGCTACAAGGCACCAGGTAGATGGGAGATTCTAAAATCCCCTGAACATCTGTCTAGAAATTTTGGATGAACAACATAAATCATGATTCTGAACCTACTGACAAATTATGGTGGGAAGTACTCTGTGATTCCACTTTTATAGCCTCTTACTGTCTTCTGCTGCAAACACAGCCTATGAATAAGTCTGTGCCTCCTCAGTTATCGCTTACGTAAGCCCAGCCAGGCTCTGACAGGGAAGCCGAGCGAGGCTTCCCTCGGGTCCGGGACAAAGGGCCCCGGACCGAGCCCTGCATCTCCACGAGCTGCTGCGAGCAGCTTCCACTTCCACGCTGGACATTTCCAGCCGCTCCTCGTAACCTGGCAGCGCCCACAGGCCGCCAGGGCTGCGGCGAGCCGGCGGAGGCGCGGCAAGGCAGGGGGAGCAGGGCGGTGGGGCAGGGGGAGCAGTGCACTGAGGCACGGGGAGCGAGGCACAGGGAGCAGGGCGGTGAGGCAGAGCACTCAGGCAGGGCACCGAGGCACGGGGAGCAGGGCGGAACCCGCCCGGCGCCACCGCCCAGCCCGCCCCGCCGCCGGCTGCCGCAGGTGCGGCAGCCGAGCCGCCGCCCCGAGCCTCGGCACCCCCCGTCGCCCCCGGTACGGAAGGCGGGCGGGCAGGCCGGTGTCGCTGGAGGCGACAGGCCCGAGTGAAAAGCCGTGAGAAGGCGGCCGGGGAGTGGCGGGCTCCGCAATGGCGCGGCGCCCAGGGGAGGTTGCCAAGCAACGGTCCGGCGGCTGCGGCACCGCGCTGCGCAGGGGGAGCGCCGCCGCCCGCGGCCGCCGAGCCGCCGCAGAGCCCGCCCTGCCACACGGCCCGCTCCGCAGGGACAGCTGCCCCGGCACGGCAGGAGCGGCAGGGCGGGACGGAGCAGGTGTTGGGGCACAGAACGGCAGGAGGGGCAGAAGGGGATGGGGGGCTGAGGAGAAGCCGCTCTTCAGAGCCACCAGCGAGGGACAGCGGAGCCTCCTCGGGCGAGGTCCCTCCCCGCTGTCCCGAGAGCTGAGCGGAGCAGCGATGGAGCCCAATTCAGGGTTTACCATCAGGGCGGGAAGAAACCGAGGGATCACCATCCCTCCCTCACTTGAAGTTGTGTACCGTCTGTATTGGATACAGAGAGTCAGCCATGCTGCCTACTGCCTGCAGGCAGCCAATTCCCCTGCTCCGGGTGGGCGGCTGTATTGTGGGGCTTTTTAAAATAGGGAACGGTGACTGTAAAACCATAGAAACGGGCCTGGGGAGTGGGGTGCTGGGACCGTTTTTACATCATCTCCACTCATTTCAAGATGTTGGTATATTTTTGATTAAAAATTAACATCGTCCACTATATGCTAAAACCCCTGAGTTTTGACTTGGTATTTGTGAGAGGACACGAGGGACTGCGTGTCCAATTTATAACTTTGCAAAATAAACAAAGAGAACCTGGATCTAAAACGCAGTATTTTCTAAATAGGCTTGCGTTTGCAAAGATAGCTGACTAGTGACAAACACAACTGCCTCTTGAGAAACTTCCAAACCCAAAACACAATAGGCACAGAAAGCATGAGGACCATCCCACATGGGGAAACAAATATCTCCATGGATAACAGATGAGAATTTTCCCCCCGGGAACTGTACTGACGCTGACAGGCTCCCTGCAGCTGCACAGCACCAGCTGCCAAGGGGATCCTGCAGGAGTTAATGCAGCTTGAAAGAAGCATTAACTCCCTGGATATCAGCCTGCAAGGGCAGGATGCCACAAAATGTTTCCTCATAAGCACTACTCATGCCCCTACTATGTAGCTGCACCTGGAAACATATCGGGGTCTCTAAAGGAGACAGAATCACACACACACAAAGCACAACTACAAAAAAGCAAAGTATACAGCAAAACTTCCTTTCTCTTGCGTGGTCCCCACCAGATTCCCTTTGCCTGGAATGCAAGAGTTGGCTTTGTTTCAGTAAAGTGCCACTTCAAATAAACCAGAAGCAAAGTGGTTTCAGTGATTCTGGAAATTAAGTCACAGATGAGGTCCCATATTTGCTTTTAAATATTCTTTTAGTCTTAGGATGGCTTATGGTTACCAATTTTTATTGTATCCTCAGGGATGGAGTGCAGATGGGTCCAAGCCAGCTACTAGTTACAGGTTGTGATGTCTCATGCTAATTGCAGATGGGGCTGATGGTACTGTTTACTACTGAGATACTTGACATTGACCTGTCCAGTTTTCCTTTTATTTTTCTTTTCTTCCCCCTTGTTTGGTTATGCCTGTCTTGAAGTGATGGAGCTAAAATTCTACGGTTTTGCCTCAGACCAATTTTTGGAGGGAAGCTTCTACTTAAATGAAACTGTTTCTAAGAAAAATATTACATATATATATTTACCCTTCAAATTTTATAGCTGCCAATGTTCAAAGCATGAATAAGTCCCATTCTGAATTTGGGACTTTTTCTTTTGGAATGATATCTATAACACTTGCCTACAGTTCAAAAATTCTGAAAAGTTAGGTTGCATGTATTTTAAAGAACATCCCAGAAATTCGCAGGTGTGAATTACAGAGATAATGCATTTTTCTCTTGATGTTTCATTGTCCATCTGAGGGGATTTTCCTCTTCAAATGAAGTCTGTCTTTATGGACTCTACTGACCCAGGAGTGGGAATGCTTTCATCTTTTTGTTCTGAATCATTCTGTATGTTGGTTATTAAAGAAACCAAACAAACGAACAAAAACCAAACCAAACCAAAAAATACCCAAGAAAAAAACACCATAGAAACTCAGAAATATAGAAGGAAAAGAGTCATTTAGACAAAAAGTCAGACATGTCTCAAACTGAAGACCAGCAGCATAAGAAACCTCCAGGGAAATGATACGTGTAAGAACTGTCTGCCTGGATAAAGCAACGGTCTCAAAATTGGCTGCAGTAGTCCTGCAGGCTGGTTGGAGACACGTGAAAAACTCAAAAGGCTTGTAGATTATTATGATAAAGAAATTAATCTAGGTTGATCAATTTGAAATCAAAGGAAACCAGGCTGGGGAACAGTCAAGGAAAAGGGAAGCAGGGGAAGCAGTATAATGGAGCAAGCAGAGATAGAAGAAAGCAAAAAAGCTTGGGATGAATGGGCAAGAGAGGGAATAAAAATCTGAGATAACTGGAAGGATGGGCAAAAAGATGTGAAAATGAGTTTATAAACATCACAAGAACTCTGTGAAGTATGTGTGAACATGTATTCAATAACTCATTCATATGTGTATCAATATGGTCTGCCTAAATTTTTTTATGAACACTCCAACAAAAAGCACCTATTACTGTAGGAAGAAGGACTGAAATGACAGCATGGAATTGAGATCTGCTTTAGTTCTGGTGCATTTCTCAGTAGATACTGTAATGCAATGTTCACTGGCTGATGTAGTATGCAATATGGATGAGCTCTTAAAAGCAGTGAGATTTGTTTTGGAGGAGACTTCCTTGATTCGTTGGTGCTGCACAGGGATGGGGAGAAGTGGCTAGTGGGAAAGGGAAAAGAAGGATGATAATTATGCCCTCCATGCAAGGTCTGAATACTGTCTTGGAGAACTGGCCATGCCACAAGCAGGGTTTGCCTTTTCTGGCATCAGATGCCTGTAACTACTGGCATCTGTATCTAAACCATTCTGAACTCTTTTCATATTTCTGGGGGAAAATAGGTCCTGTAAAAGACAATTTTTCTGAGCTATTTCAGATATCTACCTTAAGATGAGGCAACTTGTGCCCTAGAAGTGCCTGTCTCTCTGGACTGACTAGAAGGGGCAAGAGATGAGTACTCAGTACTGCCTGATGGCAAGCAATTGTTTTCACAGGTGGCTATAAATCCTATGTGTGATTTCTAGAATGCAAAGACAGCCTTAATTCAGTGTTCCACAATTGATTGCTTGATTCTGCCACTTACTAGCATACTTTTAATGTGATTTTTTTAAAATGTGAAATATTTAGTGGATACTTCTACTTCCACACCTCCTTACTAAATATCAGCCACTTATTCTGCACCTATTACCATTGTTCCCATTTTGTGTTTTAAGAAGCAGACCCACATGTGATTTGGGAACCAGAATGACATATGAAAATACATGGAGTCTGACTTCTGATACTCATCGACAGAGACAGGGGGAGAATTGAATATTCCTCAATAACATGTATTAATTACTGTAATTTTAACAGTTATTATGTGTTACAGTTCTGCCAACTTTCCAAAGCTTCATACTACAGGCATCTCTACAGCTGAGTAACTGTGTATTTTAAAAGAAGATGTCACCAGTGGGAGACACATAAGGCTGGATGTATATTCAAAATTTGGCAACCAAAAGGGAAAAATTAAACCAAACAGCATGAAATTAGATCCTGTGATGAGTAATATGCTTGGTGATTTGTGCACAGCCAAATGGTTACACAGGATTTCCCAGACCATCATACAGGAACTGTTATAAAGCTTTAGAGCTGCACCTTCAATCCCTTCCACATCCCAGGCAAAAGCAGAGAGCAAATATCATCACTACTCCCTGGTGACCTGACCAGCACGTTTGTTTCCCTGGGTAATGAAAAGCTCAGTCAGATATATAACATTAGAAAGCATTAAACAAGTCTCTATTAAATTTAGAAGATTTTTTTTTATCTGAAAGGAAACAGAGTAGTTAATTGGCCCACAATTAAATAAAAATGCCATTAAAAAATCCTGAAACAGTTTGCCAGGCCCAAATTCTGTTTGCCTTTTATAGTGTCCTCAAAACCTGTGATTTCAAGACATAAACTGGGAATATTCCAAACTATGAAAACATCTTCATGGATCAATTTATCCTGAGAGACAAAGTGCCTATGGCTGACACATGCAGTTAAGTAAGAGCAGGAAAGTAGTACCACTATTGCATCAAGAAACTTGAAAGGCCTGAGGGAGCAATGCAGATTCATAAGTGTAAGATCAGAGGAGATGGTTATGAGTGTTTATTCTGACATTCTGCCCAGTGTGGATTATACCAGTTCCCTGATTTAAAAAGAGTCTCAGCTGAAACACACCAAATTCATGAGAAACCCTTAGTAAGTTACCTTATGGCAAAGTATTATTGCAATAACATAGGTGCCTTGTTTTATACTTGGACATCACTTTCCTGGGTAGTGATGTTAGGAAAAAAAGGAGAAATGGCACAGAAATATGGAAATGTGTCAGAAATAGAAAGCTGAATGCATACATCAGGTATCTGCCCAAAACCAATCTTTATAGCTCCTGATTGGTTTCATAAGAAGGAGAAAATTAACAGCTTTAAAGTTCAGTCACTTTCTTTAAAAATGCTTATTCAATTTCAGGGTAACTAAAAAAAAAAAAAAAAGAAGAGTGGAGACTTGTTTGTTATAATATTTTATAACTATGGGGAAAAGAAGGATTGCTGAGGACAAATTACAAAATTCTAGGATAAAATGCAACTGTGGCCAATTGTAACAGGACTATTTGGAACTGAAATGTGTTCAGTGGAGCTTGATAACTTTTTTCTAGTTCAGAATAATTTCTTAAGTCTACGGGGTTTTTTTAATATACTCCATTTACATTTGTTGGCACGTGTGAATAAAACAACAGAGCAGATGTTGGAAAGCTCCTCAGGAGAGGTTTTCCATTGCCAGTATATTTGAGCCAGCAAAACAGGTTCTGATTAGAGGGAATAGAGGAGATCCCCGAAGAGTTCTTAGAAGCATTCCTTGTTCACAGCGTCACCTGCAACTTGGAACTGTACCACTGCAAGGACATTTTCCCCCAGGAGCCATGCACGCCACACTTCTTGTTTCCATACAGAAACATGGATACACATGTCAATATTTCCTTTACAATGTATTCAACTTTTTTTTCAAATGGACTCAATTTGTATATCCTTCTAAAATTTCTCTTTCCCACACCCTACATTTGACTGCTTCTTGCCCATCAGTTACTCTTTTCTAGATTCTCAGATGACATTTCTTTTTCTTACCACAATTCCAGAGCCTTTTGCCCATCCTCAGAATATTTATACCAGCTCACCAGCTTACTCCATTTCTGCATCATATCCTTCATCTTTCTCACTAAGGACAGATTATTTTGAGAATGTGTGAATCCGTGAACTAATTTGGAAGTGAGGTCAATACTGAGAAAAGCTACATAATCCCTTTCCCAGCAATGGAGAACACTTCTCCAGATTTCCTAGCCTCTGCCACTCCACAGAGCAAGATATCAGCATGAGTAATAACACCCAAGTGTCCCATATAACATTAAAGGTCATCATCATCATCATTCCCTGAGGCTTATGTTCAATTTTTTTTCCCCTAGTGGAGTAAAGTACTCTCTGTGTGAGAGTAGCCTGCCATCGACTTGGCTTCAAGGGCCAAAGCTTTGCTTCAGATCTAAGATCATGGTATTCATAAAAAATGTCATCTGGCAAAAGTACAATATCTTTTTACTGTCACAAATGTAAAGGCTGTGAAGCACGTTAAATGTTAACTCTAACAGAAAATATCTTAAAAAATTTGAAACAGTAAGTCTTGAAAATGTGACTGTTGCATATGTTTAGCCAACTTAACTACAAAAGCAAACTGTTTGCAAGATGTAAAATGTTATTCTGTTGAGGAGTGACTCTTTTTAAGTGTGGCCCAGTAGCATTTACAGTCTATTTCTTGCTAATCAAATTTACTTCCTTAATAACTGTAAAGATTTCCATCTTCTCATTGCTTCTGAGAGTAAAATGCTGTGCTTTCTATTTCATCTATTAGTACTTTCCAGAAGCCAAATGAAAGTAGAGCTCAATCTGAATCCCAGTATTTTCAAACCACATGCTCATTGCTTCTCTAGAACTTTTCAGTACTATTATCATGGTACTTGGGAGGCTTTTACTGTCAACACATTTGTGGTGCTTCCCATTTTACAAAATGGAAACCAGACTCTGCACCGAAAAATTTAACCTGTGTGAGCACATTTGCACAGGGTGTTTGTGCAGCCATCACCAAATTCTCAATCTGCAAACAATCGTGCAGTGTTTGCCCCATGTCTGCTTTCAGGTTAACACAACTACAGATGGAAGATTTTTTCATCCTGCCTGGTGTCAGTACTTATCTTTTAGTTTCCATGGTTGCATTATTGACTTTCAGCAAAGAGAAAACACATGGAGCTCACACACTCTACAAATACACCTGTTAAACTCTTTGGATACAACCTTGCCTGCTACAGTGCCAGTTAAAATAACTTTGCCAGAGACTTCCAGGAGGGAAGACTTACCTAACAAAGCTTGCCTTGTGGCCCAAGAAATAGGATTTTCCACTGGTTTGTATTTGGTAAAAGTGTTTACTTATACACAAAATACAATTAGCATACTTAGGCTGTCAAATTTCAACTATCCTGGGCAGAGTCCTTGTTTCATTATAGTGTTTATTAAGAAATTTGCCATATACTTTTCTATTAGCACATGGTTTAGATACTCAGGTGCTGGCACCTGTTTATGGAACTCATTTTTAAGCAGCAAATTCAGATCCCAGTGTCTAGGCAAAGGACATTTGTTTCTGACCTTGCTCCCCACAGTTTATGACATTTAAATGCTGGCCACTGTTTTTCTTGACATCACAGACTGTCAGATTTTTTTGCATTTCGTACGCACGTATGGAATCCAGCTCCTAATATATCTGTTATCCTACTGAGACAAATGGGTGAGTCTAGAACACAGTGTATTGCTTTAGAGAACTTGAGTCAGGCTCCTAATTTCAGAGTGAGTCATTTACATTTATCATCAAACAAACTACATTAGGGTCAAAGTCTGTGGAGAATTTTGCAGTTACACTGAGGATGGTGAGATGGTGAAGATGGTATAGAAAAAAAAAAAGATGCATAATTATCTCCCATTCAGATAGAAAGACTGTTTCTGCCCCACTCTGAAAACCTGCTGCTAAAAAATCAGCTAAAACAACACTCACCGTGCTGCGGGAAGAATGACAGCAGTAGATGGGGAAACACTGTAGCTTTCATTAAGTTAGCTCAGTATCAGCAACCAGAAGCTATGGAGTCAGAAACAAATGGCCGAAATAATCAGGTAGGCTTGTACAGTTCCATACAGCACAAAAGCTGCCTTTGAAACCAAAGTGCTAAGCTAAAGGCTGGCTGGACCTGCTGCCATCTTGCTTTCCACTGCAGTGTTGAACTGTACCCAATATTTTGGCAAGAGAACGTGGTTTGACATCTGAATTACTCAAAAGCTGTATGTTACAACTTCATTTAAGATCCAACAATCAGCACCTTATGGCATAAAACCCAGGCACCTCCTCTCAAGGCCACATCAAAAGAACATTTGCTGTATGTTCAAAACCTGGACATCCATCATCTTAAAATGTATGCCTGCTCATGCTGTATGTTACCAGTTTGTGCAGGTAAGGTAGCTGTACCCTGCATGGAACAATCCTTGTCTTATTGAACATGAGCCTCTTTCTTGGTGAAGGAAGTTTGCATTTTTAATGCATAATGTCAGCCGCCTGTGAGGATCTCTCCAGAAAGAGGGTGAAAACCAACTAACATTAGCTACACCAATTCATCTGACCAAAATCAGTGGAAACCAAGCAAAGAATCAAGCAGCAAGTAGGACCACAATTACACAAAGCCTAAGAAAACTTTACATAGAACAATCACTGAACTTCAGCTCTAGAGACATAAAAATAAGTTATTACTATGTTCTTATTTTTATTTTTTTTCCATACAGTATGAACATCCTGACAGAGTTTTGTTTGCTTAATGTTTCCATCATGTGAACCAGTTTATAATGCTTTCAGCTTTGCCAAATATTAATTGTTGAGACTTGACATTTCTTTAATGGCACTATAAACGGTGAGATATTTCTTTCAATGAAATAAAAAAGAAAATATAAATTTCACAATGCAGATTCATGTATTCTCTTTCCGTTTGAATGCTTATAGCAAGAAAAACTTCACCATTTAATAGAAAAAGTAAATTTTTAGTCTGATTATTGGAAAACATTTGAAAGTATTATTTCCCTAATCTACAAGTTTAAAAAACACAGGAAAGAATGATGAATTTGTGTTGTTGGGTTTTTTCCCAGGAAGATTAAAAACTGGGTTTGTGTTTATTTAATAAGCATGGTGGTAATACTGCAGCATCAAAATGTATTTCCAGACAGGTTTTTTTGAGAACTTTTGCTGTAATCTATTTATTCAAGCAGGCTGCTCAGGAAATATAGGAGTTTGAATCTTGTTGCTCCTGTTTAAATTTATTGAAATCTGGCCATTCAAGACTTCTCTAAAATAACTTTTAGATATGTTCAGAAAAAGCTTCTTAGCAGCTTGTAATAAATACTTAAGAGACCTGCCATGTGTTGGCTGTCTTTCTACATTAGCAGCCCCTTCAGTGCAGTTAATACTGAGAACTGCTGAGGCACCCAACACTGAAAGCAGGAGGGGAAGCAAAATTCTTCTGCTGGTCCCAAACCAGCCAGAGGCAGAAAGAGGAAGCAGCTGAACTTCAGCTGGAGGTAAGGGTTGGAAAAAGAACAATAGTATGTTCAGAAGCAAAAATAAGAGAGGTAAAGCTGGAAACTTGGAATTTGAACTGAAGAGCATGAATATAGTTATTCAATGTTTCTTTAAATTGTCCTTTGTCAGTATTTTGGTGCCAAACCTGCTTTACAGCATATCTTCCCAAGCATGTATTAAGTACAGAATTATTAATTTCCTAAGCTTTCTTTTTTAATCCTTATGGCATTTAGTAATTCACAGCGTCATTTTCTTCTCTTCATTACCACCTCTGGGAAATGAGGTACATTACTTGTCTTTCAAAGACAGTAACAGAGGAAGAGGAGATACAAGTGACGATTGGCAGGAATGTCTTCTCACCCAGCATTTCTAAGACTGGTGGGTATCTGCAAGATGAGAGAAGCTACAAGAAATGGATTTATTCAAGGGACTTCAGGAAGCCTCTAGAAAGGAGGCCCTGGGATTCCTGACACCTGCTTGGCAAGCTGGGACTGAGGGCAAAGAGAGGAACAGGAGGGCTCTGATGGGCAAGAGGCTACCTCCACTCAGGGGCAGTGAAGGACCAGGGTCTGCAGCTGCAAAGGATCCACACTATGGTTTGGAGAAGCTGGTGGGAGCATGTCTACAGCCTTAAAACATTGGAAGCAACACAGTAAAAATTTTGCTTGAGATTTTTGGTGCTCCAGCCGAGAGCTGAGTGCATAACGGGATTACAGTTGCATTTCTTGCTACCAGGTATGAGTCAAGCAGATAGACTATATTAGATTTCAGTGTCCTCTACAACCCTTTGGTGGAAGAGTTTTTAGGGCTACTTGGGGGTGGAGCAGGGGTGCAGGTATTCATCAAGGTCTGAGATGAAATCAAGGAAGCAGCACTGACAGCATAACTGATGCTGGGCTTTTGCTGCAGGGTGGGTACACTGGTCTCTGCTGTTGAGATCTGATGTTTTTATGAGTACAAAATACAAATCAGTTAGGGTAATTCAGTATTCAAAAATAACAAAAAGGCTTTAATAGCCCCTATACTTCAGTTTCACACAACACAGGGAGAGTCAGATTTCTCTTAGGGTCAAGTTTTGCTTGAACACCTTCAGAAATACCCAACTTTATTCCTAAGGGAAGGTAACTGGATCATGCTTTGATATTATACAGCCATTTATGTGCCTCTATTTCCCAAGACCTAATGTTCACAATAAATATACTCAAAATCTTTAAGAATTCTGCTTCAGTATGTTCCTTTAAGGTCTATAACTCAATTGATTTTATTTTTTTTAAACAGAAGAGTTAAGCTAGAGGTTGCCTTTGAAGCTACATGCCCATTTGACCTACTAATTGCATTTTATGAACACTGCACAATTTCTGTGATTACAAATAGTATTTTTTCTCTGAAAATTGGTGCAGTCTAAAAATCAAGAGACCAGAACCAGGTATTTATCTGCTTGCCTAATATTGAGAACATGAGTCATCCCATTGATATGTCTGTTTGTTGTTGAAGTGGGGCCTATAGACATATGAGAGCATCAGTTATTTAATGCATTTGTCACCAGAGGAAATTGCAGATCATTTGGACATAATCATTCATCATTTCTCCAGACCCGTTCAATAATGAAGGAACCTTTACCATCTAGTGAAGAGACCTTCAGACATTGCAATGGCTCAGCCTTTCCCAGATATGCATATTGAAAACATTGATCAGGAAAATGCAGTTAAGCAGGCAACCTGCAGAGATGGCGAGAATGTGTGTGAACCTTCTTAACGTTTCACTTGTATCTGTGGAATTATCTAAGCCCAACACAGCATCGAGCATTCAAATCCCAACAGGCAATTTTCTGTTGCTTCACTAACCACCACAAAAAGAAAAAAGTTCACCTTTACACAGGTGTGTTAAAATTTTGATGGAGTGCTACGTATCACCTTATAACAGAAAGCAACAGGGAAAAAACCTGATTGCACATTCTCTATTTTTTCACAAACTGGTTGCTGAGCCCCTGCTCTGATCTATGACTTCGTAAGTCAATGTGTTTCTGTGTTGTTTTTCCCAACTAAAACCATTATTGGTGTAATTAAGAGAAGGTAAGAAAAAAAGACCAGAAGCTTTGAAAGAAGACTCAGGGGGTGCTGCATGAGCTTCCCACCTCCTGAGTCATTCTGCTGTCTCTCCCAGTGGGTATCATGCTTCTAAAAAAATAATGAAAGGAATATTTTTTCGCTCTCATGCAATATGGAATGAAGTTTCAAAATAAAAAATTCATTCTTATATGCATAAAACAATTCACAAAACATATGTGTTTCATATGGTATATGCAGCAGTGCAAAACCATGTTTAGTCACAGACAAATCCTCCATTCTGTCTTCCATCAGGGAGAGGCTGTTTTGGGAGATGAGGGAGGGGAGAATCCTATAAATCCCCTATGCCTCACAGAAAAAAAATGATGAATTTAGGAAGTAAAGAGAGCCTCACACTGAAAATGCTATAAAGAAGCAACAGTATATCTCTGCATCAAAATTGTGCAATCCCAGGGATGCAGTTGTGTGCTTTAAAACACAGTCCAATTTGTATTCAGAATACAGCACCAATATAGCCTCCAGCAGAAAAGAAAACACTTGTGGATGACAACCTCAAAACAACAGCAACAAATTACCACAATTAATATGGAAAACACAAACTCAAAAGTAATTCTTATTACAAACATGCAATCTTAAAAAACACAGGACCAGAAAGCTGCAAAGAGCAACATAATTTTTCATTATTGTGCTAAGACCCAATTAAATGCTATGAAAAATCCATGCAGTGGCAAAGATGGCTATTATTTCCTCTCCTCTTGCTCTATTAATATTAATTGAAAACTAGGTGTGGCACCACAAGAGAAGATTCTTGGTAAAAACCAGCTAGAATTTGTTGGTTTGTAGCATTCTAATTAAATATAATGTTGTCTTACCTGATTAAAAGAGAATTTAAAATCATAGCATAAGAAATATCCATACACTTGTAGATAGATGATGAGAGGCTCCTTCTACTGCAGGTAGAGGTTCCTGGGCAAAGAAGCTTGTAAACTCTTGATTTCACTGAAATGAAAAAGGAAAGAAACAAAGAGCCTCCCCATAAAAGCAACAAAGGAACCTCTGCAGTATTCTATAGTCTCTTCGCCTGCTTCCTGTTCTGAGATTCACTCCTTGAATCCCAGCATCGATCAGAAAATTGGTTGTGGGGAGGAAAAAAAAGGAGGGGGGAGAGGGAGGAAAGGAAGCGGCAGCGGATTCCGTGCTGGCTCCACCTCCTGGCAGGACCGAGCGCCAGAGCCGCACACCGTGCCCGCGCAGCTTGGGCACCGCGCTACCCTCCCGTTCACAGCTTCAAACAGGCAGCGCTGAGCAGCGCTCGCCACTTCTCCAAAACAGGCTTGACATTTAAAGTACACAACATCATTTTTATTTTATTTTTTTTTTACAATGAGATAAGTGTTTGAATATATCAGTATACACATAATTGCAGAAAACTCAAGGTTCTGCTCGGTATCTTTATTTTACTATGTAATAATGCATGTTCTGTTTAGAAGCAAAGAAATCATTCTTTATGCAGAACCCTTCACTACAGAATAGTAGAAGATAAGAGTTCTGTATTTTTTTCTTTGATTATTGATCTTGCAAAACGCAAATGACATCTACACATTTATTGAAAGCCAGTGGGGAAGAAAAGTTGTTAAGTAGGACAGAAGGAATGGATGCTTGGATGTACCCAAGACTATTACATTATTGCCCAATAAAGAGTTTTTAGGGTGACTTTTTTTAATTACTTTAATCCAAGGTTCCATTGCATTTTATAGCATCTTAGAACTCATCTTTGTTATTCTGGATACGATTAGTTGTAAAAGACTAATGTACAAATTGACTGCCTTACCCCAGTTGTCTCTGGCCACAATTCCTATAATAGCAGTGTTGGATTTAGTGTTACTAAAGGATACCTTATACTGGAATGCTGTGTAGCTGACTGTTTCTACTTTTATCTTCTATTTCTATCACGTACACCTGCTCTGTCACATCACACAACTAGCAGCCACCTGCATGTGGGGTTGGCTCAGCAATTCTCAGCTGTGGAGGAAAATTTAATCATACCAAAACATGGGGCCTGGGGGAGGAAAAAGTGCAAAGTTAACTAGGAATGGATCTAGATGAAAACCGTAGAATTTATAATTAGGATCCATGATCTAACTCATCACAAAAATCAGTGTTGTCAACACAAGGGAGTAGCTGAAGAGACAGTCCATTTGAGTAATGATGGATACTTGTGTCAGATTAAACCATTCATCACGGTTATCCCAAAGCCTTGGAGTGTCCCAGGAAAATGATCTATTCTCATGCTTGTTCAAGCCCTACAATGGGATCTTGGACCCTGAAAGGATTCAAAAATACTAAAAATAGTCAAAGCAGTGATAATAATAGGTCAAAACACCTATTGTATGAGCATGGACTGAACATCGTGGAAATTCCTTTGTCACAAAAAATGTGCTCTAGTTCGCCTTTGAGGAATTTTTTTCCATCAAGTACCAGTTTACACGAAGCGCTGGTACCGGCAGGGGTTTCCCTGCCAGGCGCTGTCCGCGGTGCTGAGCCCGGCCCTGCCACGGGCACGCAGCGCGCGATGCTGGGGAATACACTGCACTGCTTTGTATAAATACACAAATACATGTAGGCCTACTTGAGACCAAAAATGCTGAAGCTGATATTCGAAAGCCTAATTCTAAAAGCACTTTTAAATTTTATTCTTTTTTTGTAAAATTAACATCTAATTCGAATATATAATATTAATTTTGAATATTAATTCAACTTCATAAACTAACCAAGGACTTCTGTGCTATCTAAGAAAAAATAAATATAATCTGAATAACATCTGTAATATTAAAAATGAGATAAAACTGTTATAAGAAATTTTGAAATTATATGAAACTTTATTACTTGTAATAGTACTAATATGTAATTCTTTGCAATAGAGTAGCAATTTAATTAAAGGTGTACTGGTAATAAACACGAATTTCAACTGGATTATAAAAAATATACACAAACTCAGAGAAGATTTTATTCTGTAATCTTAATCCTTCTACTCTCTTCTTCTACAATCTGTAGATATATTGCAATTACTTCTTAGTGCTAAAGCTCATTGGTAAAGTGAGATTTGATTTTCTGTATCTTCCATGAAAAATAAGATCTCACATATATCACAATGAAGTACTACAGTAAATCAGAAACAATAGACTTAACTGCTGAGATCCTCAAGAGTTTTCTAAGTTTTTTCTGCCATAAAAAATGGATTTTTTCACAAAGTGGCACAAACTTTAAGTTATGTGCCTACAAGAAAGTAAATAGTTTCTCTAAAATTTCAGAAGAGATTCAAAGAGATCCTAGAAAACTTCTCAGAGCTGATTCTAAATCTCCTATATATCCAACAACACCTACAAACATGATTTATTCATAGTTCTATTAATATTTTTAGTAGTAATTATATTTTTAGTAGTAATTATTTTTTTATTTTTAGTAGTAATTATAGGAACTCCATAGGAATGAAAACAAATAAGCATTGAACAATCTCATTTTCTGATTTTATTTCAAGTGTCCTAAAACTAGGATAGCTGGAAGAATCTTCTGCTTATTCAACCATGCTGATAGAGATCATTTCTACCAGAAATTTCTTTTTGCCTCTTAGAGCATGGCTAACAGTCATCTGCATAAAAAATAACCATTCTATTAAATCGTGCAAAAAACATTTGCCCAGAAGAGATGGAGCAAAAGGTCAAACTCCAGTTTTCACAGTGCAGGGGATGTATGCTTCAGGAGCAATGCTTGGAGCTGTTCTGGCCAACAGACACTTATCTACGCCTGTCGTTTACATGCCTCAAAGAAATAGCTGATTCACACATGTAGAACCCTTTCTTTTCCTTTTTATCTTTTTATAATATCACATCTCTTAAGTCTCAATTTTTATGTATTAGTGTCTGAAAAAAACAACTTTGGAAGTTAAAAGACTTCTGAACATTTTTCTGCATAATGAAAACTCTTTGGTCTTGGTAGCTACTTTTGAAGAAGGGAGTATTTCATATCATATTTATAATATTTTCAAATTTTAAAACCAGTAATTTCTTTGCAGCCTGAGGCTAACACTAACATCCCTCATAATGACCAATGGCAGATAGAGATTTTACAAGGAATAAGTACAATGGTTTTTGAAAGAACATATCACTTCCATCCTTGCTCTCTGTGACATTGTATGCCTGCATGAATTGTACTTTACAATTCAGTGCAGCAAACAGTTTACATGCTCTGTACCCTTATCATTCTTGGCAAAAAGCAGTTAAGGTACAATTATGTTTCTTTTAACATGCTAGAGTCAGTTGTTTGAAATGTTTTGTCATCTCTCTCAGTGTAATATATTTTCATAGTTTAGTTATAAGGGTACTATTTTTAGTGCAGATAACTGCTACATGTACTGTGAGACACAGAGAAACTTTCTAAAGCAAAATCAACTTGGCAAGCATATGTTATTAAACAGAGCAATTATTCCAGGCATTCCAGCTTTTAAAGACTAGCAAATAAATAAATCATAACTTGAGGTTTGTCTAACAAAAACCTCTCTCTCCAAGTGATGATTACCCTTCATCTGACCAATTAAACCACATGACTCAGTAGCAATAAATGGAATGAAAACATATGAATGCAATCTCTCTGTTTATAGGTGTCCTGGGAGAACATTATTAGATTTTGTTACTAGCTCTGAGAGCACACTAGTGCACTTGTTGCTGAGGTATCATTTAATTCATTTCTCCACCTCTTAAAATCTGCCTACCTTAAATTGTATTTGTTCACTCTGAAATCGATTGCTTTCATTTTATCTTTGTTTATTGCTCTTGTCATATATATGTTAGATCCTTTTGAACATGGTTCATGTCCTGTGAACATATGGTGCTTGAAATATTAGCTTCCTAGGCCTGACTGGCCTCCTTGGACATTACAAGGAATGATAAAATATTTTTTCACTCTTGATCTCTACAGTTTTGTTGTCTAACAAAATTGATTTATCCTATAGCCCCTTTTGACATCAGGAATTATCTCCATTTCATAGGAGAGGACCTGAGACATTAAGTTCTGGAACTTGCACAAGAAGATTGCAAGCCTTAGATATTGAACCCTTATTGTCTGAGTCAGTGCCTGTCTCCTGTTCTAACTTTTATTACTCATATAAATATCTAGTATTTTTCAGAATCCTCCTAACCCATTTGCCTGTATCTCTGTAAGTTCTTGAGGCATATGTCGTGCAAAAAACATATTTCTGAATAAATGAGTTGCCTGCTATGATTCTCCTGTGTTGTGATGAAATAGATATAAAATAAAAAACCCCATAAATATAAAATAAAAAAACCTTATCAAGCAAGATTAACAAGATTAGAAGAAATATTGCTTCTTGCACTCAGAAATTTGTAAACTACTTCTGCAGAGGCAGCAGATGCAGTGCCTACTACATACTAGAGGCTAGAAACTTCTAGAACATACATGGTGGGAAAGCTACATATTTCCAGGTAGCCTATGGTACTTTTCACCAAATCTCTCACTAAGCAGTGAACAATGCCAAGTGAGGTTGGCTGTGAAGCTCCTGAAGACCAGTAGTGATACAGTCAGGCCCACCTCTACCTCGAGGATCACTGGCATAAGAAAATTTTTTTATTGATCAGTTTTTTTATTATTGTCTGCTGGTAATTATCTTGAACTTAGACATCAGTTTTGTACAATAATTTTATTTCTTCAAAATGCAGATAAACAAAGTTCCTACTGTTTGTAAATATATGAACAGAGTATGTGCATTTATAAAGTGAACATTTTAAGAGATCTCTAAGCTGTGATTGTTGTGTACATTTTGAACAGCTCGTGATTAACTTTATGATTGTGATTGTAGTACATAGGAATGACAGGAAACTTGTAAGCCGAAATCAATATTTTGAAAGCAATTAGGCACATATGGAAGGTTCTTGGGGTGTTTTATACTTTGTAACTTATTTTTAGTTCATTTTTATGAATGAATGGAATTATCATAACTGAGTCTATTTGCATATGGCCTTCTTATTGGCTCTTCTACAGGAGTTGGAGGGGTTTAACTATTAGTTAAATAACATAATGTTAAAATAATTTTGTTATTATTAAAATTTATAACCATTAAAGTACAGATTGCTGATCATATATCTTTATTACAATGTTAGGAATAATTTAAAGCAGCTAATTTTTCAGATAGTATGCCCTATGGCCTGTTAAAATAGATTCTCAAGTAAAAGTTCAGATTATTAGTTGAAAAGCTACCATGTCAGGTCCATGGCTTGTAAATATGCATTAGTAGCTGATACAAAATTTATTAAAAGCAGGTGGTTTTTTTTATTTGGCACACTAGGGATAAAAGGAGGAAAAAAAGAGAGAAACTAAAGATATTTATACACTTATATTAGCCAGTGTTGAACTTTAATTCAAGTTATGTTCATTACACTTAGCTAAATACTGCAGTTTGATCTCTTTCAAAAGGTAATGTTGGTAAGTTGAAGGAATAGTTATAACATCATGTTTTATATTTTGGTGCCTTTAAGTACAATAGTTCACAAAAGTTCCTGAGAATTACTAAGGAGAATTGTTGTCAAAAAGTAATTGTATTAATCAAATAAAATCTTTGAGATTAAAAAAGTTGATTACTTAATTGCTGAAAACTTACATATGAGCTATGTACAGGTCTTGCCCTCACGAAACCCCCTACATTATGAATGAATTATGAATACATGCATATTCATTCATAGTTAATACTTCAAAATTATTTTTCTCTTTGGACGAAGATATTTCAACATTTGTATTTCAGCTGTTTAGTTAAAAGTAACTGGATAGCTTTGCACTTAGTCTGTACTGGGAGCAAAACTGGGCCTGGGGCAGGATTCCAAGACAGATTATTTAGAAATGTCAGGACTTTTCAAGTTACATTTTTAAATGTAATTTCTGAGTTGAACTTTCAGTGATGATTCACTAAAAGTTGTAATCATGATTTAAATTAAAACAAGCATCAGGCTGGAATTGTTATAAATTACTTTGTCAAAGCAGTCTATTTATTCTCTTTTGAATTGCCACTTCTGATTTTCAGATCTGGCAGTGGGATCTAGTGAGGCTAAGGAAAGTGAGGAGGAAGAGTTTGTACATATATATGTATCACATATATACATTTTATACAGAAGTTTTTTAAAATGAAAGTTTCATATTTAAAAATTCAGGGGTTTGGGAGGAGTTGTTCTGTATGGATGGTTTGATGCAATTTTATTATAAATGTATATAGCTATTTGTTTGTGCCCTGTTGTTCCACTGATAGATTTTAAAGTTCTTAAGAACATTATTCAATGTCTGTACATGATTAAAGAAGAATATAGGCTGTACATAAGCTATGCATGATTTGAGCCTGGTTATCCTGGAGAACAGATGACTGAGAGGGGATCTTATCATTGCATACAGTGTCTTAAGGACAAAGGTCAAGAATCTGAGACCAGACTCCTTCCACTGATGCCCAGTGACAGTGGACGAACAATGAAACACAGGAACTTCCACCTGAGCATGAGGAGGAACTTTACTTTGAGTGTGACAGAGCACTGGAACAGACTGCCTAAAGAGGCTGTGGAGTCTCCTTGTCTGGAGATACTCGAAACCCAGCTGTGTGTGACTCTGCAACTTGCTCTAGCTGAGCCTGCTTTAGCAGAGGGTTTGGGTTACGGGATTTCCAGAGGTCCCTTCCAACACAACCATTCTGTGATTCTATAAATTAACATTTACCATTGCTTTGTGTGCCATGGGTATTTCTACAAGCAAAAATTAGATTTTTTGGATCTTCTTTTAGTGTGAAGATTGATAATTGAACTGTTTTATATGTCAGTGACTTTTCTTTAATAGCACACCTACAACTATAAGAAGACTGTCTTGGTACAGACAAATACAGTTAGTATAGTAATTTTGCCCACTGGCATATCACAGAAGATTGCAATAAATATAAGGACACTACCACAAAAAAGGCAGAACTGGGGGTTCTCTAGCAATTTGACATTAATCTAACCATCTTGTGGAACATTAGTTCACAAAAAATAGCTATCCTAAGACTACACTCTTGTAAAACTTAATTAAGAATCAAACCTCTGAACCAGCTGAGGATCAAAACTTTTTTTCATATACCTCTTTCTGCTGGAATTACATAGCTAGTATTAAGGACTATGCTTCTTATTTTTTAACAAAGTTGAAATAGTTTCTTATTTCGATTTAAATTTCTTTATTTTTGCAGGAGAAACAGATTCAACACGTATATCTCCCCTTTAACACATGTTACTAGATGATGGTTACCTTTGGACAATGACATAAAGACTTCCTAAAGAAAACTTCCAAAGACCCCTAAGAAGTTTTTTTAAGAATAAAAATTATAAATAAAAGAAATGTAAGCAAATGAAAGTTCTATTCAAGGACTGGTTTGATTTCCAAAACACGATATGTTTGCAAAAAAATGTTCCTAAGCAATTTAAAATGTAGACACCAGCTTCTCATCATTCATGGGTTTGCTAAATTAATATAATCCCATGAAAGCAAAATCTATGCTGTAGAGACAATGAACACTTTAAAATTAAAAATATATTCCTTCTTAACTTCTGGAAGTTAATAATATTAAAATTAAAGGAATAATTTTTTACCTTTTTTTTTTTTTTTTTTTTTCCCAAATAGGACTGCAGTATATGTTCACACTCACAAAGTCTCTTTGAAGAAAATAGAGGAACTTGTGTGAACAGTATGACCAGGAGTGTTCCTGTATGCCCCAGGTTTACAAAACCCAAACATTTTGAAAGTGAGGGTACATCTCTTTCACTCAGTATACAGAGATTATTCTGAACCTACAGAATACATACATCCCCTGAAAATATATTTCTGTTTCCTGATGCCAGAGTCAGGAATTTGGTGTCTATATCTGTCAAGCACGTGGCAAGTGTGACTAAAATCAAAAGGACTTCTCACAAATTGGCACAAGAGCTTTAGGATAAGTGCAAACTGAAAACGGGATACCCATTGATATGAGGGATATGGGACATGAGTTGTAGGAGTTATCACCACTCTCACTGCTTTGTGCAGTTGTGATTTGGTAGGGGCCATCAGGGTGAATATGTGCCGGCTGCCCTGGGGTCCTTGCTTCTAAAACACTGACCAGGGGACAGAGAATGGGGCTGTTTCTAAGCTCTGCAGAAGAGGCATTTAAAAGAACTGCAGGAGCTACAAGAAAGCGAGATATTAATTGCTTCTTAAACTTATTTATTCTTGTTTTGTGGACTAACTTTTATTTATTAAATCCCACATGACAGAACAAAGCTGGTAGCTTGATTTTAAATTAGGTGGGATCCGTAGTGGCCTCAACCCCAGGCTGTGTATATTGCACACACTTGCTGTCACTGCTCAGCATTTGTACACTTCACTTTCCACACACACAGCACTCAAACTTCCAGGCAGGACAAACAATATGCTGCCTGAAGGACATTATTCACTCAATACTGCTGCCCATGGAGCAGTGGTGCTGGAGCCACTGCTCTAATAATTCTTCCCAGGATGGCCAGAGGAATCCTAGGTAAGCAGATGTAAATCTGCACGTGCCCAGGAAGCCAGTCTAAGGGAAAGACTTCGAGCTTTGCTTTTTACATAAGCATAGTACATTTTACACACTTGAAAGACATTAACGTGGTGCCAAAAATACATGGTAGCATTTAATGAATAAGAAAGTATCCAGCTAATTATCAAGTTCTGCATACACCAGCTAGGGAGGCAGTCAGTGTCTGTGCTGTTATTTACATATTCCTCTGTTCCCATGCATTTTAAAGGAAGCAGCGCATTCAAAGCCAGCTGCTCAGCTGAGTGCAGACGGACAGCTGTGATAGCGCGATGATTTTAAGCGGGTCCCTGCAAGGGCTCCTCGGCACGCAGGGCTGTCGCTCGCAGCGCTCGGCCCGCCGCCAGTAGGGGGCGCTGCCAGGTCGGGCCCGGCACTGCAGCCCCCGGCCCCCCGCCCGTGCATGCTGGGGACCACACCGGCACTGGCAACGGCAAGCGGAGGCACAGAGCATTCTGGAAAGGTCTCTGTGCTTTCCACCCAGAATACAGAAATTACGATCAATTAGTAAGGCTTTGTGGATCGAAATCTGGGCTCTTTCAGGAGGAGACATGTATTACATTATTTTTGGATGCTGGGCTTTGCAGTGATTTTTCATTCTCTTTCAATCAGGTAAGCTGGCAAAACATTTCATTTTACCCATAATCAATCATAGCAACATGATCTTTTCCACAATTTGGGATTGGATTTTCCCCTCTGGTTTCATGTTAAGGTAGAGTCAAAGATGGAACGGGGAATTCAAAGCCATTTTGTACTGACTGATTGTGATGATGGTGTGGTTTTTTTTTTTTTCTTTTCAACACCGTTAAATCTGATATTTGGTCTCTTAATGTGATGTTGTAACGCAGTAGTCTTTCTCACAAAATCAGATCATTTTATAATCAAGGTATACAACATTAATTCCAAGCATTTTATAGAAGTGACCTTGTTTCCTAGGAAGAAAAATCTGGTGGTATTCAGTCGGGAAGAGAAGGTCTCGTAAGATTCTGAGCATCTCAGATCCTGATGATTCAGGGATAAAATCTACGTCGTTGTTTACTGCCGTTTTCTGTATATATATGTATGTGGTATTTGAAGAACTTTTCTATTAGGTAAATTTTGTAAAAAATATGTATAAAGAAATATTTTCTTTCTGTGCCATTTTTTGCGTGGTTGTATGTAGGAGAGAATGGACTCACCAACGGTTAATTAACCAGAGGTCCACACCAAATGTATAGTTCACATTTTGTCTGTAACATTGCTGTCAAGCTTAATATATGCTTCTTAATAGGACTGTTTGAAGATATCAACACAAGAATTACTATATTTCTTCATTTCATTGTCCATTCATCTATTGTCTCATTCATTGTTATCATAATAACTAAAGCTGCCAGTTATTAAAGGTAAAAGGAAATATCTACTGAAGATCAATTTGATATGTTAATTCTTTTTTTCACTAGTGGTTCTACAGGCACACATAGACATTAGAGATACATGTGTTATGTTAGTATCGATTTGGAAATTATTCCAGAGGAAAACAGTAGGAAAAAAATGCCCAAAAAAGTCCATATAGCAGAATAAGGCACTCACAGTTTACAAATCACCACCTCAATCTATACATACGTAAGAAAAGCAGGATTGGCTCTCAGCTGGTATTCAGAGTAGCAAGCAAGGCCTGTACCTGAAGTAGTGATGTGAAAGAAAGAAGTTTTTAATTTGTATTCTTTATGGTGCCTGGGATATCCTTTTTTAACTCCAAGATAAATGATCAGTAATAATGATGCTTGTTTTAGAAACATATCACGTTTGTTCTTTCATAATTGACTTGTCATGAAAACAGTTTCAGAGGGGACTTTTTAACTCTAACAGTTTAATATTTAATATTTTCTCTTTTGCCCATCTCCATTTTGGGATGGAAGGTTGTTGGACAAGAATGTGAGCTGCTGCAGTGATTTGAAGCTTCATAGCACCTGTTAAACAGATATGTTGTTTATTAGGCTGTGATATTTACAGAAATGATGCTTGTGTCATCAGTTTACAATTTTTCCCTCAATGAGCAGACGTTAGGTCCCTTTACTGATTTTCTGAGCTATGCCAATTAAGCTCAGTATTGTAAAATTCTGTATAAGTGATACTAGATGTTGGCAAAGAAAGACAATTTCACATTTTTTATGAAGAACATGGAACAATTCCCCTGTGCCCTCTATGACTGTCAGAGTGGCAGTTTGGTAATTTCTGTTTATTGTCAGGTAACTGGAGTGGGAAGCATCAACAGAAAGAAGAAAGAATAAAATGTAGGGTGTGTTTAATCAATATGCTGGTGACACATTTTGTGCTTTCACGTCTTTTTCTTCACAGATGGCATTAGATGAGTTAACTTTTATATTATGAAGATTAGGCATGGAGAGAAATTTATTTGACCTCAAAAGAGCAAGGATTTTAGAAGAAAGAAAGGATAGTGGGATATAAGAAGGAACTTTCCTTCTGCTGCTCCCATCTCAGCCCACTAAAATTTATTTTGTGTATGCTAGGTACTAATCACATTACTGGAGTCCCACAACTTTTGATGAATCAGTGAAAAGCAGATACTAAAAGTGATCTATGTACAAGGCAAGCAAGTTTTGGCCTTGTTCTCTGCAGTACAAATCTTGGCCCCTTTTATCTGTACGCTCTTCTTGTCATAAGGTGATGAAGGAAAAGAATTGCTTGAACTCTGCTTCAGTTAAACCCAACAAGAATAAATGCAAGTTTCTGATATTTGGTGCTTTATTTGTATATTTTCTGAATTCTGACAATGATAATTGAAAATAAGTTTCAGAAAGATACATTTACTCTGTTGTGTATCTAAAATTCTATGTAGAATTCAGAAATCTACTTACAAAATTCTAGTTAGCTTATTTTCCACTCAATATAACTTTTCTGTTTTGGTTTTTTTTTTTTTTTACCTTACAGCTGTTAATCAGTAATATATACTGTTGTATTTGCAAGATATAGTGTTTTTTTCATCCTCACTTAAATAAATAAAGCATCATAGTCAAATTGATGCCCACTAGTTCAGGCTGCTTACAGAACACATGTACATGCTGCGAGCTGTGGTGTCAGTCCATCAAACCAACTGCCAACCACCATAAAAACCACCTGTAGGAAAAAGGCATTCTCATAACTGGAAACCTGATATTATTCATTACATCTACTCCTGTGATCAAAAGCTGTGAAGCACCTTGCAATGGCATGTCTAAATTTGATATTGACCAATTGGACTCCCATAGAAACTTGATACTGGAGCTGGCATCATACAACCTGTTCATCTGCTTTCATCAAAATTTTCTTTATGGACAGCTGGAAGGAATCTCCAGCATATTACTGTGACAGTGTTATTGCTTGACTTTCCTTGCCTTATAATGAGGTAAACCAGAGAGAATAGGGATAAGAGCAGCTCAGGCAGGGAGTGTGATACTTGAAAATATAAATATAAATATAGAGTAGGTACAGCATATGCTCTTGAGTAACCATAATGTGTATGTACTACCACTATAATCCTAAACAGCAAGTTAAATTTTAGGTCACAAAAGTATCTACTTTCTCATTTTTTCATTACACAACTCCTAATTATTTCTTCACAGTACAAACAAACAAACACACACACAAAACAAACCAACTAACAACAGCAAAAAAACCCCCATAAGATATGGATCTGAAACAAAAAGTACCAGATAATCCACCCCAAAAAGGTGATTTCAAATTGTTGCTAAATTTTAATGTGGTCCTCAGTCTTGGTAACAACATCTTATGAAAAATTCTATTCATTTACTTTTTCAATTAAAAGAGATCACAAAACATGTTTTACAGTGAAAAATGCAATTTAAGAAGTTGATATTTAATTAAAGAGCTGATGAGGCTTTTTCACATGTAAAAGCTTAAGGAAAAGGTTATTTATGATCAGATTCATTATTTCTCTGGTTAATAATTCTTTATTGCTATTGATCTCTTTTTGACTGACTAGTTTTACTTGGGTAAGTGTAATCATGGAGGCTACCATGTACACAGGTCTCTTCTTCAACTTGGAATTGTTTTTCCTGCTGCTTCTTTGGGTGAACCTTCTAGTTGTTATATACTCTTATCAAATGGCCACGTTTTGAATATGCATATATTGAGTGTATAGTCCATATGCAGGGTTTGCATATGTCAGCTATATCAGGTGCATACATGCTGTACCTGCCCAGCAAAGCTGCAGTTTCACAGGTGCTGAAGTTACTGTGTGTGTATAGATCAGACGAGGAGCTCCCTGTCCGTGAGATGCATCAGGCACATCCTCATATTTCTTTACAAGATTTCCTGAATTAAACTAATGAGGCACACTGGTAAATCTCAGAGGGTATCACACATTCCAGTGAGGAAAATGGCTGGGATGAGCATCAGCACTACTGGTTCTGTGATCCCCTTAACCATGCATAGATTTTATAACCACACAGCAGGAAGATCTTGGGATAAGTATACACTGCAGGCAATTTCCATTTATAGATTATTTATACTTAACTTAAATGTTGCTTATTTAATTTTAAGGCCCTCCTTTTCAGTGTGAGAGGGGATCAGGGTTTATGATCTTTTAGCATAATTTATTTTAAGAACAATGTGAAGCAAGAAACTTCCTTTATCTGTTTAACCATTAAATATTATTATGTATGACTGTATAGGATTATAGAAAGTTACAAGTATGTGTTCAAAATCACTACAGAAATGCAGATGAAGAAGTAAATGAGGAAATTAAATGTTCACAGGAAAAAAAGTTCCTTTTATGTAGGGCAACATAGCACTATGTGGCCTGGCTACTGTATTAATTGAGGAAAAGTCTGTCACCATTTCTCATAAATTATGTCCTTCCCCTGCCTGGTAGTCCTGGAATAGAAGCAGAAATTTTATGAGTCCATGTAGCCTGAATTCAGGCCCACATGTCCCAATTTCTTGCCTGCCTAGGTTTGCATATCCTGAAAACTGTCCTTTGTTAGGCATTATTGTACTACCTTTTAATGTTTGGACACACTGAGGAATTCCAAATGTGTGTTGGTTAAAAATATACTCCTAGGAACCTAAATTTATTGATTCAGTTTTAATGCATCCAAACACAAAGATTTCAGTTGTTAAATGAATGTGCTTTCTTAACAAATAATCCTCATTGCCTTCTCAAAAGCCAGTCACAGAATGCAACTGTGTAACTGTATCAAGACTCCAATGCAAGAATATATTTATCCCCTTTTCTTAGTACTTGAAATATACATGTAACAGTCCTGGAAACCTGAATGTGTCTGGGTCCTACCTAAGACACAGGATTTTTTTTTTCTCAGGTGCAATTAACATGATACCAACTTGTTTTCCTTGAGCACAGAAATTTCACTGCATTATTACTATCAAGAACATTTGCTTTTGAATGTATATGTTCTTGTGCAGTGGTTAAATAGTAAGGATAAAACTGGTAGACTAAAAAATTAGGATATTAAGTCATAAGAATGAAAAATGCCTATACATTTTAGCAAAGTTAACCTAAGTCCACAGTGAAATTCAGGGATAGACATAGAAAATAATTCTTATTTTCAGCAGATATTTGAGTGTGTTTTCCATTGAAAAGCATTATTTATAGAAAAATAATGCTCTAAATCTAAGTTGTGTGAGAACTTTTGCGTTACATAGAGGGCACTTTTAAATTGTGAGTGAAGTATACACCTAACTTACACTCTTGCACCTCATCAAGGAGCAAAATAAATTCCCCTCGAACAAACAGCTTTGAATATTTTTTTTATTTTAAGCTTATTCTTATTTAATAGCCAAATAATCTTAAAAACTTGTTTTTGATAGATGAAAGCAAAAGTGCTATGCTTTACAGTTAGAAAGGCAATCAGTAATGTTATTTTTATATCTGAGTGGTGTAAACTTGATGACAGAAATAAGTAGGCAATTTCAAAAGGGCCCAAGAGTCCAAGGTCAGATTGAACTGAAGGAGGGCAATCCTAATGTTTACTGTCATTTAAATGAAATGTCTAAAGAAAAACCTGTCACTAATATTTAAAGCCAAAATGCTCGCATGAAGAAAACTGACCTGAGACAGAAATTAAGACCAAAATAAATATAAATAAATATCAACCTGTATTACAAAGGAATTTCTTACCTACTGAGCGAAACTGTAACTGAGCATTAAAGGAGTCTTCCTGAAAGTATTTTGCTAACACCAGTTTAAGTTACTTGCCATGTATTTCTGACATATAAATTTGCTTTATTTAGTATTATAATAGGTAGAATACTAGAATTCTAGTAGGTGCTACAGCACTAGCTACCATTCCATTGCATATATCACTGAAAGCATAGGCCTCTAATTAGTATAATATTTTTAATACACTGAAATTTGAACATTTTAAGAGACAACTTTTAGAGAGGTGGTAGAAGTTATAACTTATAGGTTTTGCATCTTTAGATTTATTACATGCAGGTAGAGACTAGATCTAAGTCATACTTCCATACACCATTTGGAAAACATTCCAGAAATAAGGCTTAATTATGTTTCAATAGACAGTTCCATGACACATGAATAAATGCCTTTGAGAAATCCACACACATTTTTCATATGCTGTGGTAAACTTTGGCTATAAAGCACTCTATTTTCATGTTGACTTTATGTGCATTTTCTTCGTTGTGTAGTAACAATCACATTCAGCCAAGGACTCTCAAGCCTCTCAAACAGAAGTTCCAATTTTTCCCCTTTGGTTTCCTTGACAACTGCCAAATCCCAAATACAGTCTATTAATCTTGTGTTATACAAAGTTTATTCTTTCATATTTTGTATTGACTATTTTCTGCAGTATAGTAAGACTAGGAAAGTGTTTTAACTGCATGGTTCCTAATGATTCAATTAATTTTCCAAGTTTAGTTTGTTTCTTTTTGCTTAAATTCATAAACAATGTTTTCTGTTGCAAGTGCCTTTTTCTAAGTTTCCCTAGAAAAATTTAGAAAAGAGTACTGCTTTGCAATCAGAGCTTTCTATTTCTTTTATACAGCAAAATCAATATTGTGATGTATTTAGATATTGCTCACTGATGTTATATTGTAATTTTTTTAACACCTTTCCTGTGGATATGGTTGTATGTACTAGTGTTTCACTTGTCAGCACATTTAAATTTTTAATACACAAAGTATTAGGAATTAGTTGAATTTGGACAATTAATTTTGTGGATGACTCTTTTTCTTGTTAATCTAGAATGGGGTTAATGCTTTTGTAATTGCTCAACACCAAATATCCATACAGCTGCCCACAATGTCTGTTCATTGCATTTGCCTCTGACATGAGATTTCACTTAGGTGGCACCATCACTGGCATATTGTCCTATAATGGTCTTTATAAGAAAACCTCATTTTGAATAACCCCATTTGTTTCTTCACCAGTTTATCTTTACATTGAGAGGGAGCTAAAGAGCATGAAGATATAGTTTGAAACACTCTTTGAAGCAATATCATGCCTCAGAGTTTGAAACATTCTAACCAGTTTTAGATAAAATGCTCATGCCATATATGCAGAAAATTTTGGGAGAGAGCCCTACATGAAAGAATCTGTGTAATTTGTCCATCAGGAGCCACCTCTGACTAGGCCTGAGATTTTACCTATGATTCATTCTTGGGAGATGAATTAAAATAAGCTACTCTAAATAAAAATATTCTGGTCAACAAATTATCAGCCAAAATAATTTTCTATCATCACTTTCAGCTACAGTAAAACTGTGTAATCTGGATCCATCTGTGAAAATTTCTAGTATTGGAGTTAGAACCAAAGATATTAGATTAATAAAAAACCCTAGAGGTTTTGATTTTGGTTTTTAAAATTTGCTTGAGGGGGGAAGGGGGAGGTTGGTTGGTTGTTTTTTGGGTAGCTTTTCTTAGTTTCTTTGTTTGGTTGGTTTCTTGTTGATTTATTTTTTGTTTTTTTAGTGTATTGAAAATTATACAAAAAATACTATGTTAAAAAGTATATGAGATGAGTTATTAGTTGAAATCCTGTAATGAAATTTCTCTGACATGGCCTATAAATTCAGGACAAAGGACACACAATTCAGCCAACCTGCTTCCTTCAAGTTTTGCTTGACTACCACTTATGCTACCATGATGCATAGAGACAAGATTGGGGTTACATGTGAAAAAGGGATCTCTGTCTTGTGCTTTAATTCAAAGTATTAATTTGTTGAAATTACCTGTTCTTCTATTGTTATTAATAATTCTCCTACTGAAAATGAATTCCTCAACATTTTGCAAACTAGCAGATATTTTACAACTGGAGAGTAGTTACACGCCCTTCTTTGAAAGTAAATGTCATATGAATGTGTAGTGTTAGTGATTTTTCTTTTATTTTCTAGAATTCCTTTAATATTATTTTGAAACTTGTGAGCAGAAGCACTTAAACATTTTGCTGTGTCTGACCATGAGATTGAATTTCAGCCACAGTACTTCTTGAGAGGCAGAATCCAGATGCACCCAATAGTCAAAGGGAAGGGGAAGCCCTGAACCCCCAGGGAAAGCTGCATTCAGTGTAAAATATGCATTGGTGGATAAGTATCAATGGTGGCAGAGTCATGATTCCCTGAGGTCAGTACTGGAGACACAGCTTTCAGATGTCTTCAGTGGAGCCTCTCAAGTAGTGACTCACCACAGCAAAATGTGCTGAATCAGTGCTTCACTCAAAATGACCAAGGCATTGAAAGAATTTGCTCTTAGCCATCATTGGGATGAGTTTATGTTACATTAGTAAACAATGGAAGCTCTAATTATGTTGCCATTTATTGCATATTTGGGAAAATGTAATTCTAGATTGATTGTAAATGGTACTAGGCAAATTCTAGGTTAGTTTTTGAAACCTATTCTCTGTACTTGAAGTATTTGGAGATCTTCTGTCTTTAAGTGTAAGAGAAGCAGTGGTTTAAGAGAAAGCTTTCACTTTTTGTTTTCCCTCCTTTTGTGTTCTCTCTGACCTGATCTGTGTCTACTCAGATTTTCTTTATTTTATCTACAGAGTTTCTACAGTGGCTGTTCATTCTCACTGTATTTGGAGAAAAGTACTATTAAGAGCTGCTTTGGCAAGAGCAGAGACCTAAAAGAGAGGAATGTCGTCTTCTTTTCCTCCCTAGGAGTAAAACAAAATAACAACATAAAGCAGTAAAAAAAAAAAAAAAAAAAAAAAAAAAAAAAAAAAAAAAAAAAAAAAAAAAAAAAGTCTGAAATATATCTATATGAGATATCCAAATGAGAATAAATGTCTCAAAGACGATTCATCTGAATCTCTGTGGCTGAAGACTAATATGTGTGAGATGTAAGTAGACTATTTAAATTTGATGAACTGGATACCCAGATTATTAAAGACTGAGGAAGACATGGCCAATCTTTGGCCAGCTCTTGTAATGATGCGAATAATTTTTACTGAAGAACCTGAAGATACTGTCATTTTCTGATATTATACTACTAGTCAGGGAAGAAAAATTTTGTTGCACAAAGAAAACATTCATACCAACAATCTCTATGATAGATGACTTGAAGAAGTATCCATATATTCATACAAATATAGAGTTAATTAACTTTCATGCCTGCTTAAAGGCAGAAAATCCTTTGGGAGTAATGATACACTACTCAGTTCCCCAAAGAACAGGTGAGAACACTGCTGTTAATCTGGGAACTACTGTCTACCATGTCTTACCCCATGTCTATCAAAGACTGTACTAGTGATAAAATAATTTCAACAAGAACCATTTATCCCTTTTAGTAAAAGCATGCAGGTAGAAGATTATGTGGAGTCTTTGAAATGCACTTAAAGAATATTCTTAAATGTACTTCTGTTCTGTATTAGGTTTTGTGAAATAATTAATTTTCAATCCTGTTTTTCTTACTTCTTGATGCTCTTAGGTTGGAGAAATATGTCTGTGTGAATATGTAGACTTATCCTTGTCTACTGCAATTAATTTTTGAGAATTCCTGTGTTCAAAAGAACAAAGAATGAGAGAATCTTGAAGGAACTGTAGTCTTGAAGAAGCTTCAGATCCCAAGGAGAAGCGTTCCTTACCAATTCATTTTCTGCTAGAAATGAAGCCTTTTTCTTTTCACATTAGCCAAAGATGCAGAGGTTAAATTCTGAGATTTGGCATTTCTTACAAAAATAAAGGTAAGACTGTCTTTTCTTCTCATCCAGAAGTAATGTTTCACTGCAAAAGATAGCTAGTTGACATTCTGCTACATATCTTCACTAAAATACCAGTGGAAAAATGAAATTAACGCCTTTATGAGGTCCCATTGTAGAAATTTTTTGTTACATATATTGTAGCTATTTTTCTTCAGAATCTGAGGATCTCTAATGTTGGAAGGTATTTGAAAAATGTTGATTACAGTACAGTAGTGCAACTAGTCTGATGGACTAAGAAAGAGACCTTTCCTCTCCCTCTTAAATTGCATATAGTTTTCATTTGTTCTTCTTCAGGTTCCTCCAATACTTCAAGTAGTGACACTTGATCTCTTTTCACACATTCTCAGAGGCAACTCATAGTGTTAAATAAAATACAAGGCAGGCTTACATTTAAAGAATTCCTAGAGGTTTTGGTCAATTTAATCTATAAAATAAACAGGTCAGATCATTTATTTCTACTGTCAGTTTAGTTCTACTGCTTGCAGATAGGTATCTGAGGAATTCAGGAATATTCTTTTACATAACTTATCAATTTTTGATTACTAAGATAAGAAATAGGAACAAATTAATGCAAAAGCAAATGCTGGAGAGAGGTTGAAGGAAGGAGAGTGGTGACTGGAATGGCAATGGGCACAAACAGACAAATAAGTGGGGGGAAGGCAATCCAATAGCAATTTCTGCTGGGAGATGGTAGTGTCCAACATTTTCCCATGTAACAGCTTCTGGATCTTTCAGACAGGTCTGAAATTGCTTCCAGTCTGTAATCGAATCTGTTTTGAATGTTTTCCTATCTGCCTAGTCTTTCACCAATCAGACTGAACTTCATGTAATATATTCTACACAGATTTCCAAAGTCTTACAGCGTTTTATTATGCTGAGGTTGGGGTTCTTAAGTTTTAATGTACTTTCACACCTAATTTCAAGTCATTACTGAGAACATGAAAAAAAATTGCATGTAATACCCCTGAAGCACCTGAAGCTTTTACTACATTTACTGTTCTTTGACCAGGTTTTGGCCAATGTGTCCACACTAGTTCACATTCAGCCACTTACTTTAAATAACCCCATTCTAAATAATTTTAAAGCAAGTTTTTATTAGGGAATATTATTTCTGTGTCATATCCTTATTAGTTTATTGCATATTCTAATAACAAGTGGTTTTGTCTTCTGGAATTTATTGATTTTATTAATAAACACCTGATGGTGATTTCATTATTTTTATTTTGAGTAGTTATATAACACTAATGCCTATAGGCTACTGAGGCTGACTGTACAAATATGAACAAAAATACAATGCAGTCATTGCTACAGATAAATTATAATCTAAAAAAAAGGACACAATGGATCAATGCTAAATGTTGAACTTATTGGAAAAAAAGGAAAATAAATCCTATGTATTAGTCAAGGAGGACCTATTCAAAACAAATTGTCAAAGTTTGAATTACTTGATTGCACTTTAAAGAAGCAGGTTCTGACCAGGTGCTAAGTTCTGGAGACTGTTTTCACCTTTGAGGAAATCACTCCTCTCCATGAAAAACTATTTTTATGAAACTAACTTTCATGTATTCCTTGCCTTAGGACCCACAGATAATTTTAACTGCATGTCTCTTTAGATATCTCAAAGAAATCTGCATTGCATTGCATTTACCACTGTGAACAACAGCAGTGACATTTTGAGTATCTTTTGATGTTTTTTGTAATTCTGTCTTTTACTAGAATATTTTAAAACAGTAAAAAATAGAGTAAATATGCCAGAATAAATGGTAAATTATGGTAAATGTCAATTATGAAAAGATAATGGTCTGTAACTTAAAAAATATTTCAGACCACATTTTTTCTTTGTGAATTATTCTCTGTGCACAAAAGTCATGAGAAGTGGCAATAAAAATATTTAATTTTAGTTCTTCTTCACAAGAATATGTAGCTTTAGATTATTTATATCTTATTCCCAAGAATAATATTTACCTATCCTTTTCTTTCTAGAAAAAATTAAAGCCAGCAATTCCTGATTTGGAATTTGATCAAAGCACAGTAACTTAAATGTAATTTACCTTTACTTCCAGAAAACCAACACCTGAATTATGCAAAGCAACTTCCCAAACACTAAGAGAGGGAGCTAAGATGACTCATTTTTTCAGACTGTCCCAGCATGTGCTCTCTTGTATCTCTTCTCTCCACAGGACAGTAAGAGCTTGATTTGAGGTATTTTTCTGATACCTACACTTTTTATTTCTAAACTGCAGAAAGTAATCTCTAACTGATGCTGAGGTGATGCCACTGGCCCTGCTGTTTCTGACTGTCCTACTGTGGGAGACCCATCCTTTTGATTTGGACAAATAGCTTTACTTCAATTGAGACAGCTGGTCTTATTAACACTAGTGATTTAGTGGAAAGTTTTTAATCCAGGCTTTAGCATCTGAGAGATTGTTGCAGGGCTTGGCACAGGGGAAGATATTAGTTCCAAATTACAGCTTCTCAAATAAAAGATTAGCATAAGAAAATTAGGATAGCTGGTCATTTTACAGATTCCATTTGCTCTCCTTGCACTTACTCCAACCCTAATCAACTGTTTCATTTTTAATGGAATGAAAATCTCAGTAGTCAGCTTTTTCAAGGTTTTAGCAGGTATTACTTTAAAGTGAAAAAACCCCAGCAAAGTGTGCTGTTTCTCCACCTTGAAAATTTTGCAGGGGATGTGTGCAGTTTTATGCAAAATGCAGATAACCTGTTAGATAACCTGGTAATTGCACTGGTACTTTCACTTTTACCATTCGCCCTATTTAAGATATCACAAAAACAGATACCTTTAGGCCACTGTTTCTGGCTTTTTCAGTGACACAAAAAAATGAATTTGACATTGTTACCAAAGATATTTTCCTTTCTTTATGACTCATCTTCTGTAAATGATGAGAAGATTATTATATTAAAATTAAAATTTAACAAGGTATCTGTGGACATAATATAACTAGCTGAAATATGTATAAAATTAAAAACATAGGTCCTGTTTCTTGCTCAATCTTATTATTTAAAGGTAGAGACTGAAGGAAAATTAGAGAAGGACTTGAATGCCATGCTCAATTACAACTAAATGGCAAAAGCATGTCTTTAATAAATGAGAACTTTATTTTTCTAATGAAATGTATTAAGTTATAGAGCATTACATATATGATATATAGACCAGAATGGTGTTTCAAATGCTTGAAACTCTCTTTGCTGAGCAGCAGAAGGTACTGAGGGGCTGGACCACATGTAGTTTTGAGTCTTTCTTTAAAGATTGCTTTTTATGACAGTTATTCTGAATTATTAGATATACAGAGTGTCTGAATTCTGCCTAATATCATTCATATCCTGGCAGTTTAGTTAGCAGACAACAAGCCATTTTAAAGCCAGTGAAGGAAGGAGAGGGAAGCTATCACTAACAATTGAGCAATTCATGATTCAAGGATTGCTAAGAGCTTGTTCAGGCTCAGTACAGGCAACAGCACAACTTGTTTTGTTGTTCTATTAAATTAATGCATGTATAGCAACAGTAATCAGACACATATTTCTGTGTTGTTCTGTTAAGCTTTGTAATCTAAATGAAAATGCTTGGGGCATATTTAGTATAGGCAAAACTTGCTTGTGTGCTAGCAGCAGGAAAGAAAAGATGTAATTGCACTTGACAATAGTGAAGGCAGGTCTTCAGTAATGTTTCCAACTCATCAGGAAAACTTTTAGGGCATGTTTTTTTCTCTGAGAAATACAGTGAATCCCTCAATCTGCCAATACATTCCCCAATCAGTCATCTGCTCCTTTCTGGATTTCTGGCAATAGAAATACATATCTTTTAAGTGAAGATGATTCATTTCGTTAAAGCATTCATAGCTGTAACTGTTAATGGATGAAAAGCAGCCTAGACAAATGCACTGAACTATAAAGACAAGACAGACACTGATGACTTGATTTGGATGCATCTTTTAGGACTAGTTTCATGGAAGAGGCACCTAGGGTGAAAAGTTGAATTACAGACATGTAAAATGGGATTTAAAGAAATAAATTATTCAGAAAGACCAGAGAAACCTCAGACATCTTCTTAGTTCATTAATCCTGCATGAGCAAAAGTAGTAATCAAAGGACTGTTTGCAGAAAATTAGGTATGTTTTTAATTCTAAAAATAAGGGACAAGTTTGAGTTTAGGATCCTTATAATTGGGAGTTACATTAATTTAAAAAAAGGATTAGCAAAGGCATCCATCCTGTACAAAGAAAAAATTAGCAGAAATTTCAGCATAGAAGCCTGTGATAAGGTTGCCTGCTGAAGAATTTGGCTGTCTTTATAATTTATTTTTTCTTTTATACTGCATCTATGTCTTCAGCCACTCCAAGATCTCTGTTACTCTGCACATTACATTAACTCATAGTTCTCCAGGATATTCCTTGAGAGAAATTTTCTTCTTCGTGTCTACAGTACATTTTAATTTAATTTTAGTGTATTTTAATTCTGGTCCTGTATTACTTATCCACTTGGTGCTATAACCTACTGACTAAATTATTTCAGTGACCTCTGTGCTGCTCATGCACACAACTGCTGTGCTGTGAGCCCATTCCAGAGATAAAGGCTTGAGGTGGCACAGGAACATGAGTCCTTACCATGTCATTGGATTGGTGATTCAGAGTTAGCAGTATGCTGTTTCATATCTTTCCTCCAGTTTCTTACTCTAGGTTTCTCAAGCACTTTTTAGCACCCCCTTCTGCCTTCACATATCTTACTCCATAAGACCATGACTGTAGCACTTTGTGTGTCTCTGTGTGTGTGTATTTCTACAAACTGCTTCATACAGGCAAGAAGCTTTGGGAGAAGGACTACTGAATGAGTGCAAATGAGCAGAATATTATGTCTCAAATTTAGATGTGGCATCTCCAGGATACAGATGTTGCACATTCATGAAGTAATGCAGCAAAGGTTACATGGCTTCATGTAACAGAAAACATAATTAAAGCTCATCAGTTAAGCATTGAAACTCCCTCTTAAAATTGGTTCTCATAATTAAATTTTTTACAACAGTATGCTGTAAATCTTGCAAAGCAGACACCAAGTAAAGCTTTAATTTCTTCTCTGGTGGCAGCACTATTTAACCATATCTGCCTCCATTTTGCCATTCTCTCCCTCCAGCTATTCAAACCTCTCAACTGTGCTGTACAGTACATCACTTTAAATAACTGATCCTGCTGCAGAAGGACTTGGAAGAGAGAAAAATAACACTGCTTTCAGTTGATGCACTGCAGGACTTCATAAAGAGACCTGCTGTACAATAGAAAGTTCAATGCAGAGAGCAGGAAAAAGCAGCATCCTCCACCACTGGTACTAAAGACATTCACAGGGAACCAGAGCCTTAGGTTTTGACTAGTTTCAGGCTGAAAAAATAACTATGACACTCGCCTTGCAAAGAATCAGAAGCAGCATCTTTTCCCACATAGCTTTGATTGTACATGCTGTTTCCTTTTACTTAAAAGGCCTGTGGTTTTGATTCACAGCTAACAGTCAATAAGTGCAACCTAAGCTGCTCTGCTGTCTAATATTAGCCTTCACCACAGTTAAGTGTCAGTAAGAAAGAATTATGCTTGTTCCCCCCATAATTCAGTTGCTGTCATTTAAACAGCACCAGTCATGCAAAATATTTTAGTTTAATGAAAGTATTGACATTTGTAAAATTGTTTTAGTAATGCTTGGAAAAAAATATGGAAAAATGAAATATATTAAGTAGTAGAATGCGTGTTTACAATTTTCAACAGTACCTCACTGAATATGCATTTTTATACTTGCTGTTAAAAAAAATGCTGTACTGTTAAAACACTTGTATCAGCAATTTGTTCTAACTGGGAGTGTCCAAGGACACAGGCAAAGCAGTATCTGTGGGCAGAAATAGTGTCTTTTTCTGGATCAGCAGGAAAAAGCTGAAAAATGATTTCTAAAATACCTAAATAAATTCTGAACTGTTGCTTTTAACTGCCATTTAGCCTTTAAATATGCTGCTTCTATTTCTATTTAAGCCTGGAAAGACTTTCTAACCAAATGTTGAGGTTTTTCCTATTGGTGCAATCTAGCTTGCCTAAATTATTTAATTTTCTTTTATAGGTCATTCTTATGCAAGAAGCTAAAAGTAATTAAATTTGCAGGATGAAAACATGGCACAGGCACTGCTGGTACCACCTGGACCTGAAAGCTTCCGTTATTTTACTAGAGATTCTCTCGCAGCTATTGAAAAGCGTTCTGCAGAAGAAAAAGCTAAAAAGCCCAAGCAAGAACATACAGATGATGATGATGAAAATGGTCCAAAACCAAACAGTGACTTGGAGGCAGGAAAGACTCTGCCATTTATTTACGGTGACATACCTCCAGGAATGGTGTCTGAACCTTTGGAAGACCTGGACCCATATTATATCAATAAAAAAGTGAGTGAATTATGTTTTGCACAAAATAGAATACATACCATAAAAGTTTAATCACAAAATGTGATGGTTAGAACTATCAATCTGTTAAACATCCAGAATCATCTTTTGATTTGTGCTCTTCCATAATGTGACTGCTTCAATTCTGTTGAGTTACTTGCTATTTACTTCATTGTCAGGAAGATGTGTCTTCCTTGATCTTGCCTGAACTTGAGAACAGAATGAATTATTTTTATTTCAATATAATAGTAAGACTGGATATCACAAAGAGATGTTCCAAGCATGGTTTTGCAATGGAAATAGTTGTAGATCACAAGGTAACATCCACACAAGTTAGTGAAATAGAAGACTGTAACCATATTCTTTGTTTCTTTATAGGTATAGAACATATGCAAACATACATATGAAATGCATGTATATATGTAGGATAGAGAGACTCTGTTAATGGTGGTTCATATGAAACTACCACAATGCAAACTATTGCTTGAGGTGTTTGCTTTTGCTATGTTAGATCTCTACTGCAGAGCTGTCAATTAGAAGTCTCTGGCAGACCATGGAAAGGCTTATTTTAAAGGAAAGAATTGCAAAAAGACATTTTTGGTGTCCTGAAGAGTTTTCGTAGAGAAAGGCCAGAGAAAAGAGTTACGAAATAAAAACAATGTATCTTAGTTACATGTGTGGGGCTGTAACACAATGGGACCATTATTAGCAAAGTTGTGCTCCATGAAGAATGCAAACTCCTAAAAAAGGTGCATTTTCCCTTCCAATTTGCACAGTCATACACAATCCTCCTTTTCACGTGATCCCCAAGTCAGCCACTCGGAGATAGAAAAGGTATTTCAAACAGATCCATTCAAGTAGAACGTCTGACTTTTGAAAAGTCAAGATCTAGAGTAGAGTGTATGGGTTTTAGTCTCATAGCAATGATGCATACAATTGGAAGCAGACTGGTGTTATTTGAGTTAAGAGAAAGACAAGGAAAAAACAGGTATTTGTTTTCCATAGCTGTGATTAGCTGTAGGCTGTTATAAATCCTCCAGGGTCTGAAGTAGTCCAACCTGGGAACAAGCAAAAGTACCTTAGGTCCTGCACTGATTAGTGCAGGTGACAGTAAAAGCCAGTTTTCCTCTATACTCTTGTTTATTTCTGTGGGCTCCTTCAGCAGCATCAAAATGTTCTCTCAGTTTCTGATGGACCTCAAAGTGGTGTAGGTAAGGAGAGTGAAGGAAGATGAAGAGGTGGACAACACCCCTAAATTTAAAAAATGCAGGTGTTTTATGGAGAGGTGCTTGGGACTATCTTTTCTCATCTCTCTGAAACAGAGACAGAACTGGACAGAGTTGCTGTATTGACAGCCTGAAGCATTCCAGGCTGCCATCAAAATAAGAAACTTGATGTTGAGTCACTATAAAAAAAATTGAGGCATAAAATACTTTAAACTCCAAAGAAACTTTGTTTGCTAGAAAAAGATCATGCAAATAATCTCACTTTTGTGGCTAAATTTTTGGTTGCCTTTGGTTTGTAAAACAGGTTTAAAAATTATGGCCTCAGTAATGGAGGCAGAAAAGAAATCAGAATCTATATGCAACTGTATAACCTAACAGTAGTGAAAGTTATGTAAACAATGCTGTAGGTAATACAAGTATGTACATTATTAAGGAAATGTAAAGAAATTAAAGCCCAAAGAAATAGCATTGCCAAGAGTTATTTAAATTTATATTGTTTGGGTTATAACAACAGTTCCATGCAATTTCTTACTTGCAACATAATTGTCAGTACTTTTCTGGACTAGCTGCAAAACCTCAGGAATAAAGTTGCATAACTGAGTTCAGGGATAACATTGTCTGAACAAGTGAAGTTTCAACAAGCCTGAGAAGTCCTAAGTATAGTTTCTAACCGCTACTGATCAGAAAAAGTAGTCAGATTTTTTTGAACCAAAGTGTAAAAGTTCATAATAATGATGGATTTTGTTAGTATATGAGAGCAATTAATGAACTGTAGGATCTTTAGTCACAGGTGACATCTGTGTTTATGTTACCTAGCAGTATAATTATGCTCAACAGAAAACAAATGGACATCTTAAATCGTGGACTAATATTAGTCATCCCTCCTCTGGTGGATAGTAGAAACTATCCTTAATCATTGACTTGTCAGTGGAGAGGAAATCATATGTGAATTTAGTCTGACTTCAGGCTCAGCTGCAGCAGTGACCTTGGGACAGGCAACATCTTTCCAGCATTTCCAGCTGGGTGAAGGACTGTAGGGCAAGGAGAAATGCCAGGGAGTGTGTGTCGGTTCTCTGCCACCCTCAGCGTAAGCTTGGTGATATCCTGTGAACAGGCACCACCTTTACCTATTTTATTTTCCACTGTGAAGAGGTTTACTTTCCTTGCCTGAGATGACTGTCCAAATCGGCAGTAAAGACCACAGAGGGCAGAATTTTTCTGATCACAGCCAAGTTTTTACAGAGAATGGAAATCAACATGGAGAACAGTGATACTATATAGCTCTGCTGAGAGTTTAACAAAGACTCTATTATGTTAACACAAAGCACAGCCATTACCATCGACAAAGAGCCAAAGGAATGAAGAATAGTTATGTCCTGAAGAAATTTCAAGCAGCACCAAAGACGCAAGTAAACCTTATTCACAGACAAATACACTTAGGCAACTACTGTCCACAGAAATAGAATAAACTGAACACAAACCATAGGTTTATCAGACCAAAATTTAAATTATAATCACTAGCTATTTTTTCTGCTCACTTATAGGGGAAGTAAGAGCACATTTAAAATAGAAAATGAAAGCAAAATTATTTTTACATTGTGGTTGATTTTGTAATGACAATTTCTCCTTGTCAGCATATATATATGTGTATATAATTCTGTCAAGTATTGGAGAATTGGCTGTGCAAAGCTTACTCCGTTGTATTCATAGAAATCAGTTATTTTCTTACCACAGGTAAGCAGTAGAATGGAACTTGAACCTCTCAGGCAGAGAATGGAAACTTTTAGTAGTAAAGATATGTATGCAGACAACACTGTATTTTAATTTTGTATTTCTTTTTTGCAGACTTTCATAGTATTGAATAAGGGAAAAGCAATTTTCCGATTCAGTGCCACATCTGCCTTGTATATTTTAACTCCTTTTAATCCCATCAGAAAAATTGCTATCAAGATTTTGGTACATTCATATCCTTTTTTCTTAAAGTTGAATTTATGCATTGCTATTTAAAAATACTTGATGACTAAAATAATAATTTTCATGTGGATATACAAATATGCCAATGGGAGTGAATTATGCTAAATAAATATATATTGCTCATCCTTAAAAAAAAAAAGCAATATCCCATTGTGAATTGCAGTATGATCTTCATCCCTGCTGAGAGAATTCTCTACTGAACCACCTAAATCTGTCAGAGTTTAAATATCAGGCTTTATATCTAGAAGAAGACCTGATCCCCTACTAAGCCCTGCAGCTAAGGCCACATTAGTAACAAACCATTGCACTTGAACATATCTAAGGTCAGAATTTTACCAAGACCAGTAGTACTATTCATGAACTAGACTCACTTAGCAAGGACAAAAGAACATGGGTAAAGAGCAGCTTTTTTGGCATTGTGTTTTCAGCATTGGGATAGGTCCTATAAAAGACTCAGTATAAAGAATATTTTCAAATATATTTCTGTCATGCTCAGAGAAAAACTTGGGCCTAAAGAACCTACCTCTGACTAAAAATCTTGTGGAACGATCCACCTGTATTAAATAAGTAATTACATTTGGGTAGTCATTTAATGATTTACAGAGTTAAAGATATGTTTAAACTTCATTTAAAACCTAAACCTGCTATAATTACAAAAGTATTGCAGTTTTTTACAGAAGTGCACTATAATATGCCAGATGGCACACCATTTAAAATACATAAAATGATGTGCAAAGCTTTATTTTTAGGCTTTAGTGTGTATGCTATTTGTACATATATGTAAACACTTAATATTTTTAAGTTATTTCAGTGTTATAAAGCTGTCCTACTTTTTTGACTTATATGCCTTAACTATAACCTACGTTATTCAGCATGCTTATCATGTGCACTATTTTGACCAACTGTGTATTTATGACCATGAGTAACCCTCCAGACTGGACAAAGAATGTAGAGTAAGTTGCACATTTTTACTTCTTTATTTTTACGTCTTTGTTTTTGTGTGACTCCAAACAACAAGCATTTATAAAAATGTAAATGCCAGAATGGGTTTTTCCAGAGCCAGGAAGAATCAGATTCCATGAGATCATCACTATCTTTCCTGTTTCCCCCTGAATAACTTAAATTATTTAAGGGTAACACCATGCTTATTAAAATTATGTCTGAGGAATATCTGAACTTCTGTTGTGTAATATAAACAGGAGCTCTTGTCCTTGGATATTCGGAGCTGTAAATCAGACAAGGAGCTACAGATGTGCATATAAAATTGTGCATGTAAGATTGCATGAGTATCCGTGATCTCATCACAGTGGGACTTTTATTGTGCCACATTGATGTAAGCTCATAAATGGCTGCCACAACAAGGACACACAACCCACAAACCAGAAGAAACTCAAAGTGCCAAGGGAAGGGTCTTACCTATGAGACAGTAAAAAAGAGCTGAAAAAAATAAGAATATTTCTCTTTCTTGTTCATGGTTATAAATGCATGTTGATTCTTTAACAAAATACAGATACGTGTTTTCCTCTGAACTACTGTAGAATCATAGAATAGTTTGGGTTGGAAGGGATCTTAGAGGTCATCCAGTTCCAAACCCCTGGCATGCAGGGACATCTTCCACTAGGTCATGTTCCTCAAAACCCTTTATGTTTTTGTTTGAAATAATACTACTCATTAAAAACCTGCTTCTAATCACTTGTTGCTTCTTTCATTCCCTCCTTTTCTCAAAGAGCCATTACTGGTTTTATTTATTTATTTATTTCTCTGCATTAATGAAACTTACACTGAACTCTGTTTAGAAACAACTACCATTAAGTCACTCTCATTAACTGTGACGATGGCTTGTCAGCATTGCTGGGAGTCTGAAAGGAGAGCAGCAGGGTCTGTAGGCAGAGTTCTGAGATCCATGTGGGTCTCAGGAAGTGCTGCTTTATGCTGATTATAACTGACTATTCTATGTTGTTAAGTGAATAGCTGTTCCCACAGGTAAGCTGGTAATCATTCTCCCCATCTTTGAGAATAACAGTCTGGGCATGCTTTCTTATATGTAATGATTATTTATGAAATAAACATGTACTGCAGGAGTTAGTATAGTTATTATCTAAAACTGATTTTTACAAAATTCTCTGATTTAGACATAAAAAAATTCTTCAGTTTTTGTTACACTTAGACATCTACCTGATTTATGAATGCAAGCAAAGAGGCAACCCTGTGAGTGCCAAAGAATGTACATATAAATATCAAAGTCTGAAATGTATCCACAAATACTAGAGTCAGAAATTATTTGTAAGCACAAGAACAGAGATCAAAATCAGCCTTTTAGAAAATAAGTAGCATATATATCAGGTTCAAATTTCAACAGACTGAACAGCAACTACAAGTATTTAGGGCAAGTGAAGTTAATAATTTACTCCCTTCACTTCTAAGTATTTTTTCTTTTCTTTTAAGTCATCTTTGCTAAAATATGGCACTGTCTGTGAGTATGCAAAAATCCATTATTCCTGCTCTGATGATTTTCAGGTACACTTTCACTGGAATTTATACCTTTGAATCACTTATCAAAATTCTTGCAAGGGGCTTCTGCTTAGAAGGTTTTACTTTTCTGCGAGACCCATGGAACTGGCTTGACTTCAGTGTCATTTTAATGGCGTAAGTGGTTCAAGAACTTTTTCAGCTTTTAGGGCATGAAATTAGTGGTAAATATTATTATAATAAATGTATTTATTTAAAAATATTTAATTTTTGCAACCTTTTAAGTTTAGACCCTGTATCACACATTTTAGCATTCATAAATCAAAGTAAAATATGGCAGAAGCCTAAATGGAGTGTCAGCCACTAGTGTAATTACTGCTGAGGGACACTAATTTCATGTCCTACATTTTCCTGCTCACTAGAAATGAAGCCATCCCTTTGACTTCATGTTACCATCCCATTACAAGCTAATTAGTTTAACTAGATGTTCAAATACAAATCAGTGAGTTTCACTTCAATGACTTTTAAGCAAAATTGATGCAAATAATTATTAAAGGGAAATGTACTGAAAAGACAGGTAAATTTTGAAGCATGATTGCTAGTATTGCCACAGAGGTTTTGAAGACCCACATAATTAGTATAAGCTCTGCCTCAATTCTGAATAACTGTGATTTAATTCTACAGGTATGTAACAGAATTTGTAAACCTAGGCAATGTTTCAGCTCTTCGAACTTTCAGAGTATTGAGAGCTTTGAAAACTATTTCTGTAATTCCAGGTAAGAAGTAGTTGGTGTAAGGTGTTAGGCCCCTCATATCTCCAACTGTTATTTGTGTGCTGTCATTGTGTTTGTGTGTGAACTCCCCTATTACAGATATGTGACAGAGTTTGTGGACCTGGGCAATGTCTCAGCGTTGAGAACATTCAGAGTTCTCCGAGCTTTGAAAACAATATCAGTCATTCCAGGTGAGAGCGAGGTTAAACACCGAGGCTGACTTTCGTTCCATTGAATTCACCTCCTTTGAGCATAAGTCTTGCTGTTTGCTGCTCATGTTGCCAAAAAGAAAAAAAAAAAAAAAAAAAAGGCATGGATCATTACTTTAGTTTATGATTCTTTGCCTTTTCAGCATTAGCTTCTTTTATTTTGCAAAATCAGCCTTTGAGTTTAACAGAGTCTTGCATGAAATATAAAATATGAGGCCTATGGGTTATTTTGCTTTGTTTTTCTGCATTTTATTGTGACAAATTGCCTCTACATTACAAAAGCTTAGTGCTATGGCTTTCTTGGTCTTGAAATTTTCCTTTTTTACCACTTAAAATTGACATTCGTCTTAAAAATATCTGGTAGCAACAAAAGAAGATACCAAAGAGGAAATATATTGTGCACAGGAAAGTTTATCAAATGCAAACAATTTTTTCATTCAAAATTAATAGCAATTATGTGTCATGCTGCTTCACACTGTTGTGAAGTCATGTTTAGAACTAACTGAAAACTGAATTATTGCCATATTTAATGCAGAGGAAAATTAGGAAGTGCAATCAAATCTGTACCAGAAAAGCATGATTGATAAAGTTTCCTGCTTGAGAATATTATATATTTGATTTATTGGAATATATGTACATTGCATATTCATAAAAATGAATCTTTTTCTTTCATTCATCTTCACAAGCTCTGAGGCTGCTCATGAAGCTTTACCTTTTGAGAAATAAAAAATAATTTCTTTTTAAGTGTCTGCATGGCCTCTTAATTATACGGGAAGGGCACAGATACTCTGTGATAATTCTGTGGATCTTTTCTCTTTGCAGGCCTGAAGACTATTGTAGGAGCCCTGATTCAGTCTGTGAAGAAGCTCTCAGATGTGATGATCCTGACTGTGTTCTGTCTGAGTGTATTTGCACTGATAGGGCTGCAGCTGTTCATGGGCAACCTGAGGAATAAATGCCTGCAGTGGCCTCCAGACAATTCTACTTTTGAGATAAACGTTATTTCCTACTTTAACAGCACAATGAATGAAAATGGTACATTTGTTAACATGACAGTGAGCACGTTTAACTGGAAGGATTACATTGAGGATGAAAGTAAGAATGTCTGATATAACTATTTTAATATATTTGTGGCTAAAATATGTTATTATTTGTGACCAAACGAAGAACATTGAGGCGTTTATATTTCTGCCTTGTGTAGAGCTGTTTACAGGCACTGATTTACAGAGACCAAATATATACAATAAAAAATACAAGAAGCAGAAAGATTCCTAAACAAGCTGCAAACTGATCAGTAGCTAGCAACAATGATTTAAAATAATTTATTTTTATTTTACTTTATAGCACTTTCAGATATATTTGATCTATTCATATATATTTCTAATGCTTTCTACACAGCTCATTTTTACATTTTGGAAGGACAAAGAGATGCCCTACTTTGTGGTAATAGCTCTGATGCAGGGTAAGGCCCTTTCAAAAATTATCTGTTATGCTCTATAGAAAAAGAAGTAACATGAGATCTAGTTGCAACTCTATATTTAGCAGGGTTACAGAACTTACCAAGTTTTGCATCTAAGTGAGAATTTCTTACTGGAGTTAAAATGTTTTACACTCTGGCTAAAAAAAATACTAAATAACTGTTTCCTGCTTGATTAGAAAATGAAGTTGGTTTTATTGATAAGATCTGGATTTTTTTTAAGTCTCTTTTGGTAATTTACTGATTGAAGAAAGTAGGAGGAAACAAGAGGTAAAAATGAGAAAGAGAACATATTAAGAAAATATTAAGAGAATATTAAGAAAGCATAGCAGTAACTTCACAGTTCAAGATTGAGCCTGTATTTTCAAGCCTAACTCTTTTACTTCTGCCATTTACATGTGCCAGATTATGAGCCTAGCATTGTTACCTGAACTTGGATGCCTGACTGGCAGCAGTGAAGAGGGTCACTAAAAATATATATATCAGCATCATGTGGAAAATCCCTAATACTACAATTGGATTTAGCTAATAATATTTCTTAATCTTTCTGTAACCTTAACAACATTTTAGCAATTATTTCTACCAGGAAATAATTAATTTGGAATAAAGATTCTATTTGCAAAATGTAATTGAGGAGAATTTTAATATTTAGGTCATTTCAACCAGTAAGATGAAAAGAATGTCTTTCATTTACTATGTTATTAGTTAAATTCTTGAGATATTTTTTTCTGATTTATTTTAATTGTAATTTATGAATTTTCTGTTGAAAAATAATGCATATTCTTCCAAAAGATAATACATATTTTCTAGAAGGCAATAAAAGTTATGAATAAGTGCCTCCTGTTTGATTTTTACATAGCCAATGCCCAGAAGGATATATATGTGTGAAAGCTGGCAGAAACCCCAACTATGGCTACACAAGTTTTGACACCTTCAGCTGGGCTTTCTTGTCACTGTTTCGGCTAATGACTCAGGACTTCTGGGAAAACCTCTATCAGCTGGTAGGAAACTATTATGACATAAATAGTAAACTGTTGGTGATGCCCAAAATTGCATAAATAGTCTTATTTTTTGCATGAGATGAAAAAATTAAATTGTGGAACAATATATATAGATATGCTTTCTACTCCCTAGACACTGCGTGCTGCTGGGAAGACATACATGATATTTTTTGTTCTGGTGATTTTTCTGGGCTCTTTCTATCTGATAAACCTGATCCTGGCTGTGGTCGCCATGGCCTATGAAGAACAGAATCAAGCAACAATGGAAGAAGCAGAGCAGAAAGAGGCAGAATTTCAGCAAATGCTGGAACAATTGAAGAAGCAACAAGAAGAAGCTCAGGTAATGATGGAAATTATACTTTCTGAATGAAAAAATCTTTTATGATTACAAACACAAACAAATTGTGCAATGAATTGCAGAAAATAAAAGGTCATGTTTACCATGCAAGTTATAAAAGTGGAAATAGCCAATGAAAACCAGGAACTAACCAAATAGTGAAAAAAGCAATCTAATGGTACAGAAAATAATGTTACTTCATTCACCAAAAGACTGTAAAATAAACCATTTGTCATAAGAGTGCTCTAGAAACCTGATTTTAAGTTGTCATAAATAATAGTGCTTTTATGTTACGGATCTTATAAACAGCATGAACAAAGTCTAGTGATGTTACTTCTGGTTTACATCTGAGTTAGAACTGCCAAGCATGATATACTTAATAATTCTCCCTAAATATTCATCAAATAGAAAGATTGTGATCAGTGTTCTTGCTGTTTTTCTCCAGCAAGATAATTAAAAATATCTCTAATTGACACTGTGGTAAATCAGAAGTTTATGCATTCTTAGAAAATGCAAGCAATATTCAAAGCCAGATGAGCAATATTAATAACTAATGTATTACTTCAGAATTCTTTTAAAGCAATCTTTGTTTCATTTTAAAAGAGAAGAAAATTATTTAAAGTTTTGTGAGGAAAAAGACATTTTAATAGATACTTTTGTGAAAGGTTTTCTTATCTGAAAGTAAAATATATGCAGGAGTTCAGGTCTGTGAGTCAGCCATCTGTCAAATTTCTGGACTGATTTTCCACTGCTTTACAAAAGGCATTTAGTAATTTTCAACAGGACAGTGTTTATAAAATACTAGCAAATTTGAAACTCCTATGAAACTCTATTTATGGTAATACTTTACAGGTACTTTCACTAAGTTAGAATGACTCCATAAAGTGCTAACAAAAAGATAAACTCTCTCTCTTTTACTTGAAAAGAAACCTTTATGTATGACTTGTGAAATCTAATTAGTCTATCTTTATTTTAGTCATTAAACGTTATCCCTGCAAAACTCAAATTTAGAAAGGCTGAATGTCATCAATGTGTATATTGCTGGTTTTTCCTTAAATTTTGTATTTTAATGCCTAAAAGGCAATAAATCACATTATGCTAAAAGATATCTTCAGGATCATCAAGATGTTTGTGTATCTGAGAGTGGGGAAAATGAAGCTGATCCAGTCTTAGAAGAATAGAAAAAGAAACAGAGACTATATGTAATGTTGAATTAAGACCCTGGAAAGTCATATTTTTTTTAAATTGACGGATCACTACATTAATTATAAGTAAAACATTATTACAGTCAGGATCTCTTTTGTTTGTGAAACCATTAGCAGTAAGTAGGCAGTGCAAGGTGGATCACTGAAGTGTTGAATTAGTTGCTAAGGCAAAAAATTGTTTGGGACCCATCTCTTCATCCCCTTGACTCGGAACCTATTTATCCACAAACTTAAGTCATCACAGTGGTCTTTGGATTGCTCCACTTGTTTGACCTTTACTATTATTATTCTGAAGTAGATGGGTGATGACTCAGCATCTGCTGCCTTTGTTTCTTTTAGAGTCTTTGAAGGATGATATTCTGAACCAGTACAACAAAATTTTGAGTATTGCTTTTTTATTTTATAAACACTTCAGAATCCTTTTAATACTCAATTTAGCAGAAAAAGTCTGTATCAAGTCAACTTCTATAGCATAGGTTTATATTGTGGCAAAGAAAGACATTAATTCATTCTATGAGCTTTCAAACTATCCTTTCCTGCTGTAAAGAGATATGTCATCATTCCTGAAATACTTGGCATTGAATATAATATGTTTTGCTGGATAATTACTAGTCATCTTTGTTACATAACCCTAGTATCTTGCCAGTTATCACACCACCCTTTTTTGTAAGCTAAGAGCAGCCTATCATCTCCCCAAAGATATTTTCACTACAGAATTTCATTGCAATCTCCCACACTTCTTTCGAGGAACAGCACTGGACATACTCTCAAATTCTTCCTTTTTAAAGACTAAAAGAACCTTTCTATAATGAACCAAAACAAGTGGGCTGACCACTGTAGTTAAAGATACTGGTCCTGTGTTTTGGGATGACTCTGCTCCAGTAACTCATCTCACCTCTTTCCATCAGAGAAGAAATTTCAACTTTTTTTCTTTTCTCAGGCTGTAGCACCAACAGGCAATTAGCATATTTTTGCATATCTATAACAAATACCTAGAGTGCCTAGGGTGCAGATACAGTGAGAAAAATGGGAGAGGAAACATGAAGAGGAAGAAAGGGCTTGAAGATGTGTCCAGAGGTTGTGCCTGGTACCAGCAAAGGCAGAAGGAAAGTAAAGGGAGTGTTCTTGCAGTGAAGGCAGTGAGGAAAGGCTGGATTCAACTGCTTTCAGAGTGCTAGCCGGAATTTGATACTTGAACTCACATGATGAATGCTTGGCATTAGTTTTCTTTGTAAGAACTCAGAAGGTATCAGCTGAATTAGGGCATGATGTGGGGCTTTTCTCAAGAGAAAATGGAATAACAGGTTCTGAAATACACGAAAAAGCACTATGTTAACATTTTTCTGACTACTTTTATTTTCAGACAAGTGTCTTGTGCAGCATCTCTTTAGCAAATAGTGTAGTTATTCTTCTGCTGAAGTTGGTGCTTCAAATACCCTCAACAGCTTCAAATACAACTCAACAGTTTATCTTCAGTACAATTTGTTTGAGTATATTTACACACTCAAGAGTGTATGAAAAGCATTATTATCACGGTAATAATAAAATACAGTTGATACAAGACTATAAAATTATTCTTTTTTTGGGCCGCTAACAATAACTTGCTTTGTAACTTGACAGACAACAGCAGCAGTAGCAGCAGCATCAGTTGCATCAAGAGACTTCAGTGGCGTAGGGGGATTAGGAGAACTCTTGGAAAGCTCTTCAGAAGCATCAAAGTTGAGCTCAAAGAGTGCTAAAGAAAGAAGAAACAGAAGGAAGAAAAGAAGACAGAGAGAAATGTCTGAAGCAGAGGACAAAGGAGATATCGATAAGTTCCCTAAGTCTGAGTCAGAAGACAGTATCAGAAGGAAAAGTTTCCGATTCTCCACAGAAGGAAGTCAACTGACATATGAAAAAAGGCTCACTTCTCCTCACCAGGTACAGCACGCTTTTTACTATGTCATGTGTGTCTACTCTACTTTTATTACTGATATTACAGCAGGTTTACATATTGGAAGTTATGTAAATGATAAATGAAGGAAAAATCAGTGGCAGTACCATTCACAGTGTAAGTTTAAGATGGTTTGATCCATTCTATTAGCAAAGGGATAAAAAAAATGTACCACAAATACTTATAAACTTAATTAACACATTTCTGAAAATGTATTTCTCAGGATGTGTCTAGTAGACTGGAGAAAAAAAGATTAGTATTCATATATATGTGTTAATGAACCATATATTCTCTGTTCTAGATCCATTTCAAAACTATACAAATATGTTGGGTTTTAGCAGACTGCAATGTCAAAATACTCTGCCCAGGAAATCCCACATTACCATTAATTTTTATTATTTTCCTTAATTAGTTTCTTTAATGTGAAGATAATGAGAAAAGTAGTACTAGTACTGCACAATAAGGACAAACTATGCAGGGATCTTTTGGGCAAGTATATGTAACAATTTAATCATACTGTTCTTCTTTATTAGAAATCCATTATATGTGATGGAGAAACATTGCAATCATAGGGAAAAAAGAGTAGTTTATGAAGGACCTCTGGAAATCATTTAATCCAAAGTCCTAAACTCTACTCCCATAAATCAAAGGCTCTCCTGTCACTTAAGGATATGTCCCCTGCACTTGGCAGAGGCCAAGCCTTGAATCCTGGGTCCAGTCATGGGTACAAGACAGATATGGAGGTGCTGGAGCAGGTCCAGAGAAGGGCTCGTGAAAGTCTGGAGAGTGAGTTATATGAAGAAAAGCTGAAGAAGCAGAGGGTGTTTAACCTGGAAAAGAAGAGGCTTAGGGGGCACCTTATCCCACTACAACATCCTGGAAGAAGATTGTGGCCGGGTGGAAGTCAGCCTCTTATCCTGGGCAACCAGTGATATGGCCTCAAGATGTGCCAGGGAAATTTCAGGTTGGATGTTAAGAGGAATTTATTCGTGGAAAGGATTGTAAAAAATTGGAATGTTCTACCCAGGGAGGTGGTGAAGTCAGCATCCTTCAAGGTGTTCAAGAAATGACTGGACGTAGCATTTAGTGTCAGTTTACAAGGTGGTGATCAGTCAAAGGATGGGCTTGATGATCTTGGAGGCCTTTTCCAGCCTAAATGATTCTGCTTGTTTCAAGGCTACACAGAGTTATGGAATTTTTAGAAAAAATCACTCAAAATGTATCTGTTCAAAATGATAATGTGTGGTTTGAGCCAATAGATGACTTACCTATGAATACCAGGTTAAGAATAACTTGTTAATTAAAGACATCCTTGACAATTTCTTTTTTTTGCAGTTGTAACAAAGCTTTGGGGCAGAAGTTGACAGCATACAACTAAAACTTAGGTGCCACAAGAACAAAGAATTGCAAAAAGTAGAATTGGTAAAAGGCAGAGTTAATTTGTTTTGTTAGCCATGGAGAAACTCCCTGGTGAGACAGGGACAGAGCATGAAGCAGTGAGGCAGAATGGTAAGGGGTGATAATCTGCTCAGTTGGGCCCTGTAAGAGATGTTGTCCTTTGATACCATATTCATATGCCCTTTGATACCATATGCAGATGAATGATGAAGTTTGCCATAAAAGTCAAACCTTCCTTTCAGTCCTTACTCTCCAATAGCATGTAGACACATATATTTCTGCCTCTATGTATGTTAAAATTGCAGCCATTTTGGCTACTATCTTTTGTCTCAATGCAGCAGGGACTTGCAGAACAGACATTATTTCTCCCAAATCCCTGAGGGGGCTGATCCAATTAGCTGTGCTAAAAACATGGTAACACGTATTGGAAAGATTGGCCTGCAAATAAAACATAGCAGCCACAGGAATATTCTCTAAAAGAACAAAGGTATCACCAGTACTCAGATGAAACTCTGGTGAGCATTTCATTTTTTGAAGGACTGTAGGTTGGCCAGATTTATTTACAAGGAAATTTAAAAAGGATGTAGTAATTAGTTTACTGCTTTGTCAGAATTCAGTGTCATATTCCATAGAAGCTAGGGACTTTTTTTGATAAAATTATCTTTCAGTATAAGCAAAACAGCACTTTTTCTCCAGCCAAGTTTACATAAATGGCTTAGCAAAATCATTTGGCTGATATTTTTCAAGTAACTCAGCCTGAGGCTGACAGCCAGCATAGAAAATTTCAGCCCAAACTATTAAAATTTGGGATAGCTGTAAGAGCAGAAAAAAAAATGTCTTGTAATGGTAAAAACCTGCCAGACCTTATAAAAAGGCAGTTCTACCAGTTCAGCACACATATAATTTATATATCTGACAATGCATATACAGAGATATATATACAGGTTGATATATGTACATATACATTGTTTGATTTTCAAAATATTAACAGAGGTTTATATAATATAGGATAGTTTTCAATTTCACTCTATCCTGGGATCAAACTCATTGACATTACATATGAGGACTTTCTTCCTGCAGGACTAGTGAAAAAGTGACAATAGTCTCAAACCAGATTTTTGATGAACCAAGATGTGAAGATTTGTACAAATGCAGAACTGGAAAAGGCAGAATGCCAGGTTACTTTTCTCCACAATTAGTACTCATTTTATTTATTCATGAACGCTGTTAATAAAATATGTAGCAAGGGAGAAGAACGCTTCATTAACCGGCTTCTACTGTAATTAAAAGATGAATTACCAACAACCACTGATGTATTTTTCTCACTTGTAAGAGAATATCTTTAGGTAACAGTGTCCCTAGTGAATACTTGCTTTGAGCTGCATGATCACCAAGTGATACCTTCTGGCAGTGTGCAACCTGCTATGGCAGGAGAGCTATGCCTAAGAGTGCTGTTGCTGTACTCCAGAGCTTCCCCAAGCTGCCCCCTCTAACTTCTAGTTATTTTTCCCACACTATTGAGCTTATTGGGAAGAGGTCAGTCAAGTTTTTTAAATCAGTTCAGAAGGATTTCAATGGCAAACTTAAGATAATTTCTGCATCTACCAAATAAAACAGAAAAGAGTGATCAGTGAGCATTATTAGCTGTTATCCCTAGGAATCCAGGGAATGAAGAAGACAAGTAAGACACTTTTAGCTCTGTACTGTAAGTCAAGGAATAAAAGACAAGTACCTGCCAGTTCAATGCACCTTCTTCACTCAGAACTGTTCAACCTTGCTTATGTCTTCTGCACAACTTTTCCTCAGTCCTCCTACATTACCTTAAAATAATTTTTTCCCCTCTGCTTCAGGTCCCCTGGTGAACACATTCCCCTAGTGGACACACTTATACTATGGAAGAAAAAAAAAGACTGTCCCTCCAGCACTGTAACTATTCTTTGAAAAGCCAAGAACTTACAACTTTAGTTCTAATGCTGTTTTGTTTGGTCTGTTTTAAATCTTTTACAGTCTCTGTTAAGCATTCGTGGTTCTCTGTTCTCACCAAGGCGCAACAGCAAGACCAGCATTTTCAGTTTCAGAGGTCATGCAAAGGATATAGGATCTGAAAATGACTTTGCTGATGATGAGCACAGCACTCTTGAAGACAATGAGAGCAGAAGAGATTCTCTCTTCGTTCCAAATCGACATGGAGAAAGGCGCAACAGTAACATTAGCCAGGCCAGTGTGTCATCTAGAATGATACCAGCCCTTCCAGTAAATGGCAAGATGCACAGCACTGTGGATTGCAATGGGGTGGTTTCCTTGGTTGGAGGACCTTCAGCTCTAACTTCACCCACTGGTCAGCTTATACCAGAGGTAATTGTAAGCAAGCCAGTAATTATTATACTTTGTTTCAGGCACAGAATTTTCTCTTACTCTTCATCTCTGCATTCCTCATAATTTTTTTAAGAAATAATTTGCAATAATTTCCAAATAAGAGAACATAAAGGAAAAAAGTCCTCAACCTCCTATGTCTAAGCCTTAGTAAAGTATTATATTCTTTTTGTTTCAGCAAGAGATCTAAACATAGAAAAAAAAGATGGAATGAATTTGAAAATTTGTATATAGTTTCACTTCAACAAAGTAAATATTCAATATATTAATAAACCTATAGCTTGAAAATATGTATAGGAAAACTATAAAATTAAACAGAAGGTGGTTACTACTCACGTGATAGTTATTAGAAATACCTCTTTCTGAATTTTTCTCAAGGACTTTTTTCTCATAGCTTTCATGAGAAAAATATGTACAATTCTTATGTACCTTTGTAATTACATAACATTATAGTCTCAGTTTCAGACTTCTGTAACCTAAGATGTTCTTTCAAACATTCAAATAAGCAAGCCTTTTCCATACATAGTATTTATTATTATTATTACTATTATTATTATTATCATCACTATCAAGGAGGTACAGAGCAAAAATTTTGTGATTTAAGCGTGAACCACCTTTGGTCCCACACTGTGTTGGTATTGGGTTCTCCAGCTGATTATTTGTAACACTGTACAAAAGTCCCACTGATTTCCTCGATAAAGAAGAAAGAAATCCCAACATGAACAGAAACACTCCTTAAAAAGCATAGAACATTGCACAAAGCTGATTTGATTTTCACTACAATATTTATGCAGTAAATACTGTCAATTGGTTGTTGAAAAGGATGGTGTAATTCCTCAGTATTTCATTTACAGGGCACCACTACAGAAACAGAAATAAGGAAAAGGAGACTGAGTTCATACCAAATTTCCATGGAAATGCTGGAAGAGTCTGCTGCAAGACAAAGAGCAATGAGCATAGCCAGCATACTTACAAATACTATGGAAGGTATTTGGTACTTTTTATCTGACAGAAGTTCTGCTAACTACATGTACACAGAAATGATGTAATTTCCTTTGTAAATGTAAAACTGGACATGTGGAGTTTCTGAACATCAGATACAAAAGGTTTTTGAACATTTCTAAGGTCATTTACACAATCTGAATACTTAAGCATGTTTCATGATACCTTCCAAAATACTACTTTAGTGAGTGGACTAATAGAGGCAAAACAATTGTAGCTAGGGGATTGCCAGAGTCTCAAACAGAAAATATAGGGATTTTTTTTCATTACACATCAGCAGGAAAAATCAATTATGATAACCCAGGAATTGCCATGATAAAAGCAGTGATGTGCTAGAACAGTCATTTCCCTTAGGCTTTAAATCCAGGGATAGACAGTAAGAAATTGAAGCGAGAAATATAAAGGAAAAGAACCCAAAAGTAATCAACCCATGCCAATGCCCACAGAGTGTCTTAAGCATTTCTTAAATTTTTGTAGTTATCAAAGATTAAAAAATATTGTATTTTCTGTGTGAAAAAGCATTTTTGGGAATTTTTTCTTATTTAATGGAAACTGAGTAAGCCCACTTTCCATGTGTATGCCATTAAAGCATTTTTATAAGCTTGAAGGATCTGTCTGCTGGATAGAGGCAAAGTGTGGCAGGTGTTATAGTCAGACCAACCTTGCAGATTCAACATACATTCTAAAAAGACAAGAAATTACCAAGAAAATTTACAGTGTTACTAAGCCAGTATTGATATTTAATTTTAAAGTGAGTTCTGAAGCCCTTCGCCCTCAGATAAACAAACAGATCACAAACTAATTGTAGTTAGAAATATAGGCTTATGTCAGCTATTTTCTTATAAAGAAGTTTTTTCTCACAAACATGTATGTTTATGAGTATGTCTTCCTATTTTCATGCAAATATGTGCTGTTGGTACCTCTTAAATCTTGGTCCTCCACTCCGTAAACAAGACTTCTCCTTAGAGAGTACTGCATTGTTCCTCCAGTTAAATAGTTTGTCCTTGCAGTGTCCTGACCAAAAAAAAAAACATGCCAATGTAAACAAAATTTTCCTGATAGTTCATCTCTTTACCCATATCTGGTTTCCACCATTTCAGAAATTGCTACGTGCAGCAACAGAGTCTGTGTCAACTCAGCATCCAGAATAAGTGGTCATGTTTGTCCGAGGCCAGTCCTATTCTGCCTCTAACATTCTGAGCTGCATGTTCAGAAATGTGATTGTAGCAGCCAGTCCATATATTCCTCCAAAAGTACTGTATTTGTTATGGTTTGTAAAGACTATTGATGTCCTTTTCTGCCTGGAGAACTTGTTTCTTTCTGCAGTTTGAAAGCTTTTAAATTCCAGTAATTCCACCCATATAAAACAATATTAGAGGCAGAAATCAATCCACTATCCTCAAAGGGTATATTTTTGCAGTAAATCTTTATCAACAATCTGTGAAACAGCTATTGTAGCAGAATGATCCAGGAGTGTCATGATGATGGAGATTTCTGTGCTCTAAGGGATGCCTGAAAAATGGGAAATTTCAGACTTGGGTTGAAATTTAATCAAAACTGTTGTGGAGATTTCTTACATATTTTGTAGTTAAGTATTTCTCACTTGAGCAATCAACAATCTTCCTTCTACAGTTGTCAAACATCCCATCACGTTAGATATTCATCCTTGTTCTTACTAACTTAGAAGAAGTTACTATTCTTCTGTAACTTTGACAATATTGGCAGTGAAATTGAAGAAAAAATAGCTCCCGAAAATTCTAATTGAGAGCAGTTGCTAAATAGTTGCTTTGCTAGTACAGATATATGTTGTCCTGTATCTCAGTGGATAGACACTGCAACTGTACAAGACATTTTCAAAGTAAATTAAATTATAATTGAAAAATAAGAAAACAGGGATGCAACATATTAAAAATATAAATTCAAAAAAAGAAATTATAGGTATGAACTCCAAATAATTTATCTGATCTTGCAGTGGTTCAGTGTAGTAGCAAATACAACCCTTTCAGTATGTCAAATCAAAATATGTACTCATATTACATACCACAAAAAATGTGAATCCTTTATGAAGTTTATAGCAATTATATATAGTAGGTCAGTGATGAATGAGTCATGTTGACTTTTAATAATTGAAATTAAGATATCTGCTGCAAGGAAGCCAAGTAACCTAAACTAAATGTCTAGATTCTCTCTACTGTCCTGGAAAAGGTAAACACATTTCTCCCAGTTGTCTCAGATGATTTACTCTTTAGTGAATGGAATTCACTGTCCACTGGTGGTAGAGGATCTTATATGAATTAGATGTCCTATTTTAAGATCGATGAATATGAGTGAGCAATCCCACGTTAGTGAGAGCAATTATTTGATTGGTCTAATATTCTTCCATATCTTAAACAAGAACTTCCAAAAGATACATTTATTATAATATTTTTCTTCTATTTTTTCCCAGAGCTTGAAGAATCCAGACAGAAATGCCCACCATGCTGGTACAGATTTGCAAATACTTTCTTGATCTGGGACTGCTGGAGTCCATGGTTAAAAGTAAAGCATGTCGTCAATTTAGTTGTGATGGATCCATTTGTTGATCTTGCTATAACAATTTGCATTGTTTTAAACACTTTGTTTATGGCCATGGAACATTACCCAATGACAGAACAGTTTAGCAGTGTCCTTTCTGTGGGGAACTTGGTAAGTAGCTTGTAATGCACTACTTGATGTAAAAATAACCTTTTCTAAAAGAAGAAACTTATAAATGTACCGTATTTGTTTAAATCTATTCCAGAATACCTTTTTATAATCAAATAAGAAAAGGTATATATGATTTTCACAGGTAAAGTGACTTTTTTTTTTACTGGAGCCTTTATCTTTCATGAATGCATTTTTTAACAACTAAAATGAAATAATTGAATATGTCTGGAAGTGCAGTCTTCACTGGAATGCCAGATTTCTTGACATCTACCTTGGGTTTTTTCTTTCAAACATTAAGGTAGATTCTGCTATTTTTACCATGGTACAGATATAACATGACAGAAAATATTTTTCTTCTGTACAAAATTGATGAAATATTCAAAGTTGGAATTTTTTTCAATTACACTACAGTGAAAAGGCTTCTACAAAAAAGGCATGTTCCCATACTTGTTGTTGTGCTACGCAAATCACTGATCACTACGCAGTGCAAGAAAGTGTTGAGTTAAATTCTGGACTTAAAAACACTAGGATTCATTGATAATTTTACATTTGACCCTTTGAGATATTTCAAATAACATTATCTCCTGAGGTTCATTTTCCTAAAAGGAAATAGTTGTCACACAGTATGGTAATTATGTGTGAAACCTTTATATTCTTATAAAAAGCACTGTACACGAATCTCCAATTTCTCCTGTCTACAGGACAGAATTTAGAGAGTCTATGCTTAGACAGTCTGACATAAGAAACTATCATCTTTTTGGACTGTAAGCTAGGAAAATACCTGCTGTCAAGTCTTTTTACTGGAACCATCCTCATCAAACAGGACTTAAAACACCAGGTTACATCACATCATCTGCTGGATGGATAGTCCAGCACCTACCAGGGAACTCAACTGCTGACGGGTCAATTGATTTCTATATGTTTATCAAGCCTCTGTCCTACTATGTATCCTGATTTAGTTTTGAGTGTTTAAAAATACTTAGATGCTCTCTCCATTTGGAGATACCAACAGGTAAGAGAATTCATTGCATTAAAAAAGATTTCCTCAGGTATATAAATTTGTCATAACAATTCATTACATTTTCTTTTAGGTATTCACTGGGATATTTACAGCAGAAATGGTACTAAAGATTATTGCCATGGACCCTTATTATTATTTCCAAGAAGGCTGGAATATTTTTGATGGTATAATCGTTAGCCTTAGTTTAATGGAACTTGGTCTTGCAAATGTTGAAGGATTATCTGTTCTTCGGTCATTCCGATTGGTAAATACCTTGAAAATTAAATATTTGCATGCAGTTATCTCACTCAAAAAATAAAAGTGCTGGTGCCTGTAATTACTATCATATTTTGTAAATATATATATTATATAATATATATATTATATATAATGACTCACCTTATTTTTAATATGTGCCTAATTTGCAAGCCATGTTTGGTAAGTACAAATTTAAAGTGTTTGATACCTTTTAGTATCAAATAATCCTACTGATTTTCTATCCAACTGATATCCTTTGCCAGCATAACACTAACTGCTACCTTTTAAGAATTTTATGAATCTTTGCACTGATTTCACTAAGAATAATAAAAGCTGAATGTCAGTGAAAACATACATATTGTCAGCAACACAAAGAATCATAACATTTTTAGTCTTTATATTGTGAACATTACTTTGTGGTACTTGTTAAGAACTTAAGCAGATCCTCTCTTCACATTAATTTTAATAGGCACCAACAATAACCTTTTAGTCACTCCATCACATATAGTAGAGTTGTAACAAGCTGACTTTAAGATAATATTTAAATTGAATAGTATTGAGCTTCTATTAGAAATATATTTTTAATAGTAATTAACATTGCACACAAACTAGTTTATAAATATGTTTACTAAGAGGCACAAGATTAATGATTTAAAAGTCTTTATTATCAATAGTTACCACATTACTTGAAAACCTAATCTCCTAATCCATAGAGAAGGAAGAAGTGACTTATTTAGCACTACTTGCAATGGTACCCAACTTCACATAATGTAAGAATTTGGGTAGTGAATATTTTTTTTTAATTTAGTGTTTACAATTTGAATAGACATTGCAAAGTCTACACCAAGTTTTTGCTTTACAAACTGGCCTATATTTAAGCATGGAAGGGTTATTGTGGTGCTGAGGGAAATGTGGAATAAAACCAGCAAAGGGAGCATAGTGATGATGATGAACAGAATAGAAACTTCTAAAATGTCTTCAAGAATTGTTGAGGAATCTTCCGTAAGTGGACTTTTAAAAATGATAAAATAAAATGTCATGCAAACACAAATTATGACCTTTTTTTCACTATGTGCATCACTGAAATGAAATGATAAACAATGCATTTTTGAAAAATAGTCCATGTTCCCTGCTTTACATTAAAATAACAATGTGGTACTACTGAAGAACAAATTAATCTACAGAAACTGGTATGCTCTACTAAAAAACTCAGACCTAGCTTCTATTTTATAGCTAACACTAATGGTTCATCTGGGTTTTTGTTTTGCAGCTTCGAGTTTTCAAACTGGCAAAATCTTGGCCAACCCTAAATATGCTGATTAAGATTATTGGCAACTCAGTGGGGGCTCTGGGGAACCTGACCCTGGTGCTGGCCATCATTGTGTTCATTTTCGCTGTGGTTGGGATGCAGCTGTTTGGGAAAAGCTACAAGGAATGTGTCTGCAAGATCTCCAGTGACTGTGAACTTCCTCGCTGGCACATGCACGACTTTTTCCACTCTTTCCTGATTGTATTCCGAGTGCTGTGTGGAGAATGGATAGAAACAATGTGGGACTGCATGGAGGTTGCAGGCCAAGCCATGTGCCTTATTGTTTTCATGCTGGTCATGGTGATTGGAAACCTAGTGGTACGTAATGAACATTTTTTTTATATTAACTCTGATGCAAATGTGCAGGACCTACAGCTAGTCAATGAAAGTGTTTGTCATCCTTCTGTTTAGAATTTAAAAATTAATCTGAATGTGCTGAATTTTGGGTAAAAACATATGAAGATTACCTTTTCCTCTTTTCCACACATTTCTATACACTGAAACACTTACTGGGTACAAGCATTTAGAAGGAAGCTAAAATGTCAAATCCAACATTCTTTCATGGGAGTGCTGAAGCTAATTTAGAGGTGTTGTTTAATTTTTAGTACTGAACTTCTTGGATTATGTGTAAAAAGCAAAAATGAAACTCTGAGTGATTTGTCATCCAGCTTAAAAACATGTTAAAAAGCATTTAACTCAAGATTGTAAAAGAAATTTTTATAGAAAAGTTTAAACTCAAGATGACAAATTGAAATGCAAAATTTCTACTGGAAAATATAGAATTGATGAGAACTTCCTAGAAATAAATGTTATAAAAGGGATGCAACATTTTACTTTATTTTTAAGTTTCTTTTACTGTTAAAATCTGCAGTCAAAATTTCCTGTCAAAATTCTCTTCCTTTAGTGATATTTTTAACATTATTTATATTTTTATAAAATAGAATTCAAAATGTTTGTATCTTAGTCATTTACCTGACCTTGCAATCTTGACATTTTACCAGCAAAAATGTGCAGAGCCCCAAAAAGTTATTTATGATCTGCAACCTGCTTTACTGATTTTTTTAGAATCATGGAATCATTTACATTGGAAAAGTCCCTTGAGATCATTGAGTACAACTGTTAACATAGCACTGCCAAATTTAACACATCTGATATGATTGTATTTACTATATTGGCTGTATTTTCTCATCTTTTAGGTATTGAACCTATTTCTGGCCTTGCTGCTGAGCTCATTTAGTTCAGACAACCTTGCTGCTACAGACGATGATAATGAAATGAACAATCTCCAGATTGCTGTGGCAAGGATTCAGAAAGGCATAGATTATGTAAAAAAAAAGATACAGGAGTTCATCCGAAAAGCCTTCATTAGAAAACAGAAATCTTTAGAGGAAATCAAAGCACTTGAAGAGCTAAACAACAAGAAAGACAGCTGCATTTCCAATCATACTGCCGTTGAAATAAGCAAAGATCTCAATTATCTTAAAGATGGGAATGGAACCACCAGTGGTGTAGGCACAGGCAGCAGTGTGGAAAAATATGTAATTGATGAAAATGATTATATGTCATTCATAAACAACCCAGGCCTCACTGTGACAGTGCCCATTGCACTTGGAGAATCAGATTTTGAAAATTTAAATACAGAAGAATTTAGCAGCGAATCTGATATGGAGGAAAGCAAACAGGTAGGATTTTTCATATCTTAACTATTAAACTGTAGTCATACATTTAAATGTTTCAATTGCATATTTAGATTTTTTTAAAACTGTAATATCACATGTAAATATATTTTATGTTTTAGAATTTTATGTATTACTGTTGAATTAAAAAATATATATTGATATATTAAAAGATCCTTAGAGTTTATATTTTTAGTACTTTGTTTATTAAAATTTGTAAGATATTTGATTTTAAATATTACTATTTCTTTCACAGTTTTATGAGATTTTAGGACTAGCAAACACCTGATAAAGCATACTTTCTGTAGTATCTACATCTGATAAGAATTTATGGAATAAGGGTAGAAGACTAAGGAACAATTAGAAGCTTTGCATACCAAAGCAAACATAAGTGGAGAAAAAATATTTTTTTCAATATTTAGGGTAGCTCTAAAAATTCACCCTGAGAGATCACAAATCAGTAATGTATTCTAGATTATCTAAAAAGTTCTGTGAGTAATATTTGTCCAGACTTTGGGTTCAGAGATGATGGCTGGCTGAAATAAAGTAATCTAGGTATGGATGAATGTAATGGTAAAGCATCAGCCCAAGTTATTCTGGAAAGCAGAATAACCTTGTAATATAAATGCATGCAGAAACAGCTTACTTGAAGGCCTTATGCTGTTACTATTGTGCAAAATGACAAAACTGGTCTAAAAAACCAATGCCATGTGTTTCAAAATCTAAGTGGCTCAAATACCAGAAGTGATCATGAACAGGTGCTAATGGTATTCAAGGAAAATTCTGTATATTGGGGTAGTGATCAATGACAAGCTAATAAATACATTACCAGAATCCAGTTATGATCATTAGAAATTTAGGAACTTCGAAGTTTAAGGGATCAGGAACCATGGATAAATTTGTTTTCAATTATATTAGAAGCTGTGATGCTATGTAATAACTCATTAATCCAAAAGGGTTTGTTTACCAATGAAGTAAATTCTCCTATAAAGAAGCCCTGCATTCATGATTTTATCATAGCTGTATATTTGGCATATTTGCAATAATGATGTATTCCTCAGCAATATCAAACTACCCCACATTACATTATTGGATAGCCATGACCCTGTTAATCATGGTATGGGGTTTTTGCTAAAGAACATCAAGAGTGTGTGTTTATTTGCAGCTGCAAAAAACACTGCTCTGTGTAACAATTGCAAGATGAAGAGCAGGATATTCTATCATCTGAGTTTCCCAGTTATGAGACTAACAGTTTCAATGCAGATATATAAGATAGTATAGCAGTAGTGTTTATCCATGGTAAATTTATAATATGAGAGATACAGGAAGTGTAAAGCAGTGTAAATTAAGAGATCAAGTAGTATTAAAAAACCCCAAAAACATTCAGAGTGATTCTGGATCTGAGAGTTAAGTTTTTTTTTCATATAATGTGATCTAATATAAGTTGGTTTTCATTTCCAAGGAACCTTTAGCAGTCTTCTGTCCTTTCACATAGTCTGATGTTTTTTAAATGACATTACACTATATATTTTCTGTCCTTTTGGCTAACTTTGATAAATGTAATTATGAGTGCCTTCCTATTAACTCCATCAAGTTACAAGCCTAGAAATTTCCTGAATATGTTACTTTTTAAAAGGTTTGTAATATGCATTAGGAAGTTGGGGTGCTGTGGAGGTACTGAATTTGTGGTTACATGACATGTTAGCCTCTGCACTAAAGGAACTTGGGAAGTTCCCATCCATGCCTGGCTAGTGATCCCCTGGCACTTTCTCTGCCTCAGAGAATGCAGGTCACTGGTTTTGCCATAGGTATTACTGGTTTGTTTCTTCTGTAAGGTAGATTGAATGGTTCACATTACAATGTACTGCTGTATATTCTATCAGAACAGCTGAGGAGAAAACTAAATGGAATGCAAAGGTAGAAACTCCTCTGTTTCCCAGGTGAATATGTGATGTATGTACACCCCAAGAAAATGGGGTAAAATCCCTTCTTAATGTGCTGACAAGTTCTGAATACCAATTTCAATGTGAATTGTTCAACCCCAGCTTTGCCTGGTTCAGGCATCATGCCTTTATCTTCTAAGGCCATCCTTAAGTTTCTGAACAGTAATAAATAAAAAAGGATTCTGCCTTTTTTTAATGGATTGGTATTTATATGTCTTCAGGAGGAGAAACCAATTAATAAGCAATTTGACAGTGAAAATTTCAGGTGGCTATGGGAAACCCAGAAGTAGTATTTCTATTATGAAATTGTGGAGGCATTTTCAGTGGAGTTAAGTTTAGGACTTTTATGCTGCTTCAGTATTTTGATAGATTGTCATAGTCAATACCATTGGGAAGCTGGAGCGATAATACTTCCATCAAGTTCTGCTCACACACAACTGTTTATTGTTTAACTGAGTGACATGTATTCATACAGTGCAAGTGTGCATATTGTGAACAGGATCTAATCAGACAGTATCCTGAAAATTGTGAATTCTATATTAATTTCACTTCCTGCTCTGGATTCCTTATTCCATTCCTTTTGGATGTTTTCTATGGAAAGAATAAAGTGAGGTTGTTTTATTGTTGTATAAAAATCCACTGGCTTTTGGAATACATGAACAGAAGTTCTGGGGTGTGACAGGAATTTGTGAAGTTTCCCAATCTTCTCCTACCAAGTCAACAGTACTGTTGAATATTTTGCTGCCTTCTGATTGTCTTTCAAGGAAGATAAAGAGTACATTGGTTTAACTTACCTCTCTAGAACAGTACACCATCACTTGCTTTGTTTTGCCTCTCAAGGGGTCCCAATGAGAAAACATTCCTGCTAGAAGGCCTGGTCTGCAAAAGGAGGGGTAAGAGATGGGGCAGAACTTTTCCTGCCTTAACTGTGGCAGTACTTGGCACTTAAAATACCCTGAGGAGGGGTACCCCTATAATAACATTTTATTTAACCACAGAGCTGTGGAAAGCTAGATCTGCATAGGAACTGTAATTTTTTTTTTTTTTTCTGGTGTCTAACTGACTGTCACTGATGTTAAAAGCAGAATGATTATTTGAAGTCTGTCATGCCAGAAGTGGGTCATAGCCTGTGTTTCCCTGAGAAATATGCCATGAGCAGGTAATTACTATAGACATTGTAATTGTGAGTAAGTGAGGAGCAAATTGTAGTATTTCCATTTTTTTTAAGCAGATATACTATAGTAGAAAATAATTCTAGCCATCAAGCTTCTCCTTAAAGACTAGCTCTTTTTTTTCTCCCTCCCTTCATAATTTCATGGAAACAGTTTCTAATTAAGTTGCTAGTTAATAACTTCCAAAATCTGCCAGAATCTATTCTGGACCCTGGTTGCAAATTCCAGACCCAAACAAGGTTTTTCTAATACATAACACTAGAAATTTGAGGAAATCTCTTTTTGGATGATACAGAATTATAACACTTATTAGATTACAAAGTTACTCACTGCTTTAGAGTAATAATTGGCTCAAAGTACCTGCATTTCATTGATACTTCGAAGGAGGGGTTTTTTTAGTAATCAGAAAAGAGACCTGCAATACCCAATAAGATAATCAGAAAAGTAACAGATTTCTGCTCTGAATAAAAGATATTCAAAATCGTTACCTTTGAAGATAAAAAAGTTAGAAAGAGCCAAAGGGGATTATTTGGTGGGTTTTAACATTAGCATGTGGATGCTGTTTCTATTGTGAAATAGGTAATGACAGTAATCTTACCAAACATAAGACTCCTAAATATTGTACAACGCTTAACAACTGTTTGTTGTTGCTGATTGGCAACTTTAGAAAGATTGTTTTTCATTACAACATAGGAAATAATTCCAAATATATATGGAAAACTTATTTTACAACTGAAGATACATATTTACCAGGCCTCAGTCATTCATAATTCCAAAAACCTTTCTATCTGCAGTGTATGTACAGTAAATATAAATTCAGATTGGAGAAATAAGGCTACTTAATTGACTTTTGATGATCACAACAGATGATTTTGATAAAATTAAAAATATCCTTCATCATTGAATCTACTGAATTTTAAAAATAATTAATACATTCAGTTTTCTGATTGGCTTCATCAGGGCCTTTGTGTCTAGATGAAGTGAAAAAGACAAAAGCAGTTATCATATTCCCAAAAAATAAGCATTTTCATTGGGCTCCAATGAATTTCTTAGCCAAAACAGACCCAGCAGCATTTCATTTTATTTATTATCCAATTTATTGGATAATTTTTTATCATGTTTAAAATGTCCAAAAATCTATATTTTTTTTTCTAAAAGTGACCAGTATCTTCAAAAGTGACAAATTATTTAAGTTATGGACTAGCTGTGGTTAATGATTTAAGCCATAGCTCTGGATACACTGATGCTCCACTGTCCAGACAGATACAATCCTCTTTTGAAACAACAGATAAAGGTTATAGATTCAGAGGTGTATAGCATACTAAATCTAAACTAGAAACTTACACAATGTGGTAATTCATCATATTTAAGTTGAAGTGAAATTAAAGATGTTTATTTTATCAAGATCTAGGAGTTCTACCATTATTGGAGGATGAAGGAGGAATGGGAAGGCATACATCTTTAAAGTATTTTGCTTCCTGTATGTACATATTTTTAAAATAAAAGAGATAATCACATCATCAGTTAAATAAAGACTAGGACATCAAACAAACAAACAAAACCCTTAAAATTTTAATTAATAAGCATTAAGGATTATATAAATACAGGAATAGTTTCCAGATCTGCTAACTATGTCTTTGTTAATTGTATTAATTCCATTTTTGTTTATGAATCACAATCTTTGTGTGCAGATTACTAGTTCTAGCTTCTATATTTCTAATTTCTCTAAAATAAACTAACAAGTTCTGTAGAAAATTTTGTTGAACATTTCAGGTGGTATGTATTTCCCTTTTTCCAGCCAATAATAAAATATTTCATAATTATGTTTTAATTGTGTTAAAGCCATGTTTGAATTAGAGATTCCAAAAAGAGAAAAACTAGTGATCCTGTGTCTTGAACTTCACTACCTACCATTCTTACTTCTCACAGGGGTAAAACCAAGCTGGAGCAATCAAGAATGCAGCTCTGGTGCTTTTTAACCAGGTAGAGCAACGTGTCACCACTTTCACACAGGTTACCTAAGCAAGTTATACATATATATGTATATATATATATAATCACTTTTTAATGGATTTGACTGGCCTGCATGCTATTCAGCTATGTACCTTCCCTATCCATTGCAAGAGTAGAAACATGCACAGCTGCTCTCTGCTGAGTCATGGGACTCACATCACAGCATGGTCAGGTGGGATTGGCAAACCCAACATACATTTTTTAACTCCGCTAATGGTTTTTCTGAATATTTAAATACAATATTTAGCAATAACTGCATGCTCTTCAGGTTTTGAAGTATGGATCATAAAAGTACTGGAATGTTTTATGCTAAAGCAGCCAAAGAAAAAGGGAGCATGCCTAGTTTTTAAAAAATAAAAACAACCCTTTTTGATTCAGCCCTTATAAATGTAAATATTTAATGAAATATTTTAAGTGATTTTGAAATAATTACTGCCATGAGTTTAACTCCTTAATGAATAACATTTGAATTATTACCGTAGCTACTGGTATAAAAATTACACTTTTATACTTTTTAAATCTACAATGCACTGTAATGCAGATCTTCAAGATGCTACAAACTACACTCTATATTCATTTGGACAGTGCATATCTTGAGTTTTATAAACTGGGAGCAAAGCAGACAGTTTCATAATTGCTAAAATTATAACAAGCAAATAACTCCCTAATGAACTCTCAATAGGTAAACATTTTACAACTCCACTTTTCTTAAACCCCTTTATAAATAGTGGTATTTGGAATGTGTTTAATAATTGTGTTCCATAAATGAATTGGGGGACTTACTTGTGTAAATTAGAAAGACTATGAAGTAGTTAGCATAATTTTTATAAAATTGCACATATATCCATTTATCCTAGGGACTTTCTTCATTATATGCAAACATGCCCTCCATTGATGAGTAATTGGCAGAGCCTTCAGGGACAGTGACAGCAATTACTGCACAGGAGCCAAAGTTACATGAAACAAAGGAAGTTAAATTATTCTAGCAAAATTGAGCATCAGCATTTGGAGGGGACTGAGATTTCAGTCCTGTAGCAGGACTGAAAGCTGTTTCCTTCAGGCAGAGTTTTACTGGCTTCAAAAGAATCACCAAATGGTTCATTTTATACCCTTGATTGTAGTGTGGCATGATCTACCTATATTATATTGTGATTTAAATTGCCCAGAGGTGCCAAAAAACTGAATATTCTGAAAATTATCGGATTTTAATGAATAAAATTTAAACCAAGATATGCTTTAAACACAAAACAAATCTCTAAGGAAAGAGATTTAAGAATTACATTCTTGACATAATATAAAAGTAAAATATCATAAGATCTGAGATTTAAAGTCAGTTTAGAATCACTTTGGAATCATCAATCTCCATTATTTTATATTTTTCACTCAATTACAGTGCAGCTTTCAAGACTCAAAGGATAAAACCACATGGCTGAATTACTAAAGGCAATTTGTAATGGCTGAATCCTTTTATTTTATTGTCACTTGAATCATGAAGCCGTTTGTAAAGCTTAAAACTTCAGTAGCCTGCTCTTGCTCTTATTGAACTCTAGACCACAATCAAATGAGAGCAAGACTGGGTCTTAAGTGAATGCATTTTCTTGTAAATGGGCACATTAACACGCTGTTGGTCAAAGCTTGTTTCAATGGTCGAAGCTGTTGATAAGAGATGCACTGCTCTGAAAGAACATTATGGAACATTATACATACATTAACCAAGTGTTTGGGTGGGTGATGAAGCACTTTTTCTTTTAAATCCTACACAATAATATTTATAATACTGTTTTCAGAAAAATATAATCCCACTGAGGTCGTCTGATTGTTTCTTTTATTTTTGTGTGTGATTTCCACAGTATTGCTCAGGCTTCTGCTCTAGTCAAGCATGTTGTTTTGCTGATTCAGGCCTTGAGAATGCCGCATCATAAACAATTGCTTTCAAATGTTTCCTTATAAAGGAAAATGTGATATCATTGAAAATGCAAATAAATATTTACAGGGCATGGTGTGTTCTAGAGGCTGATAATCACATTTATGAGCTGATAAGAGGATTGTGCTAATCCATCATGTATCTCGAGCTTCCTATTACTTTTATTAGCTTTATTGCTGGAAAGAATATCATTACTGTCACCTTATTTAAAATGTATTGGTTCTTTCCTAATTTAGGGTCTTGAAGCAAAGAAGAGGAATTTTATTAAGTAATGAGGTTTTTCTCTTAATAACACAATTGTTTGAGATTATATGAAAAAAAATGAAGATCATGCTTTATGTGAAAATTACTGAAAAGAATCAAAGTAATTTTTGTTTGTACTGGTTATAAATTGCACTTCTGTCACGGCTTTTAGTAACTTTGCTGACAGAACTATTTGCAGCAGTGTTTACATAGGAAGATGTAGTTAAAAATTTGACTGTCTTTTAATTTGCACTCATAGATTTATAATGGATGCTTACTATGAACCTTTATCTTGCAACTATTAAGTCAGTAATTTATTTAATGATGATGGATCAGGCCATGAATTAGTTTTACTTTTCCTAAGTTGAATGTGACAGAAAATTATTTTTACAATATTTTGGTTGTATTTAGTGAAGAACCTGCCTATCATTTCAGTGGAAGGTTTCTTATTTTTTGGTATTTTAATGATATATAATAAGAGAGTCAATTCACAAGTATTGTTTTTAAAAGAGAGACAGACTCATGTGTGGATAATAAGGTGGTGTGCTAATAATGCTTAACATCATGTACATTACTGGGTATTTTGGTTGTAAATATAATAGAGAAAATGAAATTTAAAATATTCTTACAATGAGAAACTTGGTGTTTTATCTCAAACTCGAAGATTTATATGAAGTATTTATATGAAGTAATGAAAAATTTTAATATAGAGGCCACATGACTGTAACTATTTTACATATATAAATTTTGGAAATCACAGAGGAAGTGCAGTATGAGATGTGAAACATGGTATTTTTTGTCACAATGCAGTAACAACCATGGGACCTGAGGTCTGAAAGACCCTATATTGACTACATATTGTGTGTACAAAAGGCAGCTTCTTGAAAATTGTCCCTGAAATTATCCATCATTCAACACGATTTTTGTTTAAAACTTCATTTATATCATGCAAAATTTAAATATGAGAAAATAATTCCTTACAAAACTGTATTAAGATATATATGCCACTTACTCAATTTCTAGCAGAAAAAGCCCTTAGCTGCCAATGCATTTTCCTGAAATTGGGTTTCAACTGAAGAGTTAAATAACTAGTTTTAATTTTCAGCAGAAAGATTCTTCTGTCCCTGAAGAAGAAGAGAATACCTAGAAATGCCTCTTTCAAGAAAGAAGTTACTGTTTATTATTTGTTATAAAATCTGAACAGTAGGGGATTTTTATATTCTAAAAATGACACTATTTTGAAAATTGTATAGATATGTCTTCACACTTTCTAAACATGAACTTCTTCCAAAGGTCAAAGGTCATGATCAGTTCTACTTAGCTAAAAGCACAAATCTATTCAGTGCTGGAATGCCCTTTTGTTACATCAGTATGTGTACAATTTATAGTACTTAAGTGAGAAGTGCATTCTGCATCCCTTTTGAAATTCCTATATACAACTGCTACGAGTGATAAATCAGAATAATTCCACTGCCACAATTTCTTTAATGTTGCTTTGTGCTTACAAGCCTTTTTTCACAATAAAAGAGAAATTATTTTGGATTAAAAAATTACAACAGTACTGTTAAACAAGGTACAAACACTATGTCTGATTATTGAATTTTTTGTTTGCATCTTTAGCAGGATATTCCTTAAAACTATACATTCTCAAATGGGCAAAATTATGGGCAATCTTGTGCGACTGATAATTGTATGGCCTGATCAGATTTTTAATGTACTGGGTAAAAATTTTATTAATTTGTTTTCTATCAATCTTCAGTTCTTGCAGTTTTCAGATCTAGAAGTGCTTGTAAGTAGTAATGACTACAGTATTCCACTGTACAAAAAAAGCAGTAGAATGGTAGAAAAATTTGGGATGGAAAGTACATCAGGAGGTCTCTCAATAAGCACAGGAGACCAGAATGCAAAGAAGATGTTTCAGCTCTGGTAATTTGTGCTTTCTGCAAAAATTAAATTGTGCAGAAATTTTCCATTAAATGTCATTTAATTTACAACTTTTTAATCCAGTTAATACCAGATGGTATTTTTGTGAAAATACCATACATAGTGGACAAGAAGATATATATGATGCAGATTTGTGTTAGTTCACTTCGCTAGGAAAACTAAGATACATTTTTCAAAGTAATCCAGCAAAATAATAAAGAAAATGAAATAACTTGAATGTGTGGTGTGTGCAAGCTCTACGGTATTAATACTACTCATAATACTTCACCAGTCATATACATGGATAAGGTCAGTAGCCAAATTCTATGTAATTGTTCCCTATGAGAAGACAAACTGGGAAACAGAACTATAAAATCTATATGTCATTACTGTGGTTTTGTTTTTCATGATGCATATTTATAAATTTGCCATGCTTTAGAAGTTAGACTGGCATGACTTGATTCAGTACCATTTTTTATAGAATATGTATCTAATGAGAAAAAATTGTTCTCTGGAACTTTACTTACAGAAACTAAATGCATCAAGCTCATCAGAAGGCAGCACTGTTGATATTGCTCCTCCTGGAGAGGGCGAGCAAGCAGAAATTGAAAGTGAAGAAGCTCTTGAACCAGAAGCCTGTTTTACTGAAGGTTGTTCAATAACTGTTGATTTAAGAGATGTATTACTAAAATGACATTGCTACTAGGCACATTTAGGTTCTTGAGGGTCTCCAGTATAGTGCACCTTCATGTCCTAAAAAATCAAAAGAAAATATTTTTAGCTCAGAATGCTGGAAATCAGATGAAAAGAGGTTTCTCTAAGCTTTGAGTCACTTCATATATCTGGCTACTGCATACAACTTGTAACTAAGAAACTTCCTTAACTTATCTATTGGCAAAATGCTTTTCAGCTATTTATAAGGGCCCTTGAAATTTGGAAGAAATAAATTTTTTGTGACTCCATCAACAAATAGAACAGTTACATGCCAACAGTCAAAAATACCAATGCTTTTTGTATTATTTCTTTCATAATTAAGCATACTGTTGTGTAGTTTCTCTCCAGATTAGTTTTCTTAATTCAGATATTCATCATCCTGTGTGATGCAATAGCCTATTCAGCATTCCAGTGATTACTTTTTAAAAATAGTATAAAATTAGTAAAAGCCACTAAAAATATATACCACAGTAAATATTGACTTTGAAGTAACTGACTTTTGGATATTAACATCTCTTAATCTAATGCAGGTTGTGTGCAGAAATTTCCATGTTGTCAAGTAAGTATAGAAGATGGCAAAGGAAAAACTTGGTGGAATCTTAGAAAAACCTGCTACAGCATAGTTGAACACAACTGGTTCGAGACTTTCATTGTATTCATGATTCTCCTCAGCAGTGGAGCCCTAGTAAGTAGAACAAAATTGCAATGCTGAAATATTTCAATATTTTTAGGAGCAACAGCAAAAGTCAAATTTGCTTCAGAAAGACTTGCTTTGCTTGGAGCTGTATAAAATGCCCTGCATTTCATCATTCCAGGACAGAATGAAACTTCACCCAAACTTGAAAAATGTTTGATACATTTCATATGCACGTTTTTAGTCATGCTTTTGTCTTGCCGCTATCAAATGGTGCCATTTTCTTTAAGACAGCATAGTTACTCAAAGTTTAAATTGCCTGCCAATTTTCAGCATGCTTGTCAAGAGATTTGAGTATAAAGGACTATTGTTAACTGTGAATATATAGCTATATATATGAGTTTAATTCTTTAATTCCTCCTAGGCTGATCCACTTTTTGAATTTTGCTTGTGAAAGACCATACTAAAAAATGGAATAATTACTTCATTCTATTCCTATTTTGAAGGCAGGAGGTATGGAAGAGTGCAGCAGCAAATTAAACATAACAACCACCATAACAACCTATCAAAAACGATTTGCATTTCCCACCTTTCCAGCTTTATCAAGCTGAACATTTGCTATGATATCAATTGTATATTCTAGAAAATACATTGCTTTTAAATTTGATTTTTCAGACATAAGTTTTATCTAACTGCTTTCTAGAAAGCAATATCAATATCTGAAACAGATAGATAAGAAGTGGGGCATTTTTTGTCCATATGAAAGTTTCTTAATACCACAGAGGATAAAAAAATCATGCTGTGAGTTTCTTCATTCATTAGCAAAATACAATTCTTTTAAAATTTTTTTTTCAACTCCAGACATATCTCCCATTGTTCCAATTAGTAGTATGGTTAAAGATGGAAAACATATAAAACAAGAGACTTAAGAATAACAAGCTGGAATATTGGCTCTGCTCGAATTATTTTTTATTCTTTGTTCCTTAATTTAGTCATGTATATTCTGTGAAACAGCAGTAATACCTGAATATATTTTTATAGGCTTTTGAAGACATATATATTGAACAACGCAAAACTATCAAGACCATGCTGGAATATGCTGACAAAGTTTTTACGTATATTTTCATTTTGGAAATGCTTTTAAAATGGGTAGCATATGGTTTTCAAATATATTTTACCAATGCCTGGTGCTGGCTGGACTTCCTGATTGTTGATGTAAGTACAAATTAATATTTTAAAATTCAGCTTCTGTGTTGTAAAATTCATTAGTACTAGATTAATACAATAAATGTGCAAAAATTATTCCCATTTTATAGTTATACTGCATTAGTAATGGCCTGCAGTGATTTGGAGGTGTTATTTAAGGTCCAATCATATGCCAAAAGGAAAAGGATGGCTGCCTATCAGTTTGTGTTTTCTTCATGCTTAGTATTTTCATACCAAGGATGTATTAAACTTGAGATTTTTATGAGGAAAACCCTAGTTTTTAAGCATGCTATCATTAATGGACTCTAATCCTGCTACCTTATTCCTTAGAAAATAAGACAGTTCATTGTTAAAGTTTCTTCTTCAAACGCTGCCGCTTTTCAAATGAAACAATTAATTTGGTCCAGATTTCATCTAAGCTCTCAGAACTCTGAAAACTATCCTGTAATAATTTCTAGCAAAAACAGAAAGACAGTGGCTATTTGATCTAAAAAAGTAATTGGTTTTAATAGACTGACAATGTGCAATAGTTAAATCAGCTATGACTTGGCAGGGTTCATGATAAAGGAGAATACAAGGCTTCTTGGCTGCCTTCCCAGCTGTGATACACTTCTGTGCAAAGGCCTTGCTTATGTTGTCGGAAGGGATCAAAGCTGGTTTTGCTCCCAGAATATTTTGGTCTCTTGCCTCACACATTATCTGACCCAGTTCATTGGCTATATGTGTCCTCAGTGTGGAACTGAGAGATGGCATCTCAGGGCAATTGTGCATTTACAGTCCAAGCTACCATATTTCTTGAGATAATTGCATAAATTCTGGTCTCCTCAATACTTATTCCATATGTATATAGAAATTTATCATATTTGTAACTCCCACAGGAAAAAAAACCCAACAGCCATATTGCCCCATAATTCAAAATGGATGATCTCTTTTTTCTAACCTGCCTGAGTTAGCTTTTTATACAGTTAATCTCTACCTCTGTCCTGAAAATCTACACTAGAATGAAGCAGTGTGAATGGTTTTCCTAAGAGGAAGTTAATGAAATAGAGGGATGCACTCTCACAGGATTGTGTTTAAAATTGATTTTTTTTTAGATAAACTACAACTCATGCTTTAATTGTTATTTTTGTATCTTAAACATAACCAGATTATTCTATGCCATACTGTATGATTTCCTAGTTCAGCCCCAGAGATGCTGTTATCTGAACAGAATTTCAAACTTAAAATTATAAGTGAACTTCATTATAAGTGAAGCAGCTTATGATGCTAACTTTTTACCATATTTAGTAATTTTATAAACAAAACCATCAATAAAAAAGATTGGAATTTTCTACTTTTGAAGAATTATTTTCAGCATTCTAGCAAGAGGTAAAAAATGCCTTACTGTGTTTAAGGCTAACTCAGCAATTTGTTTAGCACCACTAGCACTGGAAAGAAACATGAGCTCATGTCATCTTCCTATAGAAATGCAGATTCTGCAGTGCTTTAATTGTGCTTAAAGAGGTGTGATTCAGTGGCATTCTGCCAGTGAGAACACCAGTGACTCCTTCATTAGAAGTGACTAAAGTTAATCATATTGTTTAATTTGATTCTCTAAAATTATTCAAGAGTAAACACAGATAGTCCTTTAGGGCTTTGACCTTTAATATTTCACATACCTGAGTCCCTCACTGTGACAAGTAGCTATAGTTGCTCTCACTGATTGTGACTAAATTAGATTTTGATAATTACACTAAGAAATGGTAATTTTCAGCTCTGTCACTTACAACTGTGACAAATGACTCTGGGTGCATCTGCCTACCTTAGTTTAAGACTCTATCATGCCATCCTACTGTATGGCCTGACTGAAGATCTTGAGCAGGGCTGTCACTCAGCTTCTAAATGGATTTTTTTTTAGCAACAGACAGTCTGTATTAGAAGACAAACACAAATGAGAATGTACAATCCTTCAATTTTAGGAGACATACCTTTCTGCCATTTTAAGTTCATTTTCACTTCTTAAAAATACTGCATCTGCATGCATTAATCTATTTATCAGTTTACAGAGACACTTACTTTCTCACATATTAGCAACAAAATAGGTGGAACAGATGAGAGAAGACCAAGTTAACAAGACTGAGATCACCAGAGAAGTACAGAACAGATTATACAATAGAATTCCAAGGAAATCTTTGCATCCCATACAAACTGCCCAGATAAAAACACAGTTTTTCCAATAGATAAAGTGTTTATTTGAGAAATTTTATGATGTAAGAGCACTATCACCATGGTAAGAAAGCTGCCAATAATCTGAAATAGGCATCACAGATAAGACTGAAGAAGTTTACAGTCAGAACCTAAGAACTGTCAATACACACAGTGCCACTGAAGGCTTTCAGGAGCTGCTGCTACCTAATTTGGAAGGGGTCTTTTTTGTCAAAGATAGATAGGGCACAGTGCAAATGAAAAGTATAAAATGAAGGAGCCATTAATGTGAGTTTAATTTCATAGGACACCTCACTCTTCCAGTGAGAGAAAGATTTTTAAAATATTTGTTTCACTGTTTACTTCTAGTTCATAAAATGTGCTGATTTACACTGTTTATTGTTATGCATGGGTATCTTGTTGATTTGAGTGAGTAAATGAATATTCTATTAAAAATACAGAAAATTCCATGTCTTGTTATCTCTGGAACATATTATGGGTGGATAAGGATAAAAAAGTTCTCTCTCACTGTAGCATCACAGAAAAAAAATTGTATTGATGATAATTGTTAATAATAATTTTCAATAGCTAATAAAATGGCTGAAAAATAATGTTATCTCTTGTAAGTGAACAGACTTCAGTTAAAGACTAAGAAAATCAGTAAGATTTTCTTCTTAATATGCTTATAAATCACAGCAAGTTCCATTTATCCATTAGAGCAATAAAATAATCCTCTCCTTTGATAAAAAGAATTACATTCTGACATGAAATCCAGTTGAAATGTCCAGCAATATGAATTCACAAAACCACTTTTCTGTTAGATAATATACATTGCAACATAGTAATGAATAACTGATTTGTATTTGCTCTTGGACTGTCCTTCTTAGACATGATCTTGTAACTCTTGTGTTTGTGAGCCATCTAATTGTTCTTTATGGATGTAAGTAACATAGAAAACCAACTTTTCATATAACTGGCAAAATCTTACCACCATTATCAGTGAATGCTTATTTCTGTACAGTCTTTGAAGAGCTCTTTAAACTGCAGCACAGAAGTTATAATTGGAGGGACTTACTTAAGAACCAAAATATGCCTATGTTCATTTGCTATGCTTTTGATGGTAGAAATTAATAAAAATATGAGTACGGTAGGATTTTTCCCCACTCCTGTCTCCAAAAATGCTGGAAGAAAATTAATTCCTTTCATATTAACACTGTCTAAAGCTCAGTTCCATTTGAGAAGCAAATTCATTGCTCCTTACTTAAGCAGATTGTCTTATAACCAAATCCCAGTAACATCAGGAGCTTAATATTGTTGTATATAATAAAGCTCCTACTGATACAAGGTGAACAGCTGTTAATATCTGTCCCATCATATTTTCCTATACTTAGAAGATTGAAAAAAAACAACAGACTTGCCAGGCAATTGATAAAGTACCACTTCTTTCAATACATATTTCAGAGATATCCTCATTATTGTTGCTATAAACTGTTTCACTTAGAAGTAATACTTGTGACAAATATTTGTAATTAGTACGACAATGTTTAGTATATTATTATTGTTTATAGATAGTCACAATATTAATAGAAGTTAATAAAATAATTTAATGTGTTTATAATTTTAAATTGTTTGGAAGGTTGAACTTTAATGAAGTTACTCAAAGTATGGCTATTTTGTCTTTAAATATTCCTGAAAATTTTATTCTTCACCAACAGTATGCTTCCATATGACTTTTAAACTATCCAACTGTGATAGATAGACATTTAATAACATATATTCCTTTTTCAACCATGCCTTTATGAGACCTCTTGCCTTTCCAGCAAATATGAAAATGGTAGCATTCTACAACTTGTCACTGTTGATTTGTAGCTTGAATTTGTATTCTTTTTCTATAAACAGTGTGGATCTATTTTTTAATTTTCTTTTCTGTATTTGATAGGTCTCATTGGTTAGTTTAATAGCCAATGCTCTGGGCTATTCTGAACTCGGTGCCATTAAATCGTTACGGACATTAAGAGCTTTAAGACCTCTAAGAGCCTTGTCACGATTTGAAGGAATGAGGGTGAGATAAAACTAATGAATCTCAACAAATGAAATGTATGCATACAAAAACTAATGTATGAATGGTTAAACTCATGCTTTCTTTAAAGAACTCCAAAATGGGAAGACATGCAAAAATGTGTGAGAAAGGGCCTTTCAACAGGTCCTTACAAACAAGACCTATGTACACCTTACATTTGGAAATTAGACCTTGAGCTGATTAAATTTGCCTGGTCACTGCTGCATAGTTGTGTATTCCCAGCCTCCTGGCTGTTAAAATTTCCATTGATTTGTAGACCTAGAAAAATGAAAGGACATGACAAAATTTTGAAGGGTTGGAAGTTTTTTTCTGCAGTTTATCTGGGAAATTTTTTTACTCAATTTCTGTAGCTAACTTCAATCCTGTGTTAGTTTGTCAGTGGTTCAGGATGGAACATGATTAGCCAGAAAACAAAACAAACCAACAAAATGTGAAAAAGCTGACAACAGTGACATGCTAGAAACTAAAGCTTCCCTGTGTCTCCCTATCTACCTGCCTGGGGAAAAAAAAATCCCAGAGTAAATGCTGTAGTATTAGAGAAAGATTTTTTGCATAGACACCTGAAATAAGGATAGGTTTGGAAGTATAGAAGGGAAGAGATGGGAAATAATTTCAGCAGCTTGGGATTTTTTACATTATATGAATGTAAAGAGAGCTAAAACGTTCTTTTTGAGGAGATTGTCATTTTCATATTCTGCTAATCTGATAAAAACAAACAAACCAACCAAAACAAAAACCCTCCTGGAAAAACCTTATTATAAACCATAGCAGACCATGCTACATCCTGAAAAATTAACATATAAATAATTAACAGCAAAATGTTACTGAGAAATCTCCTTTTAATCTTTCACCTCAAAACACCCCAATGCTTCAATACTTATAGTATTGAATATTGATATTATTGATAACATTGAATATTGAACATTTATAGTTCAGTCATAGGTCTTCATTTGTCAAATAAATAATGTGGCTCCTGTCTGGGAAAGGCTGCCAATATCCTAGAGGTGGCCATGCCTGCCAGTGTAGGGAAGTGTTTCCTGTGCACCTCACCATCACCACTATGTTTTACATTAGTTTTGCAACCTAAACAACACACTAAGTGCCTAGCTAATAAATAAGCAAAACTTCTATTGATGCTAGACTACTTTTGGCCAACTCAGTGACCTTTTTCAAAGCCATACACAAAAGATTACTGCAGTCTGTATTGATTTGCTAAAAAAATATTTATTGAATATCTGCAGCTTTCTTTTAGTTGAGTCACAATAACTAAAAGAAAACTTTTGTCCAAGAATTTCATCTGATCTTTTACTGCCTCCTGCCCATACACAGTAGCTCAATGGAATTAAATGCAACAAATTAAAAAGAAAAAGAAGGATAAGAGCAACTAGAGTGGCCCAGGCAATTTAAAACCAAGACTTAGAGCAGATGCTGTTAATAAAGAATAAATAAGATACCCTTAATTTTGTTGCATTCTATGTGGATACGAAAATACACTGATACATAAGGTTTCTAAGAATAAAACCATTAGTAATGATAGTTTTACATGCAGACATTTTTATTCAGTCTTCCTCATCATCATTCTTTGAGCTTTTCTGGTTTATTTTTATTTAGAGATTTTCATTTATATTGCTGGAATTTAACATTTATTTTTCTCTTTTTCTCTAGAGCACGCAAATTCTAAGAATCCATCTTGCTACTAACAGGTTTTCTTTTGCTTTTTGATTTTTTTTCAGACTTTTGCATTGTCTTTGTTTCCATATCATTTTATTTCTTGCTTTTTGCAATCTTTTAAGCACTTTATTAAACCTTAATTAAAATTTCCACCACAAATTTTATTGTACTATTTCAACTGTCCATCCTATAATAATACTGTTTTGACTTTTTTTAATATTTAAAAGTATTTTTCATTTTCTTTTTATAAGCTAAGTGGCTATTTTGTCTAATTTGTGCACTAGGTGGTTGTAAATGCCCTTGTAGGAGCAATCCCATCTATCATGAATGTATTGCTGGTATGTCTTATATTCTGGCTAATCTTCAGCATCATGGGAGTAAATCTTTTTGCTGGAAAATTCTATCACTGTGTCAACACCACAACTGGTGAGATGTTTGATATCAGTGATGTCAACAATTATACTCAGTGTGTGGAACTCATAAAAAGCAATCAAAGTGCCCGATGGAAGAATGTGAAAGTAAACTTTGATAATGTAGGAGCTGGATATCTTGCTCTGCTACAAGTAGTAAGTAAATATATTTATTTTCTTTTTGCTCTTTTAAAAGATATCTAGGAAAAATGGGCAAGTTAAGACTGTTAGATAGAGGAATAATTTCTTCATAGCAATAATGTACAGCTCATGTAATTCTATTACATTGTTTCTTGTAATTGTTTTTTTTTTTTTTTGTTAATGATAGAGTAATTTTCCTTTCCAAGACCAGGGAATACAGTCTCATGATGATGATAATAATAATGTGAAAATAGTAAGTGTAGAAAATAAAAGAATCTCTTTAGTGGTGCACAGTATAGAATTACCATATTCCTTAATGCTTATTAAAGAGTCATTATAGTATAATAAATAATATTACATTACTTATAGTATTATTCCTGTGAAGTAGTGGATGTTATTGCATAGCATATTCATTCCATGAATTACTGCTACATATACAAAATCTGTCAATTGCATTCCTCCTTCAATTCCTTATCTTATGCACTGTGTTCAGAACTGCCTTTATTCTAGGTGCTGTGCATATTTTATTTGTGTCAAAGAAAGACCTTAGCTCTTTTCAGGTTCCTTGCTTAGAATGGAGCTTCTGATAGCTGGGATATGATCCAAAACACAAACAAGAAAGCATGTAATTACATTTAGATGATTGAACTCTGTCTATAACTCAACATATTTCATTTATGAAAAGATTTTTACAGCTCTAATATTCAAACTTATCTAAGAATTGTATGCTTGTCCCTTGTACCTCAGAGTCGGTCAGTATCTCTAGCTGACCTTAATTCCAAAATTAACTTCCTAGGTCAAAATGTTTTGCTTGTAAAGGAAATGTGACTCTTATGTGCTGAGTAGTAGTACTGAACAATGACTGATTCTCTGGCTTCAGATCTCATTGCTACCATTGCCTCTGAAGATGTGTAAGGAAAACTGCTTCTCTTGAAGCTCTGTACAAATATCATCTGTCTCACACATCCAGACATTCTAGGTCTTCAATAACTACTTCACTGCTGTGAACCGTTCATTATCTCTTTTTTTTTTTTTTCTCTCTTTTTCCATAATTTTCCTTTTCAAATATTCCTTCTGACCTTTACTTTACCCACAGAAATTAAGGGATCTTTGAGCATGTATTGTGTCACATCTTCATTTGATGGCATCCATTAACATTTTCCCTCCACTCTTCTGTATTTATTGCTTATATCTAACTCTGATCCTTTCTTAATATTGCTATGCAAAGTGAACCAAATGGGTGACAATTGCCAGCTAAACTAGAAAGATCTGAAGCCTGGCTTGAAGCACACCTTCTTAATAATTAGCACTGCACTGCAAGATTCAGGAGGATACGAATGCTTCTACAGTGCAAGTTTTCTGCTCTGGAAACTGGCAGCTGCAACAAAGTACACATCTACTTCTGGCAAGCACAGATGGAATTATACTCCTTGGGATGGACTCTCCTGAACCTCCTCAGGAGGGATGCTCTTTGTTCTTTTCACAGCCTCTTTAGCTCTTTTTTCTTTATTGTGAATAGGCTTGGAAACCCTGGCCAGTGTGGCACACTCACACTTTCAACTAGTATGTCACACCAACTTTGGTGTCTTTTAGAAAGTGGACATCCTGCATCCAATAAAATCACCTTTTTAGAGCAATGATGGCAAAATCTTTTTTACTTTTTACTTGAAAAAAAGTCTCTGTAGGAACTGCCAAATTTTTATAAATCTCAATTACATCTCTTTCATAGTTGACTTTTTGGTCTTCTGTAAAACAAATCTCTCAGGAACCAACATTTATTTTTACTTTAAACAGTCTATTCCTTTTCAGCTATGTGGGATTAAAGCATTTGTAAAAATACCAGGTCAGTTTAGACACAGAAACATTCGGGGGCATGTTGGTTTCTATCCAGAAGTTATATCACTGATTCCATCAATTCATGTTGTAAACTTAACAAAATGGTTGTGGCCATGACTCATTCTAGTAGACCCTACCTAATTATCTCCAGCATTAATGTCTATCTAAATCTATCATTCTTCATCTGCAAAGTAAACATCTGCAGCTCCAAACATACTGTTGACTTGTTGAGATCTTCAGAACCTGGTTTTAAATATTATTTGAATAACTAAAACAAAATTATAAAAAGACCTAATATTACTATGAAAAATATTTATGATGCCTATGTTGTCCAGTGTGGTTTAAAAATATAGAAGTGATTTTATTAAAAGTGGAAGTCCAGAAAAATAAATAATCTAGTTATTGTACATATTATGAATTTTTATGGAAAAGATAAAAAACTTTCTTTTATTTCTAGGCTACTTTCAAAGGATGGATGGATATTATGTATGCTGCTGTTGATTCACGAGATGTAAGTGTAAACCTTTCAAAGGTCATCTGTTGATTATTTTCTGATAAAGAGTACAGAATTTGAACAGCAACACACACACTAGAACAGCTACACACACAACAAAGAATTATAATCAGCATCAATACATATTTTTTTGAATCTCAGAATTTTTATTGGAAAGAATTAACCCCACTTCCTTCTTTTTAGCCAAAAAAGGTAAATTAACTTTACTGGATTTTTTTACTTTAAGGATAACATTCATGTAATAGAATAAAGAAGATGTTTTTGACAATTTTTTTGTAAACATAAGTATGAATTAATTTACGATTATATGATGAAGTTATTAAATATGGAATACATTAATCAGATTTTATAATTTGATACTGTGCATTTAATTATTTCCTTAGGTTGAGCACCTAGGTTATCTAGATATTTAGGTGAAATTAAATTTTAAGGTTGAAGATCACCCGTTAAGCTTTCTGGGGATTAGAATTTTATTTTGGCTACAAAACTAATACTCTCTTTAACTTACACAAATAGTCATGTTAATGATACTGTCTCAAAGAGTGAAATATCCTGTTTCATTATTTTTAGTATTTCTACACTCAAGCTTGTTGTGCTGAAGAGGTGCAGATGCTGGGATGTGGTATTCAGAAAAAGCGAGAAAATAACAAAATCTTCCTTTGAAACTTCCTCAATTTAATATATTTCCCAAAATATATATTCCCTAGAAATTTATTGAAAGTATCTATTCCTAGCTAGATGTAAGAATGATCATACAAGACCAAAAGAGTTCCAGGGAGATTTAGGTGACATTAAAATGTATTGATTCTGTTGCATGATAATATACTGAGCACAATATAAAATATTTAGATTTCCACTATTGAAATTTTAAGTATTTATGACTGCTCTGCATCCCACATTGCTTCTTTCTTCTATATGAGGAATAATATGTATATAAATATATATATATATATATATATATACACACACACAACATACATACACAAACATATCTTGTGGGCACATTTACTTCAAAATTCCACATGAGCAGTTCTCCAAATATGGATTGGAACGGACAACTTGGATCTTTGTAATAAATTAATGCTGTTCATAGCTTTTCTATCTGACATGGCATATACCTAAATCTAAATTGTACATATTGTTTTTTACATCTAGTATTCTCATGGGTAATAATTTTTTTAATATCTTCTAGGTAAAAGATCAACCTAAGTATGAAGACAACTTGTACATGTATCTCTATTTTGTCATCTTTATCATATTTGGATCATTTTTTACCTTGAACCTTTTCATTGGTGTTATTATAGACAACTTCAACCAACAAAAAAAGAAGATAAGTATTTAAAATATTTCCATATTAGTATGAATTACTAGCTATAATTAATAAGTTATTTCTGTAAGGCTAATAAAAATCAAAAGTCATTTCAAGACCTTAAATAATGTTTCTCTTTTTAAATAATAATCTGTGCTAAAACCTGTGGATGTGATTCTGAACTTTGCATTTTTAGCATTTTGACAAGTGAAAAGTTGGTTCATAATAAATTTCAAATTGAGTAAACAGTTAAAATGAAGACATGAAAAGTGAGCATGAACTATTGGTTTGATTAAATGCAGTATTATCTGGCATGAAATAATTTCTTTTTCAATTGACTCTAAAGAATTAAGATAAATAAAGGTACATTAGTTGTAACTATTCTTACAAACTCTTGACACTTAATGAAGACACGATATGAGGAAATATATAATTTCTTATCAGGAATAAATCAAAGATATACAGGGAATGGTGGTTTCTTTCTGTATACTTTTGACATACAAGTATGTTTAAAATTATTATATTGATAATGCATACATTTCCATTTTAAAGAACTTTAAAATATAAAAAAAAAAAATAATCACATTTAAAATATTTTGAAGCCTCGAAGTTTTTAGCTTTCAAATGCCAGGACCATTCTAAATTTTTGTGTGCTGTGAAAAAGCAGTTTCATATGATTTGCTTTTTTCCAATCACCAATTAAAAACAATACCAGACAGACTCTCTGGTAAAAGAAAACTGTGGACTACAGAAATTTCAATAGGCACAATTTATATATACTGGAAGTCAGTCGGTCAGTTGCACATCTGACTGGCAGCATTTGCACCTGCAAACAAAGGCTGATTGGAGTTTGTCAAGTTCCAGTGGTGTTTTAATTTGCTATGGCTTGACATGAACAGTTTTATATCAAGGGGGGGGGAATTGCTGATTAAACCCCACGGATTAGATACTAATACAACTACTACTGATACTCTCCTAACACAACTTGTGCCTCAAAGTTATGTCTCTTTGAGACCTGTCTAGCTGTAATCCTAAAAATCTGCACAGAACATAGGGCATATAAGGCACTAGTGGCACTCCTATTCAATAACCATATTCTAATCAGCAAGTTATTGAACAGCATCAGTACAACAAGAACTTTTAGCCATTTCACCAAAAGTGAGCATGAAGCCATTGATAAAATTCAACTGTCAAGCTGACAAGGCACCAACAATGGGTTTTTCCTGTGTGTTAGGAATGTATATGAGCATCCCCACTATAAACACCTGAAAAAACCTTCCCTTTTTATAGAAATTAATTTTAATAGTATATTACAGAGAGACATACTGTAGGTAAATGTTTTATGTGTGGGCGTGATATTAATTAATTTTTATATTATTTCTTTACTTTGGAGGTCAGGATATATTTATGACAGAAGAACAGAAGAAATATTACAATGCAATGAAAAAACTGGGATCCAAAAAGCCACAGAAACCTATACCTAGGCCAGTGGTAGGAGTGATTTAATTTTTACACCCCTAATATTAAATGCTAATTTGGGAATATGATCTTGTCCACAAGATAAGATTATAGGTCTGGAAAGAAAATAATTTTTTCCATTTATTTGCTTGTAAAGGTAGAAATTGTCCCTTTTTGAATCCACCAGATTAGATCATTCATATTTTTGTTTAAAAACATACACACTGAAGTATTAACAAAATGATTTAATAATGTTAATGTGATAATTTTCAGAATTCCCTGCCTAAGTCCTGGAAAATTACACTTAATTGGATCATTTATTGGTTCTTGTTACCAGGGATAAACTTCATTTTCTGTTTTTTTCTCCTCACAGAGAATTTTTAGGAATGGGGATGCACTGGCCCTTGCTGCTGAAGACAGAAAGGGGCACTGGTAACCTAATGGGAAGGACAGATACAGAAAATCTTACCGAATAAAAGAATGTCCTAGGGAGTAAAGCATAGACTAGGATAAATTTGTCTCTAAGATAAGACACTACTCTTGTTATTTACTGAACTCCTACACTGTTTAAAAAAAATAAAATACTTGTTGCACCTTATGCACCAAGTGGTTAAAAATAGACTTTCTAAGGAGAGACATATGGCAAAAAACACTGAGCTAAGTACTAAAGAAACGCTAGGATATTACAGTCATAGTGTGTTTGAGACATGTATCTTCAGCAGCACAATGATCTCACTAAGCACAATTAGTTTAAGGAAGAAAGAGGGTTAGCATTCTAAAACTGAGAATAAAGATAAGAAAATCAGTTTGGATTCAGCTAGTACTCTTGCTGGCTATTAATTTACACACCTATTTTACCCCAATAATATTAATTGCCATTGTTATTACTCTTACTATTGCACTTATTATTCCTGTCTCTTTGGTCAGCAGTGGTGAACTTCTTGATTCCCTCTAAGAGGATGAGATATAAACCAGCATGTTTTTGGCTTATATTAATGCCTGTACTGTGAACAAGTCTTGCTCTGCACTCCTAAACATTGAAGGGCGGTCTTGTCTCATTTGGCACTTTAAAAGACAAATATTTTCACTGTATAAACTGTATTCCATCTTTGTGTTTGCAGAACAAATTCCAAGGCATGATCTTTGATTTTGTAACCAAACAAGTATTTGACATCAGCATCATGATACTCATCTGCCTTAACATGGTCACAATGATGGTAGAAACAGATGATCAGAGTAAAGAAATGGAAACAATTTTATCCCGGATTAACCTGGTGTTCATTGTCCTTTTCACTGGAGAATTTGTCCTGAAATTGATTTCACTTCGTCATTACTACTTCACTGTAGGCTGGAATATTTTTGATTTTGTGGTTGTGATTCTCTCCATAGTAGGTAAGAGCAATTCCCTTTCAAGAAATAGTGGAAGAAATAGGAAACCTTGTTTCAGGTGTTGATACTCATAGTAGAATTTCCTTTTTCCTAGATGACTTACATGTGGATTCAGATCTTCATACTAACTAGCATATAATATATGCAATGTTGCATATGAGATTTTTATCTCTCCCATTAGATTCAGTGTAATTTTCCACATCAAAAGACATAATGGAACTGTTTGGCACATTAGATTAATGTGTACAAATATAAAGAAAATGGTTTAGTGGTATATGCAAACTAACCATAGATTTACTTCCAGTACTAAAACTGAAAATTGTGTAAAATGAGTGAGATTTTTTTTTTACTTCTGCTAGATAATGGATTTGTCAGTTAAAAGCTAGTGATTGTCCAAGGTGCAAATGAGTGACACATCTGAGAAAGATTGTGCTGATGAAATGTAGAGTTGGTAAAGAAATCTCTGACTTGCAGAAATTAAATCAACATCATCCTTCATAAAAGACAGTGGTTATAGGCTCACTTCAAGAATTACCTGTATCTAAGACATAATCATCCCTTTGCCAACCATTTTAAGAACTACTGAAAGCTTTGAGAGGAACTACCTACTTGCCACAAGCAGTCTTTATTTTGCTTATTTACCTTGACCGGGATAGCAGTTCAACATATGGAGAGATGCTTTAACATTATTAAAAGCTTTCAATAAAATGTAATAACTTGTACAATTTTTTTGCTATAACATAGAATACCTATCCTGATTATTTTGGACATAGCAATAATTAAATATTTCTATAGGTAATTAATTAATTCAAAACAGTATTTTAATTATTCCATTTTGTTTTTCTAGGTATGTTTTTGGCTGAGATGATTGAGAAGTACTTTGTATCTCCCACACTGTTCAGAGTCATCCGACTTGCCAGGATCGGTCGGATCCTGCGCCTCATTAAAGGCGCTAAGGGAATCCGCACTCTGCTTTTTGCTTTGATGATGTCTCTTCCTGCTTTGTTCAACATTGGGCTGCTGCTCTTCCTGGTCATGTTCATCTACGCAATATTTGGCATGTCCAACTTTGCCTATGTCAAGAGGGAAGTTGGGATTGATGACATGTTCAACTTTGAAACGTTTGGCAACAGCATGATCTGCCTGTTCCAGATCACCACGTCCGCTGGCTGGGACGGTTTGCTCGCCCCAATTCTGAACAGTGGGGAGCCAGACTGTGACCCCCATAAAGATCATCCAGGGAGCTCTGTGAAAGGTGACTGTGGCAACCCTTCTGTTGGAATTTTCTTCTTTGTCAGCTACATTATCATATCCTTTCTGGTAGTGGTGAACATGTACATTGCTGTGATTTTGGAGAACTTCAGTGTTGCTACCGAAGAAAGTGCTGAACCCTTGAGCGAGGATGACTTTGAGATGTTCTATGAAGTCTGGGAGAAGTTTGACCCCGATGCAACACAATTCATAGAATATAGTAAATTATCAGATTTTGCGGCTTCATTAGACCCACCTCTTCTCATAGCAAAACCAAACAAAGTCCAGCTTATTGCAATGGACCTGCCCATGGTGAGCGGTGACAGAATTCACTGCCTTGACATCTTGTTTGCTTTCACAAAGCGTGTGTTGGGGGAAAGTGGGGAGATGGACGCCCTCAGAATACAGATGGAAGATCGATTTATGGCAGCCAATCCTTCTAAAGTCTCCTATGAACCAATTACAACCACACTGAAACGAAAGCAGGAGGAGGTGTCTGCTGTCATCATTCAGCGTGCTTACAGACGTCACCTTTTAAGGGTAAAAGTTAAACAGGTGTCTAGTATATATAATAGAAATAAAAACAAAGAAGGAGATGGACACATTATTAAAGAGATAATTATTGATAAACTTAAAGGGAACTCCACTCCAGAAAAAACAGATGAGAGTTCTTCTACGACTTCCCCACCCTCTTATGACAGTGTAACAAAGCCAGACAAAGAAAAATATGAAAAAGATAAAGCAGAAAAGAACTACAAAGGTAAAGATGTCAGGGAAAATAAAAAATAATGATCTAAGAATTTTGTTAAGGGGACAACTTGTTTACAGTCTTTGAGAATGAATCATCAACTGGACTCCTGCAGGAGATTTATGCCAAACTGACAGTTTTTACAGATATATACGTGTGTGTGCGCGCGCGTGTGTGCATATATATACATTACATATATACTTAAGGTCAGTGCCTATAACAAAACAGTGAACCTCCATCATCAGACTGTGACTCTGTTAATCAGGGTAAAAAACTTGACAAGAGGTTACTGTTTTCACTACAGCTGACAACTGCTAAGAACAAGGGAAAAGGCGGCTCCATAGAGAAGATGGAGCATGAAATGAGTACAAAAGGATACTTTATTTCCACAACATGTAGAATAGTAATTCTCTTCACTGTTTGTAATGCAACTGCCACATTTGTCATATTTTTACAAAAACTGTATTAGTGTATTTATTATTTTTTAATTCACAAGTTGTTTACTATTATATGTGACTATTTTTGTAATAGGTTTTTTGTTGGGGAAAGAGGTATGAGGACCAGGAGTTCTACTCTCAGATTCTCTATAATGTACAGATAGGAGTGATTTGCATAGACATGCTGCACTTGTCAATCATGCATAAATAAAAATATGACCTTGCACAAAGCTGAAGATTTTAAGAACTTCCATGTTTCAGGGTTGCTCTTAAATTTGAAGTATTCTAACTACTTGTATGGTTGCATCCAGATTATGTGCATCCAGATTAATGTGCCTGGAGAGTCTTCTCTAATTTACAGGAATCTGCAATGACTTATTTTTCTGTGAATGATTAAACATGAACAAGGTGTTGTTTATGTTAAAATATTTACAGCTCAAAAAAATATTGTGCAGTTTCTGCACTGGAAAAATAGCTTCACCAAAATATATCTGGGAGTTCTTTTGTTTTGTCTTATTTTTAAAAGCTCTTTTTTTTTTTTTTTTCCTGGGCTATTCTTTTTTTACTGCCTTCTCTCATTATCTCCAACATCCAGTGAACCCATAAAATACCCTTTTCCATGTAAATATTAACAGTATACTGTTGTGCATATTTGAGCATAGAATTAAATGGCTTTGCAGCATTGAATTGCATCAGATATGTACCACAGTATGGTTAATTTGCAAGAGTTTAACAGGACGTGTTGTATTCTGTGTCATAGATAGTTAGGAGAGTATCACTGATGCATGTCAATGCTTTTGCTGCTGTACCTTGCTCCTTCCACTGTCCACAGTCTCCACTATAGGAAGCCATGTGTCAGTGATGAAGTGAATCAAGTTGTCCAACCAGACCTCATTCTTTCAAATCATTAAGCAATAGTTTGCAGCTATTTATGAGCTTTTTTAGTTTTGCATTTTAAATTTGAAGTGGCTGCTATATGGTGTAGAATCAGACTGTACAGGCCATATTGCAAACTGTTAAACCTGTTGACAATGTGGTTAGCATATATAAATAATGTAAAGAAATATCATTTGGCAACAGTTCTGTATATAAGAAAAGTGTCTACAAGTTTAGATCACTGTTTCTTATATTTCTTTCCTCATTCACTTGGCTTATTTTCTAACCACAGTAATTCCAAACTGGCATCATCACACTATGAGAAAAAAAGTGAGTATTTGTAAACTATCTTGTTTTAATAATATATTTGCATATATTCCAATGTGAAGTAAATTGTGTAAATCTGGAACCCAGCTTGTTTCCAAATAGTTACAGGACATAGCAAGGAAAGCATTAGGGGAATGTGCGAATTTCTAGCACTATTTGCATCAGAAGTTTTAAGATAGTTTCATAGTTGATTAAATCCTTGCTATCTTGCAGTGTCTGTTTACATAGTCTACTCTTACTCTTTTTTGAATCACAGTGCACTAGGCTTGTACAAATAAAATGTTTCCCAAGAAGAAAATGGCACATTTGTATAATTGAGGACATCAGGACATTTTGTGTTTCATACACAAGCTAACATTAAATGTAGAATCTTTCTTTTACAAATGCTTTTGACTTGTAATGTGTTGGTGAAATGCATGCAGGAAATTGTTATTATCATAAACAACGCAAACAATATTACATATGAGCCAAAAAATAAAGATTTCTTTTTTATAAAATTGTGTTTATTTTGTTTTGTCTCTGACCTTCTACTAGTTAAAGCAACATAAAAACTGACTTTGGTGCAAGTAAGAATTGCTTTCTTTTCCCTAGAGCTAAACACCTTATTATTCACATTTTAACTTCTATGTAAAATAATTATTAAAAAAAATCTGAGAACTATGATCAAACTTCATTTATTTCTACTTCTTTTTTTGCAGCATATTGTCTGGGAATAAAACAGGACACCTACGCAATTCTATTCCCAAAATGTCCACTCAACCCTCAAAAGCCCTTCTAAGCCATAAGGGAATTGCTCAGTACTCCTACCAAAGCTGTGTATGTTTTATGGGTCTTGAATATGCAAACAAATTTTCCAATTAAGTTGTTCATTTGGACTCATTTAACATTTAGCTAAGGGGCTCACTGTAAACAGATAAATGTTGCTTTTAGTTTCAAATGGGTTCTTTTTATTCTAGTAATTCTCAAAATTATTAAATACCATCTCATCTGATGGCACAAGAAAGGGATAACACTGGTGCTCAGCTATGACAAGTAGCGTTCATAACCAAAATATCTGGATGTTAAATGGTAACACAGTTTGACTTAATATGGATGCCATTAAGGTGTTCAAGGGCAGAAAGATTTAGGACATCGAAACACCACATTATTGTATTGTTGAATTTAAGATATATTATTATATTTCAAAATTAACAGTAACTAGAATATTTTGGAGTTTTCTCACTGGCATGTTTCCAGTGTTCCTTATTCTGTGGATATTATGCCATATTAACTATATTTTGGCTAAATATTAAATTGTTCATATAACCATGTTACAATTTAACATTGTAACACTAAAATCTATCAAAATCTCTAATACACTGAACATCAGCAATTGCTGCAGCTGTCTGTGAATTGGACTAGCATGCAGTAAGGAAGCCGTACTTCACTGGTTCACAGAAAATGCTGAGTTGAAAGGGACCCACAAGGATCATTGAATCTAACTCCTACACAAGAGCATTGTCCAAATCTTCTTGAACTCTGTCAGGTTTGTCAGTGCTGTGAGCACTTCCCTAGTGAGCTTTTCCAGTGCCCAACCACGCCTTGAGTGAAGAGCCTTTTTCTGATATCCAACTTAAACCTCCCCTGGCACAAGTTCAGGCCATTCCCTTGGATCCTGTCACGAGTCACCACAGAGAAGAGATCAGTGCTGCCCCTCCTCTTCCCCTCACAAGGAAATTCTAACTGCAATGAGGTCTCCCCCCAGTCTCCTCCAGGCTCAACCAAGTGCCCTCAGCCACTCATACAGCTTCTCCTGAAGGCCCTTCACCATCTTCATTGCCCCTCTTTCGACACTTTCCAGTAGCTTCAGCTCCTTCTTATATTGCAGTGACCAAAACTGCATGTAATATTCAAGGTGAGGCTCCCCCAGTGCAGAGCAAAGCAGAGCAGGCCAATCCCTCCTTTGCCTGGCTGGCCATGCTGTGCCTGATGCCCCCAGGACATGGCTGATCCTCCTGGCTGCCAGGGCACTGCTGATTTGCCAGTGACCAGGACCCCCAGGTCCCTCTCTGTGCCACCACTCGCCAGCACCTCATTCCCCAGTCTGTCTGTACATCCAGGGTTGCCCTATCTATGCCAGATGCAGAACCTGGCACTTTCCCTTGCTGAACTTTATATGGTTGGTGTTGCCCAGCCCTCTTGATTTGTTGAGGTCTCTCTGCAGGCCCTCCTTGCCTTTGAGGGAGTCAACAGCTCCTCCCAGTTTTGCATCATCTGTGACCTTGCTTTATATTCCTTCCAATCCTGCATCCAAGTCCTTCATGAAGGTATTGAAGAGAACAGGGACTAAGATGGAGTCCTGTGGAACCCCAGTAGTGACACATCACCTACCTCATGTCATCCCATTCATTACAATGCTTTGCACCCAATGTGTGAGCCAGTTGCTCACTTATCACATGGTGTGCTTATCCAGCTGTGTGCTTATATCAATGGCTTTCCCTACACCAGAAAAATGCTTTACTAAGAACATGCAGAATTGTTTAGCCTGCTCATACCCTGAGATACTGGAGATGGTCTCTGGCACTCTTACAATACACGGTTAAATCTCAAGACATGGTCTTCCCTAGCTGTCAGGGCATGCTTACAAGCACCTGGCCTGCAGGCCAAAATGAGAGAATCCTCTAACTAGTGTTAATGTCAATATGTACATCCTTGAAGTTAAAGTAACATACATTATTTATTCCACTGCTCCTCTGACTAACTCATCTAACCTTATAAATGATTCAATTTACTTCCAGAGACTTTTGGAGCTCTTCTGCTCCTTTGGTTCTTGACTTCAATCTAACAATTTCATTTTACTCTTATCTTTTCATATTGCCTCTTCAAACCAGCACCAAAAATCTGCAGAACTTTTGCTCTGTGAACAGGATGGCAAGTGTTCTGATGAGGAATGAAAGTTCATTATTCTTTTTTAGGAACTCGAAGTCTCTTACAGTACTTTGTAAAAGTGAGGTTATTGCATCCATCTTCACTACCAAGCACTGTATGTGCAAAACCACTGCCAACACTTCTGGTATGGACTAGCAGAAATGGCTGAGGGTCTTGGTTCAACCTGGTCTGTAAATAGGCTCAGTTTGAGGGCATGTACGTCCTCCTAATTGCTCTTTGCTGCTTCTGTGAACAACTTCTTCCCTTTCACCTACTCCTTTTCACACAGAAATCAGTTGAATTTGTATAATTTAAACCTGACATCATTCCTGTGCTTCCAATGCATTTGAATGCATTTGAATGACCCTTGAAAGAACTCTCCCCATGCTAGGCAAGACAGTAACGATGGCTATTCCAGTTGAGCATAGTTTTATATTACTACCATATTGTGCTTGTAGTCCTCCTTTGTTTACAGTCAGCAAAGGAAGATTCCTTATTTTGTTAGCTCCTAAAATCCTCACTGTATGACTTTACTGATCCATGTCCAGGTGAATTTTCAACATGTCCTACCACAGACAAAATGCCTTCCACTCTGTATTAATTTTCTTATCTGTCATGTATTGCCAAAAAGAGAGCATTAGTAATGCTGACAGTAGAGCTAAGTCATTCTCCTAGTATAAGTTCATTACTTGGTACTTTTCCTTAATGAGTTTTCAGATGAAAAAATTTCCACATGGATGCCCAGAAAGGAGACATATTCCTGTTCAGTACATTACAAATTAATTCATAGAGCAGCACAGCTTAATGCTGTTCCCAAGCAAGTGCTCCCAGAAGTCCCAGTGCCTCACATGAACTAATGCAGCAGTACTACCATGTGCACAGTCATAAAAGAGTAACGAGTTTGCAGAATTAACTGGAGCTAATTCAGCACTGAAGTAATTCTAACAAAGGAGCAAAGACCAGTATGTGGTGGAAAAACCCCCACCTGTTTCCTCCAAGAACCAGACTGGCCACAAAAAAGACAAGCAGGACTGCCATTACGGGAAGTTAGGATCTTGAGCAGGTAAATTCATTAATGCATTAAAGGAAATTATGAGTGCTCAGCACTTCTTAGTCCATTAAAAATTGCATACTGTAGTTTATTGAAAAAAACAATTAAATCCTTTAGAAGGCGAAATCACGATGGGAATTAAAAAATCAGGAAAGTCCTTACCCAGAGGGTTCATCATTAGTATATGACTGACATGATACATTATTATTATTATTGCTACATTAAATGTTACAATTGTGTGAAGATTTTTACATTTCAGAGCTTAACTCTCTTGTTCTGATTTTTACGTTCATCTCTTTAGCTCTTCATTTAGACAGATAAAATGGAAAAAACATGAAGAAATCTGAGCAGGAAAGATTACTAGACTAAACAAAATCTTACACTTAAAATAAGTTTGCATTATTTTCTATTTTTTACCATTTTGAAGAATGTTTGGCAATCTAGAAAAGGATAAGCCTTAGAAAAGACAAATAACACTGTGGGAGCGAAGCTCAAAACCACAGAAATACTTAATTATAAGTAGACAAAGCAAATAGCAAACAGAGTTCATTAGTCATGTGTTCAAATTACTGAGCTTGTTACAATGGTTGTTTTTGAAATGAACATGATTAATTCACATACAATTTAATAATAAGACAAGATAAGGTAAACGAGGATGGTGAAGTGCTGTGATCTGTTTCCACTAAACACTACAGAGCAGGGATGTGCTTCATCTTTGTAATGTAACACCTACTCTGCACCACTTTACAAATTAAATACCTCACCCTCATAGAAGAAAACATACTGCAACATGAGGCTTGGCTAAGCTAAGAGAATAAATTGTACTGCAGTAGCCTAAGTAAACTGAAGCCAATTACCATCTCTCAGGAGAGAAGACAAATCACATGCATCTCTGCAGCAAGTGCTATGTTTGATGCATATATGAAAAGACATATCATGAACAATTTATAGCAGTAAAGCAGGCATTCGTTCCCAAGCATTCCACACTTCAAGTACATTTCCTGTATAATAAAAGCCACTTAATGTTTTTTTCTCATAACCTACATTAAGTGATAACAGGGAAAACACCATCACCCCTAAAAGTATTCATTGTTTTTATAGGAAACACACCTAAAAAATATAAAAAGCATTTACCAGACCTTACATATCACTATTGTTTTTTTCTATAACTATAACAGGAATTTCAGTATCACAGGGATATTTACTCTTTATTCTAAAACTCTAGTGGTCTGTACATGGATCAGAAAGACTCTGCCTCACCATTTTCCTGATATAGAAGTGTTTTGCTTTGCTTTCAGAAGGCACAGCCCCAGGTACATGCTTACAGCAAAATACAAGCAAGTACAGCCTTAATGAGTGAAATTGGTCATCCTAAATCGAAGTGGGTCATGCCATTTTCCCCCTCAGCCTAATGCAGTGATATCACATCAGCAAACCAAAAGAAGCAGTGTAACAATATATCATATAATGGCAGCTATATTCAAAGATAACATGCACAGGTTTTTTAATTATGTCACACAAACATGCAAGTTGTATTATGAATTTCTTTCCCAGAGATTTGGATCTGATTGACTGAATTGAGCAGCCACAAAAATTTACTCTTTTTCAATTTTTCCTCTTGTTGTTGTTACAGAGGGATGACAGTCTAATTTTATGACTGCAAGAAGCTCAGTCCTGGTATACACTTCAGAGATCCCAGCTCTGATCTAAGGAAGGAAATTGATTGACCCAGAAAAAAATAACAGATTTTTTCTCTGTGGAATATCAAAGGCCTTACTTTACCTCTTCCCACAAGTATGCAGAGAAAGATCTGAGAAGCATGAGAAAACATGTAATGTGAAAGTTGTATAAATTCTCTCAACTTAGAAATATTAAAGGAAATACATAAACACAAAAATATACAGAAGGTCAAAGGGATAGCAGTTTTAATTTATATAGTCAGATCCTAATATGTAGGACACGTATCACAGGTATCATTTATTCTTTGGACAGGATTTTGCTACTGCAAGTCCAGGGAACAGCACATTCTTTTCAAACTCTGAAAGTGATGAGACAAAAGTGGCAGAGCATATGCTACTTCTATGAATGTGTGCTGTGTAGAAAGGATGTTACTAACATCTCCCATCTGCACCAGGCACATTCTTAATTCATGTGTTGCAGAGTTTGTTCAGAAATTAGGACAAGCAATGGTTTTTATTTTACTGTTACCTTCACTTCATAATGCAGCATATTAACATAGAATCTAATTTAGATGTGTATTTTCGATTATAGGTTTTAGCCTTAAAAATCTATAACTGCTCCATTTAGTTTTTTTTTTCTTTTTTTACCAAAGAATGAGAATAAATTACCTGGTGCATCCAGGTTGTGCAATAGGCAGCAGTAGTACTTAAATTACCTGCATCCTCTACCATGCCTTCTGGGCTCCTCACACAGCAGAATTTCAAGAGCTCCACATGGGGACATGAAACAACATCCTGCTTGCTGCCCATATACATTGAAAGATACTCTGAGTGTAAATAGCTGTGAGGGGTACTTGGCCTCTGTTGGGCAGTCCTACAGGAGAACTCTCAGTTCCTAGATCCAGCCTGATAGCTGATTTTTATACTGTGATCTGACTCTGACATCTTGTATGTCTCCATGATTATCATGAAAAACATGTCATAAAACTTAGTAGGTAACTAAAATACAAAGCCCTCCATTGTTTAATTAAGCCCAGAGTACTTGTCCATAGCATTTTTTTAGTTAGGTGATTTATGCTGTTAATGAAACAGGCAGAGCTATTTGATGGCTGGGTAGTAAATTCTCAAAGTGATTTTGTGTGCCTGTATTTCTTGTTGTAACGATTCAGACTGTTCATATATACAAGAATATAAAAGTTCTTTGTTTTGCTTCAGATTAAAATATGTAACTGACAATTCTGTTTACTGGCTTGGCTGTTACCAATCCACATTCTGCAGAATTTGTCTAGCTGAAGCTAGAGACTGTAAATATTTTACAATAAAATGATACTCCTATATTTTCTAGGTCACTGCCTTTTTCTGTTCCTGAATCATTAGAAACAAACAGCAGAGTGAAGGAAATTCTTCATGTGAAGATGGAGTACAAAGGAGACCAATTGTTCTCTGCAGCTTGCCATAGCTCCCACACTGCTCCATAGCACTGAAAACTTACACAGAGCTGCTTCCCTTGGGAAATCAAGATCAGATAGAAACACTCATTTAACATGGGGACTTAGACACTTCAAGGAAGTACTAGCTGGATTCCTTTCTTCCATTTAGCCAAACCACTCTAATTAATTCCCCATTAAAAAGGTAGGATTGCTTTCCATCTTTACTCTCCCAGAGTTGTATACTCTCCTTCTTTATGTAAGCCTACATTAATATGAAACAGGGACATCTTCCTGTTGCCTATGTACAACATTCCTGGCTGAATTTTAGGCTGAAAACTCCAACACTGAATAATATTAATAATATCACAGATAACAAATTGTTTTCCACAACCCATCTTCACCAGGTGTAGACACAGTGACAGCTGCATGGTCCTTAATATAAAATTTCACTCACATAAACCACAAAAATTCCCAGCTTTCATTTGCCTTGTTCTGTACCCTTCAAGTCTGACAGTCCTTTACCTTTTTTCTGGTTATGGTAACTCTCTAACATATCTCTCAAGTTTCCCACTCCTTCCTCAAGCACTTCACTTCCTCCTGTAGCAGAGGTGTTTACTTTCACTGCTGCAAAGGAGGAGTGGAATTGAAAGGATAAGTATCCTGTAGCAACCCCAACTCCAGCTGTGGTCTTGGCAGATTGCAGGAGTTTAAATGAGGCCACTCCAGGTCAGGCCACACAAAGCACGTGGAAGGAAAATACTGGCAATTCACTAGGTGACACTTTTATGACCCACTTGACTCTGAAGCCAAAGAAGATGCAATTGCTTTTTTTTTTTTTTTTGCTATGACTGACAAGGTCAAATCATATTTCATCACTGAAAATGCAATAAGACCTCTTTCACAAGCAAAAGTGTGTGTGTCCTAAGAAAAGCCCAACTTCATATTTCTTCTCACCTAAATTGCTGGGATATACTGAGGGAAGACTGAGATGAAGGACTTTTCCAATTCATTCTCAATAACATTTCCCACCATGTGTGTCTAATTTCTGCTGCTAGAAGTGGTTATAGCCCCAGAGTTCCCCCTTCTTATTCAGACCAGTACCTTAAACTACTACTGTATGAATATGTTTTCACCTCAGCATATAGGTATACCTTTTCTTCTGAAGTGCCTGACTCAGGGAAAACCTTTGGTCAATACAATGCAAAAGCTCAAGTAGTCCAACTGCAATTATTCTCTTCCCTTTCCAATTCACGTAGAGATTTTAAATGGCAAATGCAAGCAGCCTCTATCACACTGTCTGCAGTGATTGATTCTTTCTCATTCCTGCATTTCAGGGAGCACGCACTCACATAATAGTGTAGACAGGGTAGGCATGTAATCATGTGTAACCCATACAAAAGAACCCACAGCTACGAGGAGAACATTTTCATGCCCTTCCCCCATTCAGGAATTACTATCATCTTACAAGAGCCCTCCCTAAGGGCTGTATGTAGTCATGGTGACAAGACATCACCACCTGTCTGCCCCTGCAATGGAGGCAATGAGCCAGAATGCAAAGCTTTGTTATGCTGCTGCTGAATGCATATAGCACATTTCTGAATAGCCTGATTCAAACAGAAACCAGAAACCAAAAACATAAAATCTGAAGAAAGTTACAGATTTATTAACAATGGCTTATGAAAATGAATCAATAAAACAAAGTAGCTTGAAAATCTGCATGTGTTAACATGCTTTACACTCTTCAAAATGCAATTTTACTCATAAAATCATAAAATAGAATGCTTTATGACCAAAAGCTGAAAATGCCGACATTACAGAAACAGAATTCAACATATGCTGCAACTACTAACACACATTGCTTTTATTCCAGTGAAAATGCACAGACTATTACATACTGCTTCCCTGCTCTTAACAATGTCCAGCTTGCAGCAATTTGCCAGTTTTGGTACTGATTTCAAACATCAGCTGACCAAAAATCACAGAGAAACTGGCTAAAGTACCAGCACAACACCACTCAGTGAAGGGAAGCAGTAAACGTTATAAATAATGAAACAAGCAGGTGAAATGCATCCCATTAAAGACAGGGATGGCCTAAATGGAATGGGAGCAGAGTATTTCCTCCTTATTCCAGATATCTAGGCTATACCTCAGGTTACACATGCATTAGGCAGCCCTTCACGGCTCTCAGATAGGGCTGCATGCCCCTACCCCAGGCTGAGCTTGCACTAGGCAAGACACAGTGGGAGTATCTCCTTTCTCTTATCTTCCCAGCACACCAGGTTTCCCCAGGAGAGGAATGCAGACTGGTAAGGATTTTCAGTGTCCGCAAGTTCCCTGAAATGGGTGAATTTGAGGGCAAAGACTAAAAAGCAAACTGCAGAATTCTCTGTTCTGCAGTTTAGATTTACCATCAGAGATGGTACATAAGTTTTCCGAGGCTGCACTGTTGAATTGGGCAGGACCTCTATTTTCCTATATGGGCAAGAGCTACTAGACACCTGGATCTCTTATGGATCTATCACAAGGGCTGACTCTTCTCTGGACATGCTTCAGCACTTCAATGTCTTTCTGAGAGAGAGAGGGCCAAAACTGAACACAGGATTCAAGGTGTGGCCAGGGCCCTGTACAGAGTGTCAGCCAGTGCCCTGGTCCTGCTGGCCACAATACTGCTGATACAGGCCAGGATGCCATTAGCCTTCTTGGCCACCTGGGCACAGCTGGCTCACGTTCAGCTGCTGTCAATACACCCCAGGTCCTTTTCTTCCTGAAAAGATTTCCAGTCACTCTGTCCCAAGTCTATGGCACAGCCTGGGGTTGTTCTGCCCCAAGTGAAGGACCTGGCTCTTTGCCTTGCTAGAAGTCATGCAATTGATCTTGGCCCACCAATCCAGCCTGCCCAGATCCCTCTGCAGATCCTGCTCTCAAGTAGAACAACACACCCATTCCACTTGGTGTAACCTGCAAGCTGACTGAAGATGCACTCAATCCCTTTGCCCAGATCATCAAAAAAGACATTAAACACTATTGACCCCAGACCTGAGGCATGGGGAACACCACAGCTGTTCCCCACCAATCTCTGGACCCAGTCATCCAGCCAGTTTTTTTACCCAGAGAAGAGTACACACATCCAGATCAGGAGCAACCAGTTTCTCCCGTAGAATGCTGTGGAAAATAGTGCAAAATGCTTCAGTAAACCCTAGGTAGATGACATCCTCAGCTTCTCTCTCCTCCACTGAGACACCTTGTCACAGGTGTCATAGATTACATCATATGTTCTTCCATCAATCACTACATCATTTGTAAATAGCAAAAATTTTATCTTTCATGTTAGAGCAGAAAAGGCATAGTTTTGATAAAGTCAGGAGAAATTAGGGGTGCTTCAGTGGTCTCAGGTACTAATTGATTAAATTTTGACTAATCCTTAAAACTGCAAAGGCGATATGCTTATGCACTCTGCCCATAGTCACTCTCCTTCCAATATACCCATTTAGCAGGCAGACAGAGGCTTTCTGGCATTAATAAACATAAAACCTTCATGTCCACACCCAATATTCAACAAATGCTAAAGGTCACATGTGCTAAAGTCAAACTGCCATCTTGTGGGTATGTATCATAATACACTTTTATTATTATCACCATACCATTTATAACAGACAAATTAGCATCTTGTGTTCACATATAAACTACCCAAAGGTTTCTGAATAAAAACATGGGAGACACAAATACAACCTACCACCTGGTAAAGAAGACATGCACAACGAATATTGTAGTTCCTGAAGAAGTAATCACAGAGGAATACTACCCAAGACATAGTAGTAATTCTAGTTGAACAGACACTCTAGGCTGGAAATTTAGTCACTTTGAAACAAATAACAATATAGGTATAAATTACAAGTTAACTGCATAATAAATTAGTGCAATTAAAAAAAAAAAACAAAAACAAACCAAACTCTTTTTCAAACACCAGAAGAAAGATCAGTCATGTGGTGCTGAGTAACAACTTCATTACTGCTTTGGCTGCCAGTTAAATTGTACGTGGCATAGAACAAGTGGCAATCTACAAGCAAATTCCAAATGGCATCTGCAATGGTACAAACATCAAAAGTGTTTCCCCTATAAAAAATTTCCTTATTGATATATAAAACTTGCAAAAAAATTATGAGCATCAAAGAAAAAAAAAAACCTTAAATGTGCTTAAATATGGCTCTAAAATGCAAATAGCTTTTTTCTATTCTTTGTGGAATACTGTTACATTAATATACTACAATATTATTAAATTCTATTAGTTTAACTGGTGACTAACTTCAACATGAAATGTTTGGTCCCTGGCAGAAACTCTCAAACTTCTATCACACTTCATGTCCTTTATTTGTTCCTACTCTAATAAAAATCTCTCTCTAGTCATGAATTGTGGAAACTGGTGAAAAATAGAATTCTATCAACCTAGCCTAGTTGTTTTGGCAAATTTCATCTCAAATAATGTAATAAATTTTCTAAGTGAGCAATCTTCTAAATAATAAAGTTATTTACAACTTTCTCTACTTCTATCACCCCAATGAGTTTAAAATTCTACTGTTTTGAGTACATGCACACAAAGATCAGGAATTGAGGAATAAAAAATAAACACAAATGGTACAAGATGATCTATTTACATACATTAATGTCTGTAAAGCAGAAGCAGACAGGAAGATATGAAGTAGAACAGAAGGAAGCAAGGAAACGGAGAGAGCCTTTCACGTGGGAATTATACTCAACCTACCAAGCATTGCAATAAGGTTCCAGGGTAACTATTCATACCCTATATCTGAGTAATAAAAAGATGACAAATATGGAATATAAATATTACAGAAGGAAGGTAAGTCTTGGAGACAAATACTGAGGCTCTTGAATTTGTATTAATATGGATAGTAGCATGAGCACTCTGGTCATTTACAGAATATGAGATAAATAATACAGAAGAGTTAAGACTAATAAAACATTAACAATTTTTCTCAATTCTCATATAGCTTTTTCTTATTTATTCTGAGCAAGAATATTAGGGGTAGAAGAGGTAAATGAAGCTCCAGTCTTCTACTTACCTTGCTATTTACCAAGATGACATAAAAAGCTCTGAAATCCAATAAAATTTTCTTAAAATCTTTTATATTACTGCCATAAATGATAAGAGATTCCCAGAAAGAAAACAAAACCCAACTGCATATAGGACTTCATAGGAAACCAGGCTGCACTTTAACTCACTGGAGGCAATTCACTGATGATGCTGGCTGTGACCAAGAAGAACAGATAAGAACAAAATTTTTCAAAAATCATACCTTTGCGTTTACTCTAGTTTACTATATGTGATCCTGAAATTTTTTACTCTCAATAAGTGACAGTCTAAATCTAAAAATCATTATAAACTATGTACAAACTGCTGCTGTTTGACACTAAAGATCTTTTTCATATGTAATTGTGATGTCACCATTTTACCACTTATCCTCTACTTCTGATTAATGGTCAAATACAAGATTTTGAAGTGAAGATAAAAACTGTTGGCCTGTTTATGCACCACTTTAGCAAACTGAATGGCTGACATCATATGGGCTGACTAACATGAGGTGGTAGAAGAAAGCATCTTTAAATAATCACATTCTAAATTAATTTCATGGCTAAAAAGATGGCTGTGCAATGGCCATGTATGATTATGTGGTCTTGCATGACACTGTTCTCTTTGTGGTGACCTGTGTAAAGGTACCCGACAAATTATTTCAGATTATGGTAACCATGGGATCAATTCTGGTTAAATACCAGTCTTTGATTCTATGGCTTACATTTTTAGTGAAGAGTATCCTTAAAAATTAACTATCATATTCTGGATGAATAAGGGAAATCCAATTAGCAAAAACCAGGATAACAGTAGGTCAATAACTCATAAAAACAATAGTTATTTCATGGCAACTGGCAACAAGGATACTCCAAAATTCTTATTGACTTGCCTAATCCTAGTAAAATCGTTCTAATGTTTTTATAGACCATAACTCTGCAGTACAGCAAGCAGAGTTTGTGCATAAACAAGATGACCTAGTTTTCAACATCTGCAAGTCTTAGCTTGAAGCTTGTTTGTTACTTGAAAAGGCAATTAAAATTTAAACAAGTGTGAAAGAACAAACTCTTATTTTCCTTGAATTTCTGTGAAAAAACCCAGTTATACATTAACTAATATTTAATACAAAGCCACATCAGAGCTCAAAATAACACCAGATAATTAGTATCCACATTTTTTAGAATAAAACAAACCACAGACAGATATAAAACATACGCAAAAATCTACAAAAATAGTAGGAATAAACAATTCAGGATATTAGGCCGGGCAATTCCTTTCAAATCATAAATCATGTACAGAAAGTGTAACTTCACAGGACATTCTTCAAGTAAGAGATAAACTGTGAGTCGATGAACTAAGCAACCTGTGTATTATTGTATGGAATTCATAAAAAATCCAGACACTCATCTTGCAACAGACAAACACTACATAAAATGCGACTTTCAAATACCAGTATTTACAGACACAAACTCATTATTGTTTTCCTCTGATAGCAATTTTTAAAATGGATTTGCTGTTAGTTATTGAATATTATGCTTATTACAAGCAGAAAGGTGATACAAATCAAAATAATTTCTGTTTCAAAAAGCCTGTAAACCAATCACAGGAAAACACAGAAAAAACTGCCAAAGGACCAAAGGGTATTACAGCACCATTTTAAAAGGAATCTGAAGAACCCAAGTAATTTATACTTATTCATGTCCTGAAAAATGTTCTGGCAGACAAAGGTGCAATAACTTAATATATGTTATAAGAAAAAAACTATAAAGAGCAACTTTAGCTCCATTCCTGCCACTGCTCCAAAGGATGGCTTCCTAGTTGAAGCACAAATGCTGAATTAAACAGGACTATATCCAGTTACCAGCTCCTCTACAGGACTTCAGACTTTTGGTTGAGACTGTTACTTATTTTCTTTACTTCCATCTGTGTTCAGAATAAAAATGTATCTACATAAAGAAGTGTTCTAGACATTCCCCATGAAAGTCTATTGTTCTATGTAAGGCATATAAATTATTTTCATGACGAAATGTAGCATTTTACAGACAAGCACTCAGTACTATAAACACAAGATTTCTGTTTCCACAGACTATAGCATTCATAAAAGGAATAACTGATAAAGATGAAGCATGGGAAATATAGTAGTCATAGGACACTAACCTGCTTTTAAAATTAAGTATGTATTGCCATTCTTTGTGAATGTACATTTAAAAGACAAAAATTCAAGAATACAAATGCATTATCTGATTACATAAATATCTGATCTTGGCGCATTAAAAGAATGCAGAAGAATAGGTTGCCATTAGCACAGAAATACTATTTCCTTGTTTTACATTTATGTACTTTCTGCTCCTTACATTTATCATAAATTCAGTCTTCATACTGTTGCAATTTCTTTATTGTTTTAATTACCACCTACTCTTTTTGCTCTTATTAATACAAAGCATTTTCAAAGCATGAAAGACACCAGACATATAAATAGATGCTTTTACTTTGACACTGATCCTGGGCAAAATCATAGAATCAAAAATAAAGACTGCAGTTTAGAAATGGAGATGCTGAAATAACTGAAACAGCTTAAGGAGAGCCAAGTCTCATCAAGCATCACTTTATTCTGAATACTGGTTTATATGATCAAAGTAACAAAAGTAACTGTTGACATCAAATGCCTTGCAGAGTCTTCTAATAGGCTTTTATGACATTCTGAGATACAGGAAAAAAAAACCAGTAATATATAAAATACAGGTATCTAAAGGTAAATGTAAATGAGATGCTTCTAATACAATGGAGTGTTTCCATGCAGATTCTATGTGGCTGGTTCTGACCAACAGTAACACAGACCTATTTGTCATAGCCTGGAGGATGGTCCTGCATCACATTCTAGCATACTCACTCAGGAAGAAAAGAGAAGTTGAAAAAGTCAGTTATAAGACAAAAAGACCCAAATAAAAATATATTCAAGGAACAATTTTAGACCTTAAATAATGACGAATGAAAACTGTGCTTCACATACCAGCTATCCAACTGAATACTGAAGCAATGTGATTATCATCTACCCATTACATACAGAAGATACTCCTTTTTATTCATTCATAACATGGCTTGCAGGCCATTCTCTTCAATACTACAATCTTGTAATCGATGCAGTCTAATGCCCAGTCTCAGAATATCTATGTAAGAGCTACAGCCTTGTAAAATCACTCTATTTACTATGATTTACACAACTTTTACTCTCACAAGGAGAAGTTATTAGAACTACTACTAGAATCCTAAAAGAAAAAATAACAATCAAAACCCCTTCAAGAAATACAAAATAGCAAGAATTAGAAGTTTTTAAAAATCCCATACATAGAACATCTCTTTGGATTCAATGGTATTATAATGCACATGAGATTACATGCTTTTGGAGTTCACATTGCCTGACTCCGGATTTTTTTTCACCAGTAGAACAGCTTTACATATTAACAGATGAAGAATTCTGCCTTAGAGCAACTTATGTTGTATCATTCTACCATCCTCTCCTCAATTCATTTGCTTGTGGTACCATCTGAGGAATGATCACAGGTTAACCTGGTGGCTATTAGACAACAGCCAGTTTCATTTCCAGGACAGCACCTCTGGGCACATGGTCAGGCAAATCAGCTTGCTCCTTGCTGATTCTCCCCAGACAGGGACACAAGTGATTCATCCCTCCTGGCAGATAAGCTGCTGACATTTCCATCTCTATTTACTGGGTTAGCTGACAGATTGCTGACATGATCCCTTTGTTTTCTCCCTATTCTCTTTACATTAAAACCATAAACTCTATGCTACAGATTGGAAACACCACGTGGAGTACACTTTACAGGCAGTTTCATTTTCAGAGTATAAGACTTAAGCACTCATGCTAAAAATACACATTGCAAAACTGAGTTTGACAAAATAGTATCAAGTCATGATTCATATGAATTTCACATACAGATGTTATTTATCAAGGAACACAAAAGGTTTTGCAAAGATTTCAGAAGGTACTGCAAAAACACTTAGGAACACATCTTGATTTAAAAAAAATTAGATTGTACCTCTTTTTTAACTTAAATTAGAAAGTTTTAATTCTATAAGCTAAATAATTTTGAACTTGTGAAAGGAAATGCATCTTTTTACAGCAAACAACTGACTTAAATAATTTCAGGAGTGTAAGAATCTGATCTAAAAGTTTCTCTACCTGTAAAATGATATGTTACAATTTTTGTGCTGCGTTTCAGATCCATAAATTTTAAGCAAGTTAAGTTGGACATTACGCATGTGTAATGACAGAAAAATCTTGATTTTATATAGGATTACACAAATAAATCATCCTAGGAATGGAACTTCAAAACCCCTACAGGACACAGAGAGAGAGGACAGACCTAAGTACTGGCAGAATTTTTAAAAAGACCATTAGTGCTCTAAGAAGCAGAAAAAGCAGTGGACCCATAAACTTCTGACATCACTAGACTAGACATTGCAAGGCACACAAAAACATGGAAAGCTATTTGTTTATTCATTGTTCACTGAAATCTCACTTATTTGGGACAATACATTGGGCTTTTGTTCCAGATAACAAATCATCATGGGTGAAAAACATGCAGCATTTTGCATAGAGGTTTGTCTTGCAAGGATAGTTAAAAACACAAAACATTCTGCAACATCCTACACAAACCAGCCTGTTAACATATACTACTCCTTTAATATCCCTATTTTAATATACTCCAGAAACTGAAAAAATTCCAATGTGCCCACTCCCTCTTCCCTAGTCTGCCATTCCCATTTTTGCAGTTTCTTAGACCTGGTAAATGCTGCTTGCACATAACTAGAAGACTCCCTGTAAAAAAAGAAGCAATTCATGATAGCTCCAAAATTAAACTTAACTTTCCCATATCCTTAAACTCCTTTCTCAATATATTTGTTTCTTGTCAATTTTAATGGGAGAAGGTGAAAAACGGCACTCAGCACGGGATCTGCCAGAACTTTACAGTTCATGACACAGCACCTAATGTGACAGTAGAAGACAGTTGATTTGAAGACTATAATTTTAAAAATGAACTGATGGAAATAGACAAATTTATCTTGTGAAATAAAAATAATTTTTGATTCCTACCACTTTCTGGCTTTGAATTTTATGTAATTTTGAAAACTTAAAAAGAATTCTACAGGTCAATCCTTGCTCTCCCAGGATCATATCTCATACTGAACCTCCCCCTTTTTAAGAAAAACAAGGGTTTTTCTGATTCAAAATGCCTTTCAGTTCATCTTGGGAAGAGAGACTTTAAAACACAAAACCGAATTTGGCAGAAATCTTTTTATATTTTATAAAATAGAGACCTGCAAGTAAATTCAATTTGTGGTCAAAAGAGACATAATGTTTCCTTCAAATGCATGGTAGGATAGCTCAAAGTGCCTGTAAAATGTGCTCACTGATGCAAATGCTTAAAACATTATCTACCGCCAGTAGCAGCACCACTGGCAGTAGATTACAAGTGCAGAAAATTTCTATCTACTACAGCAGAAAACTGACACTTTATATGCACTTATAATCGAGGAGGGAAAGCCTAGCAAAAGAAATAGAAGCATTTTTAATATATATAACAATAAAACCAAGTTTTAGACAAAAAATTAATCTGCTATAAAATCATATCTTACTAAGAGCACATGGATTTAAAACAGGAACTACCTAAAGACAGGTTTAAGTTACCGTGTTCTCAATCTGTAGCATGAACGTCTAAAGAGGTTTTTGTACTGGGTTATCTTTGTACTATTAACTACACTATGCATATTTTATCACCATTTCCCTTTTGACAGAACTAGGTCTCCACAAACACATAGGAATCTGGAAGCAGAGTAGAAGTGTTTTAAAGTAAACATCTGAAATATAAATCTAAAACACTTCAAATGGTTGTACCATTACTGACCTTGTATTACATATGGAGGTTATTTCTTTCTGATATTAGTATTGCAACAAGAACCCAAAATTTTAAGACTCTCTGAAAGCAAATCAAATTCTGTCATGAACCACTTTTTTGCTTTGAACTGCTAATATAGCATGTAGGGAGCATGGCCAAATTCTGACTCTACAGGCTACGGACCCTTGCTATGAGACCAAAGAGTCTTAATATTCATAATCCCACATTTAGTTAATTTAGGTCACATACAATTACATATGTATTTTTAAGAACATTATCAAGAGAAATTGTTGAAGTTAGTGATGTCATATTTCTGGTATCGGGGTTTTCTGCATGTAAGTTTAGGTGCTCCAACACCATCAAGGTCTGTGTCACTGGAGTTTTAACTCCCTTTAGTGACCTTTAAACCAAATAGATTGAAAGATAAGTGCAATAAAAAAATAAAAGAAAGAAAAAACCTCATTCCCTTGTCCATTCAAATTGGTGATGTAAAGGGAGAAATTAAGTAACAACCCAAATAATATCCTTATGAAAATGTACTTTTTTAATTCCTCATGCCCTAAGAGCTTTCAGACAGTTCAGGAAGGACCAGGTCAACTTCCACAATACTAAGCAGAGTTCTGCTGTCAAGGATGTTTTACTCAAAAGATCCTTCTCCATCTAGCTCAAGGCATAGAGAATTTAATTTCATTTAATCCAATGTATGCAATTAGCAGGGTAAAAGGTGAGCTATACTTCTGGAGCCAAGGGTAACCAATAACTAGATTAATATTGTATAAATTGATCCCTTGCTGTTTATAAGTGATTTGAAAAGTACTGTAGTGGCATTTTACACTTTTCTGGCTGGGTGTCATTCTGCTCACTCAGAGTATTTATGCCTATGTAGATACTGCAACCTGTATGTTAATGTCTTAACACCTCAAAATGCTGCACATACAAAAGCCGCTGTTAGTTTAAAGGAAATAAAATTTTCAGAAACAGCTATTTAAAAGAAAGTCCACAAGGAAATGCTTTTAAATTGTGTCATACTAGATATTAGCTTTGTATACTGTTCTCATCTTCAGTGAAATAAGTATTTGCTTATATTATTAAACATCAATTTAAAAAATGCAATGCAGTGAAATTTCTTAAAACACACAGATAGCTACCAAATAAACATGGAAATTGTGACTAAGTCAACTCACAATATGAGAAGAATAAATGAATTAAGTAACTCTTTTAATAAATTGTACACACATACACAAAATAGAAACTCGAGACTGACAAAAAATAACACCAAAAAAACCATTGCTCATTTATAATATCTACTAGATAGTTTTAAGTCTTTCTTGTTATTTGTACAGAAACTGTTGAGGCTCCTGCACCTAAAATTAGACTAACTATATATTTGTGTTCTTGGCTGCACCATCGTCGGCTGCGCAGCCCCTACAGTGCACTCTCGTGTGCTGCTGCGGTAATGCAATCGCTCCGTGCCGCTTGTCTCAACCGTGTGCAGTCTCTTCTAGACAGAGATGCACCATGGGAAAGGAGTGACATAGCAGTTACCAGCATGGCACAGAACTCCTTAGGGATAATTTCTTGCTGCCGAAGGATTCAGCAAGGAAAAGAAAACGAGTATCACACCTGCAAGTATTCTTTTCTGAACTGGCACTGTAGATCAGGACTACTAAATATCTATTTCGCAAATTAAACTGACTGAAGAGAAAGTAGTCAGACAAGCTGCTACTATCACAGTATGGTTCAACAGTAATTATTCATAGAATAATAACAAAACACTTATTTTAACTGGAAAGAACCTACTGTAACTCCTCATGCAATTCCATCTCTTGGCTGTAACAGGAATTGAGATACTCAATTTCTTCATAACAATGTGTGTTTCGTGGCTTTATCAGACCTATGCTTATCCTATCTGTAATGACTGTGACCACATTAGTGCACTTCTGGCCCAAATCTAGCGAGCTGTTGACATGGTGGTGATTGGTGAAAGACTGGACTCAATTCCAACCTTAAGGATTCTATGATTCTAACTGCATCAGTAATCTACTGCCATCACCTCAATCCTGCCATCATCTCAATCCTGCAGATGCTTCCAATTTTATAATCAGCTGTACTTATGCTTTTAAGGCAGCATCAGGAACCTTAAAATAAATTTTAAAACATTTGAATAATGTCCTATCTTTCCTGCTATGCTACAAAATCAACATTTAGAAAGCCTGGGCAAAATTGTTTAGCTGATTTTTGATTATGCAATTGTGATGCTTGTTTGCATATATTATGTTAGTAAAAAACATGTATTGAGGAAAAGAGGAAAGGGATTGATAGGGGATCACCTTAAAAACCAATAAAATAACTGTAATCCATAACAATGTCTAAGAATGGAAAAACTAGCTGCACTCCTTTCCTCAATGTCACTAATGGTTGCTGTGGAAATAACTGTCACTAATCCAAAATTGAAAGCAGGAGTATCTGGAAACTCACAGCTCAGCCTGCAGCATCTCTAGTGTTAAATTTCTAATGCAAAAATTTCTCACCCATAAATCATATTTTCTCAATCCTTTTCTGCCACCCACCCAGCTGCACCTCCACCCACCCTACTTCAAGGCTGTACTGTTTGTGCAAGGTAATGTTCATCGCTGCATATAGTAAAATGATTCTACCTTCTGTTACCCAACAGTTCTTCTTTTTCAATCCATAGCACTAATAGTTAGTCATAGAACTATTATTCATTCTCTGAACTCCTAAAATGAGATATCACTGATAGGTTCACATCCTTAGCAACTGCACATAATACAGAGAATTGTATTTTGCTCAGCCATATCATCACATGTTCCTATTTCTGCTTGCAAACAGTCTTGTTGTTGTTGAAGAACAACAACAGGGTGTCAACAACAGGGTTATTTCATATCAGTTAATATGTACAGCGTGTCTTACCTCCCCAGCAATGTCACTAGTTTGAGTGACTGCAGTATTTCAGCCCAAAAGTAGATTTCTCTACCAGCTAGTAGCTATTAACCCTTGGTTCTACTATAAAAATATACATATAAATATATATGTATGGGTTTGCCTTAAGTAATTCTGCCTCCTTATATGTAGAAGCACGTAAGATATGTTAAATTGTCTAAAATATTTGATCACATAGTGATAATTACTCCTGTAAATATAGATGCTTATTTTAAAATTTTACAGTTAGTATATTTTAATTTAATTATTTAGTGAATATTCTTCCATTTTCCTCCATATGCACAGTAAGAAATACTCCAAATAGAAGAGATAAGACTGTGACATTCTTTAAAGAAAATGTAATTGTTTCAATAGTTATAATGAGATTATATATGTACTAGGAAAGAACGTGCAGGATATGCAGGAACTTTAAAGAATAACATATCTAACTTTACATACATGTTTGCATTAACATACTTTTCGATAATAAAGGAAGATGTTTTGGAAGACTTTCTTCTGTTACAACAAACATGAAGGAAATTCAATGGTCTTCCAACATAGACCCAACCTGGACAGACCTTCTCTCTCTAAATTATATATATAAATTATCTCTTTCATAAGACACTAAAAATGTTCATAAATAAGGAAAGTCATAAGATCAGAGAATTCTACAGCAGCAGGAATACCTAAAACCAGACATCTCTATAAGTAAATTCTCCATTTGATGGGAAAATATGTTTCTGGATGCTTTTTGGCCAGAACTGGCAGTGGATTTCTTTAAATTCTACATTTCTTTTACGTCAACCATGCTTCAAAAGCACCACAAGGAATCCAAAACCTGCAAACTTAATACAACTATTACCTCCTTACACAAGGGTAACTTTTGTTCATGCAGTGCCACAGTAACGTGTTCCATACACAAACCTAGCTGGTATGGTCTGCTTTCCATTTCTGTACATGCAATCATGTAAAAAAACAAAAACAAAACCAAGCCCAACAAAGCTTTAAAAATCATATGTGGAATTATTTATTACAAAATACTACAGTTTGTCCCTCTTTTTGTTGTTCTTTTGCTAGGGCCTCACTTGACTTTCCTAAAGGAAGTCAGAGCCACTGCATCCTACAGTCATACTTTACCTGCGAAACAAAAAGAATGACTTGAGGTTTTAATTAGGGATATGAGAACTACAGGGGCCACTGTTGTTCCTTCAGACTTCAGACAGCCAGAAAAGTTCATTACCCTTTTTCTTAAAGGATGTTATGAACTCAGACAGCACATGGTGGTTTTCTGTAGGCCTAAGTCTTCTGAAGGAAGGCAGAAGGAGGGCAGCAGGTGAGGTAGTGTTCCTTGAGGAGCACAGGGTAAAGGCAGGGGTCTGCAGGGTTACCATTAATGGCAAAATGGGAATGAGATGTGTAGGGAAGTACTTAACACTTGAACTAGAGCATGTCTGTCTATATTTTTTTAAACAAAAAAGTTTCAATTATAGAGAGGACAAATTAACCACTACCACATTACATGCCACCCCTACATCTATGAAAATGATATTCTCAGGTATATATGCAAGTGCAATGCCAAACTCTTCAAAACAGTGCCTCTTCAGTAAATCTCTTAGAAAAAGTGTGGTTTTGGCCTTGAGAAGTGGCGGATATTTTGTAATACCTCCAGCTGAATGTGTCTGTTGAACATAGATATGTGCATATATATCATGCATATATACACAGTTGCATGTATGAATAGTTATCAACCTTCCCATTTCTTCCTCCCAATGAAAATGCTACAAAAGTCTCTCTTGTCAGTTATCTTTACTGAAAATAGAAAAGGATTGTTTTTATTAGCAAATACTTTATTGTTATAATCACAGTTATCCATTTCTTTAGTTAGTTGTTATTGCCAATGGAGATTATTCTCAGTCTTTCCCCAGTGACGCTCTATTTGTCACTATTCTGGGCATTAATCCAAGTCCAAAGATAGGAATGAAAATTATAGGCTCTTCCTACATAGCTTTCCTTTTTAGCAACTTCATGCAGGCTACACATTAGCAACTTCTAACTTCTCTCAGATTTCTTCCTACATAAGTCATTCTCCAAATGGATCAAAAGTGGAAAAAATTCAGCTCAATGCTCAAAGGGATATTATCCTTTAACTTCTTACTGAAAATATTTATTGTTCCTTTTTCCTCCCCCCCCAATTCAAATAAAGGTAGTAAATTTGGGGAGTAGATTTAGTAGATTTGGGGAGTAGGTTTGGGGGGAGGGGGGTTTGTTGTTTACTTAAAGGATTTTTATAGCATATACAACCTTAATATCTGGGACAAAACATTGATGGATTTTTCTTCACAGTAGTTGTATAAAATGGAAAATATTATTGTCCTCATTTTAGCAGTAGGGAACTCATGCATAGATAGTGAACTGTATATGCAGTTCATCATAAGCGAAAAATATGCTGAAATCAGGAATACCTTTCTGAAAATACAATCCTTTTCATTCCTAATTATTGTCAGTGTTTTGGGAAATATTGCTATATATTTTCACTGTTGTTTTGTGATGTTAATTAAATGGAGTGGGGAATGCAACTCTTTTATTTTATCTAATTCATTACATTATATGAATGTATAGAAGTTATAGGTCATGATTTATTCCGCTAAATGTTAGCAAACAAACAAGTTGGAAAAGCTAATAATAATATGTATTCAGTAACCAATAAAAAACCAGATAACCAAATTACTTCACTCCTAGCCTGAATTAATTGACAGCAAGTCTATTTTGAAGCAGGAGACAGAACTAAGGTGTCACTGTAACCATCTGTCACATATGCTTTGACAAAGAGGAGAGATTTGTAAGGTACATCCACATCCCACTGCTAATGGAAAATCTCTGTATGTTATATGGAGCCCCTACATACCAGTAGGAGTATGGTGGACCAGACACTGCTCTCTGTATGTTTAACAAATCTCTTGGTTTATATCAAGTTGATACTTAAAAGGAGATCTACGGTTTTACTGAACTTCAATGGAAATTGTATTTGCATATAGTTCTTCAAACTCTAAAATAAAATCAACAGGTCTTGCCAGATACCTCCTGGCTGCATTTCACAATGTAATGTTTTCATTTAGGATTAAAATTAGCAATCAGATATGATTACGAAGTGAATAGTGATTGGGAAAGACTTAATCACCAAACTAAGATAAAACATTAGGATTGGCAAATCAGAAAATGCTTCTAAAAGAAAAAATAGAAGATGTTGCAAATGCAGTCAAAAGAAAAGCTAAATGGCAGGGAAGTCATTAGCAAAATAATAATTGATAAGCCTGATTATCTCCTACTTATTTTTGCTCAAGCATTTAAAAATGATCCCTTTCCACAGTCCTTTCTAGTTTTCTCCCTCTTTTTTCCTTCCTCTGGCTAGTTCTTTTGGCAGAACAACTACCTGCTCTTCTACTCCTTCTCAAAAGAAATCAATCTTTCAGTTCCTAATGGATTCTAAACCTGCATTACTGCAGACCAAACTACAGGGCACATACAAACAAGTGTGTCACATCTACAAACAAAAACAAAAACACACAAAAGCATAACAAAGTAATTCATTACATCCTAAAGGTTTATGGAATTGGTTAGCTCTTCTGCTATATTCATACAACACCATAGAGAATTTTAGGTGTTTAACCACTGCCTGCTCCTTACCCAAGATTTCATCATTAATATCTCTATAAATCATATTTTTCAATAATAAACAAGCGAAAACTTATGGAGATTTCATAGTTTCCAAAAGGACAGCAAAAATGCTCTGCCCCTTGGTACATAATAAACTAGTATCAGTTTACTACTTGTAACATTTTATGCCATAAATAAGTTAAATGTACTTACATAACATCATTCAAACACCAACTTCCAGATTTGCAATATCTTATCTCACCAATCTGCATAGAAAGAGAGAGAAAAATTAGTTTGAAAGTGATTTCAAGACTCAACTGGACAGGCAAGCCAGGAGTGCCTGCTTACAAAGATGGGCCTGAACAATTCAATAAAAGACAGGAGTTTGACTAATCTCGGACACAACCATCTTAATTACTCGACATAGGTTTTGTTATGTTTTTATAACACGACACTCTGTCAGTTCATTTGACCTTTATTTCCCACCCCTGATGAATCTTTCCAAGCATGGCACGACGCCCACAATGGATCCAGCGGCTGCTCCGAGCGCTCCTCCGCAGCTCTGGCGGGCAGCGGCGCCCCCTGGTGTCCGCGCGGGCAGCGGTAGCGGCAGCGCGGGGCTGCGGCAACGCGGCGGCACCCGCGCTCCTCACCCCGGCTGCGGGAGCGCCGGCCGAGCGGCTCACAGTGAACCCTGCGGACTGAACCCGAACCAGAACCGGCTGCACCCGCGCTCCTCACCCGGCTGCGGGAGCGCCGGCCGAGCGGCTCACAGTGAACCCTGCGGACTGAACCCGAACCAGAACCGGCTGCACCCGCGCTCCTCACCCCGGCTGCGGGAGCGCCGGCCGAGCGGCTCACAGTGAACCCTGCGGGCTGCGCCTGAGCCAGAGCCACTCCGCTCTGCAAAGAGCAGCCAAAGAACTCCAGCAGATAATCCATCTTGTCTATTAGGGGTAAAAGGGATTTGCGTGTCCAAAGAGGAGGAAAGGGGTCTGCTCATACTCGATAGTATATTGTGTTCTAAACTAGAAGGCAAATGTTGAGTAAATTGAGTAAAGTTTTTCAAATAAATCAGGAGCTTACCATATTAAGGACAGCATTTTTATGCTACTACAAATAATCAGTTGACCATCCGCTTCAGAAAACACAGAAAAGATATTCCCTAAAAAGGAAGAGAATCATGCCATTGACTAGGATTTGTTCTAAAGACATTGAAGGATTAAAGAGCAAAAAACACAGCTGAAACAACAGACGCTAGTAACAGAAATTAATACTGTAACACCTCTTTTAATCCTTTGAAAATAAAAGCACAGAAGCAGTAATCAAAGAAACTTGGTTTACTTCTGTATAGGATCTGTTAAGGCACTAGAAAAATTCTATAGTAAAAGCTTTAGGATTGCTTTATGTTAACAGTAATCAGTAACAAACACCAAGAAGAATACCAGCACTTGCAATATTAGCATCTTCTGCTACAGCTCAGAAACAGAAGTGAATTAATTAAGCTAACAAATGGGCAACACAGTGCCATTACACTCAGTATAAATCAATACCATGCGTGAGGCAAAGAAACCAAGAAGACTTCATGATAGCACCTCTAAATATAACGTAAATATAAATATAAGCCTGCCAAACATAAGCCTCTGTGGCCTTACTTTTTGTTCTGTGAACACTGAATGCCTTCAGGCAAGCTGATGGCTAGTAAGTTACCAGTCACTTGTGCTGTACTTTCTTGCCTCTAGTTATCCTACTTCTCTTAAGATCCTTTCATCTAAAATCTATTACAGCACTACTTCAAGCAAATCCCAATTTTTGTAACATCCTCCTCACTCAAATTCTAGCTCATACCCAGTAAACAATCAAGGAGACACAACTGACTCCTCTATTCAACTTCATTTTTCTCCCTCAACAGGGATAGCCCAGCAGGTAAAAATGTGGTAGCCCTCTAACCCTGGACACTTAGTTACACACAAGCACAGTTAGCTGCTAACCCATATGGTGTACAGCACTCATCTTCGAGTAATTGGAACAGTAACCAATCATTTATTCTCGTAATTACTTTCTCAGTTATAGTAAAGAAACAGCAGTAGACCTTCTGTGATTCAAAAGGACACAAGAACAAAAATTTCCAAGCTTCTAGAAAGATGAAAGAAACTTCTAGGAATTCAATTAACCAGTTCTTTTTTGGACTCATACACTTTAGCTGAAGAGTTCCAGGGTGTAACACAGCAAGGCAGTTCCCAGTACAGAGTCATGAGTTCTTAGGATAGCTCTCCAACAGCAGTGTGCCTGCTCTCTAGGTTTCATTGTGACTATTTTGAACTAGAAGAATCTGAGTTTTGATTTTCCCAGTTACAGATCTCATGAGCTAATGAGTAAGAGAGACAAACAATGAGTTTACATTTCCAATTTGCCATAAGAAAAATTCATATGTAAAGCTTCAATTTCTCCTACTTGGTTCTACATATGACTTAAATTAAATAAACTCTACATTTTTTGTCACAACCAACTAGTAAGGCATAGCCAGTTGCAGTTTAAGATTTTTTTTTCCCTTCACATGCTTCCTTTGACCATAACAGTGCAGGACAAGAGGCAGAAAATGTTATTATGTGAAACTAAAGCCCCTAGATGCACAATGAGAGCTATAGACACAAGGTTACCAACACTGCCTACAGAAGATTTATCAATGATAAGTTTAAAGACTCTGTTTCTCCAGAATGGATTATGGTACTTTGAACTTGCAGGACAGAAAAAGCTGTAGTGACAACTTCCAGGTCAGTTATTCAGCTTTTTTCCCTTCACAAATACTTCACAAATACTACAGGTTTTTATGAAGGCCAGCTTAAAAGTTTTAGAATATAAACAAACATTTTCTTCAAACCATAATTCTAATTCTTTTGAGCAGTTTATTCAAAGCTCTACACACCCTTATGGAAACCAGGTGCTTGATATTTATTAAGTTCATCAGCTAAGCAACACAGGCAGACTGCCCACAGCTGTCATATTAGGAGGTTGCACTCCCCTGTAGTCCTGATTGTCCTTGCAGGGGGCACAATATACCTGGACAATTTCCACTCATTGCTCACATGCATCACCAAAGCTCATTTTTCAACAAAATATATTTTTTTAAATTCCATAATCTCTTCCTGGCAGACTGTTATGTATCTCACAGCTAAATTAATTTGCTGTTGAAAACATAGTCCTTTTTAAATATGTTTGCCTCAAAGACACTACTAAATAGTGAAAGGTTACTGACCTTTTTACAAAAGACTAAAGAATCTGATATTAAAATGTCATGTGATTATAACACTAATTCCTTTTAAAAAATGCTCATTTTTTTCTGTTTTATTCCTTCATTTAGAGATAAAAGGAAATGTAGTCTTCTCTATACGTCAATTTGTATCACATGACTTATTTTTCTAGGCCTTCTTTGTGTCTAATCTCATATCTTTAAACTTGCATGATTTCAGATGATTGAGACATTCTTGGAGTACACAACGAGCTTATAGTATTGACTCTTCTTTGGTTTTTTTTAATGCCTTGTTTAATATGTTTAATGCTTGTGAAAGATGTCAATGGTTTCATTGGCTTTTAGAAATCTAGTTCTTAAGCAGTAACACTGGCAAAGCAGAAGTTGCAATAGTGTAGGCTTCTCCACAAAGCTCTGCCAACATGGTTCAGTACCATCTCATCTATTATTTATTACAGTTTGTACACCTTGCCTGGTGAGGATGTCAGGCATGTTTGTACATGGTTTTCTGGATCATTCTTGGAGTTCTCTCAGGCAGCCATATTCATGTCATATGTGCCATTTTCCAAAACCACTAGTACCATTGACATTAAACAAAAACTTAGCACTGCCTTCTCCAGCCAGAAATTAATTTATTATTCCAACATCTGATCATCCCAAATCATTATTGCTTATATTTCCCAATCACTCTATTGATAATACAATTTAAGGCACATTCTTTGTTTACTCCTCCTTGTGGAAAGTGTTTTGCCATGGAAAATTTCCCAAGATACTCTCCAGTAAACAAAAAAAAAAAAACCCTCTTCACTTTGTTCTGGTTTTATTGTGATTGCTCTTCCCATCCAGCCTTAAATTTCTGTGGAACTTCAGGATTCTCTTGCAGAATTTCTGCTCATAAATACTAAAGGTACTAATAAAGATTCTTTTTTGGCGATTGTTGTTCTAACCCATTTTGGCGTCCTTAGTATGTTTCAGCATTTCACAAAAATGTATGGTTCTTTTTGTTTCCTTTTCTAGACACAAATTCCTTTGTGCCAATTATTTATTTTTTTTTTTAAGATGCCATCTGTTTGTTTGGCTTTTTTCTAATTGTCTCCTGTGAGTGCCACATTCAGGCACCAGCCCCCTTACGTACTAAGAGGTGAATAGTGGAAGCCTGACTTAATTTGTCAAAAAAAAAAAAAACAAACTGAAGGATATATATATGATTAATTATAAGGTTATACATGAGAAAGTATTTGCACAAAACAGGAATTATTTTTTAAGGCAACTAATGCACATTCCAAACAAGAATTAAAACAAAATCACATTATTCAGGGCACTATTGTAGAGCATGTGGATGTTAGATACAGAGGCCATGTGAGGAAATTGCTACAGTAGTAAATATAGAGAGTCTGGTAGAAGACTATCTTGAAAACCCACTATGTGGTTTATTACACTCTGCTTTAAAACAGCTTAATTCTCTGGTTTTACACAGAGTTCTTTGTATAGTTCAAGAAAGAAAATAAGATTGCTACAAACCACGGGAATTGCATCTTAGGCCTCTCAAAGTTTCTTTGCTGAGTCATGTCATCTGACTAGTCACACAAGAATACATGTCAGCTCGAAGTTTATCATGGAAATGATTAGAGACTTTTTTGAAGGAGCTGAAGCTAATGTGCTTAAGCTATTGAACAAAAATGTCATATATGCTCTTTATGTGCACTTTGTTCTCCATATTAAATCATATGCATCATAGATCTTTAAGGACAAAATTACTGATGCACAGCACATGTGCTCCTTTAACCACCACAGTTTATCCCAGCAAAGTATCATCAAATATAGGAGTCCTTAAGACTATAGAAAGGAAATTAGCACGCTCCATTTTCTCTGCTATTTAGTTGTCATCTCTCAGGCATTTTTTCCCCATAATGATTTAATCTTTTGTGGGTTCACATTCTTATTATGCCCTCCAGTAATTGGAGTAAGTTCCCAAAATTCGGTGGAATTTTTTACTCTTGTAAGCCCTACATTTTTTGTCCACCAATACATCATGAAATTAATCACTGCTTCCACTTTTCTATCAATGCCTACTACTTCCTATGGGTTTTGGTTTAAGATGTATGTTTCCTTGTGTGGCTTGTTCCACATTTCCAAAGCATGTTTCTGCTGGATGCTGCTTGGTCTCAGCAACTAGCTGAGATATCTAGCGATTAAACTTTCAGCACGGTCTTTTTGAATCTTTTAATTAGCCTGGTCTCTTCCCATACTTTCACTAGAACCTCAGTATGTTCTTCATCGGATTGATCACTCTACAGCAATTACCCTCCCTGAGGTGAATAGAGAGGCCTTGCCAACAACACCGATATTAAAAAGCAATCACAAATTAGCAGCTAAGACATTGGACCTGTTTTTTGTTACACATCCCACCGAGAAAGCTTTCCTGGTGCCTTCGGGGTAAACAGGGATTGGGTGAACTCGAAGTTTTACAAACCCGAGGCAGAGAAGCGCTTACTTTGTGATATGTTTCCAGCGAAGGGGCGGCGCGGAGGAGGGGCCGCGCCTCGCAGCCCCCGCCCGTCCGTGCGAGCCCCGGGCGCTGCTCCCGCACCTGCCCGCGGTCCAACAGGTCCGTGCAGCCGCGGGTCGGGCCGGACGGGCCCAGGCCGCCTTTCCCACACGGCGGAGGCGCCGCGGGACCGCTCCGAGCCCGCCTGAGGGGAGCCCGTGCCGGCGCCGCGAGCGCCGCGAGGGACGCGGGGCCCCCGCCCCGGGCCCGCCGGCCATGGAGCCGCCGCCGGCCGCCGCTCGCCAGGTACCGGGCGGACACCGGGGGCAGGCGAGGTGTGGGACTGCGCGGCGCAGCGAGCCCGCCGGGCTCGGCTCTGCGCTCCGCCGCCCGGGGGGGGGCGGGCATGGCCGTGAGGGGCGGCCGGTTGCGGCGGCTCGGGGCGGCTGGCCGCTGGAACATCCCTACTCCGCGGGGCGGCAGCGATGGCCTTTGCGTCTCTGTTCAGTTGCCCCCGAATTCGTAGGGGGAAGAAAGAGTCATAGGTACCGCGCAGCGGGAGAAATGCGGTCTCGGGGGCTTCACCTTCGTGAGACAGGGGAAGGAAGGGCGGCTGCTCGCACGCTGAAATTCGGTGTCGCGTGAGGACCAGAGCGTGAGCGCCCGTCTCCTCCGGCCGTGCCCCGTCCCGTCTCCTCCGGCCGTGCCCCGTCCCGTCTCCTCCGGCCGTGCCGCTGCTGTCGCTGCCTTAGGGTGGCTTGGCTGGCCCGTGGCTCGCACCTGGAGCCGACCCTGCGGCGGGCAGACGCCTCCCGTTCCCGTCCCGCAGCCTCCCGCCTTGTACCGCGCTCTGGCCGGGCTCCCTTTCTGCGGGCCAGGGGCACCCTCGGGAGCGCTGCTCTTCACACAGTTTCACCTGTGCCACAATTTTTTGTTGCCCTTTCTTTTTGCCCATTTAAATATGTCCCTTCCAGCCGGGGAAAGGGACCAGGGCTTGGCAATGCACATTGTGTCAATTTCTTGTAATAACTGAAGAGAGGGAACCGGACTGTTCTATTCAGAGCAATTTCACCTGTATTGTGCTGTCAGCAGAGAGCATTAAAATTTCAAGAGAGAATGACAGTGATGCTTCTGTTGCTGAAATCAGTAGTGAAATAAAAAAAATGTACCACAAATCTAGATAAGAAACAACTGTGGGAGAATGTTACTTACGAAACTATGTGGTATGAAGAAGATAGCAAATAGTGGTTAGTTTGTTTGTGATAACACAAAAGGCTTGAAGACATCAAGTGAAAATACTGAATGGTAGGTTCAGAACAAATTAAAATACCTTTCTCTTCCTAGGATGCATTTTAAAACGTGGCATTCACTGATACATGATATTGTAGACTCTAAAACTTATAGACAGTTTCAAAGAAGGGAAATATTAAGCAGCAGTCCATTAAGAAGTGAGATGCACCAAGAACACAACCACTTTGGGAAGTCCAAAATTCTGGCCCACAGAAACTTTCTGGGACTAGCTGGTTTTATAGTCATTAACTATTCATAATTAACTAAACCATTAAATGGCACAGAAATATTTTAAATACTGGATAAAACCTTGGATTAGAGTGTGTTAAGATGCTGGCATACTTTACTAGTAAGTCTTGAAATTAATTTCATTTTCCTGATTCAGGAACTTTTTTTACTGACCAATTGTATTAGCCAAAATATTTTCAAAAAGACTTGAATTACATTTCTGCCTTTGAAACTTGACTAAGAATGCCTTTGTTTAGAAGCCTACCTCTGAGTTTATATATATTTCTGTCCTTCCACTTATTATTTTTCAGAGAATTACAGAAGATTATGGGTCAGACTTATACAGGAATTAGCTGCTTAATACTCCTTTGATCTCTCACTGAAAAAAAGGGGATTTATTTATCAAAATACTTCTACAAATATGAGTCTATGACAATTTTAAAAAATCTTTAATAGACTGTGCTAAATCCTTGTTCTCACCTATTTTTCTCATGCATAGTGTTTCCCTTGTCTTTCTGAAATAGGTAGAAACAGATGACCAAATAGCCCTCCTTAGTAAGCCCAGGAATAAAGGAGGAAACAGTGATCTTGCATCAGCTGGCTTTAACATCATTAATTCAATCATAGGATCAGGCATTATAGGTAAGTCTACTTTTCTTCACTATCCTGTATTCAGCCTTGTTTAGTCATGCATGACTATCCAGCTTGGAGAATAACACTGACTCCTTACTTTCTGCTGCTGTTTTTTAAAGATTTTTCATTGTATTTGTTTGCTTACTTTGCAGAAATGCAGAGGTGTCAGTTGAGGCCACACCTCAGTGATAAATACCTCAGAATCTCTTGGCCTTTATGATCAGGGAGGTTGGGCAGGTGCTGACTTAACTTCATACTTAATCAACACTTTGTCAACTGAAAATTGTCTTTTTGCAGTTTAAGCATGCTGGTCCAATTTGGGAGATTACTAGCATTTTTCAAAATCTGAGTTTTTCTTTATTTTAATTCTCACAAATAAATACTTGGAAAGAGTCTTCTAGAATCTCTCCTTTTCTGCTTTGCAGGATTGCCGTATTCGATGAAGGAAGCAGGTTTTCCTGTAGGAGTACTGCTTTTGTTTGTGGTTGCCTGTATCACAGGTACTCTAAAGGCAGATTCTATTGTAAAGATGAAATTACTCCTGCAATATTTTAGCTGATCTTGAGTTTAATTATACCTTAAACAAGTATATCTATAAAAATAAAATAGAATAATTTTTTCCTTGCCTCACTAATCCCTTGAGCAGATTAGTAAAAGTAGAGAATTACACTGTACAACATATGAAGCTGCTTTTTGACTGCATTTATTTTCGCAAACCTTTGGTTTCCTGGTCGAGGTAGCATTTGAAAGAATGTTCTTATTTGTACCCCCGTAATCACCTGTTTGAGTCCATGTTTTTATCATAATTAAGAGACTGAATCTTGAGTGGGTTGTATGTGACTTTTTAAAAAACCACAGAATGAAATCCTTTGATTATACTGTGATTTTAAGTGTTTTTCTTCCAATGTGAGCCTATAGCTCCTGGGTTGAAAGATTTTGTGAGGTTTCTCCTCCCTGCTTTTCCTAGTGCCACTGCTTTTCTACTTACAGACTTTTTTTTTTTCTTTTTTTTTTTTTTAGGAGTGAAAGAAGGTGAAAAGTAATCAACCACAAGTTGGCTTATATTGTCTTTAACAGTAATTTTATATTTTTTTATATACAGATTATTCCATTATATTACTGATCAAAGGAGGAAATCTGTCCAGTACAAAAACCTATCAAGAGCTGGTCAAAAAAACATATGGTCTTGTAGGTTATCTAATCCTTTCAACTCTCCAGTTTTTATATCCATTTGTTGGTAAGATCACATAAAATAGAAATGTTTAACTTTTATAAGTAACAAGCTTTTCCACATTACTTCATTGTTTTGCTGATTAAATATTAAGAACTATATAAAGAATGTACTATATATGCTTCTTTGCTATTAAAAAAATAAATTTATGTTGTGGGTTCTGAAAAATTACTGAGGAGTAATTAAATGAATTAAAGGATCAGAATAATAGAAATGAACAGAAATGTAATAGCAGAGAAATTCATGATCACAAAGATGGAAATTAATGACAAAAGTAGCTAGAAAAATAGCAAAGGAGATTCTGTTCTAGGTTGAGTAGTAGAGCACAAAGTTGATGTGTTGATACAAAAGGAAAATACAAATTTAGGAGTGTACTGAATTAGTATTTTTTCAGAGGTGCAATGTACTGTAATTGGGGAAGCCACTGTTTGGGTCTTGCTAGAATATTATGTGCTGTCATTGCTCTTCAAAACCATTAGTTCAGCCTCATATGCAACTGGGTACTAGGAAATTGGGCAGTCAAGACCCCTTCAAAGGAGAAATAGTAAATGAACAAACAGGTATAATTTGGGCAGGAATCTTTTAGACCAGAAGTTTGAAATGAAGTTATAATCTGAATCTGTCCCCTGCACTTGCAACATACTTAAATCAGTTTTCACATATGGGGCTGCAAGATGTCATGATTGAGATATCAAGAATCTGGACTCAGTGATCACAGAGTCACAGATCAAAATTCCTGTTTTGGGTCTGGCTGCAGGTATCTGAGATTTTTGAGGGTGTCAGGTTACTGTTACTGCAGGCAGCAGTGTTACCCTTTTTATTATACTCCTTTGTAAATCAACTACTCCATCGATAATACAAAAAAAGAATTGCAAACGTCTCAGTCCTTACCATAGACCTATGGCTATGATCTTTTAAGTGTTTGAATAAATTTATATAAGTAGTGTTAACGACTTCAAATTTCACAATACTGAATGTTTATGTATAGTTAAGGTCAGTACCTAATTATATGCTAAATGCTGAAGACCACAAGAGTGTGTAAATATATTTTGTGTGTTCATATACATTAACATATAACTATACACTAACATGCAGACATTTACATTTAGTGTGCACAAATGTACTCATTTTTAGGGTAGCATTAGATAAGAATGAAATATGAGTGCCAAGGCCACAGCACTTATTAGTGAGAGGGAGGAATTGAAGCCCATATCTAATAACATAGTCTATTTTTTTCCTTCTTTTTTCTGGTTTAAAGAGTTAAAGTCCTTTGCATTTTGTTGCAGAACTGATTATTAGATGAGCACAGGAAATTTACTAACTAGAAGCAAGCATTTGAAAATAAACTGACAAAGAATTGCTATTTGAAACAAACAGTTTTAGTAAGCCTTTTTTATCCTCTTCTGAAGTAAGCTTATATGGGCACTCAGCACAATAGCTTTGCATATAAGGCTGCATTATTGCTTAGGTTGTGCCTGTTAAAAAAAAATGCATTAAATAATTATTTTTTTAAACCTGAAACTTACAAGTGGTTGCTGCTAGCCAGAATTCATATTAAAGGGTTAATGGCATATAATCCTGAAATCTACAAAATGTGTGAATTCATTGTTAATCAAATATTTTGGATATAACTTCTACTAACGAAAGATTTATTTTCTTTAAGCTATGATCAGTTACAATATAATAACAGGAGACACTATAACTAAAGTTTTTCAGAGAATTCCTGGAGGTAAGATGCATTTAAAAATTTTAAGAATGGGGGATTATGTATTGTATAGAAGCATAGCATAAGTATTTTGGAATTACCCCTAATTTAGCTTCTAAATTGCTCTTAAGTTTAGTTCAAATTAAGAACTTGAAGCATATGTTTATGAGTGGGGTTTTTTGAGTTTGTTTTTTTCTCTTTAATAAGCCTTTCCCAAATAAAAACTATGAATCCTAGTCCTTGGCTATCAGTGGACTCAATGTCAGTGAAGAGACCAGATGCGTCAGTGAAATACTAAGCAGGTAGAAATGAGTCTTCCACAGTTGTGTATTTCCAAGATTCTTGGGTTTTGTAATTTTTAAAAAATATATTTCCTATAATAATAATTTAAATAGTGGAACTGTACTTAATCTAGTGAACAATTATGATATAACAAATTTAATGCTTCTTGACTCATGCCCCCTTATTTCCCTTCCTGTGCTCTAAGTTTTCAAAGCAGCATCAGTAGGGTAATTTGTATATGTGTTTGATATCTACTTTAGTGCAAAACAGTCTTTGTTTTTTACATAATATTCTTTACTGGGAAATTAAACTGAGAGAAAACATGTCTGTAACGAAGTGGAAATGTGTATTTGTATGAGCTGTTTCATTTCCACAGGAGAACTGTAATTTTCACCATGTGAAACCTGAAAGGAGTGGATATAGTTTTAATTGTCACACTGTTGTTCTTTGAAGATCTGATCAAATTGATAGTGACAGTGAATATCTAATAATTTATATATAATATTACTTCTGTAATAGGGGCATGGCAAATCTTATTACCTGTCTGGTAGAATACCTGCCTGGAAAGAGGTGGGAAAGCATTATAATCTCCTGAAGAAAAGAGGGAACAGAACACTGAGTTTTCCATATCAATTGCCAGTCACTTTCCAACCATAATTATTCATCAAGTATTCATTCAGGCCAGTGATTTATGATGGCCTCACTGGAACTTGGAGGTACTTTGTCATTGGCCTGAAAAAACCCTCCAGTTATGCAAACAAATCCCATTGAATATTATAACTGCGTTGTTACCTTCACATGGTAATCTGCTTTGCAAGTGGAAGCCAGCTGATGGCAAGAAAAGAAGTGCTCAAAAGAAACCTCAAAATTAACTTCTTTTAGGCCATTTCTTACTGAACAGTGCTATCCTAAACAGCACAGTAATTGATGTCAACTCAGAGTATGAAAAAGTTCTCAAGACTAAATGGCAGAAAGAAGTAGTAAATTTTTTTACTTGCAGTCTCCCAGCATTGACCCAGACATGATGAAAGAGCTTAATACAAATCTTTATGTAGGAATCCAGACTTTGCAATTTTGATTTAATATATCCCATATGTTATGCATTTGGTTTGAATTTTCAGAATTCTTGTGTTTATGCCCATGCTGTGCATGGCTTTCTTGGTGCAGTTAATGCCTAGTTTTCAGTGTTACTTAGGCTGAGTAAAGGGAATAAAAGCTTGATCTCCAACAGTTTGTTACTTCTGACCTTTCAAATGTAGCTAATCTTTTCCTCAAGTTAGTCTCTTAAAGAAATAAATTATTTTCTTTTTTGCTTTAGTTGGGCTGGATAACGTGCTTACCGACCGCCACGTCATAATTCTTGTTACCACCATCATCTTTACCTTACCTATATCTTTATATCGAGACATAGCAAAATTGGGAAAGGTAAATCATAACAGCAGTTGATTTTTGGTTTATTGTTATGTATGCCATTGAAAATAAGTGCCAGTCATAACTTTGTATAAATAATTAACAAACGCATTATGCTGCTCAAAGGACAACCTTTCAACAGCTTATTGACTGAAGTCATGCTTTTACCTTTACAGGTATCTCTTCTTTCTCTGATTCTAACCATTGTCATCTTGATTATTGTGATGGTGAGAACAGTAACCTTCAGTCCACAAGTGTGAGTATTCTTACACTTGCCACAAAGTGAACTTCTGTTCATATATAATCTGTTACTTCACTATTGCATTTACCTGCATAGATGTGGAACATGCTTGCTTTGGAACAGACAGATAGATGAAAAATCTCTATCAACAGTAATACAAAATGAACAGCTAAATATACTTCATCCTTTTAAATTTTTTTTTCTATTGGGTATAAGTAAATTTAGAGAAAGTCTCAAAACCCCTAGAGATAAATGAGAAATTATGAATGACTAATAGCAGTAGGGTCCTGAAACAGCATGTGAGACTGTCATTTGATATTTTTAAATTTTTTTTCCATGATTGTCAGACTACCTATATTTACAAACATTAAAATAGATACTATCTTAGGAATATTTCTTTTTCTGGTAAACATAACAAATTTATAATAAAAATCAAATACAAACACTGAGAATTTTTAAAAACAACACAATAATAAAATCATTTTGTAATTTGAGAAAACAACTATATAATATGAAAAACTCTTACAGCACTCATACTCTGAAAGTAGTATTTAACATTGGGTATTGGAGTGTTCTAGACAATTTAGTACACATGTGTTGTGACAATATTTTTATGATTATATTGCAAGTGTTCTGAATCTATTATTTTTCCTTAATGGCTTAGAAGGGCTGTCTTTTTTCTCATCCTTTAAATGTATAGATACATTAATAAAGAGGACAAATTCTATTTCTGAATGTGCTTTTTTATTTATAGGAACAGGTTTATATGGTACTTCTTGTGCCCTTATTCCCTAAGTAGATTCTTCCATCAGGATTGTTTCATCAGTGCTAGGCAGAATTGTTCATTTGTATTACTGTTGTGATACATGGGTTAATTGCAGGGTATTCAGGTTTAATGGTAAGAAGATGCTTAGAATAGCAGTTTCTTAAGTTGTACCAGATGATGTTGTCTGTCATCCACAAAATCTGTCTCTCAGAACAGTGTGGAACTTCCCTCCCCACCATATTTCTGGAGCAGCATGTTTTTCACAGTGTGTCAAAGGGGTATTTAAAAGGTTAATCTCAAAATTCCCTGTTAAAAAAGGAAGAAGCTATATATAATAGTTACTGAAAACTTTGTTACTATGGTAACATTTCTTCTCCACAGTTGTCATGCACTGAAAAATATGGAATGCATGGTTTTAGTTTTTCTTACAGTATATGCTGCTTGGTTTTGAATGAGTCTTGGAATTTTACTTCTTAATTCTTTAGCGACTTCCATTTCTGCCTTTATACTTCTTGTTTTCAGAAATGCATCTAGCAAGTTGGTTGATAAACAGTTGGTAATTGTTTTCCTCACTATTCTGTTAATGTCTATTTATATTACCTTTGCTATTTTTCTTTTACAGTTAGACATATGCTTTAATTTTTAAAATTCTCTTTTGTTGTATAATGGTATGACTTTTTTTTTTTTTTGCAATGAAAATAAAGAATACTGTTATATTTAATATGGGTCTCATCATATTACAAGTGAAACAAATGAATTAACTCATTTACCATGAATCCCTATTAAAATAAAATGCAATAGAAGTCAGAGTTCCTGAAGAGGCTAGAGGCTTTTAAAAAGCATTATTATGAAAGCATCTGTCATATAGGAAATGAATTTGTACAGTCCTGGATAAGGGCTTGGTGGGGACAAGAATATTTAATCCTTACAATTGATATATAGCAGAACTGATTATGTATCTACCACTGATGACAGGTGATTGCCAAGAACAAGCTAGACAATTCCATTGTTTCCTATTCCAATCCTTAACTAGTCTTTTCTTATGAATTCATTCTGACTCTGTAGGAATCCATTTCATACTAGTTGTTTCTTGGCCTAACCACAGTGGATACAGACAGCAAGCTCTTATGTGTTTTCAAGTGCTTGAAAAACACATGTTAGAAAGCTCTTATTTTTCCCCCTTCTAATAGTTCATCAGAATGAAAAAAACTTCCTGTTCATGCAGGCATAGCCTGTGCTTTTATACACTGAGTAAGAAGCAGAGAGCTAGCTGGTTTTGTCTTTCATGGATTTTCACAGCTAATGCTGTTCTTGTATAAGCAGCAGTTAAAATCTTCCCCTAATAATTCCTAAGAAGAATGTAGGTCAGAACAAAGATCCCCTCAAAAAAAATAAATCTTGACCAGTGCAACAGGATTGAAAAACAAGTTATAATGTATTCTTGTGATACTCTTTCAGTGTGTGTATGTGTCTGCCTACAGAGATGCATATGTTTATATCAGTGTGTGTATATTTACTTTGAAGATGATGTTTCCATTAGCTGCCCTTTGACTTGTTGAGTGATTTTATGTGATTGTTCACTCTATGGCTCTTCCATAACTAACACCTACTGTTTTCTGACACAGTTTTCTCTTTCTGAGAAGTCTTTCTATGAAGTCTTATTTCATAGAGACACTTTCATGTTACCTGCACCCTTTCCCAGGAGCTTTTCATGTGTCTTTGGTTCTTCAGACTGAACTTGGGAGTAATTTCTTATTGATATGATCACAGCTCTAGAATTGTTGGCTCTCAGTTCCAAACACTCAGAAATGAAATTTCTGGCTGTGTGCTTTCACTACATGAGATCCCTTTATTCCCATGATATGAAAATGTTTTTCAATGCACATGCAGCAGTATATGAGTTACAGAAGAAAATAGCACATCTGTACCAGCATACATTGTAAGACATTACAAGCTGCTGGTAGTATTCAAATCAGGGATCTGAAATTCTTCTATTCTGCAACTAGAGTGAAAGGAATTTACCTTCTTAGACTGCTAAATAAGCAGGATTTTGTTCTTTTGGATTTTTCCCCCCAAATAATACTCCTAATCTGATTTGTCATTTGTTGGTAAAGGAAAGCAGTATCTTGGTCTTTTGCGTATTGCTAGTGCATAGGCTAATGCTGTGCAAGGGGAAAACCAGCTCCTGTGATTTGTTTTTATTTTTTAATTAACTGGCCACTTTATTAAAATGTTTCAAGTGAAATTCACGTGCTTTCTGAATTCCCTTTTTAAACCTGTGTTTGTAGGAGCTCATAATATAGCTATAACATTGCACAGAATATACTGTTTTCACAGAAATTTTATGTGTTTAAGGAAAAAGCATTCTTTATTTCTGTGCATTTAAAATACTGTTGTTTATAAGGTGTTCGATAATCTAACTTAATTATTACTAGGAAGGAGTCTAAGGAAAGCATAAAATAAATTTTCATTTTGTATGTTTATTATCAAAGCTGACCTCTAGTGGTTACAGAATGGAACAAATATAGTGTTAGCTTCCTTTATACTCTTTTTATTTATATTTTGAAATATTATTGCAATATTTTCCAATCAGATATGAATGTTTTCCCAAAACTATTACATTCAAAATAATTAATATTAATTTTCCAGACAAATTGATAGATGCAGTGATTTGAAATCAGTGGCACTAGAATATTAAGGGAGCTTATATATGGAGCAACAGCATCTACAGAGGGTCAGAACACTTATTTCTTAAGACAAATACCAGATAGCTGTTTCATCCACAGTACTTTACATCTACTTGCTGAGTCTGAGGATATTTTAGGGGAGCTATATTTGTCTTAAGGCTCCAAGCAGTATGTTACAGCAGTTCAAGACAATATACTACACTTGAGGACAAAAAAGGGGAACTTGATTTTATGTTCAGGTTCTGTTAACTTCAAAGTTAAGATTCACAACCACAGTTTAAGAGCTGAGAAGCTGCTTTAGGTCTGAACTGAATGTGCATTAGGTACTTAAAATCTGTGTTTTCTTAATATGAAAAAGAAGGATTGACTGTATGAACTCAAGAAATAGTAAGATATGTGTTTGGAAAGAGGAAAATGCAACTCTTGTTTTTTTTATTTTTGGGTTTTTTTTTTTTTGTACTTCTAAAAATTATTATTACTTTTATTTTGATCTGTTTATTTTTAGGGGCTGGAAGTGTAATTAAAACATTTGAAAACAATGAAACCTGGCATAGTATATGCCACTGCAGCTGTCAAAACCAGTGAGAGGGAGAGATAAAGCTGCCATTGTTACCTTCACAGAACTGGCCTGAGTGCCACACTGCTTCCTAGGGCAGTAGGAAAAGAGCATCTTAAGGCCTCAGGTAGCAGCAGCTTTCCCTCTAAAGAAAAACAGAGAAATCAAGGTTAGCAGTAGCCACCTTTTTAAGGACAAGCTTCTCTGGATTGTTTTTTATTGTCTGTGCTTTAATATTACAAATTCAATATTTAACTAGCTTGTGAATTTCATTTGATGTGTTTAGCAAATTGTATTTCTGGAAAAGGATGTTTTGTGTCCTTCCTTATTTTTTCATTTTGGCTCTTTATTCCAAGATGAAGTTCATGCAGTAAATGGTTTTTAACAAAGTTTGCTGATGGTCCTTTCTAAGCATTGCAATTGCTACAGATCCAAATCTGTGAGCATATCTTAGAGGAGGATGTGTGGAGAATATTACATTCATGCTTGACTGTAACAGTCTCCATGTACTCTCTTACAATTTCTTATATGTTTTGGGAAACAGCAGAATTCTTTACTATGAGGAACAGTTGGAAGAGGTGTAAAGAAAGGCAAAGTCCCTCACTTGGTTTGTAGCCTAGAAAAATACTATTTCTAGACTGCATGGATTATATGTTTAAATTCAAAGGTAGAAATTGCCTTTAAATAGTCAGAGGACATTTTCAGTTGAGACAACCTTAGTCAGAATCAGTAACAGCTTTTTACCTTCCATGTTGCTATTTCTTGGTATATGCTGACTTGAAGAGTATATTTACAAAACTGATATTTTTGACTGTAAACACTGGTTACAGAAATACTTGAATCAAAACAAGAGAGATGAGAAAGGTATCTCCCTGATTTCAGCTTGTTGATAAACACTGGGGCTATTTCAGAGACTTCTGGAGATTTGTCTAGCAGCAATTCTGTATTACAGCTTGTTGCTTGAGTAATTTTTAATAACTGATAATTGAAAAGAGGGTAATTATTTAAATGTCTGTTTTAGACCCAAATCAGAAAATGCATGGGTATTTGCAAAATCAAATGCTGTACAAGCCATCGGAGTGATGTCATTTGGTAAGTATTTTTTGCTGTATTTGCTGGGGTTTGTTGTTTTTTTCCCCAATATCAAGATAAATTGTAAAAAATTATTTAATTTTTGTAAGAAATTATTTAATATTTTGAATCAAGATTTTTTTTAATATATTCCTGTTAAACTGGTGTAGGAAAAAAAAAAAAAAGAAATTGACTTAATAATCTGTATGAATGTCATTGTTATTGTAAGACATTAATCTCATCCATTGTTCATTTGGCCCTAGAGGCTTCCCCCTTAGTGCACATGAGTCCAGATCACCTGTGCAGGTCATCTTAAAGCCCCTGCATCAGTGGGTTTGTCTGACTGATAAACTGAGGGGGCTGGGATCATTCTGCATTCCCTTAGGTAACCTCTAACAGAAAAATCCTCATTCTGAAATCTGTTCCTACCTGCAGGATCTGGCATATTATTTCTCGTTAATTTAGTGATAATCTGAAGCCTGCTGCTGCCTGATTGCTGCTGCCTGAAATGGATGCCATATGAAGTCTGAAAGTAGCAAATGGCTCTGTAAATTTAGAAAAAACAAAAAAAACCCTACTTCTCAGATCTGCTTCTGGGTTCTTAAGTAAAAGAAGAGCAGGAAGAGGAAATAGATATGGACTGGAGATGTGCAGGGTGGGAAATGGCAAAACATTTAAGGATAATGTAATCAGAATCATCTCAGGATGAATATAAACCTTCATCAAATCAACTAAGCAAACAAAGGTTCAAGCTATTTATCTTTTCCACTCCTTGCAAGATTAATGTTTGTATTTAATAATGAGTGAATTCAAACTGTGCTGTGTCTCTGTGCATTTATGCATGAATTTATATATTTGCTTTAACTGTCATGTGTTTCAGCATTCATCTGCCATCATAACAGCTTTCTAATATATGGGTCTCTGGAAGAACCCACACTAAAGAACTGGTCTCAAGTCACACATATGTCTGTGGCACTTGCTCTTGTCATCAGTGTAGTGTTTGCTGCCTGTGGATATATGACTTTTACAGGATACACAGAAGGTAAACTGCTTGATCCCTCCATTTTGGTGTTTGCTATAATCCTTACATTTCTGCCTTTCTGCCTGATTTTTTTCTGCAAACTGGTGACTGTAAAAAGGCAAAAATTAGAGTATATTTGGGCAGAAATGGGACATTCCTCACAGTTACTAAACACTCAAAACAGGGTCCAAAAATGTCAGCTTCATGCTAGTAGCTGTCAGATTCTTAAGCATAAGACTCACCAGTGGAAGTCCCCTTTGAATACTTCCATCATTGATACTCTGAGGACTACACAGCTATGATTTATTTGCATGGTCCAGCAGCAGAATGCAATAAGAACAAAAATTTCCTACAGGCTATCTGATATATATCTGTGTATATTTTCTTATATTTTTTTCCTTTGTACTAATACAGCATCCTAGAGTTAGAGTATTTGCTATCTTTGCAACAGCTGTTCTGGTGTTAATAATTCTACTGACCCCTCTATGGTATGTGAATACACATAAATATATATAATCAATGTTACATCATGCTGTTTAACATCATTTTGTTGAAGTGAAAAAGGTATGTTCATAAGAGCATGGTATAAATTGGTTTCAGGGCATTACTTGCTTCAAGGAGAATACACATTTCATACGCAAGCATATTTTCTGTTACTTAATAGTAACATTCTGGATTGTAGGAGGAGGCTTCCAAGCTTTTTCTGATAGCAGGAGCATTTAGTTGAGAACAGAGAAATTGTAAGATGGGGATTCCTGGTTTATCTGTTCTTCAGAGTAAGTTACTGTCCTAGATGTACTGTAGGTAGACCAATTGCTGGCTGGATGAGAGCTTTCAGGTACAGGAAGATTTGCCTGCATCTCCTCCTCAGTTTATGATTCTTGTATTAGAAGGTTCCATCTCACCTTCTATCTCCCCTGTCAAAATCTTTTGGCTTTTTAAAGTACACTTTATTGCTTCTTCAGTGCCATTGTGATCCCTAAAGTAGTAAATTGTGAGACAGTATTGTAGTTGCATATAAGAGAACTGATAGATCATCTGGTCACTGTCTTGCACTGTCTCTTGTGCTTCACACATCATTATTACAGATACTTTGTGGTAAACACTAAGCAAGATAGTTTGAATTCTATAGTGATACTTTTGTTTTTACATATAAAATGATTTGCTAGGTAATAATCCATATGTTTGTAATGGGATTTTGGGGTCAGAATATTTGAAATTCTTCTCTACAGCTTATTAGCTGTGATTAGATATCAGGGAAATGCAGTTCCCCACAGATAACTCACCTTTTTATGTAATTGTTCTAGAAGTTTTTAAGGAAAATTTGTCTTTTACACATAAGCTTTCTTTCTGAATCTGTCACATATTTATTTAATCAAACACTGGCATCTCATGAAAAATCTATGTTATGGGGAAGTTAACAGATGACAAACTCTGATATGTACATTTAAAAATATTTTTGAAGACAAATGCTGTTTGAGGTAAAAAACACTGCTACCAGCAGGATAAGCTGAAAGTTGCTCCTGGATGTTACTTGTGACTGTAACTAGTTTTTAGTTACATGTCAGAAGAGGGGATCACAAAATCTGTTACTCCAGTAACCTGCACTTCAAGTTGCAAATATGGGTAAATTATGTGAAATTCAAGCTAATTGGTGTTTTGCTATACCTCAGGAGATATATTTGAAAACTACTGTAGAGATGACAACCTTGCTACATTTGGAAGATTTTGTTATGGAGTTACTGTAATTCTGACCTTCCCCCTTGAATGTTTTGTGACCAGAGAGGTAAGAATTTATTACATTTTCCCTTTAACATTGTTGCTATATATTAGTAATATTGCCACATTATTAGTACATATTGTAGGTGAATCTATGGTTAATATGTGATAAATAGTAGCATATTTTATCCTGCTATGTGCAGTGAGTATGGGGGCCTAGTTATACTGTTTAGACACTGGCATATAAGGTTGCTTTACATTTATTATAATATTAGTCAACATTATATTAATAGTAACTTAATAATATCAGGAGTGCTTAAAATTCCAAGTTTGGCATAAATGACACTGTTGTTACTGTGTTGAGAATAGCTAAAAATACGTACTTTTCATTCTTAATAGTTTTGTTTTTTAGAAGTATCTCCATCTAGGAAATCCATCAATTCAATAAATAATTGTAAGTGGATTTATTCTGTAGTGGGAAAATGAAAAAAGAGTAAATCCTAAAATCCTACAGGTATAACTAAGTCAATTTGGCAAGTGTTCTGCAATTTTAGCAATGACTGTTGTGGGTTATTTTTGGAAGCAGATGAAGATGTTTTCTTAAAGCAAGGTAAGCAAAATTCAGCCAGGATATTCTCACCCATTCCTTTAGTTTCCTAAGGTTAGAAGGTTTGAAGTAAGCTGTTTGATAACATAAGGAGAAAAATCAAGGTTAAATTTGTGGTTCTGTTTCAGGTGATTGCCAATGTGTTTTTCCATGGGAACCTCTCAACAGTTTTCCATGTTGTTGTGACAGTAGTTATCGTTGCTGTGGCGACTACTGTATCATTGATGTATGATTGCCTTGGAATAGTTTTAGAGCTCAATGTAAGTGAACCTATGCACTCTTTTATTTAATAAATCTTTTATTCATAAATCAAAACTTTGTAAAATCCACAGCTCTACTGAAAATCTCATGTAATTTGACATAGTCAGTAGTAGGGATACAAGAAGGAATTACTGCTTCAAAACCAGATAATTAAAGGTGAAAGGAAGTTCAGGAAGTAAAAGTCATGTGGTTGGGGTGGGTTTTAGAAGTTTTGTAGATAGGAAATTGGCTGTGACTTACAGCATGTGCTGGAGTCGCAGCATAAATCACTAAAATACTCATCCAAACTGTACAGTGCTAGTGAACTTAGCATTTCTTTCTTTAGTCCCTGCTTCTGATGAACTTGGCAAATTACTAAACACTGGGGCAGATTCTAGTGACTGCCTTCTGCCAAAGGGGCTAAAACCAAAGAGGGAGGTAGAAAGAAAGAGCCAGTAGTAGCTAGACCACAGAGATAGTCACTGGAAATATGCTATTTCCTCAAAGCAAGTGTTCCATCAATGCAGTGTTTTTTTCCCTAAGTAATCAGTCAGTAGTCAAGCTGATAGCTTTATTCAGTTACAAATAGAAGTTGATAACTCGACATTTGCATGAGTAGCTCCTATCTTGTGTGGTTTTTTTTCTTTTCTTTTTTAAGAGAGAATTTGAAAATACAGCTGTAGGTATTTATTGGATGTTATAATTATTCTCAGGAAGATAATTCAGTCTTGATATCCAACAGTAGGGAAAAATGAATAGACAGAGTGTTGTTTACATGTAAAAGAAAGGTGATCTGTCTTTTCAGCTGGCTTTCTGTCCAGCAGAAGAGCTGTCATTTGGCTCTTCACCACAGATGGTATTTGATACTATTTCTCTGACCCTGCTTACTCTTGCCTGCTTTCTGGTTTTAGAACAAAACACAAGCCATTGTGATTGCCTGGGGATAATTCCCCAGGGAAACTATTGGATCATATGGGAGTCAAAGGGCCACAGAGTTTGCTTTGTTATTCTTTTACTGGGATGCTGATTTGTGTTACTTCACAAACCTAAATCTTTATTTTCATGGAGGAGATAGTTTGTGGTTGTACCTACTTCTGATGTCTATACTGATCACTGTTAAGAGATTCTACCATACAAATATTGGAACATTTATACAAATGATGATGTAAAGTTATTACTTAGGCTGGATTTCTATCTCACCATAATTAAATTGAAACACAGTATTTGTTAAGCATGTAACAAATAAGTGTAATAAACATTCAAAATTTCTACATAAAATTTGCACCATTTTGGCATGTAACTCGTATGCTAATCTGCAGTTGGCTTTACTATGAAAAGAATTATTTAAAGTGCTTTTTGTTTGTCCCTTTCTAAGAGAGCATTCAAAAATTCTTAGTGAGAGGAAAGATTCTACTCTGTCAAAAGGAGCTTTCTTTCATAGGGAAGTCAGCCTAAATCAGGTTATAAATGTCAAAACTGATCAGAATTCGTTGAACTGCTATATGATGCTTCCGCTTTTCAAAAAATTTTATTTCTTTTAAAGGCAGTGGTATATCTAAACACCTCTGTTGAATTATCTTAACTATTTTAAATCAGTTCAAGTATTGAAGAACTATGTTTGGACTTTTACTCTATCTCTTAAGCTGAGAAACTTTGATTAATAAGATTAAATGCTTCTTGCAATATTGAAGTATTATTCTGTATCAGCAAAGCAAAAGCATTTATTTAAATCTTAATTATTTGAAATAGTTTAACAGATATATTTGCATATTATTTGGGACTTTGAAAAAGTTTTCCATATAGCAACACAGGAAAAATCCTTTATCCTCTGTTTTTACTGTTGCATCAGTCTAATCACAACTGTTTAAAAATTCAGCTTTCTGTTGTTCACATCTAAATAAACATGCTTATGAGTTTTTTTCTATTGCTCTTTCCCATACACAGGGAGTTCTGAGTGCCACCCCACTTGTTTTTGTCATCCCGTCTGCGTGTTATCTAAAGCTGTCCAAGGAGCGGTGGAACCATTCAGATAATCTCATATCCTGCGTGATTCTTTTTGGTGGTGTGCTAGTGATGGCAATTGGGTTTGTCATGACTGTCTTGCATCCCCAGGAATGTAGCCATGGAAAAGAAATGTTCTACTGCTTTCCTAGCAATGTTTCTTTGCACAACAGCACACTTCCACCATAGGTAGCATACTGATCTCCAGGCTGGATCAGGCACATCTCATAGTGAGCCATACGTGGCAGTTTAAAGGAGAGCAGAACAAAGATTTTCCTTGTTTTGAGATGCACTAAGGATTTTAAACTGTATTTACATACTTGATTTTATGCTGCCATCCTTTTTCAGGTAAGATTTCAGTTTTAACTATTGAAACACAAAATCTCAGAGGTGCCTTTCAGTAGACATTACTTGAATAACTTGCAAGCCTCCCAAAAAGGTTGCAGTTCTTAACTTGATCTGCAGTACTGTTTAAAAGCTGTAAATTAAATGTTTTGGAATATAAACCTCTCCCATGTTTCATTGATTTAACTTAGTTTTTATTAATTTTATAACCTTTCATGTATATTTATTAGCACACAATAGTATGGGGGTTTATTGAAGTCTTGAGAAAAAGTATGTCTGGATCTCCGTGTATTCTATTAAATCTAAAGAGCCTTATTAATTCTGTCTTTGAATTTGCAGTAACTGTCCTTTAGAGCTGAAAGCTTCCCTTTACTGGATCTTGAGTCAAAAGAAATTTTGTATTCTGACTGAACTGTAACTGATACAATTTAATTGTAACTGTTACAATATGTGGTCTTGTAATTGAAAGATATTGCACAAATAAATCCACCAGAGTGCATTTAAAAAGATTCAACTAGGCATTCTTAAAAAAATTTCAAGATTGACAAAGAAGGAAATTACATTGCAGCTCAATTCTTACATTTGTAATATTATTCATTATTTCTGAAACTGAATTGAAACCAGCATTCTAAACCTGATTACCATTCTAGTCCTATGTTTCTTTTCAGTATATGACAAATGATTTTCTCATGGTTTGTCAAATTTTGATTTGTTATGTTTTCCAAAATGCATTTAACATCAAGGATTCATATATATGTATATAAATACGCATACACACGTAAGTATATATAGAAATAGATTCATGTGCCTATAGAATGGGACTAATTTGAAGTTGAGTAATGAGCATCCTCAGTCATATCAATACTGTCATTTTGAAAATGTTTTGTAACCAAATCAAAATGTGTACTTAGTTAATTTTTGCATTATTGTGATCCTTGTGGTTCCTCATTCCAACTAGATGCATAATGCTAATTCATTTTTATGCTGCTTAATGGGAACGGATTTTGTCTTCTTGCGTGACAAAGCTATGCCATTCAAGACTTCCAGTTTAACAGATCTGTAAGCACGTCACTAGATGGTGATAATACTTGTAAGAATAACACACTTTTTAAAAGCAATGCTTCCAAATAAATGCTTTAAATATTACTGGGTTTTTTGTTGTTTCTTTGGTTTGTTGTTCTGGGTTTTTTTTTAAGTTGTAAAGCAATTTGAGAGAAGCGTGAATATTACTCTGCTTTCATTTCTCTACACAGTGTCAACTTTGAGGGTGATAATTTATTTGTTCTCCAGGTACCTGATACTGTTCACAAAGAATATTTCTCACCAGTGTAGACTTAGTAATAGGTGATTTTTTTTCTTAGTGGTGGGTGAATTGTTACTGAATAGATTTACTTTCTTCTATACCGAATGGAGTTAAACCCAAGTAATATTTCCTTGTGACAGCTAATGAGATCCTTCTGATCAATCATAATTCCTTCATGAGCTTTGTTCTTCTTTTTTTTCTGATTTTTTTTTTGTTTGTTTTCTTTTAAAGCAGGTTACCTTGTTTCAGGTATTAATTATAAACTATCTTTGCTATAAAGTGTCAATGGAATAATTTCTATCTCATTGTACTGAGGCTATGTTGTTATTTAATCATGTTTGCCTGTCCTTTATGAAGGATGAGTCTTTCTAAGCTTTTCTACTTTGTAAATGACAACATAAAGAATTTCTTTCACTGTTTTTTTAAATTTTTGAAGCGTTAAGTTCTGAAGTAGTAGTGGTCAATTAAATGTTTTCATTACTGCTAAAGCTTCTGTTGCTCTTAGAAGTTTCTTTTGCCAAAACTAATGGAATTCATGTAATCATAAAATCATTCATTAATTTGTTTTCATTCATGAATTTCCCAGGTGATGATGGGGCTCTCCCAGCCATAAGTATCTTAGAGATGAGAAGCTGGCTGCTACGGATGCCAGCATTTAAAGCTTCAGATCAAGAACTGGTAGTGTGACTCACTATTTCCCCATGTTCCTCTCTCCAGCTGAGAAGGCATTTCAGGACACCAGATGTACAATTACCATTCTCACAGGAGCTAAGCAGACAGTTTATGTATGACTTTCTGATGTGGGAAGTGCAGAGTATTTTCTAATTTTTTTATATGAATATTCTTATCATCAGCCTACTATAGAACAATAGACATCTTAAAATAACAGGATTTTTCATAAAAGGATTATCATCTTTCCTGAATTATGTAGTTAGCTGTCCTCCAGAGAAGAGGGTCAGCCCTAACAAGATAGATCCCTAAAATTAAATTCTGAAGGAGGTAACATATAAGACAGTACCATAACACAGTGTTTTCCAGCATTTTAAATTAGTGGCATGCTGTATGCTGGCACCAAACTTTTGTAACAGTGCTAGTCAACTTTCAGTGTGAGATAAATGGTGTTCTCATACTCCTATTCATTTATTTAACAGTGTATATTAAATCTGTTCCCATTTAATGACTGGGCAGTGGGATGGAATATTACCTTGTCTAATAGGACAGTAATTCTTAAACTGTGCAAAAAGATTATTATATAGCTCATTTTATGCCAAAATCATATTATCCAAGAACAACCTGTAGTGTGCTGGTCCTTCCAGGGACTTCATAACCACCATGAAGCCTTCCTGGAAAGGTGGGACAAGTGTACAGTTACCTTGTTATCACAGGATAATTGACATTTTCAGTCTTCCAGAAATCAAATGTAATTTAATCCAGATTTTATAGAAGAAGAGTAGGCCTTGATGTTGAAATGCCAATACAGAATTGATGGCATATTGAATTGTGCTGGTGGGTTCTGTGGTACTTGTCCCAGCTGTGGGAAAACCATTTGGATGCAGCCATCTTAAACCAGCTGATGGGGAGAAAGGAAGGGGATCTAGACCATAGAGGTATGTAGCACTGTCAATTTTCTTGGGTTCAGCTACAAAAGCAGTGTAAGTCCCTGACAAGATGTACATTCCTTCCTCACAGTCTCTCCCTTCAGCCCTGTATTTCTAGTCTATTGCATTAAGTGATTTACAGGGCAGTGCAATAGGAAGACCATGAGCTGGATCAGTATTGTGACTTTGTAGGTAGAGAAGAGAGTGTGAGAAGCTTGAACAGAGGGAATGGTGTAGCTGTGGATCCTGTGGATCTGCAGGTGCTCTGAAGGCCCATGCCATTGTACTTAGGGAGAAGTTACTCACTGTGAAACTGGACTAAGGAATGCATTTAATTTCATGCACATGAAAAGAACAGATAACACGGCAAATAGTAATAATTCTGCTTGCTGTAAACAATTGCAAGCATCTGGGATTGATTTAGTCACCTCTGCCTACTCTGAAGTCCACTGAAACCATTTCCTAAAACAGCAAGGGAAATGCAGAAAGATGCAAGGAAACTTGAAAGAAATCTTTCACTTTGGCAGCTTCTGCTGCTATTAAACATCAGCTGAACCAAGATATCAACATAAGCATTCAAAATGCAATAGAAAATAGGAATAGTAAGTAGGAATACTGTTCCTCGAATACACACATAATCCAATCCATAAAAGTAAAAAGTTCTAGACTTCTTGGAGCAGAATTTATTCTAAAAGATTTTCTGGGTTCTGTTGTTTGCTACTTTATGTTACTCATTACTGGTAGTCTGTTTCCACCCTCTTTTATTAGACTGCATTTCTTCCTTAGATGGATATCCCATTGTAATTTTTTTCCCTTTTTTTTCTCTTGTGAAACTTGTAGGGTGCTTCTAAAAGGGCTTATATCTTGGAAATAAAGCAGGATGCAGCAAGAAAAACATCCTGAAATTTTAGTAGGACATCAAAAGAGGAGACTCCTGGAACTGAGTAAGGAACTTAATTCAAAACTTGCAAGTACTCTCAACTGATGGTTAAGACTTTCAAAACTAGAGCAAAAAAAAATATTCCCAACATTGTTCTTCTTATTCTTCAGTTAGATGTAAACTGGGAACTGAGAATGTGTTTGTAACTTCAGACATTTTAAACTTTCCAACACATTCCCTCTATATCCATACATTATTACATGAATTCTGCTGTTTCCTCTAGTGTGATGCTAATGCATGACTCGTGGGAGCTTTTACTAAATGTGTAACAGGTAATTCATTACAGACCCGATGTTTATCCAGGTGTTACCAGCGACTGGGAAATTTGGTTGTTGTTTTAGAAATAGACCAGCAGATGGTGCTCCAAAATTAGCTGCATCAGAACTGAGTGGTGCATTTTCAGTTAATTTTTGTTTGTTTATTTGTTTGGATTTGTTTTTGTTGTTCAAAGAATGGCAATTACACACATTTCTTCATTAAATGAAACTATGAATAAGGATGGAAGAACAGAACATCCAACAACTTGTAGAATTCTGTCTCTGAATCCTTACTGGGTTTTTTTTTTCCTAGCAAAAACTTTTGGGTTTAATTTTTACCTTATTCTATTACTTAATTTCAGTTCAAATGCTAACAGCTTTATCTTTGAACTCTGGCTTTTCTCATAATCAGACTGAGATGCTTTGTCTTGTAGGTTTAAGCATAAATGTAATAATATTTGAAGGGGTGATGGTAGATGCAAGTGATGGATATTAACTTTTTTTTTTAAATAGAAAAAAATTCTGCTTGAATGGAAGTTTAGCTGCAGTGATACACACTAAGGCTCTTAAGAGCCTTGAGAATTTTATACATAGTCTATTACCCATAAAGCTGTGTGCTAATCAGGAAATCCAATGTTAATATTATATTCAGGAAATAAGTGTTGGCCTGTGTTAAAATGCAGTAAATTCAGTATACTCTGCTACCCTGCTAACTCTCAGTCCATGGTTGTGACAACCATGTGTTAGCATGCTATATTGCAGTTTCTGTGAATGGTATGCTCAGGTACTTTGAAACTTGGCAGCTTTACAGTCCCTGCTTTCTTGGATATTTCATGTGCAGACACCTTGATGAATTTCCACTTCAGTTTATGTTACTGAGTGTGAAGATGAACCTAACTTGGGAGCTGTGTAAGCCCCACCAAAAGCATATAGTCTATTTTTAATTAAATATATTGGTAAGTTAATTAAGATGCTTTGTTTGAATAGTAAAAGCTTAACACTGGCAGTAACTGCTTTGATGTAGCTGTAGTGGAATGGAGAGAGATTTGATGAAAAATAAAAAAAGTGACAAGTGGTGTAGTGGTGGTGGCATTTTGTGCAGGAGGGATGCATTAGATTGGTCTTTGGCAGGACAGGCATGATGTGTACAGTGCTAACTTGGATATCAGTGGAGACAGTATGGAATTCACAATTAATGTAAGAAGTCTATGACAAGTAACAAAGTTTGGGCTTCATAATTTCCAAGAAAATGCAAGTAGTGTGCACTACACTGGAGTTTGGGAAGTAGAAGTTTTATATGGGCATATACAAAATCATAACCACCTGTGTGTTCTTTGGAAAGCAGAACATGCAGCTTGAAAACAAGAAAAACTTGCAAAACAACATGCAAATAAAACAAGGTTCTGGTCTTTGTCTGGTGCTGCTAAACCTATTGTCATAGACTTAATCTTAAAAATAATCTTTCCATTAGTGTTTCAACAACTGTGTCAGGGGAAAAAATGTAAGGACTTAGCTGTTTTCTGTTAGGTTGCTCATAAAAGGAGGGACCTTAATACAGAACCTTCAGAAAAGCATCTTTAAGTAATCACAGCCCTCATAGTTGATCTGCTCTCACCTTGGTTAGTTCTTAGCACACCTGCAGCATCTTTGAGAAGTATGTCTATTAGATCTTCTGATGTCAGCTTGTGAAACTCCTACATTTCCAGCAGAAAAAAAAAAAAAAAAATTGGTGAAATGTAAATCAGGATTCAGTTCAGAACTGTGTGCACATACATGCAAAGTGATTTTTATGGAACTTAAATGTATGACTCAAGACCTTTGATAAACTGAGAATGAATCAGACTACCCAAAAAGTCCAAAGCAGTGTTCATGGGACCTGACTGGTAAGCTGTAAGTATAGACAGAAAAAGAAAAGTATTTTTGTAACCATGGTGTCATAGTAATCCAGTTTGGAAGTTAAGATATGCTATGACATGTCTTTGAACTCAAAGCTGATCAAACAGTTTTCTATTCCTCACTGGCAGCTGAGGCTCATTTATGTAGAATACCACTCTCTGCTTTCTCAAATACAGGGAGGAAGTAATTTATTCATGTTTTTAGTAAACAGACAGGCATTGTAGTTCTGTGTACTGATTCTGTGGAATGTATGAATTACCTGAACTTCCATGGCAGAGTTAGGAGTAAGTACAAGCAAGTAATTCATCTTTACATTGTGAGTCTTTGAATACACCTGGTACTTTGTACTGCACATGAAATTAGAGCTGCAGTTCATGTGCAGGCTGAAGTCAAGGCCATCCATTAGAGTCCATCTACCCAAGGCAAGATGTTTTGGGCATGCTCTTATGAAAGAGGTCAGAAGCTCCTGTGAAAAGAGCAAAAATGGTGGTGACTAAGTTAAGCATAATCATAGATCTTTCTCTGTCACACTGTCATCTTTTTCTGGTTTTGATTGTTAGGACTTTTGTTGCTTTGTTACTCTTGTTGCATATGACATTAACTGTGTTCCACATGATGTTCATCAGTCTTGTTCCAGTAAAGACTGTGTTCAAACCTTTTTTCCTGCTCTGATTTCATAATTGTCTTCAAATAGTTTTATTCACATTCATCTTTGGCTAAGAGCTGACATTATCCTTCTCTTAAATTGAGTGTGCATATTTACATTTTTGTTGATCTCATCCACAGCAGACTTGGCCAATCAGAAAACCAGCATGAATATGCTGAGATGGAAATCATGGGGCTGAGGGTCATGGAGTTCAGGCATGCAATTGTTGCTGACTGCTATTTTTCTGTAAAGAATAGGAGACTGCAGTGACACAGGTCTGAAACCTCTGGCAACATGTAGTGGACAAAGAGAGCAGTAGGCTAGAGCAGGCCTATACAAGCCTGGTGGTTCAGCATCTGTTTTGATAGTAGCTTCAACAGGAAGCTCTTTTCACCTGTTGCTTGTGTGCTACCTAACATTTGCTGTCCCCCACACTAAATTGGCCTTTCAGGAAAATGCAGTATCCATTATCTCAAAACCTGACTCTTGCAGTAGGTTATTGAGGCTTTGAAGAGGGGAAACTGGTCTCTAGATGAGGGGCCAAATGGCACAGAATTGCTTATATCCAATGATATGCATCAGTTGGCCCTTGATGTCCCCTGGACAAAATAGAGCACTGCTCTGGCTTTAGGCATAATTTATATGGGCAAAATGTTTAGAATTCAGGGAAGGATGCACAACACCACCTGTAAAGACTTATAGGTAGCATTATGAGAAGGTATGGGAAAGAATAGTAGCTGGTACAGCCCAACCACACCTGGGCTTGATCTGGCTCTATGTTCCTGTCTAATTCAGCAGTATAGACACAGGCTGCCTTGGTGACTGGAGAAAAGTGTGTGATAGATCAAAAACTGCCTATGAACAGTATCTGGAGATGCTACTGTACCATTTAAAGTTGTCAAACAATCTCAGAGCAGGCTGACAAGGACTAGCCTAGACCTGTTTATGTAGCTCCCACTTAAATAGGCAGACTCAAATATTATGTCCAGAATGACAGTGGTTTTGTGTTCTACCTGCAGAGGGCATTCATACTGTTCAGTACATCACTACTCTCTAGTTGACAGTGAAAGGATTATTTATGGTTATCTCAGTTAAGGGTGCATGAGCCAGGAGCTTTATGATAATAGGTTTATTTAGCATATCTGTCTTCTGTGAAGATTCTGAGAACCTCTGGCTGAGTATGTATGAAACATGAAAAATGTGGCTGTGAGAAGAGTTGTGAAAGCTGAAGAGAGATTTTCTTAAGCAAAAATAAGTTTTGCTAGCCGAACCAGTTTTTAATTTTAGTTACAAAGTGTTTTAAATTATTGTTAATTTCTAATTCTTTGCATTTTAATAATTTTTACACATGGTTTCTGCACAGTGCAAAATGCCTAAACTCCTTGTTAATAAAGCTACTCCACAAAGCTTCTACTGAACTTGCAGAGAGTGGCAAAAGTTGCAAATATGAAAATTTTGGAAAAGACATAATGAAATGAAGCTAGAATTTTAAAAAGTGATATTTTATTTTCTTGAAACCAAGATGCATAAGAAGAAAAATATAATTATATCAGGGCTATTAATCAAATATCTTTCAAAGCATTTGTTTCAGAATTAAATTTATTATGGAAGTGATTGTTTTTGAAGAGGAGTGCATGCCCCTTTGGCAGGCTCAGGAAGTATCTTTATAAAGTATCTCCTGATCCTGGAAGTGGCAAGGACAAGGAATGTAGACTAGCTGGAAGAACAAGTCTGATAAATGGTAACTCGGGCCCATTGTATCAGACAATGGCAACTGCTGAATAAACACTGGCAGAGCAGTATTAGTCTGCACAAGAGACAAGCTGAAGCACAGAACACTTGAGAACCTATTCATAATATAGCTTTTGATCTTGAATGCCTCTGGAAGTGGTGATGACTGTTAGAAAGTCAGCAGTCTAACAGAGAATAGACCTTCAACAGAGAAAAAGGAACTAGAGCAGTCTCTGCCTGGTTTTGAGGCATTCTGTTTGGGGGGGATTTCCTCTTAGCACAAACTATCGGACAATATTCTAGAAAGTCATTATATCAAAGTGATTACGAAGTATATAATTGAGAATCCAGGGCACTGAGATGAAAATAAGGTGCTTGATAGGAGGTCATCCTTTGCAGAAAACACACCTGGATTGCAGTACACAGAATTGCTAGAACTGCAGTTTCCTTTCGTGTAATAATCCAGTGTGTATTCATGAAACTGAGAGGGACTGAATACTATATTTCAGTTTCCACTGCAAGAAACCTCTCTCCTTGGATGCATACATTTCTGTAGTCTCTTTATACTGTGACAAGCTGCTTGACACAGCTTTCTCCTCTGGGCTCTCCTCAGCTCTGACAAACCACATTGACCATTCTTTAGTGGAACTTACATAATAAATATTTGAGTGTGATCACTGCAGATGGTGTGCTAGGACTCGCTGCTCTTAATCATATTTTTAATACTGAAACCTTTCTGCTTATTCACACTTCCAGTAAAAGGGTTTATGAGCCTTATATAAGAATGGACTAGGGTTACAGTGAATGCCAGGTGGAAGAAATGCAGGAAGCTTTTATTGCTGACTGATGGAGATCTTTTTCTGCAGAATTTACCCATGCTTAGAATGGGCTCTATGATACTGGGTTTATGGTGTCTAATTCATGTGTTTAGGTATGGAAATACAAAAAGAAATACAAATCTGGCCTGCTGGATCATATGTTGCTAAAGAGATTAAATTACAAGAGTTACCTGACTTTTGTACGCCTTTGGGTAGTGAAAGGGAGGACTGGAGGAGCTGTTGGAACTTGCTGTTTATTCTGAGTTTGGCAAAGGATTCTACCCATCATTTCTGTTTCATGTATTGCAGATTAAACACAGGTACTATTGAGGATGGATCTGCTGGTAAAGTAGATCTTGAAGCAGATGAGGAGTGAGATTTCTAGCAAAAAAGGGAAAAGTCTTTGCTACATGTTTTTGCTACAAGTTCCCATGCCTTTACTGCCAGTTCCATGGTGGCAACCATATAAATTAGATTAGATTTTAGTTCCACTGTTCCAAATAGGTCACATTTTTTGTCATGCCTACTATGTAGATTTGAGACTTTACTTCAGAGGCTTTGAGCTGACTTACAATTCAGTTAAATATATATATATTTTTTGTTGGATATGTTAATAATCACTGGAAAGTATATTTGGTCATGATGAGACTCCTCACAAACTGTATGTAAAAGCTAAAACATATAGTATGATCCAGTCCTGTGGTTTCCCTGTAATTTCCAGCATGCTTTTTTCTTACCTTTTCTTTTACTAGCTACTAATTTTCTCCTTTAATAATTTAAATCCTTTCTGTTAATCTGTAACTGAAGTAGACTTTGCAAATGAATTGGTACAGTTTTAATCAGATGGCAATCTGCTGTGGCATTTTTCTGTGTGTGATACTCACTGCTATCTGGTGCAACCTGGAGAGATTTCTGGAAAGGCCAGCTTGCTGGATAAACACAAGAAGTAAGCTGTGTTGCATAGAAGGACTTAAGAAATATTATTTCACTTTCTTCTTTCCAGCATCAGGTTAAAGTTCTTAATGGCTTAAGCTCACTACACATTCCTAGTGTTCTGCCATATCATACTCAACTTGGATACCTTTTCTGTGCTATACTCTTGGTTTTTACTTGGATGATATTTGATTTCACATTTATCAGTCATCAAAGTGAGTTTCCAGGTTTTAGTCCTTTAGCTACACATAATTGCCAGAGCTCTTAAGAGAGGATTCTCTTCACAGTGACTGTGATAATGAATTCTGAATGCTGTCCTCACTATCTCCCCCATGTTCTATTTGGCTGAAGACTGTAAAGGGTTTATTTTCTTATCATAAACCCCAGATGTCTAGGGCTCTTAAATAGAAGCATCTTTCAATATGTATCTCATGATTTAATTTAGAGTTAAGAGAGAGACAGGTAAAACTAGAAAAATGGACATCTGTAACAGTACAACTTCAATACATAAAAAACTTGCTCTGAAATCTACCTTCTGGCTTTTCTCTCCTTCAGTATTGTGATTCAAGTCTTTCTCTAAACTTAGAGTAAACTGGGAATTTGTTCAAAAATTACATTTTAAAAACTGTCAGTAAAGAGGAATCTTTGCAATGATCAGTAGTTTTTATCAGTAGCCCTCCAGGCACATATGGATATCCTGGTGCAAATTCACTGAGAAGATAGGAGAGGATTTTCCAGCTGTCTGCCTTGTGCAGGTGAACAAGCACAATTTTCTGGAGTCTCCGTCACAAACTATGCATGAAAAACCCTGTTGTATGTAGCATTAGGACATAAATTCTTAATAAAATAAAAAGTATAGAAGACAAGATAGTATTGTATCATATATAAAGCAAGGTACATGTTCTTCAGAATAATAAAATCTACTAGGAAACAAAAAAGTTTCCTTATAAATTTAAAATAGTTTTAAGATAATTCCCCCTTCCTCATGATGCCTAAGTCCAGTCATTTACCACTTTTGTGTAATTTAAAGGGAAATGGAAATTTCAGTATCTGTGACCTTTGAAAAATGAGACTTTCAGCAACCTTGTAAACACTTCTGCATGCACCTTGAAACATCAGGTAAATTTGCACCCTTAGGAATTGCAGAGGATCTTTATCTTGCCCTTGAAGCTGGTAGTCTGGAGTTCCCCCATGGTGTGTTTGTTCTGAATTGGTGAGTCAGTAGAATAGTGCAGAAGAGGTTATGTTTTTCTTCAAGAGTAATTCCTATTATGTTTAACTGGAAAAGCATTACATGTTTCTGTGTCTTAGAACAGATTCACTTTTGTTCTTTGCTTTGCTTTCAACAGAACACGTATTTAGCTTAATTTGCAATTCAGAAGCATCATCATAACTGTATAAATTGTATCCAGGTTAGCTATCACTGATTTAAGTCTTCATTAACTAGAGTGTCCTTTTTATCTTACTTTTTTGTAAGCTTGAGTCTTAATTTTTCTAAATTTTGTACAATTTTTGTCATAAGGAGTAAAAATCTGTTATTTTATTGAAAGATATGGGCAAAAAAATTATATTTAGTAGTTCCAACCAGAAATTACAGTTGTCTAGATATTACAAATTTAGTGTTATCTGCTGTTTCAGTTTGAAATACATAATTCAGATTCATATTTGATACCTTTCAAGTTTACATGGGAATGATAGCTACTTGATGCATCTGCATCACTTTGCTTCTGTTTTTTTCATACATTGAGAAAGTAACAAATCTGATTTGCTGAAGACTGTTGATCAAAGTTGGTGGAGCACAGATCTTGAAGAGTACTGGCATTAAGCTTTTTCAATCTTGGCAAAGGATGAAGTTGTGACAAAATTCAGTTGCAATTTTGTTTATGCACTCAGCAGTTTCTTTCATTAGTAGCACATGAAGTGATAAAAAGGGTATTTGGAAGAGTTTAGAAACAGAAAAGGTATGAGTATAGTTGTTGTTACTGCTGCTGTTGTTCTTATATAAATGTTATGATAGTTATACAATCTGTTCTAAGAGTCACTCTGATCTAAAGAGGACAGAGTGATTTGGGGATTAAAGCCTCAGTAAGCAAAGTTAACCATGTGTCCAGCTCAAGGACATTACTTTTACTTGTGCAGTGAATTTGTTCCTACACCTTTGTGTTCCTTAACCATGTAATCTGTCTTTGCCAGACATTTTAACCTGTTGATTCTCTCTCTCATCTCAGTCTTCATGTTTTATGCTGAAAAATATCATGTTTCCTTTTACCCTTGATAAGCACAGTGTATGTTTTAAAACAATTTCCTTCTACCCTCACAGAAATCTGGTTTCTGAGCCACTGTGCAGCTTTATCTTCCCGTTCACTTTAAATGTTTCAAAAATTTTCTGCCCTTGGGCCAAGGATTTTCTAAGGTGCATCTTGAATTACTTAAAACAGGTTATGCAGCAAGGTTCTTTCTGTAAAACCAGGAGACAAGAGTTCACTTAAAACATGGTTGTGTGACTCAGCTCAAATTGATATAATTTTAATCAGAGTCTATGATTGCTTATTTCTCAAATGTAGTTTTGTAAGTGGTAAAATAGAAAACAAAATGTATGAACTATATATGGTGACTCTTTACCTACTCTTTCTTTCCCCCTTCTTTTTCCTGATTCTGCATCTGGGCAACTCTATCCTGTTCAATCTTTTATCTTTAACTGATTGGCCTAAATACACTCTGATGTGTTAATTAGCATATACATGTTTATCTTTGTGAATCTTAGTCTGGAATGAAGCCCATGAACTTGTATTTCCCTATAATGGCCTGACTTTTAAGGTTCAGCCCAGTCAATAAGCATTTCATACACTGCTAGAGAGAGACAAAACATCTCCTTGTCCTGGTGCCATCTCTCAGGCACACTGGCCTCAGAGTTGTTAATGAGGCCATTCAGCATTGCCACTTTACACAGCATCTAAAGTCAATACCCGAGCAAGTCATTCAGCAGAGATGTAATTTACCTTCTAACACCACCAAGCTGCCTTCACCAGCTCTTTGAATGCTTAAGTACTTGAAAGGTGTGGTGCATTACAATGTAAAAATAAGACCAAAGGCAAAATCTTGAAATAATTACTGTAGGCTCAAAGAAACTGCATATAGTACTCCTCTACCTTTATTAAAAATGAGGTCTTGCTGTTTTAAAGTCAGACTTCCAAATATATCTAAAGAACCACAAAACGTGAGAATGGGCTCTCAGTGTCAGTCTGAATGTCCTATCTAACCTGGTATCCTTTCTCAAGCAATGTCCAAAAATGGACGTTGAGGGGACATTAGAAATGGAAGGGAAAATATATATACTTCCATAAATATTCCTATCATCAAGGAGTCTTTGGTTCAGGACTTTCGTGAGCTAGAGATGGTGCTTTGTATTTAAGAACTCTTGATGAATTTCTTTACTGTTAACTTTCCTGTCTTCTCCAGGAAGAGACAGGGGAGATAAAATGAGTGCTCTTTTCATTTTCTAACCTTTATTTCTGAGGAAAACACTGTTCCCCATTCCACAAAGTCAGAAATAGCTATAGTGCTCAGTGGCCTATATTTCCAGTTTAAATGATAAGGGCAATTTCACATCTCCTGGCACAAATGCATGATGCTGGAACTACACATTGGTCATGGAGTGGGACTGACTGATACTTTCAAAGTCTTTTTGCTGTATTTAATTGGGTTTTTCTTTCAAAGGAAAAGCTTGAAAATACCTTTAATGAGTTATTTAAAAGATGAATCTTCAGATGTTTTAATTGTGTAGTCATACTGCTATGAATAGAACATCACACATTCTTCTAAATCTGGTCTAGTGCCCAAGTCAGACTGGGTGAGCTATGGGCATTTCTTTTGCAGATTTCATATGGAGTATTTTTAAAGCCCTATCCTAGCTTGTTTATATTTTTTACTTTATTTTTAATGAAAACATTTGGACAATTTCGTGCAACTTTTGTTTCTGATTAGTACACAGTACTGAACTAGAGTGAATTGATAGATGTTAATGTACAGTAAGAAACAATGTAAATTGCTGCCTGTATACACAGTAATTAGCATGTGAGAATTCTAAGCATCATTATATTCGTTTTTATGCCGTTATAAACAGAGCAAATCCAAACTAGATTGTTGAGCCTTTTTTTGCCCCCTGCTTGTGGCAAGATACAAATGAAACTTTCCAAACTATGCCTTACTTAGTGGATAGTGAGCACAGCAATTTAGAAGGAAGGAAGATTGAAAGAACAGCGTCTCTGGTGTCAGGAACAGTGCACCCTATGGTGTATAGATGCAGTCTCTCCTTTAAAAACAAATGGGAAAACTAGTGCTAGAAAATGCTTCAAACATTTCTTAAATAAAATTAAACTTCGCAAAGACTTGACTGCTCCATTTAGAAGCATTTAATGATGCTGAATATATACACTGCAGTTTGGTACATCAATAGCAAATAAGTATGGATATAAATTGTGTTTTTATACAAGACTCACAAAGGCAAGACAGCTTTCTCAGTCTGTGCTGCCAGGGGCATTTTGTTATAATTGCCACTTTTTGTTTTCAGGGCAGATGTAGTGATATCTATACTGGTGGATTCTTATCAGAGAATATATCTAGAGCTGTTCTTTCCTGTGCACTGCTGCTAAGCATAGCCAAGGAGAAGAAATAATTTCAGTTCTACATTCTCCAGAAAACTGGCTCTGAAACTGCATTGTTATCCTAAGCTGAGCTTCATGCATATGCTAATTTAAAATTGTCTTTGACATGTCTGCACAAGCTGTGTTGACTATGCATAGATGCTCTCTAAAGAGGTATTCTGCAAGAAGACAATGGCTAACTGCAGAAAAGAAGCAGTCAAAGCTGGGCTTTGAAATTACTTGAAATTATTTATGAAAGCTCTCAAACTAATAATAATTTTCAGATTAAAATCTCAAAGAATTTCTGTAACTAAAGTTTAATCTCTCTGTGATGAAGTTTATACTAGGCTTAATGCCACATTCAGTTGTAATACACAGCCTTGGGCTCCTGTCCAGTGTGTTTGCAAAGGTAGGTGAACTCTGCCAGGTTCTCTGAAATCTGTAAGTATATATTCATGACTTCTATTCAAATGTTCGTTGGAGAAAAAACAAAATCCAGCTTTCTGAAAGCTTCAAACACTAATTATTTCTGGATCTATAAAGCAGAATATGTGACTTATATTTAAGTTGGTGCAGTGTTGTGTTCTTGAAACTGCCAGCAAATGAAGGTGGGGTGAGCTTTTTTCCTGACAAATACATTTTTCCAGGTCCTTAGAATTCACTGTGTGCACATATGTGATGAAAACTGCTTTTGATTTGTCTCTGCTGAACATCTCAGTACCATCTCGTGTTTAAGACAGAAGTGATGTGTCCCTCTGGAGCTCGGCTGTGGGGCTCATTCCAGCTGTAGGTCCCTAAAGCACACCTGAAAAATCACACAGCACACAGAGCAAATTCACTTCCTTGTTAGCATTCCAGAGGAGGAGCGTCTCTTCCCTCTCTCCTCCCCATTTATTCAGTTCAAAGTACACGGTTCATACCATCCAAGTGAAGCATTTTACTCCCTCTCCATGCTTCCAAAGCATCTTAACATATGGCATTAATTCCACTATAGCATTCCAGGGCTGTCCAGAAAGCACGATGGCTGTAAAGTTACCCAGGCTAGTTTTGAGCGAGCTGGCTAAATACCAAGAGATGCCAATTTGTGCAGCATAAGGCTTCTGCTTGGCTAATATAGCTTGTTTTCAGTACAGAGCACAGCCATAAGCAATATAGATTTCAGAACCTAAGATAACTTATCTGCTTATTGCTTAGCTATTGCTACACTTTCTCTGTCTCTATAGAAGAAATCCCCAATTCCCTTTGTATCTAAGTGTATTTTTCTAATAGAAAAAGGAGATTGTTTCTTGTAGTGTTGTGATAAATGATACAATAAGCCATTGGCTAATGAATTACTAATCAGTTGAACAGATATTATGAATGTATTTCTTTCCAGAGGTGATTTTCTTCAGAAATATTTTTTAGTATTTAGACTTTACAGACTTCAGTGTTGAGGATTTTGCACACTGTGCAATCAAAATGTGTGAATTTAGTGAATGAGAACAATTTAATGAACTTGAAGTTTCTTCTAAACCCCAGCTAATATTAGCATTTAAATTAATTATCATCTATCTTTCATTGCAAATGCTGTGCTAATATGATTTAAAAGAATTAGACAAAACTTTTAAAAATAATTAACATGGCAAGGATACTTGACAGCATATGTGATTCTACACCTTATATAATTCACTACTCTGCATCATCTGAAACTTTGTAATATTACTCATTTGCAATGTTAATGCACATGAATAACTCAGTAATTGTTATTTAAGGCATCCCCAAAAATACTGCTCAGCAACACAGTAACTTAGAAATCATGACTTGTAAGCAGTAAAACATTTGCTTTCATGATCCAAATGCAAAAATAAAATACTATCAGTGAAAACACAGTGGTGGTAATGAGAGTACATCATAGTACCCTTATGCAGGTCTTAAATATGACCTAAAAGGACAATACAACATGAAGAATGTCTGTAATACACATATTAGAAGAAAAACTGTTTGGGGCAGTATTATGTGTAGTTTTGACAATTGGGAAAAATATATACAAAAGGCAGAAATTACTTATTCCTGTATCTGAAAGAATACGGGGTAGTTTTTTGTAGCCTTCTTTCTACTTTGTCTATCAGGCCAAAGCTGGATACACCCCAGCACCTCAATGTTTCCTTGTAGCTCAGAACAGGGCACAGGATTGGAGGTGTCCCTCAGCAGTGCTGTGTACAGGGGACAGTGCCCTTCAGTGAAGTGCACAGTTTAAATGGGCTCCCAAACCTGTCCCTGTGCCTACAGCAGCACTTTCTGTAGCTATGTACGTGTGTGTGCATGCTCCCAAAACCTAACCCACATTCTGGAATGCAAACACGGAAACAGCAACTGTTCAACAGGATGCAGTGTAGGCTGATTGACTACTCCGTGGAAAAAGAATTACATTTAGTAATTTAGTTTTCATTTCAACAAAATGAAGAATCATATAATAATTCCTTGCTTTATCTTTATACTATAAAGGCAAAAATCTGATTTTAATCATGTCTGCTGTACATGATAAAACATATAGAATAAACAGCTCAGCTTTCTAGTGTATTTTAATTATGCATCAGAAAGGTAATTTAACAAGGGAAACATCTTTCAATGACACCTACTTTGCACAATAATATTCAAAACAACTGTAATGTGACACAGTATGATTTTCAATGTACCACAAACCACATTAGGAGTGCATTCAGTTACATCCTGAAATCACAAAATGTCACTGTAACCTGTTGTATGTTAAGAAATTTACAAAGACCTCATAAGCAGACCTTTACGAGAGTAAAAAACATTGTAAGGCTCCTGTGTCTATTTACCACTTCAAAAAGCTTTCACCTTACATAATAATGGGCACACCTCTACAAATCATACTGTCTATTACATTTCTACAGGTTCTTTAATTCAAAAATATTTGTGTTTGCATTTCTGACGACCTCTTGAACAGAGGAGAGCAACCAGAAATACTGAAGCCATCTAGGGCAACTTCTGACTGTTATGAAAAATGCCATGGGGTATTGCTGGTTTTTTAGAACAGACAAGACTTTGGTTTTAGTAATTTAACTCGCCAAAGTCTCATAGCTAGTAAAATACCTGGAACTTCATGTTCATACCAAAGACAGAAGTTCACCTTCAAATATCAGTTGCAATTAGCATTTCTCACTCAATTTGAAGGTTATGCTAACAGTAATCAGAACTGGGTATTAATCTGCAAACATTTATACTAAATATACAATAGCACTGAGTACATTCACCAAGTGCAGTGGGTGGCAGCTTGCCACATGGATAAAGGATTGTTTTATCTCAAACCATGGACAAAAGATGACATTATTGCAACAGTGCAATTAATGACCTACCACTTAATTATTTGTTACAATGATATCTTCATGGATCACCTTTAAAAATCTAGGGAACTTTAAGTGTTTTGTTGTGGGGTTTTTTTCCCTTTGTCTACTCAGTAGAAGAGACAATGAATAGTGTGTTAACTTGATATTCTCTGATGCAGCCTTCTGTTTATTGTTTATGAGAGTTATGTTTGATTTATATGAACAATGTCTTGAGCTCAGGACAAAGTAGGAAACTTTATAAAAATAGCATAATTTTAAAAAGGGCATTTGATTCTGTCAACATCTTTTGAAACTCAAACACAGAACTGATTTTCTGTTGATAAAGGAACAAAGTACCATAGGAATCCAGAATCTGTCCCTAAAAACTGAGACTCCAAAGAGAAATGGTATCTCCATGAGCCAAACAATTTTAAGTCTAATTATTGTAAAATTGCAGCTGCAGAACATGGCCTGCAGGCACTCAAGTTTAGAGCCTACAATGTTTCTAGTGATCAGAATTTCAGATGTGTTTAGTTAACAACTGAGATAAGAGTAAGAAGTGGTAGTGTAAGACAATAAGCCTAACCTCTCTCCTCTTAAAGTGAAATTGGCATTTTTTAGATAATCTCTCGGGCTCTATTGAAAATTATCACCATTAATATTTTTTTTTAGGATATTCCCCTAATGTCACTTTTCTGCCTGGCATTGCCGAGTTTCTATTATGAGCCATGTGAGCTATTCAATAGATTGCAATCTTTGTGGCATTAATACTTGCCTAAAGAATTAGACCATAGCATATATTGGTTTTTAAATGAGATTACCAAGGGAGTGGTATCACGGCTCCTTATCTATTGGTGGTGAAGCAAAGTTTATTAGAAGGGATGACAACATGACACCAACACATGTAATTATTCTAAGTAATACACAAATCAGTTAAAACATCATTATACTGTTGAACCATCTCACACCTTTGCAGCATGAGAGTTTCACTAGAGTTTAGAAGGTGCTGTCACATAATGGTTTTGCCCAAGAAGTAGCTGGTTGGAAGCAGAGAATTCTTTTGTACTTAAACTAATGCTACGGAACTGAACTGAATGCAGAAAGTTATCTACCTTGCCCTGATTACAGGAACAGTCAACATACAAAAGAATTTATCAACTTCCTAACCTAGAAAGTGGCCAAACAATTTGAGGAGTGTGAGAATAGAAAGTGGACTGTCAAAAGAGAAAAGGGTCCAACACTTAGACAAGGTCCTCAATGAAATTGTTCCTGAGATTCTTAATTGATCAAGTCGTTGAACACTGTCTCTCTGCAAACTGGACCATGGAAAATGCATCTGACTCACCAGTGATTAATTTTTTGGTTTAAGAAACATACATAGATTAATGGGGTGTGCCTGATATTGGCATGTGGTTATTCAGGGTGGAACAACCTCTAGGGTCTGTCAAAACAAGTGGCTTCAGGGTTAGTCTCCAGTGAAAAAGCAGAAAAGCAGAAAAAATCTCTATGGAAGAAACACACTGCAGATAAGAAGGGCATATACAAGGAGAAGCAAAATGTTATTAAAATACAGTATCTCTGCAATGCTATATACAGTATTACACTAGCTATGAAGAATATTAACATCGAGTGTTATGAATGTTAACATTGAATGGTCAATTCTAATAATTTTTTCCACGTATATAGTCTTAGAACTAGTCAGAAAAAGGACTTTTATACTTGAATGCAATGTTCTACATTTTTCCTACAGAGAAAAAAAAGAATGGTATAAATCCTTTGACACGGGCTATTTTTCAACTTTTGTTAATGCTTTGGTAGGAACTGGATGCTCTGTAAGGTCCTTTCCAACCCAAACCATTCTACGTTTCTTCTCACAAGTTTATTCCCAGTGTTATTGACTTCTGAATTGCAACAAATTTTAGGTTCTTCTATCCCAAAGAACTTTTTCTCTCCATCTGCTTCTTTGCTGTGCACAAGGAAGACTTCTTCCCAAGAGAGCAAGTGACCACAAGAGAAAGAAAGTAGTTCTCTGATGCTTTATGGAGAATGATCCTTGACATAGGATATGGAAAACTGGTTACCACTTATTTAATCTAAATTAACTTAAATAAAATAGTAAAGTTGTTACTATTTAACACAAGGTTAAACTGAAAACCTGGATATTTTAATTTAAATTATTACAGAAATGTTTTCCCTGGGAAAAAAATCCTCATGATTTCTGTTTCTCAAATTTACATCTATTTGGAAGGAATTTAACAAATAAATGCAAAGATAAATATCAAATCACTAGAAATGTAGTAGTTCTAATTAACTTTGAAGGTCTAGGGAAATTAAAATTAAAATGTCCACTTTCCATCCATTTGCTGCATTGTCTTCAGTACAACCAGGTCTTGCAAAGGAACACCTTGTGGCTGCTCTATGTTCCCCTCTGCATGACTTTTGAAGTTGAGTCTTCCTGGAGGTCTGGGCTTTTAGGGGTTTCTGAACCCTAACCCTAGGCAGAATGCTAAACCCAGGATAAGTAGTAAAAGCTGCATGGGGATGAGGTTGGTGCGAATTAGAAGGGTGCTGATGGAGCCATGTGGCAGTCTTGTGTTCCCCTTGGCATGACTTTTCCATCTGTGCCTGGAGCTGTGGGCTTTGTGTTTCTCTGAACCCTTACACCAGGCATAACCCTAGCACTATGAGTAACTAACCCTAGGCTAAACTTTACAGGCCTCTTGGGACTAAGTCTGGTTCCAAGGAGAAATCTGTGGTGGGAACCGTGTTGTAGAAGTCATGTGTTCCCCTTGTCATGACTTTTGCAGCTGCAGTGTACCTGGAGCTGTGGGGCTTTGTGGTTCTCTGAACCTTAACCCTAGGAGTAACCCAAACCCTAAGCCTAACCCTAACCCTTGGAAGAGCAATAGGAGCCGAACGGGAGTAAAACGAGTTTCAAGATAAAAGGTGTGAAATGAACCAAGTTGTGGCAGTCTTGCATTGCCCTTGGCATGACTTTTGTAGCTGCAGTGTGCCTGGAGCTGTGGGCTTTGTGGTTCTCTGAACCCTAACCCTAGGCATAACCCGAACCGTAGGCAATACCCTTACGCTAGGGGAATGGGGAAATCAGCAATGGGCTGTGGCGAGTCTCAAATCGAAAGGAGTGGAGGGAGTCATGTTGTGGCAGCCCGGTGTTCCCCTTGGAATGACTTTTGAGGGACTTCGTCTCGCGCCCTGGCGGCTGGAATGGGAAAGGGCTGAGCCCGACGCGGCCGCCGGGACGCGCCGCTCGAGGAAAGGAAAATTCCAGCCGAGAGGAGCGGCCCTGCCCCCGCTGGCCGCTGACAGCCCGCGGCCGGGGCCGAGCGGAGTCCCCGCTCCGGCCGCAGCTGGAGGGACAGCCGGCTGTGCGGGGGCGGGCGGGAGGAAGGCGCTGGGACGGGAACAGGGAGTCTCTGTGTCTCCGTGCGTGCCGGAGCGGGGAAGATTCTGGGTTTAAAGTTTCTTGCCGCGAAGTTCGGTTTTGCTATTTTTCCCTTTTTTTTTTTTTCCTAGCTCCTGTGTTTTTTTCCCCCACGCCCAAGGTGTGGTTCCGCGAGCGGCGGGAGCCTGGCGCAGCCCGTGACCGCGGCCGCCGCCCCGGGCAGGCGTTTAGTGTCCGTGCCGTAAACAGCGGGGAATGCCCGGGCTCGGGGGCGAGGCGGCGCCGGGGGCTGCGGAGCGGGGCCGCCCTCAGCCCGCCCCGAGCAGGTGAGGCGGGGAGCCGCGGCGGTGCGGGCGGGTCCCCGGCTTGCGCCCGCCCTGCGCTCCCTTGGCCGCCGGCATGGACGGCAGCGCTCGGCCGGCGGCCGCCCCGCCACCCTCCGGGTAAGCGCAGCTCGGGGTGCGGGCGGGAGCGCGGCCGCCCCGGCTCCGGAGAGCCAGCCCGCGGAGCCGGGGTGGTGCCGGGCCGTGAGCGGGCTGGGTGAGGTGAGGTGAGAGCGAGGGGCAGCTCGGGTCGCGGAGGCCGGTACCGTGCTTGTCCCGCTGTGAGGTGCGGCGCTCGGGAGGCCGCCAGGGGCGGGAGGCGGCTCCCGGCGCCGCGGGCGGGCGCGCTCCCCGTGCCCCTCTGCGGCGGCGGGGGCGGGAGCCCCGGGCGGGCCGCGGGCAGATGGAGCGGCGCGGCCGTTAAACGGCTGCGGGAGCCCGACGGCACCGGGCCGGTCCCGCTGGCCGGGGCTGCGGGACCAGCCCGTCGGACCGCCGCCCGCCTCGGCCGCGCCCGACCGAGCAGCGGCTGCGGCGCCGGCCCCGCGCCTCGGCAGTTGCCGCAGGGACGAGCGCAGCCCGCCCGCCGGCGCTGCCGTCCCGCTGCCGCTGCCGGGCTGCGGCGCTGCCGGGACCCGCGCTCCGGCACATCCCTGCCGATCAGCGCTTGCCGTCGGAGCATCCCTAGGTGTGCGGAGACAGCTCGCAGCTCTCTGGGTGAGAGTGGCGGCGGTTTGGGTGGGCTGCGCCTCTCGCTGCTCTGGGAACTGCCGACGCTGGGGAAAGGAAATAAACAAGCAGCATCTGTTTGGAGTAGTAAAAGGGCTGGCTTGTTTCTTTTTAAGTGTAAGGCCACTCTGGTTTTATTTTGCTTGTAGTAGAAAATCAGACTTTAAAGAACATCTTTCTTAAATCCTATGTAAAACTTCGCCAGTTATAGATCAGGAGAAGGGGAATTTTTTCCTTAACTATTCAATTACGTTTTAAGAAAATAAATTTACTCAGTGGCTTCACTAGGAATGGGAGTGAATCAAAATACTGGTAAGACTGCTGGAGTTGTCTGTAAATAGAATGGACAAAATACATGGTGGCTATATTTTTTAGCATTTAGTTTTTGTGAAGCTTCCATACTACTTGCAAAAATGGCTTAGTTGGATTGCTGACCAAGTGTCTACAGTATAAACAGGTGCAGATGATGAAAATTTACTGTAGTATTTGTAGCAGTAATCAGACCAGTTTGAAGTCATGGCTCCTCATAAAGGGAGGAGTATTTATTCTCTTAAGGCCCTTGTCACCATTCCACATTTATAAGTAGTCGTTGAGAAATTGACTTTATATTGTTGATCAATGTAGAAGGTATAATTATAGTATAGATAATTACTGCATTTTTAAGACTCTGTGTACTTAAGCAGAGTTGGAAGGGCTGAGTGTAGGATAATAATGTTTTTTTCCAGTTTAGGGAGTGGCAAAAACATTGTCTTGAAAGTCTTTGGTTTTACTTGTGAGCAGAAACATAAGAACAAACAGAGAGACACTAAACTTCGGCTGTTCTGACAGTTCCTCTAGGCCTTTTGCCTGCTATAAAGCTGTTTGGTATAGTGAATTTTGGCTGCTGCTTGACATCTAGGATCCCTTTATGTGACTTCAAGCATCTGTAAGCATCCACTTCTCAGTTTGGAGAAATATATAGCTAACAGTAGTGCTCATTGCATTAGCCCTGGAGAGAGATTTTTCAGGCCTTTTATCAGCTGTTCACATGTAATTTAGTACTTAGAAAATCAGGTTGCCATCCCTTTCTTGCTGCAAAAGTTCTTTATTCACAGTCTTTACTATTTCTGTAAGATGGTCTCATTTGGTCATAAATGCTGGATTGGAGGAAAAAAATGCGGATATACCAGAAAAAAGACAACTCCCAGTTTTACTGAAAATAGTTCACAGATACATTTTTGAATAGTATGCAGTTACTGTTCCCTCTCTGAGATGATAGGAAAATTTGTGCAATCTGGGAAGAATTTCAGTTGAAATGGCATTTTTCTTAAATGTATTACCAAATGATGTAATATACTACATTACATCTCTTAACTTGTCTAGCCAGGTTGAAAGTGTTAATCTGCAGCTGAAAACTGTTTACCAGCCAATGTGTTCTTAAATCACTGTTTGAAGTTCTGTGGAGTAGTTTCTGGTAACTTAACAGCTGAGAAGGTTTGTTTATGCTAGCTACTAAGAAGGTAGTGTTTTGTAAATTTTCAAGCACTGATGTTAGTTAAAGCTTGGAACTCCTATATAACTTGATCACTGGTGGCTCTATAATACAGAATTTTGTTACCAGGTCTGTGGGGACAAAGCTTTGGGAAAGGATCCTGTAATTTCTTTTTTTTTTTTTTTTTTTTTTTTTTTTTTTTTTTTTTTTTTTTTTTTTTTGCATGCAGGGTTATTTTCCTATTAAATTTTTTTTTTATTGAAACTGATTGTGGATAAAAATATTTGCCTGAATTCTATGAGAAGCATGTCCATGTTATTCTCTTTGTACATTCAAGATAAATAAGAAAAGAGTTTTTTAAAAAGTCTTCTGCTGGTTTTTTTTTCTTTGGGTTTATAATATGGTGACTAGAGAGTGTGTGCCCAGCAACTGGCTGGAGTATTTTGGAATATGATGAATAGGAGGTGTGCCCAGTAACTGGCTGGCCATGACACATAGTTTCTTCTCCTGGCAGGAGAAACTTGGCTGGACAGTTAAGCAGTTTTATAGCTCTTCTATTTTACCCTGAGTCTGAGCAGCACTCACAGCATAGAGCTCCTGCCAGGCCAGTTGACAGAGTCTGCTCCTGTTCATCACAGAGCTGAATTTGCTTTATGAAATGGTAGGAAAATGTGTGATTTAATACTTATAAATAAAAAAAAGAAGTGACTGTAGTTGGTATCCTACCTTCTGAACACAGCTTTGCCAATGTTGCTGGGCAGCAATCCCATAACCTGGAGTAAATAGATTTTTCTGTTACAAGATGTCAGTAGTTGACACAGGATTTTACCATGAAGAACTCTATTATGGCTTATTATGCCATTAGAATACTGGAGTAAATGTGGATTTTGGTAAATGTAATATTGCTGTCCTTTGAAATACTAGCTTTCGTGTTGAAATCCACCTTTAATTCACTTGTAATGTTTCTGAGAATTTTGTGTTATTTCATTTGTTCCTGTAAATCATATTTAAAGCTATGTGCTTACATACAAAATAACAGCTTCTGACCTACTTTACTGAGGCAAATCCCCTTTGTTATCATGTTCACTGTGTGTCTAAGAAAAACATGGTTAGGAGATGGAGCTGCTCTCCAGGGCCTGAAGATAGAGCTGGTTGTGTGGGGAAAGGGGCAGGGCCAAACAGCTTTGATTAGCTTAGTGCCAGAAACACTTCTGTGTGTCTTCAGCTTCCCATTCACTGTTGCTTGACATAGTGCATGTATTTGAAAAATTTAAGGAGAACAGGAGAAAAGTCTCTTTCACATGATTTCCAGGGCTGTCTGAGGAAGTGAGAGATGTTTTCAGAAAACCCAAGAAATTTACCTTTTTTTCTTTCATGTAATTGAGTTTTTATCAAATCATTTCAGTCACATTACGGAGACATCAGCTGTGGTGCAGTGCTGGCAAATGTGTGGTGTCAAGCTTGGAATACTGATTTGGGCTCTCTTCCTTCTCTTTCAAGTGTTCGTTTGAGTCAGCTCACAGCATAGCCACAGGTTTATTCAAATATAAATGAAAGTCCTTCCTGTTACTGAGTGTGGGAAGGGACAGCAAGTGTAGCAATAGCTTCAAACCAAGCATTCTATGCCTGAGCCACAGCCCCAGTGGGGGTGAGGACTTGGGTACGTGTCTGAATTTGCTCAGTTTGGTGAAATTTATGTAAGGGTGAAACTACATTTTTCTCTTGCAATGAATTAGCTGTTTCCATTGCTGTGTATATTATGTGCATGTGCTTATCATTAAGTGCAAGACCTTTTGTACTCGTGCTACTAGGTGGTAGCAGTGTCTAGGATCAGAGGTTAGGCCATTATGGATCTAACAAGTGGTCCTATCTTAGATGTGCTTTGTATCTTAGACTGAGGACTTCAAGATAGTACTTAGCATGTTCTTCTCACCTCATGACCCTGATGAAGAACAAGTAAATCAGCAATAATAAAATGGAAAGAATTTTGAGAATTTGGGACTGTAGAGCTTGCTGGATGTTTGAAGCAGGGAGTTAGCTGCTTTGTGGGTGGATGCCCATCGGGAGCCACTTGAATGCTAATCATTCCAGGGGCCAGTTTGCCCACTGAGTTCCAAATGTACACATAACACTTCTTGAGGTGATTATGTTCCTCTTAATGTAACTGCCTTAAGCAAGGCAGCCTCAAATAGTGGAATGACACTGATGCCATTAACTGAATGTTGTGTTTAAAAGCTGTTTACTCAGAGTTTGTCAAGTCTGAAGTCCTAGCTGGGTGCCTATGGAATAGTTCCTGGTAATGTTCCCTGTTGGAGTGTGTTGCTGTGGGAATGAGATCAAGAAAACATTAGGGGGTGGAATGTGGATACTAGGGTGAAAAAATGTGTAGGAGGATAATTCACAAATAGAGATCAGCAGAGTTACTTCCAAGCTTTGTCCAAATGTGTTGGTGTCCTGTGAAAAATAAAACTGAGAGCTAGATAGTGAGGTACTTAAAGGATTTGAGGAGTAAAAGTGCTTGAGACTGGAAGGTGGGTTTTGGTGTTACCTTAGGGTAGGTTCTTTTTTTTCTGCAGTTACTGGATTCATTTTTTTAATGTACTTTAGACGGGACCACAGTGTTTACATAAACCTGAAGATCACTGTTTTGAGGAGGCCCATCTGTGTTGGGTGGAAAAAGAAGAGAGTCCCTTGTGGGAGACCAAAACCTTGGATTCCAGAGGAAACTGAAGGTCTTTAGAGGATTTCTGCCATCTGACAGACAAAGTAATTGAGTAGGGGTATTTTAAAGTCACAAACAAATTATTTCTCCTGTAATCAGGCAACACCTAAATAGGTCTCCCTTCATAAAGTGCAGTACCATTTCTAACTATCTTGACTGCAGCTTGGAAAAAAATTTCTGAGCATTCTGGTTTTTCTAGCCTGACTGCTGTTCTGAGCTGCCACTGTAGTTTTATGTGTGCTGGGGAAGAGCAGATGCCAGATTATCCAGCCAGCCCTTGAAGCTGTAACAAGGTTAGCATGCTCAACTAAATATTTATTCTTTTTTCTAGAAATTAACAAGTCAGTATAATGAGTTGCTGTGTTAATGTAGTGGATACAAGGAATGCCAGGTGTTCTCTTTTATGGCTGTTTGCAAGTTAAACCAGATCTGACTGTGCACTTTCTTTTCTTCTCACCTGGCTCTGGCTTCACCACCAGCTGCTACTCTAACTTAGGTTCACACAGCTGCAGTTTGAGAAAGTTACTCTTCACTGTGGGTGTCACTGTGTACAGCTCTAAAAGAGCTGACTTAGAAGATGACAAGAAGCTGGGATGTTGGCTCCTAGATTCCTGTAGAGTTCTGTGACTGTGCCCAGCATTAGCACAATGAAGAGGAAACTCTGACTGTGCAGCTTGCAACAATGGAGGGCTCAAGGGGGAAAAGTACCTCTGCTGTTCTGAGCTATAGCAACCAATTAAAAACTGGATGCTTCACCTGAATTCTCTCCTGAGGCAAGGTCTGAGAATTTAAAATGCAGCTCTTTATGAAGTAAATGTAAACACTAACTGGAGTTCAAGCAGATGTTTTCTGACTTAAAATCTTCATGTGATAGACTGATGGATAAAACTGCATTCTTTTTAATGGTTTAAGAAATGTTTTTTTAATGCAGAAATGGAATATTGTGGGAATTCTTACAGAACTCAGAGTTCCTGGATTTGTTTTTACTTGCTAGGAGGTTATCCAATTCAGAAGGGGCATGTGCATTTGTTTGGTTGTTGTAATGATCTGAGTGCCATAGGTGCTTAAAGGATGAGTTCCTCATCTACCTATGAAATATTTGCCTTGGGAACTATTGACATGGTTGTCAGGATTATTTTTTTCAGTTAAAGAAAATAGAGCATGTGGATATTTTTAGCTGGGCTTAAACTTTCTTCTGTGAGAAAGGATGGGTTTTGTTGCAAGCTTTAGCTCTAAAGAGATTCCCATTGAAGAAATAGTACAGCTTAGAAACTTTCATAGCTGTGTTTTAAAAATACTTTCTGGACATTTATTTGGTTTTCATTTTTCTTTTGGAAATAGAGCTGCTTGGTTATATATATATGTGGAATAATAGACAAACATCTCCTTCCCAAACAATGCAAACTGTTGCTCTGTGTTAAACAAGAAATGATGTGAGCTTGAATTTTCCTCCAACAAAGAGAAAAAAAACCTCCAATAAGGAAAACACTAGCCCATCTCAAAAAACCAGCATTGGAAATATGTGTATTTTTCTTTAAAATAAAATAATTTTTCAATCTAATATTCCTGAGTTATTGATGTATTGCTTTAACAGTGGGGTTTTTTTTTGTTTTCATGGGCCTTGGTGTTCTGTTGAGAATTAGTTTTCCCTTTTGGTCTTTTACCTTACTTTAATGTCAGACCTTCAGTTGGATTTTCTTCCAGACTGAGGCTTTTCTATACCTGGGGCTTGACAGTTAACTTTTAAATGTTGTGCAGTGGGAAGAGCGTAAGCATTTTCAGCTCTGCCCTTAGTACAGACTTAAAATTGACAAAGTTGTCTGGAGGAACTGTTTCTATTTTTTAAATACTTTGTTTCACAAAATGAGTTACATTTTCTTGTTTCATTTGGTTTTACTGTTTGATTGTTTCATCTGGGTTTTTTGTCCATCTGTGCCCCTTCCTCCCCCCCTTTCGATGTGCTAGAATCTTTGTTGAACTAAGTGAGTTAAATAAGAATGTTCAGAGTAATTTAGGGAAGGATTTATTTTTCATTAGGGAAGGACATGATATGCTAAGTTTGGTTGGTGGGGGTTTTTTTTGTCATTTACTAGCTTGCCATTTATTTAAGTATCATTGTATTGCTCTTGACTTTTGTAAAACCTAGCTCAGTTCTTCTGTACTGTCAAACTAGATTGACAGATCAACTGGACATAATATTGGAAGTACAGGATAATTTACTGAGCTGGCTATTGTTTAACTGTTCTTGTGACAGCAATGTTGAAAGCTCTTTTTATGTGGGAATAATAATGCTTTGTCACTGATTTCGAAAAAAAAAAAAAAAAAAAAAAAAAGGAGCCAAAATATCTGTTAGTAACAAAGTTGAAAAAATAAATGTTTACGACTTGTCCTGCTGGGTGTAATCCTTGAGGCAAGGATGAAGTACTTCTTTCCTTACTCCTTATTAGCTAAGAACTTCAACGTTCTGCCCTTCTCATGGAAAAATAATGTTATTAATAATTCAAAATGTAACCATTCTGGTTTTGAGAGCATAGAAATTACTTGCATGGATGGATGAATTTTTTACTTCTTCAGTAAGACAAACAAGGCGTGTATTAGTTGATGACAATAGTGTAGTAGGTGGTATTTCTAGAGGATGAATTTCTAATAATTTTCAGCCATTTGTGTAAAATCAGAAATTCAACCCATGCCAGAAATTTGGGCTTTGCTTTTTACAATTTTTAAAATTCAGAATATTTAATTCCTCATTAATCAGATAGCTTTATATGTTGAAAGTTGTTCCCAGTTTTCATTCCTGAAGAGTTACTGCTTTTTCCATTTACCCTCTGAAGTCTCCAGACATAGACTTTTCTGTATCCTCTGCTGGGGTCTGATTCATGGTCTCTTACTTCCCTTTGCCTGCAATTCTGATCCTCTCCTTCCATCCACATTACAAATCAGCCTCACTAATTCCATCCTGGGCACCCTCCTTGAGCTATTTTTACCTCATTCACTTTTTAGAGTACTCACTGCTTGGAGAAAGTTCCTTTTTGTTCAATTTTAAATATGTTTGTAAATGTACAGCTCCTAGTAAAGAAAGATGCACTTTATTTTTGCCTGAAAGGGTAAGAGCACAGCAAGTTGAGTGGATCTTTTCCCATTTTGGCTTTGTGCATTCTTTTAAATCTTCAGATTTGGTAAGAGCCTGGCCCTTCAGCTTGGGCTTTTCCCCCTGTATCCCATTCTCCCATATCTAATTCCTCTTCCCTGACTTCGGTCTGAAACTATAAATTCTTCTTTTTATAAATACGCTTTTGTGTTTAAAAATTGTGTGTTCTGTTTTACCTAGCTCAATGCATCTTGTTCCCTTGTACTTATATGGGCATTGAGAATGTTTTTCACTACACTGTTGGAGGGGAGAAGAATCTCCCAGGCCCTTTTATGTGGCATTTTAAAGTGGGGTCATTCACTGCCTTTGCAGTTGGTGATCTCATCTGCTTGCTTGTCTGTAGTTGAGTAATGCCTTGGACATTGCAGGACTTGAAGCTGAGATTTCAAGGCTGACAGTGATAGCTACAGACATTAAATAGGATTTTTGTTTCTTTATTCAAGCAAGTCAGAGTTTACCTATGACTTTTTTGGGCCAGTAGCAGTAATTTTATTCCTGTATTACATGCTGTCCTTTCTCAGAATTATATATATATATATATATATATATATATATATATGTATAATTTGACATCTGCATGACAGATTATTAGCAATTAGTTGTACAAATGAAGTGATGGAACTGGGTCAGATGTATCTTTACTCATTCAGCTTCTTCATGCCTCTCTTGTTCCCTGGTGGTTCATGGGGTGATTTTCTGGAGTAGGGACAGGGCTCTGTTTTTTTTGTCAAGTGGTATATGCAAGGATCAGAGGATTTTGGAATCTAGATAATTTTTGTGATTTGTATTGAAGATTCTTTTGCAGTGCCGGGCACAAAATCTCCCCTGCCCCATCCTAGGTATTGTTGAGATATTCTCAATACACCAGACAATGCTTGTTCACTTTTGTAGAAAAACAAGGAAAACCAAAGCATTTTATAAGCACTTCTTCAGAGTTGGTTGTTGATAGTGAGGGGTATAAGAGAGAATCTGAAGAGACTTATTTTGGAAAAGTAATAAGGGTCTGACATCACTGTCTGAACTGTTGGGATCTCTGTCTGATTTCTAAGCATCTTTCTTTGACTGTTCTTGTATTTCCACTGCCCAAACATTCTTACAAACTTTCCAGTCTTCCTCCCAAAACACACTACTGTAATGGATCTTTATCCATAAATCTTAAGTTAATAAAGGAGAAGAGAAATGCAATGAATTGTAAATGTTGGATGAGACTTCTTAAAAGATTACAATGATTTATTTTAGAAAAAAATTGGGACGTGGTGCTATACTTTTAGAAATATTCCAACAAAACAATTGGGTTTTTTTGTTTTGTTTTGTTTTTTTTTTCTTATGGGGTTCTTTAAGATACTTTTTATTGCTTAAGGGCTCCTAATGTTAGGTTTTCTTCCTGCTTTTACTTGCACCTAAATTTTCCTGGACTTTCTAGTTATAATATGTAAAGCCTGCCAGCTGACAGGTTTATAGGCTTGTTTTTTTTTTAAAGACTACTTGCCAATACTTAATCCAGAACAAGATTTTATATTAGAATTGAGATTGCTTGGAAATAATGACACATAACATAAATGCAGAGATTTCTTCCTATGCTATACTGCTCCTATAGATGGAGCCTTTGAAATGACTTGGTACCCTGACTGAGTGGTCTTGTGGAAAGATCTCTTTGGTGCTGGTCAGCATTCTGCCATTCTGCATAAGAGGCAGCTGTTCTGCATTCTGTCTCCACTAGAGAAGAACAGCTGGATATTCCTTCACACTTCCTGAATGAAATCTGTGTATTCTCTGAGAGGCTGGTGCTGCCTCTTCCTGCTTGTGGTGGAGGTGGACAGTAGGAAATGACGTGTCCAGTGAATTGTTTATTTTGTACAAATGTTTGTCGGGACCACTTGGAAGAGCTTTAACATCTTAATGTAGAAACGCCCTTGCAAAATTCTACCCTAGTTCATTGGGAAGAGTGCAATTAGTTTGCTGACAACATACTCTCAGTAAAGAGAAATGGTTGTGTATTCAGAGAGTCCTTCTGTTACAGGAAAACAAAAGCTCCAAGTTTAGAAGTACTTGATACCATTTAAAAATAATTCTAATAGCCGAATGAGATCTGGAAAACTCCATCTACACTTACTGGCCTTTCCCACATCCTGTCACATCATATTTCATATCTCAGTCATACCCTGACTGTTTCCTTGAGTCAGTTTGTGGTATCATGTGAATAAACGCTCAACATGGTCGAAAGATCTCCCATCTGTCTGTAAGACATGTGATCATTTATCAAAGATAAAAGGGCATAGCTGAATGTGGCACAGCATTGGTTGGAATTGTAAACAGTCATTTAACTCGAAAAGCTTTTGGCTTCTGATGATAAAATGAGAACCATCAGAAAATATGAGTCACATTCTCAAACTGACGTAGCTGTACCACTATTGTACCTTCGTGTTTACCACTGACTTTGATTAACAAATATTTTCACTTACATATTTAAGTGACAGTGAGAAAGAAGTGACTTGGTCACTTTGTTTATGAGAGAGGCTGATCCATGCAAAGATCTGACACTGGATGGGGAGATTGGTTCTTCTTCTTCCCCCCATTTTTTTGTTTCTTTGTTTGGTTTTTGATAGAGGTTGCATACCTCTTTCCCTCTTATGGACTCTCTAGGTAGAAGGAAGTTGTGTGTCTTGTTCTCAGCTGAGTAGGTTTGCTGCTGCTGTTGTGCTGATAGATTCAGTTTGTTGCAACTTCGTGTCCTCTTCTTCAGTCAGAAGAAGCCAGTGATGAGTTGCTGGTAATTGACTCATGAAATTCTGGGGTAGTTCCTTTTTCTGGTTTTAATGTTAGACAAGGCTTTTGTTTCTTTGTCTGTATTCACCTTTAGATATTGTAGTTTTTGATGTTTTTGAAGTGTCATCTTTGAATTTCTGTATGACTTTATATCCATGTGATAAAAATTTCTAAAATTCTGATCATCATTTTCTGTATGTCAAAAGAACAGTGGGATGGCCATTAGCCACAATTTCAGTCTCTTCTCTGATATGAAGCCAGAGTTATTTTCATGGATTTCCTCTGTTGGGAGGCATTGAAAACCCAATCCATACATAGTAGGAGAGAGAAAATATGGTACTTGAGGGAGGTTGATGGGCTTTATGGGCTTACACTTAGTTTTACACAGAAGGGTGAAGATGAACTTTGAAAAAGTTCACAGATTTGTGAGTTTTAGTGCTCCCTTGTTTGCATCTTGTTATTCTTCTGTGATCTGTATAGATAGCTGCTCATGAACTTTTTATCCAAATTGACTGCTCTGGTTTTCTACTTGTTAGCTTCAGTTTTATGGCAAGTGAAGCATTGGTCTGCTGCAGTTAAATGTGGACAAATTTTGGAGATTTTAGCAAATGAGCTGTCTGCAGCTTGTCCCTGCCTTATCTCCTATCACTAAGAACACGAGTAGACACTGGTCAAGTTGATGTTCTGTTCTGCATCCTTGTCACTTTGGCTTCTTCTGCTGTACAGTGTTGGCAGTAATTTTGTCTCTTCTTTGCCCCTATCACAGGCTGTTTTCTGGCCAGACAAATCCAATCCTCTCTTGCTCTTGAATCAGGGCCATTAACATCTTATTTAGAAGTTTGCCCTATATTTGTATTAGTAGTTGCCTTTTTGTTTTCACTGAGCTTGTGCTGACACACATCTTCCCACTTGCTTGAGGATAAATGGGTAAAAAATGTGGATGTGTTATAGCTAGAAAAATTTTCTTCATTTTAAAAGTTTTTTGATTTAATGTGTTCAATGAGCCACAATTTATTCTAAAACTTTTGAACAAATAAAGTGATAAAGAGTTAAGCGCTCTTGGTCTTTCCATTTCTGAAGTGTGACAACATGTGAATGGCATGTTCATGAGTTACTGCATGGTTACAGAGTATGAGCATGTAAATCATTCAAAATCTATTTGTCTGGTTACTTTCATGGGTAAGAATGTGGAAAATACTGCATTTCTGACAGGATTCCAACTGTTGTGATAACACAGGATACAGAATTATTAAATAATCAGTGTTATGTCTGATCAAATGTTTTAGAATATGTTCTTTTAGGCATTCTACAGAGATTTGCTGTTATATTCAGGGACAGCCTCTAAATCCAGGGAGAAGTTAAAAAAAGATGGTTTCAGATATCAGGAATTTGTGTGTTTCATGGGCTTTAAGAGATCTGGCAGCTTAGGTATTTTTGTCCTTTCCTTTGAAATTCCTTTTTGTCTAAATTTTCTTGGGTGTTTTTTTACACGACTTCCTGGGTGGGAGAAGTCTGTTACTGTATTTAGTTAACACTTACAAACTTAAGTCACATTGTGTCAAAGCTTGCAGTAAACTTCTGTGTGCTCTGTAGGTCAGGTAGGTAGCATGTAAGTATTTTCTAAGAAAAGAACCAGAAAGATAAAATGCTGCTAAGTTGAAGGGTGCTGTTTCTTATAATGACAAAGCACTCAGTTATGGGGACTCTGATAAATAAAGCCTGTGGACAAAGTGCCCAGCTGTACTTTAAGATGAAAACAGGATGTTGGTTGTATTGCAGCAGGACTGCTGTATAAATCAAAGGATATGCTGTTATTGCTGTTTAAGGAAGCTGTACTCCCTTAGAGTGGTTCTGTATATAAAAGAATGGTAATTGCTGTGCTTATCAAGGACTGGCAGTTCTCCTTTTCCAATTGTGACCTGGTGAATCCACCTCAAGATCAACGACTTAAAGCCTGGCTAGTTATTTTAATCCCCTATTCAATAGAACAAACAGAATGGGGTTATTTTTATCTCTTTATGATTGCTTAGAACAAGTAAAAAACCCTTTTGCTATATTTAAGTCAAAGGTGATTTTACTGATGAGGATGTGAAATATTTCCCCAGTGACTGTTAAACCCTGTTGGTTCAAACTGTGTCCAGTTAGTTGTGGCCAGGTGGCTTTCTCCCTGTGCCTGTGTCCTTGCTGGGCTTTTTTGCATTCATTTGTAGCCTCTTTAAATTTTTATTTGATAGCTTAAGCCATTTTTGGTTTGTTTTCATATTCTCTTTTAAAGGACTTCTTTGCCCTGTTTGTACTGTTCTTAATGCCAGCTAGAATGGTGTTGCCTTTGTTTTAAAAATCAATGGTTTTTATACTTCTAAGCACTACATCCACGTATACGTTCTCTCCTCAGGAAGAAGGTATGCCAAAATACTTTTCTGCTTTTGATTTCCACCAGTTCATTTTTTTTCTTCAAGGAAATCATAGAATTATTTGGCTTGGAAGCAACATTTGAAGATCATGTATTCCAACTCCCATATGCACTGGGTATTGTGGTGCACTGTAGTATGTGGTGTACTGTAGGATGGCCTGTAGGATAGCCTATATTGTTATTTAGAAAATATAAGTAATTTTTTCATAGGTATCCTATTTTTATAGGATCTGGTACAACAATAAGTAGCTGGATAAAGCTTGAATTGGTATTCCTGTAATATGCATATGTTTTTCTAGAAAGTTTTTTGGGTAAGTCCTCAAGGCTGGATTTTAGTAGAGTGATTTTAGCACTGATTTTTCAGTGAGTTTACACTGATTAATGGAGTGTTCTCATCCTCTTAGCATTTGTGCTCAAGTGCAGAGTTAAACTCCCTGCAGGTGAGAATCCTGACCAGAATCAAATGGGAAACCATGCTGCTGATGGAAGCAGAGCAACAGAGAAAGAAAGGGAGAAGGCAGCAGTGGTGAGTCAATGTGCAGTATTCTAAGGGAAAGCAGATAAAGTTCACTCCTGAAAGAATATTCACACAGCACAAACTTCATTCTGTTGTGATATCAACTGTGCTTTGAATGGAAGCATCTTTGAAATGCATAATTTTCATGAAGTTTGATGCTCAGAATGACTATTCCATTATTTACTATCACTTACTTACATTTCACTGAATTTCTGTGAGGGAAGGATATTGCAGGAACTTTGTAGCTGTGTTTAGGCTCTTGAGATACCTGTTGGTATCTCCTTTTCATAATTCCTGATTCCTTGTGGTACCCACTTATCAGTATTTTTTATCAAAAATGCTGATAAAATAATTTTATATTTAAAACTGGGGTTTGACTATATTCCAATAACAAGTAATGGATGTGTTTTTTGAAGAAGTAAGGCCTCTAATCTACTTTCTGCTTTTTCACAGGGGAGGAAGAAATCTCAAAATCTTAAATGTGTTTCGTTTCTCTACTAAGCAGTTGTAGGAATTAATTAGTTTTTTGAAACACAAGGAGTTTCTGTAGTACAGAACAATTTTTATTGGGTGTACATGGGAGGACATGATATTACATACAGAGATAAAAAACTTCTGTGAAGGAGAACCTTTTCTGGGGCCAGAAACTGATTTTTGAAAACATATTTGTCAGTTGTCAGATGTCCTAGTGTCTGGAGCAGTGGTTAATTAAATAAGGATAATGTTGAACAGTGATTTTGGAAAATGCATGTAATATCTAAATAGTCACGCTCTCTGGTTATTAAAGATAAACTTTAAATTCTAGCTGTTCATGAAAATGTGTGATTCTTTAACAGGCCAGAAACATGGTTATCAGGAGACATGCTGTGGAATTACCCTGGTGTGACCTTGTAACTGGTGGATTTGAAAAGCATTAAGCATTATTTAAACTGGTTCAGTACTCTGAAGGCCTCTTAATTGTACTGCCAGTATTCTTTTTCTTAGAACTTGTAATGAAGGGGGATGTATTCTGGAGTGCTTGTCTCAGTTACTTACACAGACAGCTCTCACTCTGCACTGTATTGTGCCTTAAAATAATTGTGATTTGTTTGCTTGTTTGGTTTATTTTAATTTTGAGCAAATGCTATGGCTTTTCATCCACAAAGCAAATAGCTGTTGCTTTTGATTAGTAACTTAAACCTTGGCAAGTTTGTAAATTCCTCAGCAGGGCACTGGTTTTGAAGAGCTGCTTATGTTCCAGGGGAAAACTTTTGAACGGATTGTTTCAGAACATGTGATTTTTATTTTTTTAAACTTTTTTCCTGCTTCTGTACTACATTATCTGCACTGATTTACTCCTTTCCTCCAGGAAACACATTTGCATTAAAGATCCGGTCTTCTGTTTATTTAGTTCCTGCTGCTTATTGCTTCCAGGGGGTCCTCTTTGACCTTACAATTAATAGAAAAATGAATGATATTCTGGGAATTAAATCAAGAAGAAATGAAATACAAGGAGCTGATAAATACTGATGGATTCTTTCACTGATCAGTCTTCTCTTCCAACATGCCAAGATACTCAGTAGTAAAAATAAAGATTAAAAAACCCATAAGTAGAATGTTTTTCATAGAACCTCTGGTGCTTCTCTTAAGGCTTTCAACTAGAAAACTCAGGGATATTGCTGGTTCCTATTGTTAGATGTTGGCTTTGCCATCACCAAATGTCAGTATTTTCTGGAAGGTACTCTAACCTAGCCTGAATAAATTCTTATTGATCTGAGCTGTTTTGACTAACTGACTTTCAGGTAGAATAGTTGTATTGCACCATAACCTTTCATAGTCCCAGCTGATACACCCCAACTTCTGTTTTAATTTAGTCAGCGGATGTAAGGACTCCTGCTGCAAACCCAGTGAAATAACAGTGAGAGTTCTTTGTTGGTTTATTTAAATGGTATAATGTTACTATAATTTTGTTGGAAATAAGCAAGACTGGTGAGAGATAAAGCTGTCATACAAAAGAATTGAAAGGGTTGACCACAATGTTGTCTGCTTAATGTCACTGTAAATGTCTAGGCTTCCTAATTTAGTCTGATTTGAACATAACAGTGTCATGTTTGGAGACACCGGATGCCAAGAAAGGAAGAAGATGATTTACATCCCTTAAGCTTCCCTAAGTGGGAATTTCAGACTTGAATTTCGTAACTACATGATTAAAGAAGATGGGGTACCAAGGCCTGCAACTGGATGCCTTGGCAGCTAAGCTTGTATGTACTTTTGCCAAAATGGAAGGGATGATTGCCTTTTGTCTTTTTGTATTAAAAAAAAAAAAAAAAAAAAAAAAGGAAAAGAAGAACATGAACAGGAACAAACAACTCAAAAAGACAGTCTGATCCCTCCAGTGGAGAAGATAAGAACCCGGCAGTTTTAAGTTTATGGTTGGATTTCATGATCTTAAGGGTCTTCTCTAACCTAAATTATTCTATGCTTGTGTTGTTTCCTTCACTCAGTCACTTTGCTTCATTTATCATTCACATTGCTTAACATCAATTGTGATAAAGTTATGCAGTCATGTAATTATAAAAAGATAGGCCAAGCTATCATTTCTCTCTATCTGTAAAATTCTTCTTGCAATTTTCTCAGAAGTTCTTGTCATTGTTACTGTTCTTTGCTTTTGACAGTCACCTGATAGCTTTATTATCCACCTTTGACACCAAAAAGCTAATGGTATTGAATATTTTTAAAGGCTGATGGGTCATATTTGCAGTCTGAAAAAATGTTTCACACACTCTGCAGTGTTACCATGGCAGAGGTATTCCCCATTCAACCCTGTTTCACATTTCTGCAAATACACAGAAAGTGGAATTATGAGAGTATAAATGATGGTGAGCTTGAGAAACCATGTGACCTTTGGCACAGAAATGGTGCACTGGTGTGACGTGTTTTATAAACATCTGTTTTTAGCCAGGTTAAGGTTTTTTCATTTAGCCAGGAGGTTCAGCCAGGCTGCTGGTGAGTATTTAGAAGGTGTGCTCTCGTGGTTCCCATCATGTTTAGCAGTGGGACCCAGGGAGGTTGTGTAGCCAGTGGCTGCTCCTTAGATGGAGAACATGGTGAGAGGCTGGTGGACCTTATGAAGGGGCATCCAGAGTCACTCAGTTTCCTCTGTCTTTGCTTACTGTAGCTCCTAATTTGACAGGTGAATTCTGGTATGTCTTAGCAGCAAGTCACACCTTATTTGAGGCTCTTTACATAAATGAAATGACAAAACTGTATCCTGTATTTCTGCTCCCTGTCAATGTGTCTGAGTCAATACTAGACCAGCTTTGTCCAAGAAACTTAATATGTGACTGTCCCAGAACTATCACCACAGAACTGCTGATGTGTTATAGTAGTGGCAGCAATGCAATTACATCAATTTTCCATTCACCTTCACTCCTCTGTCCTACTCAAATTGTTAAAGGAGTCTTCATGGCTTCTGAGTAGAAACTGGAACAGGGAGAAGATTGTCAAAATGTGATGGGGCTTCTGCATCACAGGTTTTGAACTCCTCCTGGAAGAATTATGATAAAAAGTCAGCAGTCTTAAGTTTTTAATTTGGCAGAATTGATTCTCATAAGATCATTTCTCTGAACATTTCAAAACTGGCTTTGCATGGCTTATGCTGTAAAGCATGCCACTCAGATATTTTTGTCTCTTCTGGATTTCTTTCTTTTTTTTCACCATGTAGTACTTGGTTGTTCATTTAAAAGAAAATATTTGTGTTCTAAAAACAAATGACACATGCAGCTGTGCAGCCAAGTGACCCAGAGAAAATGAGTTCCCATGGTCTATGTGTATGTGCAAGCGATGGGGACCAGAACTTGTTCTTTGTCCAGTAGCTCAGTTGTGCCTGGCCTCAAGGGAACATGCAGCCATGCTCCTCATCCTGTTAACATCCATGGGAATGTAAGAATGTGCCTTGCAGTGCTGGCTAGGAATAGTTGTGTGCAGGGTTTTGTTTGGCTTCTTAAAATTTCTTATAACTAAATGCTTATGGGTTGTGCAGAAATCTGCATGAAATATTGATTGAGGAAGAGTATTAGATTTGTGTGTTACTGCAGTTTTTAAGAACTGGACATATATGTTTTGCATTGCAGTGACAAGAGCTATACAGCCATTTATTTTCTGTCCTTTATGTTCTTGAACAAATACTTATGTTCAAGGATATTTGAAAAATGAAGGGAAATATTTAGTCATCTGCATAAATAAATAACTTTGAAGTTCTCAGATACCCAAGAAAACATAGATTATCTTTGTTTGTTTTTTTTTCCACATTGGGTGAGACAGGACTAGGATTAGTAGAATTCTTTCTTTGATATTTGATTTTATGAGTCAAAATTTGGCTATTTGAGTTTTATTTTGTTCCCATGGTGGGATTGTATGTGTGTGTGACCTCTTATCTAGAACTGAAAGTTTTGTAATGGCACATCAGAGACCAAGTGCTGTTCCTGCTACTAACGTCCAACTAGGAAAGCATAATGCAGTGTCTAGTTTCTGCTGTCCAGAAACATTATTCCAAAGCTGTGAAAAATATGTGCAAATTAACTGTGAGCACTAATATGCCTTAAATAAGGAAATTAAAAAGCAGAAGAAAATGTAATTCAAAGAAAAGACGTGCTGGTTACTTCTATGTGTCTTCTTAGACACAGCTTCTTCAAAGTCCCTACTTTTAAGGACATGGCATTGATGAACAATGTACCTACTTCCCAAATTTGTCCACTTTTATTTAGCTTTCTATAAATGATGCCATAGGTGTCAATAGAGGGGCACAGAATAGTCTAATGGAAGCATATTAGGTTGCATCCAGTGTGTCTATTTTTTGTTTAAATAGTTACTTTCTATAGAATTGGAGTTCACTTCCATTAACTGCATTCAGCATGTGACCCTGCAGTGTTATACATAAACAGTATCATAGTTGATGTTGAACTGATGAACTGGGAAGTTACTGTATGAAGTGCTGGTCTGCACACCAACAATTCAATAGAAGCCCTTGCCCTCCCATTCCAAGCAGAGGAAATAATAACAGACAAATCTTGATAGTAGTAATAATTTTCCTTTGAGTTTTGTGGTTGGCGGATGATTTGTTTTGGTATTTTGGTGTTTTGGGGGTTTTTTTGAGAGGGAGGTGCCTTACTTTTTTATTAAATACATGATTTTTAAGTGGTATTGACACCAGGTACTGGTTTTGGTACCAAAATAAATTTATTTTTTCCAGGTCACCAATTTTTAATTCAGTCTTTATCAGACAGAAACCCTTTATTAGCACGCAGAGTGAGTATGAGTCTGCAAAGTAGGCAAATATGTGCTCAAATCATATTTATGTAGCTTTGGCAATCAATACTATTATATAATCATCTGCCTTATCTATTGTTAAAGTTACAGCTTTATTGGTGGATTTCTCTGCCCATATATTGCTGTTATGCTATCTAATAGCAAAATAACCTCCATTTACAAACAGGGAGCAATCTTGTAGCAGAAAGAATGGCATATACTTACTTGGCAGTGGCAATAATTGACAGTTGACTCTTGAACTTCTCTCTGAGGGAAAAAAATTAAAACTTTCTATTTTTTAGAATTCTTGCCCTCTGGAGTAAGAAAAATGATAGCAGATGAATTGGTGTTCTAATTTATATTATGGTGCACTAAACCAGAATACAACTTTATTTTGTTTGTTACTGATTGTACTTTCAAACTGAAAACTGAAATTCATCTAAGACTTCAGCAACTAAAATGATTGTGTATGGTCCTGGTGTCTGTTAGTTCAGAATCTACTGAAATATCAAATTTATACCTTGAAGTGACTTTTTGTTTTATAAAGTAGAAAGTACCTTGCAATGCTGGATGACCTCCAACTCTCCTTTGAAAACTGGTTAGTTCACTAAATGAGCAGGAGTAGCACTTCTTCCAAATGTTTCTGCTTTAACTCAAGTTACATGGATATGAAATATGGAAGAGAAGAAGCCAACAAAGCAGATTAAATAGACTTCTAAGTTTGGCTTTGAAATACTGTTGTACTAAGTCATCTAGTTTGGATGAAATTAGGTATAATTCTTTTATATATGAGTATAGAAGGAAAATGTTTTAGAAGCATATGGTATTATTGAATGCTCTGTTAAGACTTTTTCATATACTTTTTTTAGTACTATCCTTTCAGAGAAAGAGATTTATTTGTTTGAGATTTTGCCATCTTGGCATTGATAAAAAGTCATGGTATGAAGAAAATTCTTTAGCTTTTGTATGAAAATGCATATATTTTGGAAAGATGGAATTGTTTCAGAAAGAACTGAACAAATCCAAAATAGGTATCAATTCCTAGCCTGCCTTAACAATAGCATTCTTGTGTTAATGCTCTTAAATACCATTTTATGAATTTATAAAATACCCTGACAATTCTGAAGTAGGTGCCTCTTTTATGGTGTGATTTATATTCTAGGGATATTTGTTGCTGGAAAATACGTTTGAAGAAAAACTTCTGAACCACTGTCCTGTTTTATACAAATGGGATTAGATATGCTCTGATTTGTCTGGAAAAAAATGAACAGCCAAGTAGTTTCAAAATACAGCCTACTTGCAGTGCCACCCTGTGGCTTTCTTTTTTCATGGCTTCTATTAAAGCAGCCAGTTTCTGTTGCCTCATCCCCAGAGGGATAGTTACTAATGAACTTGTAGAGTGTCTGTTCTCCTAGCTGCAGACCTGGTTTAACCAGGATAGTAAAGCACAATTTTTTGCCTATCTTTAGCATTATTTGTCCTTGCTGAAACCTGTTGAGATGAAGAACCAGAAAGAGAATTTCTGAGCAATACCAGTTCATTCACCTACTGCATCAAATAACTAGGCAATGCCTAGTTAGTTCATTGAAAAGGAAAGATCACACTGGAGCTGGAAAGGAAAATGTGTCATTTCTCAGCAGGAACTTGAAGGACTATGATAATTGGTCTCAGCAGTTCCAGCAGTGTTACATATGCAAATATTTTATTTCCAGGTAGTCAGTTTTCTAGGCAAGTGGTTTAACTTTAAAATTAGATGGTCTAGGTAGACATAACACTGCTTATAAAGGTAGTTGATTTTGTTTTGTATTCAAGACTTTTGCATTTTTAAATGAAACTGAAGGATGGCAGAGTGCCTTTGTCTAAAAGCAGCCTTGTGCTTTGAAGTAGCAGTGCTTTGCCTTGCACCATTTTATAAAGTTGCTGAAATCTTGGTTGGATAAGTACCTGACTGTTTAAGACTATTTTTTATGTATAGGAAGTAATATAATGAGGAAGATGTTTCACACCAAGAAAGCACTAGGAAGCAAGTTTTCAGCACTGCTTCTGCTTGGCATATCTTGGAGAGGAAAAGCTTTTCATTCTCGTAGCCAGCTAAGGTTCAGTAACATCTCTGGATGAAAGGCAATGTGTATTTTCTGTCATTCTGGCAGGGAGCAGCAGAACAGCCCTTCTGCACAGGTGGGAGCAGTGGCATCCCTGCTCAGCGGGGCCTCAGCAGCATTCCCTGGGCTGACAGCCACAGCCCAGCACTCTCAGCTGGCCTGCCCCTCGGTGGGTGCTGGGTTTGGGCAGCCATTAGTCAGTGCTCTTAGTGTTGTAGGAGTTGTTACTGTGGCTCTTGGACGCGCTTTCAGCGTTTGCTTGCCGCGGTGTTTGTTTGACCCAGAGCCATCCACGCTCTGCTGCCGGTGCGAGGGACGGAGGGCACAGCTCGAGGCTGGGCTGGCAGAGCCCCAGAGAGCCCAGCTGGGCTGCAGCAGCTGCACTGGGGGCTCCGTGTTCCCAGTGACAGAGGAAAAATGGGACAGCATTCTAAGTATCAAGCTGTATACTTAATGTGTCTTCGCTCTTCTGATAAGCAGGTACTTACGTTTACATTTGCCTCCTAATTGTAAAAGTTATACTTGTCTTTTTTTGGAAAGTAGATGCTTCTTTTTCCAAATCGACATATTTTGTGTTTAAATTGTAAGCAGAGTTGTATGAATGTGGCATCTGAGTTCTTGCAGAATCTTAAAACCAGCAGTGGAAATACCTGATACTGCAGTCCATACTTGTAGTTGTAGTGTTTGTTGGAATGTCCATACTTGTAGTGTTCTTTGGAAAGTTTTTAAATAACGAGAGATAAAAATGCAGTTTTCTTCTTCCAGTGTTGTCAGGATGATTCCATTCTTTGTCAAGCAGGCTTGTGCTTCTTTTATTTTTTTTTTAAATTATAAATGCAGTGTGTATCTAAGCAAAATGATGGACAGAAAGCTTACAAAGAAACAGTTAAAAACTGTACTTTATTTTTGTTAAACAGTTTTGAGTGCTATAATACTTGCAGTTTAATACGTATTTTGGTAAATCTGGATTTCCATGCAGGAACAACCAAAAGTAGAAAGGGATGTGGGGGCAGGGATAGAAGTTTCTGGTTACTTGTCTTTATTTAGAATGTTTGTTTATTCTTTCTATTGCATATCAGGCTTCAGAAATATTGGGGTTTGTAAACTTAAGTGTCTGTGATTTAAATTAGTTATTGCAGAAGTCCTTCAGGCTGCTATAAATTGTGATGGAAGGAACAAGTTAATTGTACTTCAGATTTTGGGTTTTGTTTTTAAAATGACTCAAGTATAAGTCATGGACAGTTCTGATTACTCCTTCTTAAAACAGAAGACAGATTATGGAAATGTACACATAAATGTAGGTTCTTTTGTATCACAGGTCCTGACTTGAGTCCTCCTGTATTAGTATTTTGCCCAGTGCAATGTTTCCTTCAATACCACAGATCACAAAATTGTAATTGTATCTTAAGAAAATGTCTTTCAAAACTTGTATACTGTGTATCAAATTCTCATTAGTCTTCAGCGTTTTGAATAAAAGCCTGTTAGTGTCTGGTGGCTTTTCACTGGAAGAGAAAATCGCTGCTGACTATTGAGAAAGTGAAATCCATGACTGTGCTATAAGCCCTGCCATAGCCTTTTGATAGGTGCTTTTGTTTGTCTTTAAAATAGAGTTTAGAATATTGTCACAAGAGCTCACCCTGAAACTCTGTCTCTAGGATCCTTTATGGAAAGACACATTTTAGATTGTACAAATAGCCAAGAAGGGGAGAGGAAAATAGCAAAACAACCAAGGAAAAAAAAAAATGCTTTTGATACATGCTGCTCCTTGAATTCTGGGATATGCTGTCTCTAACTTGGACTGTTTGCTGTTTTAAAGGAAAAAAATATCACCAGAAATAGTCACTTACTGTAACTGTTTGCCTTTCTGTGAAGTCTTGCAATGTTTACAGGGCTACAGTAAAACACTGAGTCATAAAAACTTGATGTATTGTATTCTTAAGTTTAAAACTAGATAATGCAGATAAAGCAGACCAAATGTTCTGTGACTGTAACCATAATAATGTAATGCTTTTTTAGCAGCACATCAAGACAAGACTTCTAGAAACATTTGTGAACTTGCTTTGGTATGAGGCTTATTACTGCATGAGTAAATATATTCCTTTGTCTTGTTTTTTTGTTGGTTTTTTTTTTTTTTAGCATTGGTAGAATTTCAGTGTTTGAAGTACACACAAATAGAAGTGTTTGAATATTTATGTCACCTCTTTAATCTTTTCTGATTAGGTAGAAAATCAAGGGCATGTTCCAATTATGTGTAGAGCTTATTAAGAACTTGAAATTTATTAGTGTACAAAATTTTGTTAAGTATTTCTGTGCCATTGCACAGAGCAGACAGTCTGCACAGGCAGTATGGCACTGTGTGATGGGCTGAATGCCCCATGCAGTGAGGGAGGGTTATGGAGCAGAATATCTAGAGTGATGCCATGTGGCATGTACAGGACAACCAGGGGGTCTGTCCCAGCCAGCACAGTTTTGGTAAAGGTAGGTTCTGCCTGACCAGCTTATTGTATTGCTGTGACAAGGTCTAGTGGGTGTTGCTTAGAGGGTCTTAGTAAAGCCTCTGATGCCATTTCCCACAGCATTGGACTGGAGAATCTTGGCTGCTCCTGGCTTGGATGGGTGTACTCTGTGCTGGGTCAGAACCACATGTAATTGGGACTTGAATGCATTTGCACTTCTGAATATTAATCTGGAATTAGGGTTTGAAGCAGAGAAAACCAAATGAGCCTTTTAAATTATTCTTTTTTTTATACAAATAACATTTTTATCACAGTAACTTGTTGCATTTGACCTTCTTTGAGATATTTTAAACTGTTTTGTAGTGGTTCCATATAATCTCTGCTTTATTTAGAATCAAGTTTGTATTTTGGAAGACATATTTCCTTATCTTTTATTTTTTTGACTCTGTTGATTTGAGCTTTCTTCTAGAGAATAATAAAGAGAATCCCCAAATGTGACTAGCTGCTCCTTGCTGAAGCTGGTGTGATACATTCCCAGTTTAGTTGTCTGTGATACTGATTCCAGAGATAGATGCTTATCTGAATTAAGGAGGTTATGTGTGTGTATTAAGTAAGAAAGAGCACTGTATTGTTCTTCCTCATTCCTGTCTTGTGGGTAGCAGGGAACCTGAGGCGTGTTCCTTCCCACATGCCATCTTTATAGCCATGGACTTCTGCTCTCCAGACAACTCCTTACCCCTCTGGAATGAAGACCCTCTTGCAAATTAGTTTCAGCTTCTGTAAAACTCAAGTCTTATCTGAGTTGTTTGATGTCATTAATTAAAAGGGGAGAACTTTCTATACAGATTTTAGTATTTATCCTTGTAGTACAATTAACTGTGTAATTTTTCCATTGTCTTGGGTATACTTCACTTTGAAGAAGTACCTGAAACTTGCATGAAAAAGTTTGTAACTCTAATACATTAATCATTTTTTTTTTCTTTTTTGTCATCTGATAAGCACAGAACTCAAAACATTAGGAGAACTGTTGCACCAGATGCACTGTTCTGAAGAATGAGGTGAGGGCATCCTGGGTGAAGTAAACACAAGGTGTCTTTGCTTCACAAACTGCTGTTTAGCATTGAAACATTGCAATTATTTTTAACTTTTTGGTTTGGAAGGAGACAAGCGAGGAGTACTGAACTTTACCAGAGGTACAGGTTTATAAAAACTGCATTATACTGTGTGTAAATATTCAGAAGAAGAAACTTGTTTAACTTCTTACTAAAGCTACATCTAAATTTCTTTCTGCAGCAGTGCCATAGAAAGATATGTCACAGTACAGACTGTTCTGTCAAGGAATGGATAAGATTATAGAATGTGAAACTGGATCTGAAAGTTTCTAAATTAAAATATGGGATTTTTACATAAGAAAATAATTGTAAGAGCTTTATTTTGTCTGTCGTTTTTTATTAGCTTTTTAGATCTCTGGAGTGATTTAAGTAAGCACTGTAACTCTGCTTGGAGCTGTAGTTCTCAGATCTCTGAAAACACACTGGGTTTTTTCGGTTGGTTTCTGGGTGTACTTGACTGTTGAACCCAATAGTGATGTTTAGTGTTCCAGAAAGTTTTTGAAGTACATGGCTCCCTTCTGCTGGTTAAGGAAGACAATACTGCTTCAATTCTCCTTGATGTCAAAATAGGTTGTGAAGAAATGGGAGTGCTGCAAAATTTTACAGAATAGTCATAATAATAATGAGCTTGTTAGAGAATTCAAATTCTCATTCCCTGCCATTTTTTGTCATAAGTGAGCTTGCTGGACTTAAGATATTTTTAACATTGTAACTTTTAAATATTTGGATACTGTCTGTTTTTAACTATGGAACTTCAGTTACAAGTCAGGTTTTCCACATTATGTTGCTTTCATGGTGATTTGGCAGTGGCTGTCCTCTTTTGAAGCTCTAGCACTTCAAAGAGCTGTGTGGTTGTTTCCATTTGTGCTTGGTATCAGGGGTGTCACAATTTCTCAGTGTAGTTTTCAGTGATGGCAGTTAAAAAAGGAAAAGATTCAGCAACAGCACTTGATAGTATTTTGGGACTTGGCCCTGGCCTGGCAGTGTGAGGAGCACAGTAATGAGGGCAGTGTTATCAGTCAGTAACTAGTGTGGGGTTACTCAAATCCAGAGGGTTTTTAGTGCTGAATTCCACATCTATTTTAACCATACTTTTTAATGAGTCAGTTTGCCTGGTGGAAATAACCTGAATGCAAGATTTGTGGTGGTTCTGGTTTTTTTTCCCCATCTTTCTAGATCAGAGATTTAGGGATATCACAGTATGCTATTAACTATATGTTATATTTCAAGCTTTGGTAGATGATTATAAACTGGAATTTTAAAAAGTAATTATTTAAGCAATAATAAATGATCTTATGATAACATTGTAGCAATTGACCCATAGTTGTTGATCTTAGGTTTTCTGTAGAGGGTGTTTGGTGTAATGTGTATTGGGAGAATTCTCCAAGTTGGTATCTTCAAAATAAAAACAAGCTGAAACTTCCCAGAGGCAGCTGAATTAGGCCTGTTCATGGCTTTCCTGCCCACGTGCTCTGCTAAATAAAATAATACAGTTGTTTCACAAAACAAGGGAGAGCTATGAAGGTAGCTTTATTGTGACATTAAATCTGTCTTGAGAGTTTTCCCAGAAATATGAATATAGTAATTATATGATTAAAAAACAAGGAAACTTTTTGGGTTGTGCACTTCCTCAGGCTATTAACGTAACCACTAATTAACCAACAGGAAATTCCAGACCTGAAAGTTTCATTATTGCTATACTGAACTGTGAAAATGTAAGTGTGTTAATGAGGATTTCATTATAGCCATCTGTAACTTGTTTTTAAATTGTGTCAAGGCAGGAAAAACATAATATACCATCTGTTACCTAGCTATATCAAATTGACATGAAAAATATTGGAAAAAAGTCTCCCAGTTTACAACCCTGCTTGTCTCTTATTTCTTATGTTTTATTCCTGGCAACCATTAATCCCATGTCAGTACTACCTACCAACGTGTAGTAACGTGTCATTTTCTCCTTAAATGATGTATTTGGTTCACTTAGACATTTCTGTATTGTAACATGTGTACCTGGGGGGGAGAAGATGCTGTCTTCCCAAAATGATAATTTCTGGGTGATTAATGACCTCTTAATTTCAGTGTCAAGTTCTCTCAAGTATGTCTGAATCACCAAAAGTCAGAAGTTGAGGGTTGTCTTGCAACCTGCAGTTCTTTTTGGTTTTAAATGAATAAAATTTCTGAAAAATATGTATTAGTATGCTCTTATTCTCTGACCTAGTAAGCATGAATTGAAGTGTTTTATTCATCAAATGCTGGGGGTTTTGCTGCTTTTACCTTAACCCTTGTGTTCCTCTGCAGAGCTTAATTGTCACAAGCTATCCCAAGTACCTTGATTTCTAGTTCTTTTTGACCTTAACAATGAGGGAAGTTGCCATATATTACCTTGCACTTACCAAGAGCTATTACGGATTCTTGATTGTCAGGTGTTTGTAGGTGCAATGCATGTGGGGCTGTAGGCAAGAATGTGATGCTGGTCCTGTGGAAAAAGTTAAAGAATTTGCTTTTAGAGGGCTGGGACAGAGAACTGACACAGTAGAAAATACTAAAACAGCTTTGGAATAGTGAGGAAGAACCTTTGCAGCTGTGATGAAATAATGACTCAGTAACGTCAAAAGACATGCTAGTGTTTGCTAATTACCTTTTGTGTTAGTTGGATCTATGATGTTAGAATGAGGATAAAAGGTTGTAATTGAGGTAGAGAAGTGAAAAGGTTAAGCACCAATTTATCATACTGTCAACAGGCAGCCCAAAAATACAGGCTTGTCCTTGGGTCCACAGATGTTTTCTGAGTGCGCAGTCTCTTTAAGTATTACCTTATTCAGGACGAACTAAATTTGGTGGCTGAATTTAACAATGAAAATCTGTTTCTCTGCAGACTCATGCAATTAGCACAGAATAAAATGAGGAACTCTTTGATGTAGTAGTGCATCTACTATTTTAATATCTTAAGGCTGTGGAAAGAGGAAACAATCTAAGGGCTGTGCTGACCAAATGTATGAGGAAAAGCCCGCTGGCACAGTTGTGCTTGTCCTTCAAAAAGCTTCTCCTGGTCTCTACCCCAGAGCATTTTAGGAAACTAAACAAACATGGCATGGGACAGTAAATCTTGTGGTTATATAATTTGTCCCAATAAGAACAGCAATATGGGAAATGCTCTGCTATGAAGGTGAGGGCATGCCACCTTGGAGTTCCATAGGAATTCCTGCTGGAACTCTTAGTTCAGCATGTTAGTAGTCTAGGAAAGCAGCTGAATACTAAGGTGACACACTGATGATGGTAAAAAGTTTATTCATTGTAATTAGAGGAGATATGACTCTGAGGACTTGCAGAAAAAGTTTTTCAAAAGTAAATGAGATTAAATTCACTTTAGATAGATTTATTAAAAATCAGTTTGGTATGTGTATTTGCAAAGGAATGTAGAACAGAAGGGAAACCAGGATTTCACCAATGTAGAAATCTCTCATGTCAGTACAGTGTGTGGTTCTGATCTCTGCCATATCCACAGGAATGTAGTAAACAGAAGGTTCAGAGAGGATCAAGAGAATGGTCAAAGGTGAGGTATGGCTTAAGGGACATGAGAGCCGAGACCATGTCACTGTGTTCTTACATTTATCTTTTGTTCATCTGCTACTTTGTTGTGTTCTAACTGTTCCAAGTAAGTGAAAAGAGAGCATGCAGCAGAATTGTCTAATGATGATGCATGAAATTCTTAAACCAAATGTTAACTAATGGTAAAATAATTAAGTCCCGCTTATTGTTGAGTGATGATACAATCTGAAATCAACTTTCCTTGTTGATGTGTGACTTGCATAAGAAAAAGAAGTTCTTGGTCTGCTTCCAAGCCATTTGGAAGCCTCTTGTCTATGCTCTCTTCTCCAATTCTTTTGATTTAACAAAACTATTTGCCTTTCCCTGGAGACTTGACTGTGTTTGGTCCATCACAGATGAGATGTCAGCTCAGTAGGTACAAAGCAACTGAAGAAATAGAATATTTAATCAGGCAAGAATTTAATCTGGAAGAATGCCATTCTTACCCTGGTAATCTGTGTTTCCTTCTATTCTTGCTGCTTTCAGACTGTAGTTTCTCATGGATTTTATTTTAAAAAAATAATCATTACTATTTCAGGATTAGACGAAATATCAGATAGTTTTAAAGAATGGTGTTTTGTTTATAACAATGGAGACAATATGTTCAAAGAGTTCCCAACTTCACAGATGCATCCCCATTGGGGATTTTTAAAACCAGATCATTCTCAGAAACTTTTCCATATGCACATTTTGATATACATCCATTGAGTTCTAACAGTGCATTGGAGTTGTGGTTTGGATTTGGGGTTTTTTTTCTCTCTGTTGCAAAGCTGCTAAATGCTCTGGGTAATCACAGAGAAATGAATACGAAAGTATTAAACATCTAAAAATGAATACTGGGAAAGTTTTGATTTATTTTCCTTACAAGTACATGCAAGTCTTAATTTCTTGGTTTTGGGAACAATTCTGTGGATTAAAGAGCATGAAAGATCTGTACTCAAATGTGACCTGTACAGGGACCCCTCTGGGAAGTGTTTTGTATTTAGCCCTATAATGTCATTCTGTTTAGCATAATATGATTATTTTGCTTCTTTTAAATATACACACTAGAAATTATAAAATAAATTGCAGTTTATGGTGCATTCACATACATCGACTTTCATTGCTAATACTGTTCCATTGATGTTTCCATTTAGGAAGTTTTGCTACACAGTAATGCCAGGATTTGTAATTTAAGCAGATGTTTTATGAAAAAAATGAGAAGTGCTTTGAAATTCTAAATCAAATTCTAACAAAACTTTTAAATTCCATTCCTTCATATGGCGATTTCTTTTTTTTTTCCTAATACTATGTGTAAATTCTCCTCTTCCTCATCTTTTAAAATTCTTATAATTTTGCCTTCCACAGTATTCTGGGAACTTAAAACCACAAAACCCCAAACCCCCAAAAAGCAAGTAATCTATGCTGAGTGATACTGAAAGTAAAAGTAACCTCTGTCAGAGGAAGGGAAAATGGCCAGGTACATACTTGCAGGAATGGTAAACCTTTCTGTCCTTTTAGGTTATCTGAAATGTTGGACACATTACTTGTGGTCTGTAGTATTAAATTCCATTGGTAACTCCCTGAATTAAAGGCCTATGATTTTTCAACAGTGATAAATTTACTGCTTAATCCATGATAGCCATAAGGAGGATATTGCTAACTAGATAAACTGTATTTAAAATAACCACAGGAGAACAGCGGGACATTAAAAAAAAATCAGATGTTTTATTACTGCATTAATTCTGTATTTCTAGCTGTAACCCTTAGACCCAGATAATAATTAATGCCACCAAGGGAAATTCTTAAATATGTCCTGTGTGGGACATACCAGCCACAGGCAATCTGTTGGTGTTTTAGCCAATATTGACACCCTGCATTCACCAAATTTTTCCTGCAGGCAGTCTTGTCCTGCAAGCCTGGATGCATCTGCATTATTGCCCTCTCCAGCTTATCAATCCAGTGAAATGATTTTTATTCTTTTATTATAAACTATTGAAGTTTGGTTGCACAGTGCATTTGACTTGGAACAAAACTGGTTCATCTAATTGTTTCATTCAACCTTACACACATTTAGGCAAAGCTGATTTACATTTCTCCTTTGTCTGGCATTTGTGTGGGATGGATGCTGGTGATAGGACACCTCAGGTGGGAAAGGTTAGGTAAGGAACTGTCAGTAATGTTGTTTACTCAGCACACAGGCACTCACACCGATGTTTTCCTCTCACTGAAGCAGTACTCAAGCCACTTTGAAACACACTGTGGCCTGATACAGATCTAGAAGCAACATTTACCAATGATAGAAACTTGCAGGATGTTGCCACTGATGACAGCACTTGCCCAAAGAGATTGTTGACTGCATTCCTTCCCAGTCCCTGGGCAGACTCAGCTGCAAGCAGCCCTCCCATGGCTGAATACATTAGGGCTGACTTTGGGAATAGGTAACTGAATCAAGAATTGCTTTTAAGCACCTTCTGGTTTTAATTGACAATGAGGTCAAGCTTCTGTAAATTATCCTACTTTAAACACTTCTGGGTTTTTTTGGTTTTTTGGGTTTTTTTCTTTTTTCTTTGGTTTTGTGATAGTGTAAATATTGTACTTGGCTTGTGAAATTGATTTGTGAAAGTATTAAATTTCAATAATTTTGTAGGTAGTACAATTTTGTAGGTAGATCAAATTAACTGGATGTAAATGGGCATTTGCCTCATCTAAATATTCCATTAATCCCTAGAATGTGCTTACCTGAGGTGTTTAGTTGGCTGTCTCACAGGCAGAGAAATAGGGAAAGCTAAAAAGCATGGATGAAAGGACTAGTCTTAATTCCAAAAATCCCCATTCAATGTGTTTTGTGCAAATAAAAGGGGTGCGGAAAACAGGATTGGATTCTTTTTATGGTATAAAGCCACAGAAGACACAACAAAGCTACTTAATACTCTCTTTTGAATTGGCTGAAGTAGATATGTCAGGATTACAGGCTGTACAAATCTCTAGATGTACTCTGTGGGCTGTTTGGTCAGGTGGTGGGATTATAAATAGGTAGGCTTACTGATGTCAGCAGAAGCAGAAGGGAACAGCAGTGAGCTTGCCATGCCCACACTCGCACCCTCCCTCCTGCCTCCATGTGCTATTGAAGGAAACCCACCTGATATTAATGGGGAGGAACCACCTGTGCTGTCATGGAGGTAAGCAGAAAAGTAGTGTAATCTATTTTAGCTATTACTCTTCCTTCTCCTTGTTTAGACACCAAGCAGAATGGCTTCAAAGTAAGGTTGGTGTTGTCCTAACATCTGCTGTGAGAAAAAAATATTTACCAATAATTATATACATGCAGTAGCATGTAAGTCCTTGCTCTTGTAGGGAGCTCAGAATTCAGGTGCAGTCCAGTACATAAATTGCCAGGAGTTAAATATAGGCCTGTACGAAGGAAGAATTAATGTCTGTTATAATCTTTCAGACAAAGCATGTAATAATTCTACAAAAGGTTTTTGAAATCCCATCTCTGACTAAGAGGTGAGAGTGTGTAAAGACATTTTTCCATGTTGACAGACTGCTGAAATTTTAGTGGTACATTTCTGGATGTAGAAACTATTGCCTAATGTATTTTAAGTTTATATTTGGTGCTTAAAAGCTCAAGTGAGGTTTTTGAGATTATTTTAAATGAGGAATGCTGTTATTTCATGCAGACTGTAAGGCTTTTCTGATTTCTTTGATTTGCATTCATCAGATTTTGATCTAAAATTTTGTTGGGCAAAAAAGCCCCACTAGTTTCTTGTAATACCTTGTAAAAGTTGATTCTTTTAGTGTTTAATTTAACACAGTCCTTGCTGTGTATTCTCTGTGTTCCTTGTATATTGTATACTGGGTGTCATTTATCTTTAAAAGCATTAAAATATTTTGCAGTACCTAAATAGACTAAATTCCTTAATAGCTGCACAATGCCAAGATGGACTTCACTTACAAAGGAAGAATTTAAGAAACAGTGTTCAGTTGAACTTTTTGTAAAGTCAGTATGCTGCTGGCACTGTATCATCTGTGAGCATGTTAAAAACTCAGCAGTGAAGTTGGCTGTAAACTGGCTGTGGTAGAGAAAGTTGGAAAGGATGCAGGGGTGAATATAAAGTTAAGTATAGTAGTTAGAGCAAAGCATTCATTAGGAAAGTTTCTTGACATTGCCCAGAGCAGACTGCTGATGATTATAATCATTTTTATATAAATAAGAATTTTTTTCCTACGTTATTTTTTTATGCTGAAGTCCTGTACCTTTTCACAGAAAGTGCAGAAACTTTCTAATGGAACGAGTTAGTAATGCAGAATAACTTTGGTGTTACCCTCGTGCAGGGAGCCAGCTTTCTTCAAAGCCAGCTTTCTTTCAAAGAAATATCTTCCTTCTTCAAAGAAATATCTTCTTTCTTAAAAAAAAAATCTTCTTTCTTCTTTGCCCCTCTTGCAAGAATCCAGTAAGGATTGGATCCAGGGGATTTTGAGTTTGCAGATATAAGCAGAGAGAGGGCATAATGACAGCACTTTTGTGCAGATGGAGATGAATTTGGAGACAAATTAAGAGCATTCATTTAGGGTCCTGAGCTGCCAACCAATGAGGGAGGTAAAGTTAAAATAGGACAGAGGGGAGGGAGCTCCTGCTGTCAGTGGCTGCAAAGGTGCTGGTTGGGTTTGTGCTGTGCAGAGAGCTGGCATGGGACTTGTGCCTCTGCTTCCTGCTGGCCATTGCCCCTCACAGAGTTCCTGAGATGAGGCTGGGGCTCCAGCAGCAGCACTGGCATGTGAGGAGGTAGTAAATGGGACCCTGTTCCTCAAGGTGAAAAGGCTTTTCCACTTTGCTTTCTGAGGAAGATGCAGGCAGGAGAGGGAATGTTGAGGCAGCTGAAAAGGATGAGCAGGAGAATGTGGTGGCAGGTGGGTACTCAAAGCATTTATTAGTTTTGCAAGCAGTGTTAGCCCAAGATGCTTGGTATTTCTGTTTGGGAAACTACAGCTACTGTCCTCATATATTGGGAGAAACTTCTTTATTGCATCAGACTTTTCTGGATACTAACTGCCAAGATGCTCCTCTTGAAATCTAATAAAGAAAATGCCTGACTTAGTATAATTTCTTAGCCTAAACTTAACTCTTCTTGTCTCTTTGTTTTCTGTAATGAGCAAGGATGCCTTATTTGCTCACCTGATTTTCTGTGTAGGAGCTCTGTGAATTCATCATGTGTCTCATAGCATTTGCATAAATGCATATAGATGTACACAGAGGAATAATGATATATGATCTTGCTCAGGATAGGAAACTTTTCCTGCATCCAGTTCTCTTCCAATACTTAACATCATCTGTATTCTTCAATTTGATGAATTGTCTATAACCCTATTTCTGGGTTATGTGAATATACAAGAGATCTTAAGTGTTACCAAACTCTAGGTAAATAAAGGACATAACTGCTAAGAGAAAGTTTGTGGTGAATGAAAGACTTTTTAAAAGGGAGAAAGCTTGTTCTGTTCAAGACACCTGCAGGAAAAATGAAAATAAATTGCAGTGCTTTCTAAAGTTGCATTGTTATACTTTCTCAATTATTCTTCCTGTATCTGAATTTTCAGTTGGGAAGTGGTACTGTTGTAGTTGAACCCAGCCTTCTACAGCAGGTAAAAGGAAAGGGGTTGGATTTTGTCTTCCCTGTTAATGTAGAGCTTAGCTACTGTCCTGCAGCACTTTCTCTGTTACCTACCTACATCTACACCCATGTACCTGTATTTGAGGCATGTATGTCTATAAATACATAGAGGGAAAAGGGGAGGGTCAGTATTAGCCTTTCCTGGCTGCTGTGATACTGAGTGGCTCTGCTTTTCTTTTCCTTACCTTTCCCAGCCTCTAAATCTGTCCAGTCCCTGCCTCCAGTGTTACTTCTAAAACATGATTTTGAACAGGGGAAAAAAGCAGCAGCTGCAAAGCTCAGATAATTGACAAATCTTACTTCTGTTGATGTTCAGAATAGCAGCTGGAAAAGCCACAAGCAGAGCTAGGTGCTTCATCTGCAGGCTTTGAAAAGCCAGTGGTATTATACCTGCTTTCATGGCTGGGGGTAACAACCAGGACAGATTCAGCTTCTGTTTTATTTGAGAGCCCTTAATTGAACTTTGTTGCTAGTCATGGAAGAAAAACAGCTGTATGAGCAACCTTTTTAGCAGTTCTTGATAAAGATTTGAGAGTTTATTTTTAGTGGAAGTAACATAGGTTTGCTTGAGTTTTAAGTATTTGTTAGATTTATTAGTGTATCAAAGGTTAAGCTCCCCCTTTCAGATCAAGCTGCTCTTTGTTTTCTTTTCCTGTTTATTCAGCCAGTTATATATTACTCAATTACTGTTACAGATTTACTGCTTTCTCTTCCCTGCTAGCCTTCTTTTCTGTTAGGCTGTTTTTGTAACTGTAAATATAATAAAGGCTAACTGAGCCATACAAAGTTTTAATAGTTTCGAATGTCATAGAGATTTTTTGTTCTTTCTTTTGGTTGTGAATCTAGGTTACATTTTTGCATGTTTTACTTTGAGAAAAGGTTGCAAAAATAGATAGAAGTATCTGCTTTCTGCAGAGGTGTGTCACAAAAGGACATGCCAAATTCGTGTTTGTGTTAGCCCTATTTACTTCAGAAGTCTAATTTCTCAGCCTCTTTAGGAATACTGTCATTTGAAGCACTTTTCCACTTTATTTTAGTTGTTAGTTTCAGTTAGAGTTTGGGGTTTTTTTTCCAGGAGAAAAAAAAGTACTACTTGGCACAACAGAATATGTTGTAACAAAACTTTTGTATCAGAACACATTTCTATAATCCCGCAGTAATAATAATAAACTTTATGCTAATTTCGAGGAGAAAGTAATTTTTTTTATCCTCTCTAGCCTGCTAGGATTCTGAGCTTTTGGCTCTCTTTCTAAGAGCAAAGTGATTCTTAAGCCTAGAGGGGAGTTAACCGTGTTTGGTTAGATGGTACAAGACAACACTAAGTCAGCAGCTTTCTGTTTCAGGAATTGGGCCTTTCATATGTTTTAAGTGAGCTTGAATAGATCATTGTAATATTAGTTATGATGTGGCTTTGAAGGGCAATTAATTAATTTTTTTTTCAAGAAAAGTTTAAAATTTTTGCTTTAATTCAATTATATGTTTATACCAGAGTTAGTGCCCCTTTAATGCTAAGAGGGGCACAATTATAAACATGCCCATAATACAGATTTGTGTTTATGTTGTCTCAGAATTGCCTCTTTTTCCTTTTAATGATAGAAAACATTTAATGAATTATGGCTCAAATACTGTAGCTTCTGTTTTCAAGATTGTCACTGCCATGGGGGCAAATGTCTGTTCCAAATGGTCTGGAGGGAACTGAAGGATTCATTTGCTGCTTTCTTGCTTTTAGTGTGAACCAGACATCCAGAGATTCCATTAAGCTTTCACCTTACTGTCATGGTTACTGTCCCAGTTCTGTGATTTATTTCTCTCTAGGATAATCCTTAAAAAGAAAATCTTCAGAGCAATGAGGCTAGCTAGGGGGGTAAATCCACACATCCCATTGACTAGGGAAACTTTCTCTCCAAAGATCTTTGAAAACATGTCCTGATTCTAGGGATGCCTCCTTTTCTTGATCCACTTTATTTATTGAAACAGAATGGAAATTCATTTTACCTTTTTTTTTTTTTTTTCTGTCTTTATAGCAGAATAAAGGCACGAGTAAGAGAACAACTGCAGATGATTTGTTGTTTGCTGAAACCTGTGTAAATCCATAGAAATAATGTTCAAAGATCACTTAATTAGTAAAATTATCACCCATAGCATTACTTCTGCCATGCCATAGTGCATGACAGTTGCACTATTATTGTGTTGGCAGAGCTATATACCCAGTGCCTTATTTTATGCCATATCTCTGTTATTTCTAAAATACTAGTATTATTTACAATATTTGTATCATTTCAGTCATGGGAATATGTATGGGGAAGTGCCCTGTAAAATAACCTGTTATCACAAAAGATTTACAAACTGTTCATGTTTGTTCTTCTACTCGGAAATTGAAATTAAATTGTGCTGCTGAACTTGTTTTTTTCTTGGTACCTATTGAACCACCTGCTAGACTCAATATCTGTACAATATGACCTCACATTCTTCCCCAGATAACTAAAGGGATGAGTTTGGAATCTGAAAGATCATATTTCTCTCTGGAGCAGATACAGCAAATATTTTTCCTTTATATCATCCTAGATGTATCATAAGCCTGGCTTGAAGGGATAACCTAAGAATGGACATTGTTTGACTCTCATTGATCCATACCTTGATCTTAACATCTAGCTGGTGCTTTTGTAGTAGAAATAAAGAGGGATTATATATCAAACAGTGATATTGATGTTGAGATGAAAGCCCAGTATCAAGGCTGATAGTCATGTTACATAGATGCTCTGGGGCTGGCACAGCAAATATTTGGGCTGCTTAACGTTAAGGAAAAATACTAGGATACTACCATACGTCTAACTTAAAAGTAGCTTTTTTTGAAGCACTTAGTGGCAGATCAAATTTTGTATAGAAACATGTGCCTAGTAATAATTCAGTGAAAATTAATAGAATTTATTTTTAAAGTATTTTTTTTCATACTTAGGCCTGAAATATATAGGAATAGTTTTTTTGAGTGACCTGCCTTGACAACTTCAGTCATGTGCTGGACTGTGAGGAGCAGATCAGATAGTAATGCTGCAGTTGTCTCCAGGCTTTTTCCTAGCAGGCAGTGTTTGATCTTGAAGACTTGCAGTGGTGATGCTGTGAAACCATTATCCACAAAAAAGGAACAGAATAAACTTGGTCTAGTAGACATTTTTGTTCTGTGAGTGATAAAGATGAGTATTGGGCTGGGGATGCTTATAGGTGAAACTAGGAGCCTAAATATTTTGTATACCTGTTGGCCAAAATTAATGTATCATTGTTAAAAAAAACCCTAATCAATGTTTTCAATATAGGCCTGAAGTCTTGTTCAGCTGTTCCTTGTTTGAGAAGATTGTGTGTGAGGTTTTGACTGCTTCTAGGACATGGCAGTGAAACAACATTATTGTAGTAATCAGGAGAGCATTATAATATTTGGTTGGGATGAGAAGTTGAAGACAAGAAAAGCTCTAGAATAAGCTTTGTTGCAGTGGACTTTTTCCTCTCATGATATGATCTTAGTAGAGTTAAATCCTTTTCTGACTCTGAGTGAAAATAAAACAAAGTACTGCTTGTAATTTTGGCAAATATGATTTTGTGAAGTTTGATTGAAAAAAACAACCAAACAACTAGTTGCTTTTTGAATAAACCAGTATTCTTCATAGTGCCCTAAGTCAGATTAACCAACTGAAGTATGTCTGTTGTGCTTAGAAGGTTTTTAATATTTAATGTATATGTTTAGTGAATTGTTTTAGTACCTGAGAGATCACTGAATTGCAAGTGGGTTCTATCTTAGGTGAATGTTTCTATCTTAGGTGAATGCTATAGAAAATTTGGGAAAAGGTTCTGATGTTGGAGGTTAGATTCAAAATAATTTCAGTGAGAGTGCTATTAAGGTGTCTTTGTATACTCTCATGTAATTGTGTTCCAAATAGGAAATGAAGTGCTGTAAACAGATTACTGATTCCTTGATGCTATAACCTTTGATTGTATGCTAATCTAGCAGTTAGATTTCCTCTTTTTTTTTTTTTTTCCCTTTTTTTGGGAAAGAGGTTCTTATTGAAGGGAAATGCTGGTGAAAACTGGAATACCCAGGTCACTGTAAGTGCAAGTATTCCTCATTATTTTATAGTGCATTTCTCTAGTTACTGATAGTTAAAAATATACTGCTTGTAACTTCCCATTAGGATTTTTTTTTTGAAAACCGAATAAATAGATGCATTATTTATTTATCAGACCTTTATTTTAAAAAGGCTTCTATGCATCCAGATCACTGACACTTATTTTTTTCCTTTGCAAGCAAAAAAGTTGTTGAGATACAGCAATGCCATTTTATTCTGTTGAGGTGGGATCTGAAGCACATAAAATGTTGACCTGATGGTCTTGGATTTGATTTAAACGTGCACTGTTTTTCTTAAAAAAATGATAGTCTTCTATTTTCATTTGGCTGAAAGAATTCTTTAATACAGGAGTTGTGTTGTCACACAGACTGGCAGGAATTGCAGGTGGGACTTCAGAAATTTAAATTACTAAGAGATATGAATCAGTTCTCTGGGGAACAATATAATCTCTACTAGATAAGAATAAGCTGAATGCCTTGGCTCCAGGTACTGAGGTAACAAGGGAAATAGAAACTCTGCCAGGCTGCACTACTTTGTCCCTGTGAGAGCATTGCAGGTGTCCCTCTAACAGCCTTGTCCGGGGCTAGGAAGAATCAGGAAAAAAAATTTAGGTGTTTTTTTTTGTTTTGTTTTTTGGTGTTTTGGGGGTTTTTTGCATTGGCTCAAGCAGTAGTTTAAACAGAAAATTTATGTAGAAGATATGTTGCTGGAATTTTTTAGCTGATGATAAACAGTGGGAAGCACATCTCTTCCAGAGTTGGGCTTGGGCAATTTCAATGTCTGATGTATAGGAAAGGTCAGCCAGTCGATGGGACTGGTACCCATGGGGTCAAGGAATGAGTGAGAACCCACATTGTGTAGCATACTGCAACACAGTTTCCAGAGGAGTTCTTATTGTTACTGAGTTGTGACCTCATGTGGTTAAAATTTCAAATTCTCTCTGTATTAACTAATTAATAGCTAAGTAAGCTGCAGCTTGATTCTTCCTGCAGATTTTCTGTAATTTTGTAGTAGCCATGAAAATTAAGAGCATATTTTTGGTTGTTCTAACTCCTTCTAATATTTATTTTGAGAATTAGGTTGGCTTAGGTTCTAGCACATCTGGAAGCTGTCTGCACATGATAGGTGCTGTGAGTAAAAACACTTAGCACCTTTTTTTCTGGCCTCTGCATTGTTGTTTTTATATGATGGAGAATTAGTCTCTTGTTGTGATTGTATTTTGTGTTACTGAAAATAATAGGTTTTGTTTTCAGGAGAAGAAACTAGATTAACATCTTTCTCTGTCTTTTTAGCAAAATCATTACAAATCAACAGCTTTCCTGGTTTGTTGAATACTTGGTATAAGTTAAGAGGCAAGAGAGAACCAGGATTTGTTGGTTCTTTATGATGGGGAGATATCTGAATTGAAGGTATAGACTTGGAGTTACTTTTGGTGTTATGATAAAATGATGTATGGAGGGTGCCTTGGTGAGAAAATCACTTTCATTGGCTTCTTGAATTGCAGAGTATGGAGGGGAGGGTTTGTAGATAAAAGTTGCCTCTGCAAATGTATTTCCACCATCCCCTGTTTATATAATCGTGGTCACCTGAATTGTTCTGTCCTGTACCAGTTCTGGGGCTGGAGTGCAGCCCAGCCTGCCTGTTAGGCAGCTGCTCCCCAATCAGGTAGGAACACAAGCTGAAATAATGAAAAAGCAATAAAACCAAATGCAAATACTTTGGACTAAGAAGGAGAGATGAGAGAATTAGTGAGAACTGAAGAAAAAAAAACCCTGTGGCATCTAGAAACAGAAAATGAAAGCATTGACCCTGTTGTTTAATAAGACGTTGTCAAAAACTTGGCAAGACTTCTGAGAAAGTACACTTGGGGTTTTTCCTCCTTTGTGTGGGGTGGGACAGGTAAGCATAACTAACCATAAAGCACATTCAGGTTGTCTGGAGATGGGTGGGGTACGTGGCTCTGCAGTGGGGACGTGAGGCTCAGCGACCTTGTTAGATTGCCTGACCCTGTGTGTGTGCTCTTCATAAATATGTGGAACTTCAACTGTTGCACACACATTTTGATGAGAGTTTTAGCTCTCTGCAGTTTGCTAGACACTGTATGTATAAATCACATTTATTGCTGTGTTTCATTAAGCATTCTGGTGATAGTAGAGTTCCAGTGATAAAATTGCATTTGTATACTTAATGGAAAATAGAGTCCACTAGCATTTGAAATCTCTTGAAGTTATTTGAAGTTAAAGATGCAAGAAAGTAAAGAAGGGAGGACAAGCAGTACTAGTTCACTTTGGGTTTTTTGTTATTAATGTCATAGGGTAAGTTTTTATGGTTTTGGGATTTTATTTATTTCTAATAGTTGTATTGATGCTCTGTACTAGCAATAATCTATATTTGGCAGTTATATGAAAGCAAAATATCTTTCAAGAAAACCCCCAAAGAAGCTGGGGAAGAATACAAAGAAGTTTGATTTATACATTTTGCAATGTTCATGTAACCCTGAAAAAACCCAGGCAAGCTGCTATAGAGACCAAAGTTAATTTTTCAGCTCATGTTGCACATCATGCATTGCGTATAGAGCACACCAAACTAATGTAAAACATTGAGAAAGGAGGTATAAATTTTGAATGTGGATCCTCATTCAATGTTTTTGGAGGCCTGTGAGTACTCCTGATTAGCTCTGAGGGCTGTGAATAGTTAATTATTCCGCACAGAGTTCTGAAGTTCAAAACTCTAAGTACTTTCAGCAACAGATCAGTCATGTGAAGCCTTGTTACAGTTGTTTTTTGCAATGCTACTCTGGACCTTGTTTGTTCTTCATTGTGAGTGACTTTAAATTTTGTTTTCTCAAGAAACGTGTATTTCTAGTTGTATGTTAGGGGGTTTTTGTTTGAATTCTGTAGGACAGTTACAGGGGTTAATTTCTTACATTTAAAGTAAACAAACTGCTACAGCTGCATCTAAATGATGAGCGTATTTTTGGAACCTATGTATGTTATGTTGAAATGTATTTTAACTTTCTGGTAATGTGGCTCCATTCAAGAATGTTTATAAGAAATTCAAAAGCTCTTGTGACATAATGTGTCCCGACTGTGTTCTGGTTTTGTTTCTTATGGTAAAATTCTTAATAATAGTATATTTTCTTTCTGAATATATTGGTTAATTGTGGAGAGTTACTTAAATAAAGGGAGATCTTAGACTAGATGTTGTAGGAAATGAGAGTCCTGCATTAGAATTTACTGTACTGTAGAATTTATGTTAAGAGATACAGAGGGTTTTATGCTGTTTTAGAATTTTTTTAGTGAAATAAGTGCAGTTTATTTAGTGAACAATCCTTGTATTCAAGAGTAAATTGTCTGTTCACTGACAGGGGAAAGGGTATGGAGAAAACTAAAATAGGAGATCAGCATAGGTGAGGGAAATATCAGGAAATATTGCAACACGGTAGAATTGATTATACTGTAATTTTATTACTGTGTATAGAAATTAAATAATGTAGAACTGGTGGGATTTATTTTAATAATTTTAATAACCAGAACAAAAATTTGGGAGGAAAAGTGCCACTATTTGCTCCAGTATCTATCCTGTATTAAGCACACTGTATTAAGTAGTACAATTGGCTTCATACTGCATAATACAATATTTCTGTTTATACTAATCCAGTAAATCTCTTTGGAGAATGCACAAATAGGGTCTTTGCATAACCCAAGGGAGAAAAAACAAGCAACTAATGTACTCTTTTATGGTACATTACAGAACTCTTTTTGGCTTGATATTTATTGGTTGCTTTTTTTTTGGTGATGGATGCTTTAGCCCGTTATGTCTTCTGTCACCACTGATGCTATATTTAAGATATTCTCTTATCCTTTTGTTGCACATATTACTTTAGAAAAGAATAAAGTATTGTTAGTTTCTGTTTTGAGACTTGTTAGTTTGGCAGTTTGGAATTGTATGTATAAATATAAATACATAATTGATTTTTAATTTTTATCTGTTTATTTCAGAAGAAAATCTAAAGCACCACCTCCTCCATCTGAAACAAAATCCATTGCTATTTCTCCATTTGATAACATAGAGCCAACCAACCTCATCATGGAACAGAAAGAGAATGTAATTGATAAAGATATTGAATTATCAGTGGTCCTGCCAGGAGATGTGATCAAGTACACTACAGTTAATGGGAGGTATGTTACACAGAATGATATTTTTCAGTAATCTTACTTTTTTGCTCGAGTTTACTTCAACCTTTATCCAGGTTTTAGTCATTTGGTAAAATGTGTAAGCCTGAACATAAAGTGTGTCCAAAGAAGAGCAGCAAAGTGAAGGGTCAGGATCACAAGTCTTAGGAGGGTTGGGATTACTGAGGGAGGTGGGGCTGTGTAGCCCGGAGAAAAGGCTCAGGAGGGACCTTACTGCTCTCTGCAGCTACCTGGAAGGGGGATGTAGCCAGAGTTTGTCTCTTCTCCCAAATAACAAGTGATAGGATAAGAGGAAGTGACCTGAAGGGAGCTTTAGATTGGATATTAGGAAAAATTTCTTCTTGGAGGGGAAGCATTGGAACAGGCAGCCTAGGGAGGTGGTTTAGTTGCCATCCCTGAAGGTATTTAAAAGATGTGTGGATATGATACATGAGGTCATGGTTTAGTGGGGGACTTTGGAGCACTGAGTCAAGGAGTAGATGACCTTAAAGATCTTTTTCAACCTAAATGATTCTGTGATTCTATTATTTTGGGGTAGATATGGAAACATCTTTTTTTATACATTATAAATATACATCAGAAATTCTGTGTGGTCCATGTCAGTATGCATAGCCACATCTGTTGTTTTTGTCATCACTAAAAATCTCTATAAAATATCTATTTTTATGATTCAGTGAATTTTCCCATTTAAGTTTTGCTTGTTAAAGATGAGTTTGTTCATCCTATTTGGGTGCAAAGTTGTGTTCAGCACTTGCTCAGCACTGCTACCTGTAGACTACTAGCAGTCATCAAAAAACATGTCATTATTTCAGACAAAATCTGTAATGCTTCAAAGAAAAACCTTACAGCTACAGCTCTGGGTTTCTTATAACAATTATGTTTTTGCTTAAGCTGGTTTTAGTTTGAAATGCATATTTCAGACTGTTAATTGGTAGGATAGGTTGTGCATGTAAACTCAAGTCACCTTTTGTTCAGAAAAACCTGAACATTTACTATTGAGCTGAAATGAAAAATCCTGGGACCTAAAACACAGGTCTGCTAAGAAGGGTCCTGTGCAAGGCTGTGTATGCATCACAGCAATTTGGATGCCACTTTATTGTTATCCTAAGCTGAAATAAGACAACCTGTTTGTATATTGTCTTGTATTAGTGTATAGCCCAAGTCTCTCTTACTAAAACCAAGCAGGCTGACTTATTTATTCATTCAAACCAGGTACTATAGATGTGTGCTTATACCTACTTCTTAATGAGAGATGAAATCTGGCTTGAGTCTATTTGCACACTGTCATTTGCTGGAGTTCATGAGGTTATTGTTTAGACATCAAATATCAGCTTGTTCACCAGAGTTGCAGTGGGTCTTTTTACACCTCCCCCTGACTCTGTAATTTTCAGGATAACTGAAATGTGAGATTTTATTTCTCAGAAGAAATTTTCTGAAATAATGTGAGTACTTGATGTTTATGCTTTCTTTTTTTTTTTTTTTTTTTTTTTTCAGCACATTTATAGCAAAGAATACTGCAGTCTGTAAATATTATGCCTTCCTCTGTTTTTACACCCTCTTAGATGTGAGGCTCTGTATGTACACTGTCAGGAGCTTCTTGTTCTTTTTGCTCCCTTTGTCCATACTGATGACTACCATGGGCCCTCTCTCATGCTTTGCTCAGAACAAAGTGCCAGAAAGGAATGTTGCATCTGTTCTCACTTGGTCAGATTACATTGTGTGTAATTACTCAGTGTTCAAGACAGGCCTTACAGGCTTATCAGGAATTGCCCTCATTTCCCAATCAGTTTTATTATCCCACAGTTACAGGATTTTTCAGTCAAGATACTGTATTGTGATTGATTTCATAAGTGACTGCTGTGCAAGTAAGAGCCAGTATTAGCACTGCTAGGCTTGTCTCAGAATGAGGGGAGATGTGCAGGACTGGCAGTCCAGTGTGAAATATGTTTCAAACTCTCTTTTGTTCTAGCTTTGCTCTGTCTTTGTAGTGATATATTGTGAACAAATAGGTGTGATCCCTCTAGAAAGGACATAAACAGACAAATTGTTACTTTGCTTCTTTCCTCATTTGTAACTGGAGGTGAGCAGCTCTGAAGGTCCCAAGAGCACCTTTTAAATGTCATAGTAGAAAAAGTAAAACGGTGAATTTTAACAGCTGTGTGCATAAATGCCATTGTCCACTAGAAGAAACTTTTTCAGATTGAGTTGGTTTTCTCCCTGCTTTGGCGTAGTGGATAGTAAGAGCTATGTAACACAAAGCAAGGTGTTAGTAAGATAAAAATCCTGATTATGTAGAAGTCTGAATATGTAAATACATTTCTGCTCAGAGATTTCCAGAAAACCTAGAGTAATTTAATGTAATTAAGTTCCAAATAAATATTTTACTGAAGTTAGATAAAGGAGGACAAGCAGATGATACACTCTGAGGTATGGCCTCCTGTGAGCATCAGTTTCTCACTTGTCAGTCATTCACTGTGGCTCTGGTTAGTGAGGGTGTGCCCCTCACTGATGCATTTCTATGGAATGGCTTTCCGGGATCCTTGCTTGTCAGTTCTTGCTCCGGTCATTTTAATATTCTTACTCCTCTCCAATAACTGAAGGGCAGCTTTTAAACCAGTCATTGTATAAAAATTCACCAGTAAAAAGGTAACAAGTAACTTACTGGATACGCTGGTAACCAGAAAGGTCACAGCAGTGTCTGCAGCCTCCTCTGGCTCCTTCCTCCCTGGCCCTGCCCTCCTCTGCCCCCAGTGAGATGGGGCAATGATGAGATTTGCATTTGCTGCCCTTTTCTTCTTGGGGTGGGATGGATTTACTTGTTTTATTAGGGATTAGAAGTACAAGAAATCTTCAAGTACAAGTATTCCCTCCTTCTGTCTTGTAACTGAAGAGGGTTGTGCTGTATACTGGAGATGCATGGAAGCAAACTTCCTCGTTTAGCAGCGTGAAGAGGGAGGAGCAGTTGTTGTTCTGCATTTCACTTGGCATTCCTCAGGCTGTTTATATCATCTAGGTGAAAACATATTACATTCTCCTGTACCTCTTCAGACCATCTGATAACTGCTTTTTCACACATTGGAGTAGCAATTCTGTATGTTTTTTTGTTCTATTGTTCCTCCTGCCTTTGTCTCCTGAGGCAAGTGTTCTCCTGCCACTTGTGTAGGCAGAAGCTTTCTTCTGGAAAGGAAATATCTGTATCTGTCAGCTTTCAAACAGTTATCTGCTGGAAGTGCAGCATGTGCACCAGAGAGTCCAGCCCTCCTGCTAGAAATCAGAAGACAGTTTGCTTATGGAACATTTGTCCTTTAAGATGAAGAGAAACAGGAATGTTGTTTTAGGGTAAATTGAAGAGGAAACATTCAGTGTTCACAATAGGTGTTAATATTGAGTCATTCTTAATTATTTTTACAGAACTGTATCATGTGAGAAGTCTGCTTTAACTTGCTGCTTAATAAATATATTCATGATCTTTGTTATCTAGAATTCTGCTTAATCTGATGGTTCTTTGTAGAAGCTATTTCCACATTTGGCTGTGCTACCGGAAAACTTGCCTCTGTTATGAGATTACATCTAGAATTTAAGATTTCTGATAAAGCCATACCAGGCCAAACCCTGTATTAATTTTCTCAGAGACACGTCAGCATTTTTTTCAACATGCTATTTGATTGCTTCACTGACTTTTATTTTCATAATATCCTTGTGAGACAGAGCAGGTGATGGATTTCCCGGTACATAGTTGTAACTCAAAGGTGTAGAGGGTGTCACAATGAAATTGTCCAAACCCAATTAAAAAAAAAAACCTATTGAGGAATGATATGATAGTGCTGTAACCTAATTCAGTTCCATAACATGCAAAGTTAGGACATTCTCCCTCTTTTGGTCTAATTAAACATCCGTGACATTTCTGTTTATAGTACAACTTTATTAAATGTACTTCAGTAGCAACTGGAAATCCTCAGCCTAGCTTAAATACCCTGTTCTGCATGTTCCTTATTAAACACTGAGGGAACAAGGACATGCAGATATTGACCACATCTGAAAAATTCTGTTAGCCATTCTTCATTGTGGGGAGGACTTACATCACAGAGCTTCTCAAGAAATGGCATTTGTTGACTGTATTGTCACTTAGCTGATTTCTCACTGTTGGTGTAAAGCACCTGGATAATTCCCTGATACAAGACCTGCTTAAAATGTGACTTCCTCATACTTAACTTCTCCTCTATCTTCCAAGTGGCTCATGCACAGTCTTTCTGAAAATAAAGCCCCTTGTAACTCAAAATGGGTATCAAAATGCCAAGATTTGTGAAAGAACTGTTCTTATCGAATAACAGAGTATTTATCACCACTGTTAAAGTTCCCACTGTGGGGTAACTAATCCTCATGTCCCTGTTGACGTCAGGAGAAGCTTCATACAACAAGAAGTTCCCACTCTGTTCAGGTACTGGCATACTTTTGTGCAAACTGGTTTCATTTTCTTCTTAGTGGCTATTTGGGGACTGACTTCTTTTTTAATTATGTTTTTTAAAGCTGCAAGATATTTAAAGTTAGTGTCTAGCAGTAATTATTTAGTCCTGGAAAGGAAAGGATGACTTGAATTAAATGTTTAACAGCACGTCTTGTTATAGCCTGCTTAATTGTCATTTGTTGTGACAGTTCCATTTGTCTTTTACAGGAAGCCCATGATGGACTTGCTGATCTTTCTCTGTGCACAGTATCATTTAAATCCATCAAGTTATACCATAGAGTTGGTATCAGCAGAAAATAGCCAGATTAAATTCAAACCCAACACACCAGTGGGAATGCTTGAAGTGGAAAAGGTCATTGTAAAGGCAAAACAAATGGATAAGAAGAAACCTGCTCCAGTTATACCAGAGGTGAGAACTAAAATTAAGCATATTGAGAAATTAGAATTACTGTTGTATTCAACAAATTAAGCTGGTAGCTCATCCTCTTGTTTCAGTGTTTCCTGTTATCTTTCATCATCTCACCTTGAAGCTCTGTGAAATACTTTAGTCTGTTTTTGATAAGCTCCTCTTAGCTAAAATACATGTCAATTTGTTTCAGCAAACATTTTTGCTGCTGAAAGAAAGAAATATTACAGTATTATTTGAAGTTCCATGCTTTATCGGCCTTCTGAAAAATCCTGCAGATGAAGTGTGGCTGAGTACAGCCTTGAACAAACTGAAAATCAACATCTTGTACCATCTGTCATGCTGTGATATATGTACCCTTCTGATTGTATGTTCATTTTCCTTCAATACATACTGTTCTCTCTTGGCATTTTTTTATATACCCTGAAGAGAGCTTTAAGAAGTACTAACCCAATTTCTGGATGTTGCCTTAATCTTTCCTTCCACCTTTGTCATTGTGCTATGTAGAAAATACTGACTTTTAATTTATCTAAAGTACTTACAGAGGGTCAGGAGAGCTCTTCTGCTGCCCTTCTGCTTTCCTCCTACACACGTGTTCCCAGGCACTTGCTTGTGGCTCATCACCTGCCTTCTAAGGCTGCCCATGTAACCCTGCATTTGCTGTACAGGCAAATGGCACTGTGAAGGGGAAGGCAGTCTGCTTCACATGTCCTTTTCCTGCATGGAAGGGAATAGCAAAACAGTTCTTTCTTGTGTGATGTTTCTGAACCTGCAGCACTGGTCAAGTTGGAAGTCTGGTGATTACTGTGAGGCTGTTGTAAAAACGTGATTTCTTTCAGAATTTGTGCCGGTATTTATTGGAATTTTCTTCTCTTTAGCAAACAGTGAGGGTAGTGATAAACTACAAGAAGACACAGAAAACAGTAGTAAGAGTTAGTCCACATTCACCCCTTCAAGAACTCATACCTGTTATCTGTAGCAAATGTGAGTTTGATCCTTCTCACACTCTGCTACTGAAGAGTTACCAGTCTCAAGAACCCCTTGATATGACAAAATCTCTTAATGACCTTGGACTGAGAGAGCTGTATGCCATGGATGTCAGTCAAGGTAAGAACTTTTGTAAGCTGCTGTTATAGAAAAGATAATTGCTTAATAATGGTGTACATGTTGTTGGGTTTTTTACCTATGAAAATACTTTCTAGACATTTAATATATATTTCATTGATTTTCCACAAAATTGAAACTGACTCATATGTACCTGGACTTTTGTTTACAGAAGTGCTGTGTAAAATTTTTATTTTCTAACCAAGTGTTCAGTACCAGCAGAGTTAGCTGAGTACAAATCCTTACTTAAATGTAAAGTCTTATTTTCCTTCCCTCACACCTTCCCCAAAAACTCCAACACTCTATTTCCCTTAGCTCCTACATGACATAATGATGAAAAGAACACAAATGTTAGACGAAATTAGTTTTCTTTAAAATAATTTAAAATTTTAAAAGCACTAGCATATTTTATTGGTCTTAATTATATTTCTGAGTGCTGCTTGCTGATTTTATAGATTGTGAAGGAATTGTAATTGTCTTTTTAATTCTGGTCTGACAGGGATGCAATGCACTAACTTTCTAATATTTGTACAGATATTCCTAGGCCAGATTTTAACTTCTTTTGGACAGGTGGCCAGTTTACTATACTGTAATTAAAATTTTTGTACGGTGTGGTTTGTTCCATTTCAGGCATTTCTTGCAGGAAATTTCATCTCAGTGTAGAAAGCAGTAATATTGATTGACTCACTCTGGGTATTGACAAATGTTTTGTTTGCTTGATTTTATTTCTGTTTAAAACTTGTGAGGCTTGTTGGGGTTTTGTTTGTCTTTTCCCCTCTTTCTACCAAAATGTGGTAACCTTACTGTTTGGTGGTTGCAGTTTCAAGAGGTCTCTGTGTTTACTTCCTAAGGGTCAGAATGACAGATTTGGACAGTATTTCATTTTTCCCCAGAGAAAACAGAAATGAAATATCTTGCTCTTCCACACTGGAAACCAACATATTTTAACTTGCCTAAATGTGTTGCTTTGACTATGTGTGTTCCCAAGTGCATTATTTGTTTCTTTGTCTGGTTATTTACTGCTTTCATCTACAGACTGGAAAAGCTGCTTTTTCATGATATGATGTGTGTTTCACTTGAAGAAAATGTCCTTAGGAGAGCACACCACAGCATATATGCTTTCTGCACAGCAGTGCCCTGCTAGGAAATTTAGATATTCTTCATTTCTCTTGAAAAAGTAATTAAGCATTTCAATTTTGCAGGCAGGTTCAAAGCTCTGAATTTTCCATTATCTTTATGAAAGTAAATGGTGAGGTGCATCTTTTACTTCATAGAATTTAAATTCAAATTTTATTTAATTAATATTATATTTTAAATTTACATTCCTCTTTTTTTTTTCCAAGTTTGGACTGCCTAACCATCCAAACCAGAGCAAACTGTTCTACATACTGATTTCTCTCTTTGCTTCAGAAATATAAGTGGAACCTCCCTATTTATGTACACAGCTGAGTCTCTGTTGCATGTCTTCAGGCTCAAGTTCTTGAATGATTTAAGTATGAGGTGGTAAAGATGCACATTCTTTTACTTCTGCAAAATACCCAGAGTAAATTTTCCCTGATGTTGAAGATCCAGCTTGGCTTTGTCTTTGTATGTTGTTACTATATCCTTGATTCAGATTAATATTTTCTGTCTTTGTTTTTGTCTTTCTGTAGCCTCATCACCAGTTGATTTAAATTTACCATCCTTTCAAGGTATGATTTACTGAAACAGACAGTGAAACTTAGCCCTTACAGGACATTAGCCCCTGCTCCTATCATGCATCTGCTTAACTGTGACAATAATAAGTAATATCTCTGTCCTGTCTTAAATGCATATTGCAAATGGTAGTGCAGAATTTGATATACACAGCTATATATAAAGTATTTTTGTATGGTTTTACCCTAGATCAATTTAGGGTCATGTTTATATTGATACTTTTAACAGGCTTGCTGATTTCTGTTGCTCATTACGTTTGCATTCAAAAAGATTTCTTTAAGAAAGTTCATTCTGGTAAAATTTTAAAAAAGTCAGTCATGATATTTACAAGTCTTCTGCCCCCTGCATGAATAAAGCAATTTAAGCAGGATAAATTCTGCAAGATAGTCAGAAGAGATTTGGCTGTGTTCACCATGACTGCCACGCAGATTGTTTGGGTGATCTTTCTCCATAGTTACACCATGTGCAGGCTGGGGCTTGGCTTGTCCCACTTCACCTTTTGCCATAAATTTTAGCCAGCAGAAATGGAGAGCTGAAAAGTCTGAAGCTCTTTTTCCCTTTTGCTAGCTTTGTGATTTGAACCATAGCATATGACTAGTGGGGTGGGCCGGAATAAGTGCTGGTATTAAGAGCAGCTGAAACTCGTGTGCCCTGAGTTCTGAGAAGGAGAGAAGAACATGGATGATAGGCAAACTGGTTGTTTTGCAGCACCTAGAAAAATTATTGATGTGGGTGATTTATGATGTGTTTTGTGTATCATTGCAGGAGGTTTATGATATGGTGAAATAGTAAGAGTGCAGGAGAAATAATCTCTGTATGAAATAACATCTAGAACTATTGTTTCCTATTTAGGCTCCTACCAATCTGAAAACATAGATGCTCTGAAGGAGAAAGAAAACAAAGGATTTTTCAGCTTTTTTCAACGAAACAAGAAGAAAAGAGAACAAGTAAGGCGTAACTTTGTATAAGGAACAAGCAATCAACCCTGTAGATTATTTTCCAGAAAACACCCGCAACTCTGGTTTCTTTTATTCCCACCCCTCAAGGCTGCCAGCGCCCCAGCGACCCCGCTGATGAGCCAGCCGCGGGCAGCGTTCCTGGCGAGGGCCGGCGCGGTGTGCAGGCAGAGCGGCTCCAGCACGCTGCCCGCCCCGCTGCCCAAGAAGCGGCGCGCTCCCCTGCCGCCCCTGGCCGGCTCCCGCAGCGCGCCCCTGCAGCTGGCAGCCACCCCGGACACTCCCGGCGGGAGCGATCCCGGCACCTGCCAGGGCCAGCAGGTCAGTCACACGGGCGTCGCTTCTCCTACATAACCCTTCACTTCTCCCCGATAGCCCTGCTGTTAGTATGTGGTGAGGTTTGGAATAAATGGAAAAGCGCTTTCAAAGTAACTATAGAAATGGAATGATGCATTCCTTCTAAACTTTATAACCAAAGTACATATAACTAGTAATTTGGATTAATTATTCCTGTTAATTTCAAATGTTTTAGTTACGTGGGATAGCGAGTAGCATGCTCTTTACACGCTGTAGAAAAAAGTGGACATGGGGACCAGTCTAAACATTGTTCCCAGCAAGTTAAAGTAAGATCTTCATTTTAAGAATTAGACTGTATTGTATTGTAGCTATGAGATCTAGGCGATGCATTTGAGTAACTTCTCTCTCTCTCTCTCTCTCTCTCTCTCTCTCTATATATATATATATACACACATATATGTGTGTGTGTGTATATATATATATATATATGTATGCCATGACATGCAGAAATTCTGCCAATAGAATTTGTGAGAATTGATGCATTGACAGCCATCCTGGTATTGCAGATATTGTCAATCGTGAATTTAGTTTATAACCAAGGTTGAAATTTTTAATAGGTATTTTTAAAATTTATTTCGTACTTTGCTTTGAATACAGTATCTAAAGGTGGTCTTTAAATATGAGGTTATTGACATGCTAGAAAAATTAAAGCTAAATGAAATCCAAGTCTGAGGAACTAATTTTGAGTTAGACTTGACGACAAGACATTTTAGGCTGTGACTACCTTTATACAATGATTTTATCTTTCACTGATGCACAGAACCACAAGAGAGCACTGTTTAACAGAAGTTCTGCCTTTGTGTATTGTGTCCTGCTGAAAAGCTTTATCATTTGAAGAAGACAAAGGTTTCTTTCTGAATTTTAGTAAAAGAAGCCTTTGGGGAGAGTAAGAAAAAAATGATTTTTTTTTTTTTTTTTTCTTTTTTTGCTTCACCATGTTTCTCTTTTAATTGAATTCAATTTCTTAAAAAATAACTTATTCATGTTCACATGCTTTAAATGATTAATGTCCTATTATGTCTAAAAGTAATATATGATTGCTTGGCTGTCACTCAAACAATTGTTTAGATTTATTATTTTGTACTGACATTTCTAACTGATCTAAAGTGATCTGACTGAAATTGAATAGCTTACGAAGAGAGGACATCCAGATTAAGTTATATTTTTTGTATATTTTTCTATTTTGTACTACTTTGTGCAACTCACTTAAAAAGCCTTTGGCCCGCTTTTTTTAAGGTAACTCTTCTCTCATTGGGATTTGATTGCACAGTGGTTTACTAGAAAATGTAGTGCTTGGGACTTAAATATGGACAAATATTTACTCTTTCCTTTGAATTTATTAATTCAAGTGAATTTTCTTTTTTTTTGTATCTACCTTCCTATCATCCAAGGAATGAATTTGGCATAGTACATGTTGCTCAACTTGATCAGGGAACTCCTGATAAGGATCCCCTGGGAGACTTCCTTGGACAATAAAGTTGCTACTTGGAAGAGTACTGAGACATTTTCAGAGACAGCCTTCCTGCAGTACAAAGAGTAGTCCAATTCTCCTAAGTGGGAATAGGAATAGACATGAAAACAAACACTTAAATGTTTTTAAACAGTCTTATTTAAATGTGCTACTGAAAGAACTCAAGTGCAAAAATAAAAGGGGGCAAAACAATTCCCAGAAAGAAATACATAGATACTTCTTGGACCTGCAGAGGTTCTCTTAGGAATGCAAAAGCAAGCCTGGTGTTCCAAGTGGCAGAAGATGCCAAGACCAAGAAATTTGTAAATTAGTGGCAAGCAGAAATCCAAGGATAGAGGATGAGGTCATCTACTTTTTATTTTAGCAAGGTGTTCATCACAGTTTCTCTTAAATTTTTTTGTTGAAAAAGTGAGATACAAGCTGGACAGACAAAAGACAAGATAGGACAAGAAGTGGCTGCAGTTCAGACAGTGTGGGTAATGGCTCCAAGTCAGACTGGTTGTAATGTGGAGTTCCCAAGAAGTTGGTGGTATGGCCAATACTGTTAAATATCTTTATAAACAATCTATGTCATGGAACTGAATCCATCTTCAGCAAACTTGAAGTCAGCACCAAAATGACTAGATCACAAGTATTTCATTGTAAACAAAATTTAAGAATTTGGTCAATCATGTTCTGTGCTGATAGGACTTAGTCTGTCTCACTTTGCTCACCAGGCTGATTGGTGTGTTCACTGGAATATTTGGTATATCTGGGAAATTCACTGCTACTTCAATGTCCAATGAAGTTAATTTACAAAAGTGAAGATACACTTTTTTTTTTTTTTTTCCTCTTAAGGTTTACTTTTTGTCTTCTTTTGCCTTACAAAAAACATTTCATTGCAAATCATACTGCATTTAACAATGCCAAAGTTCCATAGCCTGCCCTTCAGTTTACTTGGCAGACTGGATATATACTTTATTTCTTCTGTGGACCAGGATGACCTTCTGCATGGGCCCTATGATGGACAAACCTCTTTTGTAACACCACAAAGAGCACAATGTGAGATGTCAGTTTTGCCTGAATTGTCTGCCTAGTTTTGAGGGAAATGTGTCAAAGTAGTAATATCAGACAACATTAAATGAGCCAGCTTTAAGGGAACAGAGTTTTCACTGTTTTCTTTCTTCAAATTCTCAACATATTGTAGTCTAGTTTCTCACAGTATGCAAAAGGGTTTTAATGTTTACCTCCTACAGCTTCTCCACTACTCTTCCATTAAAGAAACTGCTTTGTCTTTGTGTGACTAGTTACATGCTGATATGAGGATTGGAATTCTTTCTGCCTCCATTTCAAGGTGATTATAGAATTAGTTTTTAGGGACATGGTCCTGTTTTTAGGGGAGAAAATACTACAGTGGATATCATGGTACCTTTTACAAGTTACTACATTGCATGATTTTCTTATTTTTCTACTTGAGATTTGGGGATGCCTAGTAAGCTTAGATGGTTAATGTTTGTCCAGCAAATTTCTGTGTTCAATCAGGTGGGAAATAAGCATGTTAGTCACTAATATTGAAATCCCTCAGTTATTTGTCAGTTCTAGTTCTAGGCAAGATGACTCTTGGCAGAAGTATGTTTAGAACTAGCAAGTTTAAATACACTTGTAAGTAGAGAGGACTCTCAAGGGTTTTTGCAAAGTGTTGTTGTAGAATTTAGTGTGTGTATCTTCACAGTTTTCATAAAAGTGGTTGCAATTTTCTAGTAATAAACTTCTTTAAAAGAAAAGCATTTGATTGTGTTTAAAATGGCATGGCTGATTTTCTTCCTACTGCTTTATTTATAAAAGCTAGACTGATACATCTGCATTTTATCCCATTAATGTTTCTCTCCTTACCCTGTTGACAGTTATTGTTAGGAGCATGTGTAAACTATGCTTGTGTAGGAACAATTAAGTGAAGATTTTTAGTTAAAACATTCACAGTAGAAATCAAAATTGCTGTTACTTACACAACCCTACCTCCTAAAGAAATCTAAATCTCCAGGCTTCCTCTTAAAAAAAGGGAAGAAAAATATGGGGGAAAGGAGGGAAGCAGCTAAACCATAAAGTATTTCTGTAAAGGTTTTTTTTTTTTTTTTTTAAACCATTGTTACAGGACATCTTAGTTAGGATTTCTGAAGGGTTGAGTTCCATGCTGGAGAAATTACACCAGAGACTTGTTTGCCTGCAACTTGATGGTCAGCTCTTTAGAGGAGAAGCTGGGCAATGATGCACTGGGCACTATGGACAGCAAGGAAGTTTTGGGTAGAGTCAGGATTACCAGGGAGAAGAGAGTGCTCAGGACTACTTGAATTTTGCATGAAGATAACCTGATACTATTCTGAGATGTTTCAGAATTGGTGGTGAATGTTGCATACATCCTCTTTTCAGTATATCAAATGTATAACTTTACTCCTTTATTGCATTTGATTCTGTACCAGCTAGATAAATCCTAGGAAAAAATAGTCATGTTGGTTGTTGGGACAGAATATCACCATCTGAGTTTCTTCAAATATATTTTGTATGTCTTTTATTTCCAATGGATCAGAGATATATTACTTCCTTTGTAGTACTTAGGATAAATGTAAGTATTTTAGGAAGCTCAAGCCATGTAATAGAAACTGAGTGCATGAGTTATTGTAGGGTCAAATACATATTTTTTGCTGTTATTCCTTGGACATATGTTTGCCTGCATACACAAAGGGAAGAAAGCAATACTACTCTGTTAAACATAGATAAATGCATGGAGCAACAGGTAGGATGTGGGGATAGGACAATCTGTGTCTAGTGACCCTTGATGTGAGGTAGGCTGTCCAGCACAGTGAAATGCTTCACTACCTCTGTATTCTTTCCCAGATGCTTTTTGGTTTTTTGCTTCCATTGCAGCTTAAAAATTACTGTGTCTTAATTTCCTTTATTTGCTTTTTTGAAATGGTAAGAAGGGCAAGGCACCATGTCTGCCACTGCTTGCAGAGGTTGGAACATGGGAAGCACTGGCATCTACTAGTGTTTGCTATGGGTGGGATTTGGTGCCAGATTTGAGACTAAAAAGTTTGCATATCCATCCTTGCTTGTTGCAGGATGAGGAGGATGTATGGTGTTAAAAGTAGAACTCCTGCATACGTTATAGAAGTTATGACAGAGTTCACTGGTGTTTCTGCATAAACACAGTTAATTACTTTAGTGATCCTAACAAGAATTTTAATTTAAATGTAGCTGATAAAGCACCGGTTATCATAGGCAGTTGGTGTGACACATGAACGCCCAGATGTATATTCCACAGCTTTGTCAGATATGTCTTAATGACATTATTTTAATTTTTTTTCCATCTGTTTAAAGTACTATTTTCACATTACAGCCTTTGTTAGGATTTGAAAGCTCTTAATATTCATATGTTGAATAATTCCTGAGAAAATCTGTTCAACACTTGAACCTTAACTGGAACATTTAGTACTTTCTTGAAATCTCTCTTTGCAAATTGTTTGTTTCTTTGGATGCAAAGGGCAGTAGAAAGGCTTATAAAAATCTTCAAGTAGCATTTGTGCTCTTATGCTGAGAACATTATTCCCCCCCACACAGACACTTGTTGTGTGCAGAAGGGAACTCTGGTGACATCTGTTCAGCTGAGCGAGCGCGCGCGGAGCCTGTGAGAGGCACGAGGGCTGCAGACCTTGGAACAGGGAAATGTGCTTTGTGCAGGGCACAGGGGCTGCAGCCTGAGCACAGCTGCCAGACAGGAGACAAACACAACTGCCCAACTGCGAGGAGGAAACACTTCAGCAACAAAAAAAAAAACTCATTTGGGAAATTATATTGTATTTCGTATCCCCTCCTGAATAAATTCAAAGGCTGAATACTATTAATTATTTTTACTTTTGAAGAACTATTTTGGAACTGTGAATAAGAAATTATAAAAGTGTAAAGTGTTTTTGTTGTGTGACATTTTAATCTAGAAACTGACTTGTTTAAAATCTACTCAAGCATGCAAGTATTTTTAATTAGTAGTGCTGTGTTCCTATCCTCTGGTGTTCTTAAAAGAACCTTTTCACCTTGTTCTTTGTGTTTTCTCTCTTAAACCCTGACTCTTGGTTTGCTGTAAAAGATTTGAGTTGCTTGCTGTGGCAGTAGAGTGCTGTGGAATTGTGTGTACATTTTTGGGCAGTGGTGCTCGTTATAGTGCAGTATCTGTGGATCTGTTGTACCTGATATCAGGGTGGAACAAAGCAGATGACTGAGGGTGCCCAGGGTGGCTCAGAGGATAGTTTTTCATTCAAAGCCCTGTTCATTCATTCAGGTATTGTACTGCAATCTCATGGGATTTGTCTCTCAGGCAAATACTGCCTGACAGATATCTTGTTCCAGTATCTTTTCTGTTGTAATTTTCTTTATAGATTTGATTATAGCAACCAAATACTCTAGCTTTTGGTCCTTAATATCCCACTTACTGTGGAATCTTTGGATATTTGTTCAGTGGTAGCTTTCTAAATGATAAGCATCTTTTTCTATGGAAATTGACACGGTCAACAATTCTATTGTCTGATGTTTTTGAAAGGATTGTCAGTGAAACAAGAATATGTAGGTGTTTTTATATCTTCTCTGTTCCTTGGTATTGTGCTTTGTGAAGTGGGCTGGTTAATTGAAGCACAGAGAAGTTCTCTAGAGATGACCCCACACCCAACTGCTGTGTGGATCCTTCTAGGCAGAAATGAATGTCACTGCAGGATTTTATTATACTGTTGAGTAGACAAGTGATGGGATTCAGAATTACTACAGAAACAGGCAGCTGTGTCCAGTTTCAAAATGCATTCCTCTATTGTTGAAATTCTGAACATTGTCCATCTAGTAGATGTAGATATCATTTTCTTCAGCATAAGGCAAACTGTAGTTAAGAATGGCAGGCAAATTTACAACTACTGTCTTTCTGAGACAGAGAAAGTGTTTCTAAAACAGTTTAAAATGCAATTGGACAGCTATATCATTAAAATATGAGGTCTTCAGCAGGTATCCTTAGTTCATTTTTCAACTTGTTTTGATTATTTGTGAATTAAGATTTTTTACTTTTGCTCCAATAATGAGAACATTACTGTGCTGTAACATCAGTAGGTGCTATAACTTTTTTTACAACTTACTGAATTTAACTTGTTAAATATTATAAGACAGTTGTACTTGATAAGTTCCGAAATTGGGCATTCAAAAAATTTTTATGAAAGTTCAGGTATTTCAAGAAGGGAAAGAAATTCATAGTAATTATGAATGGAGAAGGAAACACTGTGTTATGTTGTTACAGTGGGGTGTAGTTGAAACTTATTTCCACAATGATTTGGCTAGTTTTAGAAAAGATTTTTTGGAAGGTTTGTAGAACAGCCTTTGGGCATAAAAGAATTCAAATTCTCTTTTACTCTACTGGTAACAACTGATTTTCTTTTATTGCTCTATGTTGCACCTCTGTGAATATATTCAATTACTTGAGAAAATATTTTTTTTTTTTAAAACACCCCCTTGGAGGATTTAAGATGAAAACCACAGTACGTTTGGTAATACCTTCTCTCTTTCCCAAATGTATATTACAAATACTCCTGGAGAATAATTAGTGGAGGTGTTTGTTGTTTTTCCCTGGCTGCTGTAACGCCCTGTGTCCTTGGCAGGCCCCTGTGGGGCTGGTGAGGAAGGGCTCCCTGCCCCTCAGTGACACCTCTTCCCTGAGCTCTCTGCGCAGGACCAAGCGCAAGGCGCCCTCGCCGCCCTCCAGAGCACCAGAAGATCAAAGTGACAGCAGTAATGAGCCTGGTAAGCTTTTTATGCTGCTTAATTGGCAGGCAACAGAAAGTATAGCTGGCTGAACATTAAAGTAATGCCACCTTATGAGATAAGAACCTCAAGTGGGCAGCCGCAGAACTGCAGATGCAAAGAATGCATTTATCATTTTACCTCACCAGTGGGGCAGCCTCGAAGCAGCACCTGGCAGAGGCACCCAAGGGGGAACACTGGCACTGCAGAGCTCAGTCCTGCCAGACAATGGCCAAACCTGCTCCCTTCCCTCTGTGTCAGGGATTCACACAGCTGTACTTACCTCAGGGCTTTGATCTTTCCCACAGCAGGGCAGGAATCTGTGGCATGTCCCATAAGGTGCCTTGTAAGTCTATCACACACCTGTGTTTCCTGAACACAGGTGTTCCACTTGTCAAACACACAAGACTAAACAGCAATTAATACCATACATATATGTGGGGTTTTGCACCCCTACTGCAAGTCTCTTGAATGTGTTTACAGTCCTCCTCACCACTCTTGTTATTTTCCCATAGATGTGAGAAAGAGAGGTATTTAGAGCATGCAGATCAGAAAGAAGCCCAGACAATACCAAATTAGTTATAGTTAGTTCAAGTACAGAGTTGTGTTTATGCTACCCAGGTGGACTGCTTGGGGTGGGGAGAAAAGATAAACCTCTCTCAATCAGAGTGTAATAGCAAATGGACTAACTAGAAGAATCTTAGAGAAAGTCCACTTGTTTTCTTGTAATTCTTCTATTTGATCTGGTTTAAAAGTACCTAGGAGTTGAGGTTAAAATATCTGGAAAATGTGACAATGAGCACTAGTTGCTTCAGAGGAGTTTCTTGAAGAAATCACTAGTCTGTATGACCACAGTCTAACATTTTATATAGAACTTTTGTTGGTGCTATAACTGAGAGGTGGTAAAGGTTGTTGCTTTACTTTTTTCAGTAACAGAGTCAACAGAATCAGCCTCCACTAAAGCAGAAGGAAGAGCCACTGAAATGAAGCCTGAAACAGGTTGGTACTTTTGACAAAAGTACTATAAAATTTACTGATAAAATTTACTTCATAGCAAGTTATAATAATTCATAATAGTAAGTTACTGTACTATGCATGTGTCATAAGTATAGAACTAATTTTAATGCTTCAGTTCAATTAAGTTTTCCTTCTAAAATAAGGATATTTTACCCTTGTTGTCTACAGAAAAAAATACAATGTATTTTGTATTAGTATCTATGCTTTACATTTAATAAATGGAATATTATCCCTGTTTTCTCTCCTTCCTCACAAGTTACAAAGAACTATCCAGAACTTCTGTGATTTTTTTTTTTTTTTTTTTTGTACCTTATAACAAGCTTTTCAAAAGCTAAAGTGTTGTTTTTAGAATCCTGCCTTGTGCTGCCCTTGACCTGCATAACATAGGGGCAGGAGCAAATCTGTGCCTGGCTTTTGGTTGGCATCTAAACAGCCTTTGAAAACATAAGTTGTAAATCTAAACAGAATGCATAAATAGTTGTTTATAAATTAAATTATTTGTAGGGTGTTACAGGAAAATGTGGTATTTGGAAGTACAGCTGTTTAAAATACAATTATTTAGCTGCTGAACATAATGCTTTTTTAAATTTATGCAGTTTGTACTGTGAAATACTGTTGTTTGTAAGCACCAGACTCTAGAGTTCAGTTATAAGATACAGCATCTAGAAGTCTTCTAAAATTTGCAAGAGCTTTTAGAATAATCAGTGCCAGTGCAGTCTGAAAAAAAAAAAACTCTTCAATGCATTTAATAAGAGGTATATAAATGCTAAGCATGTGGAGTGCTGCTGTCATTATAGGAGGCTAAGTACTCAGTTACTATGCTAGTTGACAGGAATTTTTAAGTAGTTTTCCAGCTGTTTTATTCTGGATGCCTGTCAAATTGTTTGGAGTGGTAAAACAAAAATGTACCACAAGAGCTGAAAAAGTCATCTGCTGGGATGCTAGGTCTGTGGTGAAGGGGGAAAAATAAAAAAAAAAACAGTGAATTTGTGCTTGGGGCAGTTTATGTAAATTATTGGAAAAAACATTAAGTAGAAACAATTATTAATGTAATAAATGGGAGTAGGAACCTATACTGTGGGGTTAAAGATCTAACAAAGTTGTAACTTTTCTTTGTCCTAGCTGTTGTAGCAGATGAAAGAGAATAATCAGTTCTGAATGAGTGATTTATTAGTACTGAATTTTGTGTGTTTAAAACTATCTGCATGCAATGGGTCTAAGAGGAACAAGTTTATCATCCTGTGATTTTTAAATCAAGTGTTTTGTTTTCTTGTACTTGTTTCTATCTTAAGATTGTTGATCTGTTCTAGAATTTTTGCCTTTCCCATCACTGTAATGTCCAAGTGCTGTGTAGGTAAACAACCCTGACCTTCAAAGAAATGACTTGTTTGTTTTTCCATAGATTTAGAAACTTCTGGTTGAGACATTTGAGTTCTATAATTAAATGTTTTAATTTAGGCTGTAATGGGAAGAAATAGAAAAAAGGTAATCATCTTTACTGGTCTTAGGGCAGTCTATATTGAGCCCTTAGATTTCCCTCTGCAGTTAGTGACAAACTTGTCTCTAGTTTTCCTGTCTTCATGCAGTGTCCTTTGCTGAAATCTTAATGTGCTGCAGTTTTTTAAAATGTACATACAAGTCACATAGCAGAGCTTCATTGCCTCTTTTCCTTCTCGTGGGATACTGCTGCTCTCTGGTGGCATCTCTGAAACTGTCTTGAGGCCTGTGCATAAAGGGTCCTTTTAGCAAAGCCCCTCATGCTCTGAGAACCAGTATTAACCTGCAGGAAAATCAGATGCAGCACATCTGTCCTATTCCTAGTCTGGAAATTGTCCATGTTTGGGAATTGTTTTAAATTGATAAAATAGCTCAGTATCACTTAAATTGCTGAGTTGGACATAATTTTAAATTTACAAAAACCCAGGGGTTCCTTCCATTTGGATTAATGCTGCTTTGATTGTCAGGCATCTGGGAAGCATTGTGAGGTTTTGTTTGGCTGTTGCTGGCATTCCAGAGGGGTTCTGTTGTGCAGTGCTATTTCAGCAAATAAGCAAAAAAAAAAAACGGAGATGCAAATCTAGTGTTACTTTTTGCCCTAAATTGAACCTCTGCACATGTTCAATTTGATGTCTGCTATCTATGCAGTACTTAGACACAATTGCATGAAGTGGAGCTGTATAGTATGGAATAGGCAACATTTCTGTTGTGAAATGACAGCTTTCCCATGGTTTAAAAAGTATGTCCCTTGACAAAAGTAGTTTGAAGTAACACATTAACTAGAATAAACATTGACAAAGTTTAGTTATGTTCAGGCTTTATTTTTCTAGGGAAGATGGTAAAACAGTATTCAAAAGAAATTTTGAAATTAGAGATTTTCAGAAAATTTTCCACCAGACAAATCACTGGATATAATCCTATTGATTACAGTGTTTCTTAAGCACCTTGTTAGGGGCTGTAGAGCCAGGAGGAGATTTGCATGATGTGGTCAGGCTTTCCAGCTCTGGTGCTTAGGAGCATGAGAGCTCACAGAGTAGCACCAGCCTGTTCTCTGCTGGGCAAAGGGGGTTCTTGCTGCTCAAAGGAGACTTGCAGTTGCTGTGTCAGTCATCAGGGGTGTGTGTGTGTGTATATGTGTGTGTACTTATCTATATATCTACCTTCACAGGGACACACTAACTCTATTGGTTTAGGGCTGCTTTAAACCCAGTGACTAATGTTCTAAGAGAATAAACTATATGCAGGTAGAAATGCAATTTATATTGCATATGGAGCTATGGATAGGGTGTATAAGCAATAAGGCAACAGTATATAGCCAGTATTGCTGTAAGTTCTTCCTAGTAAGAGCTGTAGACTGAGGGTTTGGAAACAAATCAGAGTCTGAACTGCTCCTCTAGGGAGTTACCTGCATGATGTAAGTGAAAGATGGTTGTTAAATGTTGTTTGTGTTCAAATGTATTCAGGTTTTATTCTGCTGCAGCAGTGACAGCCCAGGTCTGAAATGAGTCCCATTCACTAGCAGACAAGGCTGATGTTATGCTGACAAATGAGGTAGAACATTTTTGAAGAAGTGTGAGGACTCTTTTTGCTTGGTATTATCCATTTGTAGGTCAGGTTAGTCCACTCCAACACTTGAAGTGTTTCTAGCACAGCAATGAACAGACTTTTACATAGCAGGAATGTCAGGAATGTCTCCTATCAACCCATGCTGTTTCCATCCTAGGAGATACAACTTGGTCTTTGTTACACTCCTCTCCAGAGAAAAAGCAGCAGAGAAATGACAGCAGTGCCTGGGCACAAAGCCATAGCAGCTCCAGAATGCTTCCATTTCTCTTGTCAGAAGTCCTGGCTATTCTTTGTTGTATAATTCAGGTTTCCATAGAGTATTTAGACTGAAAATCTGTCTTTGTTCCTGTAGGTGGTAATGGCTCAGGCCCATGGCATAATAGCCTCACCAGAGGCAATGTTCTAGAGAGCCACTTATGGGCTGTGAGATAATCTTAGCTGATTTAGTGTTTGCTCACATTCTGTTATGCTTTGTTTGTTCATTTTGACATATATATTTAACTAGTCACACATGAAATTATACTGCCATCACTAAAATGATCCCCCAAAGTATGAAGCTGCTGGGTATGAGTTTTCCCTAGGTGTAAAAGGAGTTGGTGGATGATGAAAGGAAGACTTACGACTAGTAAACCTGCAGGAGTCTGTAATACCTGTAATGTAGCGCATTTGTCTCTACCTGTGCTGAAACCACGTGGAAGGAGCTCACCTGCACCACTCTGCAGTCCTGCCTTTCTTTCCTTGGGGGTCTAAATCCACTCTGCAGTCAGCACAATGGCATGTGTTGATCACATTGATTAATGTGCAACTGCAAAATGCTATTGCAATATTGCAATGTAAAACCAAGAAATAAATAGTAAAAAGTTTAGGTTTTGTAGTTTCTCTGTAATTCTGAATGAGTGTATTTGGCATTACTGGACTCTTAACTATTTACCCTATTCTAAACATTGAAGTTTCTGTTCTGTGCTGAGCCTTTCTCCAATACATACATCTTCTTATTATTTTTCTATAACACTGTACTTCTCTAGAGGTACTGGAAGTATTATAGACTAGAGCTGCTAAAAAAAGTCAGTCTAAGTGTTTTTTGTACTCTGGGATGTGTGACTTTCCAGTATTCCTTTTTGTTTTCTTTGTTGACTTTAGTTTATGTTTGGAAATTTACTGATATTACTTAGACTGAAACCTAGTTGTCCAAGTGCAAGGCTTGTTCCAAACAGGTGTCACTGCATCCATAGGTGATAGGAGTACCCTGGTCAGGTGTAGGTGTATCTAGTAGCTCAACTTCAAGTACACTGATTTATTTGTGTCCTAATCCAGCAACTTAACCTTTTAGTTTAACTGTGCTCTGGCTGCAAATGTCAGGATTTTTATGGATTAGCACTTTTCTATGAACTTTCTTTTCCTACTGTAACTTTGAGCACTGCACAAGACACTTTAGTACACTTAGGATGGTTATGGGAAACTTTTGATAGTGGTGATGGAACTTGTTCAAACCATGGACAAAATTGATATTGGGTTACTCTTTAGTTCTTGAACATTCCTACTTTGATATAGAGGAGCTCTGTATTTTAAAAGTCATGGGAGAGCTAATGGAAGAAGTATGAGTAAAAACAACTGTCCATGAAATTTGGGATTATGAGATTGTTAAATATATTTTTATCTATCTTAATACCTGGGTTAAATATGGAAAATATTTTACAGTAGGTACAGATACAGAACCAGATAGACAGTAGCATGATGATCAGAATATTCTTGTGTCAAGAGAGAATTGAAAAGAAACAGAATTCTGTGAAGTCTGAATGGATCTCTTAATTTTTTTTTTTTTTTTTTACCTGAATTATGAAAACAATTCAGTTTTCCTTCTTCAAACTGGGTAGGCTGCCTTGAACAGTCCATTTTAATCTACAGCTTGCATTGAGAGCTGTGGGTTGGTTTGGGTTTTCTTGGTTTTGGGGGTATTTTTACTTTCTTGTCCTTTCTTTTGTGAATGTAGATGTAAGGAACTCAGAATACAATCTGGAAGAAATTGATGAAAGGGAAGAGATAAGTGTGCAACAGGGAGACGACAGTGGAAATAGCAGTACCTCTCCTGGGATAGGAGAGGTTACTGCAGCCTTCAGCTCTGCTGAGGTACCACTGGAAAATGACAAAAACGATCCTGCCTCATCAGCTCCTGTTCCTGGCAGTGTTCCCATAGACAACTCGCAGAGCTTCAAGGAAGAAAAACAAGAAAATATGAGCACAGATGGCAAGTAAGTACGTTTTGTGACAAAGAAAGGAGCATTGGGGGGACAATGGGGGAGGCAAATAAAATGCTGAGTGCTGTTTCATTGTGAAGCACAGAATAGAGAATTGTGAGAGAGGAATGAGCTTTAATATGCTTAGCTTTCATTGTAGCACTCTTCTGTGCACAGTAATTCATGAAGCTTTTCAACAAAAATGACAATGAAGTGTTCTGCAGTCTATTCTGTTTAATCTTCCCTTTCCTTACTACTCAAGCAGCTGGAGCCCAGAAAAGCTGAACCCAGCTCTAAAATGCCCCGTGTATTTACTAGAGCAGCATGCTGCAAAAAGAAATTTGGATTGATAAGTTAAATAAAAATATACAAATTCATTCTTGCAGATGGGGGAAAATGGATACATCAGCCATTTCTGTTCTTTTGGGTATGATAATTATTGCTTGCATGTTTGTTTTGGCTTTAATTTTTATTTTTTCTTTTCCTTATATGTGGTCTTGACCTGTCTCAATCCATTTGCTCTCAGGAAAACAAGTTAATTCAGCTTTTTTAAAGAATAAACACATTAGTTTCCTTAACCGCTCTTTTTCCCTTCTGGTGATGCTGTACCTTTGCCCTTCAGCATGTTTGTTAAACTACCTGACTCAGCAGGTTTCCAACATGAGTTAGTGCCTGCTTGAAATAAATGTTGATTGTCCAGAGAAGTCCCATTGTGTTAATGTAATTCACTATTTCTCTGTTCCCTGGGGCAACTAAGCTGGCTACTGTTCCCAAATTAAATTGAAAGAACTATTTCGATTATTGTACCGAAGCCAAAACGTGTGACTGCCCTAGTAGCCAAGAACTTTCAAGGTAGTAAAGAGGTTTAACTTGTATTTGAAGGGACATTTTTGTCAGTCCAAGGCCAAATGTGGCTTTGCAAAAATGTTTGATGCTCTGTCCTGGTGAATATTGTCCCAGTTGATTGGGTGTTTCTCCTCTTTGGGGGTCTGATAAATTGTCTTGAATTTGCAGTTTATTAAGCCTGTGTTATTGGGCCAGTTTGCCTAATTGTCCAGGGGATGTTTCTTTCCTTTCCCCCCTGTGAACTGGTAGCAACCTTTCATGTCTTAATAATCCTGATGACAATCAGGTAGATTGCTCTCTGGCTTTAGTTTGGCAATTGCTTGCTGAATTATCTTGGGGATTCCAAAATGAGGAGTGGGATTTCTCTGACATTATATTTCTGGAAAACTTAATTTTGATCTTATTTATAAGATCTAGTTACTTTGAGAAGTGTTTCTTTAAAATCAAACCAGGAATATATGCAAAATATTCCACTCAAAACCACTGATTTTTAGAATGATACTCGGTGGTGTTTTGGGGCTTTTGGGTTTGGTGGGGTTTGATTTGATTTTTTAAAAATTTCCTATTAAAAATCTAGTTTAGCCTGTAGCTAATAATTTCAGCTCAGCCACCCAGCTGTGTTAAGAGTAATCGAGCTAAGTAAGAGTACAGAGTGCAGGACTGAGCTTTAACTTTTTTCCAACAATAATTTTGAGAGCATATGCTCCTGTTCAGTGGCTTATGGGACACTTACAGTATGTTTGGGGCTACACAGGCAACATGAGCATGGATGGTTATTGAGAAGTGTATAATTTTAAATGATTCAAAGTAGATGTGTCAGCTCAAGGCACTGGTTCTGACAACTAATGCATTTGATGTGGCAAACAATTTGAAATCTTCATAATGCCAGTGTTTCTAACTACACATTATAAAAATATCTTGAAGAAAGTTTGAAGTTTTAAGAACTTCAATTTTAAGTATTTTTGCCTTTTTCATTTAGCTTTTGAAGCCAAGGACTTAATATGTCCCCCACCCCCAAAACGATGAGGTTTTTATTCAGCATTTTTGCAGTTCTCTTGTCTCCCATGAAATGAGGTAAATAGATATTGTATGTATTTCCAACATGTTTAGTATGCAAGTAACATGTTGTGTCTATTCCTTTGCTGTTCTCAAGATATTTCTTGAAAGGGACTTCTTTGAGGAGTCTGTACTGCTCAGCTCAGTTCATGTGTTCATACACAGTCAGTGTCTCATGCAGCATGGTGGGGACAAAGGGACACAATTTAGATTGGGCATTGTCAGAACACTTTATGTAAGTGAAAAACCTTTGTGGCTTCACTGGAATGGAGTTGCTATTGGAAAGTGCTATTGGCTTGTTGAAGCTGCACGTGTAAGCAAGAGGAGGGGGAGAGGAGAAGGCAAGACTGATCATCTGCTTACACAGAAGCAAGTGGAGCTGCATGTCATTTTGGTAAAATATCATGGCAGCATTTCCTCTTTTTTCTTTTTTTTTTTTTTTTTCTAATCGGTTCTGTTGAGTATTCCAGTGTTTGGCAGAGTGGTTCTGTTTTGTCCATCTGTGTTTGGAGGCTATTGCCAGTTCTCTTGCATCATTCCTTGTGTTTACTGAAATGAATGGTACCAGCCTATTTAATATACTGTTGTTGCTTTGCAGAGGACTACAGACTAAGATAAGCAGTGAGGATGCTGGATTTCAAACAGACAGGAAGCCTAAAATTTTAGGTCAAAATAAAGCTGATGGTGAGTAGTTCCCACTTGTTAATACTTGAAGCTTGAACTTTTCTATTCCTTTGAAGAAATGGCTATGTAGTCAACTCTTGAATTGTTGTCATCAGTTTATTTTCTTTACACTAGCTCTAGTGTGTTTTCTTTGAGATGAGGTGGCAAGAATTGGCTGCAGTTGGGGTTTTTTTTGGGTTTGTTTTTAATATATTTTTGTTTTAGCAGTAGTCAAAGCTGTGTTGTGCTTATAAGGGTGGTGTGGGTGGGACAGTGGAGGGGGAATGCTGGACACAAAGGTAATCCTGCCACATGGGGTGACATGGCTCCCACATCCCACTGGGGAAGAAGCAGCCATCAGTTGTTCTTTGCTTATGAAGTTAGGGTGAGTTTTCTGCATGAAAACGCAAATATTTTTAAGCACAAATAAAAGAAAGTGACACACTGATCTGAAACAAAATGACGACATCCTGTGCATCTAATGGGTCATAAATTTCCCTGTGGATTTAGTGACCTGACTGATTTATTTTACTCTTTTGTGACACTGATTTTTAGATTTATATATTAGGCCTTCTATAGTCTTTTCTACTCAGTACACCTCTGTTAATAAATCATAACAACACAAGTCCTGTTTATATGGGATATAAATTTTAACTGCCATTTTATAGCATACATGAAATGAGGATTTTACCCTCTCCACAAAATGCCACTCCATATGACTATTCCTGAAGAATTTAATTTTCCCAATATTGTGTTTTAAACAATTTGACTAAAATATTCATGTGTTTGGGAGATGATCACATGTTTAGTCCAGGGATAGAAAACTGAATTATCAAACAACTAAAAGGTAGGAAAAAATATGTGTGGCAAATTGCTCTTGTCCATATGTTTTTAAGTTGTTTTCCTTGTACATACCAAGGTGTAGTTGACAAGATTTGTCATTAAAAGTGAAGAACAGAAGCCACAAATGTGTGGAACTAAATAAAACCTGCATCTTACTAAATATTGAATAGTCCTTGAGCTCTTGAGTCACTGATGCCTGTATAATGAACTGAAATTCATTTGTACTTTTAAAATTGTTCTAGAGTAATTTTTTTCTATTTAGTTGATGAATGGCATCTGTAACCTGTTTATTTAGGAAGAATACCTAAGTTAGAGTATAATTATTTTGCAATATTAGTCAAATATAAACATATCTTTAATTACCTTTAAAAGGGTTAAGGAAAATATTAGCATCAGTGAGAAGCTAGTAATTGTTACTAAGTACACTGGATGCAGAGCTTCATGATGTAATGGGGAAGATAGAATCTTTTTGTAATTTTTATTAATTTTGGAATCTGTCTTTAACTTAAAGATCACAGTGATACAAAAATCCTTCCAGCAACAGAAGAAGAGAAAGAACTTCAGACAGCTGAAATTAAAACAGTAGATTTTAGAGAAAATAACAATCTTGAAGTTGACAGACTATCAAACTGCCAGGCATGTAAAAATGACATCTCTGTAAGTCATAGGAATTATCCTCAACTGATTTCAGAAAAGCAAGATGACAAAACAAATCAAACTGGCTTGGACACGGTAAAAACTCAGGATGTTGGAATTCAGACTTTGGATAGCAATTTGGGAAGGACCGTGCAGAAGGAAGTTATTGTTTCTCAGGGTGTTGAATCATCCACATTTAGAGAACTGGTCCCTCAACATGACAGAGATAAGAACAGCTCCCTTGTTCAAGTGATGCATGGAATGCATCAAGAGAGTGAAGATACTTCAATAGAACAAAATCTTGAGACACAAGAAGTTACTCATAAAAAAGTAATTCCAATAAAAGACCAGAGTCACATCTATATAAATGGCAGTGATTTTGCTTCACCAGAAACAACTGCTGAAATTCCAGATGACTCTCCTATAAAAAGTCAACCCTTTTATAGACAGGACACCAAACCTAAACCCAAACCTGCTAATGAAATTACAAGGGATTACATACCAAAAATTGGGATGACTACTTATAAGATAGTGCCTCCAAAATTCTTAGAAATGATGAAGAGCTGGGAATCGGAAGTTCTATCAGATCATAAGGATCAAGAGGTATCTACTTTGGAAGACCCCAAGGAATTCATAGTGCAAACTGAAATTCCTCATCTGTCAAAAAGTGTGAGTCCTTTACAGGCTGGTTCACAAAATGAAGCTGCAGCAGCAAATGGTCTGCTGCAGAGAGTGAACAGCATTTCTGAACATACTGTGACCTCTGGAGCTGAGATTACTACTGAGGGCAACCAGATGGAAAGACAGTCTTCCAAGCAGCATGTCCCACTGATGCTGAGCTTGGATAATACAAATGCTTCTTCTGAGACTCAGGACAAGTCAAATGCATTAAGTCCATTAAGTCCTACAACAAAGCCTAGTTCTTTTTATCTGCAGATGCAACGAAGAGCTTCAGGTCAGTATGTGACATCTGCAGCTGCCAGAAGCACGGTTTGTTCTCCTAATTCAATTCAAAATGAAGTTAAGAGTACAGAGATGGGTAAAAAAATCACATCACCTGATTTGACTTCTTCGGCTTTACAAACAACAAGTATTCCATCTCCTCCTGCAGATCAAGAAAAAGTTGATGATGGAAAAAACGCTGAATCTTCCACCTCTCCTGTTAAAAGCAATAAGCCTTTAAGCTTTCCCTCCTGCCCTCCAGCACCGTTGAATCTAAGAACTCTCAGAACTTTTGCAGTTCCAAAGCCATACTCTAGTTCAAGACCATCCCCTTTTGCTCTTGCTGTCTCATCTGCAGTCAAAAGGTCACAATCATTCAATAAGACGCGTACGATCACTAGCCAGGCACCCAGGGAGGAATTGCCAGTGGAACTCTCCTCTGCCCCTTTGGCAGCTGGATTCTCCTCAGCTGCCTCCATGCCTGAAGTGAAAAGTCCTTCCTTACAGACCGTAACAGTGGGGCCACAAAACAGTCTAATGGACAAGGTAAACTTTATTTCTAATTCTAATTGACTGGATCCAGTGCCATCAAGTGCAACTGGTGTAAAGGCTGGTTTCTGAACACTCCCTGGTCAGAAAGCGCTGTATTTGTGCAGGGAAAGCACCCTGTGGTGTCCACTAGTAGCACAGCATTATAATGAAGTGCAGGATTACAGGGAATGTTAAAAAGGAGAGCAACATCATTCAGATGATTGGAAATAATTATTTCCTGCCATAATTAGCATCCCCTACTTTAAAAAAACTGTAAATTATATAGTCATTCATTCTGTGTAATACTTACTTATTCTTTATAATTCTGTGTGCTGGTTTCTTAAATTTAATTCTGAGTGGTGTGATCCATTTGGCTTCAAGTGGTCATGCTACAAGCACTCTTGAATGGAGATAGGAAGTTTTGCTGGCATAATTACTTGAGAGAGAAACTATGTGCTATGCTGGAAATGTGGCTGATCTCAGAAATTTTGAACAAGCAAACACTAGAATGGCAGCAGTTTGCTATGCAACCTTGTGCCAGGTTGATTCAGATTTCCATTTATAACTAATTCAGATTAAAAGTTTTTGGCTTCTTTTCCTTCTACTTCCTCCCTTTATAGAAAGGCAGCCATGTGCATAGTGAGCAGAAGAGTCAGGCACAGTCAGGTGCTTCCCCTGAGCACCCACGCCCTGTCACCAAGAGACAAACCGCGATGACGCTCCCGCGCGCTGACCCCGAACAGATCCACCAGAGCTTGCTGGCTGCAATCCGCTCTGGAGAAGCTGCTGCCAAATTGAAAAGGGTGAGTTTTCATCACTGCATCCAAAACAAAGAACTCCTGGTACTTCCTTCAAAATTACCATACTAATGCCTGATTCTAAAGCAGTTAGTTTTGGCACAAACTGCTGCCGGGAGGTCTCTTAACAGTGGGAAGGGAGGTGGGGAAGGTCAGTTTTGCAGAATAAACTGGTGAATGCATCCACAGAGCTTGAACTGTTATTTTCATACAGTAAAAATGTAATAAAAAATCTTCCTGAAATGAAATAGAAGTCTCTAGGTTATCAGTTAAGTATCTCATCCATAAAATCTACTTGTTTGTGTTTACAAGGTTTGAAATGGTATGGCTTTAGAAACCTGCTGAGCAGCTTTGTTCTAGACCTGAAGTGGCTGCAACCTTTTGCAGGCAGACAGCACACAGGTCTGAGACTATTTTCCTATTTATTGGACTTTATCAGATCCTTAATCTGTTAGGCATCATAACTAAGATGTTTCTTAGTGTTTTGTCAACAGTCCTGGAAGGACCATCTTCCCCTACCCCCTCTGGTTAAAAACTTTCTCTCCTAAAATTAACCTGTGTACCTCTCGTTGGGTAAAACAGTCTATGTTTCTAAAATCTGTACTGTTTTAAGTTTGCAACCAGACAATCATAGTCTCACAAAGTTTTCTTGAACTCACATTAGTTTTTTGCATTGTTTTGAGGAATAATTTTTTCATTGCAGAAGGTCGAAGAAATTCAGTAGTCTTTTGTTTTTATTCCTTTTTCTACTTGAAAGAAACTAACGATGTGTGGTAGGTGGATACAAGGGACATTTTTGTTTGTTTTGTGGAAGTCTGTGATTCCCTCTGGTGAAAATCTCGCAGTGAATGGCCAGATAGTGGAACATTGCATTTCACAGGCTTTTGTTTCAGTGTAGTAGTGCAACATCCTCTCTAAAGCTTGTAAATCTCCCATCCTTTCTACAGTGAATAGGAAGACTGAGTTTCCTAGAAAAGTTGCAAGCATGCTCAAGTAGGGTTTGATCACTAGTCAGTAAAACTGTTATAATACACTGTAGAATTGCTTCTAACTACATGTCAATAATCATATTAATAACAGGATAAGATTAAGAAAACGCTGTGTTGTTCAGAATCTGTTAGAGGTAAAATCCTTCTACCAGAAATGCTGTTTGGATTTTACTTGTATATATTTTTATGACTTTTTTTTTCTTCTAGTGCATAATTGCATTCTGAATAATATTATACTTATTTATTTATTCATTCTTTTTAATAGAAATATTTTTAGTGTAGAGTTTGACCCATATAGTCTTTATCAGTCTAGGTACAAAAATGGCATGGGGAAGGGGAGAGAGATAATGACTGAAATTGGTTTTCCTCTCCCTTTCTCTTCTGTGGGTGGGAGATGTACTTTGTCAGTAAATTACATGTTGAGACTGGGGTGATGAAAGGGCTGTACTTTTTAAGAAGAAATTATAATAATGAAGAAGCTGTAACCATAAAGAAGAGTAGTCTGCAGCACAGAAATCTGAACCAGGCTTAAAAAAAACCCCTGGAACACAAACAAAATGCAGTGAAGAACTCACTGAAGTTTTGCCAAGCATAAAATTGTACATGCTGTTCTTTTCACTCTCAGAGTGCATATGCTGTGGTACAGGTATGTCTGACAGCAGAAAGAGATTTTTTTGGCCTACAGCAAATTTAATAAAAACATGGTCTCATTTTATGTTTAACGTGGAGAACTGGCAGTAGGAGGACAGAGAAATTAAGCATTTTGTATCCATAAGTTATTTGCACCCAGAAGTGCTTTTGAGAATTGAGAGGACTAACAGAATGCATACACCTCATAGCTTCCAGTATTCAGCTGCAGTCAGGAAAAGGAGTAATAATCTGATCCATTTCAATAATGACTGACATCTGTCAAAGGCTTGCTTCTCTTTTTACCTCTTACCATACTATCTCTTCTTACAGCTCTGAAAGTAATTTAAAAAAGAAAATCCTGGCACCACTTGCCAAGTTCTTTAATTTTTTTCACCCTCTGTTTTACTTAATATGTTGTGAGTATGCAGTGCTGAGATCTGTGGTCTTTTGTGTTGCTGGTCTTTCCTGTTCAATAGGGCCCTCAGTAATTAATAACCTAAAATGGGTCAAGTGAGGTTTCTTTTCAAGAATTTTTATCTTGAGAATGTTTTCATTGTGTTAACTAAACTCTGTGCTGTGTATGTGGTTCTCATGGCTCTGGAGCATCTACAGCTCCCATTAACTCCAGTTGGAGCTGTTGGGTTATGCAGGTCCACTGAAAATCAGACTTTGGCTATCTGTGCTAAAAAAAAATATTACTATGGTATAAAGAAGTGTTAGCAGATTTAGTAAGAAATCAGATCTATTCAATATTTAATAAAAATATCTTGTTTAGTGATGTTTTTCAAGTACTACTTTGCAACCAGGTGTGGAGAAGCGCTAAAAATTTTGTCTTTTGAATAGTTATACATGAAATTTTTTAGTCATGGTAAAATATGTTTTTAAGCAATATCTTTTGTTTCCACTTCTGTAGAATATATGCTTAGTTAAGAAATCATATAGGGGGTCTTCCATTACAATGAGAAAAACACTAAATGAAGTAACTTTGTGTAACATATTGGAGAGACAAAAATCTGAAAATTTAGTTTAACGTTTCTTTAATATTTTTTCTTTTTTCTTTTTTTCTCCATCCTGCCTCCAGGTTGGTCCTCCATCAAACACCATAGCTGTCAATGGAAGAGCCAGGCTTAATCCCTTGTATTCCAAGGAATTTAAGGCTAATCCCTAGATATTATACCAAATATTTTGCACTTTACTACTGCTTCATAGGCCAACTTAATACTAATTACAAAATTTTGAAACTGTAAATGCAAGTGTATGTTAATATATTTTTGTCAACAGTTATAACAATTTCAAGCTGGGTTTTTGATGCCTTGAAAAGATTATAAGACATGTAAATTATAGTAATATTTTGCCTTTTTCTCTTTATAAAGCTGACTGTGCTGCTAAAAAGTTTTAAGGCATGTAAGAGGTGTAGGTGAGCTTTGCTTAGGGTAGAATGAGAATTGAAGATTCTTGATTTTAGCCTTCAAGACTGAACAATATGCTGAAATTACAGATTGCAAGCAACCTAAAAGTTTTAGATCAAATAATTAATTTTTGATTGTGTATTACTTTTACAGATTGTATGAACTTAAATCTACCACATGCTGCCTCCATATTACTTTATTAAATTAAAATTGTAATTAGTAGAAATCTTAATTCAATGCAATACTTTGTTTCTGTCTAAAATATAGATGTTTTTGTTGCTCTAGCAGAGAGTAATTGGGATATGTATTTTGATTTTTTTTTTATCCTCCTGTAATTTTTTTTCCTGGTAGCACACCACACAAAAAAATCAAGACATAAATTATTGGAAACTTCTGTATTACTGTATTAAAACCTTTCTTAACAGTAGCACTACATGGTGTTTTTCAACTACTCTTTAAATATCTGTATATAATATTTACCTAGCACTCAGACAAGCAATATTTTTTAGGAACTGATTATGTCTTTAAGTAGTTATCAACATATAGTTACTTACTAATAAATAACAAATTCCAGTTTTGATACTTAATGAAATAGAATATTTTTTTCACTTAAAGTAGAACTAAAAAATGAACTGCTTTGGATATATTAATATAAAATATTTTAATATTAAAACAGAAAAAAACCACATAAATCATGCTTCTGTCAGAAAGTATCTATTTATAGATTAAGCATAAAATACCAAAATGGGAATATATATATTAAAAGAAAATGTTTCACATTATATTTTGTCTGTTTTGAGTTTCTTGTCAAGGTTATACATTTTGGGGAGAGGGTGGAAATATGATCACACTCATGATGAAATAGCTACATTATGAATGCATGCAGCAAGTTCTTGGGGTATTTGCCATATTAAAATATTTTCGTGCTGGACTTGATTTAAAATTAAGCAATTGTATTTAATTTCTATTCTTTAACAATATATATTTTGTACTTTAGAAACATTATGTAACTCAGTTTCAGAAACTGATCTATATGTGCGTTTTCAAATTGTTTGCTGCCAGGTTTTTGTGCAATAATCTCAAAGAGGTCTAATTACTTTCCTAGTAGAGAGTCAATTACTGATTACAGTTTATAGTGTTAACTTAATGCTGAAACCCTCTAAGGAATGTTTTAGTAAATAAAAATTCATAAAGAGATCTGATGAACATTTTTTCATTGCTGTTCTCTCCTGTTTTCTCTCCTGTGTGTTAGTTCCCTGTCAGTGTGTGTTACCACTTCCATTTCCTCCTTGTTGTTGCCTCCAGTCAAGACTTCATTCTGAGGGTGGGGGAAGCTCACATGGTAGTTCAAAAGATCTGTTTCAGGGTCTGACTGCAAAAGAAATTTTCAACCTTCACTTGAAAATGGTGAGATAGAAGATACAGGGCTTTTCTAGTTTCTAACTGGGGCTTTCATTCTAGATTTCACTTGAGGGACAGACTTGAAAATTGTAGCTTGCTCCCTGGATTCTAGACTGTGCTCATTGTGATGTTTGGAATCTGTGTTTTAGGCATTCCTATACAACATGTTGATCTGTAACTGTCAGAGAAGGGTTGCATTATAAAAAGAGTCTCTTGTACTTTGGGTGTGTGGGGGTTACAGGGTTTTTTTTTGAAATGTTGGTATTCTCTGCCAAGGTGACCAAATTTATTTCATAGAATTATTTTAATCTCCATCTGTGCTAATACAAATATATATGTTGTTTCACTTTTTCAAACTAATCAACAAAGTCTGATTTCTTGTTTTGGGGAAAATTAAAATAATCATGCTTTGTTCTTTAGTTTTGACTACAAAACAGTACTGCTCTGTATATCTTAGTCCCATATATTGAAAATAAGCTGCCTTTTTATGTGAACTCCTGAAGGCAAATATCTTGTATAACAGAGAATTAAAACCGCCTTGCTTGAATTTTAGAGTTTCTTCTTTCTGTTACTGAACTTGCTTGATAACTGGCTGAAATGTCTACACATGCTCTAGTACTGTGAAACTCTTCAATGGGACTTTTTGTTACTAGCTGGCAATTTTGATTAGCAAAATTTTCTCTTTCCCCCTTCTTCCAACATGTATATGTAAGACATTTTTAAATCTTGCTGTTGTATTTCTGTGGATGCTTTTGTCTTACACTCTTTTATTAAAGTCTACTAGAGAAACTTGTTGATGAACTTGATGTGTTTATTTATTATTCAACCATAAAAACATTTCTGCTCAAGTAACAAGTAAGTGTTTTTAGTAACTGAAAGCCCAGCTAGACAGTATTTTATTTTTTGTTGAGGATACCTTACATGCAGGTTAAATAGACTATTTGAGCCCAAGAATACTTACAATTTGGACAACATGTCACAGATGTCTTCCAACAGGAGGCAACTAGTTATGCCATACTTCTTATAATCCCCTTGCTTTTGCATGGCAGTCAAAATGTTCAGGAATGAAGATCAGGATCTGAAATAAATGAAATGTCAGTGTAATTGTCCACACACAAGAGCAGGCCCCAGTGAAGGTGCATGATACCAGTTCTTTGAAGAAGCAACAGGTGTCCATATAGCACATTGCACAGTTCAGACTCCAGGGATTTTGAGGTAAGGAAGGTTAAGATATATTTTTAAATTTATTCCAGAGAAGAAAAAAACTAAGACTACAGATGTACCTGGAGAGGGGAGCAGTTTTTCTAGGACAGCATCACCAGATAACTTTTGGAAATATTCTTGTGACTAAAGGTTCTAAGGCCAAGGTAAGAGCTCTCATACTTTGCAGCTGTAAGATGTTAGACCACTCAGTGTCTCCATTTCTGGGATGTACATTCAGTAATCAGTCCCCTAGTTTTTCCAGCTACTTGTAATTGTAACATACAGTGATCTCCAAGGAAGACATGAAAATTATGTGGATAATGGACCAAGAATCATGGTATCACACATGACAGCACCTAATACTTTTAACTTTGTTTATTACAGGTAGCTGTTACTAGCCAAAGCAAACATTTTAATTTGGAGTTGCTTAAAATCTTGTTTTGATTTGCCAAAAGGTTTGCAGTACTTCTGTTAAATAGAAACAAGGAAAAATTGCTGTTGAGCAGTAGGGTGTACATCCTTGAATGCTTGGCCAGACTGCATCCTCTGAGGTGTTGGACAACTACAGCAAGACAAAAGACTAAATAAAACTGACTAAGCAGGTGGGTTGGTAGCCAAACAAATAGAGCTTTTTGCAGAAGGGAATGTTTCTTAATTTGTCTGTGTTAATTGACTGCAAGGCTCAAGTCAAAATGGTGTTTGGACAGAAGCTGCTGCAGTCATGGGCCCAAAAGTGTGTGTGGATGCTGTGAATGGTCTGAGGTTCTGGAGCTGTGGTGTTCTGTTAGTGCTTGACTGCTGATGGTGTAACTGAAATATCACTTGTAGACAGATTGCTTATGAAGTCTTATTTTGGTGACAAAGCAAAGCTGTAGCAATATCAATGGAAATGTTTCACAGCTTCTAATTGAAAAACATGCCTTCTATGGGGGGTTATTTTATACAACCCAATTGAAAATCACAGCTAAGATGGATTTTTTTTTCTTTAAAATTTCTGATTAGGTAGCTGTGTGAGAGGGAAGGTGTCCTTGTTAAAATGGCATTAAATTTCCAAGTATGGGAAACTATGCTTGTTAAAAACTTCAATACTTAATTTTGTTCTGTCTTCCTTGAAAGAGCTGTGTGGAATGGTATGGAAACTAAGAAACTCTTTGTCAAGAGTCTATTTCAATATATTGTACATAAAGTTGCATTGCTTTTTGTCATCTGTTCCTATTTATTTACACAAGCAATTTACTTTTTGGTGGGTTTATGTCTTCAAGGAGCATATTTGGAAGAGATGCATCATTTTCTCATTTTTAACTGTATTAAACCTCACATTCATTAACAGTATAACAGCTAGTGTTTAAGGGAAAGAGGAGATGAGCACTTTTCTCACATCCCTCCATCACCTTGAAAAGATCACCAAAACTGCTAATGGACTAAATTATTCCTAAATTATTCAAGACAGTTAAGAGAGGGAAAAAAAAAAGAGGAGGAGGAAGGAGAAGGGATGAGCTAGAGATAAAAGGAATTTTGTTGGGTTTTTTTTATCTGTATACTTTTCTTGAACATTATGTTCCACATTTGCTAATATAGTGATGGAAGAAAATCTCTTGTCATTGGGAAAAGGAAAAATAAATGTATCCAAAATGGACACTAATAATTTAAGGAGATTTCAACTCAGTAGTAGTAGCATTTTAGAGTGATTGTGCATATATGGACGTGGAAATAACAAGGGCTGTATCATTCCCAATTGAAATAGAACTCTAGTGCTAAAAAGAATCCCAAAGAGTTTAATTGGAATGTAAGTTGCTAATTCATCTGTGAACTTCCCAAACTTTGATAACACTCCTGTGCCCATAACATAGCAGTGTCATTCTACACAAATGCCAGTGATGTTTTCTTGTTACCAGTTTGTGATTGTAAAAGGAGTGTATTTTTACTAGCTGTTTGTTGATAGCAGCTGTTGTGGGTGAAAAACAACTGTCTTCTGATTCAACAAATCTGCTTGGTGATTTCTAAAGCATTAGTTTCCATGAGTGTCTGGGAATTACCAAGCAATGCTTATAACAGGAGTTTTAGGGGTAGGGTAGAAAGCTTATTCCTAAGTTTACCCTTAGTCATTTCAATGCTCTCAGAACAGTAGGTACACTTTTTACTGAGAGTTGGGTCACTGTTAATAAAATACCAAACATGATATGTAAGCTGTCATTGTTAAGACAATACTAGAATGTATTATTCAGAAATTCCTAGTCTTCTAAACTGATGGAATAAATTTTCTTTAGCCTTGTCATCTATTTTACCAGTTGTTCTCAGTACTAAGCAGGGCAGACTTTGCTGTGCTGTTACATTTGGTGTCATCCCAGCCAGAGCAACAAGCTCATGCCAAAATACCAGACACCCAAGGAAACCTTCACAAGTGACAGAATAGTTTAAGGAGTGGGAATATTAAAGACTAGGCTTGTGTTTGTGGTGGTGAACATCCAAAGGAATAAAGGAATTGAAGCATACAATCAGCTCAGGGGAGAGGGAGAGTTAAGACCACAGAACCTGTAACATCTGGTAAAAAAACCTGGCCAACAGTGACTGTTTGCAAGTGCTAGTGTACTCAGTGTGCTAGTGCTGGTGTACATTAACCATTAGAGTACTTATTAATGGTTAAAATATTTCTAGTTAAAAAATATTTAATAAACTATAGCTGGACTCAGAATTTTGTAATTTCCCCTCAGCTGTATGTGTCTGTCAGCCTGTTTGTTTAATGTTTCTTTTTCCTATTTTCCCCCCTTATGTCATCCTGAGAAAGTAAGACTACAATCTTAACAGGCTGTAGTCACACTCAATCTGAAGTGGCAAAGCAAGAAAAAATTAATTTAATTCATATTTGCTTAAGGCTTTATATAGCTCTGATTTATCAAAAATATAATAAAAATAATACTTTGAATAGTTAAGCCGATTCCAGCTTTCTAAATTAAACACTTGAACTAAATGGAGAGATGGAATGCAGAAGGAACTGCACTTGGTCACCTTTGGTTAAACAGCATGATTGGTCTGATCAGCAGACTCTACTCCATTGCTTTAATTGCTAAAAGCTAATTAAACACTTGCATTCTGTTAACTGAAGTGTCTTTGGCCACCTGCAGTTTCAAAGTGCATGTACCAAAAAGGAAATCCATATGCTGTGAATGCCAATTCTAAACTTCAGCACCTAAGTGAGGCAAAGCACCAAGGAGGTTGAAGAAGTGGATTGCAGACAACTTCCTTTTCAAATTGCAGAGGACTGTGAGCAAGCTGGGCACCAGGCAGCTGCACAGGTAGGTGGCTCACTGCCAAGGATTAGCATGCTGCTACCCTTCTCAAAAGCAGCACTAGTGCCAGGGTGGCTCTTGAATGGTCAGCAGGCAGTTAAGCTGCTGGTGGCAGTTCTTTAAGCGTGTTTTACCATCTCTTACACATCTCTGTAACCTCTGTCTGAGCTCTACTGTGAGCTGTGTTGAGAGTTTTAACAGAAGCTGCCATGAGACACAGGCACAAGCTCTATGTAACAAGTTCACCTAGGGCTTGGCCCCTCAGGAAAAGGAACCATGAGAGAGGGAGGTCTGAACATGTGCTGCAAGGCTCTACCTGTAAATGGTGAATTTAATTTCTTTCATTTTATTCAAACTATGTCTGCTGTTGTGTTATTTTAAAGGAAATTTCTAAACTAATATTTTAGACTGTCAGGTGTGCCTGGAAGATCAATAGACATAAAAGACAAAGTCTTTGCTGCCAGCTAAAGATAAAAGGCTGAAAAGGTGTAAGAAAGGGTCTGCTAGACCATATTGTCAGGAGAAGGAAGTAGGTGTGTCTTGTATAACTATTGCATTACTTTAAAAACATAATTTGGAGGTGATGTCAAATGTGAGTTGCCTGATCATCATTGGGAAAAACAACATAAGCAGGAATCATAAAAATCTCCAAATAAAAAATAAAGATGTTAAAAGCAGCAAAATTTTAGATTGAATTCTGACTCTTTAGATTGCTTGTCTAACAGCGGAAGGCAATTTGGGTGAGAATGAAACAAGACCTTTTGAAACCATGTCAAGAGAGATTAAAGGAATGGAGTTGCTTTAGTTAAAAATAAAAAAACATAAACCAAACTGATTAGGATGACACAATCATGTTTCAACACAAAAGTTGCTACATGAATGCAAATGATTAATCATTGTATCTTCAAGCAATAGGCTGCTTTAGCTAGCTTTAGAGCATAAAGGAAGAATAGTTATGCTAGGTCAAGCTGAAGGTTTATTTAGCCAGTTACTTGGCTTTTGACAATGATCAAAAGTATATGCTTAGGGAAAAAACATAAGATTATAAAATACACAAAGTAATCTTACCCTGAAGTATGCTAAACTTTTAACAATTTTTAGCTGTGAGAGTAACAAAATGAAGATGATTTCTATGTAATTAATATAATTAAACAGTCATGTTCAAGAGCTTGTTGATTTATTTTTTTCAGCTCCCATAAATTGTGAACAGTGACACATTCCTGTGTGACATGGAGTTCTTTGACTTAATGATACACTGTCTCATAAATGATTTTTTGTTTGTTGTGAACTTTTACTTGCTAGTGTAATTTAATCCTCTCCAGTGCTTTTTCTGAAAGAGACATTAACTCATCAATCCCCATTCATGCTGTGTCACTAATATCCTTACATAACATCAGGAGTTGTGTCATAGGCATTTGAGGCTTGTACACTTTTGCCATTTTATCAATTAAATACCATCAAGGCTTGCCAAAACAAATATATAGGTCTGAGCATGCCTATGCTTTATTTCTCTCAATATCTTGGGAAGAGGATTTTTTTCCTCTTTGACGCATTAATTTTTTTAATCTGTCTCCTTCTGCTATTTGCTATAGTGAGTAACCTACAGGATATACCTATTCTGTACAAGATCAAAGTTTGAAAGAAGTTTGTGTGCCATACTTCTAAAACACTAAATATCAAGCTGAATAGAATCTTGTGAAGTTCTGTTTATTCACAGATGATCTTTTCAGCTCTCTGGCCAGTGAACAAAAGAACTTAAAACCTTAAGGATATGATATACACTTGTTCATTAATTTCAGCTTGAAGGCCATGTACTTGCATGATAAGTACTTTTGTCTACAAATGCAAGTAGCTGTCCAGAAATCTGGAACAGGGCGAATGTATTGCCTTCAGTTCAAACACTCTAGGCCGGCTAGCAATCAAACACTATTTTTCCTGAACTGTTTCTTGCTGATTCATTGTTACCTTACTTTGTATTGCAATGTTTAAGTGAAACATGCTGCTTTAACTGTCTTTAAATGAAGTACCTTTGTGGCAGTGTTTTTAGATGGGTCTTTTGATGCCTTTTTAATGGTGCATTAAAACTTAATGAATGCTGAGTAACACTAGAATCCCTATGGAAGCACATATGGTATCTACATTAATACTGAATGAATGCATAATGATCAGTAGAATTTCAGTGATTTCCACATGAATCAACAGTGATGAGCCACTTAGTGTTACACTCAATTACATCATGTTTAATTTATGTAGCATTGTTTGGACATTATGTTTAAAATGTCTTTAGTAAATCATTGAAACTCTAATTGAGCCTCCATTTCAGGGACAAATTGCAGTGTAAACACAAAATTCATTTTTTTACACAACAATTAATTTAACTTGCAAAGGGTCAGCAATTTTATATATTCTATTACTCCCTGAAAAAATGGAATCCTAGTGTTCTAGTAGAATGCCCTATTTGACTGCTGCTGAGCAGTTCAGAAGACCTTTTCAAGTCAGAGTCTCTTGCCCAAATCTATGCAGCAGACTCCAAAGACTTCTCCACACTGCCTGACTAACACCACACCACCTCCTGTGTTTGGGAGGCCCTTCTGGCACATCCATGACTCCCTTGCAGCAAGTTGTGCTGGCCCTGGACTGAAGGGTGGGAAGAGCTGCCAGTGGCAGCTCCACTGAACTCTTCCACAGTAACCACTACAGCAATAACACTTAAACAGGGCCCAGAATTACCAAAGGATGCTGTGCTGGACTGCACCTTTCCAGACTGGCTCCACATGGAAACTAGGGAGACACATACCTGATAAGAGAAAAAAATAATACAAATAAAGGTGCTTTGTAAGAGAAAATGGAAGTAAAATGTGTACTTCAAACCTCCTTAGGAACAGTAAACTTTCTGACTTCCACTTTTCCTGATACCTTTTAGCAGATAACACACTGACACACTGTGTCCAGGGGCATCTGCTTTAGCTGACTTTGGACAGGTTCCACAGCAGGTCTGCAAAGATTCATTCATAGAATAAAGCTGAGTTTTTCTCTTTCACTCAGTCAGCTCAGTTGGTCAGAGCCATCTAAACTGCTCTGACTTGTGGCAGAAAAGACACTGCCTTCCACTACTCCAGAAGGGATCTTGCACACTGTTTTCTCAATCCTTCTCACTGATAGTTGAGGCCAGCAAGGTCTGATCAAGGGTCATTTTGAATTTAATATTCATCCTCAAATCCCTGTTCCAAATACAGTAAGCTGGGGAGGTCTTGGCTTAGGGGAGTTTTAGCCCTGTGGGGTTGTCAAGTCCAGCTGTGTTAACAAAAAGGACTAGAGGGAAAGAGGATTGTATTAGGAGACAAGATCCTACCAGCTATTTACAAACAAATCCATTAATTTATTTTTAGCTTCAGCAGTTTTTTGTGTTAGCTTCTAGCACTAAGCACTGCATTCAGTTACTTTAGTTTACAGAGGATTCAAGAGCCATGATTTCACAAAGCTATAATTTTAATTTGCTGTTCTTTTTAATCTACTATAAGATTATCTGATAACTGGCAAGGCATCTGACAAACAGCTGACCAGAAGCTTTGTTAGAATATCCATAGGCAAAGAACTTTATAATGATAATGATGATACCAATACCTGCTCTCATTTCGGTGCATTGCTGAAAAATGCAAATTCAGACCTTTAATAATTGCAGCTTGGGCTTTCATTTCTGACAGCAAAGAGAGGAAAAAAAAATCTTTCCATGCTAAGAAACTGTAAAAGAGGCTATGAGATAATTTTTTTGGTTGTGTTTTTTAAAATTTTTCTTAAATTTTAATTAACTTCATTCTTGTTAAAATAATCTAATAAATGAAGTATAAGAGAAAAGATACTTATAGGAAACCTTTTTCTTTTGCTTTAAAAAGTTCTTTATTCATTTATGTTGATCATTTTAGTGATTTTTCTCATGATTCAGGAATGTTATGCCATGTTAATTTAATTCAGTTTTAATCTGAATTGAGTAAAATATATGCTAACTTGCTGGCTGTGGTGCTAAAATGCATGTACTGCTTAAAAAGAAACTGTTTGAAATACATAAAATAATCTGAAATGCACTTCTCTTCAATGTATGCCTAATAGATTTTAATGATGTAATTATTTTTGATTTTTTATGTTGCTATATATTTTTAGAACATGCTAAGTAAGAATATTTTTTAGAATTAGATGCAATGAGGTCATAATATTACTATAGCCTTTGGAATAACACTAATATAAGGAACAGTAGAAGAAAATAATTGAATGTATGCCTTGAGCTACATGATGACTGTTCAAACAGACTTCACAGAAAATTAGATTTCCTTGACTAGTGTTGTAGTTACAGTGATATAATTCATGTTTCATAACTCTGAAGAAATAATGAAGACATTATAACCAGAAATGTGTCAGTTTGAATAAATTTATTATGAATTGCTTTGGTTTAAAAGCTCCCAATATGTTATAATAGAAGCCTACGTTCTTGCTTGAGAGCCAGCCAAACTGGGGTTTTAATATTTTAACAAATCACTTTATGGTACATTTTTCTCTCCAAATAAACAAAAGGAGAAATGTTCTGAAGGGACTGTGATAATAAAAGATATTAAAATATATCTTTCTTACTCCCCATGGAAATTCAAACAGCTTTTGCCTGACTCCAAGTTGCAGTTAAGCAAAATTCAGCCCATGCAAGAATTAACTCCCTTCACTCATTGCTGAACTGCAATTACATTTGGATCACATGCAATATTCAATGGGCTACCTCCAGCTACACTGCAAAATACCTTCTCCAGATAAAACCATGCAGGCTGGGAATGTTAATTGGTATTTGGTTAAGGGACTTGCACAAAATCCAGTGTATCAGTTAATAAGTTTTTGTATCCCCCTCAGCAATCCACCTTGGCTTTAATATGATGAATAGGTGGTATTGGCTCTGTGGCCAGGGCTTGGTAAAATGTTAGAATGGGCTTGAGGCCTTGAAGAGCTGCCACAGGAAGATGAGTTCTCAAACTCACTTTGTTAGCTCCAATTCTTTAAGAGACTTTCAATGGTTTGAACTTTTGCCAGTAGGCTTTTTGCCAGATCACTTGCTGTCTGTCCTCCCACAGTCCATAATGAGAACACAACAACCATAAAGCTACTACAGATTCTTTGTCGTGTGCTGTGGCAAATTTGACAGAACTGTGCCTGTGTGCTTAGTCCATCTGTGGGATGGATATGTCATCTTGAGTGATCCAGTAGCACAGAAATCCAGTCATAAGAAGTATACCAAGTTTATGTCTAGTGTGGTTGCATAAAGACCTGGACATTATAGAAATGGGATGTTTTAGTCTTGTCCAGCAGCTCTTCTTGATGGATAGGATGGATAGCTCAGTTGGATGTGGAGTCTGAAAACTTCACTGTCTTATACAGTAAGTTCAAGTAGTGTAAAAAAAAAGAAGAAAAAGAAAAAAAAAATTGCTTTCTCATATTTGAATGCTGAGACAAGTGTAATGGGTTGGGATAAGTTTCTGGGAGGGAAGGAGAACACTGAAGGTTGAATTTCAAAGGGATAAGTGGCTTTAATAATTTTCTTAATTTTAGATATGATCCCAGTTTGTACTCCTTCTTCCCAAATACTTCAGATATACCAAATGTTAGATTTCTTTGAAGTCAGGTACAAACTATTTATGAACTTGTTCAGTAGCCAGCATTTTTCTTATTCTCCCCCTGTCCTTCTACCCCAAGGGAAATTTTGTAAGACCTTTTGACTGTTAAACAGAATTTATAAGGTTGCTATGTGTAACATAATTGCCTAGAATTATCTTCTGTATTGTTATTCATATATTGTGGAGTATCTCCTTTATAAAAACACAAAAGCAAACTACATTTAGTGTTATGCAATTGTTCTATTTGTCATGGTAAAATTATGACTACTAGAAAAAAAAACCCGTTTAAAAAATTCCAGTAGGTACTAAACAACTCCAGATCACAGCTTTAAGAAACATGAAATCAAAGGAAAAGGTATCTTTTTTTCCAGAAAAAAAAAAAAAAATAGCCTTTTGGACTAGATTTAAAGCTGATTTATTGTTTGAAGTGGCAAAGTATTATGCATTTTAACATTTTTATTTTTAGAAACAATAAACCTTCATTAGGCTTATCTCCACAAAGAAGGACAGCCTGATTCTTAGAGTACTAATTTTGGACTTGGAGTTTGCTTTTTTTTACTGAGCCACAAATTCCATTAGATTTTGAGAAAATCACTTCGCACATTAATTGCATTGTCTTATTTTCAACAGCAAACAGAGATGTTTAAGTCAGAAGACAATTCTCCTAAGGTTTTCTATATATTCAGATGAAACAAAAAGTTGTTCTGGGATGGTTGGCAGCACTAAACCCCCTGTTTTTTTAGCTGACATCTGAAGTCTTCTGTTTCTCTCCTTTGTGATGGCCAAGCTAACACGGTATAGTTATCCGAAGTCATGTACTCTGAATCCCCTCTTAGGGTTAATTTTTAAACATGTTCAGGCACATAAAGATGCAAACATCTACTCATCCGTATGAAGGGAATAAATACATTAAAATGTTAGGTGCACTGATGTTGTGATAATTAGGTCCGTAATAAGTGCTGAGATTGGCATTGTTAGATAGGGTTCCTGAATTACAGAGATTGGCATTAATAACCTTTTAATATAGTAACTTCCAAGTAGTCAGCACAATGCTTTTAAAATATGAATGGTAGATTGGATTTTCAAAGGTTTGTTGAATATCTCATTTCCCAAATATAGATTTCTTGCAATAACTCTTGAGATAGAGCAAATGCCCTTCTCTGTGTGATTAATTCATCCCAAAGAGTGCTTAATGTCCTACCAGGTGATGTATTAAAATGGTGGCAGGTATGTTATCATACAGTGGCACTACCTCTGGAATTCCAGCTGGACTGACGAGCATTTGTTTGGTTTCTGTCATTTGCCAGAAACATAATGACTCCATCGTCAGGGTTCAGCAGAGCTTTCCATTTCAGAGCCCATTTTCAGGGCATTCTAAATTGCACATGCACAGGTAGATTGATTTGGAAATTGCTTTTTCCAGCCAGAGCTGGTGCAAATTTGGGGGTGCAAGTCTGGGCTAGATTATTCCAGAGACTTTGGAAGAGAAAAATTCCTCTTTCCCTCACATGTATGCAGATATGCATATGAACACATTTCAGATTTCTTACTGTTCCCAGAATTAGAGAAAATCTCCTTAGATCTGATGAAAGCTTTATAATTCCAGTTTCACACTGCAGTATGCCTGATGTTCCTAGACTTTGTTTCTTAAAGCCATGGCTAGTTTTTTGCAAGCTGCATATTACAGAAAGAGAAAAGAAATAGTATGAGTGAAGTTTAGGCACCTAAATACAAGCGACTGATGACATATTTAATACTCAGTGATATCTGAAACATTCCCACAGGACAGACCTGTGTGACATAGGCTGAACAGGAAATCTATGCCATCTTAGGGCATGGTAGAATAGGCATTTAAATTGGTATGGAATGTCTGCATTTCTTCTTAATTCTTCCAAAAACAGAATTAATTTTGTCTTTAAATTGCATACATCAGCCTTGTACTCTGATAACAAAAGTAGAGTGCTTCATGCCTTGAGTCTGACAGGGTATGTTGTTTCTTTAACTCCAAAAGAAGTTTACATTTGCCTTCCTTTTTGCATGTGTCTGGAGACTCTTACTGTGCTTTGTCTGATTCTACTGTTTCAGTGTTCTTGGCAGCAGCACAGAAATGGCTGAGATATATGAGTGGCGAGGCTGTTTGTGAAAAGTCATTTTAGCTCTACATTTCTTGTTTTTATTTTTTTGTGGTTGGTTTGGATTTGTTTGGGGGAGTGCTTTTTTTGTTTTGTTTTAGTTTGGGTTTTTTGTTTTTTTAAATGCTTGTATTTTGTTTCCCACTCTACAAAATGACTAGTGTTAAAGGATCTTGAATTTGATTTCCCAACAACTCACATTATGGAAACTAAACTTCTATGTGCTGGATAAACACATGGAGTACCAGATAGCACAGTCACCTGCAACCTTCCTTCCATAATAATTACATGTTTTTGTGTAGTATTCTGAAGGCATATGAGGTCAGAAAATATGTTTTTTGTGTAAGGTGGAGTTCCAGAAACAGGGCTGCAAAAAGTATCAGCAGTACTCTGCTGTTGTGAAACATTGCCTGTTTAATTTATCTAAATGGTTAATAATTTATGTGATGTTTAAAGTCATCCACTTGTCAATTCCCTTCCAGAAGATTACATCTAGTGCAGTAGCTGTTATGGTACTAGGGGTAGTTATGGACAAATGAACCACATAATACACTGCAGCAGTTATTTCTGGAAGGGAGTGCACAGCCTCCAACCACCATTAGATGCAGGCGTAGCCACTGTAACCCCCACGTTTGTGACACTCACCCTGGGCTATTACAGTTCTCTCTAGGAAAGAACTTCAGGCCTCAGTTCAAGGTTGGCCAGCACAGATTGCATCACCTAATGCATCGTTTATTACAGACGTTCTGTGTGACTGATTTCATGCAGCCCTAGTGCCAGGGAGCAGAAGCCAGCATGTCACATGTCTGACCTGCAGCTCGCAAGCCCTACATGCCACTCAGTCAACCCTGGGCTGAACCTCATTATCTGCTCTTGGCTACAACAGCATTTCAGAAATCACAAGCTCTTGATTTGATTAATTTGATAGATTTGAAGGGTATCATTCTTATTCTGAAAAAAAAACCTGCACAGGATTTCATTCCAATCTTGTGTTACAGTTCAAGGCAAAATTCCATCAGAGGGAAGTTCTGACAGAGCTATCATAGGGAATCTCAGAACTTGCTATTGAAATAACAAGCACTGTTGTCAAAGCTGGCAATAAAATCCATCTCTCCACTTAAGTTTCTTACTAAAGCATGCTAAAGTATTCATGCTTTTCAATTGATAAAAAAATCGTAATCCAAACAACAACAGAAAACAAGTGCAAATCTGCTTCTTGATAGTAAGTGCAGAAAAAGATAAGGTAGTCAGGGGAAACACTGCAGTGGCACTGTGCTGTGGTTTGTGCAGTTGTACACTGAGTTTCAGATTGGGCTGAAAAGCAGTTTGGAGAAATGACTTAAAACTGGTAGCACTGCTTCAATTTAATCCCTTGAAATATAATTTAATCCCTTGGAACATTTTCCTTACCTGCAATAAAATATACACATTGTAACGATAATTGTAAACTCAACATTCAATGCAAGCTGTAATCATGGAGAAGACTCCTCACAAAACATTCAACCACAGATACTTTTCAAAGATTTATGTACTACTGCCAGAAGTCAGCTAGTGGTATCTCCACTTGTGGTCACTAGATAAATTTGAATAAACATGAAGTACTTGAGCCCATTTTCAAAGTTATAAATGGGCTTTTGAAATTCTCAAGAAGGAGAAAGAATGCACAACTCATTGTATGAGGATCATTTGTTCAACACATTTTAAGTCCATTGAGATAATAAATACACATAAATTGGGGCATGCCTTTTTTACTTTTTTCTTAGGGTGATCCTCAGCATTACTGCTGGTGCAATTTATTTGAGGGGGCTTTTGGAGAAAATGCATGGAGAGACAAGACATTCCTGTTTGTAGCCTTGCACTGGAAAAAAATAGCTATTTCTGTGGCTTCAATCTAGCACTGGAATAGAAGTAATTTCTTTCTCTACTACTGCAGCTACAACAAAAGATGATGCAAAGGTATGATATAGGTTCTCTTAGAGCAGTGAAACTTTTTGTGGTAAAACAATTATACATTGTGAATATTTTGATAAAAGCAAGGGGGGACGTGTGGAAGGGTGACAAAAAAATCCAACGAAAATCCTGTACAATTTTTGAAGATAATCAGAGGTAGTTTGGATGTTTCAAACCTCCACTTTGTCAGTAATAATTGTGAGTTTACTCTAATTAAAGGCATAATTTTGTTACATTAATCAAGTGTTGTGATTCTAAATAGCATACAGGCTTTTGAGAACTGGAGAGCTTGATTTTCTTGAAGTGGAGTGCATACTGAATAGCTTGAATCTGTTGCAATTTTTCTCAATATATATTTTAATTTTACTTGATAAACACCTGGACCTGATTATGACTAAGAAAGGTAAAATTAAAAGGCGGGGGGAGAAGCCTGCTGAGGGTATTTGGCATTGAAGAATGCACAGAAATTTAGTTTTAGGGAAATGGTAAATCTTTGAACAACTGTGCTGCACAAGCATAGCAATTACCAAAAACCACAGTAGACAGATTAAGTGTACTAATGATGACGAGGAAACCAAGTCACAACAGCTCAACAAATGTTTTGGTGTTGGGTCTTAGCAGAAATCTGCCAGTCTTTTAATATCAACTCTATTAACTGTACTGGGTTTTTACTTGCTCAAAGAAGGAGTTAAAAAAGGTTACACTTGAGCAGATTCTAGGTCAATTGCTATCAGATATCTTTAGCCAAGCTGAGGAAACCATTTTTATTCTTACAGTTGTTGGCAAAGAGAGGCAGTAAGACAGGAGAACCTTCAGTTTTACATTCTCATGCATGCAGCATTTCCAATGCTACATTGGAACAATCACATAGGTACTTCCATTCCTCAGTATTCCCCTGACTGTATTTCCCTCATGCAATGCTGTTTGCAGAGAAAGCACTGACAGCAGCAAGCATCAGGACAAACTATGAGATATTAAAAAAAAAATTAAGTCAATCCGTTTCTTACAATGTGCAAGTGAAATTATAATAGCATTACATATTTATTGATTTCTTTCTAGAAGTGGCATTGTTTCTGTCATGACTAATTAGATTACCACCAAAGATATTTGAAAAAATAAAGTATTTAAGTTATTTGCTATTATTCATTCTAATCGTGTTTTCTATTTGCCTGGCATTTTAAAACAACTACATGACTAAGCCAAAGATACAAAAAAACCCCATGTATATCAGGTTGCAGCTGTGTGACACATTGCACAGAATAGGTGAAAAGTCAAAATATACATATTTTTTTTTGTGGCTGAACATTTAAAATAATTATATCAGCATACAATTGCCACTTGCAGGTTTTTATTTCTTCCTCAGTTTTCTACCTAGAGCACCTATACCAGTTGTCCTGCCTTCTGTTCCTCTGAAGGCAATGAGGTTTTAACATGCCACAGTTATGACTGAGAATCAATTAGCAAAAAACTCCAGTGGTCTGGTCTCTGCAGTTTTGTAAAAGGATAGCTGTTCACAAGCAACGAGCAAATCCAGTCAATTATCTGACGCTGTAAAATTCCTGATATATTTGCCAGACTTTGTATATAAGCATTGCTAATCAACTCAGGCTTCGACTTCTACTGTAACAGAATGAGCTGTTCAGGGGACAAGGAATCCTTCCTTTCATTGAAAATGAATGTCCTGCAAAATCATCTGTGACTCAGCCAAAATGAAAGCTGTGAATATTGCTTCTATGACACAAAAATCTTTCCCCAGAAGTGAAATCTTGGCTTGCGTGTGATGATTTTTTCAGCAGATTCAGAAGAGCAAAGCACTTGCCTCAAACCATTCTTTATTTTTACCAGTCTCACATCTCAGTTACTGCCCCTGCCCATGCCCAAGGACAGTCAGAAGGTTTCTACACGGGGCTGTCTTCACCAGGGGCTTTCAGTTTTTGACTATCAAATTGACTGATTCACACAGTATTACCCACTCTGCTCAGTGCAGTACAGCAAGGGGTATTATTTTACTTTGAAATGGGATGAACGCTGGTAATGACGGCCATGGAGCTGCCCCAGGGGGCTGTGTGTACACGGAGCAGAGCAGGCTGCAGTGGAGCAGCCCGGGCCACGAGGGAACCTTCCCACATCCCGCCGTGCGCCCGCCTGGGGCTGGACGGGCGCGCTGGGCCCAGCCTCCTCACCAGCCGCTTTCCTGGCGCAAGGGAACGGCTCTGTCCCCCGCCTCGGTCATCCCCTGTTTCTCCAAGGCACATCCCTGAATTCCCGATGCACAGGGATGTGTCAGTTCGGTTAATGATTTGCCGGGCGCCGAGTCGCGTGTCGGGCCCGTCCGGCGATGCGCGGCCGGAGCGCGCTGCCCGGCGCGGGCCAGGGGGTCACGGGCCATGCCGGGGCAGCGCTGCCCGCGGTGCCCCCTCAGGCAGAGCGGCGGGGCGGGCAGTGCCCGGGGCCGGGCCCGCTCAGCGCGGCCCCGCCGCCCCCGGCCCCTCCGGGTCACGCCGCGGCCTCGGGTCCCGGGCCCGCGCACCTGCCGGGCCCGCCCCGCTCCGCCGCCCGGCCTGGCGGAGCGGCCCAAGGGCACCGCTCGGCCCCCGCCCGCCCCGCGCCGCTTCCCCGTCGCAGCGCGGAGCCGGCGGCCGCCCGCCCCCGCCGCCGCCCTCGCACGTGTGCCGGGGAAGGCGCTCGGTGCCGCCCGGGCGGCGCTTCCCCCCCGCTCCCCGTCGCCTCCCCCTCCTCCGCAGCGGGAGCGAGAGCAGCCTCCGCCCGGCAGCGCCGGGGCCGCTCGCCGCCGTGCCGCCCCGCCAGGACGTCGCCGCCGCCGATGGCCGCCCCGCTGCCCGGTGCGCCCGGCGCAGGGCGGGCGGCGGAGCCCGCTGGCGGCGGCCCCCGCCGCTGCCCCCGCCCGCCCCCTCGGCCCCCCGGGGGGGACCCGCCGCCCTCGCCCCCCGACAGGTAAGGCCGGAGCCGGAGGCGCCCCGCCGCTGCTCGGGGCCGCCCGCTGCCGTCGGGGGGCGGGCAGCGCCCTGCGGGCGGGACGCGGGGCTGGCGGGGCCGGGGCGCGGCGGCCTGGGGAGGGGGCGAAGCGCGGCGGGGGGCGGCCTGGCTCTGCACCGGCCCGCGCTCCCCCGGAGCTCAAAAGTTGTTTCCCGGCCCTGCAGACACTTTCCGCCGCTGCGGATGCGTGTGTGTCCCACCCCCCACCCCCTTTTTTATTTCTGAGGTTTCTCAGTTTGGGGTGAAAGGAGCCGGCAGTGCCGAGCCTGCTTCGTCAGGGTGAGCCAGTCGCTACTTTATCCTTGCAGTGTCTTTCTCAGAGTGTTGGTGAGAGAAAACCGCTTCACCGGGAGCGGTGCCGCTGTCAGCGGTGTGCACCCGTTTGCTCCCTCTCAGGCTGTTCTTAAAGGCATTGGTCTCTATTCTTAGTAAAGGAGGCTATGAGCTGAGTTTTTCATGAAGCATCTGATGAGTTTTGTTAGACTGAAGTTTACAGAGTCTTAAAATACTGCGTTAAAGGATTTTTTGCTCCTCCTAAAGCAACATATCGCTTTAAATGAATCCTTTTGGTGAGGATTTTCAGTAAGTAAGGTATCTTCATTCTGTGTGGTTACCTTATTCTGATGGTTTCCCCTACTTTGTACTAATTACTTCATGAAATCCGGAATTATAATAAAGAAGGTGATAAAGTAAAATAGTAAGCTTGTAGGCATCAACTCACACGTGTAGAAAACTCATTATGTGTTGGCAGATGCAAATATATCAGGTGCTTTGGGTGCAGGTTTTCAGATGAAATCAAGTAGACAAAGTACTCTTCAATATTTTATGTGAGAAAACATTGCACTGTAAGGTACACAGCAGTCTAAACAACCACATTATTAATGTGATACTTTAAACCAGTGCGTAACTGAGCTCTATGGCAAGTACAGTAGTGATTACCTTCTCTACTCCTGCGAATGCTGCGTGGGGATACTTCTGACACAATCCTGTTTCACCAGACTGCAACAACTGAGACATTTATTTTATGATAGAGCTGCAGAGATGCCAATACAAAACTAACTGAGAACAGAAATGAATGGATTGCTTTGCCCTATTTTCTCTTGTCAGTCACTTCGATTTGATTCTGCTTAAAAAAAGTTTCCATTTGCTTAATATTCTGTTGTGATATACTTGGGAAGTTCTGCTGAGAAGTTTCATGCATCTACTGTTGTAATATGTGTACATAGGGAATGGCATAAACACAGGGACAACAAAATATTTACTAATGTCCTTAGAAGCCAATATAAATATAGCTCTGCTCTTACTCTGCAAAGATTTACGCATGTTCAAACAACTTTATATTCAGAGCTGAATACTTGGATTGCTTTCAAGTAGTGTTAGGCACTGTATGTTAATATATTCAGCCTACTGATTAAATAAAATAACTGCAAAGAAGAAAAGCTAATTGCTGCAACCAGGAAGCATCATGATATTAGTGCCTTAGTAGTTCAAGTATTGTGGTTGGCTATTGCAATTTTAAGAGCAGCTGTTACAATTATTGCTTGGTATTATGTATTCTGTTGAAATAGGAGAAAAAAGAAAGGTGACAGTATTTTGGAGAACCCATCGATTCCAAATCCTTTTCCCGAGCTCTGTTGCTCGCCGTTTGCATCAGTTTTGTCAGCCAGTCTGTTGCCCAAGGCAACTTCAAGAAAAAAGCAGGTAAGATTTATGAATTATTATTTGACAGTTTCTAAATTGGTTAAATGAAAGCTTGAGGAGAAGCTTGGTTACCTATTAAATTATTTGTCTAATAGAGGTGTTCCATATTTCTGTAATTTGGTGAAATTTTCTCTGTAGGTCATCAATGATTGTAGAAAATGAGGTTTTGGAATCTGTGACTTAAGACATGGCTGTTCTTTCACAGAGTCTGTGTGTGGCTCTGCAGATTTTTAGTTGAAGTGGAACCAGGGGCAAACGGTACTTTATGTCCTTAAATGAGTAGTTAATTTCTTTTTTCCCTTCCTCCCCACCTCCAATTACTGTCATCAGTGTTATAGAACAGAGAGTTTTAACAGCCACTGAACAGCTTCTCTGAAGTTCCAATTTTGCCAGGGTAATGGAGAAAACCTAAATTGGTGGGGAGGGAGAAATGCTGTGTACCTGGATATATGTTACGTGCACATGTGTTTATCTGTGTATGGCTGATGTTAATATATTTCCATAAAAACCTTAAACTGTAAGCCAAGGGAAGAGCTGAGTGGGCAGAAAGACCTGGCAGTTCTGTTCAAACACAGAGTTTCCAGTTAATGGAGTTTACTGGTGTCGAAGATCAGTTTCACTCTTTGAAAGCTTACCTGCCTCCTTCTCTCTTCCTGAGACTGGAAAGAGTTCTGACAAGGGACATCTGTCTTATTAAGAGTATTCTCTCCTTCACACTCTCTGGTCTGCATGATCCCTTTTAAAACAGTTTTAAGGGAGATATTGGAGGTGTAAGAACTTAAACTTCTGCCAGTTATTCTGTTTTTAGATTTGCGTGAAGAATATGCCTGGAAGTTGACGTTTCTTGTAGCTGTATTAGCTTTTCTGAAGCCAACCTGCCACAGCTGTTTCTGCAACTGCCAGAGAACTTTGTTAGACAAGTTGTGGCTAGCACTTCTCCTCACTTCTCCAGTGAAAAACATGTATGTGTCTGGGAAACTGTCCTGATTCAATCTTGCCCTATTTTGCATGTACACCATGGTGTCTCTCTGTGAGCTATGGGGTCTTTCTGGACTACTTTTATCACTTTTAGTTCTTCTCCTACAATAGCAATACTGATCTGAAGCATTTCTGGTCAGTGTGCATCTGAATGTTGCTAATGCAATGGGATAAAACTGTTGTAGTCTCATCTTCTTGGTCAAGGTAGAAGTATTGACTGTCTCTGCAGAGGCAGGAAAAACTGAACTGGTAATACTGTCTTTCAGAACAAAAGGACTAAAAGTCACATTTTTTAAAAGATAGTATAAATTAGTCATGTTGCAGACCTAAATTTCAATCATTGTGGTAATCTTTGGACTTGAAAATGGAAAACCTGATTTAAAACACAAAGGTCAACTGCTTTTGTGGCCAGTGATATTTAAGATTACTGACAGGCTTGATCAGTTAAACCAGCCAAGTGTTAGCCTCAGTCTTCCAGAAGTTGAAGTTCCTATCTTCACTGATTTTACTTCTGCTTCTTCATGAAGGTTCACGTGTACTTTTTGTGATGATTTCTGCTTGCAGTCCTTCCATTTCTCCTGTATTTTCCATAAGAATGTAGTGCTCTTTCTGGTAAAAGCAGGAGCAAGAACAACTGGTTTCCTGGCAGAAGTGGTCTAAGATAATGCTGGTGTCCATTGGAGGGTCTGCCCTGTTTTTCAGCTACCAGAAAAATGGAGAGAGATATTCCTGTTACTTTTGTGGAGACATTTCAACAGGACAGTGGTTTCTGTCACCTAGGTGTCTGTTTATGGCCACTGCAGGAGAAATGATACTAGGCCAAGCAGACCATTTGTCAGACTGAGCATGACTGTTGTTGAATTCTTCATCTAAAATTATTAAAGTTAAGGCCAAATGACAACTGTCAAATTAAACTTTTATCTTCGAAATTCAGGTTGAAGTCTTCTAATAAGTTAATAAAATTGCTCAGGTTTAAAAAGAGAGAATACTTAGCAGGTGTGCAAAGAGAACTGAACTAGCTGTGACTTTGACTTCCCACAGGTGGCTGTGGGACTGTGCTTGGAAATATGTTTCCACTCCCTGTCCTTATTCTGTCAACTTTGTAGCAGCTCTGTGTGCAAATACATATCTGTATACAAAAATTTCATGAATATTACTGTTACAGTTTGATAGTTTACTAACTCTTAAGAGAAACCAACTACTCTTAAGAATTTTTTTTTGTGCATGGCGTTGACAGCTGCCAGAATTCTTTCTGTTGCCTCTCTGATGATCTACATATGTTTTCAGTGGTTCTTCTTTTAGATTGCTTGCTTTTGATTTAGTTTCTTTTTCTGCTGTGCTTTTTAAATTTCAAGCATAGGGAAGAAAAATTGCAGAGTGAATTTCTACTTACGTCTTGTAGGTAACTATTATCAAAATGAATGTTTCTCAAAGAGAGAAAAAAAAAAAAAAAAAGCCTCTTCTCTCTTGTTTTTCTCTCCAAAAAAGATTTTCTGCTTCTGTAGAAGAAAGAAGTTGTCATGAATATCTGCTTTTTTATTCATAGCACCTGTGACATCTGAAATCTTTGTACTTCTAAATAGATTAACATTATTTTGAATTCTTGTTTTTCTAAGCTGAAATTCTTACTGTCTTCTGATAATATTTTATCATAAGCCTCTCAAAATGTTGAACATGCTGCTTGAGCAGCATGTTTGTGGGGTTGACTCACTGAAAATAAGTTTATAAAAGCAAATTGGTAAAAGCCACGTAGCAGAGTAGTGATTTGCCTCTGTTCTGGGGAAGTAGTATGTCTATGTCTCTAAATATTATTCAGTCTGTCTCACCAACACAGCTGTCCATCTCTTTTCTCCCCTTGCACTTTGGAAGAGTTTTGTGTTGTATCTTTGAGTCACAGAATCATTAAGTTTGGAGAAGACGTCCAAGATTGTTGGGTCCAACCTTTGACTGAATTAACCATGTTCAATTAACCATAGCACTGAGTGCCATGTCCATTAGTTTCTTGAACACTGCCAGGGATGATGACTCTACCACCTCCCTGGACAGCCTGTTCCAGTGGTTAACAGCCCTTCCACTGCAAAAATTCAGAAAAGCTGGCAGCCCATGGTGCACTCTTCCCTGGGTTGAGAACTGCCAGCATGGCCAGGCCCAGAGAGTGATGGTGAATTGTGCTGCCTCATCCAGTGGATGTTGGGTCACTAGAGGTGTCCCCCAGGGAGGAGTGTTGTGCCTAGTCTTGTTTAACATCTTCACTGATGATCTGAATGAGGAGATTTAGCCTACCATTAACAAATTCAAAGACCATGGGAAGTTGGGTCAGATTTTGATCTGCCCTCTCAGATTTTGTTCTTCTGGAAGGTAGGGAAGCCCTGCAGAGGGACCTGGGCAAGCTGAATTGATGGGCCAGACCAAGAGCCATGAAGTCCAGCATGACCAAGTGCTGGGTCCTGCACCTTGGCCACAGCAGCCCCATGCAGTGCTGCAGGCTGGGGCAGAGGGGCTGGAAAACAGCACAGTGGGAAAGGACCTGGAGGTGCTGGTTGAACACAAGCCAGTGTGTGCCCAGATGGCCAAGAAGGTCAAAGGCATCCTGGCCTGGATCAGGAATAGTGAGGCCACACCTTGAGCGCTGTGTCCAGTTCTGGGCTCCTCACCTCAGAAAAGAACATGGAGATGTGGGAGAGTGTCCAGCCAAGGGCAGGAAGGCTCATGAATGGACTGGAGAATGTGTCTTGTGAGAGTGGCTGAGGGAGCTGGGTTTGTTTAGTCATGAGGAGTCTCAGGAGGGACCTCATTGCCCTCTGCAGCTCCCTGAACAGAGATTGGAGTGAGGTGGGGGCTGGTCTCTTATAGGTGCCTGCAGTGAGAGAACACGTGGAGGTGTTCTTAAGGTGATGGGGGAAATCCAGAATGACTAATTTAATTTTTTTCACTGGTGGTCAGGTATCAGAGTAGGTTGCCCAGGGAGGTAGTGGAGTCACCATCCCTGGAGGTGTTTCAGATGCATCTGCATCTGGTGCTGGGTGAGGCTTTAGTGATTTAGGGGTTACAGTGGTGGTGCTGGGTTGATGGTTGGATTGGATGATTGTAAAGGAATCTTCCAAACCTGATGATTCTCTGATTCTATGGAATGTGTTCAGATAAACTGAATTTCATTTTTCAGGGTGGAAGACTTTTATCTGAATAGACCACAAAAAAACCATCTTTCCCCTCATGTCCAACACAGCATGGTCAGTTTGGTGGATGGTGGGAAATGCTTCCTTCCTCTTAGGAATCAAGCATCTGCTGCTATTGGGTGGAATTCATGAACTCCTAGGGAATATATAATTGTGTCTCAGAGCCTGTGTTCTCTAAGAAATTACAAAGAACTGAAAATGTAAATGTAAAACACTCCACTTCTGTCTTTAATTATGATCAAAATAAATATTACTAGGGAAAAATGTTAATTGTAAGAGAACTTGTTCTGTTCTTGTTGTCTTCGGTCAAATGAACTAAGAGGTTACTGTACCCCTATGGAAGCTTAGTTTTTAATGCTTTCTGAAAAAAAAAGCAACTGAATATTTAGACTACAGTGACAGTTCTTGCCCTGCTCAAGGATAAACCAAAAAATGTTTCATGATAAAAGTAGTTCAAGGTAATTAGTGCCTTGTTTCTTTAAATTAAATTAGAAGTGCAAAAATAAAACTCAAGTAAATCTCAAGGTGAAGAAAATCTGAAATCTTACCTTGCCACTTTTGTCTTTCTTGATATTCTAAACAAGTAGATATTTTTATCATGTAGAATCCAAATATACTCCCACAATGTTCTTTCCAGGAAATCAGTTATATAGAGACTTCAAATACAGGTAATTGTAGTGGAATTAACTTTTTGTATTCAAAAGATTTTAATGTAAAGCTCTTTGACAAAGAAGACCTAACAGGAATTTTATGTTAACGAGCAGATTTTTTAATGTGTGCTGCTCTAAGTTTATGAATAATATTGAGCATTGACTATTGTAACTGGAATATTATTTATTTTTTTACAGCTATAATGCAAGGGAATGTATCTTCTTGAAGTCCCATTCTTCATAACTGCATGTAATTCTACTAGCAGACGTACAGGGCTAAGTCTTTGGTACTTAAATGTTTTCATGACAGATTTTTTGGCTGAAATATATGTTTACTCTTAATTTTGAAAAAAATGCAAAAACAAAAAGTGTTTTTTTTTTTTTTTTTTAAATGCAAGGATTCATAAATTTCTAATCAATTTCCAAGAGTTGAGACATCTCCTCCAACCAAAAGAGGCATTACTGGAACTTACTCTGTAATTCCAGTCTCTGTGTTTCTTATCAGATTTCCTTCCAAGCTGGAGACAGTTGCACATGTCCTCCTTTATCAGTTCTCAAATCTTTTCTTCTTTACAGCCTCTAAAAATATATCTGTTTACCCTATGTCTTTCCCTTAAATTACCCAAAAAAGACTTGGGATTTTAAAGTCAAATTTATAGATTAACACTAAAAACATTTTGTATGGAGCCAACTTAAAGAGCTCAATGAAATCCTGATATAAGGATTTCAAAAATACTTCAGTTGTATTCATTTTTGTGATGTTTCTTTGGTGATCTGCTCCAGTTCCTGTGCTCTGTTCTTTATTTATATGGTGTACCTGCCCACCAAGGAAAGATTGATTGACATTAAAGTAAATTGGAATTATTTAGAGCCCTATAAAAACTTGCTATTTTCTTGCAGGTACCGTTGTACTTTAACCAGTCATCTTAACACTGTGACAGAAAGTCACAGGTTTACATAGGTAAAAATCAGGAGGCAAAGTTGAACAGTTTCTTGTTATAGCCATCAGGAGTATTGCCTGGTTTATACTAGAGGTGTCTTAACACCTGCTGTGTGCGACATCAGCCTGGGGTAACTTCAGAAAAATCACTTATTTGTTTCTTTTTGTATTTTACTTTATCCTCTTTACATTGAGATTAGTTGCTTTCCAACAAACTTCATGTAACCCTCACTGTTTCCTTTCACTTTGTTGCTGTCCAAAAACAACCCAAACAAAGACTGTGAACATTAAGATTGCAAACATTCTAAATCCACAAAAATAGAATGTCCTTTCCCCCTCCCCCCCATTCTACTAGGAAAGAAAACAACAGCACTCTAACTTTTGTAGTTAATAAGGTATTGCCTTTGCAAGCTTGTTGCTTAATTTGTTAACATTGGGAAGGTTTTAGTCTAAGTTTTACAGTTTTTACTTACATAAAATAAATAAAAAAAAACCTAATACTGTCAAATATTTTGGTAAACATTTTGCCAATGTTTGTCAGATTGGAATGGTTTTAACAATCTTTTGGATTTCGATTGTTTTGGATTCATCAGCCTAAAAGTCAAGCTTGTATTTTCTTTTAGGCCAGTTTTCTCCATACAAGAAAATGCCTCTTCTGTGGTATTTGGAAAGTTCTGTTTTGAACAAGAAACCTCTGAGATATTGCAGCAGATCTAATAACTTGTTTAGAAAAACCTCTGTAAATTTGGAAGCATTGATTTTTCCAAAAAGTGAACCTTTAATATTTATCACTTGAATTCTATGTTGGCTACCTGGCATTTTGGCCTGTGATGTCTCTGTGTCAGCTCTAGGTGTCTAGAGCAGATGATGATAAAAACAGTGTCAACTTCTTTGAATGTACAAGAGACTTGTCAGTTAAAGCCTGGTGAAACTGCAGGGAACTTTTTCTCTAATTCTGCTGAGTCACTTCTGATAATTCAGTTTTATTGAATTTGACATTAAAAGATTAAACTCTCATGAATGAATCTTGAAGCCTCATAATTTTCAAAAGGAAATAGATGTGATAGATACTAACACAGTTTTTATTTATAATTGCTCCCAGGCATGGGTGCTTTTATTTAGGATTAGACTGGAGAACTGAAAAGTTTGTGTCATTTTGTAGCTACTCCATACCTGCCATAGACAGATACATGATTAAAGAAATACTTTATTTACAGATCTTTTTCGAGGTTTCTTCTCATTGATGGCATTGTCAGAAGTCAGTATTGTAACAGCAGAACACTACTGGCACCTTGCTTTTACAGACCATTGTTTGAACTGTCTTTGATCAGAACAGATACATGTTCCCCTCTGATTTCCTGGGACACACACTCTAGATTAATCAGAACAGTGTTTAGTAATATTCATAAAATCAGCTCAAGCCTTAAATATTTTTGGGTGGGTTTTTTCCTCCATTTTTTTTCACTCAGTGTTCTTTTCTGGTCTTTTAGAACTCCTGTGGTTCTGTTCTGGTCTCCTTTTGTGGTGTCATTGCCCAGTATTTTAAACACCTGTTTTATATCAGCTACTGCTGCTTTTATATCATAAACAGTTTATAGTTGCATTGAATAAGACTAGGGTAGTCAGCGATTAATAGTTAAATTACTTAAATACTACAGGTTTAGTAAAGTTGACAATTTAGATGATTCTTAAAAAAGGTTTACAATCCCTTTTGAATGAAAAGGTGTGCAATAGAAGGAGAAAATACAAGGTACTTTACCATACATTTTACAGTACTAAAAAGTGTGCAAGCTGATTGAATTTTCATTATTTTATCATTTTAAAACTTTGTTATTCTAGTGTTGGAGTATTAACTAAAGAATGGAGCTCAAACTCAGATTAGTTATTACTAGGAGTTTTGGTGCAGATTTTAGCATATCCTTGGATTGCTGCATTTCTGATGTTCTGAGAGTTATTATCTTTTCAAATAAGAGCTTGAGACTATAGAAACAAGCAGAGGCATATTCCTGTCCTACTTCTATGCATAAATGTTTACACAATAAGTATAATTTAGATTTTATATTAAAAAAATCTCCCATGCTGCCATATAAATACCACTGTTGAACCTGGTCAGTTTTCACCAGGTGGAGTTAACTTGATCATCCGTGTCTTCAATATTTGTGATTGATAAAATAATGTAATACTCTTTATACATTCATATTTTCTTGTATTTGTTTACAATAAATAACTGAGGATTTGTTCTTTCACATAATAATTCCAGACCCACTAATACAGTATGTTTGTTCCCCCCTTATTTTTGCTTCATGCTCTTTTTAACTCTTTGCAGTAGTAATCTGAGTAGTTATACTGTGCCAGTGTAATTAAGAGATCAAGCTAGAGTTATAATGAAAACTGGATCAATTGGAGATGTCACTGTTAGAACAAGAAAAGGACTCCTCATTTTTTTGAGGTTCCTGCTTATATCATGCTTCAATCCCTGCTTTCAATTTCCCTTGCATAAGAAAATGTATAGAAACTGACAATAACCCTGAGATCTCTCACTTTTCTTACCACACCATAGTGGAGGACAACTTATATCTGTGTCTTAACACCTGCAGATCACTTAGATGAGTATCTTTAGGATAGTATTGTCTGTTGGTGCTTGTGTAGCAGGAATGCTGATTGCCAGGCAGTGGAAGGGCATCCTGTTATGGACAATTCTTGCTAATCTCTTTTTGTGTGTGTGTGCAGAGGCACTGACTGATACAACTTCCAGCTGAGGATTTCAAGGCTCAGTTTCCAAACTTTTCTAGCAGTTGATTATTCCCACTAACAAGATGGCACTTGTATTTCTAGCAAGTGGTGAAATTTGGCAGTAATAAGTTGGAGATAACAGTTGACCAATGCTCATGTTCTCCATGTCTTGTCTTCAGCAAATTTAAAGCTACTTTTAAAGGCATTCACACTTCTATGACTGCTTTTGATTTGGGAAGGAACAGAAAGAGAGACTTTCAAGACAGAGTATTTAAGCATGCTTCTCATGTTATAGTGCTGATGGGAGTCACCTCAAATGGGAAGATTTAAAAAAAATGCTAATCAGGCCAACAAAAATCTTTTGAGAAGGGCAGTTGTGGGAGGAGAAATTAAGAGGGAGAAGAAATTAGACCTCTGCTCTAGTAAACGTGAAGTTGCTTTTCTCCTGTTTCAGTCACAGAACATTCATTTGCAGCTAATCAGCTCATCTTTTAGCCCAATAGTGTACATGATATGTAATACTTAAGTCTCAAGAGGGAAACATATATTGGTTATCTTAGAGGTGTGCCTGTGCTTCTAATTAGGATACTGATGAGGTGTTCCTGCCTGTTTCTGATATGCTTATACTGCATACTGGTAGGTCTGTCTTCTAGCTTCTTTGCTTGATATTATATCCACAGGAAATCAATATACACTAGATTGTCCTGTGGTCTGAATGGGATTTTTTAATTACTGCATTCTTGGGATATAAATAGCCTTTTTTTTATTAGTTATGTTATGATAACTCCTGTTACTGATTACATTAAGACTTGGTGTTTATGAACAGCTGCAAGCTCTTGGTAATGGCACAGAAATGGTATCAGCTGTTGAGAAACAGGCTGGAAGTTTGCAAGAATTTATTCTCCTAATTACTAGAATTTGCTGCTATGTAGTGAGAGGGAAGCCCATGCAATACAAGGGTTTTCTTAAATAACTCAGCTGACTGAATTTCAGTGTGCTTTTCTATCAGGCTTGAACCTATTGATTGCAAAAATAGCTGAAAGAAAAGCTTAGCAAGGAGCATGTGCAACAATGCTCTGAGATCCCCCAAGATTGTGAGGAAAAATTGGTGAGGATGGAAAACTGTATTATGTTCCTTGTGGCTTGAACTTCTTTGTGAATTTCCGAGGTGCATTGAAATGTTTATATTTCTGTACAGGTAATACAGCCTGTTTTAGTGCAACTGCATCTGCATCAGTCCTTATTGACCCTCCAAGAGAGTGTACTGTATGCTCTGAGTTAAGACCTATTAGATTCCTATGTGTAATGGACTATATGAGTAGAAAACAACAACTCAATCACTTTGAAACATCTCTTTTTTGGGGTGGTTTTAAAGTAAGTAGTTATTTGTCAAGTGTATGTAAATGTGCCTGTGCAAAAATCACCCTCCTTGTGTTTCTATGGTCACACATTAAAGGGCTCTTTTGGTAAAGAGACAAAGTGACTGTGCCAGGCAGACAGGAGTACTCACCAGGAAGGGCACATAGCACCACAAATAAATTACCTGATTTGTATTGGTTTTGTGTAATCAACTTCTGCCTTAGCTCAAAGACAAGTACAAAAAATAGCATCAAAATTTTTTATAAACCTTACTGTATTTATATTATCTACATTGATTTTTCATCTGCAGAAGCAAAAGCTGAATCTGATTTGCTCTTGTTACCTATAAATGCTCACATTCCTGCATTATATCTGGCAGAGCTAGGAATAGATCAGCTCTTGTGACTCCATATTCAGTGCCTTAAGGACATCACTGACCTTCCTCTTCTAGCAGGATATCTCTATTCCATATGTTCTTATAAAACCCTTATTGGAGTTACTAATTTACTAAGGGCAGTTCAATTCTTGCCCACTCCATTTAGTCACACTTTTTAAAGTGGCAAGAAGTAGAAGTGGTTTATATTTTGAAGTATCTAAAAAGTATCTGCACAATGTTTTCACAACTGTATCTGGTAGCTTAGTGACAAAAATAGGAGTGAAAAGCTGCATAAACATAGTCATTTCACAGACCTCTTAAGCAAGTGAGCTGGATCTGATTTCCTTCCTGTCCACCAGCACCAGCAAAATTCCTTGCAAACCTGCCATGCACAAGTAAAATCTTTTATATATAGGAAAGAAAAAGGTGGTTATATATATTTCCTTGAAGGCATAATTGGCTTTCAAAACCTTCTGTATCTCACATTTATCAATAGAACTCCTCCTGACTTTCACATGGTGAAGTGATTCTGCAAGGCTTGCACTTATTTTATTCAATTTATTTTCTTTAGTGTGTATTTGTGAAATTTAGGAAAAGAAAATATTCCATAATGTTATTTTGGTGCAACCATGCTTACTTTCACTAGTAAACATAAATTACTGTGGTATTTTTATTTAGAACCTAATAATTATTTGAATATTGGATTTTTATTACCAAGTCAAATACAACACTTAAGTTTTTGGTTACTTTCTGAGTGGGTCTGGTCGGAAAAGATACAAATAATTTCAATGAAGAAAATAAGCCTTTGTTTCACCTTGCAGACAAACGGGTGAATTTTATTCATAGAGCAAAAAGCTGTACATGCTTTCAAGAGCCTTCAGTACCCGGGGGTAAGGAAGAATGGCTTGGGTTATTTTTGTTTCTTTCCTGTAAAGTCACTAATGCAATGCTGCAAGTTTTACAGTCGTTATTACCCAAACATTTTTTCATAAGATCCAAGGGAAAAAAAGCAGAGGGAGTTTTTTGTCCTGATGCTGCAAATACATGCATGTCTAATATTCCTTGAATATAGTGCCTGTGGGATCAGGCACTGGTACCACAAGTTTTTTTCTGAGTCTTACAACAAAATTTCGGAGCTGCGTTGTAGAATTTTGAAAACGTGCTCCCATAGGAAATAAAAACTGTGTGCCTGAAAGGTAAAAACCTAATTGCAAACACTTGACATTTATCATAGCTATCTCTAGTAGAAAAGGATGTTAATTCCAAATGTTACATAAGTAGCACTCTAAACTTGATCTCAGAAATACTTTTTTATTTTATCAAAACAGTTATAAAGATTTTGGACTGGAATTGGACAAAAAATAGAACGAAATAAATACCTTAAACTCAAAAAATTAGTTGCTATGGATCTCTTGCTGCTATAAACTGAATGTAAAAGGAGTCAAAGTTAAAAGTGAACCTTTATTATGAGGCACGGAAATGGTTATTTGATAATAACACCGTATTTTAATTGTTTTATGGTTTTATTAGAAGCTGTTGTTTTAAAGCAACAACAAGGATCAAATGTCTGTCTCTAAAGAAATTCTCTTTGTGACTTGGCATCAATTTCTGATCAGTTTTTTTCCATCCTGTATGTCTTAATCAAGGACAACAGGTTGTGAAATTTTAAAAAAATATTTATCCTTACTTCCTATTCCTTGGCAGTATTTTATTACTTTTTGAGAGCTGCTGGTAAAATGCCAATGCAATGCAGGTTTTAGTTTTTGGAGTGAGCTGTATTTTTTGTATTTACGGTGTTTGCTCCTCTTTTTCATCAACAGACCTTACTTCAGTACTACTGATTTTAGGAGCTGAGGAAGGTGATTTAGCATGAAAAGAGATGCCTTGAATCCGTAGATTCTGAAGTATCTCACTGGTGCCAGAGACTTGTTATATATTTGCCACCTGTAAAACTCAAATCAGAAAATCACATGAAATAAAATTATTTTTAACTTGGCATTGTAGTTTCTTACGTCTTGGAGATGAGGTTCTTTTCTAGATACTTTGGGATTACTACAAAGTGTGCTCATTTCCAGTTACTGAGGGAAAGAAAAAATCCTATAAATATGATCTAGTGAAATTTAGTGTGGTTTATTGTAATATTTACCAAGTCATTCCTGAATATTTCTAGGACCCATACATCAAATGTACGATCAATAATGCACTTGCAGTGACTGCCTATAAAATACAGTAGCCTGTGTATCTGACATGTTATTGTTCAAGATAACATGCATACTTAATACAAATAAGTTTTAAAAATGTCTGCAATGTTCAGCTATGATAAGCAATGTTTCTGATGAGAACTGCGTGGTCAAGAGTTATGAAAGAAATATCCAATATCACAGTTCTAACATCTGTTTAATAATATGGTTTTCAACAGGAATATTGCTTAGTCATGCTGCATAAAAGCAGAAAAAAAAATCTGCTATTAAGTGCATTATGAGACCTTTAAAAAGGTTATAGCTTGCCTTATTGTTGTTTAAGCATTACAAAAGGTTACCTTTTTTGACAAAGTAGGAAAGAAAAAACCCAGATTTCCTTTGTCAAACCATGTTAATGAAAGCAGATTTTTTATGCAGATATTTGATACATAAAATAATTATCTGAATGGGGGTGCAAAGACTTGGGTTCATAAAACAGTCTTAAATTTCACTCCTTGTAACATTCTATGTACCAGCTTTTCAGGCCTTGGTTGCATTGGAAATACAGTAATTGCATTACTTTAAGTAAAAGGGATGTTTTCTTCTGCTTTGAATAATGGTAGTTAAGAATCATGTAATTAAACTACATGGATTCATTAAATGTATTCTTATGCTCAGTTACTTTTCTGAACTCTGAGATCAGAAACACTGAAGAATATTTTGTTTCCCTGGAAAAAGCCAGAGGAAAAGCCCCAAGACTGTAACCACTCAGTGTGAAGTGTTAGAATGCAGTCTTTAATGATTTGGTTTTGTTTTGACAGTAAAGACAAAGCTCTGAGTGATAGAAATGCATGTTGTTCTGCTTATTTTTATAGCCAGAGATAGTGTGGGCATTTCCAAGGACAGAACAAAAGTTTTCAAGCTCTTTGGTTGGTTGATTTCTAGTTTGTCCTACCCCAGTGTGTTCTGTCATTGGCTTTGACTAGATCTGAATTCACATAAATGGAATGACATTTACTAGAGCCTTAGTATTTTCTTTGTGCTGACTCTCCAGTATATAGGTTATGAGGGACTAGGTTTCAAGAAATATTGCTAACTACTTTGTTCTGCTTCATGTTATCACCTGGATGAAGGTTGGCAGGTTCTCTGAAAAGCAGACATGAGTTTGTCTTCCAGAAGAGTAACATTGCCTGCAGTTGTGCCAATAACTCTGCAGAAAAGGGTATGGCATTTAAATCAGTCTTTTAATTCTGACATTAGTATGGGTTGATAACAATGCTTAAACATGGCTATATTTATTTTTTCACTTTAAAAAATTTTCTCTAATTTAATAATAATGTTTCTTTTCTGATAAATGTAGGAATTTTTTATTTCATTATGTGCTTATAAATATATATGCTTAAATAATTGATTTTTTTTTACTGGTGCTCTTTTCTCTACTATAATTCTATTACTATGATTTTGTATTTTGTGCAGAAAATTATTTTTCTCACAGATTAATTTAGTATTCAAAGTGTCATGATTGCATTAAAATATGCCTGTGTTGGAGGCTGTGATACTGTTCCTGACAGAGGATTACTGGAGTCTGCTTCCTCAGGTTTTGCATCAGCCTTAAACACTGTGTGCTCTTTCCTGACCTTTTCTTGCTAATGCCTTAATAGTGGATGGCCCATCGTGTATTTTGGGAACCAGGGTGACACTGTTCAGTGTTTTTCCATAGCCACTGTAGCTTGCCTTTTTTTTTGTTATCTCAGTAAAAAGTGTAAGCAGTGCAAAATGATAACATCTGTGTGCACTAGGATTGCCTAGTGTAACTCAATGCATTGGGGGTATCTGTGAAGTTAAAAATACTCACGGAAATGAAGCACAGAAATAACACTCTCTGCTGAGCCAGATATATTAATTGATGAGAAGTTATTTCAAACAAGCTGTAAGTTATTAATTAGTTCGATTTATTTTGTAAATGTGTAGATATTTTTCAAAACCTCATTGCTGCATAATGTGCTTGACTCATTGTTAATAGACTCTTCTGTTACTCAGTGGCTTTTAATGTACCAGCGTTGTGAAAAATGAAAGTTCACTGAAATATTACTACAGTATTAAATGGTTCTCATGAGCAGTTTATGTGGAATACAGCATATATTTATGGCATTAGTCCTGTGGGTCTACAGAAGTATATAAACACATTAATTTTACTGATTTGGATATTCATTTATATTATTTCTTTGTTTGAGTTGGAGGTGGACCCTGTGAATATACAGTTTTATTGGGGTTGATTGGTACAGACTAGATTATGCTGTTGTTTTAACAACATGATAATATACTATTTTTCTGGTATAGTAACTTTAACATCTAGATACATGCAAGATGTATTCTTTACACAGTGTTATCTAACAATTTGCAATATCTCTGTTACACTTCTCAAAAATACTCTTTTAAAAATTGTGGTTTAACTTCTCAGCTCTCACCCTCTCAATCCTGTGGTTATCTCCCAGTCTTCACTTCCTCCCCCAAACACCCCTTGAGAGCTCAAATCTTCAGTTGTCATAGTTTACTTGTATCTTTTCTTTTTGTCGGGGTTTTGTTAGTTTTATGTTAGGAGAGGAAGGTCTTTGTTCTTGCAGTGTGGAGTTGTGTTAGCCTCCTCTGGTATGCACACAGCAGTACTTGGTGCTGTGTGGGAGGGGAGAGGTGTAACTTTGCTCAGTCTAGCATTTAGAAGGCTGGGAATCTCATTTTTAACTGTAGTGTGTATTTCAATGGATTGTTTTCTTTTTTTTTTATTTCTTTTTTTTTTATTTGGTTTTTGGTTTTTTTTTAGTGTTGAAGGATAATCATTCTCCAAGAAAATACAAGTTTTTTGACAAATTCACAGTAAAATAATTTCCTGCACATTCTCTCTCAGGCTTTTTTTTCCATGCTGTTATCAAATTAGCTGCCAACAGTTATTGGCTTTCCTTCTCTTTATCTATGCACTTTGTAAGCCCAAAATAAAATTAATGGAAGCAGTAGGAGGAAGCAGCATAGGGTGTTGCCTTAGGTAGGTAGCTACTGGGTTGCACACTGTTTCAAAAAATTCGTGAAGGCATGTGTCCTCAATGAGGTCTCACTGTGTGCCAAATTTAATAGGCTTGTTAAGGCTTGTGATGGTTGTATCTATGCATGTAGAATTCCTTCTGAAAGTATCTTTTCTCTCAGCAGAAGGGACTTTGTTTTTTCTGCAGCAATATCTTAATAAGTAGAATACTGGAGGAAGGGAAGGCAGGAAGGTAGGCAGGAAAGAGCCTTGCTGGTAAGGGGTGCCATATGTGCATGTATAAATTTGTTAATATTTCTCATGGACATTAGAACCTTTGACTTAAAGTTCAATTTCTACTTTTTGTTGCACTTGAAGGACCTAAAAAAGCAGGATTTTTACATTAAGACTGCAAAGTCAAGAGAAACATTAGCTCATGAAATACTGTTTTAGAGTATCATTACAATCATTACAAATAATTATTTCTTAAATTCATGGAATAGGGAATTGTGTAAGAAGTCTAGTTTAATCACAATACCGCAAAACTTGCAAGTCTTTCTTTTTCCATCTCACAAAAGGTAAAATTTTGCATTGTCAATGTGCTAATTTAAGTGTTCTGACAACTTTTTGAACACATAGATTTTTCTCATTTTCATTCAAAATGTCTAGTATACTTTGTCCAAATTTATTTTATACTTCATGTTTTAAAGTCTGATGCAAAGTACTTATCACAGTTGATGTGTTTTATTCTTAAGTAATATATTTTTAACTAAAGCTGTCGGGCCTTGTTTAGGTTCCAAGGGGTCTTGTAACACAGATGGGAAAATTACATGCTTAATGAATGTGGGGAATTATGTATATTGAGTGCTATCACAGCCAGATTTGTAGTATGTCTAGACTAGACATGTACTTAATCCAACTCAGAGTAAATGTTTTTATCTTTTGTATGAATAACTTAATACTGCTCTAAAAGTACTTAAAAAATTAGACTTGAAAGGTTGTAATGCATTCAAGACATTACAGTCAAAGACCAAAGATTTCTTCAATCTAAACACTCACAGGTCTATTGGATTTGTTACATGGTGAGTAAAAGACTTAGGCACCTGATGTTGTATATAAGGTGTATAAACAGAGAATTGTATTTTTTTTTCTAGTGTAGCTCACTAGGTCAGATGATGTTAAAAAAACATTATGTATATAGTCAATATGTATTGACTGAATAATTTCCAGCAGTTCTTGAAGAGATTGTATAGTGTCTTTTGAATGGAAGAAGTGCTGATCAGAGAACGAAGATATGATTTTAGATATGCTCAAATCTAGGACTGGTGTAAGCATGCAAATTTCAAGATGCTCTTGCATATTTATTCCATCTATTTTTCTAGTCCAAAATCCCATGCTGCTTTAATCAACACTTATCCCTCCCCCAAGGAAAAATGGTCACTTAAGCCAAATTGTACTGAGAATTAGTAATGTCTGTCTGCAAGGCTAAGAGCATGAAAGTAATTTTTCAGTTTTGCATTTGGATCCCTGAGAGGAAAGGCCAGTGTGCTAATCCAGGAATTTTACATAAGGCACTGTAAGTGACATGATAATGGTGTCATTAAATGGATACCTTTTATAAAATTACTGGATGCAGACCAAGCATTCATGTATGAAAAATCTCTTCATAAGGACAGTTTGAAAAATAGTAATTTAAAAATGCATAAACAATACCAGTGCCCTTTTTTTCATACAGTAATAGAAATAAATGAAATACAGTAATAAATAATATAATCCAACACCGGGTTGGATGGGGTTTTGAGAAATTTGGTCTAGTGGAAGATGTCCCTGTCCATGGCAGAGGGATTGGAACCAGATGATCTTTAAGGTCCTTTCCAAGCCAAGCCTTTCTTGGATTCTTTGATTCTATAATACAGTAATAAAATGTTCCTATAATACAGTCCTATAAGGACAGCATCCTGCAAAGTTCTGAACACAGTTGAGATGTGTCTTAAGAGATGGAGAGAGTGGGAGATGGACCTGAGTAGGCTTTTAAAGGCTTAAGGAGCAGTGGTCAGAAAAACTGTGGTGGTTGAGGTGAAATTTTTGAATTTAAAGTCCCTATTCAAAATGGAATATTTTCTTAAGTGAATTCTTGATAAATCTGAGGGAAGGGAATGGGCATAAGGACAGGTGAATCATTAGGATGGGTGTGACTGGAAATTCAGTACAGAATTATGTGTTAGACATAAATTACTAGGATAAAACATCACAATAGGCTACTTCTTTATCTGCAGAGTTTGTTACAAATTGAATAAAGGTTTTGAGCCAGAAGAAGAATTGAGGAAGTTTGAGAAGGAGGAATGTATATGGGAATGGGAAGAGACCCAAACTGAATTCAGAAGAATGGTAATGTGTTTTTTGAAAGGAGTTTATGATTAAGATTATTAGAAGGCCAAGGATGTAGGCTTACAGAAAGATCTTGATATCTTTGTGTATCTAAAATGTTTATTTGGGGAGATGTGGAATTCCTGCTTTTTTCTAATACATAAAACTTTGTGAAACTAGCTTTACAATTATGTATCTCAGGTCCTTGTTTGAGGGAGCATGCAACTGTAATGTTAGCTCTGGAAGGATTTATCAGTTGACTAAAATTCAGTCTTCTGTTGTACAGTACTTGGAGATACTAAGTTACCTGCTTGTGACATGAGGAGAGGCTAGTGATTCCATGGTGGATGATAGGGAAGAAGGAGGGTGGCAGACCAGCATTTTCTGTCATTGTGGAAGAACTCTGCTTAGATCCAGGGACTATTTAGGAGAGAGCTACTGACAAAGCCTCCTCCAGGGAAGATATTACAGCACTCATCCCCTTCCTTATGATGTAGGCCAAATAAATCTAGATCTGAAACGATTCTTAAAAAGAATTCTACTAATTTTTTCACTGAATATGTACTCCTTAAACTCAAGCAGGCACCTAAAAGTAGATTCTGGTACAGCCATCATATATATTGGTTGACCAGTCATAGTTCCTGCTTTGACTAGCATGAAACCAGTAACTGCTTCTATTGTGTACAGAAATGATCCCACATGTATAAATGAAATCAAAAAGGGACTAACTTTAGCAGTCTCTATGGTTCAGGTGCAGGCAGAGAAAGGGAGATTTTTTTCTATCTTTTGGGATTCCAGTCTCTACAAGCAATCACATTTTCCAGAGTATTTTGTGCACAAAATCATCAGTGGTCTTGAAATTTAAAATGAAAAGCATCATGCTGCATAGTAACCATGACAGGTAGATAGAGATGTATGTGTGTATGTGCCCATGAGAGGGTGAGTATTAAGTGCACAGAGCTTTAAAAAGTCTTTTAAAATCTCGGTGGCTTAATGCACTTGGCCATTGCTTGTCCTTTTTATAGTTTGACAAGGTTTTGTGATATAATTAATGTTGCACTTCATCTCTTCTCTCTTGAACAGATCTTTGATATTTTTTTTTTCAATTTCTTCTTGCTTTCTTTGAACATCTAACATTCTTCATACAGTAACCAAGGAAATTGGCAGTGTTTAGTGCCCTACTCTGCTCATAATCCTCTTCTGTGGGCAGAAATCCTTTGGGAAAAAAAACAGTTTTTTCATCAATTGAAGAAAGTGCTTGGCCATTTTCTAGCTCTAGTACTTTAGTCTCCTCTTGAATAAATTAGGCTTCAAGAAGTCAGAATTTGACCTTCAGACAGTGTTATCTGGCCTTGAAGTATATCGATAGCTATTTCTGCTAAAGTAAACCACATACTGATTATGCTGCATTGCTGTATGTGAAGGGAGATACTCAACAAATGGCACATGAGGTATTGGTGTGTCTTATGCAAAAAATCAAATTTCCCTTACTACATGTTTGTTACATGTTGCTTTCAACATGCATAAGCCAGTGTCTAAAAAATTAGAAAATTTTCTTTACTTTTGATAAACTGAAGCTGCATCAGTGAATGCAAAGAATACTTGTCACATTGAACCAAGGAATTATTCATATTTAGACATGCTTTCTTCCTCATTTTCATGCAGTTGCTATAGGTACTGCCCATACCCCTTCTTCTTCACTCCTTGCTTTTCTGCCTGTTGGTCACGAACAGGGGCAAGACCAGCCCAACAGAACAAGAACCTAAAGGACCTTAAGGATGTAAAGAAGTTACGACTGTTTGATCTTCTATTTGGTTTGCATGGTAAGGTTTTGGTAACAGGGGGAGGGGGCTCTACACAGGTGGCTTCTGTGAGAAGCTTCTAGAAAGTTCCCTCTATGTCCAGTAGAGACAATGCTTAACATATTTAAGAGTGGAAAAAAAGGTTGCCGTGCAACTGCTGCAGAAAAAAGAGAGAACATGTGAGAGGAACAGCCCTGCAGACATCATGGTCAGTGGAGTAGAGGGAAGAGGTGCTCCAGGCACTGGAGCAGAGATTCCCCCATAGCCCATGGTGCTCAAATGGTGGGACAGCTGTGCCCATGTGGGACCATGGGGGTGTGGAGATCCACCTGCACACTGCTGGAGGCCCCACACCACAGCAGGTGAATGCCTGAGGAAGGCTGTGATGCCTGTGGAAAGCACACAGTGCACAGGCTCTGCCAAGACCTGTGGATTTGTGAGAAGAGCCCATGTGGAGCAAGTGCAGAGTGTGGGGAGTCCTCCCCCTGAGGAGGCAGGAGCAGCAGAGACAAAGTGTGATGTAATGGCTGCAACCTGTGTTCCTTGTCCTACTGTACCTCTGGCTGGGAAGAGGTAGAGAAAATCAGGAGTGAAGTTGAACTTGGGCAGATGGAAGGGGTGAGGAAAGGTCATTTCAGATTAATTGCCTTTCTGTGATTGATAATAAAACTGGTTTCCCCAAGTAGAGTCTGTTTTGTCTCCAATGGTAATTAGTGAGTGAGTGGTCTCCCCATCCTTATTTCAACCCACAAGCTTTTTAATGTTTTCTCTCGTCTGTCCAGCTGAGGAGGGAACTGATAGGGTGGCTTTGGTGGGCACCAGTGTCTAGACAATGTCAACCCACCACAGATCAAAATGCCCCAACCGATAAAATTCTGTTGTACGTGGGAAATTTTAGCCCAGTTCCAGTCTGTGTAAATATCTTACACTGGTAGTGACTTCCTAAAATTTCTGTTTTGATGTTGCCTATATTCAGTTGCTTTCAACTCTTTATTTATGTTTACATTATTTCAAGGCAACCAGCTTTTCACAGTTTAAAGTAGTTATATAAGACCAGATTTACTCTGCTGCAGTACAGTTTATAATGGGTGCCTTGGGAACAATACAAAGGCAGTTGAATCAAACTTCAAGGTACACTGTCCAAGAATAGACATCCACCTTCTTCACCCAGAGTTGACAGGCTCTTGGCATGTATCTTATATTTCATCACAGTTCTCGTATTTCATCTCCTTTTTGTGTTTCTGGGAGATGCAAATGGCTGTCTTGGACAGCTGACCAATATGATCACCAAAACTCATGCTTGGGCATCAAAAATGATAGCTTGGAGAGACACCTTTGATTCCTTTGTTTCCCATGATTTGCATGTCCCTGCAGTTGCAACTTCTTGCAGTTGGTGTTTTTGATGACACCACTAAAATTCATATGAAGGACCGAGACCTGGGAGGAGGTGTTCAGGTGAAGCCCTTAATGCTTTTTCTTTATTTTCTACTAGAATCCTTCCCCTCTCCTGCCCCCTCCCCCCCACTCTCCCCCATTTTTTAGTGCATTCCAATTTCTTCACAGTCTTTTTATCACTCGTGTTGCCTATTGTATCATTTCTACTGACTACTTGTGCCCTAACACAGTGTTGTGCTCTTTTTTGGACCACTGGGACTGCTTTTCTGAGCTAGTCATTCCTGTTCTCTGAGAGGTTAGCAGTTAAATGATATCTGGACAGAAAAGCAACTGGAGCCCTCAGCTTGTATTAGCCTGAAAGCCAGGCTAATAGCCCATCATAGTCATCAGCTGCATATGCAAGCCCTCAGTGTTGTCATTTTTCCTTGGTCCTGTAGATTGTAACTTGTTGGATTGGTTCTGTCTCTGTCTTTTTGGGTATCCTGTTTGACAAGATTTGTGGGATGATCATAACATAAATAAAATGCATACATTTATGGTAATATGAACGTGGCTTGTGTGTGGGCAAGCGAAGCAGGAGCCAGACAACCCAGCAGACCTCTGAATGTAGGGTATCACAACAAGCATCGAGATGGGAAATGTGCTGCTGGCTTCTCAGCTTTTCTGTGTGACTGAAGACTGCTCAGTCTACGTATCTCATTTTCATTTTAGAACAAATGATTAGAGGCAAAAATTATCAAAACAGACTAAAATTTCTGAAATTATCACCCCTTTTAACTACATCCTCCACTTATTATCTTCCTATTTCACTTTGTTATCTTGTTTTAGTCTGCTGCACTTGGTGGGTATTACATTTTTGCCAACAGTTACTGGGGCTGGTTTCCATGCCCAGATGCCCCTCATATTTTTTTCTGTGTCTTTAGGCGTTTGGATTTGCCATCAAAAGCTGCTGACAAATCTGTAATATCACAACACTGAATAGTTGAAGGTTTTACGTGGTTTGAGTAGACTTACTAGCTTTACTGGAGGATTTAATCTTTATTTGGATTTTATGCTTTGTCCAGAGGGAACAATGCTATGTGAATAAAAAAAAAGGTTCAGAAGTGCTGAGAACTAAAATGTTCTGTCAGAATATCTATCCTACAACAGGTAAACCTTGCTCTTATATTACACTGATGACTAGAAACAGATAGCCAGGGATGACATTACTGAACTGGAAGGGTGTTACAGGTGATGCAGCAAAGCAAGGGTTTTTTTGTCATATACCAAGTGGCAAACTATTTCAGCATTGTAAAACAACCATTTATTACAGTGGGTTACCCTGCATGGGTTTGTCATATTTGCTCTGGACATTCCTTGTACCACTTGATAAATACAGGGAAAATTTACAAACTGTATCTTCTTTAGCTAAAAATCTAAACTTTGTTTTGTCTTAGAAGTCTGCATTGTCTTCTCCTCTAGTGACCTTCATGGGAATACACAGTTGATAAAGGTAATGATAAAGGCATTCTTCTCTTTGAAGCTGTGTTACAGTTCACGCCAAAACTTCTGTTTAAAATGGCCAAAGTGAAAGAGAGTTTTTAGAAAAAAATCTGTTCTCTTTTTTCTTTCATCTTATTTAAAAAATCTATTTCAGGACTGCTGCAAGGGAAATAGGAAGCTAATTGGTCTCTTAACAGTGTTGTTCAGAGACTTGGTCTTTCTCAGCTTTGCAAGAGATCTGCTCTACTGAGAAACCAGCAACATGGTGTGAAAAGCCTGGTAGAAACAATAGGTACTTCTTTTTATAGCTGGTATCTCTTCAGAAACATAGACTGCAGCCAGAACGCGGCAGTAACAGATTTGCTTTCTCTTGTGCTGGAACACAGCATTCTATTTATCTCTGACAAGCAAAGGATATGTTGGACAAACTGCACCATTAAATACAGAAAGCCTCATTTAAATAATGTTAGTGCCTTGACATCAACAGGGACAAGCTATACAAACATGAGGCTGATAACATTTTGCCCTCATCTTCATTGTACACAGAAAACAAAAAAACAGTGGTTTATTTTAGTGGCTTCGTATTTAAATTTCTTTCTTCCTCTGTCTTCAGACATGACTTCTTTGGAAAGTAGAGTAGTACATGGATAGTTTCTAGGTTTGGGGATAAAAACACTGGTGCACTGGTAGGTTTTCTCACTTTCTGTTCATTTTCTATTTGAAACATTTAAAAAAACCAAAAAAAACCAAAAGTGCCTTCTTAAGTCAGATTCTTTGAATCCTCCAGTATGATTGTTCCATCTCTCTTTTTTAGCCCAGTTAGTCAAATGTAAACCTGCATATTATTATTAAATATATAAAAACTATTTAAAGCTAAGACTTAGCAGGCAGTGTGGAAACAAAGGACAGAATATAGTAATGCCATAAGTTTATTAATAAGGCCAATAAGCTGATCAGCTCCACTAAATTACCTTTTAAATTAATGAAGAAAAGTTCATGTGAATGTACATTTTTATTAACCTGAATACTCAAGTTTGGTCTGAATATTAATCTCTTTAAGCCAAACAATAAGATTTTTGAACCTTTATCAGAAAGGGCTTGGTTTGAGGGCAAAAACTCTTAGCCATTACCAAGGGGATTTTTTGTACCTTGCTGGTTTATTTTAGCAATCTTCTATGGATTTCACGAGAAATAGCAAGGAAGCTCTGAGTGAAAATAATGAGTTATAAAGCATGTAAATCCAGCCTAAAAAGCTGAGCTCTGTTGGGTGGACTGTTTGAGCTGAATTCTATGGAAGGGCATTGTTATGCCAGCAGTAAGAACTAGCGATGCTTGACTCAAGGGAGAATAGCCTGTGTACACTTACTCAGTGGTTGGATTATGTTATGGCCTCAGGTGAGTTTGGAAATTACTTTGCCTTGAATAAAGAATTTTCCCCAAGTTTCATGGAAATTATTTATTTATTTATTTATTTATATTTAGTGGCCAGGAAGGCATAATACACTCCTGCCTTCCTGATCATCCACGTATTGGGTTTAGATTAACTGGAAAGCCATGCATACTGTGCACTGGAGTTGAGAAGGGACCTGTTTTGGATTAGCTCTCTTTAAGTGGTAGTCTTAAGAAGATGGGAATAGGGAGACATTTACCTTTCCCAGTACAAGGAAGTTTTGCAAATAGCCTTGTATCAAGTGTTAATGCATAAAGTTAGTGTTAGCAATATTTTAATGAAAAATAACTAGGACTTACTTTTATCATGGCTGGTAAGACATAGTTCTTCCATTCTGATTTAAGGGTTAATATGAGTAAGAGCCTGAAATTACTTGATTATAGACAGCTATAATAACAATGAAATGTGCATTCCAAGTTTATCTTATTTTGTAGTCTCTTTCTTCATAACTCTTTAGTTTTCATTATAGCTCTTCTTTTGAAGGGCTTGGGAAAGGTTGTTGATACCAGTCAGAAAACTGCATTACCCCACTGAGATTTTTCAGAATTATGATGATTACTCTAAATCACTCTAGGAATTGCTATGAACATGATGGACAAAAGCTTTCATGAATTGTTTAGGTTTTGTTCTAGGAAGAGACAGGTTTAGGTAATGTTAGTAGATTCTTTCTTAGCTGCCTGGTGATAGGCACTGGTGATTCACGAATTTACAAAGCAATACCCCAGAGTTAATCTGCTACAATGGCCCTTGAGCTTTTCCACATTTTCAGGTCTTTATACTCAGAACTTTGTACTGGATGCAGGTTAGATGAAGTGATCAGTTTCTACTGGTGCTAGGATAGGCTAAGGTTTGCCATTTAAGTTTCATTAAGTGCTAGACTGTATAACCTCTTGTTAAATATCTGGGAACCTATTCTTCTATAACTATTGTGAATCATTAATGCAGATAAATGATTTAGCTTCTCTGCAGTGTGTTTATCTTGTATAAGTGCTCCTATGACAAATTAATCATTTGGTAAGTCTGCTAATTTTCTTTCATTTCTGCTGTTTCATGGAAGTGCAGTATTTGAAAATTTTGCTGATAGTATTTAAATTTCCTCACAACTTTCTAGTTGTTTACACGTATCTAACAGTTGTATTTGAAGTATCTCTTTCACTGGCTATGATTGGAATCTCCATAGTTTAAAAAAATTTTTTTGGTAAGTTAGATTAACTTGAGAGTCTGTATTTAAATAAATTGTTTGATCTACCCCTACCTTTCCTTATAAATAATGTACATTCTTTTTAAGGAGTTTGTTGTGGATTTTAGTTCTGTAGATGCCTTTGTATTTCTCACTCCTGATTTGGTCCTTTGAGGTAATGGCTGTTGATGGTGATAAATCTTTAACTTTTAATCGATTTATTACTGCCAGGATGTTGAACAGTGTTGCTGTTGCTGTTTACTTCTGCAATTATTGTAATCTTTTGGGCTAAGTGTCATCTAATTATCATGTAGTTTACAAGAATCTCATTTTCTCCTCTAAAAGTAGTTGTACTATGAGTTAATTGTCCAAAATGTGGCAGTGGCTTTCTCTAGGATTTGCCTTTTTGTTCAATTTTATACAGGGAAACGAAATCTTCAGGAACTGTTTTATTACTATTTATAGCTATCTTTTGTTTCTATTGACCAATATTGTAAAACTGAATGTATCAAATTCAGAGTTAAATAATGATATTTATATTTTAACTTCCCTGTTGTGTCTTTCAACCTCTGTTTCTCTTCAGTTTTACTGACAGTGTCTTTGCCATGATTGCATGTCGTATTATCCTCATTCTGCCATTTTTTCCAGTATCATGATGTGATTGTCATAACCTTTGTTTGAAAGAATTTTGTTGGTATATTTTTACCCATAGCCTATTACAATTTGCATAATTGAACCTCCCTTTTTATAATACAACATATTTTATAATACAACACAACTAAAGCAGCAGTCCTGTGAGGAGGTGTGGGTGCTTTACTGATCTTAATGAGTTGAATCTCTTACCTTGCTGTACAGAAACAGATTTCACTTCCCTTGCCCCCTGTTGTAAAAAGTGAGACTGAGGGACTAATGCTGACTTGCCCAAAGTCAGGTGGCAAGTATGTATTTTAAAAGGAAGAATTGGACCTTTTTGCTTATAGGTAATATAAATATAAGTATTTTTTGCTACTTCTTTGCATTGCTATTCAGTTTCTATTTTTGATGTAGTTTTTTCGTTGCTGGGATGGTCATGGGTGGTTGGATTAGGTGGGGCATGCAGTTTGTACCAGGAGTCTGAAGGAGGGGAGTGGCTCTGTGGGCTGTGTAATACAGACAGTTGCCATAGTGCCACAGTAAATATAGTGTCACAAAAGATTATTACAGAAAATAAGTAGAAATAGTTTTAATTGATAATATATGCATACTGTTAATATGAAATTTAACAAGCTTTAATACTTGCTGAAAGAATATTTACGTCTAAAAGAACCTCTTTATGTTTTGAGGCAACAAATTTATTAATTCCTAGAGAAACTGACCTTGTCCATCATCTTATATTGGACTAAAGGCTGGAAATTAACATTATTTTTGCTCTTTGGAATGCCATTTTAAAAATGGTTAGATTATGGAAAAAGTGTGAGATTTTTCCAGGTTGTGGAAGAAAAGGTAGACAATTTTCCTAGACTTTGCTCTTCCTTTGAAACTTTGGTTTCATTGCAAGACAGAATATAGGAGCAATGTTCCTTCTGCCTCTTGAAGCTATACCGTGTTCCAAATGAGAAGTAAAGATGTGCACAGGTAGACATTGTATGTGCTTTGTTTTAATGACAGATGTAGATTTCTGGAAACTGCATGAATCTTTTTGACCTGGAAATCTTCCCTGTGGAGGAAATATTGGAAGCTGACATTTTAACAGTAGGCAGGGATATTTAAAGAGAAAGTCTTGCATTCACAGTTGATAAAGAAGACAGTAAACTTTACTAACAAGCTGTTTGTTTTTAGCAACTGTTGTGATTTAACCTCTTAAATATTTTTATGGATGCAGAATTTTGCTGATTCTCACTAATGCCAAGACAAACTGTTGCTAGAAGTCATAAACCAGTTTGAAATGCTAGAAGTTTCCAAGTCCCTCCATTGTAGTTAAAATACACTCCAAATTCCTCTACCCTCTGCCAATATCAATAAGCAAAAAATTTTGTCTAGCAGGCAGCAGGGTTGGGAGCTGGAGAACAAATGCTGCAGGCAAATAGCCTGATTGTTAACACTAAAAAGAGGGGTTAGCAGAGTATCAGGCCAGCATTTCAGGAGAAGTATGACACCCTGGAGTGTAAGACTTTTCAAAGCCTGGTTTTGCATACAATAATTCTGCATTTAACAAAAATGTGACTGAAATTATAACGTAAATTCAAAAATGTGCCGTGTTTTATCTGGGGGGGGGGGGGGGGGGGGGGAAGAATAATTTTAGAAATCATAAGCTGAAGTTAGGTGCTTTTATCTTTATAAAAAAAGTGGCCTGATTTTTTTTTTTTTAAGGTGCTGACTACCCACTGTGTCAATGACATACTGAAGCATTAAGAATCATATAAATGTCAGGTCATATTGGTGTAGGCACCTAAATATGGAATCTGTGTGCTAGTGCTTCTTTTTCTGTGGCTTCTACCTGGCTTTTTTCACACGTTAGGACTTTGGTTTGAAATTTTAAATTCCTCAGTGCAGGGCATATGTTTGTGCTGTTTCTGCAGATTGGAACTTCCGAAACAGATGGCATGAAGATTCTGAAGAATCAGACTTGGACACCGTCTCTTAAAAGTCTATGAACACGTTATTTAATTATTGTAGTGGAGATGACGGTTGAGTGGGAAAGAAGACTCGGGGGAGTAGAGTCCAGCTTTGCTTCTCTTGCTCCTCCCTCCTCCCACACTGCTTACCTTATGTGCTCTTTTACTTATTCTTTTAAACAATTGCTATGCTTTTGCTGCTTCTGGTTACTTTTTTAGTGTAAAAACTAGTGTCTTCTTTTGATTTTCCTTTGTTAAATATTTGATTTTATTTTTCAACATTTATTTAACATTCTGAGTTCATTTGATTAATGAAAGATAAACAACAATATATTTCATTTTGAAGTAAATTTCTTATAAATGTAATTTTTGGAGGGATAAAGATGCATTGCATGTAATTCTGGGACCATGGCTTATTTTTAGTATATTGAAAAACTGAAAGAGAACATGTAGGAATGCTGTACCCTCTTGCCTGCTCCCATAGGCAGTGAAAATGATCAATGCTTGTCATGCTGAGCCTGGTGTTTTCCTCTTTTAGGAAGATCTTGGAGCTGCTTGTTTCTTACTGCCAGTGACTTAAATAGAAGCTATTGAGGTGTTTCTTTTTCTAGCCTTGGGAAGAACTAAAATCTTGTATTTATAAACTACCCCAGAAAGAAGATTTCAGTGCTGCTGAGGCAACTTTTTCTGCCTGCTAATAGGTATAGTCAAGGGAAGTGAAACAGCTTGCTTTGGAGCAAAGTTTGAGAGTGTAGGGTAATGAAAACTATAATGAGAGCTTGTTCTCAATTAGTAGCTCTTTTCTTGTGTGCTACTTCTCAGACAAAATTTTTAGGGAAAAAAATGGAAGTGGAGATGACTGGCCAGTGAAATACATGCTGAGAACCACTAATAAAAATAAAGTGATCACTCAGGCTTACTCATTTCTATAGAAAATTAGCATAGCTTCATTTCTAGCATGGCTCTGCCACCCTTTGATTCTCAAAACATCCTCTGCTTCTAGGAAGAGAGGTATTGCAATGTATTTCCAAGGAAAAACCAGATTTTGAATTTATCCTTCTTCATCTGATCCACTCCCCTTGGAGTAAGTACATTCCAGCAATCTTACAGGAGACTTTGCTTCAAGCATAGCACCAAGTGCATAGTGAGCAACTTCTAATTAAAAAAAAACCTTCAAAGATCACTCTGTGATGAGATTTACACCAATTTGTTAAGCAAAATGTGTGACAGAAGTTGATGAGAGTCTGTTAGGTGACTCTTGTCTCCTGCTGCATCTGAATCCCTTGCAAGGAAGAGAAAAAGGTCACAGCATTTGTGTTTTATGGGGTACCCCCTCATAGCTGTGAGCTGGAGTGAGGTATTGTCCTAGACTTGAGAAGGATTTATTTCCATATACTGAGAAAGCTGAGTGAGAATACTCACAGGGAATGTAAACTGGGGGTTTTTTTCTCCTTGTTTTTTTTGTTGTGTTGTTTTGTTTTGCTTTAGCTGAGCTCCAGTAGTCCAAGGCCACCTCCAAGGCTTTCCACTCCCTGAGCTGAATGGCCACAGGCAGCTCATTATCATGACTTGTGTTGCTCTCTCCAGCATTTTAAAAACTCTTTTTCTGTTTCTCTAGCAATAAGAGTGAAGTCATCTGCACTGCGACTCTTAACCCTTTTAAAAGGAATTTCTGTTAAAATATCCGTCAAGAGCCTCAGCATGGGCTGTACGTGCTCTTGCTGTAAAATAAGCATATCACTGAACTTGATGAGTGCCTGGGGAGAACTGCAGTTGCTGCTCTGTGCCACAGAGTCCCTAGCCAGCATGCTCACATGAATTCCCACCCTAGCTTTATTGCGAGAATATTAGGAAACAGACCAGAATATTTCAGCTGGAAGGGACTTAGAGCAATCATCAATACTTGGAAAGGTGCTTCATTTCTTTCCTTTGCTTTCACATTCTGTGCTGTCTCTCTCCTTTCTGGCATTTCAGCCTGTAAAATTCTTTAGGTTCAGCCTGACACAGGCTTGCTGGACAGACTAATGAAGCTGTGTTGACCTTCAGTGCTCCCAGAGCAGGACCTCTTTTAAGGTGAAGGGATGCTGCTTCCTTTAGTGACCCCTACAGCTCTCCATCCCATTCACAGTGCACCCTACCAGACACATCTTTTGATTTCATCTTTGAATCATTGTAAATATTGCAGGAATTTAAATAATTCATGCTGGTTTATCCTGAATGGCCAAACAAAATTTCTTTGTGACTGAAGTAGGACTTTGTGTGTGTGAAACTAGGCTCTGCTGCAAGCAGGCTGCATTACTGCTGGTCTCTTGCTTAGCAGTGGGAACATTGCCCAAGCATAGACATCTTCCAAAACCAACCACTGCCATCCCCCATGGCTGCTTTGGCAGTGTTGAATTCAGTAGCAATGTCTTTGTGCCTTTTGTATTCAATGGAAGTACTGGGGTGCAGCTTAGGCCCGTGGAAACATTGCATCTTCTTTCTCCAAGATTTTCCTATTTCCCTTTAAACTCTCAGCTTCGAGATGGTTGGTTCACAAACAAGAGAGGTTTTTCAGCACTTTAGAAGCATGAATTTCATGTTTGTCATAACCTGAACATTGTTGTTCAGGATATGTAGCAAGGGTGGCTAAATATTGTGTGGAACTCTTGACCTATCTACATTTTTTAAGTGAAATATTTAAGCAAATTATCATGGATTCATGCTCATTTAATGTGCAGACCCAAAGTTTGGAAACAAACTTCTGTATCTCTTCAGTTCCACTGAGAAAAATAGGTTATTGGAGAGGAGTAAGGCCATCAGTGTGCTTTAAAATCTCAGAGTGGTTTACAAATGGAGTCCTTTTTCCTTGATCTGATGCTTGAAAAATATGAGTAAGAGGACCTGCTTCTTTACAATTATTTTTGGATTTTTTTCTGTTGGTGGAAAGATGCAGGTGGCAGGAGATACAGTTGGAATTCTTTGCTCACTTTCCTACCAACTTCAGTACAAACCAGAGAGGGAGCTTCCTTGACAAGTTAGGTTACAATTCATTGTTGGTTGTTTATTAGATGCTTGAAATGAGCATGTATTTGGAAAGGCAGCTGTTGAGAATGACTGACAGCAACAGGCTTGCTTGTCTTTAAAGTGAGAACTTGTATCTTGCTGTTTAATGAGGGGTTTACAATGGTATTTAGATTTGTGCATAAATTTCAGGAGAGTTTTGTCTTGCATTCTCATGAATATGGATAAATTCAATAAACTGAGAGCAGGTTTTTGTCAGTTAAAAGCATCTTGGGCACCCTTTAAACTTAGGATGTGTGTGCAAGAGCTCCAGTTCTTTCTTGTCAAAATTTGAAGCCACTCTGTAACATCTCCTGTTTTATTGTCTACAGAACTGTGAGCATCTTGAGTCTGATTGCCATTCTGTGAACTAACATCTTCAACAAATCTTTCTACAGTTCTGCAGTCACAGAGTTCTTGAGTTTCACCATTTATCCTCTGTGGTTTCTTTTTCAGCTTATTTAATAAAGTACAGTTTCACTGCATTTATTTATCTTTCTATTAATATTTTTTTAAAGCTAATGCAGCAGTCTGTCCAATGTCCTGTGGCAAGGGGTATCCAGTAGCCAAATTTAGAAGTGGAATATGATTTGTTTGGGTGTTCTGTTCTTAATTTTGCCATTGCACTGAAGAGGAATGGCCGTCATTCATGTTGCATTCTGTGTGTGGGTTCTTGTCTCAGTCATGAAGCTGAGAGAGCAACATATATGGAGTAACCAAAGCAAAGATTAAACTTACAGATATTTTAGAGTTTTTATTTATTGCAGGTAATAAAAGTATATAGTGAAGATGATACTAGCAGAGCTTTGGAAGTACCGAGTGATATAACAGCCAGGGATGTGTGTCAGCTCTTGATATTGAAGAACCACTATGTTGATGACCACAGCTGGACTCTCTTTGAACAACTTACCCGCACAGGTTTAGGTAAGACTAATAATATATAATGATATGATGGTAAATAAGGTGCTTGGTTTTTTTTTTTCATATGGAAGTATACAATTCTAACAGAAAAATTTTGAAATAAAATGATTGGAAATCTTGTGTGAATTTTTTCTTGTTGGGGTTGTTGCTTCTGATTATTTTTGAAAGCGTAGGTATAAACTAGATTCTTTTTCATGGTACATTTGCTTCACACTGATCTGCATCTGTAAGAACGATTTGGAAGACACTGGTTAAAGTTCTCACTGCAAATTCTTCCTTGCTCTACATTGCTTTTCTCTGTCAGTTCTTCCTCTCTTATGGGTGGTATTTCTTGCTTATCTCTAGAAAGACTTGGGTTATTTTCATTGCAAATAAAATCCTGTTTGTTCCCAATACACCTGTGTGAAATATCTGACATCAGGCACAGAAAGAGGTTACACAGTGCTACTTTATCTTTACTATAAGACTCGGTTTTCAGAAAAAATATCAGAGTGGGCTGTCAGTATTTTCCTTCACTACATTCAGTTTGGCTGATTTATGGTGAGCTCTGGGACAGTGCTACTTTAAAAGGAAAACCATTCCTCTGTACTTCCACACAGGACCAGTGAACTGTGTTGAAGTGATGCCATGTGTAGTATTTTAAGTTGCTGGTAACAAGAGGTTCTGAAATCCTTTCACATTGTCAGTGTTTCTCTAGTGCAGTAAAACTCCTCTTTGTCTATTATACAGTTCAAAATGTGAAATCTGTGGTTTCAAAATACAATGCCTGATCTCTGTTCCTTTTTGAAGTGTATATGTGCACTTTTGCAGTATAAAAAACATAAGGCAAATTAATTGTAGGGAGAAAGGGGATGTTTGCAGATGTAAAAAATGCAGAATACAGGAAAGACTTTCCTTAGCAAGAGAGGAGCTTAGAAGCCCACTGTTGGAATGTAATATTGAACTGAATCTCAAGTTGGACAATCTTACTTGCTTTTACAGCTCTGTGTTTCAGTGCTGTATTGTGTATGCATTTGATAGGAAATTATGTTAGAAAAATCTACTAGAAGACAAATGCCAAAGAAATGTGCTTACAATTTCACATCACTCAAAATTTCCATGTTATTCTTGAACTTTGGCACTGTACTAGAGCTAAAAAAGGTAGTACTTCTGCAACTTCAAGGGCAGTTCCATCTGCTAGTGCGAAGTGTGGCTTGAAAAAGAGGATGTTCTGGATGCCTTCCTGCATTCTAAAATACACAGAAAACTCCATGGAGTTCTTAATTCTCAAAAGAGGCTGTGCTGGTACCTGGTAATTTCAGTGCTGTTGATTAAAAAAAAAAAAAAGTACCACAAGCAAAAATCAAACACCCCCACAAACATTTTCCCTGGCCACTCCCTCCCTCCCACCCAGATATTTAAACATGGCTAAAAGCTATTGTCAGAGTCCCTTTCTCTGGATGTATCAAGGGAGTTCGACCTTGTGCATTTGTTGAAATAAACTTGACTGTGCCTCTCTGACTCAATTATGTTTAACAGCTGTATTTTAAGGATGAACTACAAAAGCTAAAACTATTTTCTGCCCTTTTATACTTCTTTATCCTGTGAAGGCAGACACCAATGTTATATAAATTTCTTCTCTTGCTTTATAAAATTTCGAAGATATTTGTAACCTTTTGCACTGCAAAGCTGCAAGATGCTTCCAACTCAGAGTAAGGCCAGAGTTAAATCTGGGTCGAGGCTGAAAATGACTGCTGTAGAAGAAGAAGTAGCAAAATGGCTTTAGAAAACAGTATTATATAAACAGCAGAAGTGTTTTCTCTATTTTATATTGTAGCTGGTGTTCAAGTAGTATAGTAACTATTGAAGAAGACACCTTTGAGAAACCATGCCAGAACTATAGTGGCACTGTTTCTCCAGCTTTCTGTATTTGCACAGTACACTTTTTGACTAGTGTGTTTTCTTCAATCTGAAGGATTTCTTGGAGGATTTCAATATCAAATAATCAGTGAAATTGATTTTTCTAATATTTTTATATTCTCAGAATTGCTGATGACCTTCATTCAGCATGCAGTCTTATAATTGCTCCAGCTGCTTTCAATGTAGTCCGAGACAAAGGTGAATGTTTCATTTTAAAAGTAAAATAATTTCCTAGATTATGAGGTTGGTAATTCAACATTGCTGTCTGAGGAAAGGAACAATTTGAGATATCCTCTACATATTTTTCGAGTGCTGAACAATAATGGAATTATTTTCACAATACTGGTTTAGATCTGGTTTTGTTAGAAATAATTAACATACTCAGCTTGCCTAAAGTATATTCTTAAGGACTGGAAGAGTAGCTTGAACAAATATTTTTCAAATGATGAGTTGGTTTGGGATTGTTTTCTGTTTGTTATTTTAGTATGTTTTACCCATATAAATTTGGAAAGTCTTTCATCTCATAAGTTAAGTGAATTGGTATTGAAAAGAGAGGTGCCATGAGCAAATGTGAGTCTGTGTAAACTCCAGGATGATGTGGATTAATAATTCATCCATCAATTAGTGAACATTTTCTTTAAAATCTAATAGCTGTCTGAATACTCCTGAATTAGATATAATTGCATGAATCTTAGTGAGCTGAGCTACTTTTAATCAAGACAGACATTAATTACATCACTGGATTGTGCCTTCATTGGTGTATCTGCTGTGAAGGCTTAGAAAGGAAAAAAAAACCAACAAAACTCCCACCTAAAGCAAAGCATAAACCCACAGTCTCTAGATTTCAGTTTTCACAAATGTATTTGCCCTTTGGTGCAGAGCTCTATTGTTGAACACTAGGAGTGGTTTTGTCCTGACTGCACCCAGCCCACTACTGCTGCCTTGTCAGCCAGGAAGCTCAGACTTCCTCCCACCTCCCAAGTTTTGTACTAATGGGGATTCTGTTTCAAGTATCTGATGTTCAGTTATTCTTGCAGTTCTATAAATCAATATATTTCAGAACTGTGTCTTTCTGGTATGTGTTCTTTTTATTCTAGTATATTAAATTCAAATACTTTTTTGAATGGTTTTCACAATGGGTAAAATCATTGAAAGCAGCTGAAATGTGCCTAAATTTGGATGATGCCATGTCATCCCTACCACTAAGTACCTTGGTGCTGGGAGTCCCATACTTCCACTGCAATTCTCCTCAGCAGGCAAGGCTCTGAAAACAGAGCAGTTCTCCATAACTGCTCTCCTTTGTAAAGGAAGTACTATCTTCATTTGGAATTTTTTCCTTTTCTAGTGAGAAATTTTTGTGCTGACTGTAAACAGTTTTCTGTTTGCATCTGCAGCTGAACACACATATTCTAAGGCTCTTCTTTTGATTAGAGGGTAGTGCCTTGGCCAGGAACATCATCAGTATCTTTCTGTGGCATTTTGATTTCAATCTGCATTCTTCCAGGTAGTCTGTGAAGACTGCAAAGGCTCATAAAGCACTACCTGTGCAATAGTGCTGAGCATTGTGTTTCTATTTTTTATGTAATTTAAAATTTTTCACCACTGGGTGGCTAGAGAACAGGCTTTTTGAAATGTGTTCTGTCATGTACTCCAATATGAAATCTTTCATGTGCACTAAATACTTCCCATAGTTAAGGAGACTGTTGTGGAGTGTAGCAGATGCTCCTCATGTTAGAGATAGCAGTAATAAAGAGATAATGGAAACGGAGGTAGAACCTCAACAGTCTAGTTGGAAGACAAAAATAATCATTTCATGTCACCATTTAAGGATTTGATTACAGGGCTGTTTTTTGGAGGGCACTCAGTGTTTCAGTTCCTGCAAAAAAGTAAGTTTACTCAGTTATAAAATATTTTTTGCTGTGACACCTTAAAAATAAAGAAATATCAGCACCTTCACCCATCCGTTGGGGTGATGCACAATGTCATATTTTTCAACCAAGAAGTAAGTCTTGAGGAAATGGTGTTTTCTTAAATGTCACAATGCCAAGCATTTAAGTGTTTTAAATGTCATCTCAGAGGAGCACTTTCTCTCTATAAAACTGAAAGGAAAAAATACTGAGAAAAAAAAAAAAAGCTGTTTTTAACTAAGAGCTTCAGTTCTTTAGTGTCTCTTTGCCCTTGCATCTGAAGAATGGGTTTTGGAGTAGAACAACCTGTACAAAGTTTTAAAATGGTTACTTTCTTTTCACTATTTTTGGGTATTTTTGTTTTCTAAATTTCTTTATGGTTTTATTTGATTCATTTAATTTGATTACAAAATGAGATTTTCATATAACATCCTTAATCTTTGTCTTTTTGGACTCAAGAATTGGTTAAATTCAGTGAAGAATGAGTCAAATGGAAGTTTAACTTTGCTCTGCTTTATCTGTAGATCATGAGAGTTCTTTATCTTCTGCTAGTCATGAGCTTGATATTTGTTTTTTCATTTTCTTTTAAATTTTTTTGGTTTTCTTATAGGAAGAGCTATAGAAGACCATGAATTAGTGATGGAAGTCCAGTCAAATTGGGTAATGGAAGAGGAAACCAAACTGTATTTTAGAAAAAATTATGCAAAGTATGAGTTTTTTAAAAATCCACTGGTAAGTCCTAACATTATATCTGTGAAATGGTGCAGTTACTGTTCTTAAAAAAAGGCTTTTTTTGTTGCACACAGATATTCAGAGTTTAAATTTGTAATTGTAACAGGAGTCAGAAGGAATAATCGAGAGGGAGTATGTGAAATACAGGAATGTATTGTAGCGCATGTGATCCTTGGCAGGTCCCTTTCTTACAGCTGTAAAACATCCATGTTCATTTTTTATTTTTGGAGGCAATGGGAGCAGCAATGGGTTTAATTGTACTGAAACTTGCACATGGATGTAAAACAAAATTAAATTTTTGCAACTCCGTGAACTTTTCTTCAAGTGACAACATATAAAATGAAGCAGTGTGAGAAGGGCCACCTGGAGCAAAGATGATTTTATTGTTGAAGTGAAAATTGAATGTTCTGGCCCAGCACTGCCCAATTGCAGCTTCTTCCAGCTGTAGCTAAATGACAACTGACACAAAAGGCCATGAGCAGCCATAACCTATTAGGGGTAAGTGAAAGTGAAGCCAAAGTTAGTGTACATAAGGAATGGAAAGAGAGCAGAGATATCTTGTAACTCAGGGATGTTGCCAAAGGTTAATGCTGCTGATTCAGACCTTGGCTGATGGCAAAGGCCATGGAAGCAGTCCTGGCTCAGCGGAAGGAACTTACCATCTGGTTGCTCCATGGTGTATTTGGACAACTCCTAATGCTGTCTCTTACAAAGCCAGCTTGTTTCAGATGGAAAAGTGAGAAATAGCAAAATTGTGTGAGTGCTTAAAAAGTAGAAAGTAAAAGGGAACTCAGTTTATATATGAAAAGGATAAAAAGGTAAATATAAAGAGAACAAAAAATATGAGAGCTTTGGGAATTTTTTTGTTTGATTGACCTATGTGTCTCTGGACAAATCAGGATTGATTTGTCCCAGATCTGGAGCTATCACTATACCAGTGAAAATTTTTTCAACTTGAGATGATCTACAGTTAGTAAAGAGGCTTTCACAGAATGGTCAACCTACTTGCTCAAGCAGAGTCATCCCAGAACACATGGCACAGGATTGCATCCAGAGGGTTCTTGAATACCTCCATTGAAAGAGATTCCACAACCTTTCTTGGCAATCTGTTCCAGTGTGTGATCACCCATGTAGTAAAGAAGTTCTTCCTCATATTCAGGTGGGACTTTCTGTGCATCAGTTTCTGTCTGTTGCCTCCAAAAATTAAATTAATGTATTGTTTAAGCAGTGAGTGGAACCAGCTGTGGAGCTTGGCAGACCAGCAGCTGCACCAGGTTCAGCAGCTAAGCTAAGCTAAGCTAAGCTAAGTTAAGCTAAGCTAAGCTAAACTAAGCTAAGCTAAGCGAGTTCTTCAGGGTGTTCTGGTCCCAGCTGTAGCAAGTAAAAAATGAGTTAATATAAATTAACCCTAATATTGACTCAATTTCATTAAAAATGGAAATACCTCTTTGTGATGGTCGTATCTGCATACCTGTATTAAACACCACAGCTGCAGGTCTGTCCCATAAATTATCCCTTGAGCTTTCATTGATAATGAAACTGGCATTTTAACTGTAGACTTTTAACCCCACCATGTTGATGTAGTCAGGTTTTTTTTTGTTAATTTGTATTAATACGTAAAATAGAAGATTTTAAAAAAAACTGAGACAACTTTTTCTGTGTTAGTGGAAGTTATTCCAAGATGTTTTACTGGGTTTCTAGTGTAATGAAAACAAAAGAAAACAATACACTTTTCAGTGCCTTGGTGTATGGCCTCCTTACTTTGTAGCACATTGAATCCCCAGGCAAGTTTTGTATGTCAACAGCAACAGAAATTATTGCTAGAAAATCAATACTGAGGGCCAAATATTGCAATGTGATTTGCATTGGTATCTGAAACCCTCTTCCAGAGACTACAGATGTTTTCTCAAAATTCTGTGTTTTTCAGCAAATAATATATAGCATGTGCCAAATTTTGGGATGATATTAAGGTAAGCCTAAATTATTGGATCAGAGAATCTTTAGTGTCTTGCACTGCACTGAGAACCTAAATTGCATATACAAAGAGAAAGTTTTATATTGATTTTTACAGAACTTTGATACAAGTTCTTGTTGTTACAGAGCTTTTTTCCAGATCATATGATATCTTTTCCAAGTGAGACCAATGCAGCTCTAAGCCACTCTGGGATATTACAGGTATGCAAGCCTTGAATGAAGATGAACCAGCACAACTCAGAATTTCCCATTTATCTGTGTTGTGTGAGCATAGTTTCTTATTGCTGTTGGATCTGGTGCTAGGTTCTGAGTAACTGAAGACAGGGTTAATAACTTTTTTTCTCAAGAGATATTAAACTATGTGTCCCTTCCAAGCAGCTGTCATATGTCCACACTTAGAAACTTGGACATCCTTTAAGAATCAAGAAGTGCCAAAACAGAGGAAATACATGAAAACACTAAATACCTTTATTGGGTATTTCAGGTGAAAGACCCTTTTTCCATAAGTGGGTGGAGTGCTGAATAACCTTAGCAGCAGGCTAATGTAGAATACCAAAGAACTGATGATGTGACACAACTGGATATAAAAAAAGAGTTAAATGGTTAAACTTAACGAGAAGAAAATTTAGACTGACTCGTATGATTTGTTAGCTTGAAGGCTACTGTAGCCATCAAAAAAAATTATGGTAGGTCACTCAGAGTTAGTCATCTTTTGAGCAGACACAAGATTCTAATTTACAGTGGGAATAATGAAATGATAATACAGAATGACCATATCAGGGATCATCGTCTTACTTTCAAAGAGGGGAGAAATGAGTAATAAAGGTGGAAACATACACATCACTCTTGTTTGCTTGTCATTAGAAAAATTAAATAATAGAAGAAGAACTTCCACTAGTCTTAAGACAGCAGCCCTATGCATGAGTTTAGGGGATAAAGAATGATTGGAAAGGCAATATAATAACACAAGATATTTAGGGCAGAAGTAAAAGAAACAGAAATTACAATTTTTAAAAAATCTATGTCATAAAGTCTACCTTAGTATCTACCAGTAGATGAAAACCATTTTTAGTAACTAATTCTCAAAGCATTCCTTCATATTAAATAGTTATATCCTTATAAAAGTGGATGTTATTCGAGATGTTAAGATTATCACAAATATAGTAAAAAAATTGCATACACACTAGATTCTATAAGTAGTTTTTACAAACCTTAATTAATTTTTTCTGATTTCAAAAGTTCTGCAAATCTAATAAAAATTGTTTCCCTTTTGCCACCTACGTAACACAGATTTTGCAGTCTAGCATAAACATTTAATGTAAAAAATTCTGTCCCCTATATTAATAGAACTTTATTTTTTTTGCTCACAGATGTAATTTAGTAGTTTAAGAAAAATGAAGACTTTTATAAGAGAACTGTTTGCCATATATTCTTGTGCAGAACTTCTTTAAACCCATATTGTGAGATCTTAAATATGTTCAAAGCTGGTAGGTAAGGTTAGGAATCATTCTAAAGGTATCTAGTTACTTGCCATTTTAGTAGCTTGAAAAATGTGTTGGAAACTCTGCTCCGTTGCTGTCTTGTGTTGCATTGTATGTTTAATTGTATTTCATACAATAAAACTTAATAAGCAGAAAGTAGAGAATACCTTGGTGGATTGTGCAGCCATTGTGCACATTTCAGCAGAAACTGTTGGGTAAATTGTTTACAGTGAGTCACTATTTCCTTGGAAACTTTCATTAAGACAAGTTAATGGGCTGCATTATTATATGTGATGTGCTTGGTTAAGTATCAAAAGAGACATTAGTTTGACAATTCAGTGCTTACAAGTGATTAAAAAATCACTTCTGATACTTTTTTGTTCTTTTCTCTATTTAGCTGTAAGCAAGTAAAATGTTTTCAAGGTCTGTTTTTCTTAGCTCTCATTGGGAGTGGAAGAGTGCGTATTTTGACTGATGATTTTGAATCAGAACATCTTTGTAGAACAGAGTCACGAAAACAAGATAAATTCATGTCTTCTCTCCATTTAGCATGTGCTAAGTAAAAGTACCAGATCTGGGATATACTCAGTGTCTGCATCTACCACAGAGAGAGGTTTAATTGCTGTCGTGAAGATCTTTAGCCTACAAAAGAGGTGTCACTGTATTGATTAGGGTATAGCTGCTCTTAGACACAATGCTGTATGTATATCTTAGTGGTAGGCAGTCTGGATCATTTGGAACTTGCTTTAGGCTGTTTTTGCAAATTGGATGTTTTAAAATATGTCCAAAATTAAGGTAGTATGAAGATTTTAAGATCATTATTAAGAGCCAGGCTTTCATTTCTTTAATCTCTCTGCTGTAGCAAGTCCCTCTTTCCCTAACCAGTTTCTCACCTGACTGCCATTCCGGGCTTCAGGCTGAAACAGACCTGCACTGAATTTCAGTCTCTTGTCAGTCTCCTGGATGTTGTTTTAATCTCTCCATTGCTTTACTCTGTCTCCCACTCTAGGTTTTATTGGCCTCCAAGTCTAGACCTCTCAGGTGGACTGAAGTCTGTAGGAGACAATTTTGCTATTCAGAATTAATTCTTCACTGGAATTACTTGGTGCCCCCAAATCTCAGCAGGTTCAGGGTAAAAAATAGTATTGATCTGGACCATGGTTAGCTGTCATCACATCTTTGTAGAAATCAGTCATCAAATTCAACATGATTCACAGTACAATGTTGGCTTCTTTAACTCCCCAAAACACTGCATAAATATTCAAGAAACATCCACCTTAGCAGATATTGTTGTTTCTCCTACTGCAGCCATTCTTTCTTTGAAAATATTGAAGATGTAGACAAATAAGTTTTATAGTTAGGAGTGCAAGTGACATCTAGGATTTCTGCATTTTCTGGGACAGTGCAATGTTTTTCCCATTTTGTTTTTTTTTTTTTTCCACTTTGTGGTTGATTTGATATTTTGTTTATTTCTTTAGGGGCTGGGGTGTTTTTTTTGTACCAAAATACTTTTATTTGCTTTTTTTCATGTTCAGATTGGTTTAAAATTAATAGATTTACAGCTAATCAAATGGTAATCAAGTTGTTTGTGCTGTCTGTATCAGTATCTGAAGGATGTGGTGGCATTTGAAACCACTCTACTTATCAGAGTATATATTTCATTGTGAAGAAGAGGGTGTAAGTTTATTTGTTCATATTGTGTAACCAGTGGTCCCTGTCTGCAGCATACTGTCATTTAGGTCTCCCCTCTTCTTCTTCCAGTATTAAGGATTTCTTTTATTTTTATCTTCATAAACAGGGATCTGTTCCCTCCTATACAAACTTGTATGTACCTCCCTCAAAAAAACAACAAAACAAAAGAGCAACAAAAAAAACCCCAACAAAAACAACCCAAGGATATTTTCCTTTCTACTATCATTCACTTTTGGCATTTATTACAGACATTCAGTTCTCACTCTGAAATATTTTTACTGCTCATCCTTCTGACAGTTAATGGTTTTGACTACAGCTTGTTCATGTTCTATTTTTTCACACAGTCCTCAGCTGTCTTGAAAAGGAAAAGATGGATTTAAGATTGCCTTTTTCCTAGCATTACTGCTACTTTATTTTAATTGATAGCATGGGTATAACAGTGACTGTCGAAGCTTAGCATTGTATTGCTCCTCCACTTTGGTCTGCTGAGTAAGATAAGTGTTTTTCATGACAGCATTTCTGGTTTGAAGCTCTTATGGCAGAAATCCTGGGGAAGACACTTGTGCAGGCAGGAAGCCAACCACTCCTTTTAGTTTCAGCAGAGACATTAAAGCCTAAAAAGATGCTCTTTTGTTTTTGCACACATTGACTCGTTTTGATTTTCCTAAGGCTTTCATTTGACTTTGTTTATGGATTTTATACTTTTTCAGTTCAGCCTGTGTATTTCCCACCAGTGAACCTGTTAGTAAGTGGCAAAAGGGAAGATTAACAGCTGGATCATGTACCAGACCTACCCACCTGCTTCAGTGTGGCTAAAATAGCTTAAACTGCATTTGCACACTGCTGTGTGCCAGCAGCACGTGTGGATAGATGTACCTAGGCTTACTGTAGTTGAACTGTTCAGGTGAATATCAGTGAAGCTGCTCATAGTGCAGTCCTGGTGGTGGCTGGGGCACTCCCCTGTCTAGTGGAGCCCTGCTTGTTTTACTGCATTCACACAGGTTGGTCTGCAGCTGGTACAGTCATGAATCTCACTGCAGGGCAGGAAAACAATGGAAGTCAAAGAGACCTTGTACATCTTGGTTGGACTGTATTATTTAGTGGCCAGAGAACTTGGTGTGCTTCCAAAATCCCGTTCACTTTTTCATTCTCCTGGAGCCCAGTACTGACCAGTCCATCTCTTGCCTTGTAATCTGTTTTTTCACTCCTTAAATAAGATTTTCTGGAAAGAGAAGTGGGTAGGAGGAAAATTCAGCAATGAAAACTACAGATACTGACCAGAAGATCCTTTGTGCCATACCTCTGTTAACCCTTGCCAGAATTTATGATACCATAGACCAGTCCTGGGGCAAGGTTTCTTGAAGAGCTCAGTAATAACAGATGCTGTGGCATTTATGGAAATGGAAGAATTCTGGGTTAATATGTTTAGAATCAGAGATCTGAGTAGTGCTATTAGAAGAAGAGTGATAAAAATGAATGCATTACATGGAGTTAGCATAAACTTAACATAGGTGCTCACTTTTAGTGGGCACTTTTACAGACTGAGTAGAACTGTCTAAGGCTCAGCAAGGTAAGAGCTGTGTTGCACTCTGACAATGTCTGATGAAGTGGCTGAAGAGAAGTCACCGAAAATCTTGAGTAGAGGCAGGAGCTGTCTTGGGGACTGACCCAGTCTCCCTGGTTTTGATTCAACTAAAGCTCCTCCTTAAGCACCTTTCAGGAGCAGAGACCTTCATTCCCTCCTTTTGAAAATGCTAATATCTGCCTGACCTGCACAATTTTGTAATTCAGAGTTGTGGTTTGCTGAACTGATTTTAACTCCGGTCAGTTAATTTCTCTGTTTTGTAACATGGTGGGTGAGGTGAGGGACATAATTTTTTTCTTCTGTTGTTAGCACTGATTAGCAGTTTTATATAAATAGGGTCTGAGGCATGGGATCACTACTTCTTACACTGGTTTAGTTGCAGAAGTTCACATATTGCAGAAGTAATGCTCTCATTTCAAACCATATGGTTCCATATAAATATGTAACTTGCTAAGCATACCTTGGAGTTGTGTAACATTCTTACATGCCTTAAATCAGAGGTACTGTTAATGGGATGAGATGCAATCATAACTGAATCACTGTGGTGTGATAGTGTATTTAGGAGTTATTCCCCTTAGCCCTGTGTATGTTAATGAAACACAAAGCTGGTTTCAGAGGAAAAGAAAAATGCATGTCTGATACTTTCTTTCAGATGTTCCTTAGCTCCAGCACATATCCTGAGATTCATGGTTATTTGCATGCAAAGGAACAGGGGAAAAAATCATGGAAAAAATGGTACTTTCTTTTGAGAAGATCTGGCCTTTATTTTTCCACTAAAGGTACATCTAAGGTAAGGGAGGAGAAAAAAAGAAATAGAGCAAGAACTGAGAAGTCAGAGCAAATATGTATGTATTTATCATTTGTTGTAATAATAATCACCAAAATTTATAACCAAATAATTAAATTTATAGAGATAAAAAATGAAAAAATAAATATAGTTATTATAGGTAAAATCTAGAGAGATATGGAGATATGAAACTGGGAAGGTGTTGTCTTAGAAACTGCAGTTTCTTTTTGCCTGATAAGTTTCCTTCATTCTACTTGATGTTTCTCATAACAGAGTACCCTGTTAAAATGAATTTCAAATATTAGTTATATTTCTGAAGATGTTCTGAAAAATGGATATAGTAATTAATTATAGAAAGTAAGAATTTTTACAGGATAACTTTGAGAATTCTCAAAATTTATCATTGGGCAGTTTGTCATTTTACTAGTTCAAATTTTTGATGTTGTTACTTTAAGTCTTATATTAAACAATGGAGTTGACAAACCTTTTACAAACTACTCAAACCAATGTTTATTTATGTGTTGGATTTTCTCTAATTACCTGCCAAAGTTTTCATTGAGCTAGTTTGTATCCTTTAGCAAATTTATTTTGTTTGCTTCCTTGACATAATTAACCTTAGCAGGTAGAGATAATAGTTAATTATAACAGTATGTTGTTTTTCAGGTTATGAAAATTAATTTTGTTCTGATGTTTGAAAATGCATACTTATTTCAAAACTTGCCTCCTACTCTATTTTTATATTGATTGAATCTTGTGGAATTTTTCTCAGAAATTATATAACTTGTAGTCTGGGTTTTTTTCCCCCCCCTCTGGAAGAATAAACTCTAACTGATTTTTTTTCATTTGCTTTATGAAAAGAATATTGAGTTGCCTCTTTTTAGGTTTCATGGTGTCATGGTTAAAACTGCAGTTTGTAAGACTGTTTTGGAACAGGATAACTACTGTACTCTTCCAAGTTTCTTATCTGGAGAGGCTAGCTAAAAGTAGTCTAACTGTATTACATTACTTTTCTTTTTAGGAGCCAAGGCATCTGCAGTTTTTCTGTGAATTCAGCAATAGTGATATGTACATGTCTTTAACAGGCAAAAAGATTTCTGGAGCACCAACAAGCTATGGATTCTGCTTTAAGGTACAAGCTTATTATTCTGATACATATTAAAGCAAGCCAGAGTGTTTAGGTAAGCTTAAGTTTCTTTAAGGCTTTGAAAGCAATGCTCAGCTGTCTATTATAAAATAGGAGAATTAGTGGCTTTTATTTCAACAGGTTTTATCTTCAAGATATGCTTTAATGCTAAAAAAATGTGCTGTGGCCTTCTAGCCTAACAAATCAGGAGGAACCAGAGACCTGAAACAGCTCTGTGCAGATGATGAACAAAGTAGGACCTGTTGGATGACAGCAATTAGGTTACTCAAGGTAATTTTTCTGTGTGGAGTTAACTTCTTGCTTAAGTGTTCTATGTGATATTTTGATGCTGTGAGTAGAGAGGTAACATAATTTTAGGTTCTCATGTAATAGCAGTACTAATTTTGTACTTGGAAAGCTTTTTTTTTTCATCCCAACAAGAAGAGAGAGATCAAATCCTGGAATCATTGTAAGGGATAGAATGGTGCCTCACTCCTGAAAATATTTAACATTAAGTATATGCTTCTATGTAATCATGCTGAATTCAGTGAGATTGTTGAGTAATGTTGAAAAAAGCAACAAGAATACACAAGAAGGGAACTTCAATGCTTTTAAAATGTGACTGTTTGTGACAAAATAGAACAGGCCAGTTGGTATATTAAATGGGTAGCATTTAATGCAAACTGTACATTTATAAAGGCAGCAGCAACAATGATGATGTATATTTCCTTACCTAACAGCTTTTATCCCTGGTTTCTAATGGTAAAGAAAAGCGTGTGCTTTTTCATCTGGGAAAAAAACCTTACTTGGCTTAGATTTATAATTTAAAATGCTAACCATGTTATTTTCTGGTTTTAGTATGGGATGCAGCTGTATCAGAATTACATGCAACCATATCAAGGTAGAAGTGGCTGCAGCCCTTTGAATATTACACCTATGGTATGTCCCACAGTAGCTCCATGAATAAATACATGTTTCTGCCATTGTGCTCTTTTCAAGTAATTTGTGTCAGTTACACTGCTGACCTGCTGCTTCAAAACCTTGCATGTGCAATGCTTGCTGAAATATTGAGGGATGCCAGGGTTGACTAGACAGCTAATTAGTTAATTTCCTTACTTAGAACAAAGCAGTTAAAAGGCTTTTCCCTTTGTAAAATCTTCAGTATTTTGGGAGCTCATTGGCTTATTATTGTTGAATGGAAAGATGATTTTGCAAATAAAGTAGCAGAACTATAAATGCATTAAAAGAGAAGCAAAGTGTTCAAGGTTACATATGCTGACGAATAAGAAGATTATAACAAATCCTTTACAGTATGCCTCTTCTTTTGATTTAAATAAAAAATTAAAAATTAAGTACCTGAGATGAATTTCAGCTGGTACAATACTGACTGGAATTTAGAGGGAAACCATAATTTGGCAGATGTCTGCCCTGTTTTGGAGAAAAAGCAGCCTATACTAGATATTGTGTCTATCTTCTCAGTTGGGTAGTTGGGATTGGATGAGGTTGTCCATTTCTTAATATCTTATGTTATCCCAGCTCTTTATGAGTCATTCAATTTCAGACTTTTTCATGTATGATTTATATCCCTGTTGGCTAAATTGGATAAAAATTACTTGTTGTCGAGATCTGTGATAATGATTTTATGGTGATTTTTTTTAGTTCTTATTATAGTTCTTGCTGATAAAATGCCTATGAAATGCATTTGCTATCAGAGGTATTCACAAACAGTTTTCAATGATCTTGCTGATAAGCATGGCTTATTAAGCATGTGCTTAATACGCTGCCCATGTTTTAGTTTGTGTTATGTGAAGCTGCTGCTCTTATGATGGATCAGGGAGCCACTACTGATTCTCTCCTCTTTCCTGTTGTGTGCATTTTAGCTCCCATAGCTTCTAACAGGCAGAATCTATACCCACTGCTAACAAAGGCACTGCTTTTCTACTCTTGTATAATTCATGAATTAAACAGCAAATTGAATAATCTGGGGATTAAGTGCACACGCTAATGAACATACTTCATAAGAAAGCTGCTTCCACATTTCACATTCCCTAATTTCTCAACTATGTCAGCTACAAAGAGTTCTAGATGCAAAGATTTTCTCATAATTTGCACTTTTTTTTTTTTTTTTTTTTACTTTTGCAAAGTTTTTACAGGTTTAGAGTTACTCAGATAGAACTTAGTCTACATGAACTACGGAATGGCTATCTTCCATTTCTAGTTATATTCATGCTTGTAACCAAGCAAAAAAAACCCCAAAAAACAAACACCAGAGCTCCTCTAGTTTTGGACTGGGAAGCTTTGCTAACCTTACAGAAATCTGGGCCTCTTGTGTCCAGATATTGCTTTTACTTACAGGCTGCTAGAATGCTCTTTTATTTATTAGCTATTCTAGTGCCTGCCAACATTTGAGCCATCATGATTCTTATAAAACCTGATTTTGTAAACCTTAATTTCTGAGAAACATTTTGGGGATTTTTAGGACTCTTTTTTCAAACCTCAATGTTCTTATTCAGTTGTGAAAAATTTGATCTTCACTGAGAGAAAAAAAACAAACAAGCATTTTTTGTAACAGATGCTGCAGATATTGAGTCTGTGATTAGAGTTAGAAGGGATGTATTAAAATAGAAGTTATACTCCATAGAAATTGCTGTTTTCAATGCTTAAATATGGTTAACTGAACTGAAATTTATATAGGAAACATATAAATTTGACATTTCTAAGAAACATTTTGAATATTTTGAAATTTGATCATTTTGTATAATATTTTTGTATTTTACCTTTTTTTCCCCTGTTACTTGGACATCTTAATAACAGTTTCCTGACTTGTTTTGACATGGAAGGGGCTAGTTATAGTTAAAAACATAAATGCAGTTTATGGTAAAGTGATGTATTTGTCATCCATTGCAGTAATGCAAAAAGATGGTCTGTCCTGCCAGACTGTAAAATTGAGCTTTACAGCAGCATACTGGAATTACAAATGCTCCCTAGGGTACAATGAGTTTGGCTCTGATGGGAAACACTGCCAATACTTGAAATATCACTTAAAAAACATAATGTTTTCTCAGAAGCTCACTTTTAAATGATGAATCTTGAAAAAAGTGAGCAAACTAAATTTATTTTTCTTTGTTGCAGAGAAGCATTTCAGAAAATTCTTTAGTAGCAATGGATTTCTCAGGACACAGAAGCAGAATTATAGAAAATCCAACAGAAGCCCTTTCAGTTGCAGTTGAAGAAGGATTAGCATGGCGGGTATAAAACACCTCTGATTTATCAGAATAGTATTTTCTGGTTTGGTGTTCATATTTGTTTGTTTTTGTTCGTTGTTGGGGTTTTTGTTTGGTTGGTTAGGTTGGTTTTTTTGGGGGGGGGGTATTTTTTTCTTTTTGTTTTTTGGTTTTTTTTTAAACAAAAGAGCTTTGAAGTCACATTTTTGCTTCTCTCTCATGCAGAGGAGAGGGTGTCTCCGACTCAACTCACATGGTAGTCCTATTGCCATGGCTAACATGGGTATGTGCGAGTTAATTCCTTGACAGAGAAATGCAGTAACTGGTTCTTTCAATGAGAGGAAAATGTTTTTTCACTGATCTTTTTTTCTACAGCTATACACAGATCTCAGTCATGGTTTCATCATAAAATCTCTAGAGAAGAGGCTCAGAGACTAATTTTGCAGCATGGACTTGTAGATGGGTAAGTTAATCCTTTTCATAGTTTCTCTGAGACGTGTTTCTAGCCAACAACTTCTAGTTCATGTGCCTCTTACTGGGGGGAGATGGAGGAAGAAGTTTGCACTTACCTAATAGGAATAAAAATCCTTTTATATAGGGCTATCTGGGGATCAGTTGGTTCCTATTTTATATCATTTGGAAACAGTGTAGTGGTGATCTAAGACTTTGATTCTGTCACTGACCAATTACTTACATCTGTTCAGAGCCAAGCGCTAGAGCTGTGTCTTTGCACAGGATTCTCTAGGAGCTGTCAGCCTTGGCACCACTGTCTTTTGTATCTCTATTAGTGATGAAAGAGTGAAAGAAAGCCTGAAAACATGATTCTAAGATGAGCTGTGCTGGGACAGACATTTAAAAAATGTATTCTTTTTTCTCATGAATTGACTAAAAATTGTGTCATCCTTTAATAGTAAACAATAAATGTTAGGATAAGACTCTTAATTTTTTAAATATTTCATTTAAATATTAATTTTAGAAATGACAAAGCAAGTAGGTATTTTATGTTCAAATCATCCTGCTTTTCATTCCCCCATTTTTATCCTTAGTCTGTATTAAATGTAAACTTGGGCCTCCTTCATTCAGTGAGTAAATCCATAAAAATCTCAATTTCTTTGAGTCTGTTTCCAGTTAGGTACCTGGAACATCAGATTGCTGGTTAAATTCCTTTAGTTTTAGATTAAGTATGTTGTAGTACTGTTTTCTACATCTACAGAAAGAGCTCCAGGAAAAAAAAAGTGAAGGTGATCCTGAGCAAATTCTTAGGCATATATGACAAGGGAGTAGGGCCTCTGTAATACTGTATGTACCAACAAATATGTTATTCATGGTGGCTTTTAGAAGAAAAGGAGGTGATTATATGAACTAACTACAATGTTTATAGTATTTGGATACCCCAATAACAGAATTAGGGACAGCAACAATCTTAAGGCATGCTATGAAGGAAGACAGTTTTTGGATCTGGTGTTAGACCAACTTTCTCAGAAAAGTTTGCTTGGTAATATTTTAGGTTTTGTATTTTATCCCCTAAAGAATGTTTGAAGGCTTTTCACTGATAAATGGTTGTCAGGATTGCAAGCTCATCAGCATCTGGTTGATGAAAGGGCATTACCAAAAAGCCCATGGAAAAGTCCAACTTGTCATTCAGAGTAGTTCATGAGAGAGAAGTTGACTGGAGTCATCCAGCATGTCTAAAAAGCTCCTTCCAGCCAATATTTCTGAGGTTCTGTGAATTACAGCCCTTTCTTCATAATGAAGTTTTTAAAGGTTCGTTGACTACTAAAGTAGATCTGTTGTGATTATGTTAGAAAATAATAAAGATCTTTTTATCTGTAGAAGAAATGTTGCTTATATTTGTGATAAATCAAGGAAAGAAGTAAGAAAATGTACTTTAAAAGAATAAATGAATGGGATCTTAGATCCCAGTCAAAGTGATTACATTGTGTATCATTTAATGCGGATCCTAGTAATTGGGTTAGAGACCCCATTTTGGATATCTGCAAAGTGGCACATTCCTACAGTGTAGTTTTTGTGAATAAAATGAAGTGCCAGTCATTAAGTAAGGAAGTCAGTGCGCAGGGTGTGCGGCGCGGGCTGAGCTGTCTCGTCCGTGTCCCGGGCGGGGACAGCCCGCTAGGTGGTGGGAGCGAGCCGCTCTGAGCGGAGCCCGCGCTGCCGGCGGGCGCCTGTGCCTGTGCCTGTGCCTGTGCCTGTCCCTGTCCCTGTGCCTGTGCCTGTCCCTGTCCCTGTGCCTGTCCCTGTGCCTGTCCCTGTCCCTGTCCCTGTCCCTGTCCCTGTGCCTGCCCCTGTGCCTACCCCTGCCCCTGTCCCTGTGCCTGTGCCTGTCCCTGTGCCTGTGCCTGTCCCTGTGCCTGTCCCTGTGCCTGTGCCTGTGCCTGCCCCTGTGCCTGTCCCTGTGCCTGTGCCTGTGCCTGCCCCTGTGCCTGTGCCTGTGCCTGCCCCTGTGCCTGTCCCTGTGCCTGTGCCTGTGCCTGCCCCTGTGCCTGTGCCTGTGCCTGTCCCTGTCCCTGTGCCTGTCCCTGTCCCTGTGCCTGTCCCTGTCCCTGCCCCTGTGCCTGTGCCTGCCCCTGTGCCTGTGCCTGCCCCTGTCCCTGTCCCTGTGCCTGCCCCTGTGCCTGCCCCTGTCCCTGTGCCTGTGCCTGCCCCTGTCCCTGTGCCTGTGCCTGTGCCTGTGCCTGCGCCTGCCCCTGTCCCTGTACCTGCCCCTGTGCCTGTCCCTGTCCTTGTCCCTGTGCCTGTTCCTGTCCTTGTCCCTGTGCCTGTCCCTGTGCCTGCCCCTGTGCCTGCCCCTGTGCCTGCCCCTGTCCCTGTGCCTGTGCCTGTGCCTGTGCCTGTCCCTGTCCCTGTCCCTGTGCCTGTGCCTGTCCCTGTCCCTGCCCCTGTGCCTGTCCCTGTCCCTGTGCCTGCCCCTGTCCCTGTCCCTGTGCCTGTGCCTGTGCCTGTCCCTGTGCCTGTCCCTGTCCCTGTCCCTGTGCCTGTGCCTGTCCCTGTCCCTGTGCCTGTGCCTGTCCCTGTCCCTGCCCCTGTGCCTGTCCCTGTCCCTGTGCCTGTCCCTGTGCCTGTGCCTGTGCCTGTCCCTGTGCCTGTCCCTGTCCCTGTCCCTGTGCCTGTGCCTGTCCCTGTGCCTGTGCCTGTGCCTGTGCCTGCGCCTGCCCCTGTCCCTGCCCCTGTCCCTGTGCCTGTCACTGTCGTTGCCCTTCCCCTTCCCCTGTCCCTGCCCCTGCCCCTGTCCCTGCCCCTGTCCCTGTGCCTGTCACTGTCGTTGCCCTTCCCCTGTCCCTGTCCCTGTCCTTGCCCCTGTCCCTGTCCCAGCCCCTGTCCCTATCCCTGCCCCTGCCCCTGCTGAGCCGACAGCCGCCCTCGGGAGGAGCTGCCTTAGTAACAGGGCTCCGAACTACACTACACAGGAATTTGGACAAAAATGGTTGTGATTATGGATTCCCAAATTTATTAATTCCAGATATTTTCTTACTATGTAGAAAACAGAACGCTTAAAAACTTTGAGAATGAAATTAGTACTTGGAATCCATGCCAGAAGTCAGTGAAAATCAACTGCAAACCTTTGGCTGGCTTTTTTATTTCCCTTGAAATTCTTTCTTTTTAGGTGGTAGCTGGGCTCTCATTTCTCGTGTGTGGTGGGACAAAAAGCTATGAGTAGGTGGTCACTAGTGTTTATTGATTGAAACCTGAGTCCATTTTGCCCATCTCTTTTCTGTCCTGAAAGAGGAACTTGCTTGCCAGTGGCTCCATTTCTCTTTGTTACATTGGTCAGCTATATCTGTTCCAGACCTGTACAGTACAAGCAGTTCAGACTCTCTCCCCTCCAAAGCTATCTATCAGGTTCTTCCCTGTCCTCCAAACTCTTCTCTGCCAATACTCCAAACCAGCTGATTCGGTGAAAACTGTCTCATGTTGGTAATCATCCTTTGCCTGTACCAAATTGTTCTGCTGGGAGTATGGCAAAGTTATGTTTGTCCATGTTCTGGTTGGAATAAGTTATCAGTGAATTAGTTGCAGTGGCCCTTTGGCCATTCAGAGTGTCGTGACTTGAAGAATGATTCCATAAAGCAAGTGGAGTGTAGCTCTGTTTTGTTGGGAATTTTGCTGCTGTGCAGAAATGGGAGCGCATTTATGAGGGTTGGCCAGATGTGAAAAACATTCTGTTGTGCCTTGCATTACCTTTTCTGTAAAATTTCTGTTTATCTACCTTTTCAATTTTCCTTATAATGCTTGTGATTTAGAAAATTCAAGTTTTCTCTAGTCAGAGTACAAAGAAAAATTTTGTTCAAAGCACAAACTTTGAGGGTGCTTTTCTGTCTGAAAAAATGTATTGTAATTCTATGCAGTGTAAAAACTGACGCCTACAGTGTCATTTATTCTGAGAATGCATGTTTTTCACATAATAGACAAGGTGAAGAAGAATTTAAGAGAAAGTATTCCCAGTGACACATTTGCAGAGAAATACTGATTAAAAGCCTAACTTACATAATTGATATTTATGCTTTTCACTAATACTTGCTGTAAGGAATTTAGAACAGTTTTAACTGGATGCTTATAAAAGTATTTCAAATGATCTTACTTTGAAATTTTTCATCTCTTCTAGGGTATTCCTGGTACGCGATAGCCAAAGTAACCCCAAAACATTTGTATTGTCACTGAGTCATGGATTAAAAATAAAACATTTTCAAATTGTACCAGTAAGTTTTTTCAGTTTATATATGGAGTTGTAAAGCCAAACAATTGAATAACTGCGATAGAATATTGATGGATTTTTTTCTTTTTCTGTTTTATGAAAGATGTAAATATCATACCTGTATAATTAAATATAATTAGTAGTCTTCAGTAGAGTTGAATGTTTTTGAGCTTTGCTGTTTGATTTATTCTAAAGCTTGACTAGTATTATGAAATCCTAAAAGTTCATTGAAAAACTAAACAAATATATTTCAGCTGGAATAGAAGCAATCCTGATGGTATGAAAATCATGTATTAATAGAGTTCCTGTTTCCTTTTACTTTTCAGTATGTACACAATTTCTTAAGTTACCTCTTTTGGACTGCCTCCATCATGTGTCCATATCTCACTGCATCTTCAGTTCAGGATAGTTTCAATATTTGTAGTCAAACTTTTTTTTTACCCCCCTTGTTATTGTGGTATTCATGTACAGGTCTTCAGGGGAACAAAAAAAAAAATAGCATTATTTAGTCCATCTGCTTTATAGATACGCTGAAAGTTACTAAACTGAAATCATATTTCTGTTAGTTTTCATTGAACATACTGTCCAGTTATCCTGCTAGAATGGTTAGCCATCCCCATTGCTTCCACTCTCTCATGAGGTGGGTTTCTTTACATGCTGCTTCTCATGAGATGAGAAGTACTTGAGCATTTTGTGTTTTGGCCACAGATACTGGACATAACTGAGCAGACCCAGAGCTTTTTTATCTCTCTTTACAAGAACCTTTATTCCAGACCACATAATACTCTAGCCTCCATGTATCTTCCTGCTGAAGTTTCTAGCAGATTCTGCTCTTTCTCAATAGAAATTCGTCAAGTAGCACTATTTTTTTTTTGGTCTTTGATCTGTTGATTCTCTCTGTTCATTCACCAAATTTCTGTATGCCTTACCTAGGGCTTGTAGCTGATATCCTACACTAAAAAAAGTTCACGTGGAATAAAACTGAAGCATTATTTGAGAGGAGGAAAAAAGTCAATGAGATTAGCTATAAGAATTGTCCAGGATTTTGTTGTATTTAAGTATAAAATATGGAGGATTCCTTCATCCAAAGGTTGTAGTTATACACTGGATCCCATGGGATTATCAACATATAATCAATCCTTGATAAGAATCCCTGGTGTAAGATCTCTTGCATTCATTGACTGTAGTCACTTTTGGTATTTATTTGATATAACTGTTGTGTGGTTTAGAAAACCTTCTGAACTCTGTACAGAGTATATGATTCTACTTCATTGGGATGTCCTTTAACTGTCAAATTTAAGAGACCATTTTTGCTTTCCCTATCAGGAAACAGACCCTCTCTCCTTCAAGTGCAGGACACTGCAGTTATCGTCCATTTCCTCTGAGACGGATGATTCTCTTCTTCCCTTCAAAAGATTGTGCTAAAACCATGCTCTTCTGTTGTGGGGTCTTTGGAAGAACCAGGAATTCTTAGTTTTGATATAATTTTCTACAGACTTGGGTCACATTTTCCATGCTGCCAATTGAGAAGACCTGTATCACTTCATTGAAAAACTCAACTTGGAGGAAATGTTTTTGAATTGTTCTTTAAATAAAGCAATTTCTCCTATGCTAGTAACCAGGAAAAAAAAAAAAAAAAAAAAAAAAGAAGAAAAAAAGTGATGACATCAGCTAAATCCAAAGAGAGTGTCTCAGCATGGAAGCTGTTTGTCCCCCAAATATTGGCATATTTCAGTTCTTTTCTGTCAGTTTCTGGTTGCATTCAGTACCCTCATTCTGTTCTCAATATCCTGACTTAAACATGCTCTGTTTTTGCTAGAACAGTGCTCTTAAAAGATTTCAGAAAATTGTTGTTTAAGGGAGGAATGTTTTTTGTTCCAGTTGCTGCTGATCTAAATGAAGTGATTATTTTCTAAAAACAAGGCATTTTGTATTACTGTAGTAAATTCATAGCTTATTAGTTGAAGATCAAGGTTACTTCTTTGAATTTCAAATTCTATTGTTCTTCTAACCTCTTACCTGTTTCCAGCCATTATAAAGACAAACTTTCTTACTAAATGTAAAGAAATAAATGTCATTTACAAAGACTTTTTACAAGGCAAAAGCAATTCAATCTCTAAGTGGATTATTTTTCTCTTGTATTTTAGGTTGCTTCAGGTTGTGCTGCAATTAAAAATGTCTCCTTTTAGATAGGGTATACAGCCTGCTAGTTCACACCTCACTCATGTAAAAAGGTGTGTTGTTAATCTTGGCAACCTGTGCAACAGGTGTTGCAGGTGAGTAGTAAGGAACTGATTGAAAAAAGTTCAGAAGGAAGCCTCTGAAACACATTTGGTATCCTGTACTGTGAAAACTGGAGAGCTTGTTAGTTTAAAGGTATTTTTCATTCTTTATACTCTGAGCTAATCCAAGGCCACTTCAATGGATTCTATCCTGAAATTTCATCCATATGAAAGATGAAGAGTTGGTACACAGTTCTGGGACTGTCTTTTTCTAATAAAGGTTTTCTTGTAACAGCCTTCTTAGCTTGCAGAAGATGCTAGTTTCTTGGGCAACAGAACTTTGATATGAGTTTTTACTTGGCAAAATATTGATAGCTTTAGAATTAGCAATCTGTCTGGTGATGATTTCAGGGTTTCAAATTAACTTGTTAGGAGAATAACAGACATTTGAATTGTTAACTCTCCTTGCCTGCAGTGTATTGGCAGGAAAATTGCATGCATGAAGAAAGTCCAATGAATGATAATCCATTTTCAGGTTCTTGGCTGGAGTACAGGAGTTTACACATTCTCACACTGGTAATTCCCTAACTAGCACTGTTTGACCTGGTTTGGACAAAGTCTGAGAATAAAGAAATTACAAACTACTTCCAGTCATGGTAGAAAGGGGTAGAATAACAAGGAGTCATAAGCAGTTCAACAGCTGCTTAATATAAAACATCTTAATTACAGGTAAGACAGCTAATTATGTCTTCTTTCTTCTCCTGTATTCAAGTAGGGTAGTTGCATCTTTCCCTAGCATACCATCTGCTACTCTGTGATAGCCCTACTTCAGGATCCTCTGTTCACTACTCTTTCAATCTCATAAAATATCTTTTTCCCCCTTTCTTTAAAAAAAAAATTGAATAGGTTTTTTCATCCTATATTTACGTGAATACCAGTTAGTCACTATTTCACCAATCCTCTTGATATTAGACATAACAGCAGCAGAGGAACTGAATCAAGAAATTGTATAGTCAGCAGTGCAATACAGATTGTGCAAGATCTAATGTTCAGTAACTTAGAAGAGGGAAATAGTGGTTGCAAATTTTTAAGCATCTAAAAGTCAAAAGGAATATTTTAAGGTATCTGTTGAAGTTTCTTCTTTCTCCTCTGTATCTGTGCTAATGTGTGTTTAGAGATGCAGCAATTCTTCCTCCTACAAGAAAGAGTTCTAGAGCAAGTGTGTCACTCTTGTGAGGTGTAGTCTCTTGTGTAGCTAATACTACCCAGCACACCACTGCACTGGTGTGTAGCCTCCTCATATTTACCAAAGTGATTGAAAATCATGGAAGTGAATGGAGCAAAGGTTGAAATCTGTGAGTAACTTCAAACTTGGTTGCTTCATGGCTCTCTGTAAGAACTCAGGGTTCATATTAACCCCAGCTATCATTCCAAAGCAAAGGCATGAAGTAGTATTGTTAGTGCAGAAAAAGTGTTCCTATACTTACTTAACTGTTCTTTCCTTTTAGGTGTGTACTTGGAGTCAAATAATACATTGTTTTCCTATATTTTTATTTTCGGATGCGGTTTTTCTTTGGTGTGCAAATGATTACTGTATTTCTGCTCTCACAGTAGTTATAAGGTTATGAATATATTGGTCTGTAAGAACACTTCTCAAGCAAGTATTCCAGTCAAAAAGAAATACCATAGCAAAAGAGGGTTTTATTGAATCTTGTTTTTCCATTTTTACAGTTGGAAGATGATGGGAAGCTGTTCTATACCCTTGATGATGGTCATACCAGATTTACTGATCTCATCCAGCTAGTGGAATTCTATCAACTTAATAAAGGAGTACTGCCTTGCAAGTTAAAACACTATTGTGCACGGATTGCTCTTTAACCAAAGCATTTGTTGTTTCATCAAAGGGAAAGAAAGATACTAGTATACTTTTCCCCCTAAATTTGTATAGAAAAAGGGGGGGGAAAAAATTACATTGTAAAGATTCTATGTTTAAGCTGCAAAAATTTAAAAAAAAAAAAAAAAGTTTATATTCTATGTAGATAAGAACTTTGCTTTGTGATTGTCACAGCAAAATTATCTTTATGGTTTTGATAAACCATTCTTTCCAATGTAATTCTTTAGTGTTGTCTTGGACTTTCTGGATTTTATTTCCAACTGAAAACAGTTTGAAAAATATTGTGTAACTCCTACAAAAGTAACAAAAGATGGAAGATATTTGCTCTTAGGTTAAAAATGAACTTTTTTTCTCTATAAATGTTTCTCATAATTTCTGTTAATCACATAAAAGAATAACATGTACTGTGGCAAGGATAAGAAGCTGAACTGCACATTTTATTTGTAAATAAAATGAATAAATATTTTGCACTATATTTTTGAATGCTACTTTGAGGATTATCATATCCAAAAAGTGAAAAATCATTAAAACCACTTAAAACTGCTCAGTTGTATTGAGTTGTGCTATTCTTGTTGTAATATTTTAAAGGATTTTTTTTCTCTAATCCAATAACTAAATCTGCATCTTTATACAGGGCTGGACAGTCACTTATTTGGCTGTGAAATGTGTAAACATGGATAAATTATTATGTAGTGCATAATGTGACTTAGTGTATACCTATAATCTCTGACACAAAGAGAGGCAGAAACACCTGTTAAGTACTGTGGATCTTTGCACAGTTGAGGAGGAAATCAACTTCAATTGCCCTTAAAACTAAAAGTAATGTTATAATAGTTGTAAATTATCAATAATTTACAATACTTAGAAATTAAGATAAATCCAGTGGACTTTGCTGAAAGCCTCATGAAAGTGTATTTGCAGTCAGTTCCCAGTTTATTATATTATTTATTATATTATTTATTATGAAATAAAAATGTCAATTGAGCTACAAGTCAAGCAATCTTTACAGATTAACAAGTATCTGACATTCCAGCTGAAAAGAGCTGTGCCTGTAGACCAAGTCAAATTTTGGACCATGGCATTAGAACTAGTTTTGGTATTTGTATTTTGAAAGAGTTGGTACTGCTGTATCTTTGAGCTAAAACTCGAGTGGAATGGGACTTAGGAAAGAGGCATCCCCATCCTGATGCTTTGCTGTCCAAGAGATTTGATCTTGTTATGAGGGTTTGGGACGTTGTCCTGGGTATCTTTACAAAGGGTAAAGGCTGGAGTAAAAGCAGTGTTTGAAGATGGGCTCTCACACCGAGTCCAGCTCCTCCTTCCCGTGCGTGCTCGAGTTCCCTGGCTGCCAGGCACAGCAGCTGCTCTGCTGCAGGAGGAGGAGGCACAGGAGGCAAAGGAGGCCTGGGCGAGGGATGGAGGCAGCGGGCCGAGGCACAGCGGTGCCAGGATGTGTCAGCTGACAAGGTCAGGGACATGGAGGCATTAGAACAGTATGGTAACTGTAGCCTGTGGTTTTGTTATTGTGTGTCTCTGGAAGGCAAGCGTAATAACATAATACTGTGATACTTAATTTACCGACTTGATCCACACATCACTGACCTTTTCCTCTGGTATGCAAATGCAGTTTTTAAAGCTCATTAAAAAAGCAACTCTTCCTAATGTGTACCAAAGATGCAACATATGTGGTGCCTAAGCTCATTACATTAGGAAAGCTTTGTAAAACTCTTCACAGTCTAATAAATTTTAACTCTTAAACCTCAAACATAATTTCAAATTGTACTTTAAAAATAATTTTAATTAAGACCTCTTCAGGTTTGGTTTAATAATGCAATTACTTCTCAGGTAGTTTTATTTCAGATGTCAGCATAGAATAAGTAGAAACATTCTCTGCATCCCTTTTTTTAATCATCTCTTGACAAATGTCTGTTGTCTATTATAGTCCATTTCAACTTGGACATGTGAAAGTTTTACTGTAACTTTTATTTGTATTTATGTATGCTTTTCAGAGAAGCCAGCTGCTCAGTGAGTGAGTACTTGTCACCTTTGGACTTATCAGAAAAGAAAATAATGTAGGGATTATGTCACAAAGTGGAGAGACATTAACCATCAAGAAGCTTTGCCTGCTTTTACAGTTTTTGTTTCACAAGTGATATTGAAACAAACAAAAAAAAAAAGCAAAAAACAAAATGAAACCAAAATAATAATATTTTAAAAACCCAAGTAAAATTAAGTATTTCTTAATGGGATTTGGGCATTTGAATTGTCAAGTATTCAAAACTTTCTTATACTGGAAACCATTTCCTCCTGCATTTTGACAGCTCTCTTAATTAAAATATGAACTGAAATATTGCTGAGAATGCATAATCTTTTTTATAAGATGTGTATACCTTTCCTAATTCTATTGTTGTTTGTGACTATACCAGAAAAAAACAGTAAAACTAATAAAATCTAGTTTGCTGTTTAAATGACTTCACAGGCTACTTCCTTGTTTAAATTTTATTGGAGAGACAAACATGAAGGAGGTAGTGTTAATGTGTAAAAGCAAAGAAACAAACACCACCCCTCAAATATCAAATGTTCTGATATCCCAGCCTTCTTCCAGATGTACTGAATGGTACAAGTGGTTGATATATGACTATCAAGATCCTTGATTGCAACCAGTCAGAAAAAAACCAGCAAGGAATTGCTATGAGATCAGCCAGGATATGTCTGACCATGAAGTTCTTTGGGGGTGTAGGCAATGCTATTTAGACAGAATTTCAGTGTGTTAACTGTCACTTCTAATTAGAAATACTACACTTTGGTGCCCACCTTCACAAAGAGAATTGGCTAATCAGGAGTTGTTAACAGCTCAGGAAGAAATCAGTACTATTTTGGGTAAGCCAGTCTATCTGTCTTCAACATTTCTTCTCTACAAAATGTGAACAATTTTATATCAACCTCACAGAATATTTATGGACTGATTTTTAAGGAAAAAGAAACCCAAAACAACAGAACAATAGAAACTGGTGCTATTTGCAGTAGGGCTTTTTAATACTTAAATGACATGTTTTTACCTTTACTTGAAGGAAAGTCTGCGCCAAAACACTTAGCTATGAAGCGTGGTATTTGAAAAACTGTTCATGTTTTCTTTGGATTTAAAATTTTATGCTTCTCTGAGTGTTCATGTGTAGTGCACTGCCAGGAAGAGAGAACTGAGCTTGCCATGTAGAGGAACCAAAAGCAGCATAAGTGCACAAGCCTGGCTTGCTGTCTGGGGTAATTAGCCCTGCAGGGGTATGCTCTGCGAGATGTGAGCTGGTGCAGAGATTGTGCTAAAGCTCAGCATTGTGTTTGTTGGTGTGCCCTTTGTGCCTTAGTTTCCAATCTAAAAATCTTCTTGGCTCAAAGGAGATTAAAAGTTAATTCACTGCTGTTTCATAACACATATACATGCATGGCCAGAATTAAGGTTGCACGGGCAGCATTAAATGACATTTTTAAAACTTCTGAGTGTTTTTTACCTAACAATCTTACTAAATCACTTGAGAATTTTTTGAAATGTAGTGAGTCTTCGAGTCATCCAACTAAATGTTTCGAAAGAGAGCTTTAACCCATTAAATAGAAGAGGATTATGAATGTAACTAACTACGAGTGGGATCCTGCAAGGATAATTGAATTTCTGTCAAATGTTGTCTTACATCCTGGTTTAAGAATTGTAGTATTTTGTGCTTCCCTGAGGGTAGAATTTTTCTACAGTGGGCTTGCAGTATCTTATTTTAAGTTAAAATAAGCTTATTTGAAGAGAATAGCCTTTTTGTTGTTGTTGTTTAAAACTACTTATCTTCATCTAAACAGAAGCTAATTATTCACCAATTAGTTTTAACTGTTTAAACCTATTTATTAGCTGTGGCTTGCCAATCAGTCTGGCATTTGTCTGTAGGTAATCTTACACATAATTTTTTGTTACCTTTAATAAATCAGTTTAGAAAAAGACAAAGCTATTTATAGCTTACATGAGAGTTTCTATTTGATTATAAAAATAATTATTTTTATTACTGTTCTGGTATTTCAGAGTACTATTCTAGTACTTGCACTGTAATGCATTCCATTTCTAATTTCAACTTTGTAGCCAAAATCATCCAAGATAGGACATACCCCATTACTTGAATATACTTGCAAGCTTTCAGAGGTTAAACACTTATGGTCTATGCATAATCAATGTGTATGGTGGTGCAATTAATGTTAACTTTAATGAAATGCATGAATATTTAAAACTTAATGAATCTGACTTTACAGCACGCTTTACAGCCTGGCTCACATATGTGAACAGTATTGACTGTTGGCCTCTGGATGTCAGCAGTGTATCACGAAATTCCTGTAATCAGCCTCTGTTTTCGTGCTTCCTCCCAGAAATATCTGTGACTTGTGGTCTCTGCACACCTCCAGAACACCCAGTGCTTTTTCCTCTTATAAATTATTCACTTACTCTGTACCAATTAGTTCTACCAGTTGCTAGGTTTGTTATCAAGTTAAGCTTCAAGACAAGAACCTGAACTCAATGAGTGATTAAAAATTTATTAGCAGAGATGATTAAATATGCAGATAGTCTGTGAAGCTTGTTCTTGAAACCATTATATTACCTTTTTAATACTAATGATTTGTATAATTAATTTTATAAAAGCCTGAAAGTCTTTTAAAAAAATTCAGAGTAGGACATAAAAGGGAAGAGATTAAATGCAGAGGAGGCAGTGAACCTGAGCATTAAAACAGCTCATTCACACATACAGGCAATAAAATTATTTCTTTACAGCAATAGTTTGTGGTTTTTCTTCCCCTCTGCTAAGTTGATTATTTTATTAATCTTTTAAGCAATTTGGGAAAACTCTTATCAACTAGCAAGTTGTATTTTCAAAATGGAACTTGATGTGACTAACGCTGATAATACAGATGATTCTCCAAAACTTTACAATTAAAACTCTATCAAGCTGCAGTTCCTACAACATTTGAGCACGTGCTGGATTTAGGCAAATGAGGAGCCCCGGGGCTTCCATGGGAAAGAAGGCACAGGAGCGTAATTGCCACAAGGAGCCACTGGGCAGCATGGCCAGCGCCAGGAAAAGCTTCTGAGCAAGGGATTGCCCTCTCCTTGTATTCCTGTGGTGGGATTGCCCTCACCGTATGTTCCTGAGGTGGGATTGCCCTCACCGTATGTTCCTGAGGTGGGATTGCCCTCACACTGTGTTCCTGAGGCGGGATTGCCCTCACCGTATGTTCCTGAGGCGGGATTGCCCTCACACTGTGTTCCTGAGGTGGGATTGCCCTCATGTTGTGTTCCTGAGGTGGGATTGCACTCACACTGTGTTCCTGAGGTGGGATTGCCCTCACACTGTGTTCCTGAGATGGGATTGCCCTCACACTGTTTTCCTGAGGCGGGATTGCCCTCACACTGTGTTCCTGAGGCGGGATTGCACTCACACTGTGTTCCTGAGGTGGGATTGCCCTCACACTGTGTTCTGAGGTGGGATTGCCCTCACACTGTGTTCCTGAGGCGGGATTGCACTCACACTGTGTTCCTGAGGTGGGATTGCCCTCATGTTGTGTTCCTGAGGTGGGATTGCCCTCACCGTATGTTCCTGAGGCGGGATTGCCCTCACACTGTGTTCCTGAGGCGGGATTGCCCTCACACTGTGTTCCTGAGGTGGGATTGCCCTCATGTTGTGTTCCTGAGGTAGGATTGCCCTCACACTGTGTTCCTGAGGTGGGATTGCCCTCACACTGTGTTCCTGAGGCGGGATTGCCCTCACACTGTGTTCTGAGGGGTGGGAGGTGAGCAGGCCCCTCACATCTGTGCCCGTGGCCTGTTTGGGGTATAGGCAGCAGGGAGTCCCCAGACCCTGCTGTGAGGGGGAGCAGCCTGGTCCTGTTCAACCTCCAGGGCTGGCTCAGGAGATTGGCCTGTCCTCCTTTCCATGGGGGAAAGAAAACAAATTATTTTACTGCCCCCTAAGGGAGTAGCTGGAGCAGAAGTCAGTCCTGGGGCCAGGCTTCTTGCCTTCCACTTCCTAAGCGAGGCACTCGAGTCCTCAAGACAGTAGCTATGGCTGCGGGGAGACCAGGTGGCCGATGGCAGCCAAGGGTGCTGACAAGCACAGCTTCCAGCATCTGCTGGTACATGCAGTGGGGTGTGAGTTGGTTTGTAGCACCTGTATGAGAGGCTTCAGGAGGAACTGAGACCTGGCCACACACTGGGAGCTCAAGTGTGCCAGAGGCGTGAGGAAGGCTTCGGGGTGAGCTATGAGCTGCCATCCCAGCGGGGCAGGCAGCACAACTCAGCACCCTGCAGCAGGGAGAGCCCAAGTTCTCTCCCTCTCCTTCAGCTCTGCCTGATGCAGTGCCACCAAAGGCCATAGCTGATGGCCCCAGGCACAGCACAGGAATGAGTTGCTGTAGGTGAGGCCTGAGGTTCCAACTTCTCCTGGAGGGCCTGGACCAAGGGGGTGTGAGCAGCCCAGCCTCCTGGAAAAGCAGCAGCTGCCCTCAGGTAATGCTGATGGCCCCAGCTAGAAACCATGAGAGTTAATGATTTGCCCTTAATAAATATGTGCAATGGGGTCTGAGCCTTATGTGTGCTGGGTTGAGAGGCTAGTGTGAAAGGTAAGTGAAATAGTTTCTTTTTTTTAAGAGTGGGGTTTTGAGATGGGAAGGGAAAATAATAAGTAGAGCTTGTCATGCATCTGTTGTCTTACACCTTGTTGTTTTTCTCTTCTGCTTATGAAGTAGGGTGCCTTTATTTTCAAGTACTAAGTTCTATGTAGCAGTATTTAGGCTGCAGTTTTAAGAAGTGCCATTTGTGTTTCTAGCCCTGGCTGTAGAAAGTAGCAGAACTGTAACACAATTTTTACTAGAGTGAGATACAACAACAGTGTTTTCATTACTGTCCTCACTGAGCTTGCATGGCTAGGAGATCACTGGGGAGGGTAATTTTGAGTAAAAATGATTGTTCTTTAGTTAAGATAGAAGGAGTGCCTCTTTGATGGTGGCAAATTAAGACTGTGACCTAGGAATTTCCTTAGCAGAAGGCAATTTTGGGAAGCATTTCTGCAGTGCTCCTAGAGATGCATTGTACTCAGATGTTCTTGCACCAAGCTAACAGAAAACACCACTTTTGACAAAGATGATACTTCAACTTCCCCTTCTACTGTACCAGTCACCTGCTTGGGGACAGGGAAGGAGCAGATGAAAAAGCATTAGCTAGAGCAAGGATGTTGATAGAAACAAGTTGAGAGCACATTGACCGAGGTGCTTCCTGCTTTTCTCCTTGTGGCTGAAGCTGAACAAAGAATGAGTGCTTCATCTCCCATTCCTGAACATAGCATAGAATGCTATGTTGCTATGTGAGGTTGTGAGTTTAGACTGTTTCTTAATGTCAACAAAAACTTTCTAAAATGAAAAAATCCTTAAACTGAGGGAAATTAAATATATAATTTTAAATCCCTTTACAATGTGAGAGAACGCAGATGGGAGAAAAAACACATGAAGCTTTCACAGGTGTTTTTTTGTTTTGTTTTTCTCTTGTTTAATTTGCAGTTTGATGTGGTAATTTTTTAACAAAAAAACTTGCTCTGCTGAATAGTGTGGAACTTTGCAGTTTCCAAATCTGCAGCCTATGCTCAATGTTTAAGTTCTGGGAAATAACTCATGGAAAAATATAATCTGATGATGGATGTGAGGTCAACTATGCAAACTAAAATATTCTTTTCCCAGTAATATGGTATAGGGCTGTGGTGCTCCGACCATATGCATAGCTAGTTATTTTTAGGCATTTAAGGAGAATGTAAAGGAGGTGATATGTGTAGGAGGGTGGAAGGGTACTGAGAGAATTTTAAGAGATGCTAACACTTGGAACAACAATAGATATGCTATTGGAGTGATTTTTCCTAACCTGTGCACATCACGTCTGGAGGGTTTTGCTCCTCTACTAAACAATTAATGAAGTCCTCATTTTTAAAATGATGCGTGTATGTCTTTGTGTGCTGTGCATAATGCTATGCATTTCTGTATGCTTAAGATAATGTGTCTAAGTGTTGGCAGGATCAGAGTCAAAGATGTCAAAAATAACTTGTAGGGCTTGTGGAAATTTACAAAGTGTAATAAGGTGATACTTCAATTGGTGCTGAAGTGGAAATTGTAGCTGATATTATATTTAATGATGGACTGTGGTCACTGGGTTCACTGTGACTGAACAATATCCATCTCTATTTTTGAAGTAAATGAAGAGCAGTATATGAAGTTGAACTAAAAATTAAGAATGTTTTTCTCTTGTACGCTGATATTGCTCTTTATGCTTATTATCCTGCATTGTGTGTGCATAAGAAAAAGAAACACTCAAGAAATCCAACCAAACCTCCCCCATGTTGGCCCTGAGCTTTCCATAAGGAAAGAACTTGCAGTAGCAATCTATATTTGAAGTGGCCTTGGCCTTGTGAAAGTGTAAGATGTATGACACTTTTAAAGAAAAAGTTCTTCATTCCTCATGACTATAGAGTTAAGAACTAAAAACCAGTAAAGAAATTATCTAATTGTTTCTGGTTTTTTGCTAGAAATAAAACTAACATGTTAATTCAGAGTACCAGCAGTACAGGTGGTGCTTAAAAGGCCTTTCCCATGGAAAAGAAGTACAGATGAATTGTATTATCCCTTGGTAAAGATAATGAGAGTTTGCAACAAATAAATTCTAGATTGTTCTGTGCAATACTTATTTGTCTGCAGTAACGTGTGCTTCACTTCTGCTTCTACTTCCACTTGAAATAAGGCCATATCACTCAGCATGGATTTAGAAACACTGGGAAGAGTGAATATGTTTTTGCCATCACATTTATTCAAGGAATTGCAAGAATGTTAACTATTGATATTCTTTTCTGCTTTCAGCTTTTGTTTTCTTGTGTATATAATTATTTCTAATTATATTTTTATTAACTGCAGAAATTAATTTTGTCAATTATCTTCCCACATATTTTCCTATAGAAAAGAGGTTTTCAAGTTGTCTTAACAAATTTTTTATTTAATCTGGAAGCAGCATTGTTGCTGCTGAATTTGGTGCTGGAAGCACTAGAGACTTAGTAGATTAATGCACATGCACTGTTCAGGATGTTTCGAAAGTTGTAACAGTAGGAGAAATGAGTATTTGATATAATACAGGCTCTTCACAAGTAAATGTGATGGTGGAGGAATTCTTCTATGTTAAGTTATACAAACCAAAATAAAAAAAATCAGTTTTGAGGTAACTGACTATAGTGGAGTACTTTGCCTTTACAGAATATCAGAGTGGTTGTGGGGAGTACAAGAGAAGAAAAACCAAACAAATAGGGATCTCCCAAAGAAGAGAACAGTGATGATGGATCTTGAGGAAATGAGCTCCAAATTAAAAGGTGGAGAGCTATGGCTGTTTAGTCAAGTGATCTGTAGCAGTTTGAACCCTGAAAAGTAGAAAAGTGCATGAGAGGATGACATGGAACACATTAGAAAAGAACCACTACTTCAGCTGCTTGGGACAGGGGAGTCTTAATCTGTTTCACCCGTAATTGAGACATTCTTGCAGGGATGTGTATGAATCTGAAAGTCCTCACCACATCTTTAGTGACTTGTGGAGTATTATGGAAGCAATTCTGAGTTACTGAAGCACTGGTATTTTTATGGGTTAAATCTCAAGCATCACTCAGCAGCCTGATGTTGTAGGGGAGGTTTTCTTTTGAGGGGTTGTGTGGATTATCTGAATCTGAGCATTTTACACTCTGCCTAACAGAAACAGTACAAACTGTAGACAGGTGAGATGGTGAGACAGAAGTGAGCTTTACCCATCATATGGGTTGCAATTATGAGGCCTGAGTAAAGATGAGAGACTAGTAAGAAGTCTTATTTCTATTTACTAATTTGGCATAATTTGTTATGATGGCATGCAACTAATTAAAATGCAGTTGTCTTGTGACTCTATTCTGGCTTAGGTTTCTGGCTGAAGATAGGGAACTATGCTTTTTAGGAGTTAACTTTGACAATTGTTACTTGAAAGTTTTACTGGAAGCTGATTTTGAAGTGTTGAAGTACTTGAATGTGCTGTGAAGTTTACTTTTAAACTTTGCTGTGGAATCTCTGCTGAAGAGTAGCTTAGATGTTTAAAAAAAAAGTAGAAAGGTGGAAACCACATATGTAAGTATGTTAACTTTTTATTAGAAGAAATCATTCCAGGAGACCTCATTAAGCCAGGATGATATTCTAAAAGTGAATATACATGTTGACAGCTACACCCATAAATTTGAAAACTGCAAACATGTTCAGCATAAAAGCCATTTTTGAAAAAAGCTGTTGCTCTGCCCTTGTACTAATTTAAGAATTGTTCATTCATTCTGATTTTTATAGTTTCTTTTCACATATATAACTGGGACAGTTTAAAAAGTGCTTTATAGAATAGTTCATGATGTCACAAAATTCATAATGCAGATGGCTATCTTTAAAATGCACATTTTATATACAGGCACAAAGTATCAAATCAACACAATAATTCTATTTTTTCTTTTTTACAAACAAAATGACCTGTCCATATATTGTACCTCTGTACAGTATTCTCGCAAAGAATTTGTTTCCCAGGAATTGTGATGTGAGTTTAAGATGCTTGGCTCTAGCAGTAGGTTTGGTGAAGAGGTTCTCCTGTTCTCTTCCTACTCTATCTGGACATACAATAATCTTCACAGACAGCACAAGATCATCTCAGACAATCTCTTCTTTTGATGCCTTTCTGACAGAGGACATTCAAGGTACAATCATATTTAAGATAATTTCTTTAAAGTAGGGACTTCATATCAGTGTAGTTTGTAGAAGTGTAATTGGTACAAAGGGAGATGAGTATTCTGCCTGTGGATGCAGATTCTGAGGCAAAGTAAACAATCAGTCCTGACCTCAGGTTTGTTTTCTCACTGGTGTGGGAGGAAGGAGGAGGAACAAATCACTTGTCTGCTCTGTGTGGGTGGAACCAAGATGGTATTTAGAAGAGAGAATAATTTTAAGTCAAGATCAGTAAGAGAAATCCTACCAGAAAGAGCACAGGAAGATGGCAAAAAGTCATCAGGTGATGGAGAGGATCTGAGCAAGGGACAAGACCATGGGTTGAAATGGTTCTTGGGCATTAAGAAACACAAAGTATGTTTTTGGTTTTTTTTGAGGGGAGGTGGGTCCCTCTTTTTTTGAGTAGGTAGGTATTTTTGTGGTTACTTTTCATATCTAAAATGTATATGTGCAATCTAATTACTTGTATTTTGTCATCTTTAGCAGATAGCTTCTAGGATCTATATGATAATACTTTGTTGGGGAAGGATTTGCTATTCATGCTTAAATGTATGTTATCTTAGATCTTTCTGAAAAATGGCCAGAAAAATGTTTTTTCCCTACTACTTGAATTGAAATACTTTTCATAAAAATATACTTATCTGAATTTCCTTCTGGGTAGTGATGTAATAAGGAGCAGGAGAGACCAGAGAAAGGGTGCCAAAATGATTTGATGACACTTGAGATGAATCAGTACCTTGCCAACAGGAACTGTATTTGAGAAAGATTTTGATGCATTGGTTGATCTGTCAAAGTGTAGCTGTTCAAAACTTCTGCTAGGTGGATAGTATGTTTACACTGATGACAAATGAAAGACAGGTAGTACAATCCTCAAGGATCCACATTAATACATGCACGTTTATATATTGACAGGACTCCAGTTTGGACTTGGTCTTCACCGCCAAAAAACCCACTTTTGCTACAGAAAGGCTGTCAGGTATGTTGCACTGTACAAAATAAATCTACATGGAGTAAAGGAAATTATAAAGCCTACAGAGTTTGTGGACAGTACTGACAATCTTTCTAAAGAAATAATAGACATAGTTGTCCTGTTTCTTGCCTCCTCCAATCTAACTGAATGCAGGCTCCTCAACCAGGCTTTTATTAGTGAATATTAGTGGAAACCATCTGGTAAAGGAGAATCTGTGCAAAACACTTCTTTATCTTTAATTAGTGTCAAACAGACATTCATCTCTCATTATACTATGTGTTTTTTGTGGATAGCGGGAAGAGGAATAAGAGTAAATTGATTATCTCAATCAAGTGTGTCAGCAACAGTTCTCAGTGAATCCCAGCATATTACTGCTTTCCTGTGTATTGCATTAGACTGCTGCCTCAATTTTATTATTTGTAGCACATTCTGGTATCTTTGGTATGAGCAGGGCAGAGAAACAGCCCTCAGGGTGGGTTGTGGTTTGTTTTTCTTTTTGAGTTTTTTTTTTTTTTTTTATTTTGTTTTTTTCTGGTGTTGAGTAATAAAAAGTCAAAACTAAAACTAATGCATCCAAATTACGACGTCCGAAGGAGGACCATGAAGATGGGTAAAGGATCTGGAGGGGAAGCTGTATAAGGAGCAGCTGAGGTCACCCTGGAGGAGACCTCATTGCAGTCCTCAACATTCTCATGAGGGGAAGTGCAGGAACAAGTAGTGATCACTCTGTGACAAGTGGCAGGACTGGAGGGAACGCCATGAACCTGTGTCAGGGAAGGTTTAGGCTGGATATCAGGAAAAGGTTCTTTACCCTGGGAAGGGGTGGTTGGGCACTGGGACAGGCTCCCAATGGAAGTGGTTGCAGCACCAGCCTGACATAGTTCAAGAAGCATTTGGATGATGCCTGTGGGTACATGATGTGACTTGGGAACATTCTGTGCAGGGCTAAGAGCTGGACTTGATGATTCTGATGGGTACCTTCCAACTTTGCTTATTCTGTGATACTATGCATTGGAGAACCTTTATGTAGTAGAAACTCAAGAAAAAGTGGGGCTTCAAAGAGTTATGGCGTTTGCACATTGTCCCCAGCTGACACTTCCAAAATCATATAATAATTACACTATGGACTTCTGATAGGAAATCTTTGAATGTTTTTGAGCTTGGGATAGAGGCAATGACAGATCTAGACAGGGGCAACTAACAGGTTAGGAAAAGCAGTAGTGGCAGAGAAAGGTCTAGAGTGATGCTGTATGAGGATAAACAGCACTGGCATGGAAGAAGGAAAATAAAACACTGTAGCCTACAGCCAGTAACACATTAGTCTGACCCAAACATTTCTGTGTTACCTGGTGTCTGTGCTGGAAAAACATCTTTAGAAGGAAGAACAATAAAGGCTCATTTCAAGCTGATGAATGTGAAATAAATATAGTAATTACAATTTTTTGTAGAAGATTTTAAGTTTTCCTCTGCTAACCAAGAAAAGACTAGTTTTCTGCAGAGGTAATAGAGAGCAGGATTACATGAAACTGTGAAAAAGAGTACCAGAGAAGTAGGTGACTGAACTGAGGTGTCTTCCACCTAAAAATTGAGATCTGCCAATTCATTTACTGCTGATCCTGGTGATAGGTGGAAACGAATCATTCTGGTGTGGTACACTGAGGTCAAAGAAGGAGGAACTGTGCTTTCAGTTGTCTGTTTTCCACTGAACATTAACTCAAATATTTTTAAGACGGCAGACTCAAAAATAATTCTGTGAACGTGTTCAGGTGTTAGACTCTTGCTACCCAGCAAGACACAAGTGCAACCTATATACTGTGTCTGTACTAACAGCATTGTGGTGTACCAAATGTATCAGTGTGCTGTTAGTAACTTAATGGCATTTACATGTGACTAATATGTGCAGACTTTTTCATTAATGTAATGCAAAGCATGGTATGTCTTTGAGCAAGCATTCATGTTCTTTTTGTTTTCCTGCCATGTAGAGGAGTTACCAGTCAAATATATAAACAATGGTATTTTTATACAGGCCAACAGATCTTTAGTTCGTGCATTATACCTAGACTAATATCCTTTAATGTTTGTAGGTTTGTTTTGATTTTGTTGTTGTTGGGATTTATTTTTTTTTTTTTTTTGCTGTTTGCGGTTTTTGTTGTGTGTGGTTTTTGTTTAGTTTTTTTGGGGGGGTTTATTGTTTGGCTTTGATTTGGTTTTTTTGTGCAACACAGGCTGCCTTCATAAGGGAGAAGAAAATAGATGGAGCTGGGGAACTGAGCAAATATGAACATATGGCAGCATATCCTAGCATATTCTTCTAGATTCTGCTGTGGAAATAAGCAGTAAGACTTCTATGTTAGGTTCTAAAATAGGTTCTCTATCTAGTCCCATTTTCTTAAGGATAGTTTAAAAAAACCACAAAACTTGTATTTTTAATTTCATATCTAGTCAAAACTACCTAGATGTGTACAGCTCCTTGTAAAACCTCATTTTCCAGTTAGCTTACTTTAATTTTTCAATACTTTGTCATATAACTGGAGATATGGGCCCAGGCAGATGAGTTAAAGGCTATGATTTCCTTTGGGTCAAAGAATAATTTTTATGTATCTTTTCTCCTGTGAAACCTTCTGCCCCAAACTCTTGCATCTGGAAAATTGTTAATGCTTGTCAGAGGTAGAAATGCAAGCTGACTGGTTCTGCAGGAGAGATGGAGAACGCACAATGGAGCACTGAAGAGATGAAACAAATCAAAAAGAGGAGTACCCTTTGCCTTTAGGAAAAGCTGCTTTGAGAGTAAGAGCTCCTCTTCACCTCATCCCCAAAATGCTGGGTCTCCTTTTGTAATCAGTCTGTCATTTGCGACCTTCTTTCAGTGGACTGAGTCTTGTCTGTTCTTAATTAGTTATTACTGGGCTTTGAACTGTTGGCAGCTATTTGGTTCCAGTTATATTCTTGACTTCCAACCCCTCTCAGGCAGTGTTGCGTTTCTCATTATTTGGAGAAAGTTCTTTGTGTCTTTTAAAGTATGCCTCTTGATGTGCTTACCAGATGTTTATAAACAACAAGTAGTGAGCAGGTGATGCCTTTACTTCAGCAATTGTTACCTTATAGATATGGGTGAAACTCTGCTGGGAAAGAGACCAGTTGAAGAGTGGAGCTATCTACCTTTGGAATATTTTCTGTATTCCTGTTGGCTTTTTAATGGGGTAATCAGAGATGCATTTAAACAAAAAGGTTTGTGAGTACATGGATTTACAATATCCTGTAAAATTTTTGCTTTTTTGTTTGGTTGTTTTCCTTTTTATCCTTCAGTTTTAGTACTGTGTATTTTTTCTGACCTCTGAGAATTGAACATAGTAGTAGTGTCTAACTGCTGACCAATCATTGCATATGCATGCCTCAGGGTTATTCTTCCCCGTTACTTTGAACTTAATGACACTTTATTTTCTTTTTAAATGGGAGATGAAAATTGTTCCTGCAGAAGATTATGGGTGTACACAAGAGAGAGGATGTCATCCTGCCTGGAGTGCTATCCAGTGACATCCTTGGTGTTGTCTGATACAAGTTGAATATTTTAGAAGATGTAAAATTGGGGTTGTCAGTGCTCAGAAAAGTCCAGTGAGGCAGCAAAGACTGTTGGATATCAAGGAAAAGGGAAAATAGATAGGATATTTTTGAGACAACTGGTTGAACTGGTTTTCTAAGTCAAAAAGGTACTGATCCTGAGAAGAAAGGATGAAAAATCTAGGTCCCTAATGAAGTTGAGTGGGTGAATGAAGAAGCATGAACTTTGTCTGGAAGGAAAGTGGAAAAAGAGATGGCTTGAGTACAGAGAAGTTTGAAAGTAGAAACTTTTTTTTTTTTCTAATTTCGTTCATTGAATCATTTGTGTACACTTTTTTTACAAATGACCAGTGAATTAAACTTCTGAAAATTGCCATTTGTAACTATTCCAAACTGCCAGTTTGAATGGTCTGTGAAGATATCTTTTCATCTACACCACTTCCCCTGCCACTTTCAGTTAAGATTGGAACCTGATGGATAGCATCATTTTATCACATTGTGGCACTTTATAAATAACATAATGCAGTGATGTACGGTGCACTGACAATTGCAGTTTTAGTAGCTATTGGGAAAGCTAAAAATGAACATTTTCCATAATCTAGATAGTTTACTTTGGTGGCTGGGCTTTCTGCACATCTCCAGCATGTATTCCCATAAGATATTAAAAAGATGTATATGCTCTTATTATATTGTGTATACACTTTGGTAGGTGTAAAATAAGTTTACATTTTAAATGCATTTGTGCTACTATCAGAGAAAAGCAAAACAAATTGATGCCAGGGGAAATGTCAGGCATGCAACACAGATTTGTTAAATAAACATTACTGTGTGGCATTAGCTAATGTTATCACTTTGTTTCCCTAGTGGCTCTTTTCTTGATTATCTGCATTTCTAAAGACTGTGCACGTTTCCTATACACCAAGAACAGAATACAAGAATTCTACTTAATGAAGAATCTTGCTAAAAATACAGACTTTGATGGCATTTTTTTTTGTTTACACTCTGCATAAAGTATAGGATTTTTTAGTAATTTTTGTTGTGGAACAGATGATGTGAAGGAATTTAATTATTGAACTTTTTGAAACTCTATGGGTACTGAATGTAGGAAAACTTAAAGCAAAATAGAATTTCTGGGGTGTAAATGAGAATAAAAAGTGCATAATGCTTTTTCTAAATATCTTTCAAATTAGAAACCAAGATAAAGGTGTTAATTTAGAATTTTAGAGCACTGTGCAATGGATAACAGGCTTGTAACTGTGGAAGGTAGTTTCATAACTTTCACTTAGCTTTTTATATATAAATTCTGCTTATTCATAGAACAGGGCTGCTGAATCCAATATTCAGTGTAGATAATGCTCATAAATAGTGTAAGTTTAGGAAATCTTGTGAAGAATTCTGTGTATGGGAAATCCCCCCTCCTCTAGCCAATTCACATACAACACAGAGATTGGATTGCCTACAATTCCACTGCACAACTTATCCAAACAAGCTGGATTTATTAGCAACAATTAATGATAATACCAGCTAGGGTTTGGCCTGTTTATATATTTGCTGTTGCAATATTAGGTTGCATAATGTATGTGTATTTATCTGGAGAGTTTAAGGCATATTTTCAGGGTTTGCTTGATCAGCATATTTCAAGCAAATCTAATGCAGAAAAGTGACCAGGATAAGAAAGAATATCAGAGCTGAATGTTCTTGCCATCTGTTCACTTTATTTCATGTACCATGTTGCTGGTCTTAGTGTATGTCCAAATAATCTTGTACCCATACTACAGCTGACATCAGGTATCGCCTACAACACGAATCTTCAGTTGATTTAGTGAAGCATCTTGTAGAAGGGGCAAAGAGAAATAGAAGATTTATATTAATCTCTCTTGATGAACAAGAATATAGCAGGGGTTTGTGAATTTTTTTTTAGATTGTAGTTTTGATGTATGTGTGGTCCAACTTTCAATTTTATCTATCAGACTCAATCTTGTGGCTGTTGCTACTCTCCATTTCTGGAAAGAGGGCTGACAAGGCATTAGTCTCTCCTCTTACTCCTGTTTTTTGACTCTGAACAATGCATTGTTTCCTTCCCTAATTTAATCATATCTTGTATGGGTAAAAAGAAAGAATGGTCTTTCTGGTTTCCCTCCTAGCACCTGCCACACCTGAGGGACCTGCTGCTGCCAAAGGAGTAGTATGGCTTGGGTCTGACTTCTCCAGATCCCGATATGTTCAGAGCAAAGGTGTTTTCTGAGGACTTAACAAAATATGGCAATGATTATTTCAGTATGTGTAAATTAAACATAATCAAAAATCTTGTAGCTTTGCCAGAACAGGTGGAATTTCTGTGTAGGTTAGGACAAATCACTTTCCAAAATTTCATGTTTATTTCCTATTCTCCAAGACTAAAGTTGATTGCTTGTTTCTTTATTTTTCTCCCATGAATTCAAAACATTGAAGCAAGAAATTATCAATGGAGAAAAATTTAATTTCAGAAAACTTACGTTCTGGTGAAGGTATGATTTTGTGTTGGAAGATGAGGTGTGTTTAACTGCAAATATTCTGTGTATTAACCATGTTATATGGTATATATATGCTAGAATTCTGCTGAAGAGAGACCCTTGGGTCATGTGGGAGACCTGGATGGACAGCTGTGTCAGAGGTTCATGGTGCATCATACTGGACATGTACTGGGTTATTTTTAAATGAAAACCTCAAAAGAGTCCTGAGCCTTATCCAGGTGAAGATGAGTTGGTATATTTATCATTAACTTAGGAGATGGATCAGCTCCTAAATTTCTTCCTTTGTTGCACAAAACTTAAAGAGGAGAAACGTTTTGCTGTAGGTATAAAACTAATTGCTGCCTCTGTAATTTTTAGACTGGTTTTCAGCTCTTTTTAAAAATCAGCTATAAAAATAACCCTTCTTTTTTGTTATTGTTAACCCTATTATTGGACTCTATCACCTAGTGGAAGGACTTTAATCCTGTCATCTACCTTTTCTCATAATTTTCCTGAAGTCTGTCATTTGCTGCATGTGGCAATGGAGACTATAAAATAGTCACATATATTTATCCTTAAGAAGCAGGTTTTGCTAGGGATTTATGCTCGGGTCCGTTTTTCTTATCTTCCTCAAATGGCCAAAGTTAACTGATTTGAAAGAGCCTCATTTTAAATTACATTCATTCAGTGAAAACAGAAATTAACACTTAGAGACATCTATATGCTAATGATTGTAGCTCAGGGAATACCCTTCTAACCTTTTCAAAAGGAGTTGGTAAAAGCCATTTCACTTGAAAGCAACTTAGTAAAAATGGTAGATTAATTAAATACAAAAAAATTTCCCTAAAATCTTTATCCTATTTATCACTTATCATTATTTTTCCTTTTCACGCACGGTACCTTAGCTCCAAACTGAATGTTCCAGGATGCATTTATTAAAACTGTTTTTCTAGTGACATCTATTAGATGCTGAAAAACAGAGGTTAATAATGTCATGAGTTTTAGGGATGGCATGAAAACAGAGGTGAAAAAGAGCCTCATCTATCACAGTACATAAGATACTAAATGTATGAATTTTGGCAAAAGGGTCAAAAATGTGTAGAGGAAAGATTTCTTATAGCCCTTCTAGATGCTAAGAAATAAACAAAATTAGAAGATCCCAAGCTTTCAGGTCTTTTAAGGGCTGTGTCCAGATCTATTACTGAGTTTCCTGTAAATGCAGAATATGACTACGTTGCTGTTTATAGGCAAATTTATTATAGATGCAGTTTGTGTTTGTTCATGACTCAGTTTGTAGAAGGTTAGAATTCCTGAAGAGGATAAATAGGGTATTGCACATATTAAGTGTCTTGTGCACACTGATATTCTGCCTCAAAGTATGTCTGTTGCTGCATTATGTGCAACATTTCTTAGATAAGGTCACTGCTGTAGAGGTCTTGCAGATCCTTGAGTCATGGAGATTCAATCTCCCTATCTGGGAGAAGAGGAAAACTTGTGGAAACAGTCTTTGTTGCTCTGGAACAGACCACTGTTCATGTTGTGCTTGTTCTTAGAGAAAAAATTTCTGAGGGAAAGGCCTAAAAAGCTAATGCCTAGTTCTTTGAAACTACCCATCTGATTAGTCTTGTAGATCCTGATATGTAGTCAAACTAGGGCTGAATAAAGTATTAAGCCCTGGAGTAAGATGTATCTGTCCTAGGCTAGAAGCAATTTGCAACTCGTACTTGGTTTAAATTTAATAGCAGTAAAAATCCTATTGAAACAAAATGTGGCAATTACTGCAGTTGAAATTCCAGTGTGGGAGAGACTGGAGGAAGGTCATGGATCTGTACTTGGTTTACTGAGGAAAAAGTGATGTGAAGATCCAAAGCTTTAGTAATACTTAGTTAAGCAGGTGTTACAGAACAACTTTTTCCACCAAAAAAAGGCCTAGAAACCTTACCTGATGGGTGAGCAGTGTGTCCACAAGCCTGAAGGAGGCAGGTGTAAAAGACTGCATTCAGCTCTGCCTCAAGACAGTATCAAATATGCTGGGCAACCAGACAGGAAAAGAGAGGTGGTGATGGTCCTTGAGCAGAGAGGGACATTGTGACTTGGGGATTGGAGGGGGAGATTTTTCTGCAGGAATTGACAGAGGAAAGCAAAAGACTGGGTGATAGCTGCCTCCTATACGGTATATCAAAGGAAGAGAGAAGGAATCTTTTGACTAAGAGTTGCTAACAGGTAATATATGATTAAAAAGGAGTAACTGTGCCTTGAACACACACCAGAAGATTATATGGGGTGTGAGAGAATGTCTTGTGCAGGCTTTATTAGCAGCTCAACAGTACCCTAGGTTTTTTAGTATTATCAGAAAAGTAATGATCTACACTGCTGTGTTTTTGTCCCCCTGGTCCGCAGAAAGACAGTTTTTAAGCAGCTGTTGCTTAATGCCACAAAAAGCTAACATGACCTGGGTTCAGAGCAGTTCTGAACAACAAGATCTTTGTTTTTCACTATTCTGAGTAGGAGCTGTTCTCTGCTCTCATGACTTCAACTTTCCCCTGGGTTTTCATCAAAATGATGTCTCTCTTAAAATTCCTTGAAAAGGGGAAAAGCATCTCACTTAAGCTGGCAGGTTTTAGTGTATGTGCAATAAGGAACATATTTACAATGCTAAATTGTCTTTCAGTCTGTTCCTCCACCTCACACCAAAAGCTAAAACAACTGCTAAAATTGCCATTCTGCACCTAATCAATTTTGGAAGCAGCACTTAATTCAGTGGCTGCCAGGAAGAAATGCTTTTCTGTGCTCTTATGGCTCTGGATACAATGCAATAATTCAAACAATTTCCTTAGCTAATGCAAGACTGTCTTTTTTTTTGGGCAATTGGTACTGTGGGTTTTAGGCTGGCCTAACTAAACAAAAGCCCAATGTGCAAGACTGGACTTCTTTCTAGGAGGTATCAGATATGAAAGTACTTATGAAAGTAAACCTGCATCTAAGTCCCTCTGGCAGAGTAATAGAGATTTGCACGAGTTTAGCAAGCTAAAGCAGATCCTGCAAATTGAGCATATTTAAAGCTATGGAAAAACTTGACTGGGGGAGTTTAACAAATCCTGTTTGCTGAATATATCAGTAAACCAGTTATTTGGTTTGCTATGGTATGAAAATGTAGTTAGCTGAGAGAGTTATCTATCATTTGAAGGTTGTATTCCCTGCAGAAATATCAAAACTGACTGAAGTTGATGCCATTTATGTTAATGAAGAGATTGTTAAATGGATAGCTATGTTATAGTTATGAATTGTCATGGTTACAACAACAAAGAAAATGCCTATCAAAAACCTCTTGCATAAAGATAAGTGTAAAATTTCAATCATTTAAGGGCTTATTACATAAACAAAACAATCCTCTTTTGCTGAACTCTTATTTTTTGAGTTGGTGATACTGTTTTACTATCCTTACACAAGTTGTGGCATAGGCCTGTAAATCCAGAACACATATAGACTATATCATGACAGGGAGAAAAATGCTGTGATGATTTGCTATAACTACCAGCTGATGTTATATTTTAATGAAATTATGAATTTAATGGGAATGCTATTTTTCAGCTTTATTTGAATGGTGTCAGTAGAATAAGATTGTATTGTCTGGCTGTGTCACTGACAGTGTCTGAAAAAATGTCTTCAAAGTACTTCACCATTCCCCTTTACCATTTTAGGACAATATTTAAATTGGTACTTCAGTAGTAATGTGTGAATTTGGTGCACTGTGGTAGTTCAGAAAAAATGTGCCTTTAATCTCCTGTTCTAGATGCAGTACTTAAATGCTTATGCATCCTTTCTAAAATCAAACATTAATGATGTGACAAATTCTTTCATTGCCTGAATGAATATAGATATGAATGAAAAATTATGATGGTTGTTTAACAGTATATAATGATAGAACGAGTATCACTAGCATAAGATTTCATCCATGCTCAGAAGAAACAAAAGATAAATTGAACTTTTGCTGTGATGGTGTTTTCTTGGGTATTCTCTCTCATTTTGAGATTGTAATTGGAGCTAAAAGTAATTTCCCTGCTTTCATGTATTTTTTTTCCTGTGAAACTTAATGTAGAATTTTCTATTGTAAATGCACCTGTATTTTTTTTAAAGTTTCTTTAAAATATAATCACAGCTTTTTGTTTTCAGTAGTAGCAGACTTCTGATACTGCTTCTAAGCAACTATAATGATCTACATTCTTTCCTCCACATCTTGGTTAAAGAAGCATCCATGTTAAATTACACGTAATTTTAGCTGATTCACTTGAAAATAAAAACAATTAGTTCTCTATGCTTCATTGTATGTAAAACTAAAATCCAAGAAGTTGCTTGCTATAAGATAATCATTTAGAATATTAGTGGAATGGAAATCAGATTGGACAGGGTGATGTGTGTTGGGACCAAAATGGAGCATGCAGTTAATAAAAAAAGGAGAGTGAAAATAGTTTCCTGCATGCATAAGCAAAGTATGTACTTTACAAAATGTAAGTGAAGGAAAATGTGAGTTTAATCAACTTCTATGTTGCCTACTTAGTTCCTTTCTATTCTGTCTCTGCTGGTAGAAATTTGTCTTTGCATGAGGTTTTAGGTATTCTCTTCCTATAATAAGAGCATAGCAGAGCCATGTAAGGACAAGGAGAAACTCACTCAGGAGGAAAGAAGGACACAAGGCCAGCTTTGAAGGTTTGGGTCTCCCATGCTGAAGCCAGGCACAGAGCCAAACATCCAACTGATACCCAGTGCATCACATGTAGTGGTGACATTGGGTTTGTAATCCAGCCACAACAACATTAGTTAATGACATACTGAATTAGAGCAATCTGTAATTTTAATAAGTGTTTTATGGAAATAGATCCTTTAGTGAAGTTCAAGTGATTTAGTGTTTTCATACAGAAGATTGTGATGAGTTGCACAAGCTTGCCTAGGGTTTGGATTTTCACATGTGCTGTATATAGTCATGTGATTATATGGTTATTTGCACTAGCTTTGTGTGGATGTGTATTGTGGGTACTTAGGTCTGGAAGTTTTTGGCCAAGCTGTAACTATTCCCCTTTGGCGTGCTCACTCTGCCTATCCTGTTTTCCCTTGCCTATCTCTAAAACAAACCTGGGAGTTATAATATTTACGTTTAGGTATGTGTGGGGATGCTTCTTGCTGACACTGCTTATGGAAGAGCTTGCTGACTAGGAATCATCCCTAAAGGAAAAGGAAGATTCTGGCAAACATAAATTGCCTTTTCTTCCTGCCTCTTCTTTGACTCAGTTTTTAGGCTCTGGAAATCACACTGGAATTACTATTTGTGTAGCACTTCAGAGGTTTGTGTCCACCTGTCTCTTTCCTATTTTCCTCCAACCCTACCCTATGAAGTCCTTGTTGTGGGCAATTTGGATGCTACCAAATGTAGTCCATTCAGTACAATCTCTCCAAGCCTTCATAACTGACCAGGATGTGACCAAAGGAAGTATAATCCATTAGATAATTACAAAATACTTCCTGCTAACCATAATAGCCTCCTCAAAAAAATCAAGTCTAGTTTTTTTCATTCTTCTTTTTAAATTTAATCTTGGCTGAAATCATAGTCTAACAGGTTATCTGGTGTTTTGAGTGTGCTGAAATACTTACATCACTTATGACCTTACTGCTATCTGCCAGTATTCTTTGTGTTCTGGGCCTCACAGGCCCAGCTGAAAACTAAGCTATTCTGTATTTTTGTTTCATGTTCCCAACTCCATCTAGGTCTTTAGCATTAGAATAGATCTCTGATATGAATTTGTCTGTGACCCAAGAGGGCTAAATCTGGTCCTTGTCTTTGCACTGCTAAGGTATTGAATAGCAGTTATGAAGTAAAATGCAGAGTGAGGTTGTTAACATTGTAGAATATCACAGATATATGCAAAAAACTTTCACATATATATTTTTTTTTAATTGGAGGGAGAACTTGGTTTTTATAATTTAAAATGCAATTCTTCTGGTTCTATCCTTGTAATTAATCCTATTGACATTTCATTTTATCTTTCCCTGATCCTAACCTGACAGTACTCACTCAGAAATAATTTAACTTTGGAATTCTACTGTCTGTCCGTGAGTCTCAAGACATGGAGTGTTCAAAGAAGGGAAGCATAAAAATGCAAAATGGTTCGCACAAACATTTGAAATAGTGACATCATTCTTCTTTGCAATCTATTCTAGTTTTTCTTGTGCTTCTGTGATTTACAGTGAAAGTAGTTTTTGCATTTTGGTACATGAAGAGAATATTTATCTATGTAAAATGAAGGTAACTTTTAGAGCTACACACGTAATGGGCCATGTGATACCATAACCTCACACTTTAAGCTCCAGTTTATCTTTGTTTAAAAACAAACCAGAGGCTTCCTGAACAGCTATACACATCTTGCATCCTGTTAGACAGGAAATCTGTACTAAAGTTTTTCCTTCAATAAGAAATTTCTTTAAAGTCTGTTTTAGGATTATAATGCATATAGAAAAATGGGTCCTTAACACACAGTTCTCCTGGCTTATGGATATGCTATTACCAGATAAAGTATTTTGTATTTTAGTAATATATAGCTTAGCTATAGCAAGTTGTGGATGTGCTGAAGTTAGAAAGTTCAGTTTACTTGATCCTACTGTGTGATTCAAATTAAGGTTTAATGCCCCTCTTGAATAATTTTTGTAGCATTAGACAGGTTATAATATGCCTTTATGCACTAGTGCAAAGTGTTTGCAAGCTACTCACGATAAAAATGAACATATACACTGTAAAATAGACACATACTGTCATTCTGAATCTGCCCTGGCATTGTGCTGAGATGGTGCAATCTATGCCAACATATGCATACAGTAAACAGCATTCCTGCACTTTGAAACAAGATGAAAAGAACAGTCTCAGGGAAGAACTGAAGGGAAACAAACTGAACTGGAAAAGCCAGGAGGAGAGTTTTTAAATATTCTGGGGCTTGTGGAATGTGCTCCTGACAGTTCATACATTTCACACTGGTATTACCATTAGTTATACGAATCACCCACTTTGATGGTATAAACACTTGCTCTAATTATGATAGGAAAATAGTTGTTCTCCAACATTGCTCTATATTTTGGAAATTTCTTCATGCTTTTTTGTGTAAGAAGTGTAGGTGGTAAATTTCTCATCCTGCTGGAGAAATGAGAAAATATAGAAATAAGTTTTTGCAAGTGATATCTCTGGCAAAGAGACTACTATTAAATATATAGGATGAAAAGATTATTTTCAGTTGTTTAAAGCTCTGCTACTGTGTAGCAATCTTGAACTTTTGGTGATCTTGTATAATTTTGCAAAGTGTGAAGTGTGGGAAATGACAGCATAATGCAGACACTTCCAAAAAGGTAATATTTTTATTAACATTAAAGCCTTGAAATATATTTTTTTTTTTGTGAGGGGCGTGTCTGGGTGTGGAAAGGTGTTTTTTTGGTTTTTTTTGTTTTTTTTTGTTTTGCTTTGCTTATGTTCTGCCTGTGGTATGAAAATTAGCTGCCTATGGCATTAAAATTAGGATTTAAAGTGTTATTAGTCTCAACAGAAAGGTGGCTAAAGGGTCACTTTTCTTGTGCAAATCTTCATCCCGTTGGATTATACTTAAGATATTATCTTAAAATTGGTTCTTCCTCTTTGTACTTTTGGGAGACTCTTTTCCTTCCTTCAGCTGTAAGACTTTGTTAAGGGTAGTCTTCTCACTTATACCCGACCGACATCTTTCTGTATTACTGCAGGTAATGAGTCCACCACTGAGTTCCAAAAGGTGAAAATAGTCCTAGATCTAGGAAAAAAATTCATATGTATCATATATATTTGTAACACAAACAATACACTTTAGTGGGTTCTTTTTTTTTTTTTTAACTATACTGAATTTCTTTGGAAAATGCTCTCTGTATTCTGCCTATGATAGTTTGGACAGAAAGCTTTAATTAGTTTGGAAAGCTTTTTATTATTTTATCTCTGTTCATTATTTTTTTTTCTTAAGCCTGTGAATGTTCTCTATTTTCACCATCAAATAACTTGCTGGCTATTTTTGTCAAACAAGAACCCTGAAACCATTGCACTGGAGTGCTGAGCCTATCTGCCCATTCTGTCAACAGGATGAAAGTGAATCTCAAGCTTTTTTAATTACAAGGATAACATGTTCGCTCATCTAATAATGAAGATGGTTAGCAATTTTAAATTTTAATAATCAATTACTGAAAGTAATTCTCCATTAAACCACAAGAGAGCCATTAAATCTCAAAAGATGGAACATGCTGTATGTAACAGTAGCAAAATTTCTATTTTTAAATATCATTAGGGAATATCTGATTTTCATTTCTCTGCTTTTCTTTTACCTTTTTCCTCATGCAGACCATCTCATTTTCAGCAGGAAGACAGCACATGATCTTATAAATAATAAAAGAAAATCCTTGCAAGACTTGAGCCAATGTCTGAAATATGTGCTAAAAATCTAATTTGTTTCAATCCAGCATATTTTGACTGAATAATAAGTAAAGTGACTAATTAAAATCTTAATACACTGAGGGCTAGGTGGCATGGTGGACTTGGTACACTCTCATTTCACCTCAGGAAACCTGTGTTCAGATCTTATTGGAATTGCAGGTGCTAAACAGAGTTTGGTGGTTTTTCTCTTACTGCTGGTAAAGCTGCTACCTAAAACCATAACATTAAGTACTGCAGGCACCTTAAAATACAAGTATGTGGAGAGCTGGAAAGCAGGGATACCACAGCTCTTAGACAGCTTCTGTACTCCTGTGAGGATGCCTATCCAGTGACAAGAATGTTGGCAGGCATAAATCTGTAGCTGCTTCCAGCAGAAATAAAATAATCACAAATATTGAGGCAGGGGGAGGTAATAAATATGGCTTGAGTTTTTGAAAATCCAAGGTACAGAAGTGATTTGAAGTGGTTTATTGATATTGGACTAGACTTAAAAACATACTGTACTTTAGTATGCATGGTAAAGCATGATAAATTTATACATTGATTTACCTTGTATTGGGTAAGGACCTAAAACAGCTGGAGGGAAAAACAGTGGTACAACTTCAAAATTATACTTAATTTCTAGTTATACTAAACACTGACATTACAGACCATGTCCACCTTTGCAAGACAGTAGTGTGTATTAAGACTTTAGTTTCCACTTGATTCTTTAACTTTCTCACTGAATTATCCTGTCTCAATATGTCCAATGGCCAGCACTGGAGCAATATGTGCAGTTGAGAGGCTCTTAATGTCAGTTGGCATTGGTTCCCTGTACTCAGCTGGGAAGGTCTGTGTATCTGATGGGCTGGCTTAAATTAGACTGTAATAACATCTGCAGAAACTTTATCAGTCTTTTCAAATGATCTAAGTTGCCTTAGGAGACAAAGTTTTTTTCAGAAGTAAGGTGGAAGAAGGTTTAAGTTTTGGGTTTTGTTTGTTAAGTTTAAGTTTTTTGTTTTGGTTTGGTTTTTTTGATGTATGTGTTTGTTTGAGTTTTTTTTAAACTTATACTTGTGTACCCCCAAAATTTGGAAAAACTTTGTGTTTTACTTGTCATAAAGTCTGCTGCTGCAGCCATGGTAAGTCTGGTTTAGTGGTTGTGGAGGAGGGAATTGTCTTGATGCAGAACTCTGCCTCAGTCTTAGAGCTATTATCGTTGTCCAAGATTCACCTTCCTCTTAATTTGTGCTTTTGTTGATATAGAAAAAGTAGTTACAAAAAACTGTGGTGCTCTCCTATGTCTTCTTCCAGAACTTCAGGTAACAAATATAAATTGAATCTTGAGGTAAAAATTGTGCATATCTGAAGGCTAAGTAATAATGGCGTGATGTTCAGCTTTTTGTGTAGTTTTAATGAATTTTATTCCCCCACCTCAAACTCTTTGGTAAGACTGCATCTGTATCAGTTTATTTCTTATCAGGTTCCTAGGGGAGGGACAAACAAGCTTTTTAATACAAAGCCAGTCTCAGTATCTGAAATAGAAGCAAAAACCCTTCAAAATTAAATATAGGTGGAGAACAATTGCTCTGAGCTTAACTTGATTATGTTCATCAATTAGGCAATTTGAAAGTAAAGGTGATTGGACTTGTGGAGCAAAGGGGGAGTATTAACAAGGAGAGGAGTGACAAGGTCACTAACCTTAATGGCACAGAGAGAGAGACAGATAATTAGCGTTTGTGAAACATTAAGGCAATATTTGGGGGTAGAGGTTTGGTGAATAAACTATAATATTCCCAAAACGTTGTTATTGTAGAGCTATGAATGTTTGTTAGTTCTCATCTCTTCTTTCTTCAGCTCTTTCTTAATTCAGGGCTGAGAAGTTACACATAGAATGGTTCTTTGGTGGAAAAAAATATTCTGCAGTGCAGAGCAATTAAGATCTTGCCAAAGACTGATGCTATTGTATGTTCACCTGACATAAGATTTCTTCAGGTTATGAGCTGAATTTAAATAATTTTGGTGAGGGGTGGGATTTGAGGAATGGTAAAAAGAAAGAGCCGATTTGGTATTCTGAGATGGATACATTTGTTGGGGGAAGAGGTTTCATTCTGCACTTCCGTCTTCCCAGGATATCAAAATGTACCTATCCCTCACCATTTTCTCAGAATGTGTATTAATTCTGCATTAGGCACCTGCTTCCTTCAGCTCCTCCATTGTCATTGTAAGCATTAGCTCTAGCACCTATTGGTACTGCTGAGAAGATTACAGTGTTGTATCTTATTACAGGGAGAGGAAGGGTTGATCCCAAAGGGAACTGACTGAAAACTTTTCTTGTCAATACTGCTACTAGAATTTTGGGTCAGACATTGCTTGACAGATGCATCTTGAAGTGAAGATTTCAATGGATTTTCAGTCCTTTCTCCTGGCTAGAACAAGAATCCTCTTTCCATGTCCTGGGACAAGTGCCTGTTGGTCAGCAGGGTGGATTGGTTTATCATTTAGAGGTTGACTGGGCTTGCAACAGTGCATTGTACTCAGGGAATGTGATTTATGGAATAAAGCAGCTGAAAAATCCCACAGCTTTTGTCTGCTCTGTTTCCAAGGGAAGGGCTTTGAATACAAACATAAATTTTTATCAGTACCATCCACTGCCTTCCTCTTTGGCCCTCATAATGTATGCTCAAGTGTACATACTAGCATTGCAGCATGTTCTGTTTTTTTTCTACATCCCTGTTTCTTCTCTCACCCTAAGATCCTGGATATAACTGTTGGTCGTCTTACTTTATTCAGACAAAGGTCTGACCTGCAGTGAAGAAATGTAAAATTTCTGTAGCATACAATTAAAACATCTAAAGTTAATTTCTTTCAGTGACTTAATGAAAAGTGCTCATTGAGTTTGAGTCCAGGCATGACGTTGTGAGATTTTTTTCCTGAGTTTGCCTTAACATTTAAATGTAACTAAAAGAATTACACCATTATCAATGCAAGAATTTTTTTTTTCTCATATATACTTACATAACAATCTTCAGGTCTTTGAGACAAGATATGAATTCAAGGTCCTTGCCCACCTGTTGTTATCAAAGTCTTCATGAAGCTCTTTGCTAGAGGAAGAAAGTTAAGACTAATGCCCTGGCCAGATGGCTTCAGGAACACTCCAGTAACATTTTTCTCTTCATAGAAGTATCTTTGCTGTTTACAAATGGAAAAAAAAAATCTGTTTTATATTCTTCCCAAAATTACTGCTTGGTGATGCTGAGTACTGTAAAAAACATTCAACATTCAGCATGGACCTGAGAGGGTTAAACAGACACAGGCAGAATCCATTGACTTCTCTCTGTAGACCTGTCCACCTTGTGCTAAACAGGTGCACAGACACAAATTGCTGAAAGGAGTTCTGTGTAATTCGTAGTTCAAATTTGAATATCAGCATGTACTGTTCCATGATGAAAACATTGTATATCTTGGAGGATTTTTGCTATTTGTCTCATTTCTTTAAGAAGAGTTCAAAGTACTTTAAAAAATGCTTGATATTGTTTTCTGGAGTTTTTTATTTTATTATTCCTATAAAAGGAAAAAATGTTCAGATAATATTTAGACATTTCCTGCAGCTACTCTGTCTGTTTCCTCTAGTTTTTTCATGTGAGCTACCATCAAAATAAAATAATGGAGCAGCAAATGCCATTCTTGTGATTCTTTTATTCAATAATGCTAAAACAGAAATTGTTTGATGTTCAGTTGTTCAGATGGTGTGCTGCCTTCCACCACCCTGTTGCTGTTTAGTACAGGCTATGTACAGTTTAGTACATACATTTTGCTAAGAAATTTCCTGGAGACTTGCATTTATGGGTAGAGAAAAGATGAGAATATAGGGAGGTGATTAAATTGCTCAATTCAGCACAGCTTTGCATTTAAAGGCAGGCCTAAGCAAACAGAGAAGGTTATATTAATTTCAAGTTGAATTTGTGTACTGAATATCTTTTGTGCTATGCATCTGAACAATTAGGCATTGAAACATTTCCACAGGAGTGTAGCTGTGTAGTGCTCATGAGTAGAGTTGGGCAGAAGTTCATGTGGTGTGCTGGGATGTGCCAGGGGAGTACAGCTCATTTGAAGAACTTGATAAATGTTTTAGAACTTCTCTAACCCAGTTGGTCTAGTTTGTTTTGCCGTTTTGCTAATGAATTCCCTGTACACTGTAGCCTTATAAATAAAACCAACTTCACTGTAAGCTGAAACTAGCTTTCTCTTTAAAACCCCATACTACAATCAAAATTGAATGTAATATATCAGGTATAACACTAAAGTTTGTATCCCATATGTATAATCAGTGAAGCCTACTGAAATCTTTCACTGTATTAAAAGTATGTGTATCTAAAAATAAGAAATTAGTAAATTGTCAAACTCTGAAATGCTAGCATTATTATTAGTACACACATGTAATAGAAAAGACACATGACATTTTTCAGTCTGATTGTGATAAGATCATGTTTTACTGCCAGATTGCAGTTTTGTTAAGTAAAACTTGCAAATCACAACACCACAAACTTTGGAAATGCAGCTTTAGCATTGTTCTGTGTTCAATAATTAAATGCAAAATGCAAGGAATTGCCTTCTTGACTTTCAAATCATACTTTTGCCACATCCAAAATGAAACACAACTTCAGGGTACTAATAAAAGTAGGCATGACTAGGCAAGGTAATTTCCTCCAGCATTAATCTTAAAATCTTCAAGAGTCATCAGAGTTTTATTTCACTGGTTCTGGTTTAAATGGCTTAGTTTAACAGCACATTAAAACTTGCACTGGGGGATCAATTTCAAACAAATGCTCCCTTTGCAGTTGTGCCTGTATGGAGAAAAAGAGTTTGTTGATTAGAAATTCAGTGTGCTTTAAACAGCTTTTGAAGTGACTCTCCTGTAAGTTTAAAATGGATTGGGTGCTTGATGTCCCCTCATTCGTTAAGGAGCTGTTTAATTTTAACCATAAGTACTCAGGACTGTGTTTACTTCTGCTCTCAGGTACTCTCAGCTCTTTGGTTACCCAAATAACCACAACCAAAGTCCTGCTGTGCAGTAGATCACTCATAAGTGATTTTCTTTTCTTCTGAGTGGCAGTGGCTAGCTCAGATTCCTAAGGAATCAAATACACTTGTGATTTGCAAATTTACTATTCATCTCTTATGGCCTCCCTTTTGCTGGAGGGTGGTGAGATATAAAGGATGTTAATTTAATTTCCTGAATTAGGAGAAACTCTACAATGGGCTCTCCTCCATGTGTAGGCTGTCTGAGAGAGGTGATGACTTCATTTATGATACAGCTGAAAATAAAATAAGGCAAGGAGGGATTGTGTCATGCAACTCTTGTTTGTTTCTGTAATCCTTGTATGGATAACTGTGTATCCTAGTCAGTGGAAAGGAGAGCTCTGTTGTAAGATTGTGGATGTCATTTTATGCCTTCACATTTGGAGATTATCTAGGCAATTAAATTAATAGACAAGAATAAATTGTGACAGCAACCAGATTTCTAGATAAATAGTTCTAGTGAAATATTTGCAACTATATACTTGGGGTAAATATAATCACATTCAAACTTATTTCTGAATTGTGTTACCTGATGTCTGGAAGCAATATTTAAGCCAGGAGATCAAGCATAATTAAATTTGACTTCTGCTTAGTAGTATATATATAATTTCAAATTTATATGTCATTTTAAATGAATGTTAGCTGACATTGATGCAGAAGCACCCAAATATTTTTGGGGGATGTTAAAATAGTTTTTGTGAATTTTTGTGCATTACTTTTTAGTCTTGATTAAGTTAATTTGGTGACAGGCTGTGCTTACATAGCAGGTACCCATGTGATAACAATATAAATACCTTTATTAGGGCCATTTCTAATAAAAAAAGTATGGGAGAAAATTTTTAGTTTCTGTCCTTGGGAGGAGCTTGCCGTCTAGTCTGGGATGCTTTATCAAACTTTTTCTGGTTTGTATTTTTGTGGATTAGTCTCTCTGTTCCAAGGTTTCCAGGTGTTGTATTTTTTATCAATCACAGGCATCCCTGCTCACCTTCTGCATTCAGCTGACTCCAGGCAAAGTCCCTTTATTTTTACTATTTTCTCATAGGTTATTAAAGGGTCAATTTTGTGAGCAGCAAGCAGGTGGCATTATATCTTCTGTATTTCCCATTATATTAGACATACTTGGGTTTTTCTTTCCAACTTGGAAGTAGCAGGATTATTAGAGGAAGGGAAAGAGAAATTTTTCAGAGTCTGCCACATACTATTTGTAGGTGTTGTCTTCCATCAGAAATACTTATGCACTGCCTGCACCAGTTACCTTAGTTAGCCAAAATGTGCCAGTGTTAATACCAGCTTCCTCCTTCATCTGACAGCAGCAACATTGCCTCTGCCAGCTGCTGGCATCCTTAGCAATTGCAGCTGTTAATTTTTCAGTCACTGCAAGTAGTCGTCAGTGATTATTTTCAGACAACTTTCAAACATGCATATTAGGTAATTAAATTTGCAATAAATGTCACTCTGTTATGCTAATGTTAAATATGCAACCATTTCCTTGTCCTTCTGTATTAAGCCTTTTCTAAACTGATGTGTCAATAACTAATTTTTTCCAGCTGTTCTAGATCAACAGTTATTTTCTGAGCTATGATGTAAAAAAATATGAACCCATCTCATTTATACTCTACACAAAAGAAATGTAGCATCTTCAGAAGTCACTTGCATTCAGGTGTATTAACCTGGCTTCTAATATTTTTCTCCTTTACTACCACTTAGAGATATACACCTATGTTTCTTCTGTTTTGGGCCTTTTTAATCTATCATGGTGCAAGACTAACAAACTTTTAATGTGGAAAAGAGTCATTAACTAAGAGACTATCTTGTACCCAGAAAATGTAATTGAAAACAATAGTTTCAGAAAATTTAGAAAAAATTCTTTTTAAGTGTCAATTTTGCTCTTCCAATATTGTTTTGAGGAGGAAATTGTTCTTATTTGGGGTTGGGATAGGTCAGAGCTCAATCCATTCAAAAAGCTGTTTCTGAGGGTTCTTTCTCTTTAGGTTTCCTGGTATAAGACTGGTATATCCTAGTTTTCATGTTAATATCATTTGGGGATAGGTTGTGCAGACAATTGTCCCAAAGGAAAAATTCTTTATGAAGGTAGTTTGCTTTGTTTTACGTGTTTAATGTGTGAAGGAGGAAATTTAGTTTTGTTCACCTACCAGCTAAAATACAGAAATACAAAAGTCTAGGGTGACTTAAAAAACGATGCTGGTTTTTAGATTTACCCAACCTTATAAGATGAGCTTATAAAAAAAGTGCAGTGCTATTGAATTTTATCAGTTTAAAAAAACTCCACAAAACCCCATAAAAACAAAAGAAAGCCCGCATATTTTACTATCCTTGTTATAATTGTTTTTGTGATTGTCTTGCTTTGAAGTATTATAAAATCTTGCATAATTACGCGAATCCTTATTTCCAAAGGCTCTCAAAGGAAGCCTGTGACATAACAGAATTGAGATGAAATTAGTCAGTCTCAAGGGATTTGAGATGAGGTTTAAAGTGCTTCCAAGTCCTCTTTGTAGTCCATGCAATTGTACATTTGGACCTCAAGGTATATATGCCCTTAAAGTGCACAGTACAGCTGTTATGACACCGGATATGGAAATATCTGACATTTAGGGGTTTCATTTGTGACATGAAAACTCTACTTTGACATCTGACTGAGAGATTCACTGATGACATGAACCATCGGATCTTCTGATTTCTTCTATTTAAGACACCAAAAAGTGACTATCTAAATCAGTCAATAAGAAATCCTGATTGCAAGCAGTATTGTAGCTCTGCATTAATTTTTCAGACCTAGAACATAGACCTTTATGTGATATTTATAGCCTTAAGTTTTCTCTTGGTGTTTGATCCTGGGAGCAGTTCCTTTACAAAAAGCAAACATAATAGTCTTTTCTTGAAAGGAATTTCTTTCCATTGGTGTGAGGTGCTCAGCAGAAGAATCATCAGTCTGACTTGAACCTATATCAGATTCCATGTCTCCTTTTTCAGTGGGAGTCCTCACTGTTATATATATATCTAGGTTGCTGTTCCCTTCTTTCTTTGCAGAAAAAGTGTTAGCCTGAAGGGAATAAGCAGAATTCCTGATGGGGTATTCTGCTAGGAATGGGAAATCTGTGCTCTGCTCCTTGTTCTAGGGATTGCTTGTGTTTTACTCATTAATGATTTCATATGAAGTATGAAATCATGAAGTATGTGAAAGCTCATTCATAAAAGAAGCTTCCCTGTGAGCTGTATGAATGCATGGTTGTTCAGTGATCAAGAATGAGATACTTCTGGGTATATTTAGAAACAGAATAAGTGTCTAAGTGTTCATAGTCCAATGAATGTTGTGAAGAAATACCTGAACTTCAGGCTAAAATAGTGAAACCATTAGCATCTGTGGCTACTCTAGCTGTACCAGTCATCACTTCTCAAGAAAGCTGATGTGATCGGATTGCCTCTAACATTTGAGATGCCCTGGGATTATGGGCTGTTGCCAATTTAAGTGTAGTCTGTGTCAAAATGTAGATACTTGATGTTGTTTCAGTCTTGGAGCATTTGACATATGCATTTGACCAGAAGATAACACTACAGGAAATCTACACATTTCTGAAGCGAGAGCTGGAGATCAGATAAAATATTCTAGCATTTCTACAAAAATAGATGTAATAGAGTGCAACTGAATCTCATTCCTGGGTGAATTTTGGACACCTGTGGAACTAGGCAAACAGCTAAAGGTTGGTACTATTGGGTTTCTGAACATTAATCTGTCCTGTCCCATACCAGCCAACATGTATGTGAGCACACTTTACTAAATGGAAGGGAAAGGATAGGCTGGGGTTATTGGCAGATGGCTGAGCCCTCCCCTGGGGAGGTAAGAGCTATGAATTTGAACTTTGTCAGACAGAAGAGGAAATTGATACCTTGCCACAGTTTAATAACACACTTGAGCGTCTGCTCGAAAGCTCCCATTGTGAGTGTCTGAGTTGCAGAGTGGATGCTCTCCATGGTGCAATTTGCAGTGTTATTCCCTGAATATCAGTGGAGTCCATCTGGATTTACTGTGGACTTAGATTCTCTCCAAGGGAGCCCTGCTGAAGACCTCACTCCAACCTGCAATCAGAATACAGCTGTGTGTGTCTGGGTTCCACTAGGAAGAGGAGATCATTGTTGATCATTGGCTGAGGTTATGTCGCTAGGTTACATCATGGTGTTGATAATGCCAAGGTTACAGGTTTGATCTCTGTATGGGCCACTTGAGGATCCTTGTGGGTCCTTTCCAGCTCGGAATATTCTGATGCTGTGACTTGCAGTACATGAGCAACTAAAGTAGTTGAGTACTTGCCAAGTCTTGCTGTGCTTTACCCAGATATATTTTTGTCTGTGAATATGCATACCTAAGTGGTGTATGGATAGATCAGACTTTTTAAATGTCGTTTATGCTCAGCATACACTGCAATATCTCTGTGAGCAGGGTGCAGGTTTTCATCCTTCTTCAAGGATTTAGTATAAGAATCATAATGAAGTTCTGTTCACAGAGCAGAATGTTATTTTCAACATGTGTGTTTTGCTCCAAAGTATTCAATTTTGAGCTCTTTGGAGGACAGTCAAACCTTTGCTATCTGTATGAAGAGGGCTTTACATGGCTGAAACTACTGTGTTCCTGGTGTTTGAAGGCTAGTTTGAAATTAAAATACATATTGTAGTTTTAGTTTTCCAGTTTGAATAGGAAGAAATAATAAAACTGATTTATGGTAAAAGAAAGTAATAAAATAAAATAGATAATAAATAATAGATATAATATCTATAATGATAGATAATAATAAAAAGGTTTATGGTAAAATTAATCTTAAATATTTAATTGTAGAAATGTAAATTTTCTATTATGCTTTTGTATTGCAGTGGCATTTGCAGTTTTCTCAAGGTGAAGACATATAATTTGTACATATTTTCGGGATGATACCTTTATTTTTGTTTTTTTGCTTGTTAAATCAAAGGTGCAAATTATGATGAAATAAGCTTCAAACATCTTCCTTATGTTTTTAGCTCCCTAGTACTGTATAACCAGCTCATTTGGGCAGTAGCTATAAATAACTGGTGGCAGACAAACTATACAAATGAACTTGGAGCTATATATATGAGAGTGTTTTGCACAGGTTAAAGGAGAAAAAGGAACATTTTCCTATGATATCAAAATACAGCTTGATTGAAGATATGCACAGGCGTGCAAGCACACATGATTATTGCTTGAGCTTATGAAAATGAAGCTCTTAATATATGTTCCAACCTCCATTAGGAATATTATAGATATGCAGTCTGCATCTTTATTTGTTATTTAACAGTGATAGTGCATATTGTAATTGATCTAGATAAAGATGTTAGTGTAAAGTAGGCAGATGTGCTTAAGCTACATGTCCCCATGTAGTCATATTGGCCGATGGTGGCTTAAGCTTTGAGATAAAATGTGCAGCTCCACACTGTAGCTTCATATAAATTTAAGTGCAAAATTCCTGTGCACCTTTATTTAAAGTGACAGAGCTTTTATCAAATAATACAGGTAATTAAGTGCTGAAACTGAAAAAACTATGTCCAAGTGAGGAATTCTGCTGATTTTGTGTGTGATTGTTTACAGATTTGTGCTCCATTTGCTCCCAAAGAATACACTTAAACACTCAATCAATGAATAACCTGCAGCAGTTTGTTGTAGGTTCAATAATGGGGAATGGTGCATTGTACCAGGATAGTCAGATATACCCATAGGAAGTGTCAGTGGTCAAAATGCTTCCATTGCCAGAAGGTAGTCTGAAAATGGTCTAGAAATTCAATACAGCATTGACCCTACATCACATACATGATCTGCAGTCTGTTTCTCAATCTTATTTGAAGTTTAAAACCAGCCATTTTAATCCTAATATATTTGTCCAAATATATATTCTGGATTAAAACTATATTTTTTGTAGCCATAAGTTTGAGGTATTCATATTTATTTCCCCCTCTATTTCTATATACAACCCTTTTGGTCTTTTTTAGCATAAACATATTTCATGACAGTGAAGCTTCTGAAGCTACATTCTTAGAAAATTTATACACACTCATCTTCATTGTCAGGTATCTGTAACTGATACCAAATGTTATTTAAATATTTCAAATTGAAATAAAATATGCATGAAATTTTAAAAATTAAATTGAATATTATAGGTCTTGCACAGAATTATAAATTAATTTTGTTATATAAAACTAAACTAGTTTCAATCTATGAATTTTTTCTCTCTCTTTTTTTTTTTTTTTTTTGTTTGTTTGTTTGTTTTAGAGTGGGAGTGTAATTTTATTAATAATCCCACCTAGGACCCTGCCTACTCCCTATGCCCAAATGGATCCTATGCTGCAACTTGGATGCTACAGAAACTTTCTGCTAATTGACACATCACCTTCCTTTGGTCTACTCCTTACTCTAGGTAAGTCAGACATTTTTGTTGTGTGGTGTGTTTCTTGTTTTCTAAGTTGCCAGTGGAAATCTTGCTAAATGTGTGCTGCCTTGCCCTGTGCTTCAGACTGATGCATATTAAAGTGAGCATTGCTAATAAATACTTGGGAAAAAGTCATTGCACTTGGTGCGTTGAGTTATGCGTATGACCGCGAAGTGAGATTACACCACTTGCGATTTTTTAATGTACAGTGTCACAGGCTGGCTTTCAAAAATGAGCACACAGATCTAGCATTTGCCTCTTAAATAAAAGTCTACTCATCCTATTAAATTATCATCCATCAATTGTTTGGTTTAAGTCAGATTTTTAAGAAGACCTTACTCCCTTGAGGTTGTGTGTATGATGAAATATTTTAACTCCATCTTATTTAAGAGATGCTAATAAAACTTTTCAGCTTTTTCTGAAGCTTAGAAGTGTTTTGTTTTGCCAGCTGTCTATGAGAGTTCAGTGCATAAAATGTTAGGAGCCTGACTTTTTTCTGTCTTGTAGATCTTTGAAAAATTGGTTTATGGCATGTCATACATCATGTATCTAAGACATATGGGAATAGTTAGAGATTAAGGTAAATAGACAAATTGAACTGCTTTAAATCATTTTTCCCTGTTTCACTTTTATGAAAGAGTTTATGAACAAAAGTTGACATTAAGCAATCACAATGGGCTATTCTATATGTTTTAGACAGTAGTAAAGACTTTAGTGTCAGAAAGTGTTGCATCACTGATGCTTATATCAATTTGATTGGTGTCCAAGTTTTAAAAATGTTACTTTGTCAAGTCATAACCTTTACTGAGTCTTTCATTTGTCATTGTTTTGATGATTATATCTTAAAGAAAAAAAAAGAAAAATGTTCTGTGCATCGGGAATCATATCATAGTTCATAAGGCTTATCAATTTTTTGGATAAAATTAGCATTTTTTGTCTTATGGTTGCTTAGATGCTTTGGTGTAGAGGTTTTGTTTTAAAGACTAAGATTAGCAATTTTGCTCAAGAAAATTTTGTTAGAAATCCATTTTAATGAAATGTCAGCATGGCTTGCAAAGTCATTAATGAGAATACTTATTTGCACATAGCCACCATACTCTGGCTGTTATTGTTAATAACAGTGCAGCAAACTGGGAGCTTCCAGACCAAAGGAAAAAATGTCAGGTGACTAAGCAAGGTAATTCAGAGTACGAATTTGATATAAGTGGGCAAGTGTGTTTTTTTTCTTTTCTAGTCTTCAACAGTTTAGTAAAATGAGGCTATTTTGTAGGCACAAATAACTATGAGGGAATGGACCTGCTTTGCCTATGTGTGTTTTTTGAATCTCTGTAGAAACTAAAGAAATGAGAAACAAAAAGGAATGTGCACTATGAATACTATCCATGGTTTAAAATGTTGTTTCCTTCACTTTGCAATTTTAGAGCAATTATTTATGTTGTCATCTGTAGGGGTGGGAGCTGGGCTGAGGGCTGTGTGTTCAAGATGTTGCTGAGATGAATTGACCATATCTAAATGTTTTTTGTGTACTTATTGAAAGCTTTAGGGGAGAAACAACCAGTTAAAATATTTTATTTCATTCAGATCCTTGGGGGCAACTTAGTCAAGTGATTTTAAATTAAAACACCCTTTCTTCCGACTGTCTAGTAAATATGAGTATTATGTGTTTACAAGTACCGTGTTTACTCCTTTACAGTATTTATTTGTTATTTGATTGTGGGAAGATTCTTGCTACACATAATTTGTAGGCCTTATATTTTTGTTGGTTTAATACTAGTCTTGTGACTAATAGCAATTTTGATTTATTTTTGCTGATGCACTAATAGGCAATACATCAGCAATTTCTCTGATCATGCTAGAAACAAGTGTTTTCTATCCATCTGTTTATAAACAAACAAACAAAAAGTTCTGGATTATCTATTAATTTGCAAAAGGTAATTTTATTCTCAACACAGATCAGGGACAAAAACAGAAACAAAGCAAGATTTAATTCTGGGAATGTTCTTTTCTGTAACAAGGTAATAATGTTGCTTTGTAGCTATTTTTAGTGGGTCACTGATTGTTTTGAATTAGAGGATGTATTTAGGACTGGTTTTATGCACTATGTAAAAAACAGGCACTGATTATTTTCAGTTTTATGGGTATAAGTGCACCTTTTAGTCTCTTTGGAGGGAATGTGCTTGTTTCCTGAAACCAACTGCTATCTTCCCTGTCTATAAAATGAGCTATAAAAACAAGGTAACCGAACAAACCCCTACAGTATAAAAATAAATTTTAGGTGAGTTATATTCCTTAAATTAGTGGAGAAATGACTTTTCTTGATTGAATTTATATAATAATCTTGATTATTGAAATAAATTCAACGTTTTGTGTGAAAAAGATATATTAGCACTATTTGCAGTTAAGGCTACGTCTTTTCTGCTCTTTTTCGTAGTATTATGTATAGAAACAGTGCCTATAAACTTAGCCTGACACCCAAATGTTGCTCAGTTTAAGCAAGGGAGCTGTTGGCACTTCAATCGCAAGAGGGAGCTGTTGGAGCTCAAACTGATAAAACTGTGCACCTACGTATTCCCGTTTTAATCGATAGCGCTCAGTTCTAAATATTTAATGAACTACATTAACAATTATTAGTTTCCACCATCACACTCTCTGACTACCACTGACATGCATTTCATGAGAGAAGTATGAAAACAATAATTAAAGTGGATAAACCTATACATTGGCAGTAATATATTTGGTGTGTGTGTGGGAACAACACCCAATCTTTTCTCCTTATGTTGGTGACAGGCTTAAATCTGCTTCAAAGCAAATAGTCTTGTCAAGCAGTGAAACATGACTTTTGTTGTAGAAACCTTTGTTATTAATTTATGTTGTTGTGTATCAAAAGTCTGAGGGTCCAACTTTTCCAGTGTCTCTCCTAGGAAATTAAGTGCACACAAGAATGTCATATGGTGAGGAATGTCAGTTTATATGAAAATTGAAGAATTATCGGTGTTTCCCCTGCAGTTATGCACAAAGGCATCATTGTCAGTTGCCTTTCTTAGGCCTTCCCTGCAGGCATGATCAGACTCAAGCAGACAGCTATTTTCCTTTAATTTTCCACAGCAAGGCGGTAATGCTTATGATTATTGTGAAGTCAGGAAAAGTTTAGTTTCATCAAGTGACATGTAGTGTTGCAATTAGTTACTTAAGCACTTCTTATAAAATTTTCTACTACAGTATCTGACTTGTCAGATGCAGCTAAATATTAGCATCTCGTATTAAACAGGAGGGTGAAAACTCCTAGCAGAAAGCCCAGCTGACAGCTCTCAACATGAGCTGAATGATCACTCACAATTGTAATCGATTCTGTAAGTACTGAACACAAACCCCCAGGCAATTGAGGAAAATAGGATGATGAAGGACTGCAAACTAATACGTTACACATCTTCATTGATTAGTCATTGATTAACCATTATTTTTCTGAATGACAAACAGCTAGTGGTAAGGTAACTGAAGCTGATGATTTATTTACATGTTAGACAGAAGATGACTTCTTTATTCAGCTGATTGTGAGCTAATGTGAAATGAGAGCACAGCAACAGTTTAAGAATAAAGGAAGGTTTATAATAATTTATTCTTTTTTGATGGCATTCCTAGATTCAAAAACATTTTTACTAGGAAGAAATTTAACTAGACTTAAAGCAGCATATAAAATTCAAATACAGATTATCTACATGGTACCTGTTAGTATAACTACATTTAAAGAGATCATTTTATAGACTTGGTATTTACAAGAATATTGATCTGTGTTTATTGAACTTTTAATTTAATTCTCTGTTTTGTCCAGTGCCTTATTGGCAATTAAACACAGCTGCAGAAATAGGAGAATAATGGTTTGCAATATACCCACTGTCTTTATTATTCTGAAAATTTCTTAACCTTAGCTTTGAACACCCAATGGTATGAATCACATAATTAGGAAACAGTCTTTGCATTTGAGATCAGGATTTTAAATTATATTTTATATATTTTATATAAAATTTTATATTTAATATAATATTATATATTTTAATTTTAAATATATATCAAATTTAATTATTACCAGCTCCTACCAATAGAGTGTGAAGTAGAACTGATTTCAGTGGAGTAGGGATTTGTTGGACTAAGCTTTAGGCCAGTCCAGAGGACTTGTGTTGAGGGTCTGGATGATATTTTCCCCTTCTGGTGGGGCTTTTTGATTGTGTGTGGGATTTTTCTGTGTGTGTGATTTGGTTTTGTTGTGGGACTGTTTCAGTTTTTCTTTTAAACTTTTTTCTTCTCTGAAAGAGCTACAAATCTATTCAATCAGTATAAGAAAAGAAGGTTAGGATACTGTCTGAGATTGCCTGGTACAGTATACTGCAGCTATGAAACTATTGTGGACAATGCCTGTTACTTATTAGTGACAAAACATTAGAAATCTTAACTTTTGTCTATCACAGCATTAATTGTGATGAACTTCGTTTAAGCATGTGGGTACGTGGCTTCATAGGAATTGTTCCAAGTTAACAGTAATTAATGTGCACTTAATCTAGAGTGATAACTATCTGTGATGTGTATTAACCACTTACCAGAGAGAATTTCAGTAAAAGATGTGTTTTCAGGAAATACGAATGTAGAATAACTATTTCAGGGAAATTCATCATCATTGCAAGATTCAAAGGTAAATTATTGTATCACAAACTAAGTAAAGAAAGCAGCATACCATAGTATACTACTGCAGTTGAAGTGCAGGTAGGCTTGATAATACTGTCAATAACTGTCCATTATTAGACAAAAAAAAAAGTGTAATTCTATTATCTTCTGCTTCTCTAAATTAATACAACTTCTTAAGCATCAGATTCCTTCTCCCATTTTATGGTGAGAATTTATCATAGATTCATATGTTCTCTATGTGACTTTGAGAGGTTTACTAACAAGTGGATAGCAGCTCATGTCCAGCTGGTGTCTTCTGAGCATGTTTAGTATGAGCCTCTGCTAAACTCTTAGCTTTATGTTGAAATACTTGTCAGCTGGAGCTAAGCATGATCTTATTTCTGGGTCTGAGCATTTTTCACGTTAAAAAAATAAACCTCTGTGCTCTTTGTGTTCAGGTTTGTAACTTGCTTACAAAAGATCTCCAGGACAGTGATGAATTTATACCATTATTACTTTTGACTTTCTGCCAAGAAAATTGAACCAGTTTGCCTCTTGGCACATCAAGCCATCCCCTAGTTTCAGTACTGGGTTGTATTGGGCAGCACAAGCATTTCACCAGGCACCAGGTTGTTGCTAGCTAGGCAGTTCCATGTTACGAGCCCTGAAATGATGGTGCATACCCATTTGATGTGCCTTAATTATAAATCTCCACCTCCTCATGGCTAATCAGCCCTGTGCTTTCCAAGGAACCTGCAGCACTCCTGCCCTCCCAAGCACAGCCTCATACTGCACGATGAGCATTCATAACAGAACACCTCTGATTGCTTTAACAAAACAAATAAACAAATTCTGCAAAAATTTGCAAAATAACAAATGAAAAATTCTTTAGCAGTAAAACCACAGGGAAAAACCTCTAGTTCAAAGCATTCCATTGCTGTTATGTGCATTTTCAATATATGTTTCTGGTTCTGTCTGTAAAAGTGAGTAAGAAATCTGACGACTCCTTACAGAATTTTGTGTCATACTCTGTTTGTGTTACCCATTGAAATTGCCAATTAAGGGCACTGTTCACATGAGCAAGAGTTTGATGTGGCCTACTATGTAAAGCGGGGATATACTTTGTAATCAAAGAAAAGAAATGTTTTGGATTTTGCATCACATTCAGAGTCCAGATATGTTATCTCAACTACACACAGGGTAAAATACATCTTAGTGTCTTCAAGCATATTTAATATCTTTAAAGTTTAAAATGAAAATGTAGCTGTCAATTTTAAACTAATTTGGATGGACAGCAATAAAATGCAAACTTCACTTCAAATTAGAATTTTCAGTGAGGATTTCTAATGGAAAGTAATTGCTGACAATAGGAAATGACAAATTACTAATTACTTAGTTCAATTAGACTTTTGTGCCTTTGGTCCTAAGTGGCAAGCATACAGCAAATCTTGCACTTTTATAACAATTAATGACACTAAAACTATTTAAACTGCCAGCAGATGTGAGTAAGAAGACATGAATTGAAACTTACTTAATTTACATACTATCCCAATTTTATACCAAGTAAATGGTGTTTAATTTTTATGTTACAATTAAATATCACTGGCATAGTGTGATTTCTGCAGAACTTCTCCAAATAAAATACTTTTACTGAAGTGCTAGTGCTAATGCTTTTTTCCGTCTTATCGCAGCACTATATATCTTAAAGTGACTCTAAAAAATGTGTCAGTGAATGGAATATAATTTTTTTGTAGAGTTTGTGCTTCCTAAGGATTTCCTCTAATCTGGGCAGTGGAATTACATCAACCTGACCACTGTGATGCAAGTTTTCAAATTCTGCTTCTAATTTACAGATGATTGCAAAAATTCATCTAGTTTATGCCATTCAGAAGCAGTCAAAAACAGTCTTTGTATTTAATTCTCAGTCCTTAATAAAAAGCTTCCAGATTATGTGTCTTAGATATTGTTTCTTGATTCATGCTATGCTGACTTAATCCATTTGTTAGCAAAGACAGGAGTCTTCATTCTTTCCCATTTTTTGCAGTTTAACTCTTCTGAATTGCTTTCAGCTATGTTTCGACTGAATACGAAGAGTGGCAAACCTAGATTGACTGCAATGGTTTTTGTGTGATCATTAATATATTTATACATAAGAATGTCTTCTCTGAGAACTTGACCATAATTTCTACACTTCAAAACTTCTAACATTGTATGTCTGAAGTTAAATGCTCAAATTAGCCTTTTATGCCTTGGGAATGGGTAGACACTTTCTAAAGGATTCCATGTGATAGTTATGACTTTTAAAGGTTTTTAACAGTTCTGAGAACTCATCATTTATGTTTGAATATATGAATGCCTACCAAATATTGCACAGTAACATATTTTTAGTCAGCCAAAGAAGAAAATTATACCAAATTATGGAGTCATTAATCCAACAAAACTGTTTGACTTTGCATATTATTTGCAAAAGCCTATTTCTAAACTTCCTCCCTTAGATTTCTTTTTTCTTTGCCTGAAGACAACATTTAAAAGAAATCATTAATCTATAGTGATTTATGATAACTTAATTTGCTAGAGAAATCTTCCTGTTTTGTTTTTGGATTTTATTTTTTCTTGCCAGATATAAGAAAATAGAGGGTTTCATATCAATGGATGTTCTGCAGAAAATATGTATAGAGAGAAGATAATATGCTTAATGCAGGCATAGAAATAGGAATGGCTTTATAAAATATAAATGAGAAGGCTACAAGATAAAATGCGAAACCCAAATCAGGAAAGATTTATAAGAGTGCCTATATTTAGTTGCACGGAAAAGAAGCTATTCAGTAAGGTGCATTGTATAGGTGTGTAATTCTGTCTTCCAAAAGAGTGTAAGTACAAATAATGTTAGAAGAACCTTAAAGCAACATACTTCAAGACAGATCAAGTAGGAGACAGAATACACAATTATGGCATTTCTTCCTTACTGTGCTTTTATCTAAGGTCTTGGCAAATGACTGCCAATTGTTTGTCACTTTATTTAGTCTTCTTACACTTTATGGAGTTCTGCAAACAAAAAAATATAATAAAATTCTCCTGGACATTAGGTGTCAGAAAAGCTGAACTGAAGAGATGTAGTGGGTGTGTTGCATAAGAGGGTTATACCATATAGCTATATACTTGAAGAGCTAGCTCTTCACCTGGATTACATTAGTGCAGTTTTGTTGTTAGCAGAGATGCTTCAGTATAGATCACTTAAGTCTAGCAATTTCTGTTGAGTTGTACTGTGCTATAATGCTCTAAAAACCAATCACCTAGCATAAGCAGTCAGTGAAATTTCTGGCAAAAGGATTTCTCTAAGTGTATTTCCCCAGAAGATTGTAATTTTGTGGTGTTTGGTTTGAGGTTTTTGATTGGTATTTGTTTTGATTTGAGGAAATTTTTTTGTTGTTGTTGTAGTGTTTTTATTTTATTTGGTTTCTAATTTTCCACTAATGAGGGCAATTATATTATTACTTCAGAATGAAAGTTCTGACTGAATTGAATTGACAGCAGTAGTTCTGGACTAACCTATGTTGTTTCACCACAGCTGTAGTTTTCTCTTCCCAAAAGCTCAGTGAACTTTAGAGCTTGAAATACAAGAGAGACCATACCTCATAATAAAGGAGAAAGGAAAAGCACATGCTTTTCCCCATAGGGGGTAGGAAACCTGGGCAGGGACAGAGGAAAGAATGAGTTTCAGAAATCAGAAACGGAAAAATTGTGGCATTGGTATTGTACTTAGAAAGAGATAATGTGGAAAAGAGGTGAGAGCAGGGACAGAAGTATACCTGGAGCAAGAAGGACAGGAAAAAAGAGAAAAACCCAGAAGTGGCCTAATTAGAAGAAAAAAGGAGAGAGACGGATGATAGGGGGTAGGGTAGGGGGGAGCAAAAGAAGGGTCAAAAGTACCAGGCTAAAAAAATAATGAAGCTAAGGAAAATTAGCAGGGCAGATATAAGGCTAGGAATATGGTGTCTTCATTCATGCCACAATGAATCATGAGAGTAGAATGTTTAGGCTGATTTAATCATCTGCAGAGTGTATAATTTCCTTTATAGCTCTATCATAATTATTGAAGCACTGCAACAGATGAAATATGCAATTCTTGATTGTTTGGTCTACTGAGAAAAATGAGGAAGAAAAGGATGAAAGACTGGAATAGAAACCTAGTCATGTTTAAGTGTAGTTTGAGTGAAATGTATGGATATATGGGTACATACAACTGAAGAGATACCTGTGTCTCCAGTGATACATTGATGTGAAAGCTAGATTGTTAATGACAGTGTCATGTCAACTAAAAGTACTGACAGAATGATAATTTACTTCACTGGCAATATGCTGGTTTAATAGTAAAATATACTGGGTTAAAATGAGTTTCTAAAGTGGATTAGTACTGTTATCATTTTATACATTTTCTTTAGTAAAATATGAATTTCCTCATAATAAAAGGTATTTTTGTAGAAATTGGGAAATGTGAGCACGAAAAGTCTTTTAGGATTTAATAAGAAAATATAGGATGTCCAAAATTACCATAATCTCTTAGTACCTCTGGCCCAGGATATTTCAAAATTGCATTTGTCATTATAGAAACTCATAGTTGTCTGACATGATTATTCTGATGTACTTTTCTCTAAAGTAACAAACAATGTGAATGGATTTGTACTGAGCCATTTTGCAGATAATTTTCTATTATCATAGCAGTGAAAATTAACAATACAGGATGACGCTGTAAATATTTTCTAGCATATGGAAGTAAGTATGCTGCTAATCTATTCGTTGGCTCATTATTCTTCATAATGTAAATTATACATTTCCATTTTATTTATAAGACTAATGACTCTTAGCAAGAGCAACTCTACTGAAAACTTCTGATAAAGGCAGATCTTGTCCTTTTTCTCTCTCTCTTTTTTATTTTTTTTAATTATTATTTTTTAAATTAAATGACAGAGGTTCTAATATTCCACTGTTTCTGAACAGGTAAACAAATTGCCCTAACACCACAACTCCCCCTTCCTATTTTTTTAAAGAGCAAATGTGAAGTCCAAAAAAGAAAAATTGGTATAATTTAGAGCTAAGACCCTGATTCAGCAAAAATCAACTTGACTCATGCACTGGGCAAGGCCGCTGGAGTCCTGAACAATAGCTTTTCGTAGCTACATGTGCAGTGGAAGATAGAAAGCTGTATTGTGAAATGGGTCCAGCCATCTTAAATATGCTTAAATAAAAGATTTTAAAATAAAATTTCATCTATGTTGTAGCATTAAATAATGGTTCATTATTAAGAACAGTTTTTTCCTAGATGAACAGTTTTCTCATTTTTGTGTTTGTGAGATCTAACAGTTGCATTTTTTAATGAATGAAAAGTTTGTAAGACTCCATGCATTTGTTTAAAAAATTGCCACAAAGGATGTCACTTTTCAGAGAAAAAGAGCAACTACAGAATAAAAATGTGAAAATAGGGCAAAATGTGGTATATTTTGCAACCACATTAACAACAAAGCACTGCCATAAGTAAAAGTCAAAACTGAATATAAACCTTGGAGGAAAGCATCTGCTCCTTTGAAGGTATAATTGTTTAGAAGAATAGTAGACTAAAGAGAACAAAAATCTTTTAGAACAAATGTGGTTAGGAGGAGATGTTTTTAGAATCAATAGGATTTTAGAGGGATGCTTTTATCTTTTCTAGCTAAGGTAGAGGATAATGGCTGGAAGCTAGTGTACCAATACAGTCCAAAAAACTGAAGATTACGGATGTGGATTTTGATATTGCTTTTTAGAGGATCTGTTGCTACTGTAGGCAAATGTAGAATATATTGGTGTGTGCAAAAGCTTGCAGTTGTTTTTTTATGTGCACCTTCACTGAACAGACTGTACGTTTAAAATGGGGATACCTAATTTTTGGCCCATCACAAAGTATTGACCCTTGGAAATAAAGTACTTATGTGCCATTTGTATTGGCAGAAATCTGGAGTGGTTGTGAGTAAAATTTTACCTCAATACTACAGTACTGGAGAAAGAAGCTAATGACTGATGTTAAAGCAGACTAAGAAAATGTTTTGTAATCATTCATTCATGAAAGTTAAGGTCAGGTTTCTTCTTGACAATTCCCGTTTTGGCAAAATAAAGCAAAACTGAAACTCACACATTCTTTTTTATTTTTTTCCATTAATTATGAGGGGGCATGCATACAGACATGAATAGAAAATTATCTCCCTCACATTAGGTTCTCAAATAGCTGTTATTGCCAGACTAAAGATGTCAAAAATCAGTTATTTCCAAAACCATGAACTTGTTTAATCTCATGGCTTCTGTGGTAGCATGAGCTGAGCTTATATTGCCCAGTCTTTTTATTTTTCCTTATTTTTTGCACTTTTAAGCAAAAATGGAGTTTAGAAGCAGGAGTTTTGTAATAAAAGGACCCTGGTCTGTTTCAAGAGCTTAATACCAGGAACACTGCACATGGCAATGCTGAAAGTCTTTGCCTCTTGATGTGACACATACTGCCATTCATTAGGATGAAGTAAGAGTGAGTAAAGCTTCTGTAAGTCTGGGCTGTGCTTTTCTAAAGAGCATTGCCTACTGACATCCCAGAGAGGTGGAATCAGCTGTCAGGCTGTCTCAGACTTCTGGCCCTTCCAGAAAAATGGATTTGTGTAGCATTAAGTTGTTCTTGCCCCCATTAGGTTGCATCAGTACTGCAGCCAAAACCTGCTTTTAAACTTCTCTTGTGTTTGATCCTCTGACTTACATTCTCTCACTGTTGTAAATTGCTTCTTTGGGGGAAGGAGAGGGGTTGGCCAAGTCTGTATTTGTAGCTCTTAGTATCAGGTATGTTGCACTTCCTTCAATGATGATTTGTCTTTTTTTCTTCTCTTAAAAGTCTCATATGGCATATTTTCTTTGTTTTGTTGCAGAGAAATACCAATTAATCAATTTTAAAATGCCTGGTAACTTTATTAGCAAAGAGTATTTTGTTTTTTAACTTCCAAAAATCTATTCTAATATAATTGGCAGATAGATGTGTTAGTTTGCATTGACTGTATTCACTACAGTTTGGTGTTGGGTTCTGTTCCTCATTATGCTAGAGTAAGTCTAATACAAGTCTTCTGACATCCATTGTCCCAGGGGATTTAGCACAAGAACAAGGCAGAGCTGAAGAATTAAGCCCTTACCCTAAAATGGTGAGTGCATGATATCTGGCTCTGTGTCTTGCTACTTGCCAAGTCTGGTGGGCCTTCAAAGAAAGAAGCAGCTTCAGAATAGAAGCTTTCCCTTCTATTACTTCCTTCATCTTCCTTTCCAAAAATCCCCACATTCTTTCATTAAAAATACTCGCAGCTCAGAGATAATCTTTAATTGCTTTTGATCATGTGTCATTTTCCCTAACTGTATTCAGCTGGTTTTATTTTTGTTTTGTTTTGATTTTTTTTTTTTGTTTTGTTTTTTGGGGTTGTTTTTTTTTTTTCTGGGAAGGGTTGGCTCATGCAGTGTGTCTGCATATTCTAGCATAAATTATTCTCTTATTCTATGAAAAGATTTAAAAGTTGTGAGATGACAGGGGCTTATATTCGGCTGTGAAGTGTAGGATCTGTTATGCTCCCACACTGAGAAGAATAATTTTATCAAATATTTTTTTTCCTCTCAAAGGTGAGATAGCTTTAGGATCCACTGTCACTGCAATCTACCTTTTGCACCAGGGGAGTGTGAGTGCTGGTACACACCAAGCCTGGGGGAAAGCAGCTCTTATGGTACAAGCAGTCTTTTCAGTTTTTCTGTATTCTTGCTTAGTCATGAAAGGGTAACTTAACACTGACTTTAGTATGATCCACAGGGTTTTGGCAGTAGTTTATTGATTTCTGTGTTTTATTTTTTATTTACTTCTCTGAATTCCATACGGCTTTTGATTTAGCTGTACAGGAAAAGGACAAAGAAAAACCCCACTATCTGGTATGTCAAAAACTATACTTTGACTCAGTAGGGAATGATAAGGTAAAGGGCGAAAGACTATTTTCTACGAGCCTACAGAACACTGTAGCTGTTTCAATAATTCACAAAACCACTGCTTATTAGAAACTATTGTCTTGTACCATGATGTGGAGTGTATACAACTGCAATGAAAGGAGAGATTCTGCCTTCATAACTGACTATCCCCCACTTGCCTACTACAGTTAGAGTTGCTTTGTTTATTGATCAGTTCATTCATCCTAGCTTATATTAATGTTCACACTCAAAAAAAAAGGGTGGATTTTTTCTCCCCTTCTTCCTGAGAAGGCTGATTTTCTTTCAGGACTTGTTGTCCTTCCTCTGTTACTGAAACAGCTTTCAGTTTCCAGGCTACCTAGCTGAAAGACTGTTTGTGGCTATAAAAGAGCCAACCTGGGGCTCAGTACATGGATCTGAGGAGGATTACTAAGGATTCTAGGGCATTTTGCCTCTGTCCAAAATTACTTTAAGGCATTGGTGTCAGATAGCTTGGCTGTGTCTGATGGATCAAGGGGACGGAGTGAGAGTGAGAAAGAGAGGTGAAAGGGATAAGGAAAGGATTGAGGACAAAAGGAAGATCAGAAAGCAGTCTGGGTAGTGAAGGGAGAGACAGGAACAATATCTTACTTGTGAACTTCTATTTCTAACTCTTTGAATACCAAAGGTAATGGAGCCCATTTCTTCAGACATATTGACACAAGCTGGAGACAAGTGACTAGCTTTAAAATTCCTTGCTGATTGTGAAGCATCTATATAATTTTAAGATTTCTATTTTTGACAGTCTTTAAAAGTAGGAAGGTGTATATTCTTATTGTGAGTCATAAATAAAAATGAATCAAGTTTTTTTCACTGCCTGACTGTTTCCTTTCGATTTCATTCATTTTGACAATTCTTGGCAGTAGCTGTTCAAGAAACACTCAAACTCACAATAAGCAGTGTTGGAGGTCAGGACTGCAGTGTGTTTGCAGAGATGCATGTTAAGAGAAGCATCCTGGCCGTGATGTGCATGGTTGTGGGTGCTGAACAGGCTGCCTGCTGTAAGCCCCAGTGCCTGCTGCCCGAGAACTTGTGTTGAAGTCATCTGGGGAGGTGCTATCAGTGCATCTGCACTGCAATGCTGATGCCTGAGTCTCACTTACTACTTTCGCCACTCTCTAGTACTGTAATCTTCGAGCCAAGATGCATAATTCTCTGTGTTTTCTGCAGAAATACAGCTTAGGGTATTTTTACAAAAGCCCAAGCAGGAGCCCCAGAATTATGAAGTTTTCCCCAGCCCCTCTTTTGAATAAAACCAAGATGCAATTGGTCTAATATAAGTGTGTAAGCACTGGTTTATAAGTATGACCAATTTCCTTATTTCACTGCCCATCAATGAATATAACAGCCAGAGGAGATGGTAAATTTTATCCAGGTACAAGAATGTCTTTCTATGAATGTACAGGTGCTACTTATAATCTTTGGTTCACATGGGACATAATGATAGTGATAGTAGTAAGGGTTGGAAATGGAAAAGCTGCAGTTATATCTAATTATTTTCAGTGCTTAGACACCAGGGTCACTTAGAAATACCTATGAAGTCTAAACAGGCTGAGTCAACAGCAACCAATCTCTTAGGCAGGAGTGTTTGTAGCACTGGGGAGAGGAATGTGAACTTTGGTATTGCGGGCCAAATTTTTTCCTCGTGTATTTTGCATTTGGTCTGTGTATTTACTGTTCTCTGTGTATCTTGCTAGTTGAATTTATACATGTAGATCTTCCCCCCCCCCCTATAATTGTAGCCCCTTCTTAATCATCTTTTGTAACACACAAAAAAAAAAAAAAAAAAAACACAAAAACCAAAACATGGCAAAGAAATTGGTATTGTAGGAGTTTTACTTTCAGTGCTTTGACTGAAACATATAAAGTTCCTGTGCAATCCAGAATTTTTGTTTGCAGAAGATATGATAAAAAAACCTTCAAAATTTTTGAAAAACAGTCTTTATTTCTAGCCCAGGAAATAAGACTCATGGAATGAGAAAAACATACAAACCAGTAGACTGAAATTGTTATTTGCATTTATGAGAATGTATAAAGTAATACATACATCCTGGTGGAAAAATTGTGAAGATACCATAAAGCTTACTTTCAGATGGTTATTTCCAGTTAAGGCCTGATGATCCAAATTTGTGTCACATTTGGCTCATAGCTACAGAAAATGCATATGAATTTATATCTGAATTAGATTTGGGGGAAGGGGAAAAAGCCCACATTAGTATCTTAAACGTTGTGAAACTCTCTTCTGAAATAAAGATGTCTAAATAGAAATTACATATGTACATATAGTTAGAATTTCTAGTTTGATTGATTTACAAGCAAAGAATTGGGAACAAAGTAATAAAGCTGTACACAGTTTTTTTTTAAAGATTTTTTTGTTGTTGTTTAATCCCCTATATTTTGTCAAACTGAAGTTTCATTGCTGGATAATATAGTAAAAAGATTCAATGTAAGGGTTATCTAACATTGGTGGTGTTGATGAATAGTTGCAATTAATACATTCCCTTAATTAGTCTGATATGCAGAAGATGCACCTGGCAGGTCATTTTAATACTACAATTGATTTATTGCTGCTAGAAACGATTTTACCAGCTATCTTCAGAGAGCACAATTAGAGAGGATTTCATATTTTTAAATGCATTTTCTCTGAGGAATAAACATAAAAGGTCTATATAATTCAGAACAAAGCAGCTATAATGTATGAATGGTTTATGGATTTTATTAATATTCAACTAACATTAGAATCAATTTTAGAGAACAGCAAGCTATTTTCTATATTAAGTGTCCATTTTTAGAATGAGAGTGTTTTATTTAAAAAAAAATAAAACCATGATCTTTTATATGGATTACTATTATCAGATATGGGAAATCTTAAAAATGGTCAAACAGCAAGAATGTATCAATAGATACTGCATGAACTGTATGTGTCAGATGCACTGAGATTTAAGGAAATTTTTATATAAACTATGCATATATATAATATTTTTTAAATCATGATAAATTCCCTTTAAACAAAGAAATATTTTTCTAAGGTTACTATAAAAACGTAACTGAATCAATGTCAGCTTAGCCTACCATAAAAGTATCAACTTATTTCATATTTCTAAAGCTGCTGTTAAAATTGATGTTGGAATTAGCTTGTCCTGCCTTTTTCCCCCTTCACCTTAATGTGTTTTTCTCCATTTTTAGTGCTGCAGCAGACAGCATGGCTGCCTTTTGTTAGCCTCTCTGTGCACTAATATCACTGACACTGTGGAAACGTCCAGCAGGCTCCCTTTCTACATCATAGGAAAAAAAGGTCTTTTCTTCAGTAAAAACCTGTTAATTCTTAAGTTTTTAAAAACTACTTTTTTCATCTGTATTCTAAATGAAAAGAAAATGTTTTTCCTAGTAGGGGTCATGGCAGGGGCAGTGGGAACAGACAAAACTTTTCAGGGTTTGGACTGTCCGTTGCTTGTATGCTCAAAGTTTTAAGTAAAATAATGGGGAATTTGTTTATGCAATAAATGCAAGATTGCCCTTTTCATTTTAGGCTACTCTAGATTCACCTAAGCTACTCTGTCTTCCAAACATAATCTTTTCTCCCTGGGACTTGAGGGGCCATACCTAATATACCAAGAGCATCTCCATAATCTTTAACGTGACTTTAGGGTGTGGGGACACTAACTGTTCTCTCAGCCTTAGCATCAGGAATTGAGTGATCTGCATTTGGAAGCAAGGGTTTTTTATTTTTTTTTCCCCGAAATCTCTGGTAGAATAACTCCTGACCTTGCAATAAATGTGCAAAAAAATAATTATAGTTCAGTAATTATGGCTGGTATTTACCCTGATGTGTTATTTTACATCACTTCCAAGTGCATACAAGGTGTCATATAGAAAAAATAAGAAAATTTTCCCCTTCACCTTTGAATCTTCTGATCCATTTTCAACGTGACCTGAAAAATGACATTGAGCAATAAAATAAAGTAGGAAATTGTTACTAAACAAGGATGTTAGTTATAGCAGAATTAAGACTTGGTTTGGGCCTGCCTAAATTCAACCTCCAAGTCTTGGATCTCTGGTTTGAAAAGATGTAGCCCAAAATGAAAGTAATTCTCTGTTGTGAACATTTTATCATAATAACAGAGAATTACTGTTATTATGACTAAAAGTTACTGGTGATTCTATGAGCAATGCTTGATCATTAATCTCTCATCAGTTTTACAGACAACGTGTCCTGAGGGCCAGGCAAATACAGTTGGTGAAATGGGGGGACTTCTTGGTAGCTATGTAGGGTTTGAACAACTCCTAAGGGAAGAAAGAGGGCAGCTTGGAGATGACAATAAAATTGTGAGAGCAAGAGGATGTCTACAAGGCATGCTGTAAGTAATGTAAAGACCTTCATGCACTGTCTTGGGAGACCTGGTGAAAGCATTCAAAGTTGTACCTGTGTCACAGCCAGATCAAAAGGACCATCCACTCTCCATGGGTTTTTTTGAGACTCGGGAAGGGAAAAATGCTTGGCATTCATCAGGGAGTCCAGAGTAGATGAAGACAAAGTGATCAGTGATAATGAGTGACTTCACGGAGTTTCGGCTAAACACAAATCACTTCTTCTCAGTTTAGATGACAGGGGAACTGATGGATATTAGAAACACACTGAATAGTAAGGTCAGGATATGGATTATGTACACAAGAGGCACCAGTTAAAGTTGAAAAATAATTTAAAAATTAGTTAAGTTTTAAGGTAATGTAGCCTGGAGATAATACCTCTGGATGTTTGGGTTTAGTTTTTGGCTTTTTTCCACAGCAAAATAATTCTACTGGGGCATTTGTTTTTATTTTATTTTTGCTTTTTCTTCCCCTGGCTCAGATGCTTGTTAGATTTGATGCCTAAGGTGTCACAAAAAGCCTTTGGATGCTTTATATTCTGGAAGCTATGTGTTAAAAACTGTCTTTTCTGTTATGAAAACACTGTGCAATCTTTTAATCTTTGTGGATGATGCAAAGGTTTTGTTACAATTAGGACTTCAACCGGTTGTTTGGAAAAAGTGTGTAATGGTGTGTTAATATAATTCAGCTTTAGTTTTTGCATAAAACTACTTAATACAACATCCATGAAAAAGTATTTAAAAACTGATTTTATTCAATAATATTAAAAAATACTTCAAAGTATTTAATATAGAACAAAAAAAGAACACAAGCACTTCCAGTTGCAAAGTTAACATCAACATATATAAGTGTGGTGTTTTGTTTAGTTTTTTTATTTTCTTTTGTTTAGTTTCTCAGGGATTTTAGTGAAGACTTAAAATTATCATAGGTCTCGATGCAGTTTGTTTGCTCCCCACAAAAGCAGAGATGATTTTTATTGACCAATCTTTGATCCAAGAGATTAAAGAAAGTACTGTAAGAGCAGTGAAAAGGATAACACCGTGGGGGTCAATAGGCTTACTGCTACTTGGAAATGAAAGTGAAACATTCCATTGGGAGAGGGGGTAATTCAACATTCTTACTGGGAACTTGAGAGTTTTCCCTTTCCTATTTTTTAAAATTTTATTTTTAAGGGAAGAAAAATTATTCATTTTACCTACAGGTTTCTCCATGACTTAATACCATGGCCATAATACGAGGTCATTTAGAGGGCACTAGATTCACCCGACATAATTCTGCACAATGCTTTTTAGCCTGAATGGCCTGGCTGTCACATACTCACTTCTTGATTGAAATGTTTCTGGTAGACTTTTGGAATGCAGTCTGAGGGCTTAGTGACTCAATTTTTTTTAAATGAATACATTTTCTATCTCATAGAAAGTTTCTATGAACTACTACAGTGTTAATGTGTCTTTCTGTTGTTTCTTGAAATGCTGTAAATTTTACATAAATCTGGTAAAATTGCATGAGTCAAAAGGAAATTCAAGTCCTAGCTTGATACAGTTTTATTTTTTATGGCATCATCATCATCATGGCCCTTTTTTATGACAGTATCAAAATGCCTGCTGAAAAGAAATTTTATCTTTTTGAAATAACCATTAATATCCCTTTCTTTCCCTGATGTGTGTTGTCTTGCCTGTTTTTATTTTGGTGGAGGTTTTGGGATTTTTCTGGTTTTGGATTTTTGGTGGTGTTGTGGTTTTTGTTGGGTTTTTTCCCCCTTTCTTGTCCAAGCAGTATGTTTTTTGTTTTCCACTGCAGAGAATAAGTGCAGGAAGAGCAACAGCTGCTATGACTTTGATTAGGGACGCGCTGAAGTGCTTTTGTTTACAGAATATTCAGAGGCACATGAGGCCTGGAAGAGTACTAGTGTCACACTTCTTCCCATCTTTGAAAAATTGCCAAAGAAATCTGAAATTGGCCAGTTGTATTTATTTTGCTGTCTGCCAGAGACAGGTTTGTAGGCTTAGAGTATTTTAACATTTTGTTTAGCTTCCTGCTGGCAAATAATAGATTATAAACTTATTTTAAAGGGAAAGGGGGCCCAGAAAGTTCTCAGAAAGCTTCCTGTGTCCTATGATGCTGTGCAAGATATTGCTTATAGCACATTCAATCATTTCACTCAGGAGACTGATTTCCTTTGTCACAAGGAATATCCATTGTTAATTTAGCTGGTGGCAGCCTAAGAAACAGCTTTTGTGCTGGTGCAATGTGAAGTAAGCATTACTTTACTTCAAAATCAGAAAACACCTGTCTCTGCTTCTAACAGTCCTCCAAAAGCTCCAATGAAAATGTAATTTTACCAAGAGCAATAGCAGAATGCATGTGGACCTAATAGAACTTGTGACTCTTATTTATTTATTTGTTCATTTATTTATTTAAAATAATTTCCTGCAAACTAGTGACTTTGTGTATTTTGGTAATAATATATGAAATAGACTTAAACCAATTATTAAAATTTATGAAATCTTGAGATAAAATGCCAAATATGTTTACAATTAGGTGACATGAGGTTTTTGCAGTTCATTTACTATTTGCAAGTGGTTCTTTTCAACATTAGCTACATTGTTGAAATCCTACACTAAAACTCATGTTTTTATGTACCTGGTTCCTGTTAGGTTTTCTACAAAATCATCACCAGCCCTGTTGTTATTCACTATCTGGTCATGACTGGCTGTGGGTGTTCTTGAGTTTTGTTTTTTGGTGCAACTCTGACCTTGACTATTCAGAAACTTGTGGTACCTCATTTTGTTAATAAGCACTGATGTGTCAAAAAGTGTTTTCAATTAGAGAATGGTGTGAAAAATCAAGCTTTCTGAAAGTTTATAATCCATATTTATTCCCTTATTAAGTTTTAGCTTCTGTGCTCTAAACTTACACCTTCCTCCTGATTCTTTCTCTATAGGGTAAATTGCATGTTTTCCATCTCTTAGCTGTGGCAATATAAAACTGAAAGTATAGACTTGACTGACTTCTAAAGTTTCAGAAACAAGCAGAGAAACAGAATGGATCCCAAATGTACTAGGAAAAAATAAATCCCTTTTGATGTGGAAGGACTTACCTTTTGGAATGTTGCTGTCTTGGGGTGATGTTCAGTGAATCTGGCACTGTTGCACAGTAGTATATTCAGGACCCCAAGGGTTGCAACCAAGATTAAGGCTTTTACTGGCAGTGTTAGAAGTAAAATGACTTCTGTGCTCAATGCTGCCTTTTGGTATAGTGGATAGGATGTGGTATTAAATTTTGTGTGCCCTGAAATAACAATATGTTTGTATTTTCTCTAGCTGCTAAGGGATTTTTAAAGAGGTATTGCTTATGGTTGGTTGGGTTGGTTTGTTTGTTTTCTTCTTTATTTTCTGGTTATTTTAATGGAGTTTGTTTGGGGTTTTGTTGGGGTTTTTTGTTTGGATTTATTTTCTTTTTTTATTTCTCCTCCAAGACAAACTGTATATGAGAATTTGTAAAATATGTAATATTTCTGCAGTGTTCATAATTAATAGCCATGTTATTAAGATTTGTTACTTGGAGTTTCTTTTTTAAAATTTGTTACTTGGAGTGGGTTTTGTCAATGTTAGGCATGTTCCTGAAATTCTAGTGTGATCCACAGGTATTTAAAAAGGAAAAATTGAAAATAAGTAGCACAGATTTTTCTGGGTAACTTAATTACAAATCTCTGATTTGTGCAAAAATAAACGGCCTTTTTTTTTTTTTCTTCTTTTTTTTTTACAACATTATGAATTTAAAATGTACAGAGTTTCTCTGCTGCAAAGTGTGGGGTTTTGGCTGTGAAAAACTGAAGGATATCAAAATGTGTTATCAAAAATATCCATTTTTTTTTCTAATTCAAAACTGCATGACTTAATTTAAGCAATACAGAAGAGAGATATAAGAATGTTAAACTGAGCTAGCTGAATATTGTCAGGAGTTGTGAAAGGCATAGAAAGTAAGTGAAGGACATCACTGAAGACTAACAAAAAACAAGGTGGAAAATACTGCAAACTGGATTCTTTCTTCTGGGTTTTTTATTCTAGTGAAACCTTTAGGTACCAAAAGCTTGCTAGTTCTAAGTGCTGACAGCAAGTGACTTAAATTCTGGGAATTTCTAGTTTATTCAGTTTTGGTTCTTGTCCTTCAACTTGCATCCTTCTACTCAGGGATATAAGTTTGGTTGCCATAATTTATTTAATCATAGGGATTTCTTTTTATTTGATCTTTAGTTTTTCACCAAAATATATCCTCAAGGGAATAAGTGATTATAAAAGGCCAAATCAAAGTGGTCAGGACTTAGTTTAGACATCTATATTATTTCAGTTGGCATGAAACTTCACAGGCTAAGGTGGTGAGTTTGGATGTTTTGGTGTTTTTTTAAAAATTTTCTGAATCTGTAATTTTCAGAGGTATTTCTGTTTCAAGCAGGTTTTACTTCTAGGTTCTCCTAAGCTTTTTGGCAGGTATTCAACTGTGTGTGTTTGGCAATTTGGTATTCATATTTCAGCATCCCCTATTCTGTCCAAGGTGGTGAGGAATAAAAGGAGGTTTCTTTTAGTGATCTACAGGATTGCGATCAATTAAATTCTGTCAGATTTGATACATAATATAAAAAACATTAATATAACAAATATATCTTGGAGTTAACTTAGTGAAGTGGGCATGAGGTGGGGGAGCAGAGGAGTGTTGCTGCTCCAAAACTAAGTCGGAGGCTGTCAACTTCAACCAAATTAAAAAATGTGTGCCAGCCTTAAGTTGGCACGCTTGAGTTCACTTCACTCCAGTCAATGAGGCACCTTAGCGCAGTAAGCACAATAGAGACAAAGAGATGCCTTGCAACTGACAGAGAGAGAAAAGAGTCCTTTGAGATGAAATGTTAACATAAGAAGTGAAAATGGTTTGTGGTAGTCTCAAGCTGGCTCTTTTGGGTTCACTTTCCTATAGTTACTGAACTATAGTGCTGTACCTTAACAGAGGAGTCTCAATAAAATTAGAAAGATACCCTAAAAAGGATAGAAGACGAGAGAGAGTAAAAGCGAGCGAGAGAGATGGAGAGTTCTTTTGATAAGGAGCTTAACAAAAGTGGAAAAAATGGTTTATGTGAATGTTGGTTTTCATGGCAGTCTCAAGCTGACACTTGGGTTTCCTTTATTACAGTCAGTAAGCTACTTTAGCAAACAAAGGCGAATGGAGAGAAGGATGGCTGGAAACAACAGAGGAAGGGAGAGAAAAAGAAACCTCTTTGACAGCATCTGAAACAACATGAAATCTCTGCCTCTGTGTTTTCATTTCTGAAACGTTTTCTGTAAGGCAGGGAGAAACACAAACAGTTGAATCTTTGTGAAGATAGTTCATAGATAATGAAACAAATGCTGATATTTTAAATTTGCTTAAGAAACATAGCAGCTTAATTGGGCAATGGCTACGAATTCCTTTCTTATCTCTCTAAAAATATTTTTTTTCAGCATGTTGCTTTCAGAAATTAATAAATAATATCCAATCCAGGAAATTATACAGTAGTGTTGAATTCATTTAAAATCCTCTTTATGTATAAAAATGCATGGGAAAACAAGTAACTAGAATAAAGGTGTGGATTTTTTAATATGGTGCTCAGTCGTACTGAAAATTAAATGGATGCTGCCTTATATTTGGATCGGGTAGCTGATAAGTGAGTCTACCTTTCTAAGCAGGTGAAAGGTAGTTCCTTTTTCTGCATTTAATCCAGTAGTTTGATTTTGGTTACTCAATTCAATCTAATATTGCAAATTTTAAGTATTGTATTACAGCCTTTTAGTTCTCATTGGAAATACATTTGATTAGCTTTGACAAATTTAAGCTTTGCAAGGTAAATATGAGAGTAAAGGAGGTTTCAGGCCTTTTGTACCTGTTAGGTAAATATATGAGGTAAACTAAACCATACCCATCAAAGCTGTAATTAAAATGCCCATGAAAATTGGCATATTTTGAACATCATTTATTCACTGTGAAATGGGCCATTAGATATCTGGCTGACAAATGTTTTCATCCTGAACCTAATGTGCACTTCTCATACGTCATCTGCAAATTCAGTAGAGGCATGCTTTGGAAAGGAAGGGAAATCACAGTTGCAAATTATTCTTGCCTTCCATTAGGCAAACTGTCGACTTTGTAGAATCAATAGAAGATTCTTTATAGTAATAAAATTGGTATGTAGCCATGAGCAAAAGCAATGGGACAGCCAAGGATGGAACTTAATTAGAGATCAGAACTTGCTTTTAAAAATATTGGATATAATGAAGATGCGATGCTAAGCAAACAACATTGAAGACTTCATAATTTCATAATGTAAAATCCATGGCACTCCAACTCTACTTGTTTCTTTAATAAAGCTTCTGTATGTAGAGAAAAATTACTTTTTATAACTAAATGTTAATCTGTTAAACAAGATGATTAAGTTTATAGAGGTATTCTATACTGACATTATACAATTCAATACTGTAGTCTGCAATAAATGAATTAACAAGCCCAGTATTTGCAGATAGATTGGAGAGTAGGAAAAAAGTGACTGAGAACAAATTTATCTTTTTTTCGTAAATTGGTCACTTGAGCCTTATGCTCTGATACTTCATGATTGTTCATTGAGGTCATGTGATACCTTTTTAGCTCTGTAATGAACTGGTTTAAAATGTTCGAACATCCGATTAACAAGTAAGAAATTCCATTATTTAGGAGAATAAATTTTATTCACAGTAAGTTTCCTAACTTCTGCAATTCAAAATTTTTCATTAATAGCCTTCCATAGATTAAATATTAAAAAACAGCCTGGGAGATAGTAGAAAATTTACCTGATATTGCCAATTCTTATTGGAAAAGTATTTACTATTTTCATTAATATTCAATAAAAACTTGAGTCGGTCCCTGCCATTGGCGTTTAAGTTGCTTTCTCTGATGGGTCTTTGAAAGCTTCTGTTAAAGGCTGGAGATAGCTGAGTACTGAGTTCTATGTTTAGATTATAGCCAAGAATTACAATAACCTTGTATCTGGAATCTACAGAAGATCGTGTTTTGTGTTTCTGCAACCTGACCAATATTAGTCAAAACGTGGAGAGCATGTGGACAAAAATTAGTGAAGAGGAAAACATTTATCTCAGCAGGGAAAGTGTGTTCTTGTGTTTCCGATTAACAGTGGTTCTTTGGGTTTTAAAGAGCTGCCATATATATCCACAGGGCTAGGCAGCAGCACTTGTGACCAGTCTTCTCTTGCTTGTTTTGTTACTGATCCCTTACATTTTGACAACACTGTGGTCTGACTTTGCATCAGCTTATTTAGTGCTGAAAAATGGAACTATTTAACTTGTGCTGGATGAAAAAACGAGAGTGGGAAAAAAATAATAGAACCAAAAAGGAGAAAATGGAGAACAGTGAAATGAAAGAATAGGAGATGAAAAGAGACTAGAGAAGGAAAGCAAAAAGCTGTTTATTGCAAGATAAAGAGAAATCCTTTAACCAAGCCTAGAAGTACCTGTCCTGTATTTTGGAGTTTCATAAATTCTTCTATATATTTTTATTTATTCTCATTTTGACTTGATGAATTACTCAATCTCCTAATTTAGGTTATTTGAGAGAGCAGATCCAAAGCAATCAAGTTATTAACTACCTGTAATACGAAAACAATCAATTTTAATTTGTAATGGTAAAAACAGGTGGCAAGAGTAAAATTTTAGCATTAAATTAAAATACTTTTTTTCTGCTTTGCTAATGTGGTGGTTTGTGTGTAAGAGAGACAGACTGACATCCATCTGCTTGGACTACAGAGACTAATGTGAACAAACATGTAGCATACTAAACGGTCACCTCAAGAACCAGCACTTCTGTTTAGAGTTATTGTGTGCCATCCAGTTTTGTAAGCTATGGAAAGATTGACCCCCCAGACAGTTTATGTAAATTATGTTAATGATTACTGTCCACTCTCTGTCAAGACAGGTACTGACAGTGCTACTTTTGCATCATGAAATCAATTCTTCCTTTGCTTCTGGTCTCTTTGTACGGAGCCTTAAGGTGAAACAACATCAGAAAGCAGCCTCTCCCTCTCCTTCCTCTGTATATTTTGAGTGATGATTGTTTCTGATGTGAAGCCTCTAGATCTTCAAATTGGATTTGCTGTCAATGTGTCCTTTTCCAAGAAAGTGATTGTGCTTGTCAAAGACCCAGCTTTAGTGTCTAGGTGAAATTGATAAAGTTCCAGGCGTTTGAGGTACCTTCTCTTAGCTGCTTTGATTTTCATTTTATGACCAACTGTATCTTTCAAGAGAAAGTATGTTGAGTTACTGTTGATGCATACGTTACACTGGGTGTGATGCCTAGAAAACAACTTTTCTCCTACTTGTAAGAAGGAAAGAGAGGACTGTGGTTAACATTCAGGAGTGATATAACAGACCCATTTTTGTTTCACTTAATGGAGAAGGAATGTTTGTCTGGTAACCCAGGTCTGCTGCATGACAGTTCATTTTTGGCTAGGACATAATCAAGCTGTCTTATGTATGCAGTTGCTTGTCTGTGTCTGTATCATGCTACTGTATAATGTCCAACGTGAATTAATACAGCTGGAGCAGATGCTAAATTACTGTGTCTAAGTCACTTGTGTCCTATTTTACACTTCACTTCATGATCTGTGTGAGGCTCTGTGAACATTTGATATTCATTTTAGAGTCTCACCATATGCCCTCACATTTATAGGCTATAAATCCATAATCAACTACTCTGTTGATATTGGCATTACTTTTCTCAGCTGCATATGTGAAAAAACGCATTTGGAAATAACCTTTATGACTAAATGTGCTGATATGAATTACTGCTAAAGAGTCTGAAATGTTTTGTGTAACACTCTACCAATGAGCAGGAAAAAGAAAATAGGGGGCTAATTAAAGTTATCAGATATTTAGTATAAATTCCAGTGAGAGTCCCATGCCCATGCGCTCTGTTCACAGGGTTTGAAACAAAATCTCCAAATGTGTGTACAAAACTCTTTTATTACTGCATAACTTCCTGTAGGAAAAAGAATTACTAAAAAACCCTTTCAGTATTGTCTTTCTTTTAAGAAAGAGTCCTTTTGTCTATGGCAGAAAGCAAGAAGCTATGTTATTTTCTATGTGTTCCCTTCCCACTGGATAGTCAAACACCCTACACTTATCTATTTTTATTCTGCAGTTCTTTCATAAACAACTCTTCTTCCTTCCTTGTTTTCTTGTGTTGAAAGTAAAAGGTTTGTTAAAAAATAGTTTCAATTCTCCATCCTCCTCCTGCTCCATTAAACACACGGTATGTCATTTCAGATTATTGGAGATGCTCCTTAAAAATTTTTTTCTTCATTAGTAGCCATCATTGCAGCAAAATGGGGAGTTTATGCCTCTCTGAGCAGACTTCTGTAAATAATACTTCAGTCAGCAGACAGTTACCAAATTTTCAGTTGTTTTTAGGCTGCAGCTTCCTTTTGCAGTTTAGTGCTGTATGCTTTCTGCAGTGGTCACCCAAAGTGACTTTTGTATTGTAGGGTAGTACTAAGGCACAGTATAAATTTGAAAAAATTGTTTTGCCTTTTTGTTTCTCAAAATGTTCCAGAAAATGTTTTAAGACTGGCAACCTTTCTGAAGTACTGTCAGGATTAATAGGGGGCTGAAAAATGCAATTTATGTACGTAAAGTAGATGATGTTATGCATCAAAGGCCTCTTCTTGAAGGAGAACGTGATTAATCTTTACTTACATGAGTAGCTGTGCTGGTTCCAGTGGGTTATAGTACTGGTGCATGGCAATATCCAACTGCATATGATCAGGCTTTTTGAGACACCACTTTTTGCATGAATTCTTTCTTCCCCTGTCTCTTTAAGAAATTGAATCTTCATTGACTTACAGCTGACTGTATTGGATTCATAAAATAGTCTTTCACTTCTCTCTGGGTATATGCTGTATCATGAATTGTCTCCTTAGAGACAGCAGGCCACCTCATTATGGTTACAATAGACAAATTCCTAAGCATGTGGTCTGCTTTTATGGCCTTGACTTGTACATCTTTTACCTCAGAGACTTGCCACTCATGTTGACACAGATTTGTTGTGTGTGATGAAGTGATAAAATCAAAGAAGAGGACACATGTGCTTCTCTTCCTTTCAGAAAGACTTTATTATTTATTGTTTATTGTTGTAAGTTAAATCTACTCAACAATTTTCTGCAAAGGTACATTTACTTTTTGGATTTGTTTTATTCTGCCTGCAGCTTAGAAGTGGCTCTTAATGCATACTGTATGTGTTAGCTTTGTAAAAGTTCCACTGAAAAATAGAGTGAATAGAAATGTATATGTCTTGGCAAGAACAATACCCAGGGGGTGGGGAGGAAGCATTAAATAAACAATTTTAGAAAAATAAGCAAACTGAATGCCAAGCATTCCTGTGTTATTCCTATTATATTTCTGTCCCTCAAAACACATTGCTGTTTAAAAGGATAGGGAGACACAAAAAATTATTTTAATTTTAATTACTGTTTTAACACCTACTATGTTACTATGTCAGGGGCTGAAGGAGAACATGTTTTCTGAGGAAGCTGAAGGTCAATGGTACTCATAATTCCAGGCAGCTGAAAATAGTACACAGCAGCTGGATTTGTCAATGATGAAAGTAAATTTATTGAAAAATAAAATCTGGAGTAGGCTGAATTATAGAAACTATGTTCCAGTCAGGCAAAGTATGGCCATAGAGAATTTCACCAACCAAATTTTCATAGAACTGAAGCTCAGTTACACGTAAGTTAAGATTTGAAAAGAACTTTTATGAAAATTGTGTTTTTAAAAAAAATTAGATATTACTCAAATATTTTTAGGATGACAAATCCTATGCTATTACAAATGTTTGTTGGATCAAGTATCTCAGTCCATGGTTTTTTTTTTATGTGTTACTTGAGTAATTTTCCCTGGTTTCTGACCTAAGAAACAAGGGGACGGGTTATTTGGAATATAATCAGTCAGAATCAACTGACAATGCTGAAAGTCTCACTGATTTGGTGAAACAGGAGTAGCTGTTAAAATTTTGTTGTTACTTGCAAATATTTTAAAGTTTTATAGAATGAGGAAACTCTCAGCAGCTGTAGATTGCTGGACTTTTCCTGAGTGTGCTCCTATTTTAACAGAAGGAGTGACCTTAGACAAATACCTGTCTTTTTCTAGCTTCTCACTTTTAGCTCAACTTAATCCACATGATCTGCAGAGTCCATTGAACGATTAGTTGATGAAAGACGGAAAAAAATGGAAAAATCTGATTTAACTTATTTTTGAGAATCTGAATCTGACTGACAGACCATAGTGTAGATGGCTGGCTGGTGTATTTATAAGGTTTTGTTGATAAGCAAAGAAGTTATTAGACCTAAAATAGTCTCTTAAAATATAGATTGTCTGGAAGAAATAAGCATAAGGGTGAAAAACAGTCTCAAACTTGGAAGCAGGAAGACAGAAGAAATATAAAAATTTGAGAGACAAGATTAAGAAATTCAAACTTGGTGGAAGACTGACCTCTGTCTTGATTCAGGGCATCTGACCACTGAATTTTAAGGTAGTGTGATACAGCAGTGTTCTGCCTGACTTCTCTGTGTCTTAGGACACACATTACATCTAGTTTTTATCATTTTGATTAACCAGTGGTTTTACAGTTAAGGAATGTGCTGAGGCACAAACAGACAACTGCCTCCTTTTGCCATGAGCTAAATATGGTGGGGTCTCAGAAGCAGTAGCTGAGGCAGCTCACAGGAGTGGGATGCAGGACATGACTACATGAGAGAACAACATGGGCTGGTGCTCAGAAAACTGCGATTTAGTAGATTTTAGTAGATTTAAAAAAAATATGGTTAAAGTTAATTTTACTCTAAAGACTGTTCTTTCCTGCCTACTAACCACATATAATTAATCAGGCACTTTATAGTGAAAAGGTTAGTGGTAGGAGTTCCATTCAGAGGGATGGAACAGAAGTGGAACCCAGGATCTAAGATGCTTGTTCCAGTAAACAGCATGCAATCACTGAATGAGCCCAGGCTGTTCTTGGCCTCTGGTAAGACACTGCTTTCCCCCAACTCTATGAAAAGATTGTGCAGAGATTTTAATTTAATTTTAAAATATTCATTGTCTAAGTTTTTTGACAGCAGATAAGTCCTACTGAGGAAAGGGTAGATATAGGTTAGGAGACAAATGAATATTCTAATGAATTAATTAACACTAATAAAGTTGGTTGTTTTTTTTTTTTGTTTTGTTTTTTGTTTTTTGGTTGTTTTTTATTTGCATCATCTTAGAGAATGTGTAGGTCTTTGCAGAACCAAGCCTTAAAAGCTTGCTAGCTTTTAACTTGCTGTAGATGGCCCTGCTGAATCTAGTGAGACTATCTGGCAGCATGTGAAGTCAGGCGTGTGCATACATCATTTGCGAAGTCAAGACACATTTTTAAATTAGTAACCAGAATACAGGGACTGTGGTTCTTGATGGTGACCCCCTGTGCTGTACTCCAGTAAAAGAAGTTACTTTGTCTATGAATTTCTAATAAGTTCTGAGAATAGAAATCCTGAGGTGCTCAAATCCAACACACTATGAATTTCAGGGCTTGCAAAATAAGGCAAAACCTTTCTTAAGCAAGTCACCCCCCACCACCCCCATTCCTCAGCTGTGTGAAACATTTGAAAACGAATATGTGCATGCTGTTTACAGTCTGTGCTCTCAGACTGTAATGGGGATGTGGTTATTCTGCATTGATTCATTTAATTATCTACAGAATGACACAATATTAGAATACAAATATCTTATGCTTGTCAAGCACCATGAGGATTTGGCGGGACAGGGAGCCCACAAAAGCAAAACCCAAATCAGCACTAAAATGGAACTAACCATATTCTCAGCATTGCCTTGGCTCTTCAGTGTTCTGCATTATCCAATGCTTTTAGAATGATTTACTAATCAATCTATTTTGAAATGGCATTGTTTTTTGGTTGTTTTTTTTTTTTTTCATTGTCTCTAGCTAATGGTTTTGTTTGAATACTCATGTTTACTTACTGAAGTGCATTTCACTTGGAATGGAAATGCAAAACATTAGTGCAGGCTTTGTGAAATTTACCACTTCTCTGATATGTGAAAAGTACTTGAGATAAGGACATCTTTTCAATAGTTGTAGGCAGAAGCGGGGATGTGGGGGGAACCCATAAGCTCTTCAAACAAATATAGCCTGCTTATTTTTCAGTGTTGTCTATATGTAACAGCCTCATTGATTCTGTGTGCTTTTTGTTAGAGACTAATTCTACTGATTTTTTTTTAAAGATAATATAGTATTTGTAACTGTGCTAAATCTTCTTTTTTCCACTCTGCAGCTTTTTTTTTTGTCAGTAAACAAGAATGAAAAACTAGCATACCAGAGGAGCTAAGCAATGAATGGCAGTACAAAACTAGAACAGGTACAAAATTTTAGGTTTTTAATTCATCAAAACATTATTTAGCTAAATCACTTGATGTTTCCTCCATTGGGAGTTTGGCACAATCATACTCTGATTTTTTTAATATCTATGTTGTAGAAATAAGCCAGGCCCTAAATCACTACATTTTGTTTAAACAGTAAACGGAAATGACATTTAAAATCTACAAAGCGTTAAAAATGCTAAGGATTACTTACATCATTGGCTTATAACCTTTTTGATTTGTTGATCCCCAAGTACTTTTCAGCAGAGGCGTGTATCTCTGTGCAGCAAAAGTTAACTTACTGCAGTAGGCTTCCGTTTCACAGCCAAGGTCGTGTGAACCCGAAGAGTCTGCAGACCACATGTTGAAAACTATTGATCTACATTATTTATATATGACTTGTTCACTGCTGATGTGTTCCTGCTTTTGAGATGACTCAGTAAGACCATGCAATGGTTTTCAGGAAGGAACAGGGCAAAGAAAACGTAACCCTTAAAAGGGGAGGTTTAGATCGATAAAATGTTTCTACAATTCAGGAATTAGACCTTCTTAGGCCTAATGACTTCTTAGTAATGATACAATGTCCAAAAATTAAGAATGGATGTCTGCTTAATACATGATATGCTACAATATTATGTTGGCATTATGGAATCACTGCAGCTGGACATATTGGTTCAATGATAAAGTAGGATGGGAATTCGGTCACTTGGTGGCTGCCAGACAGTGGATTCCTTGTGCACTAAACTATTTTAAAGATATTTAGATTGTCTTCCAGCTGACTAAAAAGGTCATGCCAGGCATGTATCACACACATTTCTACTTTGTGCCTTCACTAAATTCTAACACAGTAAGTTATGGATTTGATCTTGAGCTAAACAAAGCAGTTCCCTGCCCCTTAAATTGAAGGCATAGGGTTTCGGGGATAAGATCCATTCCTTTATTGTGCTCAACAGCAAACAAGCTGAAATTCAAGAGCAGTATAACATAGTTGTAGGTTCTATTTGCTGGCTTTTAAAATGGTTCTTAGCTTCTCAAAATTTCTGCTAGGCAATAGGCTGACATCATGTTGAAGATATGAGTTGTGGTTGTACTGGTAATATTTAACACATGAGATGCTTCTCATAATGGTGGATATTTAGAGCTGAAGGTGTATTGAGCAAAAGCAGGTACAGAGCCTGGTGCTACTGTGTGCAGCTGGTGAGATGCTTGCACCTCCCAGGGTGAGTTGGCCTCACTGATGAGCAGTTATACAGCAAGCAGGTGACCTGGGGGTCTTTGACAATGTCATCAATCTTTTGGTAGTCAAATAAAGAAAATATTTCTAGATTTCAATATGAATATCAAACACTAGGATACAAACACTTTTCTCGTCCTGATAGTCGTTTGAGCAAGCAGCCAATTCTCTGGTGTGTTTCTGCACCAGTAAGAATTTCTTATGTTAGTAATGTAAGAGATGGAGTTTCACGTGATAATGAAGCTGTTGTTTTTCTCAAGTATATGTCTTCTTGCACTATTCTTACACTCATGCATTCTAGTGTGCCATGTTGTGACATGAAATTCTTTTAAATGTTGAGCAAAATCCATTTTTTTTCTTTGTTCTTTGATCACTTTCTATCAACTGACTTTTTTTTTTATTTTAACTGGCTTCAGAACATGATAAAAAAGACTAGTTTTGAGGCTTAGTGGTCTTTTTATGGAAGGGGCATATATAAGTAAAATGCTATACTTTACATATTTTTAAATATTACTTATACTAACGAAAGTTGCTGTATAAAAGGAAGGTTTTTGTCCTGTAAAAGATCAGACGATTTGTTTATAACCACAGCACATTTATGGAAAAAATAGTAAATTTCTATGTTTTATTAATATATCACGTAAGCTACTCTGGGCATCTTGTTGCATAAGCTGCCTGTCTGTAGGCCACACTCTAACAGAAGTGTCTGTATAAGCAGTCGTTCTGAAATGCTGATTCTGTTATTTGATTTGGGATTAAACAGTCTGTTGCAAGCCATCTGTTTCCCTATGCATGTGTCCTTGAAAGGTTAGATTTCCACAGATAATGCCCCATAACTTTAGCCAGTGCTTGAAAGATCAGAATTAGGTGAGACATATGCCACTGAAATTATCTGTCTTATCCTAGAGGACTGGCTGTTTTTTGACATCAGTGCCCATTTTGGAGAAAAGTTTACTCTCTCTTATTGCTGCTGATTTAGAACCCTGCTGCTTTTGGCCAAATGCCATGAGACTTAGGAGCACATCCTTTGAGGGTATTTGAACAGTTGATGCTCAGTGAGTGAAAAGTTCCATCAGCTTTCTAAGCTGCAGGTCTCCTCCTGAGCCTATTCCTCCAATAGACACCACATCACTCATGTCTAACTCAAACTGCTGCTACTACTCAAGCAGCATCACTGTGGCCATTAGGGTCAGAAGATTGGTGTGGGTTCAGAGATTCTTTAGAGACTTAAAGAAGTCTTACATAAGATTGTACCTTGCTATTGTGCAATGTTGTTGGTTTTCATATTTTGTTTCTTTTGTTTTCCTTTTAAATTATGTTTTTGTGTGCCTGTTCATGCATCTGCCTGTGAGTGCTAGATACATGTGTGATGCACATAATGACTACTAGAAGACAAGTGTCATGATAGTGATCTAGCCCTATCAGTTTGATTTAGGTGTTAAAACAAGCTCAGGTTGGGAAGCAGGTGCTTAAAGGCACTGTGGGAGCCAACATGTGAGAAGCTGCCTCTGGACACTGTTTACACAGGTACAATATTTGTGATTGCTTAAACTGGAATTCTTAAGATGCAACTTTGTCATAAGCCATACAGGGCCTTAGAGTTCTGTACCAGCCCTCTAGAAATTATCTAGAAAACCCCTCACAAAATGACACTTCTAGACCATAAACACCCTTTATTACAGCTCACCCAGAAACAAATTCAGATTTTCTCCAACTTTGGTATTCCAGAGGTATAAGGGGCTGGTTGCATACCAGAGTTTGTAAAATTTTGTTACGCTTTGCACTACAGACCAATTCTCTATTAAGTGTGTCAGAGTTCAACAGTGTTTTTCAGCCAAAGTAATAGGCAATCTTGTGCAGAATTTTTTTTTTTTTTTTGCTCTTGAATGTGTTTGTTTCAAGTCCTGCTTGAGATCCTAATTTCTGAAAGTTCTGGAAGATATGGATTCACAGTATAGGTAATTGGTGAACTGATAAGTCCAATTGAACCTTATGTCATTTTTTGGTGAAATTTTTTTTGTTCTTTAATGTTAGACTGGTTCTGAAATGTTTTTGCTTTTACTCAACAGTCTGACTACAGAACTACTGATGTTTCTATACTTCTGGCTGGAAATTTGCCAACTCAGGCATTACACACGGTGAATCTGAATTTGTACACACAAAACAGATGATTGGTCAAGTTAACGTTTGCAAACTGCCCTGTTTATTTGTACAAATACAGCTTTTATATGTGCAAAACTGATGTGTTTGCAATTCTGTGAGCTGTATTAAGGCAAGCTTGCTATAAATGTATCCCCTAAAATTTAGTTTTTGATTAAAAATACTTACTAGGCAATCCTCCTGATAGAGTTTCCAAATTTACATTTGCAGGTGAAAAGGAGGCTTTAAAACCTTTAAAAGCAGCCATGGAAACAGAAGCTGCACAGAGCTAGGCAGTGACATAGGGCATTACATCTAAGAGGCACATTTAAGGGGGAGCTTGTCAAGAGCAGAAAATGATGCTTGCTCTCTCTCTTACTGCAGAATACTGAACTGCTGTCATGATCCATTACTAGAAATATTAGGATATGAGAAAAATGAGAAATTTTCATGGAAAAGAAAAATCTACCTTTTTTTCCCTCCCTTCATTTTAGGAAGTGTTGAGCAACATCTCTAAGCAACAATTTCACCCTTGAATAATCAGTGAGAGTATTGAAATGTTAGTAAAATCCAAAAGAATTATTTTAAATAATATGTAACAAGACACAATTATATTTGTAACACAATATATGAAATACATTTTGAATTATGTAATCCTAGAAATTAGTAGTTTCTGTTTATAGAATACCTGGGTGTGAATAAGCCTGTTTACAGATATTGGGATGTAATTCAGTCAAAACAAATGAAAATTTTGTACTGCTGACTTGCAGAAAATATTTGCTCTTGTTTATGTCTGCTAAATCTCTATTTTAAAAATACAGCAATTCCAGTATTTAGATGTTGCTAATCATTGATGGAGTATTATATTAATTGCATTACGAGTAATAGAGGTGGAAGTGAGCTTTTCCATTTTTTGAGGGATGCATAATTTTTTCACTTCTACAGAATTCTATTGTAAGTACTGTTTCTGAGCTGGGTGTAGCTGGCTTTCCTGTTAGCTAAAATTGCAAGAAAGCATTCCGTTAGTCAGACTTTTTTTTTCAGGTTCTTTGGGATCTTGAATGCAGTGTGATGCTGTTGCCTTCGTGCATCACAACAAAGTATACATAATTTGCAGGAACTTATTTAATAGATATCCCAAACAATATTTTACATGAGGCACCTAAATTGTGTAGTGTACACTTAAATATTAAAATCTAATCTTGGAGATTTTTAAATTTTCCCTGACAATTCTGCATTTAGATAGAGTTTGAGGAAAAAAGGGACATCATTTCTTCACCTTTTAAACTTTCATGATGCTGTATAACAAAGGACTTGTTCTAAGAAAAACAATATTCTACCTGTAGGAACATGAGGGAACCTTGTGTGCTAGTGATAGTTTAATCCTTTTTCTCTGACTATATATATTCCCAATTGAATGCTACATAAAACAACCTGCATAGTTGAGGTATTGTGTTTCAAGGAATTGGATGCTCATCTTATAAGTATGGAAAACTCCTTGGCAAATGAAAGAAACAGGAAATGGCTAGCTACAGCAGGAGATCTAGTGGCTTATATTGTTTTGTTGCTGATGTAAAACATCAAAACCTTTTCTCCCTCCCTTCCCCCCAGTATATTAGTACACTGAAGACATAATGTAGGGAAGTTTGATTAAGCTAGAGAAAAGGATACATTTCCAATAGTACTGCCAAGAAGAAACTTAGGATGTTAAAAAGTTCTTTGAAGAGTCCTTTTATTTGTGCTGTGTTCTAACAGAAAAATGATTCTACTCATCTATTCTCATGGTTCTTTTCCTGTATATCCTGAATTTAGTGGAATAAACTGCTTCACCTCTTAGAGCTCATTCTAATTTAGTTGAATTTGATTTCTAGGATTTCAGCACACTAGACTGGAATTTTCTGACTAAATCTTTTTTTTGCTTCTTCTTAGTTTTTCCTGAAGCAATTTCTTCTAATTTGGGAAAGTAAGAAAAATTAAAGAGATGATATTTTGCTAAGTGCTAGATAGACACAAATTCTCTAGGAGAAATTTATATTTGAGCAGCAAATCTATATGAAGTTTCTTTTGTATATATGCCTGACTTGGTGGTCCAAAACAGGAGAGAAAGCTTTTACTAGACTTCTGTGTAGGGGTTAAATCATCCTCAAAGAATATACAGGCTGCTTGAGAATATTGTACTTCAAAATTATTTTTTGTGTGTGAAGTTAACTTAAAGTGATTATGTAGCAATAGCATAGTAATTGACTTTAAGAAAATATAAACTGAGTTTATTCCTTCTTGAGTTTCTTAAGCAAACAGAATATAACAGGAATATAATTAAGTCTTATATAGATTTTTGTTCTTTTAATATTGCATTTTTATTCTATCTTGTCCCACTATCATTTTTATACAACTCTGATAAAATATTTCTAGGCAGGTTTGGTAGTAGCATCCATTTATTATAATATAAAGCACTTGCTTCCTCACTGTTTTCTGGAGATATTTTTATCAATACTCTTTCAAGTTTAGTCTTAATTTTTTTTGTGTGTGTTCATCTCTGTACTTGATTTATTGAGCAAATGGAAGGAAATGTGACTTGCCATTCTATCCTTTTGCACCTTGCTTATTTCTATCAGAAGGGAGAATAGAAATGATCTTTCTAGATTCTATATTTGATATTTTATTTTTCTATGTGTGAAATTATCAGTAAGAATATTAAGTAACAACCTTAAAAATTAAACAGATTAGAATTTGCTGAACAGATTCTTTTATGGCACAAAGAAGGATCAAAAAGATTTGCTTTGAAAATATTCTCTACCTTGAATTTAACTTAGAATCAATTCCAAGCAAAAAGAAGAAAACTCAACTCAATTCCAGGCAGAAAACCGGCCTGAGACTTCTAAAATACTTTGTAGGGGGAGTAGATTGTTTAGTATCAAAAACAATTTGTTGCTACTGTTTCCACAGCTTTGGCAACCAGCCAGAAATATTTTCCTTGCAATTGTTCTATGTTCCCTTCTAGCAATGCCTATGGCTTAGAACTATTTCCCAACTTTTGCTCATCCGCTCCAAAGGCGGCTACATATGATGAATGTTTGTTGCTATTATTTTGGTGTGTTTTAGTTTCCTCAGCCTTCATGGCCCCCTGCCTCTTGCCATATAGCACAAGCACTCCTGGATGAGCCAATGTTTCTCAGTTGCTGGGACCTGCTCAATGAAAAAGGCTCATAAACGGAGAGCAATCCTATTTACTGCCATTTCTAGATTAATGGATTGCTTGCAGCTTGTTAGTGTTCTGGCAATGCTTAAGACCAGACACCTACGCTACTATAGGTTTTTTTTGATATTTCTTGGGTAGGGTTTGTCTTATATGAATGCTTGTAGTGTTTCATCTGATATAATGGAATTAGACCTGAGGGTGACTATATCAGAGCTCCTGACAGGTTTTGCAATATATTGAGCATGAACAGGTCCAATATATTTTTTTTCCCCTTCTGGATTAGTAGATTTACAAGCAGTATTTTTGCTCCTCCTGTGGCAAAATCTGAAGGTAAAACTCCTCATTTTCTATGAAAATAAAGTAATTATTATTATTTGTTAATTTTTTTCTATTTACTGTTTTACTTAGAGGTTGCTGTCTCTGTCAGCATTTTTATTTGGTTTGTGCTTTGCAGTTTGTCGAAAGGGTAGATGTATATTCTGAAAATAAACTTGAATCTATTAAAGTGGCTAACATACAGTGATGTCTCTGTTTTGTAAATTGAGTTCAGGCATAGGCTATCTATCTCTTTGGCAGCAGTGGAGGTGCCTTTTTGCTTGAATTTTACTGTTTAAGCTTTTAGAGTCGCTTTCGAAGGTGGAAGAGGGGTCAGGGTAGCATCAGATTCACACATTACTGTCTTTACTGAATTTATATGAATGACCTCCTTTGAAGATTGAAGAATGTGGCACAAGTATGCATAAAGCCTCTCAGACTTTGAGGAATGTGATCTTTTGTCTTTTATGCATGATCTTCTATTTGGCTGTTTATATGTTTTGCTATTCAGGGATGATGAATTTAGATACATTTGATTAAAGAAAGAAATTAAAATGTGATCACCTCCACTTAGCATCACTGCACCTCTACCTAAAGGCTCTCTAATATTGTTAAAATTACTGTGATGTTAACCTTGGTTTTGTTTTATTACGTGTTAGCCATCTCATCCAGTTCTGGCACTGGACCAACCTACACAGGCCACTGCCTCTTTCTCATCTGTCTCATCCTTCAGCAGGCAGTGTAGAGTCTCATTCAGAGAGGTTTATCCTGTGGGCACCAGCATAATTAAAAATATTTTCTGCTTTTCTTGAAGAACTGTAATACATAACGGAAAGTCGGCTTTGTTTGTAAAATTGCAGGCACCAAGGAGGGCTTAATGCAAAAGAAAGTGTATCCCATTATCTATTTCTCATTTTGCATATCACAGCTAAAGCCATGAGAAACTAAGTTCTGCACTTATGGCCTAATCCAAACAAAAGTCCAGTGGGCCTTTCTGATCCCTAGTATCTCCAGAGCAATAAAAACAAAGGACTAGAGTTTTCCATTTTCTTCTTACTGGAAATCAATGACAGATATCTGAGTAGGAAATAAAGTGAGGGCACAAAGGGCAAGTGCTTTTTTTCCTTACTTAATTATCCTTTTGCCTTTATTTCTGATTATTCCCCCCACCCCATGCAACTAAAGAAAAATATCTTGTATATGGCCTTTTCTGCATCTGGAGTAGTGGTTGCATTTTTCCCAATGGGTGTCATATGGAAGTGATTTTATTTGTTATAAATAATAGACATGGTCTGCTTTGTTATGGTGTTTGTTTGGTTTACTCTGTTTGAATTTTTTTGTTTGATTTGGGGTTGTGTTTTTTTGGGGGGGGGTGGGGTGGGGAGGAGTTTGCTGTATGTGGTCTGTATGGGTTTTTTCGGGTTTATTTTTTGTTTTTTTTTTTTTTTACATTTGGAATGAAGGCTCATGAGTTTATTGTTCATTCTTAGAGCATTTGACCATACTGTTAATATCCTTTTCAAGTGCTTGCTGATTGTTGAATTCTCTGTTTAACCTATCCATGTTTGAATAAACCATTCACATAAAAGTATTACTAAAAAGTATTGATTATATGTAAAATCCATTCTATCATTCTGTGGCATAAGAATTTATAATGATGGAATACTTGTGATATTTTATCTTTCTAATAAAAATGAGATGCATTACCAGGCAAGCCAAATTTTGAGAAGTAGCAATGGTTATTGAATTATCTGTCTCAAATACAAATCTGGATGAAATGAAGAGCTTCTGTTGACTCAAATATGAATTGAGATGAAAGCTTCCATTTAGTTTTGTGGGAAACCCCCTAAATTTGTATATCCTGTTACCAGTAGGAAGAATGTTGTTATTTTAAATCTATGCAAATAGTTGTACTTTCTTCTCGATACTGTTGTATCTGGAAAAAATATATATAGTGCTGATCTTAGTAGTACACAAAAAATATGAAGGAACCTAAGCCCTAAGGTGAATTGACAAAAGACATTTCTCTGGTGTGTGTTTCATCTTTCTCCATTTCTCTTTTTCTGGCTCCCACTGTTCTTGGTTGGCTTCATTCTTCTGGGGAGCTCTCAGATTGAATTACTTCCTCAGCTCTACTACCCTACCAGCCAGCCAGCACCTGTATGGCTTGAATCACTGTTGCTTATATCATAGAGGAGGAAATCTTTCCATCTGACCTGTAAATCTGTAAGACTAAAATTTATTTTTCCCCTTACAGTGAAATCATAATTCTGTGTGTTTTCCTTTTACTTAAAAAAGAAAAAAAGTAAAATGATATCAGAATAGGTATGAAAAAATAGAGGGCATTTCTTTCATTACTTTGTAAGTTTCAGGGTTCTTAAGAAGTTTTTGTTCAATTTTTCTTAGAAGCAAACATGAAATTTTGGAGGCAGCTCTGATGCACAGCTGGCAGCTTGCAAAATACATACAATATGAGCAGCAAGATAAGGTGAAGGCTCATTAACTTAAGGATCTAATATCTGATGCCTGGAATTTCAGTATAAAAACACAACAATCACTTTACTTGAACCTATGAAATATACACAAACATATGCATATATGATATACAATTTATTTATGTATACCTCTATGTGTATTCTCACGTGTGAATATGAAAGTATTTTAAGCATTGCATTTTTAAAAGCTCTTGCTATGCCTATACTGAAAATCAATATTTGATGTTTTTCTGTACTTGCATCTTTTTTTGCTTTCTGCTAAAATTAATTCTTTTTGTCTTGAGGGATAAAGATAGGACCTTTTCCTTAGTGCAGTTCCAATAGAAGACAACTTGCTGCTTATAACAGCTTGTCAGTCTGAGAACTGTTAAAATAAGACTGAAAGAAAGAAAAGCTCCGTTTACTGTGGAAACCCCTAGTGGGATGAAAACTATAGTTCGTTTCTTTAGATAACAAAAGACACTTCCATGTCATCCTCACTAGCAACATTTTTTTTTCCTGACACAAAAGGCAGAATGAGGGGGCAAGCAATACCCTAATTATAACTGCTTTTCCACAAGAATTTTATCCTACTTTTCTTGCTCTGGCTTAGTAGGACATCCTGCACTGTTTCACTTGAGTAATAAGAAATATGAATAAAGGGTTAATGTTTCCCGTTTGGATGCTGTGTGCATTGCTGGAAGGAGGACAGCAATATGCAATGTAACTTTGACCTTCTCATTGTTCTATAATGTCATTGGCTGGCTACTCCCGCGCGCTTTCACAGCCTCAGCAACTTGTGCTGTGGCAAGGAGGGGTCATCAGTGACCAGTCAAACACGGAATTAAACTGCATTAAAAAAATTACAAGTTATTTTAGGCCTCAAAATTGATGTATTTTTCTTTTATAAAGGCAAGAGAAGGATGTGACATTCACCTGTTTTTATACGTTTGTGTTGGGAGGAGGAGCAAAGTTAACATGAATTTTACTGAGTTAGGGGTAAATCTTTACAAAAATGTAAGTACTTTATGTGTATGTGTGCGTGTCGATTTTGTTATCACTGTTGAAGACAGGCATTTTGTCATCACTTTCAATGTTATAAAATGAACTTAACATCTTAAGTCTTTGAATTAATTGCCATATTTCCTGGGGGGGGGGGGGAAAGTGGTCTATTTTGTCACTTTTAACAATTCTTTCTATCATTAAGTTCTTCAACATTCTTGCTGCTACTGCTCCTTTTTTTGTTCTCTTTTAATGTTGGTGTCATTGCCATGAAGGGGTAGGATAAAACATACACTAAGATCAAGGTTAAAGGGTGGAGAATTTTGTTCTAACACCTCTGTTCTGAGGAGTGAGCAATGATCAGGAAGGGTTTTTCTTAATCTTCTAAAAAGGGTATTATGCGCCAGAGAATGGGTGAATATGAAGCCCAGAATACAGCAGTAGAAATTCAAGCAACCCTCCAAATCCTCTTTAATAAACAGAGTATGTGCAGATAGAGGTTTACCATCATATATGTATATATATATGCTGATGCTATCTGTGATATCTAATGGCCGAATCTGCAAACAAAGAATTTCTCTGTACTCTTTCCATGGAAGAAATTAGAAGAAAACGGTTGATGGCTAAGGAAAACCTCAAAGGAAGAGGATAGGCTTCTCCTGGTCTGATATAGAAGGACTATGTTCTACTTCTAAAATGTGAATTTTGAAGTTGTCTGTGTGCTTTATGTATTGTTTATTCCACAGTGTCAATAAGGGGAATGCTATCCTGAGCTGCATATCAGTGACTGAAAGGGAATCTAGTGGTGAAAATCTGAGACGAAACCCCAAGTGCTCCAGTAAATGTTTATAAGAAATGCAAATGACACACACCATAAGGGAAGAGCTGTGCATAGCACATGGTGTACCAGACTGGACCAGTAACCTGTTCCTCCATGAAGTAGTACCTACCTGCTACAGCCTTAGGAGTAATAGTGTCGTTTTAATTTGCAAAGTTCCTTTAGGTGGTTAATCACAATATAAGACTCATTGTAAACATGCCAGCTTATCAACTACAGAAAGCAATGGGAAGAAAATGTTCAGCTTGTCAAAAGTTAAGGAGAATAGCAATTAAGGTTGCATTGGTTGCCTTATCACAATTTTCTGCTCTCAAAATCAAATATTGCAGGGATTTTGCTATTTTGGTTATGCCTATGATACACAAGTTTCTTTCTCAACTTCGCAGATTTCATGAAACCTTCATTCTTTTGGAAGGTTTCAGGCATGGTTTAGCCTGGACAGCATAAAAAAGATTGTGTCTCGTAAGGAAAATAAAAGCTAGAAAGCAATTAAAATTTTTATCCCTATCTTTTGAAGAGTCTGTTTCTAATGTTGTCAGAAAATGTTTCTCTGTGTCTGAAAAGCTACACTGGCACCAAGCTAGTCATGGTGTAATATAGAGTCCAAATATATGGTCATTTGAGTTAATTTTGAAGTGAGATAAAAAAAAAAAAAGAAAAAGTCAGCCACTCCCATCCCTTTGTCAATGTAAATTTCTGCTGTTTGCTTGATTCAGATTTAAATGTACGAAAAGAAAAATCTTCAGTCATGATCTCAACTATGTATCCACAAAGTACTATTTTTGGGCAGCAACATATTGATGGCATGTAGTTTCATATGAATCCTTCTTTTAGCAAGTTGGTAATGACATCTTGTGCGACATGTGTTCTGTTTTTCGGTTTATCTGAAGCATTTAGGAGTATGATGCACTGGTACGATATGTGCAAAATTGTATCTAGTAAGGGCTCCACACTAACATCCTTCCAGAAATCAGTGCTTCTATAAGAGCTTCTGAAAAATGCTTTATGGCTGAACCTAAGACCCAAAACTGCAACAGCTTTGGAGATTCAGAACTATTCTCTTTAGTATTTCTTGGGTATTCTCTCTGGTAGTTCTTACATTCTCAATTTCTAAGGTTTTATTCTAGTTTCATAAGAGTGAAGTTATTTCCTATCAAGTCAAAGGTGTTATAGACTCATGGTTAATGGTGTTTATTTTTGTGCTAATAGTAATTTGAAATGAGTGTATTCTCCTAGCCTGGAAGCAGGCTTGGCGCTTTACTTACAAGGTTGAAGGTTGTTTATTTCTGTATGGAGACTTAAGATAATAACCATAATGTAAGCGATCAAAATTTATTTCAGAATAAAATGTGCGTATTTTTAGTTGTAAAAGTAGTGCTTAGTTTACTAAGCTGACTAAAGGTAGAGTAAAGGACTTTGCTTTTATGTTTGATTGTAGAATTAGGTAACTTGACATTCAAGAATAGTGACAGAAATCTTAGCATTTACAAAATTTTTACAGTCTTGCAGCTGTGTCATGTCAGCAGTTGGTTAGTAGTAGCTGCGCTATGGAAACCTCTATCATCTAGAATTGCAATATTCCACAACACTGTCCAAGAAAAGTATGCCACTCTATTTATTTCATTTTTAAATCTTTAATTTTGACTGTCTTGGAAGGTAGTCCTTTATGTACTCTATTAAATCCTGTCTAGAGGGCAACTTTCCTTCATGGGATAATCTGTCTTGCATGCAATTTTATTTCACTCACACTAACTTTACTAAATTAAAAAGGAGTCAGTAATTATTGTGTATTTGTACCTGATGTACCAGATATATGTATAGTGTCCACATTGTTCTATTTGAGAGATTTTAAATTAGGTGTCCCCAGAAAAACAAAAACGTATTGAAAATATCTAACCTTGAATTTTATGCACTTATCACTTGTTTGATTTGTGATATTGTGCTTTTTAATGTGAAGATAGTAACGAATTATACAAGTTCTCCCACTATATATAGATGCTGGTCTTTGAAATATCAGCTACAACGTATTTGCAATTATTTTGGTTATTAACATTAGCCGCTTGTTAAGATACACCATTGTATAAGTTGTATAGGTTTTTATGCTGAAATTTTAAAACCGACTATGTACAGATTTGTTTGTGCAAGAGACACCAAAAATTTGAGCTTATGGAATGGGAAAGATACTTTTTTTTTTTGGCCTACCTTGCCTAGGTACCTTTTGCTTGCCGAATAGAGATAATAGGTTTATATCTGAAAATTTGGAGATTAAAGATGAAATGGGAAAAAGAGCAGGAACATTAAGTTTTGAAATATGGGATATAGGCAGAAAGCGCAGTGAAAATTTTGTTTTTAATTTTATCCATTCATAGTGGCTCATTTGCTAGAGAAGCTCATACCAGGAACCATTGTTAGTTCCCTATAGTTGCTAGAAGCATTCACACAGTGTATGAGCTGTAGAATGTTTCTCATGATAAAACATAGATTTTAATGCAAAGTAAATATTGCTATGCAATATTGTATATTTCTTTTTTTGCTATCTGATCATGGTTTTTAATGGAATTCTATGTGTCAGAATTGCAGAGACTGTTATTGCAATCATGGCAACAATTACTTTAAAATTTTTTTATATGTTCTGCTGGTGTGTGCTCTGTAACTATATTTTGTTATTTTCATTTTTGCTTGTAATTCCATAAATTGTAGGAAGTTTTTGATGGTAATAGCTGAACTTCATAATCGCGATATATTTATTCTTGGTAAGGAAGAGGGGGAAGAAAGGGAGGATTTTTCATACCTCTTAGATCTATTGGTCTATTCTCCAAATGACAGGTTCCTGACTGATCAGCTATGCCACCTGCTACTAAAGCTCAGTAATATTAGTCTGTGCAATGGCTTCACTCATCTCACACCTCAGAGATCTTGAGCTCAACCCCAGGCATCCCCTGTGTGTTTAAATCAGCTTAACGGCTCATACAGTGTACTGATTTCCTTGTAGGCCTCTGTTTTCTCAAAAAGTGATCACCTTTTGCCAATGCCCTCAGGATTAAACAGGGCAGTCTGGTTTTCCTTTTCTGCATTGGCTATACCTTTGTAGTCAATAAAAGACTAACTAGAAAAGAATCAGCTGATGAGAGAATCAATCTTCTGGAAGCCTCCCCACAGTTTTCTCATCATTTTTGTGCTGTCTGTCATCTCAGATTGTAAAATGGAAACCAAAACTCAGTATGTGGGAAGACTTTTAGTGCTCCTTGTTAACAAAAACAGTAAGACCAGGGGTTTTGATCTTATGAGTGTATAGGTAAACAGTAAGCTGTAAGTGTGCACTCTTGAAGTAGCTTTTCCATGTTTCTAATGGAAGTCTGCAAAAAATTATCAAAGAAGTATCACAAAGGTCTCATGACATACTGTAGTGTAGATATCCATTCTGAGTAGGTCAGGTTAAATCTGAAGTTCTTCTCTATAACAATACAGGGGTATCTTACAGAACAACTGTACCATTTATCATGGTATAAAAGCTGTATAAATAGAAATGGTCTCTAAAATACAAGTGAAGCTTTTTTTTTCCTTTCACTCCTTGCTAAGTTAAAATAGTGGTCTGTCTTGATAACTAGTATTATGCAACTATATTTAAGCTTTTTGAATAATAGCCTACTTGAAGTTGGTTTATAATGACAGATGGACAACTTAAAAAAGAATTGGAGGTTCATCATAATCATAATTCTTTACAGTTCTAAATTTTTCATTCAAATGTATCACAGTAGTTTACAAATATTAATTCAGTGTTATAATCACCCACCCACGAAGCAGGTCAGCATCCTAGTTTTACAGAAGTTCAAAGTAGGGTATCAAAAGGTTAAGAGCTGTGAGGAATTAAGGGGTCTGTTGTTATGCACCATAAGGCTCATGCTGGGGACTCTATTTTTTCCACATCATACTTTAAACTTCATTTGAAATCTGATTTCCTTTCCTGGACTGAGAATCCAGGGACAAGTAACACACAAATGCGTGGGTTATATTAGTGAGTGGTTGACAGTCATGCTGGAAGCACTGAGAATGAGGAGTGTTTAACTAGAATCACATGAAGTAGCAAAGGTGGCTGAATCACCATCTTCATCAGGAAAATGTCCTCTTTCTCTGTCTGCAGGTGTCTGGGCATTGCTGTACTGTTCCCTACAGAAGGGGAGCTCTCAAGCTTTGCACATTCTGCAAAAAACCTGTCAAATATCTCTTGCTCATGGTGCATGACTTTGGCAAACCTTGGCTACTTTGTCTCATTTGCCTGGCAATCAGGCAGTGTATCTAATGTGGAATGAAAAGTTTAAATATGTTACCTGTGCTTCTTGTAGAAAAATTCAAGTCCAGATCTCTGTTCCAAAAAGAGGGCCAATTGCCAGAACTGAGATGCATTGCTTTTGCTGTTTTAGTTGCCTAAATCATAGCTAGAAATTAGGAAAATACTAAGAGCAATAGTATTAAATACACTCTGTCACCAGCTGTACATACTGCAATGCTTTTATATAAAAAATACAAAGGTGAAGAAGTGGGATTTCCCTTTTAGGGAAGCTCATTTCACCATCTTGAAAGAACACCTGAGAAATTCAGTAAAAGGTAAAGAGGTACCTGGGTCTGTTCCTCCCTTAAGAGGTCTGGACTATGAAATATTTAGCAGGTATTGGCTCCATTATAAGCCCAGGAGAGATCATTTCAGAGCAGTCGACTCCCTATTAAGAGATTGTCTGAAAGCTTTCAAACTAACTTTCATTTATTTCAAAGCTATAGAATTATTGATGGGTTGGGATTCCATAAATACGGAGGCATCCTTTTGCTTGGGGCATGGTGCCACCAAGATGTGTGTAGCTCTGGTGGCTTTTTGTAGCAATCAAATATTGCTTCATTCCTTGGCAACTTTCGATGGTCACTCATCATGCAGAGTTGCTTTTATTTCTATTTCAGAGAACTTTGCTGGTAAAATTGTTCTAGAAGACATATCTATTGAAAGACTCCAATCTTTAGGCAAGCTCTTCAAGGCTTATTTGGGTGAGGAATTTTCTTTTATTGGCCACTGTTTTTTCCTTACTGCCTGTATTACTTTTAAAGATAGGAGAAACAAGAATTGTAACAACTGCATGTGTTACAAGGGCAAGCCTGTTATAGTTTGTGCTACTGCAGTTCTTGATCTCAGCTTCTAAAGTAGTTGTTGGATGGATGATGCCTACTCTAATAACAACAGCTATCAAATCCCCTCACACCTGGCAGATATTCAAAATGCAGGTTTCACTAATAAATATTCTTTCCCTTTTAAATCTGTACTTTTTGTTGTCCTTCAGCATATATAGAAAATTGCTTTGCAGTCATATCAGCTTACTATCTGTCAGGTTGCTCTTTCCATACTCCATCAAATCGAAGTTTCTCAAAGGATTGTTACAGATTTAACTGCCGGTTAAAGAATGTCTTCAGGGCCACTTCAGGTTCATGGAACTACAATTACATTCTGGAATGTTGCCTAGACCATCTCATTTTGAAATCTGTTTATCTGAGGTTTATGTGATTTTTGTACACATTATGCTGAGAACTATTTTGATAAATTACTTAGTCCAAAATTTCATCCACTTGTTAAATGTACAGTTTGCTGGATCCATACTCTGGGAACAGATATAATTACATGCTAAATATACCCCATGCAAAGTTTTTCAGCTTGCTTTATCAATTATTTCTGGTCACAGACAAATATTTTGAAGAGATATTTCAAAATATATCAAAAGGGAAAATACAATTTATTTAATTTTGTAACCTGTTAATTGGTATACTACCCTAAGCATCAAATCACACTTTATTGGTATACAAATGTAGCATGTTCTTGGATTGAGCAGCAAAATCAGAGTGCCACGGAGTAATTCACCAGCATATCTACTGGAAATATTTTCATTCAGGAGTATGCACTGATATTTTTCCTATGGTTTAGTATGCAAATGAGCTTTATAAGTTTGTAATGTTCAGATGGCCAGTACACGGCTGTATCTTCTAATATTGCAAATACTTTTTGGCAATTTGCCATTGACTTCCTTTTGCAATATCTGTTAACCTCATAGGCATTCTGTGTTTAAATCAAGTCTGACAGAAGTTGGAATAGCCTCGATTTCCATGATAATTGTCATATGGTGAAAGTATAAAGTACTCAATTCATTGCATAATTGAAAATTGGGCTCTGCACATGGTAGGCAAAAAGGACAGACTTTTCATAGAGCTGCAGTTGCAATGATTGGACCAGAATACCACAAGAAATGTCCTCATAGATTGTTCCCAGTCTGTTGAATTTGTTACATTTTTCTTTACCTGAAAAATAAAAAAACAACAAACTGAAACTCCAAAGAGTAACAGTGGAAGGTGCAAACTACCCAGATCCAGTTTACCATTTTCAGACGCCAAAATTTAGAAATGCGGAATGGACTGCAGTAATCTACTGGCCACTTTTTTTTTGGGTCTGTTTGGAAGTGGTAATAGTGGACATTTCTGATTTCTTCATAAATATCCTGCCAACAGCTAGAGTGCAAATTTCTTGTCACGGTTCTTGCCTTCTGTAATTTGGTTAGTCTTATACAACTTGTCAAACCTAGTTTTTTCTCTGTGCTACATGAAACTGATCTGCTCAGGGCAGAACTTAAGATGAAAACTATTCTGAAATCAAAACTACTTTAGACTTGCTTTTGATTGTCCCAAGGTATTTGTCTGTTGCAACTGCTTTTTTTTTTTTTTTTTTTTTGATAGTTTACTCAGAATGTGCTCTCCTTTTATTGCTAATCCAACCTAATGTGCCAAGGCATCAAAATCTTCCACAATTCAAACCTTGGAATCCTCAGAAGCTAGCATCCAATTAAATCCAATAAAAGTTTTCCATCTCCTGAGCATGCATCTTGTGGAGGACCTAATTTAAAACAGGCTATGGTATAGGTTTATATTGTCAGACATCTTTTCTGCATGCAAGGCAGTCCTGATAAAATGAGATACCTACATAAGCACACTAAATCTCTAGGTATGTATCAGTTAATTGAAGCTAGAAGAGTTGTTCTTTGTCTTCCCAGGCTTTTTCCAGCAGGCATTTGCTATAGTGGCTACCATTTCTGTATCCTCATCAGAGAACAGTTGTCCAGGTGTGTTCATTGCGGTCTGGTGTCCATTGGCACAAAGGCACGGGATTAGGAGTGCAACATACAAGTCATTTCTACACTAGAGGGAAAAAATGAATAATGCGAAGAAACAACTGAATGGATAAGGATTAGCATTTACTCTGTGAAACAGTCAGTCCAGATTGCAGAAATAATGGTGTACCTGTCAATCACTGGCTTAGCTAAAACGTTGCCTGCATCAACATCTGCTAGCATTGTCATGTGGAACCTTTCAGAACATTATGTAAAGAATAGAGATCATCGCTAGAAGTGTCTTTATTTTTTCCTTGTTTGAATATTTCTCACATATAGTAAATATAAAAAGATAAACCCAGTAAATGGAGTGCAGTATGGATGAGAGATAGAATATAAAAGAAAGGCTAGAGAATACAGTGTCTCTATGATAGAAATTGGATGATGGATTATGAATTTGTTAAAACTATGTTACTTAGAGTTGAAATTTATTGAGCTGCTTCAGTATCCAAGGTAGAAAGTTTGTCGGATTGCACCACTGCAGCCTTTGGGAACAAAGCATATTTTTGTGGTCTGTAAAGAAGGTGGGTGTTCTGCACTTTGGTGCCTGAGAATAATTTGCAAATACACTCTCCCTTAGCAGACAGGTAAATTGACCTACTGCAGGATGAATTCTTGTGTGCTGGTGTGCTGCATTCCTCAGAGCACCTTCATCTGCTCCAGTAAGTAATGGCTGGAAGTTTTCACATGAGGTGAAGTAATCAAAAAAAGAGATTTCTTGGCCAAAAGTTGGATTTAACATTTGTTGGGAGATTGCATTTTGTTCAATTCTGACAGATTTTTTTAGACTGATTTTTTTTTTACAAAGGATCAGGTGAAATGTCTTGGTCTTGCTTTGGTGTGAGAAAATGTTTTTGATTTTGGGTTTTTTTTTTTTTTGTCAAGAAAAATTTTAGTTTGGGTTAAAACTTATATATCATTTAAAAGACAAGCCAACTATAGCATGAATAAAAGCAGAACCAAGTTGTAATTTCAGATTGTTAAAACCAGGAATGTTTCAATTAGGAAAATTATTCATTTTGTTGTATTTTATGAAAAGTATTTTCTATATTTCTGATTATTGCCTCAGAAAGTCTGATATAGGGGAAAAAAAAAATCTTGAAATTTCTGTCAGGAAAACAGCTTTCTTTCAACTTCTTTCTGCTATAACATGTTCTATTTTGGGGGTGAGTTTTTCTAGATTTATGTCACCAGTTCTACCAGTAAATGGAAAGACAGATTGTTGCTTCCCCTTTCCTTTCAGAATTAATCCCAAGTATTAATTAAAATATGGTTAACCTTTAAAACAAACTTGTGTCAAATTTCAGAGCTAGAAAAAGGTACTTAATATAGAAAATAAATTTTGTTCTCCAGTTGTTTCTGAAAAGCATTTTTGTCAACAAAAGATATGATAATTTGATGCATGAGGGATGCACGCTAAACTACAAATTGTAAGAATGGCAACTCCTTTTCAAATTTAAAAGAAAAAAGACCTTATCACCACATTAGGAATCTTGTCTTTCCAATCCATCTGTCTCCCTCAACCCTTGCCCTTGCAGTGACCATATGGATCAATACACAGGGTGGTGATCAAAGATGTGAGAAGGCTGCTTGCACATCTCTTTCCAGATTCCATGGTGTACTTCTTCCTCTCTCCTCCTTTGGCTTTCAAGACAGGAAAAGTAATAGGAAGATAAATGTGGGAAAGCAGAATTTGCCCTTAATGTAGTTTAATTTTTTTTTAAACTCTTGCTCAGTTGTTTAACAATATCTCTTTTTACTCCAGTATTTTTGGTCATCTCTTCTTTTTCTCCTCACTGTTCTTTCTGTTTCTGGTCATTTGGCTAGTTTTTATTTAATTAGGTTATTTATTTATTTTGCCTAGATTAAGAAATTTTTCTGGTTTGGTCTTCTTTTGTTTCAAATTCTTTGTGTACATCTGATATAATTGTGAGCAAGGGCTTTTGGCTTTCTTTTCTTGATTTCATTTTCTAAATCCCCTTGACTTTTTCTGAATTCCTTCTCTTTTTAGCTCTACCTTCTCTTTTTCCCATTTGACCTGCACATACCTGTTTCTCTTCTATCTGCACTTTAATTTTTTTCCTTTTTAATTTGTGGGACTTTATATTTAGTTTTGTTTTGTTTGTTTTCTTGTCTCCTTTCCTCTCATTGCTGAGTGGCCTTTTGCATAGGTGAGAGAAAGGCAGCCTCACCAAACATCCATTTATCATCCATGTAGCTTCAGCTCACTTTGAAAGGGACTATGCAAGAGAAGAGTAAGGAAAAAGATTGTGGCTCAGATGTCCTGAAAGGAGTCGGGGTGTGGGGGGAGGGAAGAGAAGAATGAACAAAACAAGAATATTTGGGAGGGGAAGAGAGGAAATCCAGAGTGACTATAGGGAAAGAGTAAAGAAATGATGGTGGGGATGAGGAAAATAGTGGGAGTTAGGATGAATCCGGTTAGACAAAACCTTCCAGTAGAAAGCAAGATATAAAAGAAAGGGGCTGTAGATTCCACAACATAATTTTGTTCCTCTCTTTTTCTGTCCTAATTTCAGCCTTCCAGTACCTAAAGGGAGCCAACAAGAAGGATGGGGAAAGGTTCTTTGGAGGGACATAGAGATAGAACATGGATGAATGGCTTTAAACTCAAAGAGGGTAGATTAGGTGAGATATTAGGAAGAAATTCTTTACTGTGAGGGTGTGAGGCACTGCCCAGAGGAACTGTGGAATGCCCATAAGTAAAAGTGTTAAAGGCCAGACTCAATGGGGCTCTGAGTAACCTGGTCCAGTGGAGGGTGTCCCCAGCTATGGCATGGAGGTTTGAACTAGAATATCTTTAAGGTTCCCTCCAACCCAAGCCATTCTATGATTCTGCTGGTTAAGATTAACTCAGAGGCAGGGGGAGGAAGTACATGCAGGCAATTCACTCAAATTTGGCATACTTTTTTTTTTTTTTTCTCCCTGGTCTGCCTCTTTTTCCTTTTTATTTATATTTTTTGTTTTCCTGCACCTGCTGTCTGCTAGAGATCTGTTCTGCAAGGTCATTTGACTGTTCTCAGAATTGCTGAATGCTGCAATGATCTCATAATTATTCAGTGACTGTAGTTACATCTGAGGTTTTGTTGCTTTGTATCAATTAATTTAAAATGTTATGAAGTACATGACCAAAATATTGCAGAGTGTGGTGAAGCACTAAAATAACAGAAAATACAGCAGTATTTTAGAGTGTTTTTAGTTGTTCTCTTCAGCCATGATTTCTCTGTTTCCTTCTTCAAAACTAGATAGAGAACACTTAGAGGCTCAAGTGATGCACAAGAGTCTTCCATCAAAAGTCAAGGGAGCCTTTGAAATTCCTCCTTATATGTATAAAACATACTCTGTTTTTTGTATTGTGATAGAAATTAAAATTTATTTATTCAGTGCAGTAGATCTTATTTATTGCTTTAAGATCTAACATTTACTTGGTCAGAAAATATTTTGGGGCTCTTAGGCAGAAATGAAAAGATAATAAGAAATGTAACACTGCATAATTCACGTTTTGTACCATTTATATTATAGTTGTACTTCAGAGACTCTGAAGACACAGACATTTCACTGTGCTGGGTTTTGCACAAATACTCTAGAAAGAGCAGTGTTTGACCCAGAGAATTTGTTATCCAAATAGGTGAGGTAGACAGAAGTAATGACTATACATAAGAATGGACTGTTTCTTTTCTAAAAATCAGTCAGTAAATGAATGGTAGAGGAAAAAAAAAGATGATCTGTGTCTCCTTCGATCTAATATCCAGCCCTTGGATCACATCCATTCTTCCCATGCAGTCATGTTGCATTTTTTTCCAGCTGCCTGTTGTTTTCCCCATCTCTGAAGCCTCAAATTTTTACATTTGATCCACTACACTCTACTCTTTGTGTCTGCACAGTTGGTTATTGTATTCCTAGTTTCTTAAAGTTTATTTAGAACCCTCTACTCATAGCACACGCTTCTGTTGATGCTCCTTCAAGCCTCCCTAGCACCCACCTTATGTGTGGCTTTGCTGTTCACATTGCTTCTGCCACCTTCAGCAACAACATTGTTTTCAGAGTTGTGGTGACAGAAGCAGCAGAATCTTCTTATGCTGAAACTGAATATTAAGTTTATGAACTGAGAATCACTGTAATGAACTTACTTTACTGGCAGTGGATAGAAAATACTATTTTTTTCTTTATCACAATGATGACAAGGGGTTTTAAGGTTTTTTTGTGCCTATTAACAATAGAAGAACTAAACTAGCCTTTTAAGGCAAAAATTCTTGCATCAGAAACTTGAGGAATTCAGTAAAAGAAATTCTCCCTTACCCTGAATAAAGAATTAAACAATTGTTCAATTAACTTTGTATGATAAGATTTTAAAGAGCTACATATTAATGCACATCAAAATTTTCAAGTATTTCTTCTTACTATTTCTTATGAATTTATTCATGAGACAACTGGAAATAAAAACACTGCTTAGTATGCCTGCAAATATTGTTCTGGTATTACCACATGGCAAATGTTTCAATACTGCATATACACATGGTGTTTGAGCACACAATGTGCTGTTTTATGGCTTTGGTACTGTCCAGTGGTCCCCCACGGACAGGATGTCAGATCTATTTATGTATTTCATTAGGTACTGCCCTGTTAGCCTAGTGCTAGCTTGGAAAGAGGATATATTCCTATGCTGCTGTCATAGAAGGCATGTTTCCACCATGCAAGGAAAATGATGCACTTTTAGAAATGATGGTTCTGAACTCTGTTCTCCAAGCCACAGAGATATAACTTGCTGCTGACCATGTGTGTGTGCATTCAGCCAACAGCTCGTATGGACCGGGAAGCTTTTTCTCCTAAAGAATTTCTTTGTTCTGCTTTTATTTCTGTAAACTCACTAATATTCCCAGAAACTCATAAGCATACACAAACCCGAACCACTTCACCTGCTGTCAGAGATATGACAAGCTTATTTTCAAGTGTACAGTTCTACAGCTGCTGTACAAAAGATCATATTTATAAAGCCGATCTCTTATCTGAAGGAGTAGCTTCATTATTCTACTTCATTGCCTGATAGCCCCGACTCGGAGAGCTGTGTGAATGGTAACCACAAAGCTCTTCCATTATTTAACTCTAAGCTGCTCTCCATGACTCTCTCTGGGTTGATTTCATCATTTTCCTCCGTGTAGGATTTTTTTAGTTTGTTCATATTTGACGGAAAAAATAAAGAACTATAGAGAATAAAAAAAAACTTAGGCAAATTTTACCAGTCTTGGGGCCCCTGCAAAACTATTCCTTTGGTGCCCTTGATTATGGTAAAGGTGAAAGTGACCACTTTCATTCTTTTTTTTCCTTAAAGGTTCTTTGTTTTGAGTGAGAGCAATGATAAAAGTCAACACTGGCTTTCAGGTTTGATCTGTATGGGCTGAAATTTTGACCATTTAATTTTATGTGAAAGTATTTGAAATTCTTGCTTTTCATGATTGAGGAGAAAAAAAAATGTTTACAAGTATTTACAAGTATTATTTTTTCACACATTAATAGTATACATTTCAGAGTGGCTTGCAGGAAAAAGGCACTTTAAATCTGGCTATTTCTTTCTGAGTTTAAAATAAGACTTGAACATAATATAAAAGTAAATTCTCATAATGTTAAACTCATTTTGAACAGATTTATGTTCTTTTGACTTGTTTTTATCTGTTCTACATAACTGCTGATTTTTACATCTTTTACAAATGAACAAATTTTCAAATTTAGAATTGACATTTACAGAATAAGGCATGAAATTCATGCAGTTGCTTTTGGAATCTGGTTTCTGATAAATATGATATATATATTCACACAACCTAATTCCTATATTTATTGTAGGAGTGAAGGGTTGAGTAAAGGGTTGATGTTCTGTACTAACAATTCATGATCAGCAATGATATCTCCTTCTCATTAGCACTGCCCAAGGCAGGCTGGGGGATCCCCACATGCTGCAGTACTGGCTGCAGGTCTCCCCCTTTGCCAGTTTACCCTGGGATTGCTACTATGATCAGTGGTGCAGTCTTTCCACATGCCTGTAAGGCAGTGACGCAGCTCAGAACCTCAGCAAATGCCAAAATCCCCTTTCTGGGGAGGTGGCAAATCTTTATTAGTAGGTTGTTGTCCAATAGTTGCTAAACACTCATTACTTGATTTGTAGTTCAGTTTTTTCCCTCCTCTAACACTTTTGAAGAAGGTTAAAAACAACTTTCCAGCCCATGTGGCACCATTGCTTCTCCAACTTGGCAGCCAGGCTGCTGGAGGGCAGTACCAGTCCCTTTCTTATCTGTAACAACAAAAGTATTTATCTGATTGTCAGAAGTTTCACAGCCCTCCTGATGTTGTAGCCCAATGAGCTGCAGTAAGTGTCAGGAAGCAAAGCTCATTCATTTGCAGGATCAAATCTCACAGGACCCACTGGGATGATGAAAACTGAAAGTACAGATTCTGCAAAGGGAGTAGTGTGGAGGAGAGCCAGGGGGTTTTACTGTGTTAGAGATCACAATCACAATCAGAGGGAGGTAGGTAGGGGAATAAGGAGCTGGGTGGCACAACTGCCTTGGAGATTTTCCAGGCCAGAGTGTCATGGTGGAGGTTTGTAAACACAGACTTGTCATAGTTATTCCCTTATGTTTGTCAGCCTCTAGGCATTATTGAGATAATAATAATATGAAAGAATAATATTGATTGTGGACTGTTGGTCTTTTTTTTTTCCAGATAGCTCCTGCTGAAAATATCTGCCTTCATCTGTAAGGTTTAGGTTGTAGTCTTGTCAGTGAATAATTATTTTGTGTATTATGGATCTCTTGGCATGTAAACAAATCTCCTTTGTGTTTGCACTAAGTGAACTGAGTTAAGGTGAAACTGCTTCTCTAAAAGTGGTTTTGTGGTGTTTGGGAAATGCTACTGGGACTTTAAAAGATTTTGTTTTTAATATAGCAAAGATTCGTACTCTAAGTAAGTGAGGGCCCCTTTTCTTTGTCCCCCCCAACTGGACTTCATATATGCTTAAAATGAAGTGCTGAGGTCTGTATAGAAGTATTGGGGTGAGATGACAGAAGGGATGCATTAGTCTCTTTCAACTGACTAACTAGCTTGAGAAATCATGTTTTTAGAGAAAGCTTCTTAAGAGATGCCTTTTGTATTTGACATAATTTATAATTAAAAATAGTTTTCCTGAATGCCTAAACATACTCAAAAGATTCTCTTAACTCAGTAACCTTCATCTTCTGTAACCTCATTTTGAAGTGGTTTGGTTGTTTTCTTATGTGTTTTTTGTTTTGGTTTGGGTTTTTAAAATTTATTTTTAAAATGCTGATATTTGCCAGTGTGCCTACAACCATCTGTAACTGGAGAAGGGAATTAAATGGACTGGAATGTCTTCTGCTAAGAGTAACCCAGAATTGAAAGAAAATTTTGTTTACCTTGTATCCAGGCTTCAGTAGCTTAAGGAACAGCTGAGAACCCATGTCTTTCCCCAGATAAAATGGCTGTGGGTGTAAGGGCCAGTACAGTGTTGCTTTTACACCTCAAATGACTTTAGGGCAATAGCCAATTTTTTTTTTTTTTAGCTAATTAATTTCTCTGAGCTAGTGGAATACTCCTAAACTGGCATAGAAATGTTAGAGCAGGTTATGCTGAAAGGAGCTCAATGGCTGCCAAAGGCAGTCACAGACCTCGTGAAAATCGGTGAGTGTGCCAAGCATTCCTTTAGACTCATCAGAAGAGTTTAGTGCTCCTGGGAGACTCTCCAGGACTCTGTGGCAAGCTGTGTTTGGTCTTTTGGAATATAGCAAGAGTTTAATAAAAACTTTTAAAGCTCAATTAAAACTCTCCTGGTCTGGGGATGTAACATTTGGTAAGTGTGTTATAATTGTCACAAAGGACATGATCCAGCACATGGTTAAGTCAAGGGGGCAATTTTATTGACTACAGCAGGTGTTGGATGAAGCCCAGATTTATGAGTTAACATTGATATTTGTAACAGTGAGTAAAATTTAGAACTCTGTAGCTGCTTTTAAAAAAGCCTTGGAAGGGCTTGTTTATTTTTTGAATAATCTTCAAATTACCTTGGTGCTCTTTCTGCTATGTTTATGATGATAATGTTAAAGTGGATTTGGACTCTCTGTGATATTGGATACTGGCTTGGAAAATTATTTTTGCTGTAAATGAAGCAGAATTATACTCTGAAAGTATTGTTTAAAAGGTCAGAGGAAGTTGAAAAGTTTCCAGGATGTATGCTAAAATTCACTAGAAAAACAGTGGCTTTCATTAATATTATTTATATAAAAGTTAATAAAATCTATAAATTTAAACAGTAACTGTACAGAATTAAGCTGTGAAAATTGCTTTGTAGTGACCATACTAATATTATATTAGTACTTGTCATTGTGTTAAAAATAAATAATTGTATGCTGTTTCCATCTTTCCTGCTACTATACATACATATCTATATATCTCAATGAACATTTACACATACCTATACCTGCTGTTTCCTTTATCTAAGAATGCTCTTATAATGACTCACTACTCTGGAATTAGTAACGACTGAATTTCATCAGCCTGTAACTTCACCCTCCTTTGTCTTTTTCCTGAGAGATTTCTAACGACTAGGTGCAAAATCTCAGGCATTTATCATGTCCATTTGCTGAATTTAGTAAAATTAAAAGGAAAACTATCCACTACTCACTGCTTTGAAAGCATTGGGATTGTCCTGTTAGACTGCTTTCTACAGTTGGAGAATTTATTTAGAGCTGGAAAATGGGTTTCTTTCAAAGATGTATCCTTACACTTTTTCTGTTACATGTTTCTGTAAGTAGAGTGTTCTACTGTACTTCCTGCAATATTTACATTTGTTTTGCAACAAGACATGTTGTTATGAGGTACTCTGCCCCAACCAACCTCCATTTCCAACTACAATTTCTCTTCTAGAACTGGCAAATCATAGGAATTCCCTGATCAAAAGCACATTATGCTACTTCATTAGAGTTTGTCACAAGAAAGGAGGCGCTTTCATTTTCTGATTACTTGTTATATGTTCTAGTGAGTGATCTGAATTGCACTTTAAAATTAATTTTTTATTGGGTGCTAATGAATTATTTATTTATTTTAAAATGTAGTCATCTGCAATCAAAATTTTCCCTTCAATTTCTATATTTGGAATCTGCTGATAGTTACTGGAAGCTGTTTGTGGATTGGAACACTCAGCACTATTGTATTGTGATCAATAATTAAACTTAGTGCTGACATGTATCTAGTTTATGCAGCAGCCTCTGACAATCCATCTTGCAAAATTAATCTTTTCCAATTTATTTAATAGAAGACTTGAACAATAAAATAATTCGAATGAGTACCAATGCGGGATTATTTCTGGTCAATATTGCTTTATTATAAATTGGGTCCACGTACTCATTAGTAAATTAACTGTCAAATCTGAAAACAGCTTTTTTTTTTAAGGTAATTATTGGTACTGAAGACAAGAAGGCACTTAACCTTGCTGTGCAGTCGTCCTTACCACAGTGTTTTTATTCCAGGCTATAACTACCCATCAAAGCTGCAGAGGGAAAATAATTAGAGATATTAAATGGATGGAATATTAACTATTGAAAAGCTCTGTTCTCTTTGAGCTGTTCAAATTTGTTTGGATTCCCAGTCAATGAACTGTGTGCTCCTTACGAGGTTATTGTTTGGGGTGTTTTCCCTAACATTGAGAAATGTGGTGAAATATATAAAAAAATAGAAAAGAAACTAAAAAAAAGAAGGCTGAAAACTCAGAAAAAAGAAATCAAAATTATTAACACAAATGAAATGTTGTATGTAATTAAAAAATATATTTATAAAGGAATTTTTAAAGAAATGGAAAGTTGGTAAAATACTCGGTGTTATTGTTTTTTAAAATGAAAATACACTTCTTAATGAATTTAGCTTAAACTACTGCCTGCTCTGAAACTGGGCATTTTCCCATTTTTCTCTTACCTCTGTTCAGTAGCTTAGTGTTTTTATTCCTGCTTAAGATGGTTGATTATGCCCAGTAGAGCATTTATAAGAGCTCCTCCACTCGGAACATTTGTGCTAAACAGGGTTTAGGATTTGAGAATTCTGTTTTCAGTGTTGATGAATGACAGCCGTTTAAGTTTTTATGATTATTCCCTAAATCTATTTTGAATTTGTAGGAATCTCCAGAGACAAATATAAGAAAACAGGTAAACCTGCATATTTTATTCTATTTTATTTAGTTATTTATTTCAAGTCAAAGGCATCCGAACTTGCTGTGTGGCTGCATGAGCACTGAACTCTTAGGTCCTAATCTATATTTCAGAGCTGGCCAAGATCTCTCACTGCTGTGCATGGTGCAGAGGGGGTGGCAGCCCTTGCCTGGAGCCTTGGGACCAGACTGGCATCTTGAATCCTTCCTCATCTTTGTTGAGGTTTTTCTCTGCCTGGCCACCTTCTCCTATCCTACAAATAGAAAACTAAGTTACATTGAAATCTCTATGTCTAGATTAAATTTTGTGATAATCAGTTGACAATTTCTGAGGTTTTTTTCCACAGAGGAGGTTCAGATTAGATGTTAGGAAATCCCCCTTTCACTGACAGAATGGTTAGGCATTAGCAAAAATTGCCTGGGAAGGTGGTAGAATCACTTTGGAAGTGTTCAGGAAGTGCCTGGATGTGACACTTGAAGATGTTGGACAGGAGTGATTATGGTGGTGCTGTGTTGATGGTTGGATTAGATGATCTTGAAGGTCTCTTCCAACCCTGATGATTTAGTTATTCTATTACTTGTGGAACAGAGACTCTCTAACATTTGTTTAAAATACCATTCCTGGTAATAAACCCTTTAATTTACTGTACATTTTTGAGAGTTGCTATGCTGCATGGTGTAACTGGAGTACCAATGAAGATAGATTTGCTGTGTTAAAAATGTGGCAAAACCTCTAAGAAGCAATTATTTTATCAGATATATTTTACATATTTTATTATGCAACTTCTTAGTAGTATAAAGTAAAATAAGATAAATTCTATGAAGATTACTTGTTAAGAAAACAAAAACCACTTGACATTTAACTCATACTTTGTTTTATCTATGGTAACATGGCAGAAAAGACTGTATGGAGTGTATATTTCTTGCTTAAATACAGTTTTCAGCTGAAGGTAACACTCACTTCTTAAACTTGCCAGTTTTGTAATTCTCTGAAAAAACCTTGACCCAAACAACAAAACCACACACAAAAATATCTTCAAAGCCCAAAGCCTCAAGGCCCTTTTAACTTCAACACTGTTGAGTCTAACTATGAAAGAAACTGAATTTTTTATTTTTTCTGTATTAATTCTGGCCGAGGCAGATTGATGGAGCTTTAGCTGGCAAAGAAGCAAGGGCAGGTGGACTCAGCTACTGCACTGGACCAGATGAACACAGTATTGTGCGTACACAGAGGAGAGAGCAAGATGAATGTATACAAGCATGAGGGGTCTTCAGTCAGCGCGGGGGGAAAATCGCGGTATATTAAAGCTAAGAAGGGTGTATGAAAGTGGGTCACTGCACTACTATTCTTACTCCTTCTGTTCTGGTACATGCAAAAGGAAGCAAGATGGTATATATGCAGATGACTATGGAGGGCAAGTGTAAGGGTCAATGTATATATTCTGCCCTGGATTTCACAACAGGCTAGGCAATCACACAGTCTGTAGAGGTAAAAATCAGTTTTTCCACCAACCAAGTCTGAAATGAAAAACGAATCCTTGTGTTTTTTATGGCCCATGTATTTCTAATACATAAAATACACAACAGTTTGAGGTAAACTTAACAGTTGTTTTCAGTTTTTGAGGAGAAGCGCCAAGGCCCTCCATTTGGTTTTCCTTTAGGAATATCGGTTGTTTCTTGCAATCTCTACATTACTGTCCGTTCTATAAAACTGTCTAATGTTCAGGTAACATGTTCTGTCATTTCAGTGTAAATCTACATAGAGTGACCCTTTTGGCCATTGATTTTTTTCTTTTGTTTGATGGAGTTTTATGTAAGATGGCTAGCTTGTTCTAGAATATCTGGGAGTAATCATGACAAGCCTTTGCACAGACATCTCGTGCATGATGTTTGTCCACACATGGTGTTGGCATTGTTGACAGAGATGCGTGTTATAACTATTTTTGTGTTCTGTGCCGCAGTAGAGCCTGAAAACAGACTTAGTCAGGGCGCAGCTTTTTAGTAACAATTCATAGGAATAAAATCTGCTCTTAAAGCCATAAAGATGCCACTCTGTGACTATAAGATATCCCTTAGGAGGTCGTTTCAAAGGCGCAAGATGATGCACGTGAGTTCTGGGAAATTATTTTTGCTTCCAGTGAAATCAATCAGTGCATGAGAGGGCCCTGAGTGATAGATAGACATTTCCTTTTATTGAGCTAAATAATTTCCTAATAAAGGTTGTGTAAATGCTGCTGGTAACCACAAGAAATGAGTTGTTCAAGGATAAGAATGCAGTGATCTACACCACTAAATAGTTGTTTGGAAATAGGCCCTTGTTTGTTTAATAAATTGTTTAATCTAGCATTTTTTTTAGAATATGAAAAAAGTGCCTTATATCTGAAACATGTCAATTATCATGAATTTACTGAGTATCTATTCAGTAATTTCTCTTACCTCCATTTTCTGTTCCAATCAATAAAATGAAAAAAAATCTCGACTCATTAGATAGTTGACTGTTTACAATTTTCAGAGTTACAATGCAGACTCCTCTGAATTACAGGGCTATATATTATTTACAAGTTTATATGGCATACTACATTGAAGGATTAAAGAATTACTTTTTTTAAGTTAAGGGTAAGCATGAGAAATATATCTTAATTTGAATCAGCAATTTTATTTTGCACGTGTATTTTTAAAACTACCATTCATATATTTTTTAATAAAGAGTATTTTGGTTTTGAACCAAATATTTGAGACTAATTTTTTCTCCACCTTAGCCATGAAGCTAATTTAAAAATATTATTAGTGGTGAATGTGATTTTAGTCAGGAAATCAAGATGTGAATTTTTGAACATGTTTCTCCAAAGGTGCACTTCTCAAATTATTACAGTGAAAGTAATTTATTTCAGCCAAACACTCTTCCCACATATTGTTAACGGGAGTCTGCACTCCAACTCATTTAACAGCTTTTTAATTCAGTAGTTATTCCATTTTAATAGAGCCATTTCTTCATCATTCTGTATTTAGTGATAAATGGTGCCAGGACATATGATAAATTAAACCACAAAGAACTGTGTTAAAGTAATCTAAAGGGTTTGACTTGAAAGGAAGAAGCACCTAGTTTGCTCAGCATAGCTGTCTGAGAATTCCTATAGAGAAAAAACTTCCTCTCAAAGCTAAACTGTGAAATAAATTTGAAAGAAAAGTTTTAAATTCTAACTGCTTTTCAAAGTTCATCCTGATAGTAGCTACCAAGGTGCACAATTGCATAATGGACTCATCAGTCTAAAACACTGTCTCAAAAAGCTACAGCATTTAAAAAAATGTAATAATTCAGATGTTCTCTATTTAAAAATCTGATAGTAATAAAATCTCTATTTCTGGAAGTTATGTCGTGAGTGGACAGCAAAACCTATCCCAAAAGTTAAATTAACTGTGAAGATAATTAGCTTTTGACATCTGGAATATAAGTACTTTTGGTAGTTTGTTGGGTGGTTGAGCTGCTTTGGAATATTTTTTTGTTTTGGTGTGTGGTTTTTGTTTGTTTGGTTAGTTTTTTGTTGGTTGGTTGGGGTTTTTCCCTCCACAGGAAAAAAACCCTGTAACTTTCACCTATGAATATTTAGGTGTTGGAGAGTTGTGGTACTGCAATTCAGCAATATGGGTCTTTTTTTAAAGAGGAAGTCTTCTTCCATTGGCTTTAGCTCTCCTTTGCTCTCTCTGTTTTACAAAAAAATGTATTAGCTGTCTACCTACAACTTCCTTGAAAATGAACACATGCATTTTAGTTTTCTCCTTGATAAGAACTCAAATTTTGTAGAGAATAGCCAGTAAAATGGTGTAGGAATTAACATACAAGTGTGCTCTAAAGTAGGTAATTTATTACAATATACATAGTATTTGTCAGCTTTCTGCTCTTGGCATTTTTGTTATGAAACCTTCTTAATTCTGAGCTCTACTTGATATGGCAGAGGTAAATTTGATGGTAAAGGAGTGCTTAAATAAATGATAATGAGGTATGAAACCCTTTTGAACGGGTTTGAATCTGTCTATAGAAAACAAACGTCGCCATTAAGTAGATCTGTGATATGGTCTATGTGAAATGAGTTTGAGATCTTAGTTCAGGTTCTAGTGAATGTTTTTTGAGGGGGTTTTGGGGTTTAAAAAACCTTCTTACATAAGCAATTTCTTCTCGGTAGTATGAAATGGAACATGCAAAGAATCATCAGTGTGGTGATGTATATAAAGGGGAGGGAGTTACAGGCTCAAAGTTATAGGAAGACTACTCCATTTTGCTGATTACATTCACAAGTGAACATCTTTGTGACAGATCCCTTAAAACTGATCCAAGCATTTAATTTTTTATTTTTTTGTTAGACAACAAAACAGACATGGTACGTGTTTAGCTGTGTGTGGTGTGGGTTTCATCACTTAATAGGCAGCATATGTTCACAGAGTGTATTTTTAAACCCTTTCCAAACAAGACCTCTCTCCAAATGACTTGTTAGCAAGCTGAGTTTCTAACTAGGAAATTACTTAGGAAATGAGGGTATTTTGCGATTAAGGGGGTAAACTGCTGGAAGATTCAAAAAGTCTCTTCAGTGGTCTCCTGACAGCTTTGCTGTTCAGAAAAATCAATGAGATAATACACAATTTTTCAGTGCTTTAAAATGTTTAGGGAGGGCATTTTCCATTTAAAAACTTGGTAGGGTTTGTTTTGTAGTTGATGGTTGAGAAAAAACTCTCCTGCTTTGCATTGTATGAGACCTGCCTGTTTGTCATTGATTAGGAGCAAATAATTTGTTACTAGTACAATAATGAAGAGTGTTCAATTGTAAGAATTTAAAATTTTAATGTTCAGTTAGAGTATATGAATTGTAATGCTCAGGCTTAATACTCACTAAACACTATTTTGTGGGTGGTCCTGAAGCATGGCATTTAATAGCAGCTGATTTCACCTGTAACAAACAATTTTACTGAAATCAGTAACAAAGCTTTAATTTGAATGTCTACATTGTTTGGTATGGGCACAACAGTCATTTATAGTCATTTTCCTTTTAAAATAATTATATAATAAGTTTCCACTGCAGATGTTTTTCAGGCAGTGGTGTTCTGGGATTACATAGTTCTATTTTAAATAAAGGCCATAAAGGACAGGTGCTTTCTTGTTCACCTGGCTTTTGGTCTAAAATTATGTTTCTGAATTGTTAGTCCTGTTTGAAAAACTCTCTTGAATAGATCAAGTGTTTTGATTTTAAAATCCAACAGCATTATATTCAATCCCTGTATAATGCCGTCAAATGTTCATGAAGTGCAATGCTAAAAACTCATTTGATTTCTAAATTCTATAATAAAACAAAAGGAATTCCCTGGCATATTTGAGAACACAAGAGCAGCTGTACTGTGTTAGCCCCAAAGATCTGTGTACCTCAGTATATTTCATCAGTCTCCAGAGCCAGCTATGTGAGGGTATTTAGACAAAGGAATATCACGAACATTAACAGTAGGGAAGTGTGAAATCCACACCAATGCCTAGCTGCCAATGTTGGAGGACAGTCTATTCACATCTTGGGGTAATCAGCTGAAAAGCTGCCTTGTGGAAAAGGACCTGGAGCTGCTGGTTGACAGTGGCTGAACATGAGCCACCTGTGCCCAGGTGGGCAAGAATGCCAATGGCATCCTGACCTGTATCAGCAATAGTGTGGCCAGCAGGATCAGGGCAGTAGTTATTTCCCCAAGGTGAGGCTGCACCTTGAGTACTGTGTCCAATTCTGGGCACCTCACTGCAAGAAATACATTGAGGTGCTGGAGTGTGTCCAGAGAAGGGCAATGGAGCTGGGGAAGGGTCTGGAGGACAAAATTTGAGGAGTGGATGAGAAGTGGGCTTGGAGGGGCCTTACTGCTCTACAGCCACCTTAAGGAAAGTGTGGCCAGGCAGGGGTTGTTCTCTTTTCCCAAGTAAAAAGAAATAGTACAAGAGTAAATGACTTAAAAGTTGTGCCAAGGGAGATTTAATTAAATTTTAGGAAAAATCTCTTCACAGAAGTGTTTGTCAAGCATTGAAACAGACTGTTCGTGACAGTGCTTTTCAACATCCTGAGAGGTATTTAAAAACCATTGTAGATGTGGCACTTGGGGACATGGTTTAGTGGTGAACCAGTCAGTGTTAGATTAGTAGTTGGGCTTGATGACCATAGAAGTCTTTACAACTTGAATGACTGTATGGTTTTACAGAGCTTTGGATAAAACTTTGTTAGAAAGACTCATCTTTGCGAGGCAGGAAACTTAGAGAAGGATATAATATTTGGTTTTTGAACAGCTAGCATTCCCTCTTAGGTTTAAGGCAATTATGTGTTTTTAGAAATCAAAAGGTGCTGTTTTGTTAGCACTTTGTGAGTAAATTTAGTCTAGTCTTAATCCTCATAGTTTTGGAAGGGATACTTAGAAAAACTGGATGAGGAAACTTCCTAACCTCAAAGTTGATTTTCTTAAGGAATATGAACATAAAAGACTTCAAAATTTTTTTTTTACATGTCAATCCTTAAGTTGTTCCCCTTCTAAGAACAAGAAGTTCTCAGTCCCTAGTATTTTCCATCCTACATGGACAGTAGATGGAATAGTAGATGGATACCATAATCAGCAATTAAGTTAATATAAAGTGTAGTTCATGCTATGGTTTGCATTATATGGTGCATAGCAATATTCTTATTGTGTGCTCATACTTTTGAATTGCATGCTCAGAATTCAAGCATTTTATCCCATTTAATTGTATTTTCCCTGAAAGTGTACTAAGTGCCTTAAAACTTCTTCAAAGTTGGGAGAGTTTCTGACATATTGAGACCAGAAAAACCTTATGGAGCTGCCATACTGCTTTAATTGAACGGTCACACCACAATATACTTTTCTAATATTTCTTTTTGTATACTGCATATTACAATGACTGGCCTTGGTAGGTTATTTCACTAAGGGCAGCAGTGCAAGAAAACTCTACTTAAATTCTTTTAGTGTCAAATTCCCCCCCAAGCTGAAGTTCATAACCCCTTGTACTTCTATTTAACACGAGCTCAGATAGCCTGCAGCATCTCTCCTTTCTGTTCCCTTCAGGATTGTGTGTACCTTAACAGAGTTTCTTCATAATCACCTTTGCTTTTGAAAAAAAGCCACAAAATTTCCCATAGCTTTATAAATAATCAAGTTTTCCACATCCCAGTCTTACCATGTAAAGTTCCTCTCTGTTGTGTACTTGGCAACTCCAAACTATTCTTTCTTTTCTGACATGGTGACTTACCAGTGTTATCCCAGTGGCTGAAATGCTTGCTTGTTATGGAGCAGCAGACTCACATCTGCAGCTTAACCATTTCAAAATTTGTTTTGCTTTTTAACTGTGGTGAATCACAGCAACATGACCAATAATGCATATAATGCTATCAAAGCTGGTATGTTGTATTTTATCATATCTCTACTGAGTTCTGAAAAAAAAAAATAGTTTTGATCTCCTGTTACTCCACTCTTGCTTCATTATCTTTGATTTTTAGGATGACTTTTGGTACTTATTTTTATCCATTCAGACTCCTAGTTTATCCCAAGACTTTCTGACCTATATTGCTTTCACTTTTGTATTGACTCACTCCCCCAGCCCATTTTTTGTGTCAGCAAAAACTGTCTCACCTTTCTTCACATTTCTTCTGCCAGGTCATCAATACAGAAAGGAGATGTAAAAAGCCCCAAACAAACCCAACAGTATAAATTCTTATGCTCATGGCATCCCCCTTATTAACTCCCTACATCTCCACAAGTAACCTTTGTGTCAGATATCCAAGCTAGTTCTCTAACCACCTCTAGTGCTATATTTTCTTGACCTTTATAGGGCAGGCTTTTCTGCAATTCTGTATCAGAAGTGTGCCTTAATTCCAATGTGTTTTGTCTGAAAGTTCTCTAGTCAACACTTTTGTTGCTTTAAGAAAGAAGTCTGTAATTTCCCATTCTTACTTGTTTTTTTCCAGAATCACTTCAGAATTGTTTTTCCCACTTGCTCTTGTCTCTGTAACTGAGTCTTGCTATGGAATTGCTGTATTAACCAGATACGCAACAGATTTCATCTACTTTCAGCCTGTACCTACAAGATTTGGTGCTAATTTGTGCTGTTCCATGTCATAGCGTGAAGACAAACACCTCCAACCTATTCTAATACTCCTTAACAGCACAATTTGGAGGTTGAAAGCACTCATAATTTTACTGCCTAACAACATACCTGGATGAATAAATATTATGCATTCATTTTCCCAAGTGTTTTAAATGTTTAGCTGTAATTATTATCTGATGTAAAATTTAATGTCCATTTGCAGCTTTTTCTCCTCACTTTCTGTATGCAGTTATTCACAGCACTGTTTTGAGACAGAATAGTGTTGGGAGAATGGTACTGCATTTTGAGGGAAACATGCTGATGACATTCTGCAGGATTTTAATAGACAGGCATAACAGGTACCACATGTCTGTGATTTACTACAAGATTGGTAGGGACCAATTATTTTACCACCTCTAGCTGGAAAAAGGATGGATCCCATCTAGTTTTTCTAATTATGCCATTCCAATAAGAAATAATTTTTTATCATTGAGTTATCTGTATTAGTATCATAAGCCTAGGTCTGAAAGAAAAACTTGTGGTATCAAGATTGTTTGTTCCTGTAGGAACATTCTGCGTGTTTATGCTGTATAGAACCTCCTGTGTATTTTTTGAGCATTTCTCGATGAAAGTGGATAAATTATATGTTCTAGTGTATAGAAAAAACACATTGTGCACTGTGTGGAATAATTGCTCAAATTTTTCACTTTTGTTTGAGTAAGTAATTAAGAATCTGACTTGCTGTTGTCTCTGAATTTAGTTTCATGAAATCTTTATACAGAACATTTGTGACTTTTTTTCCAAATTGCTTATAGACATTCCCAGTAGAGATTTTTCTTCTGCTTGTGACGTGAACAGAAGGTTTTAAAAATTTTTTGTATAGGTATGATGCCCTATTATTCTGCTAAGAGGTCACTTAAATAACCTTGTTAATTGATGCAAGGTTATTTATGAAACAGATCACTGAGAGAGCAGAAAAAAACATTTGTGTTGAACAAGTTTGTGTTTTTTAAAAAAAGACCTGTTATCTACTTGTATTATTGTCAAAAGCAGTGAAACATTGGAAAAAATGACATGCAATGGATGTTGTCTTTTTACTGCTTTCTTTGTTCATCAATTTTTCATAGGTAGGGTGCAGAACATTAAAATTTGGACAGGAGAAACTCCAGTAAAAAGAATTGCATTGAGATTCTCTTGGAGGCTTTCCTCTAAAATAATACATTGATATTCAAACTATTCTTTGTTCATTTGACTAATGAGGCTTTTGTTAGTTTCATGTGCTAAAGACAGTGGCTCTTCAACTGCTTATTAAAAAGGTCTGACTGACTGACTTACACATTAATGATAGAGAGGAATGTCTCCTTTAAAGAGATATGCCTGTGAAGCAGAGACTAGACATCAAATCCTGGTGTTAAAACATTTTCTAAAAAAAAAAATAAAAATCTGTGTGAGGTTCTCTGGTGTGGTGATGGCTACAGGCCTTTGAAAAAAAAATAGTCTAAGATCTGCAAGACTCATTTTTCTTTTTTTTTTCCTTTCTTTTTTTTTTTCCTCTCTTCTCTCCCTCTCCCTGCTACGATCCTCCCCCCACCCATTTGCTGTCACAGCTTTTCTAAAGATTTTTCCAAAAGGACACAGAAAAGGATTTGCTGGAAATGCATCAATAGGCTCAGAGTAGTAAAGCATAATATCAAGAACTTTAAAACTTATTAAATTCAAATAAATGAGGAATTATGGCAGAAACTCAATACTCCCTACGTAGTATGAAGTGGAACAACAATGTAAAATTATGGACAACATTCCCTCCACTTTTTTTTTTTTTCTTAAAACAGTTTCATTCAGATGATTAATTTCCTAATGTTTCTCAAAAACCCTTTAAGGCACTTGTAGAAAAAATGGGCTCCTTACTTTAAAGATATTTGCAGCTACTGAAGTGTCTATCACTCTTTCAAAAGCACATGTCTATGGAAGCTTCAGTGGGTTTTCTGAGAAGATGAATGATTTGAGGTTTTGTTTTCTTAATAAAAATTTCATTCAGGCGTAAAAATTTAAGACCAATTCTACATCAATACATTTTAAGTTTGAACTTTTGTATAATTGGATATTACTAATTTAGTCATATTTTTTCTGCTAATTTCATGTTGTATGAAGATAATTCTAACAGTGATCTCTTGATCTCATATATGAAATGAGGTATCATTCTACAATACAAAAGGCTGGTTAAGCAGTAGTCATATAATATTATATGTGCTCTTTAGCAGCTGTTTAAGGGTGTTATGATTTTTCAGTTACTTGAGACCTAGAACCCTCATTTCATAAATGGGTCAACTTGCTGCTTTCTTTGAGGCTGTTTTGACAAAAGCTGCTTTTATTTACAGTAAGTAATAAAACATGGTTGTGCTAATAATGCTGCCATTGTGAAATTGATTCATGTCTGCTACTATAACATGGGTATTACAACATCTTTATCCTTTTCTCAATCCTTTTTGGGCACAACAAAATGTTGAGACTTGACATGAGCTAACAAGATTGTCAGATTTTTTACCTCAAGCTGTTTCCTGTAACTGTTATGGTTGTTTTGGATTCACTTTTGGCCTCTATTTCCCTAAAATATGTTTTTGTTCTCTGTCACAAAGCATTTCTTATTGGGCATTGATGCACTCAGGGGAATCTGTGGTTTGTGGCTGTCATATAACAGTCTGTGTGTGAAACTCAGCAGCTTAGTCAAACGTTAGGTAAATTAGTGTTGCACAGAGGAGTAGTTGAGGATTTTTCTTTTTTATTAACAGGTAGGCCTTTTCCAGTTGCACTCTGAGTCGTGTCAATAAATCCCCTCCAAAGAATTCTGATAACATCCTTTCATTCAAGTCTAAGTGCTCTGTCTACGTGCAGTCTGAGACTTGAAGGATTGCACAGGGTGTTTTTCTATAATATATTTTTATGCACCTTTTTTTTACTGCAGGTTTCAATGTAAACTGCTAAATATAACCCTGAAAATGTTAAGATACAGACAGGTAAAATTAGAAGACAATTTCATATAATCTGGTGGCATAAAAGATACTGGTTCCTTTGTCTCTAGAATGGTTCACCTCATCTCTTTCCAAAAGTAGAGGCACTGCAGCACATGGTACATGGATGATACGTGAATGGAATTGGAAGTTTTACCTTCAGGATAAACATATTACAATGTAAATGCAAACAAAATATAAATTAAAAAGAATAGTGTTTAATCTTGAATTTACTATTGCTGCCTCTTTGGAAGTCGCATGTAAAAGGATTTATGTATTTTAAATGGTGCTGAAGCCTCTGAGTTGGTGTAATCAGCATATTGAAAATGGCAGAGAGATGGACAAGGTGAGCATGGGCTTAAAGGAAGACAATGCACAGAATATATTGCACCTCAAATGAGGTGTCAAGGGTAATCAGATGTATAATTTGATGGGAATCTGTCACACATCTGTATGGTTTACCAAAAATAAAAATTCAATTTGTAATAAATAAGCAGTATCTTCCAGAATAAACTCTGCAAATCCCTGCAAGTAGTATAAAAGTATACAATGCATAGTAGTTTGCTTTAAAAAAACCAACAAAGGTAGGAAGTTGGACTAGCCCTGCAGGAGACTTTAAAAAAAGATAATTCTTCATGCTCTGAGACATGAAGCGTCTTGCAATACTCTCTGTAGAGCCAAATATGTAAACAAGATTGACATTGTCAGCTATTTTACCAGTCTGGAAACATGCTGAATACAAGATAATTTTAATCTAAGTCTTTATTTTGGGAGGTACAGATGTTTGGAGATTCCACAAGTTTAGTAAGAGGTGTGGATGGCCAACAGACAATTAGCAGCAGCTGCAGTCCCACTGAATATTTTTTGTATGGAAGTCCTTTTATGGTCCTGTTCATTGCCACACTGTATTCTTTGTATATAATTTGCTGCAGCAGCACAGGCTTTGCTCCCTTAATTTCTTGGCTCTGTAGTGCTGCAAAGAGCCCTGTGCCAGTGATTTGAACTGTGCTGTGCGAGTCCTCCAAATGTGCGTATTTTGGGCTTAAGATTGGAATGCCATTTACCTGTTAGGCAGTGATAAAGGCCAAATCAAAGATTGAACCGCTAACTGCTCCAAGGACAGGGGCTAGCAAAGGTGCTAGCACTTCAAAGTAATTGTCATGCTCTCATTCTGTAGAGATTTTTTTGAGGTGGATATTTTGTGCGTGTTTATATGTAATTCAAGGCTTCAGCATGGCAGAGAGAGAAAGAGAAGGTGGCCTCAAAAGAGTTCTTTTAAGAACCCGAAAGAGCAAGAATTGTTATGCCTGTTTTATCTTCAAGCATCAGAAAGACTTTAATTAAGATATCCCTGGGTTCATGTGAGTTTGCTGGAGCTCACTCACCAGGAGGGTTTTCTAAGCTCTTGAAACTCATTTTTAATGATACTGCTTCCAGAGAAATATCTGAAGAGTATAACTGAAAAATGCAATATATATTGTATTATCATATCATGTACTACTACTGTTGTAACCCATTGTGGCTGATTTAGGTAAAAAATAAATATGGAAAGTCTAGTAGTCTGTTCAGAAAAATTGGAGGCAAGAACATCTCAGTTTTAATTAATAGTTTGTCTCCTCTGTAACTTTGATAAATTTAAATAAGTATTTTTGTGCTTTTTGTTCTTAATCTTCTTGCCAATAATGACTGAAATAACTTTGTTTCAAAAGCATTCTTATTAGCTTTTAATGTTATCATAGTTACAAAATGTGCATACAGAAATTAAATCTTTTGTGCCTTCGTCTCTCATCTTTAAAATGGGGGGGCACAATATTTCCTGCTTCACAGGCAGTTTGGAAGTAGAATTTCGAAATTTTTGAGAGGTGTTAGATATTATGGTAATGAGGGCAATAGAAAAACTCATTAAATTGTTAATAATTAATTAGGTAATAATTGTGAAGGTAATAGAAAATGGAAAGAGCTGTGCAATGAAAAGCTCAGAATTACTGTTACTAAGAATGTGTCTTATTTTTGAAGAGTGAGCTGATTTAAAAAAAAGGAAAACGCTGCAAATGGAGATCATTTTTCAGGACAGAAAATAATGCAGAATATGAGTGCTATAGCTTAAAAGGACAGCAGAAAGCATATGAGACTGGACACTGTATTCTGCTTAAAAAGGAGCACCTCATTTCAGTTAGATTCCTATATACTATTTATTGTGGTATGAGGCAGGTAGGCATCAGCAATTTTAGATCAAGATGCTCCCAGCTACTTTGAAGAAGCTGCATGATTTGTAAAATTATATTTAAATCAAGTTCTTTGAAATAATAGGGGTATCGGTAAATAGATACATTTATCTATTTATTTTTTGATAAACCCCTGTTAAGGTTTCTTGAAATACTAGATTACTGTGTCAATGATTTACTTACATGGATATTATTAATGTTTTCTTCTTAACACAATCATATTAAATTTTAATGACATGGATTGTAATATCTAACTGGTATCTGGAAGCTTGTGGATAGCCCAAAGCTTTTATACAAATTTATATGTATAAAGCTCTCACTGATATACTTTGCCAGTAGATATTGTACCTTGAGTAGTCAGCTCTGCAAATCCCTTCTCACAAAAGATTAAAAACATCCTCCTATTACATCTAGAGACTTCTTTTTGTTATTCAAATACATGAATATATTTCGAAAAATGTATATGATTTTAATGCCTTAAACCAGAAAGCTACCTTGATTCCCATTAAAAATTGGAATATTTAATGTTTTTGCTGCTTCCGTGGCACTTTTTTGATATTGTGAAGAAGAACAAAAAAGATTTCTGAGAACATATAAAACAAAAAACTGTGTTTGAAGTATTATAATAAAACAACCTTCTTCTTTTAATGCTAAGTCCCTTTTTAATGAAGATCCTCTGGCAGCTCTTGAATGTATAACTAGTTTATATCATGGGATGAAGCTGTCTGTTCTGATGATTGACATGAGCTCACATTACAATGTGATTCTGAAAATTAGTCCATAGAGGTCCTTTTCAGGTACTACTCAGACTGAGAGCTGCCCTCCAACTACAGTAGAGCCTTTTTAACCCCACTCATTGGTATTCTAATCTGGAAGTGCTGTCCTGCTTTTTAAATAACCCAGGCATTCAGGCTAGTACCCCCCTTGACACATTACTTAGCCAAAGGATTCAAATGAGATTCAAGAAACATGCAGTACAGCACAAAGGGATTGGAATATGCACAATTAATAATCACACAGTTAATTCATTTTTAATACAAGGAGGTTTTCTGAATTTTCACATTCAAATTTGTAACACAAAGTAGTTGCTGTCTATTCCCATTATGCTGCCAAAATGCTGTAAGGATAAAATTTCCTTATTTTTCTCTGTCCATGTATGCATCTGGTTGGGTGGGTGCATGTATGTGCTAAAAAAATAAGCCTGGGTAACACTGAGATTATAATGCAAACAGATAAAAGCTAGAGGGTTCAAAGTTAAAGATATCTTAAGTCAACTGTGAGCAGAAAAGACCCATGGCATAAGTCAAAGGATGGATGACATTTAGCTTACAGTAGCAAATAGCCTAAGTATTGCCAATTTTTGTCTACACCAGAGTATGGTTTGATCAGTCTGTGTTTTCTTTGCCCCTCTTGTTGTTTGTTTTCTGCTGGTTCTTGCATATATTTTTGGGCAGATGAGCGCAGTGTCTCTTCTGAGTGATTATAAAATATTGCCTCCAGGGAAAGTTCCCCCCTAACAATGTAGAAAATATGATTTTTTGTATTACTAGCCACAGAACCTGAAAATGAAAATTAATATTTTCTTAAAATCTTAGTTTGGAGTTTATATTTTTACTGCATATTGTTTTATGCGCTCCAAATATTCCTTCTGTGCTGTATTTTTTGGGGCATGTGAGAACAGAACACAGAAACTTTTTAGAGAATAATAGTTATACTGAGTGAAGGCCACTGCTCAAACCTTTCTAAAAAGCTATCTGTAGATTACCAGCCATTGTCACAGGGATCTGCCAGATAAATACAGTGACTGCACTTTATTGTCGGTAGGAAGCTGACCTTTACCAACAGTTACCATGTTGAGGCATGATTCCCTACTCCTTCCTTTTGTGTGGCCCCTACTGCCCTCTGCTCAAGTTATTCAAGCCTTCTGTTAGTAAATTTTACCCCATGAAGAGTGCCTGAAAAAAATTATGCTCAACTCCTACTTAAACACTGTTTTAAAGACTTAAGTGGTACATAAAGCTTTATGTTCTCACTACATACAAGGATCAACTTCATTTGCTTTGTTTGTTTCACTGCAACCTATTTGAAGAGATGTATATAAATGTAGCTTTTGCATGCATTTATTTTTCAAAAGAAGGGATTGAACTATTTTCTTCCAGCAACTAAACCCACTTAATCATGCTTGAGATACAAACCTTTCCTGAACCCGAAAGTGACTACAGTATTAAGAAAATTTATATTGAGTAGCATAGCATGCTTGAACCAATTTTCAGAGTAACATAATTGTAGATATTTAAATAATTACAATGTGAAGCAGAAGCTTACTTTGCTAAGTTAGTGTCTTTGATATAAAATAGTGCATCTGTACACAGGAAGAGGAATTGCCATTTTTCGTATTAATGCAGTCTTAAACGCCTCCAGAAAAAGTTTTCCATGTCTGATGTACTGGTTAGTAGAAGAAATAGAATTAGAGCAAGAATACATGAAAGGGAAATGGAGATATTTTTCTTCCAACTATATGTTGATCATTTATCACCCCAAGCAGCAAATTTTGGGAGATGAGAAAGGAGCCTGTAGCCATAGTTGTTGGATTGAAGGGCAAGTCCTGGACCCTGTACCAGTCTTGTGGTATACAGTATGCTACAGATAGTCTCTGTCTATAGGCTTTTTTTTTCTAGCAGCCCTTTTGTAAAGGAGATGGAAACAGCACTGATTGAAACGCAAACCTGAATTTATAAGACAGTTTCTAATAAGGCTGAACAATTCATTGATTCTGTTGTTTTTCTCTAAAATAATTGCTCTGAATCAAACCAGTAGAGCTAACTCAATTTAAGCTTTTGGGTACAGTTTTTCTGAAATCACTCAGATGTCTTGTGAAACATGACCAGAAATGGATATTTGAAGGATTTTTGTTGCTTTTTATATTACGTAAATCAGTATTGCTTGCACTTTTTTTTCTGAAATAGCATTGACAAATGTTCATAATCAGGTACAGTTGAATGGTGTTGGATAGAGTGTTACATCATTATATAGAAAATTAGCACACTTGTAGAAGCATCACTATTAGAGCAGTACCCAAGGAACACACAAGAATGGGATGTTTTTAGACTAAATGCTCAAACTATTATTAAAAATTAATTCTACCTACTTACTATACACATTACTGACTATCATTTCATTGTTAGTATGTTTCTGGGGTGGAGAGGGGGAGAACTTATTTAATGAGGAAGGCACTTGCTAAATAGAAGAATAGGAGAATATATGATCTTACAAAATCATGAGGTGAAGAGTGAAAGGAATCTCTTGTTGGGGAAAGGGGATAGTGAAGGAAGCAAAATTCTAGCAGTGAGCGGTCAAGAATTGTTAGATGAAACAAATATATTTAAATATTAAAGTTTTTTTCACTATCAGTTATGATCAAAAGGTTTCTTCTTTTTAAGGTAACCTTTTAACATCCCTTTCTTTTCCACCCAAACTAGAACTAATATTTCTGATAGGTTGTCTTGCTAAATACTCACATGTTTTTCTGCACTGTGCTGGTGCCTTAGCGTTATCTTAAATTTGGTATGCATTCAGTATGCTTCAATATTCATCTTGCAACAGCTCTGTATAGGCTTGTACATCTGAGCTACCTGTAAGTAGTGGGTAATAGTTCATTAAATGTGGCATCCACGTTTTTAATCTTGAACACACTTGACTGTGGAGATTGACTGTAGCACTGAAGCAATAGTTGCACCTTTTTGTTGCAATAAAATCGACCTCATGGACTGCAAATCCCATCGTAATCACAAGGGGACAGCTTGCTAAACCCTTGTTTTATTATGTTTCTTTCCAGTTAGGATCATATTCTTGTGCTCTTAGTGCAAAGAATGGCATTTTGGGCAGGGAAAATAGAACTTTTTCAAAGTATGAAAGCGAGAACATACACATAAACTGTCCCTTACAAGTAATATTGAGGAAGTTGGATCCTGAAGGGAAAAAGGCATGTCAGTAGTGGTTGTGTAGTGCTGTGAACCTCACAAAGATGCTGGTTTTCCTCAGAGGGTGCTGCAATCCCAAGCAAAGGGTTGAGAGGACTTGTGTGGACTAGCAGCAACAAGCCAAGTCTTGTTGAGATAAACTTTCTATGGCACCTGGGGACCATTCTTCTCTCTGGTGTCATTGTCTCAGCCTGGTCTCCATGTGCAAAACTGAGAGCAAGTCCAAGATATGACTTACACTGTGGTAGTCATTAAATATTGCTCTTGGGGGGGGGGGGGGGGGCTGAAGAACAAGGTAATGTAACTAGAAGAGAGATACTTTTCTGACTTTTAGTCTGAAATACCCTTTAGGTGGCCTATCATGGAGTTTTTTACTGTATTGATTTTGGGTGTGTATGAGCTTAGGAAGGGAGAAGGATTCTGAAGAAAGTCTTCCCCCCTGTCCCCGCTTTTTTTCCTTCTCTTTGAATAACCTGAGAAAATGCATAAACCTTGGTATAGCAAAATAACACTCGGGCAGACCTGTCTGATTATGCTGTAAACTGTCTGTGTGGATTTAAGTTATAATTTTATTACAAATATGACAGCTTTTCTGGTGTAAAAAAAATCAAGAAGGCAGATCAAGAGACCATATGGTGGGTATATAATGGAAATTAAATAGTTTTCATTTTGCTGATGTGGAGGGTAGAAGTAAAGGAATTGTTTTGGTTAAAATAGACAGTGTAACAGGAGGATGGAGTGGAAAGGCCAAGGACATCTTCCTGTTCCCTACAGCATTAATTCCTTCACTTGCTCTTGAGCACCACTAACTGGGTGAAGCACTTATTTCCTCAATATGCAGAAGCTGAGGTAGTTTCAGATCTTGGCACAGCACTAGTTCCACTTTTTCCTTTAAGCTGCTGAAGAATGATACAGCCATTTCTATACTGCTGCTCTTCTTAGTACCACTAAGATTAGTCTGAAGGAAATAAAGTTCAAACTCTATGTTAGCACCTGGATGCCATTTTTCCCCCTGGTCTTTTGCCAGGTTTTGGCTATTGAAGCTGCCAGCCTGGTGCATCTCTTTCAACTTGTCCTCCTCATGCCATTTTCCACTGGCTGTAAGAGACTTGCTTTTGCTTATTTGGCAATGAGGTCTTAAGCACTTTTTGCCTGACAAGCATATGTATGATCAAAAAGGTCCCCCTCCTCCATGCTCATTTATGTTCACACCATAAATCTGCTTTCTGGCCTTAGAGCTGATCTCATCAGGAGTAAATCCAGACCATCACTTTCAGACAGTTATATTGAGAGTGTAACCCCGTGTGTGTATTAGCCTCTCTCTTTTGTGCAGCAAGGTTTAAACGCTACATCAACAGATTTAAATGGACAGTTATTGAAATCAGCAAGATAGTCTCATGGAAGACATCCATAAATTTTCTAGGAAATATTTTTCAAGAGTGAGGCAGTTTCTGAGATCTAGGTTGCTGTAGCAGGAAGTATTTTTTTTTTTTTTGTCTGTATGGTTTTGCCTTTTTTTTTTCTTTTTCTTTGTGAATGGAAAAATGGTTAAATCTCCAGGCTAATTTGGGTTGCTTTGGAGTAAGTGCAGAAATTAGAAGAGATTTTAATTTTATATTTTACCATTAAATTATTGCATATATTTTCAAGAAAACTGTTATTCATCAATAAAGTTTAGGATCATAGAGTTTCTCCTTTCTCTGAAGACTTAGAGTAGTTTTGAATGCATCTCTCTCTCTCTTATGATTAGGAAGTTGTGGGAGGGCGTTAATCCCTGAGTATTCACATCCCTCTTGCACTTCTGTGCCTTTGGTTAAGTAGAGACAGTAAGTACGAGTCCCTCAGTGACTAAAATGCCAAACCACACACGACACTCTTTTTGCACTCCCTATTAAAATTTTACAGGTCAAAAATCCAAAACCCACTTAATAAAAATTGTTCTTCATCGTAAGTGACAAGAGAGAGCAGGTCAATCTATGGAATAATGGTACAGTAATTAGAACCTTTGTAGTTGATAAAGTGTGACTGTTAATCAATGTTTGGCTAATTAATCAATATTTTAATCATTAGACCTTTTAAATTTGTTTTAATGAGCATTTCCTCTAATTCCCTTGATCCAGTTGCTTCCAACTCTTCTATTATCTCTGTTAAACACTGAAGGAGGTGTTCCTATACCCAGATTATGCTGTGGTTTTGTAAAGTTTTTGTAGTTTACGGTAAAACATTATGGTGAATATTTCTGAATGTGTGCAATTTCATGTTCTTAAATATTTGCAATATATGCCCAATCCACGTTTTCATTAAGAGCAGTGCTTGAGAGAATGAGCCTTCACAACATATTGGTGCACTCCACTGATAAATTTTGATATATTAATTATCTCTACCTAAGGAAAAAGTGCAAATGAGACACATGCTACTAAGGGACAGTAATTCCTCCAACATCCTTTTCTTCCCTCTAAAAACCTTACCAAACACTATCAAGGTATTTGAAGTTGGTATAGAGTAACTACTCCACCCACCAGTAGTCAAAAAATATTATATTCAGGAATTTTTCTGCCCTTTTCTTTCTGTTGCTTTCTGCTGCAATTCAAAGGTTTTTCATACATGGTATATGTGGTATACAACTTTTATGGCAATGGCCATTTGAATGCAGTCTGTGTAATATTAACATTGAATATTCCAGTAAGTATGGAACAGTTGTATCCTTCTCATATAGAACAGTTGAAGAGTTTTCATGCCTTGCCTGTCCTTCCAGACATCATAATGGGATACTGTTTATCATGGCAGATAGAATGAAACTGATTCTTACATTAATGGATATCAGGAATTTGCTGCCCATCTGCTAGTAGGGAGACACATTTTGCTGAGCTCTGCACAGCAGAGGCCTGTTACATTGACTTTAATTTCTCACTGGTCTCCTAAACACTTGATTTTATTCCCCTTTCTGTTATTTTTTGGTCTTTCCCAAATCGTGGACTAGGTGTCAGTGAGGGACTGGGAAATAATTTGTTCTAGACATGCAGAAATTCATGGCTACAGAACTCAGGCTGATCCTCTGCTTTAATTTAATCCAAAGGTTCTCTAAATCTTTTAGGAAAAAAAGAGATTAATTTCCTCTACAAAATATAGTCTCCAACAAGTTCTAAAAGCTTTGGTAGTTTTATACCCTGCAGACCAATGCAGATTTTTGGCATCTCTCCATAACATTATCTCATGATATTACTTTTTAGATCTAACAAAAATTTGTCAACTGACTTGCATTTTTAAAAAAATTAATAATGCTGACAATGTTTATGGTATCTGCATTCCTAGTTAGCAATGATTACTTAGTGCCAAAATAATTCATCATATCCTCTCCTATTGAGGACTTGAATTGTCATCTGTGATTTCTGGTTTTTCAACTGAATGGACCGAACTTCCAGCTACATTCAAGCTCAATTATGTTCCTCTGGAATACTTAAGATAAAGTAAAAGCTGTTTCTTGTAACAGTGATGTTATTTATAAAAGAACATCAGAAAAACAGTTTATGTAATGCTTTCCAACACATGAGAAACATCTGAGCACTTTGTTACCACCTCCTGAGACTGTCTGGTGGGAAAACCTTTAGGGTTTAACTTCAACTTTTTTTTTTTTTTTTTTTTTTAATCAATTGACAGTCTGACCTACTTCTGCCAGCACCAGACGTGGAGGGCTTCAGTCTTAGCAAAACATAATGTCTTGAAATTGATGCAAAGCTCCACCTGGCTGTATCTGGGCACAGGTATTTTGCTTTGTAGACTGATATGTCCACTGTGTTATTGGTGAAACAGGTGTATTTGGGCAGCTTGATCTGATGCAGGATTTAAAGAAAACATTTAAATGAGTAACCTCACCTAAAGCTGGTATTGTTGAACTTACAAGGTATCGTCAAATTTTCTGTCACAGCAGATAGCCTTGTTAATGAGGGAGACTTGTTCAATTACTACTGGGTATTTTTGCTTTTGGGTATTAGGGGTGGCTTTGCTTGGTTTTGGTACTAGTTTTGGGGTTTTTTGGAAGCCACCTCAGAAAATATCTGGTCAAAGGCTTTCATACTAGGTTCTAAAATAGTATATCACTTTAGGGAGCTTTGACTCTCTTAATCTTATTTTTAAGTGGTTCCCTGTTTCCTTTCCTACTTATCCATCCTTCCTTCTCAGCCATATGCCACTTTCCATACTCTCATTCTTCAGGATAAGAATAGCATTAAAATAGATATAAAGCTATTTGAATGGTCTTAAGTTTATTTTTTTTCAGAAATCAAAGGGAGAAACAACCATACAATAAGGGTGTTCAATCTGTCCATAATGTCCAGCAATGTAATAAAAATACCTGCAGTGATCCATAGGCACTCTGTTTTGCAGCATCAATGACAGTAAAAAGACCTGCTCTTTGTACTTTGCTGAGTATGTCAGTGTTCTGATGAGCACTGAGGCAGTGGACTCAATAACTGTTTCTGCCCACCTGTTCTGTGAGCAGCTAACAAGGAACTGAGAAAGAATTGTAGAATTACATTTCTTTTTGTGCTGGGATTCTTGTTCATAGGAGGGCTGGCACCTGAAATCCAAGGCCCAATATTGCAATGTGATGAGTGCAGTCAGCTGAGAGTGCTCTGTGCTGCTCAGGAAACACTGAATATCTTGCAGAATGGGATCTTTGGAAAGATTTGAGTGTGCTTTTGTGAGCATTTGCCTTTCTTCTACAGAGCTCTTAAGTGCAATTCAAAAGACAGATAACAGAATTCTCTCAAAGTTCAAATGTAAATCTCTTCAGAATTATGTTCTCTAGAGGAGAGTAAACAAATAAATATAGTAAGAACTACGGTAAAAATATTGCACTTACAGAGAGCTTTTCTTGCGTCTTACAGAGCTTTTCGTCTAAGGATCTCAAAGGGCTTTATTGATGGTACTTATCTAACCCTCATAACACCTTTGCAAAGGTAGCACTTAGGTATCAACTTCATTTTCAGATAAGAAACCAGAAATGGAGGCACAAGAGAAACAATACAGTGTGGAGAATAGGACTTGGTTCTCCTAACTCAGTGTAATAACATGAGAGAGATTATTGTAAATAAATTACATTTGAAAGATATTTAAATACCACATAACTGAAGTTAGTGGTAATCTTGTCAATTTATATTTGTGTTTTCTTTGGCATTCTGTTTTTGTAGTTAAAAGAGATTGAAACCATGCTTCTTGTAATTATTGTTGGTTTTGATTTTTTTTTTCTCCTGGAAAACAGTTGATTTGCAACAGCCAGTCTTAAGGATTGTTGCTGTTCTAGTTCATCTTCAATAATATCATATTCTTATGATTAATTAATTAATTGTGCCATATTCATTCTGTAATATGTTTAAGAAATGGCAATATTGCTTTATGTATTGTTGGAAAATATCATTAAGCCTTGAAGGAGAGGTGTAGAAATGTGAGTCTAGATGAAAGCTTTCCTCTCTAGATAAATGAAACTTTTGTAATATATTAAGCTGTAATGCCTGAAGTACTTACTGGTGTTTTTAATGTCCTTTATTCTGTATCATCACCACCTTTGGCAGACTTGGCTGGTCTGCACATTGTATTGTAAGATATGCATGCCCTCATAGTGCATTCTAGAATATTGCTCTTTTTGACAAAACTAGGCTGAAATAAAATATACTCAGGCACTTTTCTCACATAAATTCTGGAAGTTTTAGGATGGAAGAGAAGTTTGGTGTTCAATGTTCAAAATTTGGGTTCCAGTGCAGGTTATCTGAGAGTCTTCAGATAGGGAGGTTTAAAGAACTAGAACTTAAACTGAAAACACTGGAAGTCATTTGAGTTTTTAAGAGCAGGTTACCTTTGAAAACAATAGTCATGACACTGAAAACAACCCCAATCCAAACCTCACACCCCATTTGGATACAAAAAAAGAAGCATAGTAAATCTTTAGAAATGCTTGTTTGTAAAGCATGTGTATATATACGTATACAGGTAATAATTCAAATTAATGGGCTATTCCAGTAAATTAACAGCTATTTACACTTAGGGCCCAAAAAAGTTATTCTGATGTTACCATCAAACAAGTAGCTCAGATATATTGACCCTGCCTGGGCTCAGTTTCAAAGGAATAAGCTCTGGACCTGCTGGGCCTGGCAACACAGAAGGTCTCATGGATGCAAAGCCTAAACTCTCATGCAGTATCTCAGGTAGGACTGGTGTTATTTATACTGAACAACCAAGTTGCCATATAACTGAGGAATTTATTTATGAACAGTGTAGACATATTTTGATTCTTGGGAAGTTTTAAACTGTGGTGATACTAGCCATATGGGATTCTTAACTTCGACGAAATCTGATGGATAATTTCACACATGGTCATGCTGAGTTTAAGGCTAGAAGAAGACTCAAACAATCTCTTTTGATAATTATTTCTAAATAACAGTTTGCAGAAAGGATGCACAGACTGAGTTACCATACTTTCCTTGACATTAGATTTTGAAATATTAACATTTTTCCTTTCTGTGATTTTTGTATTTTCTTTTAATTGTGTGACAGTTTGTTCTGAGGGAATAGCCACTGCTGAGCACTCCCAGCACATGAGGCAAATAGAGATACACTGACAGGGAATCTGCAGGCTTCTTTCTCCAAGACACTGCCAGGTGCTGGCATAGGCCTAGATAAAATGTAAGCCTATAGTCTGTGCCATTCAATTATCCAGCACTTGCAAATTCAAATCTCAAGCTAGGATATTTCACAGACATGAAATCTTCCCCTACAGAAATGCTAAGTGAACTCTTGAGTTGTTGATCAAAGTTAGCTTGTTGAAGAAGCAGCTAATATTTGTGCAGAAAGATGAAGTATCATTATGAATCAGCAATTAACTAGAAGTTTTTCATGCTAAGAAAATGGGTAAGAAGTGCCTCATGTTTTTCTGTAAAATTTTAAATGTTTTAACAAATTGTAAAAATAGGAAGATAGAGTAAAACAAAGACACAAACAGTAATTGTTAAAGTCAAATTTTGTTGCATTATACAAGATCCTGTTGGTCAATTACTTCCAGAAACTTTGTTGCAGAGAATTCCACTGGAGAGATAAAGAAATATCAAAACAGTAGACATTGATGTACCAGATGAGCTATATCGCTTACAAACAAATACCCTCTCTAATGAGAACAATAAAAAAAGCTATTCATGTACATTCTAGTTAATTATAAATGCAGAATATAGGATAAGATTGGAGGGGACTGGTCAGTCTCCTCCATCTTGTTAGGGAGCTGGTGGAGTAGAATGTGAGGTGCACTAAGAGATTAGAAATCCTTGCTAAAAATGGGCTCCATCTCATTTGTCTTACAATGTTCAGATCTGGAAGTTTGGGGCTGGTGTCAACACCAAAAAAATAGACAGTCTACAGAACTACAAAAATTTAGTTTAGTTGAAACATACTTATGTAGAGAAAGAGAGAAAAACATGAGCTGTTGACTACAAATAGAAAAAAAAAACCCAACCACTAGAAAAGGCATGAAAAAAGGTGTATACAATACAGATACTCTTTTAAGTAGCTACTCTCTTTTAAGTTGTCTTTTAGATCATCCTTTGGGTTGCATACCTTTTAGGAACATCTTCTTGTCTTAATAGGAATGGAATATTCAATTAAAATGGGAAATTTAAAATAGGAGAAAATACTAGTTAAAAAAAATTATGGAGCTGTGCATGTCACTGCCACTGCTAACAAAGGAATGTTGGTGGACGTGTACGACAGACAGCTGAACTTTATAACAGAAGACAGTGAAAGTATAAACTTCAAGACTTAAAATCCAGAATTTACAACTTGGTTTTTGGAGGAATTCTGTAAGTAAGGGTTATGTATTTAATCTCTCCATCAGCATATATAGGAGGTGGCATAGTGGATGGACACATAGTATGGCTGTACTTCAATAATAAATTCTTGTACACCTATGTGGATAGCTAGATTCCTTTATTATGGAGTGCTACAGAAAGCATTCTGCATTACGGAGTATGAGCTTTTTGGTACCTTCTCCTTTACTTGCCATTCTGCCAGCACTCTGGATTTGAAGTGAATTAATGGCCAGGACCTCCGATTTTCCTCAATTCATTGTCTGTAAAAGTGCTACAGAATAGCTTTGTTTTTGTGAAATCTATCACTGAATTGCAAAGATGAGAAAAATGAGACAATATTACCCTTCTAAAGTAAAATAATATTTTTAAAGCAGAAACAGTGGCTTTATGTGTTTATGCTAATGTATTATATCATTAGTATAAGTGCCTTCCTTCTGGGTAACTATACACTATACAACATGACCCACTATACAACTAAGTCACTGTTCTGTTCATAGGACAGAAAATAAAAGATTAACAGCCTGCAGGATGCAGCATGTCAACCTGCTTTTGGTACCAAAACATTATGTTACCCTCTAGTTCATCCATTACTTGGTTAGGGCTTCAAGCACAAATATCATGTTTCTGGAATGCAATGTGATGCACAGGCTGGAAGAATGAACTAATTGAGGAGAAAAGTGAGAAAATGGGTCAATTAAAAAATTAAAATGCATATGTTAGGCTGTGTATCCCCAATCTTTCCAGTCATCACAGCTCATGATACCAGTGAATCATGAAAGTCGCTTGCACATATATGAGCACCTTATCCTAATGTTTCCATTTCTCTGCAGAAGCTGAAGCATTTTGGCATCACCTCTTCATGCAGGATAACTTTCTGTGAGAGTGAAATTCTTCTAAGATCATGCCATAGCCTTTTAGGAGGGCAAAGGCACGGATCAAGGGAGAGGTCCCTCACTGGGTCCTGGTACCCATGTTGGGATAGGTAAAACAGGCACAGGTGTTGGATTCCTTTCACACTTCTGCATCTGAATCACTTTCAAGCACACACTACAAATCTGCATTGATGTAGGATAATGGAAGTAGAAATTTACTCCAAATGCCTTTTCAGTGAGTCATCTACCTAATTTTGTGTATGCTGCCAATGAGGATTATTGCATGATTTATTTTAAAATATTGTATCCTTTTTGAGAGTGCAGGTTATCTGAGGTCAATTTGGATGCGAAATTTGGGCAATTGATGAATTCATTAATTTTTCATTTAAAACCATCTACCTGTTCCATCCTCAAAAAAAAAAAAAAAAAAAAAAAAAATTTCTCATCTGATCAGCCTCTATCCTGTAAGATTTAGGAAAAGGAAGGGATTACTGGCTTTATTTCTAGTTTAAAGGTGTTTGGATTTTGGTGAACGTGAAGATGAGAAATATCTTCTTGAGTATGTCTGTCCTTGTTGGATATACATATTCAAGAAATGGATAATGGGCAAAATCCCCAGCATGAAGTCAAAAGAACTCTGTTAATATAGACTAGGTAAGGATTTGGCACAGACAAGTGTATGAGTATAAGAGTGCCACAGCTCATCGGGTGTTATTGCAAAAAGTCTGTCTCTTGCTGGCATTGACTTTCAAAAACAAGCTGTGCTTAGCACCTCTGAGTTTATAAAGATCACACAGCAACCTACATGCTATCAAAGCTTCAGGAAAAAATAAATAAGCAGCTTATCTCTCAAGGTCTTTCCCCCTGATTTTATTCTAAGTGACAATAGAACCGAAGTTGTAAAGCAGTATAAGATCTTCGGCCCAAACACGTGTTGTATATTTTTTCACATTGTCTGCTATTGGATTATTTTCCCTAACAAATTGTAATATTAGGGGGTTTTAGATCTGTCAGAGCTCTGAAATTAATTCTCACTTTTGTTCTACAAAAGTCATGCAACATTTTTCACACATCTGCTTTAGGAGAAATGAACCTCCGTCACCACATGCACATTGAAAAAAAAAAAGAAATATCAGCTTTACAAATCTCTAACTTTGTACTGTAGTCTTTGCAGAGCTATCTGTGTCTACACAGAGAAAATTCAGGGAAGCTCCATTGTATTTTAACCTTTGATGCAGATAGCCTGAATGAGTGGAAAAACAAGTAATTTCACTCATCCCTTGAGAAACCTAATGAAAATCTTAAGACAAAAATTTGCCCATTGTCTGAGGCAGATGTTTAAAATTTCACACAGCAAAGATGACAACAAAATAAGATTTCACAACTACTTTTCTGCTGTTGTTCTTCATCACCTGTGAAATAATACCACTCATATTCTTCTCTAATTCTATTATTCCAGTAAAATCCATATGTAAAACTGATGGAGATGACTGAGCTAAAACACCAGGCAGCCAGAACTTTTCAGCAGGAGGGAATAATTATAAGTATGAATCATGCTAAGTAATATAAGCAAAAAGGGTATCTTGTCCTGGTTTTTAATTCAGTCTTCACTACCTAGTTTCAGAGTCCTCTCTATCAGCAACCAGCCCTTCAAGACATCCTTCTCATTATGAATGGTGGAGTAGCTTGTGCCTTTGTCTCCTACCATGTAATGCCAGACACTTCCAGAGTAATGTCAGCAAAGGCACATGCCTCGAAGGAATTACATTGAAAAAACTGTTTAGAAAATTTTTTTTTGACTGTCTAATCAACTTTTGTTCTGTGTCCAAATGTGTCCGATGCCAAATGTGAGAGAGGAAAGTCATGGATTATATTTAGACTACTAGCAATTTGGTTAGTTAGTTAATGTCAGTTAGGCCTAAGCCAATATGCCTTTTTTCTATTTCTTTTGATTTCTTGCTGGCCTATATAATCTTTTACTCTTCTGTGTCACAAAAGTGTTTGGTAGCTTTATGCAGTGGCAGGTGCTGCTCCCACTCCAACAGCATCCATTAGATGGCTGTAGAGGGAGATCTTGCCAGAGCTGCCACAGTCAGGCTGCTCCCACATCCTAGCTCAGCACATGATCAAATGGTGCATAGCCACACACTGACTGTGTGCCACACATTTCCTCCTGCCATGTCATTACTCATTAGTGTCTGGAATTGCTGCCACTGGCTTCTGCAAATGAATGCAAGAGCCCTAGGTGAGTTAAAAGAAATCAAGTCTCTTTCTGGCCCCTAATGTACTATTGCCTGCTCCAGGAGGAGGGAAGGAGTCTGTCATTACCTTGGACAGATTAGAGGTCCTACAGTTACTCACCTGAAGTAAGCCACTTCTTCTCCTCTTCCTAGGATGAGTCAAACCTTACATATGTTCACCAGATGGTGGATTCCCATAATTATTATTCTGCAGGCTAAAACAACATAAGGAGAATGAAGAACTTAGCCCATATACACTCTTTGCTATCAAATCTACTCACATGTGAATTGAAATACATTAGCACAAAATGATACCTAAAAATTTGAAATATAGTAATAATAATGTGCTATTAGTGTTATAACCAAGCATTGCATTTATTCTGTCAGAGCTTCTTAAAGAACAGAACATGATTCTTAAAAAAGCCCACTGCATCTCTGATAGGGATGCCTGGCTAAAATACGGAGTAATTAAGATATTTCTGTCTTTCCCTACCCCTCCACACCTGATCAAGCCATAGATTAGTGGCACATTTTTAATGTTAAAATGTGGTTTATGGTACCACAAAATGTCCATCTTATCTCAAATTGCAAATTTAAGAAACCCTAACAATATATCAAACTTCAGAATGAAACCTCTGTATGACCTTGAGGGTTGATACTGTGGCTGATAGAGTTCAATGTTTTCATTAGCAAGCTGGATGATGACATAAAGCTCAGCAAATTTGCTGAGGATGCTAAGTGGCAGATAGGGGATGATAATGCCCTAATTGTCTAAGAAAATCTGGTCTGTGGAGAAAGTGTTACAAAGTTTACTTGTGGATACTAGACATTTTACTCCTTTCCCTTAAATGTTGTAGCCTACATTCATGTCAGCATCCTACTTGTTTTTTTCTTTTGATAAGCCTGCTGCCTAATTTCATCATTAAAGTTTGAAAAGATTCCCCATCTTAAAACTTTACTACTTGAATGTGTGGCTAAAATGTTGAAAGAATTAATTGTATTGTAAAGAATGCCGGGAAATTCTTAAAAAATCTTCAGGAATTTCTCAGTAAAGCTTCCTGAAACCACTCATCACAGTATTAAAGAAAAAAACCCAAAAAACCCCACAAAATAAAACAAAATCTTTCTTTGCCTTGTTTTATCATATCTCAAATACTCAAGCTTTTACCATTTCCAGCTGCAGATCTTTTAGAACTTCTTTAACTACAATTTTAAAGCTTTCTGATGCTTTTTTTTTTTCTGTGCCAAATGTTGAGAAGTAGTCTCACCTTGTAAACATGCCAGTACCAGTGAGAGAGTGAAATAGTGTTAGTCTCATGGGACCCCACAGTAAAAGGGATGGAAAACTCATCCTTGACATCCAGCAATTAGAAATGTTCAACCACATGGAATTTTATAGTTCTGATTGCTTCAAGTGGTTTTACCATACTCTTAACTTTTGATGCAGAGATATTAAAACTACCATGTAGAGGTGTGGCATACCTCACTTTCCTGGAAGGTAATAAATTATCATGTTAATCAGTGGTCAGTCTCTTTGCAATAAGGCACAGCCACCCTGTTATGACAAATGGCTTTAAACAAGTTCAATGCTATAATTATGGAAAAGGTTACATTGTTCTACAATTATCCTTTTAATCAATCTTGCAGGATAATCATCCTGCCGAAAAATCTGTTTCTCAATACCAATTTCATTATCTAGGTGATTCTCATCACTAATCATTAGAGTGTGATTCACTACATTCTTAACAACTCCTGTTTTAACTTTAAATGGGTGATTAGACTCAATATACAGGATATTACCTGCACTATCGTCTTTGTAATACATTCTCCTTCCCAACTGTCAGGCCATCTCTCCACTAATAAATGTAAAAAAGCATTTCTTATTAACATCCTTTTCCATAGTAAATCATATTCAAATGAACATTACTAATGAAAGAGAACAAGGGAGAACAGCTCTTTCCCTGATGCTCTATCTTTCCAAACATTGCATGGCAAAACGTGGGGCAAGGCTGGGAACCTCCAGGCTGTTCTGGAAGGTTGATGTAACTGAAGTAAGAAGGCAGTAACTGCTCTTCACTTTTGGATTTTTACAGGTTCCTTAGACATTCTTCCATAGAAACAAGAAAGGTTCTTACTTAGAAATAGGACTGCATTTTCTTCTGTTGTGAGAGTTGGCAAAATATTAAGAACTGTCATAAGTCCCTATGTGGGACCTGAAGATTAGGGACTTTTGTTGTATATATTACTTATAGCAGTTATTTGGTTTCTGGCTTATTTTTGATGTATGTGAATTGTCTACAGTAGTGGGTTACCTCTTGATTTATGAGTGCTTCAATATCTGTCTTAAACAAGAGTAAGGAAATTATATTAGTAATTTAATTTTTGAAGATCACCTTTTACATATTTTTGTTTAATACTGAGATCTCTATCATCATAATATGTAAAAAAATACTTCTTCAGCTAAGCATCTTCAGCAGTTTCCAAAGGATTTCAGCTAGTGATATAGAAGGGGATTGCAACTTTTAATTTATGAAAAAACAGGTCGTAATTGCTTGAGAATATGGGAATTCTTCCAGTTTAAAAGACAACAGATTGAAAATAACATATAAATGAACATCAGTAAAAAATTTACGTGAAATGATTTTTGGTGACTGCTTTCCCAGAGCTTCAAGATCTTCCCTGTGAAGAGTAACTAGGATTGGTTTGTTTAATCATATAGCTTAATTGTGAAGTCCCAATGTGTTGGTAAACTCTTCAGTTCTGACTTTTATGCAGACAGAAGTTCAGTCCTATCCAGAGCCTGTTTAACTCTGACCGTGACAGGGCCCCTATTGTGAGGGTAAACTGACTTTGGAGATGATTGCTTCTTGACACTCTGCCTGCCACTTCTGTGTGTAGATTTATGTACTATACATTTTCATTGAGCATTTAACCCTGAATCTTTATACAGGCCTACCATAAAGTACATGCCTATCATCTAGGAAATGCTTGGCAATGCTTTTCCTAGAAAGAAATTATTTTAACATGAAGAAAAATTAATTGTACTGAATTTCTAATATCCTAGGAAATAGTCACTGCCAGCTGTAAAAAGAAGTTTAATTAATCTGCAGTTATTAATTTTCTCATTCACTTGAAATTATCCATTAATATGTTTGGACTAATGTTTTACTGTGGTTTTTTTGGCTTTTTTTTTTTTATTTTTTTGCTACCATCATGGTGATCTGCAGAAGGAAAACATGAAAAATAATAAAGCCTAAATGATGTGTAGTTAAGCAAGTCTTAGATGTTGATTGCAAATACTCTTTCTACCTGTGAGAATAAACAGTGAGTGTATGTTTTCATTTGAAGCTGGACTCTGCCCAGTTGCTACTAATACAGACAAAGGCTTGTGGAGAGAGAAAAAAAATGCTCTGTCACAATGACTTATATAAGCTTAAGCAGCAGACTTCCTAAACCAAGACTTATCACTTCAGGGTTATTTCCATGTGACCTGTGGAGGATGCCCATGAATAGCAGGAGAAGACATGCAGTTTTCTCTGCTGTAGGGCTCAGCCTCTCAGTGCAAGACTAGAAGGCAGTCCTGGGTGTTGTGAAGTAATCATTAAGTTACACGCTTGTCATTTCTTGTACATTCACTCAGAACTAATGCACATCACTTTTTCCAATTATAATCATTCCACCATTTAACAAGCACAAAAGGCCTTAGATTCCAATTTGCCACTGATGCTTCACTCTCACTTGCTTATTTCTTGGCATTTAGGTCAGGCTAGGTTGTGCACAGCTCCAATAATGGGGTATATTCACCCTTCATACCGCAAATGTACAAATGATGAAGGCTCGAACAGCTGGTCTCACAATGTGAGAGCAGATCATTTCCACTGGTATGGTAATTTTTCTATTCAGAGTTTTCCTTTCAGTTATTGCAAATACATTTTATCTTTTTGGCTTGCTTATTGCCAAAGCCAAACAGAAATCACACAATGATATAGGAGATGCAGTCCTCTCCACACTTCCTTGCTAGCTAAATCAAAGTTGCTCTAGAAAGCATGTCACATTTCATTTAGCTTTTCAAACCTTTCCACAGCTAAAAACAAATACCAGCCCCCCCACCCCAAAACAAAGCAAAACAAAACCAAACAAAAAACCCCCACTACAACAATCTACAAAAGCAAAACACCAAATCACAGCTGCTGGAATCTCTTGTCTTTAATCTCAGTTAGCCTTTCAGGAGTGATAAGTAACTGGAATGTTAATAAACAAGCTTTGGCTACATCTTAGCCAAGAATTAAGACTATAATGGGGTATCTAAAATGCTTTTGCTCTTATTTTTGCTGACAGTCACCTATTTTTCCTGGCCTGTTTTACAAGTTCCAAGATTTTGAGCTCAAATCTGATTATTTCTATGACAGTATTCAGTAGGAAATGGAGGCAAAGCTGGCTGCTCTTTTTTTACCCCAGTACAGTCCTGTTCTTCTCTTCCCTGTAGACAGGCATCAGAGATCAGTTAAGATTTGCTGTTGGTGAAGCAGCTGGTCTCAGCCCAGTGACTAACCAGGACTTGAGCCAAGCTGCTGGTTTTGAGAAGTGATGCTGTCTGCCCATTCACAAATATTAGAGGGAGGGAGCAGTGCAAAAAACTTTAACTCTTGAAGCTAAATTGTCACTGACTGACCTCCCTGTTCAATGCCAGGTAAAGATGTGTGGTGCCAGTTTTGTCCTGTATTAAAAAGAACATTTTCATACTTATTCACACATTTACAATGAATGGAAGTGAATAAAACACAGTGAAAATGAAACATTGCAACAGCAAAATACTGTTGCTGTGTCTGCTCTAGTATGTGCCATGATACCAACCAGTTTGGTTTGGCATTTCTGAGTTTCTGTGGGTCAGCTGGTCTAGCCTTTGCCTATGGTGTTAGCAGTAGCATCAGTACAGGTACAATCTTCACTCAAATCTGGCCCTGCTAGCAGCAGTTATGCAGAATGGTAAATTCTTAGAAATTTGGGGTTTTCTTCATCACATTTGGATGATGCAGCAGAAGTTCTAAATGACCTAGAAGCTGCATGTTTTGTCTTTTCTGCATAAGATGACAAGTGTTTTCAGAAACACCACTAACTACTTTTTGGACCTGTGTTTACAACATAAAATATTTTCTAAAAAATGAAGTCTAACATTATCTCCTGAAATATCAAAAGAAAAAAGTACTAAATTAAATTTTTTGTGCAGCGACAGTTAGTGAAACTATACTATTTTTTTTCTCCAATAAAATTTCTGTTCTTCTGGAAAAGAAGAACAAAAATTTTTATTGTTCTTCTGGAACAATAAAGAAAGGAACAGTTTGAAAACTGTGACTCAGATGCACAAGACATTCTCTGAAACTCCCTCTCTCAGGTCCTTGTTTTCACAATGTCTTAGTGAAATCTCATAAATGAAGACGTTTCTTTACTAGGGAAGACATTTAATAACCTTCATACTTTAAAGTATATATTGTATCTTTCAGCTTAATTAGTAGTTCTCATATTTATTTATATTTTATATCAAAATATCCTTTCACAGTTTGCTTTCACAGAGCTGACAGCCTCTGAGAAAATACTTGCATGAGCTATACGGTGCACCAACTTTTCTCTCAAACTTAAAATTAAGACATAATTGAGTTGTTATCCACACAGTATTTTTCTCCCTGCTTGCAAGTCTCTCACTGTAGATAATAAATGATGGAGATGCAAACTCTGTAATGGAATTTCCCATGTACCTCACACAGCCTGAAAGACGAGAATCCTCTAGGTAATATGTGATTGCTTCAAAAGCGGTGCTGCACACTCCCCTAAGCTTTGCCCACTATAAAGTATAAGACCACACAAGTATGATTTTTCTTTTCCTGTTTGAAATCAACTTGCAAGTAGTGATAAGACAATTTAAGGAAATACTATAAAAACGGCAAGATTTGGGTCTGTCCCCCAGAAAACAAGGAGTAGGCAAAATAATGTTTAATTCTAATAATAGCTGAAATAATTATAATAATATTTAATAGTAATAAATAATTCCTTTTCCATTTTACTATTGTCATTTCTATTCTGGTAAAGAGGAAATCTAGCAGCTGTGATATATATATATATACTACATTTTTCAGACAAACAGGATACACTGTTGCTGACATCAGTAAGAAGAATTTAACTTTTTGCAATGAAAATTAGATTCAGTTAAATAACAAGAATTTGGCCCATGTATAAAATCTGTATATTTGGGCTCTAGAGGGATACATTACAGTTTGTATTTAATTAAGTGAAATGTTCTATGTCTCTAAACTGGACAGGAGATGATGCATATCCTCCTATCATTAAGAAAATATCTATAGGGTATTTCATTTTGATCAAAGGTCATAACCTTAATTTTAGGTATTGTGACAATGTATTGCATCCTGTTCTGCTGGATACTGATTCACTACTGTTTCCAACAAGAGAAGTGTTTTGTGTTTTTTTAACAACATTGCATTTCACAGAGGCCTTTCTTTTGAGATTTTCCATCATCTATTAATTTGGTTTGATGCAATTCTTCTATTAAGTTAACTGTGAACAGAACAGAATGCTTTTATCTAAGATCACAGATGTACTTTGTTTCTAATGTTTTTTAGCACTTCGTAATGAACAAACTGATTTAGATAAAAGTCTCCATCAGTAATACTTACACAGACTTAAACAAGAACATGAATTTTGAAAAGTCTGACAAGTTTTTTAAATGTTCATACATCTCCAGCAGGGGGTCAAGAATCAAAATTCTGAAATACAATAATTGAAGCAAAGACCATATCTTTGCCAAAACCACTTATGCAGAGGGAATTGTTTTCTTATGAAATGGCTTAAATGAGGGTTCTAACTCTTTACATGCACAAAGAAGAGATTTTCCACATGCTGATTAATCCCATTGCATGCAGTCTGACTGCTCATTTGCTGTTTGTGAAGTCTGAATCTGGAAGTTTGTAGGTTTTCTAATTACTCTGACACATTATCCAAAATAGTACTTGTGCCATTTTGATATAATTGATATTTATTTTTTTCCTTCCATTTAGACTTTCTAGTCAGATTTACCATGGAGTAACAGAATTATTGATCTGAAGAAAAACACACAAGTTTTTTTGATAATCCATATCTTTATCTTTCTTGTATACGTGTACAAACTAGCATGCTTAACTTGCATGATTTTAAGCAATTTCTTTTTACTTTTCACTGAACAAGCTTAAGCAAGATAATCTCATATTAGTCTTCTTTTAAAATTCCTGACTGGTTGCAGTATGGTATTGGCAGCCTCTCTTTGTGGTTGATATTAATATTTGACTCAATTTTGCCTAACATTTAGATTACTTAAAATGTCATTTTACACTGTGGAACATTAATTATTTCTTCAAATACTTCTTCTTATGATTGTTCCTGACAGTTGTTTCTCACAGTAGTGTTGGGTAGAGTTGTTCAGCTTTTTCTGCATTCTGGTGTGCTGAGTGGGGAAATTTCAGAAAATTGTGTAGTCCTTTTCTATACACTATTGTGCTTTATTGTGTTTCTTACTGGCATTGTTTTGGGTGAGGTGGAAGGCAGAACATAATCCTTTCTCTTAGACAGTGCTATAGAAACAGAGGTGTAAAAACCCCTGCAAAGCCTTCTGGAGTAGCTGTTGCTATTGAAAGTGAGAGACTGCCTTTCCCAAAGTAAAGGCAGGGAAGCAGGCCTTGCAAGAGGTTCGTTAACTTTAAGCAGCCAGTCAACTGGTTTCTCCACTGAACTCCAAATCTGGAAAGCTCTTCTAATCATTTGTTGGGATGCCAGTTTCTTGGATAAATGCCTATAGACATATGGCATTAAATTAACACAGATTTTCAAATTTCATATGTTCTGATATTCAGCACTATAAGCAAAGTGGAAAGCACATGTATTTAACATACAAACTTTTTAAAGTAGTCATAAATTTCAGCAGAGAATGCTGATTCTTAAACTAAACAAGCACTATTCAGTTTTATCCCTGTAATTTCCCTAATGTGTCTGCTGTCACATCACAGAAGAAAACTAAGTGGTACTCTGTTTTTTATTTAGGTCAGGCTGGGAGAGCCCTAGTCTGCTTGATGTAGGAGCAATATCAGCTGTGGGGTTTCATCAGTTGGGCCATGAAACTCCCCAAGGACAGAGATTCCACAACTTCTTGGTGAAATCTGTTCCAGTCTCAAACTATCTTTTCAAGGATTTTTACTCTTATTATTTCTAGTCTTTTGATTTAATCTGTGATGCTTGATTCTCCTTTTCCTGCACTGCCCTCAGGGAGGACCCTTGCTCTAGTGCCAGGTAACCTCTGCTCTCGCACAGAGAGATGCTGTGAGTTCCTCCTGGGCCACCTCCTCTCCAGACTGAACAAGCCTTGGCCTCTCCTTGAGGTTATGTGCTTCCTACCTGTGTTGGTGGTCTTTGCTGGAGTCCCTAAAATTGCCCATTGTGTTGGTGACACTGGAGAGCCAAATCTGGGTGGATTGCTCAGGTATGCCCTAGCAAGTACCTAGGAAAGGGGAGGATTTGCTGTCCTCAACCTACTAGTCGAGTCCAGTGTACTGCTTGCTTAGGAAAAGACAGTTTCTTCTCTTTGATACTGCCTTTTGAAACATCTCTTTGATATTTCACCCAAAAAAGTCACATAGCTAGATCAGGCACCTGAAACACCTGTTCTTATTTAAGATTGCTGTTTCAGGTACCTGATTTAGCTATGAGGCTTATTTGGGTGATGTAGCTGGACATTTCAAATGATCTCTTGATGTAAACAGAAATTTTTTCCATGATCTTCAATGATTTTTAAATCTCATTCATAATCTATTTTGGTATGAATTTCTGTTTATATTAGCTGACTCCTTATTTATATGGTCCATCAAATACATCTCAGTGTTTAAAAAAAAAGCTGTACATTTCTTAAATGTGTAATGTTACATCAGCTACTCTACCTGTTTACCATGGTTTTTATTTTTTGTAAGATGTATGTTTGTTCTGTATTGTGATATCAGTTTCAAGGTGTCAGTTCCCTGGAGGAATGAGCAATTATATGTAGGTAACTCACATTTTCTTGCTACCTCTATGACAAGAATCCAGCAGCAAGTCTTTGGTCACTGGCACATGATCTTTTGTTTCCTAACAAATTGTATCTCTGTGCTGCACTGTTTTACAGTTTTAAATAAAATCCTAACATCCGTGCCATTGTCCTATGTTGCATTTTCAAGGCAAATTCTTTTTCTTAATTTAAAGACACTTTCTCACCAAATGACAGCCATTCCATTTTAACCAACGTATTAAAGGCTATTTCAATTTGACTACAGCAGTGTTCTGCCAAATGGCTGCTCTAAGTTATATTGTGTGCATTACCCACCAGAAAGCACAACTTGATAAGAGTGCATTGTGAACTACACCACACATCGATATGGAGGTTATTTGATTTGAAATTGGATTCTAGCCTTCCTTGATGTGTTGTATAAATGGAGACAGGTTTTGAGGAAATTCTCATGAAGTTTATGAAGAATGAGGTGGGCTTTTTTTTTCTTTTCCTTTAAAGCTTGACTTCTACTTCTTAAAATATCAGTTCCAGGTCTGATAAATATTCAGAGATAAAGTATAAGATTTTTTTTTTTTTTTAATAGGAAGAAGACTTGCAAAAAATATTCATTGAGTGCATTTCCACTCTGGTATTAGTCAGGTGTAGGTTGCACACTTTTGTAGCAGGGTGTCTTTTTGACCCTTCTTTAAACATTTAAGACTTAGTTCAGTAGTTCATCCAGTTGATGAGACATGTTTCTTAAGTACAGTGCCTTCAAAGTACTCTAAATATATAATATTCTCTGAGAGACATGTCAGTCATTTTCAAGATGAAAATAGCTCAAATGCTAAGTTTCTTGTAAACTGTGTCCTTGTCTTAGAGGCTTATTCATAAAGCAGTGATTTACTGTATGTGTGACACTTAAGAATGCTTGAAAAATAGATGGAGGCACACAATTTCATTACAGGGCAGATGGAACTGTAGATATTATGATGGGGCAGGGGGAAGAACTTGCTGTGCAACTTGCATGCATATAGACAGCATGTGCATGGCCCTAAGGGCAGCACACAGAACTTCACAGAAAACATATTAAATGGACATAGGGGAAGCATCCTTTGACCTACATAAAAGAGCCTTTGTGTAGTTCTCATGAGCAAAAGTTTGTATTTTCAAACAGATAAAGATGTGCTGCTTCTTTGGAATCAAAGGTAGATTGGCAACAGTTTTCAGGAAATGGCAAAATCATTATAAATTGTGTTTGGTATTCACTGTATTGGTATTCATCATTGTGAAAGGTTTTGGCATCAAGGTGGTTGTAATATATGATCCCACATGAATCCTGTCATAATTTACTATTAATTGATGTTCTTCTGTTGTAAAGTGCTGCTACTAACTTAAAAGGGAGCAAAATTAAGAAGGAAACAGTGCCCTGACAAATCATTTGTAGCCTGGCTGTGTGATGGATTCAGAGATAACTGTAAAGTGATTAGTTCAAGACTCTAAATTTGCCAAGGATTGGGGAGCACTATGCAGTCAGGGCATGGGATGTGCAGTGCAAAACTTGGCAAGCGGGATAAAATGAATTGTATCATTAAGAGCATTTATGAAGTTCTTGTCTGATCTATTGTAGCACATTCATCCTCTGATAATGAACTGAAATCTGGCTTTTGGAAAGCATTCTGTACAGGTAAGGTGGTGTGAAATGTGCCAAGTAGGTTGATCTGAACCTGAAATAACCTGTGTTTTTTTTGAGGATTAGAAAGAAAGTTCTCACCATAAAAAACACCTCTTGGACTTGTTAAGAGCAACAGAAAGCCCTTAATATTGAGAAACAGGATATTTTTCTGTGTAGCCCTAAACGTATTACAAAGTTTTTTTGCTAGAAAATTGGATTTGAATTAAATTATTTACACACAAATGTAAAATGTGTCTGTAATTCAAGAAATCTCAACATCTCTATTGTGCTACTGTATTGAAGTGTATTCATTAGGTATGTAAGAATAGCAGAAATTACACTTCAGTTTTATCTCAAATGTTCCCTGCTGTGCACTGTTTTTCTGTGCTGGCTGAATTGTTTTATATCCTACACAAAATCTTTGGAGTTATTGGTTCCATGTTAACTAGATGGAAATAATTCTTGAGAGGGGAAACTTTTTAAAAGATTCTTCACAATGATATAAAACAATACAATAGGCAATTGCCCACTCATGTATTTCACTCACTCTGCTATCACAAATTTTTCACTGTTGAGGGTTTTTCCTGATTTGCACATACCTGTTTGAAAAATTCATGCACTTCCCTCTAAGTAATCTGCCTCCTATTATTATCATTCTATAACAGTAGCATGGATAGGCCACGGATTCTCTGAGTTAAGCACTTTACAAATGTATAACAAAGACAATCACTGCACAGAAAAACCTGCAGTGTAAGTAAAAGGTTTACACTTGTACAGAAAGGATGGATGAAACAAGGATAACAAAAGGAACAATGAGACAGTACTCTTCTTCATGAAAAACAGTGGTCAAGGCAATGCAGCTGCTTAGCATCAGGTATTATGGCATGAAAGAGTGTTAGGATGGGAAACTGGTGGGGGACTTAATGCTTTTGTAAAATCCCAAAGTATACCCCCCACCTCCAGAACTTTTCTTGGTGTAGGTTGTTTTACATTGTTTCCATATACATCAGCAGTGAGACCTAGGCACATTGTCCCAGTCAGGTAGCCATCCTTCAGCATGGGTATAATTTAACCAGTGCCCAGAGGAGACTGGGTTTTCACCCTGGCTGCAGGGCAGTACTTGAATGCAGACCCAGAGAAGAGGTGGGCACCTCACCCTGTTTTGTGTCTTCTCCTTACCAGTTCCCATCTTATTAGGCTTAACTCTTCCTGCCTTCTCATTTCTACCTTTTCTTATCTTGATACTACAGGGATGATTTTAAATGGAAGAGAAGTGTGGACAATGATGGTAATGGAGATATAGATTTTGTTATTTTCAATTGTACATTGGCCTCTTGGATAACTAAGGAACAGACAGTATTGACACCAGATGTTTTACGTGCAACTGCTGTTAAGTGGTCCAATGATTATGTAAAGCAAGCCACGTTTGCTAAGAGGCCAGTAGTCACATGATGATGGCAGCAAAACTGTCCCCTGCTTGAGCTTTGGATGCAGTTCCAGAATGTGTGTGATCTGGGAGACAGCCAGCTCTGTAATGGATGCTACAACCAATATCTCCCTTGTTGAGATCTTGCCTTTTTCATTTATAGTGTCATCTGTTATATGGCAGTGGGCTATTCAGCACGGGAGATGAGACTTCAGTGAGCTATAATGCACACAAAAAAGTGTGACAAATTGCAATGACAAGGTTGCATTTGTACTATGAGGTACAGTCAGTTGTGATATGATATAGTGGAATGAAATAATCCCTTCTTGCACGATGCAGGCTGTGGTATATTTTGTGCTGCCAAGAGTCAGTGCTACAAATACAGCTCACCATCAGAGAATTATTTCACACAAAATCAGAACAACTTCTCTCTAACGAATGCACAGGTTGTAAGAAGATAATAGTGCTGTTGATGAATCAGAAATCTGTACATCCAGCTTCAGATCCATTTTGGATGTGAAAAGATTTGAAATCTATTCCCACATTGGATTTGTACTCCCCAAAATCCCAGTGCCGTGAAACAGACACGTTGTCTGGTTTGCACCATGTGAATATGCAGTGGTATCTGGATTTTGCTGCTTGAGCTATAGCCAGTCCAGAATAACTTAGTTTTACACTGTCCTGGAGTTTGCTAGAAGGATGTAAGCTTCAGTATTGTATTGCAAAACTAACAGAAGTTCATGTCAGAATGGAACTCTGCTATGGGAATGGTGTCTGTCTAAACATGGTGAGCATTTCTGAAGATAAAGTGAATTTTAGTTTACATGCTTTTGTCTTACTACCAAGGACTTATTACTTATACAAATGAAATTATTTCTTTGAAGATTTTCTTCTTAATATGCTTTCTTTGTTGACAAAACAATGAAGTATTTAGATAAAAATATGGTGATTGTACCTTTCATACTCTAGGAAGCTGACGAAAACTCAAGTGACACCTTACTGGTTGTTTTTTTAGACTCAGTAGCTCAGATTCACCGTGTTTACCTTCAGGTTGCACACTGAATGGTTCTGACTTGCTAGAAAGATGTATGCATCTGCAAACAGAATATGTGGGATTTTTTTGTGTGTGTTAGAAAATCCTTTATATTTCATTTTATAATATTGAAATTATATTTTACTATCTAATAGTATCTAACTTACTAAAATAAAAGATATATCTAAATATACACATCCTCTTATAATGACATTTAATAATGGAGGAAAGGCCCAGACATGCCCCAGGTTGAAGCTTAAATTTTGTAAACGCAACAGAAAGGAAATGTTGTCTGTAGAACATTCATGTACATCATCCTCCTGAAGATTAAAATATAATGATTAAAATATAATGATATAACATTTAAAGGAAAATTTGAGATGGCCTTAAAGCTAAAATGATCCCTGTTATCTTTTCCACCCTCTCTCCTCCCTTCCCCTTACTTCTCCACATTCTTCTTTCACTATGAAGAGCCTGTAGATTTGGTTTTGGTTTGGGGTTTTGCTTTTTGTTTGTTTTTCGGGTTTTTTTTTTAACAGTGTTGTAATATTTTTGAAACTGGTTTCAAAGAACACATTTCTTTGGTGCAATTGCAATTTTTAACAACAACTGCTAAATTCTTTGCAACAGAGCTCCACTGGTGTAGAACTAAAATCTGGAAGTAATCAGCAACCACTGAACATCAGAAATTCTTCAAAAAACATTTAAACACAGTTGGAGTCTGCTAGTAGTTGGGATAGGATTCAGGTACCTAATCCCTTGGGGTTAGTTGTCATCCCCCATCTTCCTTGTCTTATATGTGGAACTAAAAAGCCCCAGGGTGTTGATGGTTGTAAAGCTGCGGCATCGCTCCCCGCTGGGAGCAATAAATAAAGCCTCTGCTGCCATTGTCAGCTGTGCCTTCCCCGCCCCGCTCTGGTGTGGCACCGGGGCTGGGAGGAGAGGGGAGCGCTACCTGTTTAGCCATGGAAACAAACCCGATAAGTAACAGCAATCACCGCTGAAAAGCCGGCCGGTTGTGACACGCATGCTTGACCTGTAATACAGGCAAGTCTGCCTGAGAAGTAAACAAAATTGTAACTTCACTTCAGAGAAATATTGGTGTAATTATGTTAGAGATTACCTGACTTGGAGTGTCTTCAGATCTTCAGATCCTGCTTAGTTCACTTCAAAACATCTTTTTTTTTTTTTTTTTTTTTTTTTTTTTTTTTTTTTTTTTCAATTTTCTTGTTTTTTCTAGTTAGTCTGAATAACCTGTCTGGTTTGTATTATCTCATCTGCTCATGCACTTCATAAGTAACAAATTAAGCACATCCATAATTTTGCTTTGAAATGAACTTGTGCTTTTGCTATGTACAGAAACAAATAAAAATGCCCCCCTCTCACCATGGCAAGTAGAATGTTTTGTCTCTCACCTCCTGTGCATGCAGACCGTGTTATGTGTCTAGGTGAGCCGAGAGACTGGAGCATGACTGGGAACTGGCAGTGCAGGTTTTGGTTTGGCTCCCTGCTCCAGTCAGCAAGGACATGCAGGTGCTATGGACTGGCCTGAGTGGCTGCAGGAGAGGAGAGGGTTGATATTCAATGCTCACTTGTACTTCATATTAACACTCTTACCTCTTTCTGTTCTAGAGGAAGTCTTTGAAGGGGAAAAGGTGAAGGCAAGATTCTATGGGGATCAAACTTTATAATATAATACAGAACTTTGCTAAAAAAGTATTGCATCAAATTAGTAAATGAAGCTGTTTTTATTCTTCTGTCCTGGTCCCTTCTCAGCCTTGTAATAATTTATTTCATACGGCTGGGACACATGCAATTAAATTGACTTTTTTCCCCAAAATTTAAAACTAACTATGAACTTTGTAGTTATTGTAATTGTAATTTTCTCAATTAATCTGTAAGTCAGTGTTTAAACAAGACTTGAGTTCTGCTCTTCTTTTGTAACTATCCTCTGCACAAAAGTAAATTTTACTCACCAGAGAACAGCACTAAAGAGCAATCTTTTTTTTTGTTAGTTTTTGTTTTATTGTTTGTTTGTTTTGAATACCGCACATTTGGCTTGCAGTTGTATTTAAGTGTTATTAGCCTATATAGCTTCTAGAACAGCATCCAAAATCTCATCAGTGCTATAGACAAGCATTGTAATAGAGTCAAGAATGTGGAAAACCACAAGAAAATAATTAGTCATCAATGAAATCCACCTTATTCACACCCTTAGCTCTTTCTAGGGCTGTAAGATTTGTGACGGATTGATTAACTTATTGTAAAAAATCAAAGTAACTTTTGGGTAGAGTGGTACTTTACATCCCTAATTTTCCAGAAAATAGAAAATTTGCTCAAAAATTTTGTCCTAAAAATTGGAGACCAGGTGCTGAGCTAGGTAGGTATCAAGTAAGCTTAAAAGAGTAGTAGATATTTTTCATATTAATTTGGTTAAATCCACAAAAATTTGTTGTGATTGCTACCGAAATTTTGTGTTGATTTTAATGCCCAGTGATATAAAAAGCAAAAATCTACAATTTTCCATGGGCTGCAGTGTGATTTCCCCGTATTACCTTTGAAAAATGGTGTGTATGAACAGAAGAGAGAATTAAATCTTTTCCACTGTTTGCTGGTATAGACAGCATCATAAGCCATTATGTCAGAAATAATTTAAAATCACTTAAACATTTAAAATAGTCCACACAAAATGATCCTACAATGGAATTATATAGCTTTAAACATTTGATTATTATTATATTTTATTATTTACATTTCAGTAGCTGAGACTATTTTCTGTTCCTTTCTACATGATATTTGCTTAAAGTAATTATACCAACTGAGAACAGTGGCAGATTGAAATTAAATGTTTGGATTAAATATTTTGTCAGCAAACATGCATCAAATGCTTTACTACTGCTTCTCTTCTTCTCTGCATACTGATTACAAAAAGATTGGCTTTTATCTTGTCATGATTTTAAAATGCCTAGATAAATGTTATTTTATATTGCAGCTTAAAAGGAAATCCAGAAAGAATCTGGATCTAAATAATAAGGAACATATGACATGTAAGTGAAAAAAAGACTTGACATGTCTATCAACTCAGCGCCTCACCCTCTCCTCAAACAGGCTACTTTTATTTTATTTCCAATTAATGTGTTGCAATGAGGATCAAAATATGATTAGCTGACAGCTTCCACATTGCTGTTGATCTAAATATATGAACTTCTCTTGGAGCTTTTCAGACCTAGAATTCAAGACACCCACTGCTTTTCTAATCCTGAAACATGGGAAAACATTTTGGTGTTGTAATAATAATGAAAAAGTCTGTTATCGCCTATCTAACAGAAATTCTCATTAACCTTAACAAGACTTTAATGTGTAGATAAGTAAATCTAATAGGAATTTTCAACAATGGCTGTTTCAGTGCAGTAACTTAGAAACAAAACTTCAAACTGATACAACATAGCTGTCTGTATCCTCATTTCAGCCGTGCTTTACTTTGCTAAGACACAGTTCTCACTGCTGTGTCTGAGATCTGGGATAGTTTCTTCTCTTCCTCTGGCAGTCCTGCCACCCTGCCACGTGTATAAGTGGAGGGAGGAGCTCCGTGGGCTTCCTGATCTAGTTGGAATCTCTAACTGCTGCTTTCTCCCTCCACCTGGGCTGATTGCTTCTCCTCTGAATGCTGCAGGTTTCCATGACCATCACTCCCTTTTTCCTAGTGATGGCCCCACGTGTTTGTGTGGTTATATCAGCTTAGGTGCTGCCGTCTCTTCCCTATGACAATTCTTACTGAATCGGATGAGATCTAACTTAGCCGGACTCTACAGATGTTTCTCCAAAAACTGCTATATACAGTAGAAAGTATTTATAACTTTTATAAAATTTTTCTATAACTGAGCTTCACTTTAAAAATATTCACACCAGTACATAAAAGCTATGTATCTTTTTTTCTTCCCCCTTGCTTTCTCTGTGGTCACAAGGAAGAAAGTGTTTATATTGAAAATAGTACTGTGTGTGGATGTATATTATCCTATACTTTTGGTAAAAAGCCCTCCCTTTGTTTGGCTCCTTAGTAAGCTCTCGTTCTTGAGCATTCTTGCCTAAGGAACAGGCAGGAAAGTAGCTTTGTCCCTTCTTGAGGATGAAGGGAGGTGGATACAACAGTCTCCACTCTTTCAAGAAAGGAATTTTTACAAGGTAACAGAAGAGCATTTCTCTCTGAGGGACCATATTACCCCAGAGATTCATCCCATTTCATCTAGCCATATGTTGTGCCAACTTCTGGGGTATCTCAGCACAGGATTTTGTAGCCTTTTCTATGATGCATTTAACTTCAACTTCTGTGGGGAGAAAAGGAGGATATTCTCCTTCAAATCCATTTCTTAATACTATTTTACTATTTGAGAAGGATAGAAGGTCTCTAGAATACTTTCTCTGTGTGTTTAAAGGTCTTCACATATAAATTATACAGCATACTGTTACAATCACCAAGATTGATGCCAAAAAGATGCCATAATATTGGAAAGATTAATGGAAAAATCTTAGTAAACAGATGCATTTTTAAGGCTTCTCTAGGGCAAGTTTGTGTAGTGAAATTCGGAAAACCCTTAGCACAGCTGCACCAATGTATGCTTTAAATATTCTGCTGGCAACAGTGTGAGTAAAGAAATGCACCTGACCACATTCGGTCATTTCTATTTTCAGTTTAATTGCCTGTTAAGGAGCACTGAGGAATTCCAAATCATTCCAGTGTGTTTCATCAGCCAGCTGTGAAATACACTGTTGCAGCTACATAAAAATAAAGACTTAAAAATAGTACGTCTGTGTGCAAGCAGCTTGCTTTCCCAGCCGAGGATGTTAAAGGTGCTTATGTGTCATGGATGTAACAGAACGTTTGGAAAAGCAGACCAAATTCATACTGGGCACATGACATTTGGTTTCCTATTGAGCTATAAAGAGGAAAAAGGCATAATCAAGTGCAGAAGCTTTTCAGAACTGTCAGCTAGCACAAAACTGCTTCTGGGAAAACAAACTATGCTATTTACAAATTGTGATATCATCAGGAGCTATTTATATAGTGAAAATAATTTACACTCCAATTACGTATTTGTAGATAGTCCAGCCAGAAATGGCCATTGTGTCATCCAGACTGACCCCCAAACTAGAAATGAGACTACATCTAGCTTTTTAATTATGAAATATACTTTTCTTGGTGAGGACAACTTTTAAAATATTATTATTTTTATTACAGCTTTGAAGGCATCTATGTTTTCAAAAGCAAAGCACATTTCAAGAGAATCAGAGAAGGAAAGTTATTAATATGTAAAGAGCTTTTTGGCAATTAATCATGGGCACATAAGATATGCTAGATCATCACTTCTATTTCTTGCCAGAAGAGTAATTTTTTTAGGTTTTTTTCAGTCAAATTTAATTTGTGGTAAACCACTGGGTGTGCACTGCTTTACTTGGGAATTGATCTGCACTCTGTCATTCACTCAGAGTTTTCTTCTTTTAGCTTCATTCAATTATTCATAATTATATACATTCATAAATTAGATTAGGCTGCTAGATTTATTTTCTCTCTCTATAACCTATTAGCTAGGTTTGATAGAAAGAGATTTCTTGTTTGAGTAAACAGTGGATGGGTAACCGCTGTATGGTCTTAAACTGAATCTGTGGGACAGGACATGCTGCATTTGGAGACATCTGTTGCAGAGAACACCTTTTTCATATGTTCAAATTCAAATAGTTCTTCATGCCCAATGCAAATTATCAAGGATAATTATTTGCTGAAAAAGCCAGTATCAGTGAGAAAGAGGGCACCAGGTGTTTTCCAGTGCTTAGTAGTACCTGTAGAGAAAGGGCACACACTTGCCTGAAAATTATTTGGTCTTTCCTTATTACAGGATTGAGGTATCTGTAAAAGATTTGATTAACAATGTATTTATCAATTTTTAAAATCATACATTTAACAGTGACTTGTGCAAGAAAAAGTTTTACCAGGGTGTCTGAACACAATTTCAGCTTTTCATGTCAGTCCATCTTGCACAAACAGCAAGATAAAGCTTTTAAACAGGCTGAGGGTGAGGTTAAACACTTAAAAATTATTCTCCTCACAAAAGTGTTGACAGTGTTAGCTATGTTTGCAAAACCTGAGAGCTCAGGCAGGTGTAATGTCTGGAAAATTTATCACAAAAAGAAAAATTGAAATATTTTCTGGAAGCTTAAGTCCTTATTATATCAGTGAAGATACTTTCTCCCTGTATTATAAAAAATATTTTCTGCATGCTCTGTGAACAATGTTGGGAGCTGTCTGAAGAAAGTTGCCTCTTACCGAAAAAAGTTCTGAGTTGAACATATTAGGCTTCCAACTTTTCTTGTGAATCTGTGTGGAAGTTGCAGCCTACTTTTCAAAATCTCAGGAGTAAAGAGAGTATTCTAATATTTTCTTTAGCTAATGAAACATCAGCCATTCTTTGAGCATTTTCTTAACAAATATAATCATGTATGGCAGGGATTCAAGAGAAATGTGCATGTCTGTGCTAGAGCTGATTCACTGAGAAACATCATGTATGTGTGGTGCAATGAGTACAGCTCATATCGCAGTAACCATCAGGAGGATGTCAGAAATAAGACAGAGGCTTGGGTGCTCAGTCTACCCCTCATGCCAGGTAAAAACTGCTACAGATAGGATGAAATGCAGGATGGTTCAACACTGCAGGTGATTTGAACACCAGAACTTTGCTGTCAAAGCAGTACTGCTGCATCTGAGAGAAAATAATACCAAAAAAATATAACAATACCTTAGTTTTTAAAATGCTTTTCCTTGAAAGTTATCATGAAGACAAGGAAAAAGTTTCCGAAGTTATCTAGGCTATTGCCTGACATTGATGAATTGTTTCTTTCTAGGAAATCCCAAATATCAGCTTTTCACTGTTAGATGTCTTAGCAAATGAGAGACTTTATCAATTCTGCTGAAGAGGCAAAACAGAGCCCAGATAACATGAAGATTTCCCTGAGTTCAACTAAACAACAGCAGCTCTTTGGTTAATTGAACTTATTGCAAGGTTCTCCTTAGTTTTCTCCCTCCTTTCAGATCTTGACTCTTGAAAAAAATCTCCTGCCATTTATCATCACTCTGAAGCTCTCCAGTCCGTAGCTTTGATTACAGCACCACAAGTGACTTGACCTAATATGATCTGCAAATGACCAAATTATTTCTACAGAAGGACACTCACATGACCTTATTTCTAGCTATGAATTCTTTACCTATTGCCCTACATTTTCAGTGAACCCCATAATTATGATGGGTAAATGCAATTTCACTATTTCCTAAGACTGTACAGAGATGAGAACTAAATCTAGTGCTGATGAAGTTAATGGACTAGCTCTCTGGGCCCCCTGGAGTGCTCTTCATTTTGCTTGTTGCCAACTACCTTTTAATCACAACCACATCTGCTAGAAGAGTGAGTGAGTTGTAAGCTTTCATGGTTGAATCCTCTTTAGCTGCATTCCACAGAGAGTAGTTATCCTGCCTCTTTATCCCAAATTGTTACTTAAAGTTTTGTACCACCTGAGATCTTTTTTGGGCTCACTGTCTTTTCTATGATACATTACATCCATACTTTGAAAGAAAGGCATTTAAGGTCTCTTTTTTTCTTCAGAAAAAAATGTGAAGATGTTGTCTAGATTTTAGTGTCCTCAAGCAGAAGAATGATCATCTGTTTTAGACATTATCAGTTATCTGGAATCACTTCTTGTTTCATTTTTGTTTTGAAGTAGGGATGCGCAAAAAATAACTGCACATTCTTCTAGTCTAGAGCTCCTCAAGATAGCTGGATATCTTATCACACTGTTTCCAACTCCAAAAGGTACATAAATAATCTCACTGGTCAAGAATTCTGGGTGTTTCCTGATATTGAATAGTAATGTGGACCTTGTCCAAGCTGTGCTAAGTATTTCTTTATTTCCCCTTTTTCTTTTCCTTTTCTTTTTTTTTTTTTTTTTTAATATTTTTATTTTAGTTTTGGTTTAGGTTATGTGGGGGGTTTTATGGGTTTTTTTCCACTTAGGCATATTTTGGCTTTTCTCTTTAAAAATAGAAAATGGTTATATGATTACTGTTCTAATGATGTACACTTTTTTCTGTGAGAAAAGATTTGCATTTTCCAGTTTTTATGGACAGCAATGATATTCTCATTATAGCTGTTAGTGCCAATATTTTACACTCATAGTCTTTCTGTTATAATTAATTCTACATTAAAAGATTAATAAGATAGTGGAAAATGGTGACTAATTTTTCCAGCTGAAACTAAGGAGGAAATATAGATGGACAGAATGTAATTAAAGAGCCTGGAATTTGGCCAAGACTCTGGCATTGTTATTTCTGCTCTTGCAAAAATACCATGGGATCTTTAATGGCCCTGAGTGGCCTCAGTTGTACGTCTCTTTTGAAAGATGGATACTGGTGATCGTCTACTGCCTAGTGAATGCACTGCTAATGCCTGCCTAGCTGAGAATAAGAGCAGGATGAAGAGATTCATTAAACAGTGAAAGATCAAAATGAATGAATGGCGAAACTGAGGACCCCTGCCTTCTCTAGGAAGTGTCTTATTGCTGCCTTGAGGAAGAGGTGGTCTGATCCACAACTCATTGAAATCAATGAAAAGAATCTAATTGATTTCAAAGGATTTTGGCTCAAGCCCTAAGTTCCATTTTATCTTGTTCTTTGTTCTCTGACGAGGATTAAAGTAACCAGGAAGTCTTGTATCTGACTATGTCTTCCCAAAATATAAAATGAAATAGACTCTATCTGTTTAAACAGGCTTTTCCATAAGAGCTGCTGCTCAAGGGCAGGAGAAAAGGGTATAGGCAGGTCCCTGGTTTGGAGCACAGCCTCACCTGGGTTGTGTAATTAAATAGTTTGGTACACATGGCCCTGTGGAATTCACTATTCACATATTTAAGTCTAGGGGATGTTTCTTTTAACTCTGAGTGTAAGGGATCTGTGTACTAAAGTTTGGCTTTACCTCATTTTTAAGTGAGCATTCATGAAGGAGTGGATATGATCAGACTTCACACCAAAGTCCTTGTATAAGACATGCACTGACATGTTGGTTCACTGGTGTATTTTTCAAACTACTTTTATAATTTAATCTCCTGTTTGGAATGAATGTGAAATAGTTTTACCCCTAGATAGTCAAAGTGCTTTCTGCTACTGTTAAAACTACCTGGCAATTTCTATTTTAAACACTGTTTTGGGGCAAATAACTGCTTCTGAAGTTTAACTTGTCCAATAATTCATTTATTATTCTGAACTTGTGTTATCTCTGAAATATTTGGATAGAAGTGGTTAGACTTCGAATATGGCTATTTTACAAAGTCAATTACTTAATTGATATTTACGAGATATTGTGCACAGACTGTGTAACTACTGCCTTGATGTGAGAGTAGCAATATCTGTACATCATTAGAATTTGTCTGATGAGTTGCACAGCTGCCAGAGGGTAATCTCGTCTGTTAATCCTTACAGAATCTGAAATGCAAAGAATTTCCATGTTTGAGTCCTACACATGGCCTTGAACCATGCGTAAAACATTGTTGAAAATATGTAGGCAGTCACCTTTAGTGAGGCAAAGTTCATATTCAAGCTACACTTGAGTATGTTGAAGTAGCAAAGGAAGAGATACCTACCACTATCTATCATTTTCTTCCCCTTTAAAAAGCACTAAAAGTTTTTAAAATCAAAAATTTTACCTAATCTTGTTTTCCACTATATTTCCAATGAGTCCTTCCTCCATTTACTGTGTTGTCTCTTTCATTAGCAGGGGAATGCTGTTAACAGTGTATGAGTTAGGGAGACTCTCTTTTACAAGGCCTCTTTTATGTAAAAATTCTTTTGAGAATATAGTGATCTAGGGGTTTTAGTTTTCCTTCTACTTCCATGCAGCTTTTCCCTTTTTTTGGTATTTAAGTAACTGGAGAGAAATGACCCTTGAAGTTATACTATGAAGTTATACAGTTACTATTGAACTGATATCCGTGGGAAAAAATCCCATAAACGCTTATTTCATTCTCCCATATTCTACTGTTGGTTTGCTTTTAACTCCTGTCTTGTTCTTTCTTGCTTCCTTGTATTTAGACTTTGGGAAGTTTTAGTTACTAACTGCACCTTTGCAGAGGGGCAGAAATGGCTAAGTAAAAACTTCCCCCTCACTGTCCATCTGGGAGGTGGACAGAAACTGACAGACACACAATCCAGTTTTCTTGAGTTATCCTTGGAGACCATCACTTTTTATTTGTGTCTGCAATATTTGCTTTTCTGCTACTTTTTTTATTTCTTCTAAGTAGTCATGAAATCTGAATACAAATAATTTTGGTGTGGATATTGACATGACAAGAAAGCTTGAAAATAAACTGCTGACTTTTTGATTCTTCTGCCAGAGTCACTATCCCCCAAATAATTTATTTTCCCAGGGAATTGTGAAATGTTGCATCAGTCAAATGCATAGAAAAGTTTTTCAAGGTGAAAGAGACTGAAGTATCATTATTTCTGTAAACCAAATGTTTCTGCTTTGGTCCAGATGCCACTGTTTTACCAAAGCATCTTGACTAGGTGTAAGATATCAGTATAAGTGTTACACTGTATAGACAGCTCAGCTTCTCTTTATCATTTGTTTCCAAAACCACAGTCATCTACTGTTTATCTAAAGGAGCGTCTTTGTTGCTTGGTTGTAGCAGTAATTCACACAATTGATTATATTGATAAAGACACTGACCAGCCTTAAACTAATCAGAAGTTGTTTACTCCATTAGCAGTTTTATCACACTAATCTTGTGATGTGTGAGAAGAGTCACATTCCCTCACATATCTTACACCTACAAGCTCTGGATCATCAGCATCCATACCAATGCTCTTGTTTGGTATCACAGAGACTTGCCAAAAGCTAGGTCAGTGACCCAGGCCTTTGTTAGAGCATGGCACAGTCCCCATGCCTGTGAGTAAAGCAAACCCTAAGTCTGATGTGTTTACAGACAGATTGATCAGGAGCAGAAGCAATTATTTCCAATGTGACCTGACCAGTGTGGAGCTGGAGAGATTTTGCACTTTTATAAATGACCATCTTTATCAGACATCCAGCCAAGGGTGTATTACCAAGCTAGTTGCCCAAAAGCTTTTTTGGTAAGTTAAAGATTTAGAGTCAATACTGTTTAGGCCTTTCCTTACCACTGCATGGAGCTTTCAGAGTTTCTAGAAAGCTTACATACCCAAAGCTGACTATATGCAATGGACTTCACATATTGTTTTTCTGTTCATAGGATGGCTTACCAATAATGAAGAAAGAACCAGGGCACATGTTATGAATTTGAAACAAATGAAACATTTTATCTTTATTCCCTAATATTTCTCATAAGGACACCATCAGGTCTCTCTATCACTTTTTTTTAGTATCTTTTCATTATAAGGAGCCATCTCCCTATGTAAGCCATTATCTAAAGCAGAGTATACAGTTATGATTTGCACACAGGGATGCTATTTAATGTCTGATATTCTCCATGACCATTCTTTCACTTGATCTCATTTTAGAATAATGATAAGGGGAGTTTTGCTTCCCTGCTGCTTACTATGCCCTTCTCTGAGCTTGCTTTCCTCAGCCTTTAAGAAAGTAAAACTCCAAAACCCTGTTTGTAAAAAGGTATGCTTAATCCTTGGTTCTGTCAGAAATGCTCTCTGTCACAGTTACTATAGGTGTGCAAAATTTTCCATTTTTTCATTTACACTCTGACTCTGACCAGGGTATGATTTGGCTCTGTGAACAATTTAGAGTAAACTTAGAGCCCTTCAAAGTAAAGCACAGTGTGGAGTCTTGAATGTTTTTGAGCATCTGTTCAGGCCAATTCCCCCAAGTCTCTTCCAGAATAGTAAGTATCCTAAGATAGGATTTCAGTAAGTTGTCTGTATTGGAAGTTGCAACATTTAAACTGCATTTCATTTCCTTCTTCTGCAACCCTTTTGAGAAAGGAAAGAAGAGGAAAGGAAGAGGAAAAAAAAGAGGGAGGAAAGGCAACAATAGAAGTTTCTTTGTCACTTGATCTTCACAAAATTATAGAATCCAACTCTTGGAGAGAGCTTGAGATGAGTAGTTTTTGTCAACAATACCTTCATACACAGGTTCACACTATAAAATCACTACTGGTCTGTGCTCTCCTGATGAAAAAAAGTAGTCTCACCCTGCTTCCCTGACATTTCCATGTGAATCTACAGAAGAGGTACTTCTTTGAACCCTGTTGTCTCAAAGGCCATGGCAACTCTGTGGACCCCCTTCTAAGAGAGTTCCAGGAAACAAGATGAGAAGAAAAAAGATAATTTTAAAAAGTTTTGGAAAGTTAACGGACAACAGTAAAATAATAGGACACTTTCTGGAGGAATGTAGAATGTATATCCTTCAAGGTATAATTGAAACAATGAGGAATGCTGAGGCAATTGTTTCCCAAGGAAAGGAGTGTTAATTCTTTAGTCTGTGTAATTGAAGATATATATTTGAGAAAACATAAAAGAAAATACTGTCTTGGATGGTATTACATCAACAAATGTGAATAAGACAGGCCTCGCTGATCTAATAGTCTTTTTCTCTTTGGAATCACTGTTGATGTACTTGTTCCCTGCCCATGTGCTTTTCAAGTTTCTTACCAAGGCCCAAATTAATCCACTGTGTGTTGCTAGTGTAGATGAATTTTGCTCAAGATTTTGAATTTTTTTAGTGCCAAGTTGTGTCTTAAATTTGAAGCATAGGTCTGAAGCAGTGTGATGTCTTTTTAAACTTGACTCTTTTTGCATCACAATGAATCTTATTTCTGCTGTCTGTGTGAGCATAGATTTTAAAAACTAATAGATCATTCATATTCTATGCAAGAGAATTTTGGCATCATTGTCTTGACACATATCCCAGTTCCTTTCTCCTGATCTTTTTGACTTCTCGTACCCTGGGGACTGTATACTGAGTTATCAATACTGATCTGATTTGTGTCACCAGAAAATAGATTGAGCTTTCAAATGAGTGAAGTAAAAATATAAAAAAAAAGCTATTTTTACACCAAAACCATTTGATCGTCAGTGTATCTTATCTGAACTGCATTGGTTTTGTATCTGAAGAATTTTGACTCTTTAACCTGTAGCATAGAATAGTGTACAGAAAAACTGGATGCTATTTAGTGATCAGAAAAGACATCCTGAAAACATAGCTTTTGGATTCTTCTTTTGCTTATCCAGTTTTTAATCTATTTGGAATTGGTTTATGTCTTTAAATCCAATTGAGCTTACCTACACAGTTTTTTACAAAAAATGGTGAATGCAATTATGATAAATTATTTACCTATATCTTCTGAGAAGTGATAACTCAGCAGCAGGAGAAATATTTAAATTTACTGTACTTGTCTTGTTTGATTTTTATTACTGTACTTTTTTCAGAATTCAATTGCTTGCTCCCTTTTCCCAGCCTTGATCCTATCTCTGCTCCTCCTCGTCACTGAAACGCTTTCTTCCTCTCTTTTGAGCCACTCACTACTTCATGTATTTTCCCTTAAGCCCCTCCTTTTCTGTTTAGTGTATGATTGACTCCCTTTGAAAAGCATTTTGTGCTATTGTGTGTTGACTTAAATTGCATTTTGCATGAACAGTAAAAGATAAATAAAGGAAGGGGTAGGAGATGATGCATTAATGTGTGAGTTGAGAGATGGAACAAAGGGTTGTTTTTTAAATCAAGCTGAAAATAGAAAATAAGATACTTGCTGAACTTTTGTGCGCGTCAAAAAAACTCTGAGTTTACTCACAGAATAATAAGTATTATTTTTTTAAGCTGCTGAGATATAAGTTAAAGATCTAACCATGTTATTTACTAATAAAAATAATCCCAGGCTTTTTTGTAAACACTTCTATGTTGGACTATGGGAGCAAAAGAAAATTTGCATTATGAAAAACTCCTGCAAATATTGCTTCAGCTCTAGCAGAACATTGCTTAGAGAGATTTTGTTTAAAACATTTATTGAAGGCATATATTACAGTGTATCATTTACTGGCTGGAAGCCATGCAATATGTGTCTTAACAAAAAAAAAAAAAAAAAATTACCTTGTAATATGAGCTCCTCCAAGGCATAATTATATAATAAAGTTCTTATTGGGAAAACTGGAAGAAGGCCAAACCTTGTCCAAATATAGTGAATGTCAGAGCCAAATTTATTATCCTTAGCTATTAACAGGAGAAGGCAGGTTTTGTTTACCAAGCCTAATTCTCTCCTAATTACAGCCACTATAAAATAATTACTATCCATGGGATAACAACACAAGGCAGAGTGACTAACAGAAGAAACTGCAGGGGTTAGAAAACAGAGTGCAATTCTGTGTCATTTTGAACAGCTTGTGTACTGCTATGAACAAATTAACGGACTTCATTAAGGAATTATGTTTTAAGAGTGGCTTTGCAGTGAAGCAGTAAAGCAATTAATGCATCTTATTTGGTCCTAGATCTGAGTTCTGGTGTGGTTTTAGACAGCAACTTAATTTCTTTTTTTCTTTTTTCTTTTTTTTTTAATGTATCAGGTATAATAGGATGTAACAACATTGCTGAATAAAATCAGTAATGAGTATATGGAAAGGGCTTTATTTTGGACAAATGATACCCATTTTCCACTGAATCAAAATGTTTCACAGACTAAATTCACATGAGCCTAATCTTAATTGAATAAAAAGCAGAGAGCCCAAATCACATTTAAAATAATTTGCATATTCAAATATTTATTTCCATTACACTTTGGGTAAAAATTCACAGCACTAAACAAATGTTATATATAATCTCTGTGTTTATATTTGAGCAAGGAAAGTAGGTTAATGCAAAAATGTTCAGTATTTCATTGTTGCTCTTTATAAAAATCAGAATAGAATATTTATCATCTGAAACAGAATACTTCATTAAATTTGCAATATTTTGATTCTCACTTTACCTACTCTCTTCCATCTTGTTATACAACCCCAGAGGTGCACTAAAGTCCTAGGGCAAGGGGTTTTTCACAATTAAAGTGTATGTATCAAAATCAGCCTGTACACAACATATTCACAGTGTAAAAGGTTAGAGTTCAAGCTGTCTTCTCTCTGTAGCAGGCAGTTCACCCTATAGCAGGGCCAACTCCCTGATTTTAGTGACTTAGTGGGAACTGGCAAACTCAACACACTTGGGAGTCTGTTTTAGATACTAGTTTTAATAGGCCTCCAGATGGTCACATGAAAGCAAGAGGATTATTATAGTAGCCCCCAGCCGTGCCATGATAGATAAAGGTATATTAGAGTTTCCTTTATAAATCCCTTTTTGGAGGGCTTTATAATTCCATTATAAAATTCTCTTAGCACCAGAAGTCAATATAAAGTACTCAGCCCACACAATATGTTTTAGGGTTTTTAAAGTATGTATATCATTGCAGCCTCTGTTTATCCTGTATACATAGCAGCGGTTTAGATTACTTTAAAGAATACTTTTGTTCACAATTTGAACAGTAGCTAATCGTGAAAGTAAAATTTAAATATGCATACCCTCAGCTGGGGTGAATCAGCTGACTGTCTTCTGTCTTTTGAGATTTGAGATCAGCCAAGTGACTCATTTATATCCACCAAGCATCCTCTCCTCATTATTAGTCATGGGTAAGAAGAGTGGAAACCAAAACTAAGACATAGAACTAAAATGTTAGAAGTGTTGCTGGACACCCAATGTGAACATCATGATAGCCCCCAAGAACACTGGGACAAATAAATACAAATCCTTTGTCCACCCATCATCGTATTCTGGATCTGTCAGAATTCTATGTTTTGATTCAAATCCTTGCTAGTTTATACAGTGGTATTAGAGACAGAGTGCTCTTTAAGCTGTGATAAAACTGACTTTCCTAGCTTCATTTTTGTGGTTCTTCTGCTTCACCCTTGTTTCCCGAGGCTCTAGCATCAGTGGTATTAAGTTATTAGAAAAGTTTCTTTGCACATTTCAACAAAACCTCACATCTAATTTCATAGAACAAGTCCACACAAGGTTTCTTTGAAAAACACAAAGGAAAATGCTGCAGCTGGTCAGTTATCTTCTTTCTTTGTCAAACCATAGAATCAAAAAGGGGTTTGCATTTTTTCCTCCTAGTTTGATCAAACAATTTCCCACTGCCTGACAAATTTTGAGCAATTTCTTGAACAGCAAAAGAACAAATGTGGACAGTAAATCCATCTATCTTTTCAGGCATGGAAACCCCCACTGACTCTTTTCCCTAGTTTTAACGCTGGTTTTCTGATATTAAAACAGAAAGTGACTTATTGCCACATGAACATGTGTCCTCTCCATGTGTCACATTCTCTCAGGTTATACCTTAAAGTTCTCGCTGCAAAGGCCAGTCCTGTGCATTAGCATTGTAGAAAAGGAAGTGCCATGGTAAGATATTGTGTCAATAATTCTACATATTTATGAAGCCAAATTATGAATTGATATGATCTATCATAATGGCTCTGCCATGTCAATGTCTGCATATTAACTGCTTCATTACAGGATGATACTGTGTCAATCACAGTTTTTCAGGAGTTCAGAATCACTGCTAAATTTTAGTCATTTATCTTCAATTGCATTAAAAATGAAAGGCTAACATGTTTGCCTATTAAGACTACTACATTATGCTTTTAATTAACACTTAGAGAAATCTGGACAATGAGTGTGGAAATGTTTAATGTTGTGCATGTTCCTAGAGAATAAATATCTTTATTCATTTGGAAAACATTATTAAACTTTTAAAACATTTCAGAAATACTATAACTGTGCCGCATGATTTGCACATCATTCTATCACATAAAATTAAAGGCTCTACAGAGAACTACAGCTTAAATATTATAATAAAATACAACACTTACAAATGAAATTATACCTAATTTTCCTTTAGATATGTGTCCCATATCTTCTTAATGGTTTTCTGAAGACCTCTGGGTTGATAAGTAGTGCATTTGAATGGGATACATGTCTTCAAATATTGCAGAAAATTCAAGTGTGAGATGTCACGTACTGTAGCAAATTTGCTACAATACCTAGGCACAAAAGGGTGAGTTAAGGATGGACTGTCAGCATGGAGGTCATTGACCTGGAATGAAAGTAATGTACAGATCTAGAGCACTAATGAGGGAAACAATGACTTCTACAATAATGATGCGCAATGCTGTATAACATCCCATGTATTCTTGTATAGCCTGTAAATGTCACAGGCCTCAACTAGAAATCAGAATTTCCTTGCTTTTGATGGCTTGTCTTCAGATGTTTTGTGTGCTTTGTAGCTGCAGTTATTGCTCAGCTTTATGCATAAACCCTCTAGGAAACAGTTGTTGAGTTGATGCAGCATCGTGGTCATTGGACAGTGAAGTACTTGTTGGTTTTGCATACATTTCACAGGCCCCCCACCCAAAAAAAAAAAAAAAAAAAATTCAGGGCTTTATTTCTATTAATTACATTAAGTTTATTCTATTTGTGCACTGGAAAGGTTTTCATGTATTATTCAGAAAGTAAGGTCTTTATCATCCAAAACAGAGCTCTCCATACATGTTTTTGTTCTCAGAGTTTTTGGGATAATGTCTAGCAATGCACTTCTACCCAATCCCCACAGTTAGAAAATGTGATCATCTTTTTGCACAGTTATGGATACATTAATTTCTGGGGTACTTGATTTTTTTATTATGGACAGAAAAGGGAAATAATTTAAAACCTTACAAACACAAATATGGTTTAGTTGTTTGTTTGTTTGTTTGTTTTAATTTTTGTATTAATTTTCCTTACATTGAAGCAGGGTTTGGAAGATTTATACTAAATAAAACTCACATTCATTGTGACATGTATTTGCAGTTGTTGTGCTGCAAGAGACATTTCAAAAAGAGACATTTCAGAAAATATTCTTGTTTCCTGAGGAAACTTCCCTTCTGACTATTGCTTATGAACTAGGTTGAACAGACCTTTAACCAAAAAACCTTCTCTGGTACCAAAATGACCAGGTGCAGTCTTAGGTATCTGGCAATATTGCTGGAGATTTAAGCTGTCATGTCGATGTTTCCTGGTCTTATTACTGTGATTTATTTAAAAAGATTTTAAACCATAATCATCAAAAAAGCTGCAAAACTCTCAAGCTGAAAACACCAAGTTTACTATCTCTTGAGAGCTACAACCTAGAGGAGGCAGGCACCATTGTGTCAGAGTACAATTGACAGTCTCTTAAGGGATACTAAAAAACAGGGCTGGAAATAGAAATAGAAACTTTCAGCTTTATCAAGTGTGATGCTTCAAGGTCAGAATGAAATTCAGTGATGGGGCAGCACAAAGATGCTTGCACGGCAGGTGCCCTGGTCAATCTATAAACTCAGAGGCCATCAGTCTCTGCTTGTGCCAGCCTGCATTTTAATCAGAAGGAAAAATAAGTGGCACAGTTAAGCATGCTTAGTGGTTTCCAATCAGGTCCCAAAACCAAAATAGCAAAAATGCATCAAAGGAGTTTTAAGGCACACTGGACTTATATAAAATCTTGACAAGGAAAGTATTGCTAATGGAAAATTAGTTTTAAAAATTACTAATATCTCAGATTAGGCATTCCCTTCTTAATTTTCCTACAGAGCTGGAATTTGATCATAGTAAGAGTAAAAATTTGTATGTCATTTTTCTTTTTGTCCTGTACTTGTTCTCACTCTAGAGCAATGACTGAAAAGCTAGTATCATTGATAATACAGGTACACTCTATTTGGGGCCTTCTCCTCCTTTTAATTTGTTTGTTCAGTACCAGGTGGTATTCTGCCTTGAAAAATCTGATGAGACTTGTGAAAGAGTTTTGTTAAATGTGGTCAGGTTGGGCAGATTTGAGGGTGATAGCAATGGGTTTTTGAAAAACTCTGAGAAAAACCAAACACTGGGAAAATATTAGTAGCTGTAGGAGGAGTCAGAACAGAGAAAGGTCCAGAAATAAGTAAAATTTTGGTGATTTTTTGCTCCTTTTGTTAAACAAAATGAGTACCTTCTCCTTTTATGAGAAATGAAGGGAAGGCTAACTCAGCTGAATAGTTTTCTAGTTGTGATCAAATCTGAATTCGAATCCTGAGAAGTACTCATGTGTGGCAAGTGAGAATGGATATCTTCATTCTGCCCTGCAGAGTGATAAATTAAATAGCTTAGTGCATTGCTAACTCTCTTCCCCCTGAAGCACTTTGTCATGTATACTCTACAGAAAATGAAGATTTTCTCCAGATGTCTCATTCTTTTATTCCTTCATATAATCTTCAGTCCCACTTCTTATCTTTCTTCTGGCTTTAAGATGCAAGAGCTTTCTGATATTCAGTATTACTTCTCTGTACTAACAAATATACACAAATGTGCCAAATAGTGCCTCTGTGGTGCAACATCCCCTAGTATGATAATATTTCACAGATGACCTTGCATGTGAGATCTTTCAATTTTCCATGTCATTTACATACCACAACCTATGTGTTGTGACATGTCTGCAGTGTACCAGCTCACTGGGTATGTTCTTCACCAATCCTGCTGCACGGGATTTTCAGATGTGCCAAAGTCCAGTCACAGGTAAAGCAGCTGTGTTCTTTTAGCAGGGCTGAAGGGCATCCAGGCAGAAATCCTGAACATATGTTCAAAGCCTTAGATTTTGCCTAGACAAAATTTTGAGATAGAAAAAAATAGAACATATCCAGATCTTCATCTGTCTCAATCTCCAACTAACTGTTTCTCAGCATGGTGTTAAAAGCATGACTCCTGAAGTCAGAACAAGGCTTGCTGGATGGACACTTTCAGTTGTGTAGCATGGTCTTCTACTCTGATGCTTTCTCACTGTGAAATATATATAAAATACAAATGTCATGGCTTTGCCAGCTGCATACCACCAATGCTATCTGCTAAATTCCACAGGAAGTATTTGGAAGCTTTCTGGCTTCCATGTGATTTTAAAAGTCCATTGTTCAGTGATACATTTATTAGTTTTCTGGCTTATATGGCAAAACAGATGTTGTACAGTATTATGACAGCACAGAAGTGAAGAGACTTTTCCTTTAGAGGGAGGTTTTAAGGGCAGTAATGCTTGTATTTCCTGCCAGTCCAAACTCTCACATAGTGGCTGTTCCTCATTATACTGCTGTCTTTCCTTACACTTCAGGTAGATAATTTACTGTAGTGACACAGCAATAATAAAGCCATTCCACACCTATAATAACAGATAGTATTTTAGCAGTGTGCAAGGGAGGTGTTTTCAAGTATTATATGGTTATTTTTCCTGTTTTCTCTTTTTCTCTGTTATATGATATATAGCCACAGCTTATAAACAGTTCATTAACGTAACACTTTCAATGTGAGCATGATTTTAGATGCAACATTTTTGAACCTGTGTTTCTTGAGCATGTGTTTTGCTGTTTGAAACCAAGATGTACGAATGAAAGTGCCTTGAAAATAATGCTAAAATGTTTATACAGGAGAAGCAGCAAAATGCCCTATATAAGCTTAGTCATTCTAAGAGGTCTTGGCCAGTGTCTTCTGAATTTCACACTGTAACACAATATACAACTTCAGGCCAACCCACCAGTGATAATAAATGAGAAATTCTGTGGACTACTGAGCACTGTGCACTGGTTTTCCCAGAGGACCAGGACACAGTTTGTTAGCACAGGTGTTCCTGTAATTGTGATTCATTGGTGTAAATGCTCCCTGCTCAATGGCCCTTTTCCACTTCCGTCTTCTCCTGGGGTCGTATTGATCTGATGGCTACTGACCTGCACTACTGGGTAACAAGTAAGCCTACACAGATGGGGGCTCTATTCATATTCTAAAGGTTAAACCACAGCCCTATAAAATATTAAGAGATAGTTTTTCAATTGCACAAGAATTTTATATCACAAATTGCAAAGACTTTCTGGAGATCACCAACACTAAACTCCACATGTGCTTTTGGAAAACATCTCCCTAAACCACTTAAAGCCTAAAGTCTGTATATACAACTCCTCTGTGTTCCATAGGAATCTGCACTATGGTCTTTTTGTAGACTTGTCAGGGGGTTTGTTGCATTAGTATTCTGATGAAAATTTTCCTTTCTACAAAACCGGGAGGATTTTTTTTCCTTCCTGTTGGAGTATATAGATTTTCTTCAGGAAAATCCAAATGACAAGACTTAATATGTTTAGTGGAATTTTTTTTCTCAATTAAATTTTCTGTCTGGAGGCCAAAAAATTCCATGTTGCCCCCAGATTATTTTTTTTTCAAGGAATTTTCCAATTTTCTTCTCCAGAATAGTTCTTGGTTTCAACTTTATGTGAGCTTGAAGAAGACTGTTTTCAGAATATGAATGAAACTGTTTTCTGAAAATTTCTATTGGGAAGTATATATGAACATGCTCAAATGCTCTCACATGCAGCTTTGCACATACTCAAGCATTGATAAATACATATATGTGTGTGTGTATACATATTTTTTTTTTCTTTTTTTTTTTTACACTTAAAAATTGGATTTCTGTCCAAACAAGTCTGATTCATCCATGCTCTTTGGGTGGAAAAGGAGCTGGACAGGGCACCCCAGTTTTAAGACATTTCCATTTTCCTCTGTTGTCCTTATGCACCAAATCTGCTCCAGGAACTTGAAGGGCCAGCAAAAGTCAGCCCTTGGAGATGAAAATTGATCACATTCCTCAATTAACTTGGCTCACTGTAGCCTCCTCTGCAAAGTTCATGTTAAGGCCTCTTTGCTGGTTATGTTGCATATTAACTGAGTTCTGTGTCTGGAATGGGGATGTTTGATGTATTGTCCACACCACCTCCTTTTAATGATATTACCAAAATTTCCATCATACTTTCCTAAAACTTCTCTTCCTTGATTGACAGTGATTTGTTGTATTTTTCAGGTTTCAGTCTGAAACAAATACACTGTAAGTCTTATGCCTGCATGCATTTATTCTACTCTGGAAATCAGAGATTTTTTTAAACATTTTTTTGTGTTGATAGACAAATTGTTCGTACAGTGTGATAGATGTGTATGATGTGTGCATATAGGTCTTGCTTCAGGCATGCAACACACCTTTACCTGTTCAAAATGGAGCCCTTGACAATCAACTGCCTCTTAAGACAGTAGGATTGTAGACTATGTCCTTTTATGACTACAAACACATTACTGTGTACTGAAAGGACCAATCCATACTCTTATATAAAAATATAATAATTTCTTGTGCTTTTAAATCACTGCATTAATACATATGATCCACTGATAAAGAAAAGTAATTTATTGTGAAATAGATATAAGTAGAGAAATATCCTGTGAGGATACAATAATTGTGTCCATTTTCCTGTCCCCGGTGCTATGAAATAATAAAATGCTAATAAATGCAAATTATGCATGCTCTTTGATGCATGTTAAAAAGGGGCCATTTTAAAAAACAGAGGTGCCTTTAATATCAGTGGTCAATGCATTGTTGTTTTCTGTTTATGTCTAGCTTTAACCATAAAGTTCATTTTAAGGGTTTGTTCATCTACCTGTCCATGAACTGACAGGCTAAGCAAATATGAGCTCCTGATGGTTAAAAAAAAAACCCAAACCTTGAATTCAAAATAAATTCCGCAAGGAAATCTTGGAAAGAAAAAACAAACATTGCCCCCAATAGGACAGTCACTGTGACTTGAAGAAAAGAAAATTGAAATACATGAAAAATCAATGAGGTAATAATTAAATTGTGGAGCCCACGGTACACTGACCAAAGCTCAGCATGCATTTGTTAATGTATACTGGGAACTGGGGTAATCAGCAGTTACAGGAGAGCAAAGAATGTCTGTCATCCTGAAGCTAATTTCACTACCGGACCCTTTAAAAACACATACCTCCTACAGCATACAGGGATATTTATAGGAGGTTAAAGATACAAATTAAAGTCCTGGAGACTATACATTGCTGATTACCCAGCATTCTTAAATCAGCCCCTTCTTGGTTCTCACACCTGGGCCTCAGCTGCAGAGTAGCTGTCATTTACGCTGTCCATGGCGCAGGATTGATGACAGTCATTCGCTGATGAAGCTGTATACATCATTTCTGTCCAAGCTGCACTGGCCAGATGGACCCTGACCATCCATCGCCTGTCAGGGACGCATCTGTTCACACTCCTGCTAGAGGTACTAACAAGTCATTGGCTTTCCAAAAGGACAGTATCAGCTGAATAGGGCATAACATAAAAAAAGCTGCTGCTGCTGTTGTTGTTCTTATATCTTAATAGGGTTTCTATAGCAGCTTTTTAAAGTATAAAAAAGATGATTTCCACTAACTCATAATTCGCAAAAAAGTTGCAAAAAGCCTTCAAAATATCGTGAATTCTTTTTGAATTCAAAAATGCAGAAATATTTCTGGTAGGTATTTCTTCAGAGAGATGGAATATTGGGCTAAGGATTTACTAGATGTGAATACATAGTGATCTGTTTTTTCTTTCAAAAAATAGAAAAACATGCTTATTTACTTGTACATCTAGCATGAATATTTTTCATGTGGAATTTCTTTGATATGGATTAAAGTTTCTATGTCACTAAAATGAAGGAGCAGTAAAGGGATATTTTACAGTTCTCTCTGTGGTGTAGCCCTAGCCATCATAAAATGAAAAAAATGCTACAGAAGTGATTGTTTTCAGCAATGGACTTTATTCACCAGAGCTAAAGTGGCTTTTACTGGAAATACAAAAAAAAAGTAAGAATGTTATTGTAAGGCAGGGTCTGTAAAGAGACTTGCACCATTAGAATGCTTCCTATTCCTCCAATGTCTTAGGACTAGTATAGAATCAGATATTATGGATGTTTTCATAACTGGGAAAGCAAAACTGTTTTACTGCATGAGAATTTGCTTGGGATTGTTCTAAAGAATGCTCTTTCAGTAAGAATATGAAAGCTGTGGAGCATTAGATCTCCAAAATAAAATTGAGGAAAGGAAAAAAAAAAAAGACAAAAGAAAATTCTGGCTCCTGAAGAATGAACAGGAATAGGAACAGCTCCACCACTAAAAGCATGTCCTCCTGCCTCCCTGGCATGCCCACGTGGCTTAGTGTGGACTTCCTCTTTGCTTGGTGACTGAGGAAAAACTCCCAATATGCATTAGTGATCCAATTCAGTTTTTCCTCCTATTTGTGTCCTAATATTCTTTAGCTTGATTTTTTTACTGAATCCAGGAATCTTTTGAAGGAACTGCCCAATGTCACATTCATTTATGGCATAAAGTGTGGGTTAAGGAAAAGATTCTAATAATGCAGAAGAATGGGAAGAATTGTGAAATATGGGATTCTTCTATAGTAGTTTTGGCTGTATTAATGATGTTTCATCATTTTCACAAGGAGGTCTATTCTTTTGGAGTGATAAAATGCTTCATGACTTCTTAGCAGCTCATATGTGCTGCTCATGAATTTAGCCAGTTATTCACAAAGAAAGAAACCAACAAAGAAACAAAGAAAAACTGAGCTTATTAATACCCCTTCCATGTATTTAAGAATAAGGATTTCTATTCAATATTTGCACCTTTGTTTCTCCACAGCCATGTTCCACTTTAATATAAATAGGGATTGAAGACTAAACCTTTTCCATTTGAATTGAAAGTTAAAAGCACATGGTATTGTCTCTAGTTAGGACTCTGTGCTATCCTTCTAGAAAACAAGAATACACCACTCTTTATCTCTAGAATTTTTACACTTTGTGTTGATTTTGATCTTAGTGATCAGCAAACTGCCTAGTCTGTCTTCACTTTGTCTTGCTTTGTTTCATTTGTCTGGAGATCTTGATTGCATATTAGTTACTTTTCACTTTAAAATATATTCCTTTGTAAGCAAAATTTAAAATGCAAGAGTATTTTTTGAAAGTATAATATAAAACTTTGTTAGTAAAAAATGTCAGTGTTGTTTCCATTATTTAATAGAAAGACTAATACATTTTATTGTATTTTAAACTATATATTTTTACAATGATTTTGTTTTGTTCTAAGTTAGGAAACTAATATATGTGGCAAAGGAAATAGTAGCTGCTGAGTTGTCCTTGATAGGTACTTGTAAGAGGGAGTCTGACTTCACAGTAGTGATAAATTAACCGGTCTCTGTTTTGGAAATAATGCTGGACGGGCTATAATTCTAGCATGGTCAATATATTAGGAACAGGTCTTGAATGTGTGGTCTACACAGCTTAAAGAAGGGTTAAACAGAGCAAGGACTGTAGATCACAGTGTAAGTTAGACAAAGGCCATCAAAACCAAACCAGGCATAAACCTCCAGCAGTTCTGGAGAATAAAAGGACAATAGTTGGATGCTGGGCTTGCTCTGTGGTGGCGGGAGCCTCTGATACAATTCTGTGGTTTGTTTTCTGCAATACCCTCGACCACTGCAAGATCACATTAGAGACACAATAATGATATGAAATTCACAATGTTTGCAAAGCAGGTATTGATATTTAATCAATCTGCTTTTTAAACAGCAGATACTGTGATATTTTGCACAAAGTTTTTGAGTCCTAGTGATTTTGTAGGGTTTTTGTTGTTGTTGTTGCTGCATTTCTTGTAGATGTGCTTAAGAAATATTTTGGTTTTAGATAACTGAATCAATATATTACTTGTTGGTGATCACTGGCAGCATAAGGTGAACTGCAGTGTTACTGAAACTCTAAAATTTCTGCCTCAGAAGAACCTAATGGCCTTGTACATTTAGAGCCAGAACACGACTTCTGCTACATTCTTTTGGGATCTAAGAAATTGCAAAAGGATCCAAGGCCATCTGAGTGACCTCATGTAGATCTGGGACAAGTGAATCGACTATTGATGAGGGCTGGAAGGGGGTGGTGGTGCTAGAAATTTAAATGAAATAATTTATTTCAATAGAGTTTTTGTTCAGAATTGTCCATTTGCTTCACTCTTTGTCAGATTACTATTTCATGCATGTAGAATAATATTTCAATACTTAAAAAAAGTTAAACTTTTTCATGCCTATATGTTTTATCCATCCATTGCATTTTAAAAGAAAAACAAATTCCTTGGGCTTCAACTTCCTTCTAGGATGGGAATATGCTTTTTAACTTGCAAAATAACTGAATAGTTATTTGTCTCACAGTAAAAAAGCTCCACTAATGCTACAGTAACATGCTATTCTAATTGCAGTTTATACTCAGAGATAAAACTTGAGTTATTGAGGAGGATAGTCTGCACAGAGCAGGGAAGATTATTTCAATTTAGGAGAAAACAGTATAAAGAGAAGAAAATTATAATAAACATACTTGTTTAAATTATATTTTATATACTTTAAAATAGAATATTGATATTTTTATTTAAATGTGTATGCAAATGAAATATTAACATATTATATATGGTATATAAACATAATGCTTGAAGTAGGTTCTTCGAAGAACTGCTTGCAAATATGTCTACAACAAATAATAGAGAAAATTACCTTGATAGAGAGGGCTTTTTGTGAAATGTTTTTGGTGGACAAGTATTTTATTGTGCAGGCTGAAATGAGTGACACATGAAGTATGCTCAAACAGGAAAAAAAAAGGGGGTATAATGGCATTGATTTGTAAGACTAAAAGAAAAAGGAAAGAAACACACTTCTGTTCTTTCATGGCATAAAATAGTTCCTAAAATGTCTATTATTGACAATGGTATTATATAATATATGTTTAAGTACTTATAGCTTAAACCACACTTTGTGGAACTGACTGCAGGAGAAGGAATTAAGAAGAAGGATTTTCCCACTTATTTCAATTTATCTAATGCAATAAAAAAGAAATAAATTTTATAGGCTATATTCACACTTATGTCCAATAGCCAAGAAATAAAAGCAAAGTCTTGGACATTTTTCAAATTCCTGCTTGATTATATGTCCATCAAAGAGAGGTTCCTACACCATGTGTAAGAGCCTATGTGTTGTATTTTAACATCAGAAAGAGAGAATACCATGTGGAGCATGTACCCACCGAGCCACATAGAAGATCCACAGGATACAGAAGGGCACATGTGTGAAAGTAAAAAAGATCAAAACAGGATCTCTAATACCAGATATTATCATTTTAAAGCCCCTATCAATTAGCAACTGTTCATTTTCAGCAGCCACAGCCTTACCATGCAAGTCACAAAGCTTCAGCTTCTGAATTCCCCCATAGACAATGGCTGTTTGAGTAGATTTACCTTAGGTAATGACAATTTTGCAATATTTTTGGGGATGCTGACATTTCATACCAAGATTAGACATTGAACTCAAGGTTATGATTTGCTCACAGTGGAAGCTGGGTTAGGTTTGGTCATTATTTTCATGAGACCTTGTCAAGAATAGCCTACATTGCTGGTTGGTGGCAGTCTTAGTGGGTGGCATTCTACCTTCAGAAGTGGTATAAAAAAAAACCAACATCACATCAGCAGTTCTGTGGCCTTCCAAATGTAAGAGAATGTTGAGAATTAGAGAAGCTGAGATCCTGCTAAAGTAGGCTGTTAAATTGTGTCTAAGAATCAGTTTATGTTGCATATTTTTGGAGTTTGTGCACCAGGGTCAATCAGCATTTGACATTTCATTCAATGGTCAGTACTAAGAGCTATCAAAGTACAATGTGAGGTTTCAGCTGTGTGCTAGTCTCAAATCCTAAGGAACAACAGGCTTTTAACCTAGAAACCTACAAAGCTGAAAGATCAGCTGAAAACAAAAGGTGAAATTAAACAGACAGTGATTTTAAATTTTTATTTCAGTGATCTATTTTCTTTTAAGTGCTTTAGAAGTATAAGTACACTGAGCTTGTGATCCTTGTTTTCTGATCATGTCTCAAATATAATTAATGAGCACTGAAAGGTGGGTCAAGCATCCCAGCAGTGTGAGTAAGTTGCTTAAGTTCAGGACATGAACATTTAGAGGACCAGTTTCAGCAGGCACTAAAATTCCCATTCCAAAAAAACCTTCAAATACCCGATAAGGTATCCAAGATTGGGGATGTGTACCAGGGGTCTGGAGGTCAGAAGATGTAGTTTGTCTCAGCTCCAAAAAGCAGGCATCTTTTGATAATGTAGTAATGGTATTTTGAGCAAGTGTGTAATACTGAATTAACATACTGCTACTGTATGTGCCAAAAAAGTAGTGTTTGATCTTACCATCAGAATAGATTTGATTGATTTCAGGATACTTTATTGGATGAAAGAAAGCATTGTGTCTGCCCAGATTTAAGTCCTTGGTGAGTTGGGTCCATTTCAAGCCATGATAAGGGATTCAGTCCCATAAGATTTCTTTATGGTGCATGAGGCTGAAGTGTCTGAATGCAATTCTGCATCAGGACTTTGCAGTCTGGCTATTGCATATCCTCAGCCAACAGCTTTTGCCATGAACAGCAAGCTCACCTGTGCAGAGATGTACTAGTTCCTACATACTCAGTTACTTATTAAATCCAGTAGCGTCAAATTGGAAGTTAAAGATTACAAAGGGTAATACATTTTTAAAATTAATTTTTAAATTAAGAAAATGTCTCAGAAATTTCTAATGGATATTGGATTCCTCACTTCCCAGGTTGTTCTGATGGGAGTACTGTACAAAGGCAGAACAAATCAAGTATGTATCTACATATTAAACTTGATTTCATAATACATAATTATTTCTGGGTAACTTAGTTTCCAAAAGGTTATTTGATATGTCTTATATAAACAGAGACACACCTGCATATTGGCCTGTATATAATTAGAACAGATTAGCTGTTAAATTTTTTTAATGCCACAGATCTGAATTATGTTTATAAATTATATTATAAAACACCTAATTTCTGACCAAAAAAAGAGAAAGATTTGTATGGGAGCAGATACTGCATATACTATTTCAAATACACACAGAATTATTCTGTTAATTTGTGTTAAGCAATATTTATATTACACTTTTATTGTATCTTAAATCTTGCTCCTTTTAAAGCATTTTTTCAATGACATAAAAATGCCTTTATTGATGCTTATAGCTGAGAATAGTAAACATAGATAAGTACTATTTCAGAATGTGTATCACTTCTAATCAGGACCTGGGTGAAGAAAGACTGGGTGGATGGGTATGTGTCCATGGGGAGCAGAAAAACTTATCAACAAACTGAGCAAATGAAGGGGCTTTGTTTCCTGACTTGAGTGGTCTTTAGTTTGAGGCTTGTATATTTTGTGTTCCAACATTAAACATCCTTGGTTTGTCATAATTATTAAGAAATTGCTACCTATAGGTCTAGGGCCATCTTTTTAATACAGTGGGCACAGAGCTGTTTATTTGACCTTGACTGCTCTCCTTCAAACTGCAAATATAAACTGTGGAGACTGGCATACAGAAAATTTTTTTCTTTCCTTCCAATACGAAATAAATGTTGATTCTTCTCTCATAAAAGTAATCAAGTAATTAAAATGGAGATGACTATGAGAAGGCCTGCCTGGTGAGTATATACTCCATAAAACCTCCTGACTTCTCAAACTTAGGAATTTAATTAAAGAAATAAACAATTCTTCATAAAAATCTAGCTCTTAGGGGTTTTATTCTGTTTTACTTTCAGTTTCCCTCATTATGACATTTGCCAGTCTGCAGGTAACAATAATGATTCAGATTTTTTTTTCCCTATCTCTTCAATAATATTTCCAGGCATAAATACCTTTCAGCTTACCCCAAAATGCTCTGTAAACAGACTATTTTTGGCCTGTGAGAGAAGAAAATATTATTGTGCCTACCTCAAATGTGAGTAGGTTACAAATATTAGTGAGTCTAATGGTTTAATGTTTGTGGGAAAGGATGTGGGTATTCATGTAATCCCACTACAAGCTAGCTGCTGCTGCACTTTGTAGTCAATGGGGTAATAGGGCTAGAATTAGGCCAGTTAACTGAAGAGCTGTCCAAGTAAAAGGAGAATTAAAATATAGGGTTCTTCTGAGAGAATGGATTTATGATCAATATTAGTCAACAAGTGTTAAGAAAGTTGAGTCTGTCAAATAATCGTGGTTACATTATTTGTTTTGATTAGAAATGTAGTATTCCATACAAGGGCGCAATTGTACTTCTCAAGCATTCAGGATCACTTGAATTGATATGTCATGATATCGTGATTAAAACCTACTGCCTGT